>NW_027526460.1:143344321-144544321 GCF_048455015.1 Haemaphysalis longicornis | reverse complement strand
CCACAACTAGCAGCTCTCCAGCTCCAGTGTGCCTGAAAATGTGTTCATTATGAGCTTAACGGCCAAAAAACAATAAGGGGTTGAAAATTCGGTCTCTATGTTAGTTAACGAAGTGTATTGCGGTATACTTCACCTATTTAACCCTCAAGGGTAGAGGCATTAAAGAGGGAAATGGCATTACAAAATATGCTAACGTAAGGATACATTGCAGGTGTTCAATTACAAAAATTGCACCTCATTGCACAGTCACTGAGTTGTACCTATGCTTGTAGAAACAAGTGATTATCGTGGATGGAAACAATACCTGCGGGAAGGCGGTTTGATTCTCGGGATGTTTTCAGAAAAAAACTGAGCAAACTACTTCAAGTTGCATGATTAAGCACCAAATTTGTGGGCGTGGTCAATGTGACGTGATACAAGCTTAGGCTGTTAGAGCAGTTCGTCACGCAGAATAGCATATTAATATAGCTCATGAAACAAAGCTAGGCGGGAAACGTATCCTCGGGACGCTAAAGATTGGAGGTCAGTACTCTCTTTCATTGACGTTGCACTTGCACCCCTGCTTTCATTAAAAAAAAAATTAAAACGAGCTTGCCGTGATATTACCTCGAACCATGTATGGGTTTGTTTATTTATTGTTTGTTTTTATCGCCCGGCCACGCCTGGCTCTGTTATCTGTGTCCGCGAAGCGCGTCTTCCATTCTTTATTTTTATGCCGCACGGGCTATCTCATTCACATAAGCAGACTGTTTCGCCCTAATGGCACTAGCCCAGAATAATCTTCTCTGATCTACAATGTTCTGTATTTCAATGGACGGTTCGAGAAACACTTGCGCCGAAAGATAAAAGCGTGCAGAGCAGACGCCGCGGCATTCGATTCGACGACACTCGCCTGCACAAGTCACTCTGTTGACCGCTGCTTCGCCGCCTCTGTATTCTTTTGAGTTGTTAGGGGAGCACAAGTTCGCTACAATAAACTTGTTTTTCCTTCAAGACAACTGCGTCATCCTTGGCTTCGTGACAATATAAGTACGCAATCTGATCGTGCGCAAAACGCGCACACATGTGTTTTGAAAAACGGGTTTAATTCACTGCACAAGCGAGAGTGGCCGAACAATGACATGGCGTTAGAAAATCGATCGAAATATCGTACTCACGTCAGCGAAATATCGCGAAATATCGTACTCACAGCGTACCGTTTACGTCGCTTTTCGTCCCAAGAGAACGCCCTTGTGGGACGAAATTTTTGCGCAGCAACTTACTGAGCGTTCAAATATGCCTCCTTTAAAAACAGCTGTGCCGCGCGCAGCGCTCCCTGGCGCCTCATAACGGAACAAAGTAAAAACATAAATGCGTGTAAACCTGTTAAACTAGCATTAGCAGCAACGGCAGTGCCCATGAAAACAGATAAACAGAAAAGGCTTTGTTATATCTAAACAATTTTATTAATTTCGCTTTAGCAGCATTTGAAAGTTATGAGATTGTCCCCGAAGGCGATGACGTACTTCCCGCGATCTTCGAGGGCGGGGCGGTTGGCTATTTGCACGTCATTTTGACGTCACGAACTTCCGACGCGCGTCGGAAGGGCGTCGGATAGCAGAATACGGCCCCAGGTGGTGCGTTTGGAAGCCGCGGGTTACCCCAGGCAGGTTGTTTCCGTCGCGGAAGGTTTACATCGCAAAAGAAAAATTGAGTCTTGTTTGAGCGATGAGCAGAAGGCAGATAATCAGAGAAAGGACAAAGAAAGAAGAGCTAAAGAGAAAAAAAGAGCTGTCATCCCTTACATACATAAAATATCGCATAACCTCAAGAAAGTTGGGCAACGTTCAGGGGTCAAGGTCTTGTTCACGGCACCTAACAAGCTTTTAGCTTTGTGCAAGTTGAGCTGTCCCAGGCGTGCGCGGAAACCGATCTGCGCTATCAAGAATAGAGACGCTTTTGTGAAATGCCGACGTAGCGTTGTCTACAAAATTCCTTTGTCGTGTGGCAGACACTATATCGGCCAGACCGGCAGATGCTTGAACGTTCGCCTACAAGAACACAAGAACAAGGTCAGGAGCGTTGCCACCGACGGCCAGCTGGCTGCCCACTGTAAAAAATGTGTCTCGGGTAACCAGTGTCATCCCCTGTACGACCAGACTACCATCTTGTATTTTCACCGCTCGGCCCTCACAAGGGAATTTGTGGAAGCGGCCGAGATAGCGAGGTCGGGAGATCAATGCGTCAGCAGGCCGTCTGTGGCTTTATCGAAACACGAATTGGATTTCTTATCGTAGGTGGCACGTCACTGTTCTTCTTTTTTGGCCTCCGTTTTTGATGTTTCCCTTTCTTTTTCCCCTCTCTTCGTGCTCCCAGACTTGTTTATAAGCGCTGGAGCGGCAATAAACTTTTTGTTGAAAGTCAGCGCTTGTCCCGTCTACTCCTCGTCCCGTGTTTTTGTTTAGCGCTTGTTTTCCGTGTTTCTTAATTACGCTGGGCATCACTGCAAGGTTGGCCCTGTGTTATCGGCCCTCGCAGTTCTGAATTTACTTCCATATGAATAAGGGCCGAATAAGTAGTTGGTATCCTCAGGGATGGCCTGAACATTTACTCAATCACGCAAGGAAAACTGGTGCATTTACACGTTGATGTTGTAATTTCAAGTTCCTACTGCCACAAACATATTTCCAGTAATTGCTACAATCACTGGAAACTCAAATTGCTGTGATAGTGTTACGAGGCAGCCTTCTAGGTGAAGACACCGCAATGAAACAGCGGCGGCGTGTGGTGTATGTGTCGCGACGGAGACAACAATTGGTGTGGCGACATGCAATAAATGAAGCTCGTTCAGCTGCTGCGTCTCGGATTAAATGTCTCCTTCAAAGTTGTGCATGATGTAAATACACAGATTTAGCACCGTCCACCTTGTCGGAGTGCATGTTTTGCTTTTCACATTAGTAGGAGGCTCTGCTTATAATTTCCAAAACCTAGCCTTCTGTATTGAAATTTTCAGATGGCCGCGGCACATCCATCAAAGCTGGCGTGGAGGCAGTCGTAACGAACCTTCACGCAGTTACAAATCACCTCCAAGCGGCGCAGAACAACGTGAAGGTTTCCGTTTTCCTAATCACACATGGTAAGCGTTTTTATAGGTGTGCGGCATAATAACAGGTGAAGTGAAATACCTTTTCGTAGAGCCTACAGAGCCTACACTCATTAAACGTCTTGCGGCTTTTAAAGCTTACTCATTCCTCGTGTCTTTTTTTATGGTGCTAGGTTGTGTTGACTGATTAAGTTGCAACAGGTTACCAGCTTTGTCTCGTTGATGACTAGATTCCGAAGTGTTACAGCGAACATTTTGACGAACAACGAAGGAGCATTTTACTATACACAGCGCTATGCTTGGTATGGTATTGCGCTGTCAGGTTAATAAACCTAGCAATAAGACGAAAGCAAAAACGCCCGTGTGTACGAGATTTCGGCGCACGTTAAAGATCCCCAGCTTGTCAAAATTTATCCGGAGCACTCCACTAGAGCCCGCCTGATCGCCTGCGTTGCATCGGCGCGTTAGCCTCCACAATAATTCAATATTTTAAAGGTACTTTAACTGCGAAAGTTGCCTGATTGATGATTTTGAGAAAACGTGTTCAGCCACAATAACACCTCTACCACTTTCCTGTTTTCTTGAAATCTTCTAATAATGCATCAGTAATAGTGAACAGGCGAGTGTATATCTTAGCCCTGAAGGAATAGAAGGATGAACAACATGGGTGGACCCAGTATCCACGAGGATAAATTTGGCGGACGGCGGGGAAAGGGCTGCAGGGGGGGTTGTTTCATAGCAGGGCAGCTCGATACCAAGTTATCCACTAGCAACTGTCATAACGAAGGAGAGAAATTTGACTTATCGGGAGAACTCGCACAGATCTATCATTTTTAAAGCAGCTGTGATCACGGCGTAAGTTGCAACCTGCACAACTCGAACACCAACACATGGCCAACAGCAGCACCCTCTTCCTTGCGCTTCCTATGCAGTGAAGCCATAATTTTTTATTGCCAAAGCAGTACTGGCCTAGCCCGCCGAGTTTACGAGTGCGTTAGAATTTGACATTGAAGTGAAACCACGTGTCTCGCCGCACTTACGGCGCGGGCGACTAGCGGCACCTGTAGGAGATTTGGAGAAGTATGGGTGCGACTGACTCGCGAGGCGGAAAAAGAAACGCCACGTAAGAACGATTGCTTGAGGCGGCAAGACGGGCTTGGTGAGGGCTGATTATGCAATCTGGTATCATCGCTGATAAGTACAGTGGTCCGCCGCTGCACCGACAGCCCCTTTTTGCGTCCGACCATTCTGCAGATGTCGCTCGGCGTGCTATAGAATTAAAGTGGAAAAATGGAGCCCGAGTGCGAAAAGCGGATCGTCAAAGCGTGTGAAGAACGGGAACTTCGCGAACCAAGCGTACGGAGAAGGATGTTGAAAAACGACAGCGATGACCTTTACAGCCGGCAATCGGCTCCTCGCCTTCGACTTGACGGCGGCTTTGGAAACTGAAGAAATGGCAGTAGTGAATGCTGACAGTACGGAACATTTGCCTAGCCCTATAATCACGATGGCGAACTGTGCTTCGACTTTTTTCGCGTGCATAACCGGGCGTAGCCGAGCTAAGCCATAGCCATTTTATACCGTTTCAGTCAATCATCAACAATTGCCGAAGAATGCCCTTCTACAACACAAATATTTTACGGAACAATAGTTAAGGCTAGGGTACTGGATTTTACAGAACAATAGTTAGTACTAGGGTACCTGATTCGCTCCTGGTTTTACAGGCTGGGCATTCATGAGTGCGAAATAGATCCCAGAAACAGCCACAATTCTAAACACCTCTGCCGACTTAATAAACGTAAATACGCAGAGGTAGAACAAGCTGAATTTTTTATTAAAAGAATGGCGCATGGTTATCATAACAAGCATTTATGATGATTTTTTTCGCTACCCTCATACGTGCCATAGTAGTCCCTGCTCTTGAGAAAATGGTTTCAAGCTATTCATTGTTAATTGTCAGGGATATTGTTGTTCCGCAGGCAAAGCAAACATCGGAGGCAGAGCTGGAAACGTCGCCAAGCTTCTCAAAGGAAAAAAAATAGAGGTATACTGCATCGCCATCACTGGCAGCGCGGACGCCAAAGCCCTGGAGGAGCTCGCTTCGTATCCCGTCGAAAAGCACTTATTTCTCTTACGAAATTACGACGCCCTCCAATGGCTCGCCGACAGACTAAACAATGACATTATAGGTAAGGTGTAGTGCAGTGACAAATACATAGATTCAGGTTTAGCTATAGCGTGTAAACTGGATTCATGCCGTACGTATGGCATATTAAGGTATTTCTTATAGTTTGTCTAGTGTCTGGAAATTACGTACCGTACCTGCTTTCATCCCACGGTAACCGTTCACTACAACACGGTTAAAGAAAATCGAAACAAGAAAAGTACACTCCGGGTATTATTTGTAAAGCGTTCCCCAAGCATCAGAAATTGCCAAACCCAAGCATGGCAAATCATGACTGGCCAACATGTCCAACTTTGGAAATAACTCGGCCGCCATTATTGGCTGGTGCTTGGGAAAGGTGACAAGCCAACAATTGGCCAAGCTCTGGAACGCCGATATTCGACAACGCTTGGCAAAGTATGTTGCCATGATAATGCCTATGGGTGGGCCCCACGCTATTTTCATTCACATTTCTGTCTTTGTGACCAGTCCTCATGGGCCAATCCCTTTTTATGTGTTGCCTCGCGGCCCGACTTCTGCTTGATACATGCAATTCTGCGGGAAATTATTTAAGGAGTGCGTATTAATTATTTATTTAATGCGCACTCGTTCAATAATTTCCTGTACAATGGCTTGTATAAAACAAAAATCGGACCACGAGGCACAGTAGGCTAAATCAACTTTGCCAAGCAGTTAGGTGGCTTCCCAAAAACAATTGAGCCACACAGCACATCAGGTCTCTTTGTTGGCGTTTTTTAATATGCACATCAAATTTACGAGAAACGTGGCTTAAAAGTGGCAAGAATACAAAAGAAGCTTGTTGAAAACACAAACATGAAAACAAACACCAACATAATAGTCTAGAAAAAATTAAGCGCTGCTTAGCAAGTGCGAATCGATCTATAATTCGTGCAACTGCTTGAGATGCCTACAATTTTTTTAATAATGCAGGATCTGACTACAAGGCAATGCACTACACAATGAGTTCGGAACGCACGAACGCTCACGTTTTTTTGCAAGACATCTAGGCCAACTTGGAGGTAGATGAGAAACCTTGTGATTTTTAAATGCGTTATATTCTTTAGAAGTAACCAAATAAACCAACAATTAAGGCGACGCTACAAACCTAACTGATTGGGTATTAAACTGGTAACGGTGTTGCTGTCGCCGTCGCTCACTTTTGCTTCGTCGGACGCGCCAGATGCTAGCGGAACCGACGGGGAAGCCCAGCGGCAGGGTAATTACTTTGTCGCTCAACAATATCTTTACGTTGCTCAAGAAAATATTGCAACGAAAGCTTTATTCATAGCTAGAGTTTAATGAAGTTAGCTTAATACATCCGTAACTCTTAGACATCATTCACACAGCCGTATTTCACTCCGTCACGCCACCGTATTCCGTCATCGGTGACGGTTTCTGGGGCGATTTCTCGCCGAAAACGGTGCGACGGTGACGGGAAGCCGAGCTCAACGTTTCCGTTCCGTCAACGCAACGGGACGACGCCCGCGGTGAACCAGCCAATCAGAAAACCAATATTTACGGCTACATTTACCGAAGAGTGAGCACACGTAGAAGCTAAGCCATTTTCGTTACTTTTCAGATTATCCACGCTCAATTCTAGGCAAAATTGATCACTACGCAGACGACCCTGTACTCTGACGGCGAGCTCCTGTACGAACGCTCCTCCGTTACCTCTCCTTCGCGGTTTTTTGACGTGACGGAGCCATGACGGAGAAGGTGACAGTTGTGTGAACGAGGGCTAAGCCCTCGTTCACACAGCCGTCACACAGCCGCCAGCGCAGCCGCAGAGGCAAAGAACGCGCAAAGGCACAATGGTCAAGTAGTCCGACGAACATCGTTGCGTTAGGACACAAAAATGAGCCATTCCTAGACAACGTGTAACACTATCTCGCACACTATTTTGAATATGATGTACTTTAGTTTGAGTACGCTTTGTTTTGTGGCACGGTGTTGTGGCTCTTTAGGTAACTACTTTTTGCTGCGTTGTGGCCTGTTCACCGCTTTAACCGTCCTGTTTCCACACGCTACGTGCACGGCAAGCGCGTGGAAAAATGCGCTTTTTTCCGTCTTCTAAAGCTCGGCCTCCTATGTTCTTTCCATGTTACGTTACTTGCGGTCGGCGTTTGCTTGGCACTGTATCAATATTTCAGCCGAGTAACCGATGTGTGCGCGATAGGTCGGGAGCCAATGGGCCCCATGGGGTTTCCAATCATTGACAATCGGCCTCTGCTGCTTGGGTATTTCTGCTAGTTTTCAGCGATTTTAAACGCGGTATACAAGGAAGGTAACTTATTAAAAAAAATGTTAGAACCTTTGATAGGCTGCGTTGCCGCAAAAAAATAGCCTGGCGAAAATAATTTTGCAATAGCCGACTTGCTCCGATGAATAAATGCATTAACTGTTTGCAAGTGTGAATAAATCTCTATGACATAAATGACGTCAGATGTATGCATCAGTTAGGTTTACTCCCCATCTCTGAGTAATAAAACAAGGGAGTATTGGGGGAGGCCCCCGAAAGGTACAGTGAAGGAAGGGGTGTACAAATTATTTGAGGCCTATAACTCCAACGTGTCGTGTTCCGGCTGCTTAAAGCCGCAAGTGGGGTTGGGTGCATGGTTGGCTGCGGTAGATGTCGGTGAAAAGTTGCACGTTAGCTTAGCGGCTTCACGTTAGCCGCAGGAAAGAGGCAGGACTTCGAAGCAGGACCTTCGCCCTGGCAGCGAGTCTTGAAGAAAGGTCTGTTCCCCACGGGGAGACAAAAGGAGGCCTTTGTGTGGCATGACGAAGATTTCCAGTTTTTTCTGGGCATTTTTATGTAGTTTAAGTAAACCGTGTGAAGAGTTGAAGAACATCCGTGCTATGGAAGGCCCTATTCACCCCACTGTATATGAAATCGCCTAATAGGCCGTATATGCCGCGGGTTCAACTCCAGTGTAAGTAGCGAATCTACAATACAAAAGTTCGTTTGCATTACAACACTACTTACTCAGCCATGTTGGAACCAGTTGCTCAGCCTGCAATCTCGGTGTGACATGTCACAATCTACTGTGCAGTGCCACGTACAAAATGTTACAATCATGCAAGGAGATCGCAGCACATCACACAAATTAGTGCACGTGCCCGTGCAGGTGCTGCATTGAGGGGTATCTCAACTCGAGCCCAATATTTCCATCTGTGGCTTTTTATTACACGTGATGTCAACACATCAAACGGACATT
This sequence comes from Haemaphysalis longicornis, assembly GCF_048455015.1. Taxonomy (NCBI): domain Eukaryota; kingdom Metazoa; phylum Arthropoda; class Arachnida; order Ixodida; family Ixodidae; genus Haemaphysalis; species Haemaphysalis longicornis. Next base: position 144,535,836 of record NW_027526460.1, on the reverse strand, counting down.
GAGGATACGTTCACGATATTTATACTGGTAAAGAATGTGAACACGAGATGAATGTGGCCAGCAGCAGTCCCAATAACAACACCAACAGACTGGATCACAACAGTTACATACTCAGGCAAGGCACCACACCGTCCCCTAAAAAGAGCACTCACAGCACTTCTCTAACGCGATCCAGTGAGACAACTCTTGGAGCACTGATTAGATATTCTAAATGTCAGTAATTGTTCCTGCGCTCACAGCAAAAAGGAAGCCCGTCGTTCCGTTCAGGACTGCTGCCAGAAAAACACCACACAGTAGTCCACCACGTTGGCGTCGTCGAGAATACACTAAAAATCTCCCCCTACAGGTAGATCTAAAACGATTTGAAAGTAAGCAAGTGCACTCTTCCAACACTGACGGTTCATTCGGTATTAGCTCCAGACAAAATGTCCCTGAAAATAGTGCACGCACCGTGATTTCCTTAAAGCGACACTGAAGTGAATTTGGCAAGCTTCTGTTTTTGCTTGCACTGCGTAGACTGGCTCAAATAAGCATACTTTTCATCGTTTATCCGGTTAGTAAGGTGGTGTTTATGTTATAAAATCCGAAAGACTAAAAACTACCATGCCCGATCTACGGCGGCGGGTCAACTAAAGCAGTGACGTTCATACGAGGTGCTACGTGATTGGATAATGTCCAAGATTAGTATTCAAACCAGTTTCTCTTGCGGTTCAGTGAAACAGCATGCTTGGCATCGGACGTTATTGTGGGCTGGGCATTCTCAATGTCTCAGTATTCGTCATACCGCGATCCTGATGCGTCAGATAAGCCTACCAGCATGGCTTCGAATCATAACAATCACTACACGAGGCGTACGCAGCGGACGCATTCCGCTTCCCCGAAGACGCTCAAATGCGATGCCCTTTTGCCCCACCTTCCGAGCTTGCCTATTGTAAAAGGAGTGTTCGCACCAGGGCAACGGTTGACTAATTCGGGACTGAGCCTGCCAGTAGTCGGGGCATATGTCAGCACCACAACGAAACCTCACCAGCGCGTCTGTGTCAGTGTGTCTGCACGCGTTCGGCAAACTCACTCGTGGAGCAATGAACGATACAGCGCAAATATGGTGAATGCACTATAGACAGCATTGGCCAAGAACCGACAATTCATCTTCAAAAAAACACGACATGCGCTTTCAGGGATTCCAACTTGCGAATTGCAAACAAAGAGTCGTCGAACTTTATGCCATCACCCAGGTTATTTTACTGCTGGTAATAAGATGACAAATAAATAATCATGTCAAGAACGGTTCCGGTGAAAAGAAAACTTTGAGGACGAGTGAAGAAAGGGTCCCAGTGTTTACTCATCCAACGGGATAGCCAGAAGTGGCCTAACACCGGCAGGAATATACAGACCTTCCGCTTTCAGCAGCTTGTGCTGCAACGAGCTGGCAATAAAATATCAACAGCGCCATGCGGAAAGCATCGTGCGCGGCGGTAGCTGAAGGGCGGGTTCAGGGATGCATTGTTTACTTTTACTTTTGACTACTGCCTACGTATGAACAAGTTGACGACTGAGTTTTCTGAATGTGGTCGGTGCCTGAACTATTCGTTGTAATTGCTCTTTCCACTTTCAAAAGCCTGTAGCGGCTAGAGCATGCGTCATTCGCTGGTACCATTATTTATTTTGTTTAGGCTCCAAACACTTCGTCTAAAAATGTTATAAATAATAAAAGCAATTACAGTCATGTTGCCTGACGCTTCATAACAAAAAACAGTCCTATTATTATGATATTAATTTTGATGGTACGTTCCTATTTTACGTGCTGCAAAAATGCCATGTAACCGTCACTGCTCTTACCCTTGGTTGGAGTTTGGACACAAATTATCAGACAACATGAACTCCTTGGTCTCCCGAACGGTGCACCTAGATTGCTGCAACATTGCTGTCCTGAACTAGAATGACCACATTACTGCGATTTTTTGGTAAATATACTATTTTTTACAGTTTAGAAATGTGATGAAATTATGCGTTTCTCAAAATAACGCACATTTGTTTTAGCCTGTTGTTCTTTTAACCTGTTGTTCTTTAGCCAAGGTATGATTGCTTACATTACCTTTGGATGGTTTTGAAAGAATGAAATGACGTAATGAAATGGCAGAAAGAAATTTTTTTCTCACAGAAGTCATCAAAATAAATGGCACAGTCCAGATGACACTACTGATTTACAAGTGTTTTCGTCGCTTAGATATTATCGGCGACTTAACCTACAGCACTCCACACAGGCAGCTATGAAAGTAGCATGACCCATTGTCAAGTAACCATAGCGGTTCACGTTAGCGTGGGTCTGGAGTAACCAATTACATTTAGGTTCTGCGCGTTAATAAAAGGCCGAGTGCGAAGCAGTTTTTTTCTGTACGATGATACTGTTAGTATGCTTGGGCAGGACATTTGGCGGCTTTTTGCCACAAAAATATCCCCCAGAACTTCAGACTACGCCCTGCACAATCGGCATTTGAATCGCCAAATAACAGTTTTCTTACAATCTTCGTATTTTGCAGCAACTCACTTATCTCACTTATACACGTTCCGCCCGTACATATAAATCTACTGTCCCCGATCATTGACAACAATTTTTTTCCTCTCTGGCCCAGAAATTCTTAAACAGATGGGGCGTCGCTCGCAAGCATAGTGTATAAACAGGGGGCGGGAGTTAGCTTACATAACATTGCGCACCCATAAGTGCACAAGCACAGAAAATAAAGTACGATACAAATGGTGTCAGTGATGTTAACGGGCCACAGAGTAATAGATTGCAGGACGAAAGCTAATTACTTTTATCGAGGATGTTCTTTTATTCTGAAGTATTGTTGAATATATTTGTGCGAAGAAGCCCAAGTTCGAATCTGTGTTCTTTCGATGTATGCTCTGCAGATTACAGCGTATGTGGCATTAGCAACGAACACCGCCGTGACACCGGGTTGGAAGGCGAGGGCAAGCCCCGGCCTCGCATCCTGGGTGGTGAACGTGTCGTGCGATCCTGGCCTTGGATGGTCGAGATCAGCAGAAAAGAACTTGACTTGGCAAGTACATTGCTACTGTCCCATTCATTTATATTTATGCCATAAACGTCTGACCTAAGAACAGCATAGAGTTCAAAAAAATGAGGACACCTATGCACTTATTAAGCGTTGTGAATGGGAACACAAGAGTTTGTAGCTGAATTAACAAAAGCTTGGTGTGAGTTGGTACATACTGCTAAAAAATTTATCGGCGCTAAAACAGGGACGAAGAAGAAACACTTAACACACAACCCGGTGCCGAGTTGTGTGTTTTCGGCACCGTTTTGTGTGTTAAGTGTTTCTTCTTTGTCCCTGGTATAGCGCCGATAAATTTTTTAGCAGTAGCTGAATGCCTTAGACGCCTTATATCACCGCGCGTTGCGCCAGGGCTTCCCAATTTTGCTGCCACATAGCCCTTGCTTTGTGATGCACCTTCAAGCTTTTGAATGGCTTTGATCTGTCTCCTAGGTGTTGCTCCGCTGCTAGTTCATACCACCATGTAGCGGGAGAGTTGACGGTGATGGTAAATGTCGCTGCGTATTCTTCACATCCCCTTATTTGCGGTATACCTGGAGGGACGGCCACCTCTTGCTGCTGTCGAGTTTGAGCTTTCGGTGCAGAAACCATCGTGAAAAGGAGAAGGAGCGCGTTGTACAGAACTATGCTTGTATTAAAAACTGAAAGTGAATGTAAAACCCCACACGATACGTAGTTGCTTTTCCGAAACAGGGAAAATCACCTGACGAAATCTACAATCCTTTACCTATTGCATAGGCGAACTTGGAGAAAAGGTTCAGGCCCGCATTTAATAAACTCTAGAGGAAAGCCACACCTTCTGCTACAAAATGACGAATTGTCGCTGAGATATCTCTGGCCAAGAGAGCAAACTTACTATTTATAAATACAGTCGAAGCAAAGAGCCCCATCCAAACATGTACCATGCCCAAAATATATATGCTCAAGGCAAACTTTCCCTCCGAATGATAGCTCTTGCGAAACGTTTTGCATTTCAACAAATAACTCTAAAGTTTTCCCTCCTGAAAGAACTTCTATGACCAGGAAAGCAGCACCTGCAAATTAGACAGCCCACATTAGCAGAGAGTGTCTCCATTCTCTAGGAAATGGAGCTGCTCGACACGATGACTCTAAAGTCGTGTTTGCGCTTGAGAGGAATGAGTTCCTCTGCTGAGCATTGTCTAATAAAATTCATCATTTGTAGCACCGGGGATGCATGAAAACGCATGTTCAGAAGTAGGCACCTTCTTCGCAGCCTCTCCAATGACAGTCATACGTTGTGGCTATCTTGTGGTCGGTTGTCTATGGGCCATGCAGGGTTGGTGCCTGAATTCGGGGCTCAGTGAGCAAGAAAACACCTTTAACAGCGAAGCGCACTCCCCACTATCCTCACACTGCCTAAGCTTGCGACAATGGTCGGGTTTTGGTAGATGCAATACACGCATATAGCATCGCGATAGTCCTTAAATTAATGTTATATGTGACAGATTACAAGAACTGAACAGAAAGGTTAGCCAGCCTTTCATTGCTCTATCCCTGGAAAAAATATGATTCGTTAACGAAAGGCTGCCAAAGGCTCCGAGTTGATTGTATTTGTGCCTATCACAATGTGCATTTCCAGTGACTCCTTTCGTGTACTGCACACTTCCTTGTCTCCAATAAACGCTACCTGCGAGTGGCGTCTGACTTTTTGTAATGTTTGTCGTGTTCTTTGTCGTGCTTTTGGTGGAACTGCTAACGTTCCCTGGCTACGTAAGATCTCTCTTGTTACACACGAAACTTTGAAAAACTGAACTTATACGGCACCTGTTACAACCTGGACAAGAAGTTTCTTAGAATGCTCTTGAACCCTGGCTTCGCTGATCCGATTTACCTAGCCGAGAGAGAGAGAGAGAGAGAGATGACTTTATTGATGCCCGAGATGGGTTCTGAAGGGTAGACGACTTTTGACGGTCTCCCTCCCTCATCCGTCAGCCAGGATTCCTTGGATCCTCGCGGCGGCTTCGGCCATCCGGACTGCTGTCAGTCGAAGTATTTCTTTTCTTTGCGGCAGGTGCAAAATATATTACACCGCAGAAGTTAAGCAAAGTATTAAATTAATCATCTTACTGGCAAGGTCCTTATGGGGAGGAGTATAATTGCCTGTTCAGCAAAAAATTGTCTGCGTTTTGCAGGGCCTAAAACGCAAGGCAGCATAAATGAAATGGGACCCACTGCCATGTTGTGGTCAGTTCAACGAACTCAGTAATAACCGCTCTCCACGTGCAATAAAATTGGCGAAACTTGGTGTGGGACCTTTTGCTTAGATGATGTAGGTTCCAAAGGAGCTGAGCATCCTATCATCGACGGTGAGGCGTGTAGCGGAGCCGCTCAGTGATACATAACCTCCGGTGCTCGTGTCAAGCCTAAGTTGTCAAAATAGCGCGCACGCCATACAGATGCCCGAACGGTCTGTATGCTGTAAAACGGGCTTGAAAGTAGTACGGCAAGAAAGCGCAGCTTGCACTTGTCAGGTTTCAGAGACAGCAGAGCTGGGCAGAGACAGAACTGAGCCTCTCCCCACACTAACAGTGGATCACAGGAGAGAGGGAGCAGCCAGACCCCAGCAGTGCGAAGCCGTTTTGGACGGCGCTTTAAAGTAAAGACAATTACAATATATACAGTGTTTTATTCATTTACACTACTCGTCATCCCTTTTATCGTAGTCTTCCGACGGCACAGCCTCTTAGGGCAAATCCCCTTGCGGTCCGTCCTCGCCTCGGTAGACCTCTACAACTTCGTCAGCTGGTCTGGTGGCCGGGTTCCACATATCGGTTGTGATGGGACGGTTCCACAGATCCGTCATCATCTCCGGCGTGACAGACCGGTGGCGCGCCGGTCCCTACACGGCGAGGAAAATGAGAGCTCCTAATGCGGCGTAAGCCAAAGCACAAGCCTGAACGACGCCGGCGGTCACCGCGAGGCAAGCGCTCACTTGCGCTTGGTATATTTCTTTCGCTAAAGCCACTGCGCGGAGGTCGTGCCTGCCGCAGCGCGCCAGATATTTTGCTTGGGCACCAAAATATGTAGAAAAGGCTACAATTAAGATACAGTTGGAAAGAGGGAAAGCGAGCGAAACAGTATGCTTTTGATACCAACAGGCTGTAAACGTCGTACTCTGGTAAAACGCTCTTTATCTTTGGGTCCACCTAAGAGGAGCGGTGTGATTTACGCCTGCTGCTTGTACCCCGGACATCGTGCTAAGAGCTGGTATTTATGAATTCTATTTTATGTGGACTCAGCACGAATCATCATGAGCTCACACATTTGTTCTGCTGTGGAGAAATGCGAAAGGCTTCGCTGATTTCCTGTATCGTATTGTGTCATGCTGCCAGAAATGAAGTTTCCTCAAACAATGCGTTCCACTCGCAGTTTTTCAGTGGGTCGCCAGGTCACCTAAGGGGGCCGTTTGCTTACATACGCATACCGTCACTACCTATTATTGTAGGAAACTGCAGTTCCCGCGAACGCACACAAAAAGATCACTAGCGAAATCTGAGGAGCCCTTAACAAGTCAACAAAGCACACCGAATGCGTGAGATCGCGCCTGAAATCGAATTTAGAAACAACGGCTGATGGGGAGATAGCTTGAGAATACAGAGCGTCAAGCGCAGATCACACTGCTACCTATAAGGTAGAAACAAAGATAAAGAGTGTTTTACCAGATTATGGCGTTTACAGCCTGTGGGGATCAAAACATGTTAGTTCGCACGCTTTCCCCTCTTTCGAACTGCATCTTGTAACCATTTCAATGTTTTTTGGTGCCCAAGCAAAATTTTGCTAATCCAAGGTTTCAGTTGTTATTTTGCGCTGGGGCTGTCCACTTCGTCCGTTCACCGATTGTAAATTCGGTCCTTTGTAAAACGCAAACTAGCCGGAAATGGAGTTTTAATCAAGTAATGTGCAATGGAAAGTACCTATAGCAAAAAATGTACTCCCTAGGCATGATCTAAAAATGTGGACGAACCTCCATGGTAGTACCGTTGCCCATCCGTGTAGCAAAAGGGAGGATTTAGAACGACTTAACACCATTTGTGAGATGGCGTTCGGTTCCTTGTAAACTACCACGTCCACAATAAACTCCCCATCGGAGGTAATCATCTCAAGCGGGCGGTCGCCATGTTAGTCTTGTGTTGCTTCCGTGTATCAGCACTTCAACCGTGGCCTAATGCCAATTAGAACGAGTAAGCAGGACGCGACGGTTGCATACAGCTACAAAACCGATACCGTACGTATACCCGTATAGATGCTTCAACCAGCGCGATCACAGGCAGACAGCGCAGCGCGGCCGTGTTGTTTCAATCTGTTTATTTTGGCGATAGGTGTTGTCAAACTCTGCTGCTAACGAAGAGACAGTTCTCGCCGTTGCAAACAATTGCAGTGTTCATCTGTTTCGCTTGCTTGCGCATATATAGAGGATTTAAATTCTCGTGCCAGCGCGCCAACGCACCCGACTGCAGCGACTCAACTTGCCCTGGCGGCACGACTTGCTGCCCGGATGTAAACAACCTCCGCGCAATCAATGCAGCGCGGCCGGTGACTTGGTGCTGCCGGAGCTTCAAGCGCCTCGCCTTGGGCCATCATTTTTTCTTATTTGCGAAGGGCTAGTAGTGCCATTTGGTGGAAAGATTTTTATGTGCCCCTGTCACACGACGAACGACCGCTAACAGCATTTGGATACGGCGACAGTTGTGGACAGCTCGCTGGTAAGTGGTCTGTCATAAGTCGATGCGTTTGTCAAACGTTTGGATAGGCTTAACTGCGAAATACCCGTGCCGCACACAGCACGTACACGCACGGACAAGGAAACAAGCGCTCACTCGTTTTATTTTACTTGTTTGTGGGTTTTGGGGTATGCATTCGCATTCTTTTGTAAGCCGGTTTGTAACAGGGCATTCGAGATAAAATCGCTTGTCGCGCGCGGCGTCGTTTCAAAGCAACGTGACGGTTACTTCATGCTGGCGAAAATCAGCGCAGTCAGACGGAAGCGAGAAGGAACGTAGAGAGGTCGGGAAAGAGGGCGCTCATATTTAAAAGAAAGCGTAATGCAAGACGAGAAAAGGAACGCAACCCGCCTGCATTTCTCCGAACTTCAGGACAGAGCCGCACACGGGTACGTTGCCACAAACTCGAGCGTACGACGTCTAAAAGTACCGTATATTTTTTTCATTTTTTATTGTACAGGGCCACGGTGTAAGGGCCTAATTCTTGTTAAGTCGTCCGATTCATTCAGTTTAGTTCCATTTGCCCCTAGAAAACGCTGGAATTTGTCGAACGAAGCGGCGGTAACGCGACCACTTGCCGGCAAGAAAATACCAAAATAAAAACTCCGCTGCTCAGCTTTCACCGAAGCTCAGTTCTGTCGAGGGGGCGAGCGTAGCTTTGCCAGTGCTAAGGCGTGTGGATGATTCTAGAAGGAAGAAAGGCAAGTGGTGCGCTCGTCGGCGGCGGGCGCGTTGCGGGTTGTGCCCTTTATCTCTGCGAAGTGCGCAGTTATAAAAAAAAGAGACTAGCGCCGAAGCAAGTTAGCTACGTTTGGGCGTCGTTCACAGGTAGCCGAATCGCCTCCGACAGCGGTGCATCGTCTGGCCTGGTAGATGAATATTGTGGGACTCTGTCTCTCATATGTATATAACTGTTCGTGTTCTTTTTAGTTAACTGCTCTACTTTGTAATATCTATTTGTCAACGCTCCTGATTGTATGTTTTGTATTTGAACTGTTGCTGGCATTTGTATTCATTCTAAGTTACCTCTTACGTTCCTGTCCTCGTGCTTGTACAGTGTTTTGCCTGTCCAAATATAAGTCTTTGTGTTGTTTTTGTTCAAAACTCTGACTCATTCTTACCGCTCTGGTCGGTAAGAATGAGTATTGAAATGAGTAAGAATTTTACGTGTGGGGCATTTTTTTTTCTTTTTTGCTTTTTCAGACAGATGTTCCTTTGACTCCCTGCCTGCATTCCATGAACGCGGAAGTTGGCCTCCACATCGATGGCCAGCGTGTCTTGACTGCATCATCTTTACTGGGAGGACTGTGTAGTATGTTTGCATCGTTCTGGGTTTTGAACATTCAATATCCCAAGAAGGCACACAGAGCTCTAACGTTTGTGGAACATGCCATTTTGGACCTTGCCAGCACCAAACCACGTGTGAAGGATTTAGAAATAATTAACTTTTATCGCATGAATATCGCTCACTAATATTTTATTTGTTTTTAATTCTGTAATCATTGGATAGTAGTCAAAAAGAATTCCGTATTATGTTTTTTACTTTTTCTTTTTTGTTTTTTTTTTACTAAAAAGAGGCGATTTGATGGGCCGTTCTGTATGCTGATAATACAGCTATCTTTTAGTGAAGCAATAATTTTAACAAACTAATTTAAGTTGAAACAATTATCTAAATAATGTTGGCAACAGGTGCGAAATGAATCAACTAAAAATTATCCGAAAAACATGAATTTCATGGCTTTTTGTTCTCACTCTAAAGAAGCTGTCGCGATAGCACCCATTCTGTTCTATATCATTGCAGTTAACCCGTCAGATTCGGTCACTTTTCTTGGCGCATTTGTGTCTTTATCAAAACGCACTGGTATTTTGTGCAGCACATTTTTTGTTCTTTATATTACTCATTTATCTATAGCCATCCCACTGCTGTCTGTCTCCTGCATCATTTATCTCTTGTGCCTTTACCACCTACAAAGTGCTCGTTACCTTTCAGTATCAAATCTCTGCACAGCTCTCGCTCATTTCACCACCAATTGAAAAATTGTTTTGTTGTTGTAAACCACTGCAACCATTTTTTTCTTCACTTTGTGTACTGAGTACTGATGCGTACTGATAAGTTCTGATAAGTACTGACGCGTTCTAGATTCTCTAGTATTATATAATGATTTCACTTACCATGCGGTTGTGTTTGTGCTGATCTGTTTTTCGTGTATTTCCAGTTCTTGCATTAATATTGTTTCTACAATTTGTTCAACTAGCACACTGCTCTCGCTCATTTCACCACCAACTGAAAACTTTTTTTGTTATTGTAAACCACTAGAACCATTTTTTTCACTTTGTGTACTGAGTACTGATGCGTACTGATAAGTTCTGATAAGTACCGACGCGTTCTCGATCCGCTAGTATTATATAATGATTTGACTTACCATGCGGTTGTGTTTGCTCCTATCTATTTTTCGCGTATTTCCAGTTCTTCTAGTAATATTGTTTCTACGGTTTATTCAACTAACATCGTATTGCTGTCTTCCATTCCTAACTGGCGTGTTATTTAGCAATGTACCATTTGTGCTTTCTTATAGAAGGTCGCCCTAAGTTTTTATTTCGGAACCTCCTTGTGTACACCATGTACCATGTAAACTTGTCTGCGAAAGTTCGTTTGAAATAAACCTGAAATCGACAAAAACCGTGTGAAATCAGTACTCCCGCAGGGAACTAGAAATTCTCCCTTGTGGCCTCGAAAAACGCCTTTCGGAAGGCCTACAAAACTCCCCAAGCTTTGGCAAAACTCCATGCAAAAGAAGTAAATGCTTCCCTTGAACCTCCTAAAAACGCCCCTAAAATACCATAAGTACTTCCCAAGAGAGCCATAATAGGCTCCTATTCAACCGCCTAAAAATTCCATAAACATCACTTAAAAACGCCCTTTAAAAGTAAAGAATACTCCATTTTCAACTTCTTAAATTCTCCCGGACATTTCTTAACACTCCCTAAATACCTCCTTTCCATCACCTAAAAACGCCCTGTTTTGAGGAGGTAAACAAAACCTCCCTGTTCCATGTAGTAAAAAAACTCCTACAAGGAGGATCACTAGAGGACAAGCGAAAAAGAACCTCTAGGGAGTATATGGGAGGCAAAAAAGTTTAGAGTGTATAGCGCAGTCGATCAACATAAATGAGCAACAATGCAAGAAAAGATGTCACCTAACGTACCGCAACGAAGCCGCGGGCTCTCAACTGCTCTAACATTGAACTATGCTGTTGGCATGCAAGCGTCAATAAATTCGAACCCCCTTGAATTCAAAAACATAGGGGCGAATATCTGGAAAAACACCACATAAAATGTCATAACTGCTTTTCCCAAATGACATCGCCAAACGTCACCTGAAGTTGAAATTCTCGGAATGGCCGTGCGGGTGGGATTTCACTACACGGCAAGGAACCCCAACCGATCGAAGCAGCTTGGAAGCTGTCATCTACGTCACACCTTTGGTTTCAGTGTGTGAAAATCTTGCTTCATTGAATGTTGCGTTCATTTACACAGGAAATATTTACACAGCTGACTCCTCTGCTGAGGCTGTTCTGACAAAGGCGAAATGTCCGATGGGTTGCAAGGTAGCAGTGTTCCAGGGGTATAGTAAGCGTCGGCTATTTCAATACATGCGTTATTTTTATTTTGCCACGTATCAGGTATCCTGCGGCGGGACTATAATAGGAAGGAAGTGGATATTGACGGCTGCCCATTGCATGTACCTGAAAATGGAATCGAGACCCCTACGTCCAGCTGACATCCATGTGTGGGCAAGTAAGTGCAGTTTCTGGTTTATATAAAATGCGGAAACCATTCTCAGACGTGGGCCGCCTATAGAGGCGTGGATTCTAACACACATCAGTGAGAGGCCTGCTTTCCGCACTATAGCAGTATGTCGGATGGACTCAGGCAATTTACTAGAAAAAAGTTGCTCATGACATCTAAGTTTACGTCTCAAAACGAGCGATGCGATATCGTTACTTCGGCGCCAAAAAGCGCTGTGAACGGGAGTTGCCCCATTCACGAGTTACGCTTTTAAACCCCTGAAGGTCAGCGAAGAGAACGAGGCTAGCCGCAACGGTAAACGTTGCTGGACACAGGAAATAGAGACGTCATTTACACTTAGATGGCCTAATATGCGGACGTGAGAGCTTGCGGCTGCGAAGTTTCTGGTAAGTTTGAGCGAGAACCTAAAGTGCTAGTGTTTCAAAGGATTTATTCGCTAGTTTCTCGGCTGAACTAAAGTTTTTAGCTTTTTTGATAGAAATCATCGAAAGACAGATGAATTTGGATGAATAAGAACAAATAGTGGTCCATTCAGTGACGTAGCCACACATTTTCTTATTGGGGGGGGTGGGCACGCTAAACCACACGATGAGAGAGGGTTAGTAATGAGCCAAGTATTTTTGTGCAATCTTTTCTATACAGTCACTAAGTGCAGTACAGCGCGATTTAAAAGCTATCGCGCGACCTTGGACCAGCTAAGCGTGCGAGGGGCCTAGCGTTTTGTTTTGAAACCATGAAAATCAAGATTTCGCACTCTTCTCTTGATCCTTGTATGTTCCACGCTACAATAATGTCCCCCATGACCATCTTTTCACCCTCTCTATTTTTAGTTTTAGGTGCGCTGTGGTGAACCAAAGACTTGGTGGCCTCTTTTCTCCTCTTACGATAAGAACATTGGCGGGAAATATCTGCTAAAGCTGGTGTTTTTTTTTCTGCTTCCTGTGAACAAGTTTCTAGGTTGAATAAGGTATAAAAATTTCATATAAAAGGGCCGAGTGAGAAAAGTTGGGCTGATACTTCCCTCTTCACGAGTCATTTTTAATTGCTTGGAAAGAAACCCCGCTATTTGAGTGTTTTGGCTAATATTTTCTTGATCGCGTTTCATTTGTGCATGACTAGACAACATCCGCCTTGGCCACATGGTTCACATGTTGGCTTAATCTTCGATTTCAGTTTTTTTTTACTTCAGGTGGTTCTTCGTGACTTCAGCCACACGCAAGCCTGGCATAAACAAATTTCGGGGGCGGGGGCGCATACCCTGTGTACCCCTTCCCCTCTGGCTATGCCGCTAGGAAGAGTGGCAAGTAGCAAAGAGGAGGTAAATAGATAGTGGGGAGCTCATGCGTGTACCTTCAAGTACAGGACTAGCGATAATGCAGCTCCACTCCATTGATTGATTGTAGGGTTTAACGCGCCGACGCAACGCAGGCGATGAGGCGCGCCGAGTGGAGGGCTGTGGATTAATTTTGACCACCTGGGGATCTTTAACGTGCGCCGAAATCTCGCACACACGGGCGTTGTTGCTTTTCGCCTCCATCAGAAAAGCAGCCGCCGCGGCCGGGAATCGAACCCGCGACCTCGTGCTCAGCAGCGCAACGCCTTAGCCACTTAGCCACCGCGGCGGGTAGCTCCACTCCAGATAAAGCTGCCCCTTCCGTCACCATCTAAATTTCTGACCTGATCAAAGCTACCTTTTGTGTCTCTATAGAAGAGGACAATGTAATGTTGAAGGTCCACCACGAGCGCACCTTTCAATAAGGCTAGTTTGCGTAAACCAAGGTGGGTGTTTTCCCGCATTTAGCACAGCAGTAACTAAATGTTCAATTTTCCGCAACAACTATACTTCCCGTCTAGATTAACAGATACATGTGTCAGTTTATCCAGCGATTTCTTTTCATCGGCGCTGCGGTTTTTCGTGTGTTACGGGAAGGGATCGTCTTCATAAGCATTGTGTGAGGAGATGTTCTGCATATATTTCGCATATAATAGTGTGATAGTCGTGTTCGAAAGTAGGATGGTACGAGGATTCGCGTAATTGAGATCAGCGGCGTCATTTCCTTTCAGACGGTCATGTCGAGGTGTCCATGATGTACACTTGTTCACTGTTGGTGAAAGAAGGTTTCTAAAGCGGTTAGGTATCCTGCCTGCAGCTAACAGTTTTGAAGTAATCTGATAGTGCGTAATGGTTTTCACGCTTCTATTTGAAAGATCCGCTATTTGGATCGCAAAGAGGGTGGTTTTTAGTTGTTTCCTCTATTGCTGTAAGTAGGCGGGTCATGCAGTCACAAACATTGTTAGGGAAACCCACTACACTCGTTCCCTTTGCACAGATGCCCATCCCGCTGTCACTGTATACGGTGATTTTATGATTCAAGAACTTTCCACAAAAAATTCCATGCTACCTTTTTGGCTGTTCCCCTGTAAAAAAGGTGCATGTTTTTCGGCGTGGAAACTTTTGTAGGGAGGTCCATCATGGCGCTCAGACGTAGTCCAGCGAAAACCCACTGCACACTCTTAATCTGGTTCCACATGAGATCCACTCAGAAACTGAAACTTTTTGCAAAAAAGTTCCCGTTATATATTTGGACCCATGTTCCACATACCCTGAACATTAATTGGAACAGTGCACCGCATGTTTCTGCTACTAAATTATGTGGATCGGTGTTCCAAATAAAGGTATGAGGATGACTGTTCCAAATAAAAGGGTAGTTCAAGTTACTGGAACATTGATCCATGTAAAATGGTTGGGGAATTTATCCGGCGCGCCGTTCCAGGTACCTTCAGACCAGCTGTTTATATAAAACGGTGTTCGTATTGACATTGGGAAGCTGTCTACGGGACTACACTTATCCAATATTTCTGCTTTCCTGTCGGTATAGACCGAGGTCCTATGCCAGGCCGGTTGATGCATTGGTATCAGCAGGACACCGCAAGCACCATTTTGACAAAGCCTTGATACATGACCCGCAGTGATACCAACAATTGGAAAGCAGAAAACACCGCAGCACTGTGGTCCCTGACAGTTCCCAACAGTTGTCTATCGGAGCACAGTTCTATATAAAAGTTGGAATGAGGCACCTAAAGCGGCACACAGTCTTTGGCTTCACCCGCTGAATTCTGTTCTGGGTTTTAGCTGCGTGTAAAAGAAACAAGATACTTGCAATAAAACACACACGAAACCGACTATTATGACTCATACACTGGTTTTCAATATACTATACAACTTTATTGGGCGTTGTTATGCATATATTCCAGATATGAATAGCTATTTTAAATTGCGCAGACAATGACCAGCTTACAAGGAATAAATACCATAACGATAACACTAGGCTCCATTCAAGTGGCATCCATAGTGCTTGGTGTCCGTACCCGCAAAGACAACATCTGAGATCGCGTCCAGAGCACAAGTCAACAAGATGAGTTTCACCGCAAGCTCGACAGCGGGGAGACGATTTGCACGCCTTGAAAGTACGTCCGAAACACCAGCAACTGTGAGACTGTAGGGGCATAGGAGTGGCAGGTTCAACTCGGTAATTGAGAGGCCGCACCTTGATCTGAGGAGGACATGGAGTTCCTGCAAAAGTGGAAGTCGCCGCCTCTGTACGTTTTCTGTTGTTTTCTACGGACCTTCTACAGCGGTAAACAGCAGTCACTCCAGCCACCGCGAACTGTTCGAGAATTTCATGAGACGTTTCGACATCGACACCTGGAATGATGCCCTCCACGCAAGCCAGATGGGGGAATAAATTCACTCACCTGGAGTGACGCAAAACGTGTGCACATTTTCAAGTCAGCTACGCAAGACTCTTCGGAGGATTTCCACATGACGCCACCTTGCTAAATGCCCTAACTTCACAGCTCATCTACAACCTTTCGATAGCCGCCGCCTCCACTTGCTGTCCGTTCATCAGCTAGATGGCGCCTCTCCCTCCTACTGGAACCAATAACCACGGGAATGCTGCTCACCACGCTGCTCTTTAGGGCCCCCAAAAGTATATCATGCCGGGGAAGAGAAGCCACCCCTCGGCTGTTCTTCCCTCTTGCTGTTTCATACGTTATCTACGTCGACACCGGCACGAGCGCTTCATCTTCACTTCTTTTGGGACACCGCTTGCTGGCTCCGCGACCGCCGCCTCCTCACAACGTGATTTCAACAGGCACCGTTCCAGCGTAGTGCACTTAGTTCCGGGCCATGTCAGTGGTTGCAGGCTTTGCAGGCATGGTGGCCATCCGCGCCCGCAACTGGCGTGATCAAACCAAAGGGCATTTCCGATGTGAACTGATGTTGGAAACAACAATGGGTTACCTAACTAGAGAGGCAGCAAAAGAACCGGGTAAGACTCAAAAATTAAGGAGGGTCCCCTATAGGGGCAAAAACAAAAAAGAATGTGCTTTATTTAGAAATAATACCCAGCTTACAGAGTTTATTTATACGAATATTCAAATTAGTCTGAATTTCCTCCGTTGATCTGTGTGCCAGGCGATGAATGGCGCCACGCGGCCAGGTTAGGAAATCACACTAAATATGGGTGAGGATGTGGTCTCAGAAAAGAGTCATATTAATATCCTCGGCATAATTATACAGAAAGGAGGTAACGTCCATCTCACCATCGCCAAACTACAGATATATGAGGCACCTAAATTAGGGAGGCGCATAAAAGGGAGGGCAAGAAACGATTACTCATACAGGTATTGATTAAGAGCCCGATGTCGCATGCATGCTGAAAAAAACCATAATATACACGATCATCACGATGGAATATGAGGCAGAACTCCTCGTCCCAATTATCAAGGTAACCGAAAGGTTCCGAAACTTCGCATTTGAAAAAACCAAAGAAGAATCTCTCCAAGTTCAAAGCAGGCACGCCTCGGAAAAAAAAGCGGGACGGATTGTAGCGGAGAGACGCACCCTTCCGTAGAATTTCATTGATTGATTGTAGAGTTTAACGCGCCGACGCAACGCAGGAGATGAGGCGCGCCGTAGTAGAGGGCTCCGGATAAATTTTGACCACCTGGATTCTTTAACGTGCTGCGAAATCTCGTACACACGGGCGTTTTTGCTTTTCGCCTCCATCAGAAAAGCGGCCGCCGCGGCTAAGAGTCGAACCCGCGACCTCGTGCTTAGCAGCGCAACGCCTTAGCCACTCAGCCCCCGCAGCGTGTCCCTTCCGTAGAACCAACGATTGGCAGCCGCAATGTACATGTAACCGACCCAGCGACTCCCCTTAAAAACTGAAAAACATAGATCCAAGCCCAAAACGAGTACCGGGGACAACAAAGATCAAATGCCTCCAAAGAAAGTTCCAGAAAGCAAATTATACACCAGGGCCAGGAGAAAGCGAGAAAAAGAGCACTTCTATTGGAGCCACAGCCTCTGCTATTTGGCTTCGGTAGCCCTGAGTACCACAGCCACCTGAAGCATCTTGCTAAAGCCCCTCAACGGGTCTCTTCATAGCTGGTTGCTGAACATTCGAGGGATTGGGTCCTAAAGCCAAGCCTACATGAGCTGCTCCAGAGAAGCGCGTTGGACGCATTGGGGATAGTGAGGAGACTGAAAAATAGAGGGGTAGATGTGGTGTAGGCGAGCTCTGCATGCGAAAAAAGCTGTTTGCCACAGTCGCCAGTGACGGGTTTGATGAAGAGGTATTTATGGAGGGGGGGGGGGGGGTTGTATGATGACAGAGTCGGTTGTGCTCCACGACATCACCGAACGCCATTATCCACTCTCTGGAAGAGCGCGTGCCGTTTCCGTTAACGATGCTGACGCCGTCCCTGAGTTAAGATCACAGGCAGTGGCAATGGGAAGGGTTGAGGCGAGCGAGATCAGTGACGGCATAGAACAGAAACCTCTATTGAAGAAATGAAAGCATCACCCGCTCGCGCAAAGAAGCAGTCGTCTTACTCCTCGTCTTCAAGCGCCTTGGTGCTGACAGTTAGCAAAAAGCTGGTTTCCCGTCAGGCCAGTGCGAGCTGGGGCTGGCATCAGATCCACTATCTTTTGAGGCGGGCTACTTTGGAAGGTGCGGGGGTTTCAGAACCGATGCTTCACAATTCACAATACATAACAGCCATATTGGCATCAATTATGATCCTTGGAGGGGTTGGACGCTCTGTGAGCGTCCGCGCAGTGGGCCCGCTGGAGCTGTCGTGGGAAGGGTAGTGGATGTAGGGATCGTGCGTAGTCTTCGAGCAGAATTGCACGTGACCGCCATAGCGTAAGCATTGTAGTGGCGGTATCCAGTCGCAGGGCAGTACACCGCTTCCGCGCATTTTGTCAGTTGCCTGTTTGAGGCTCGTGTACGGGCTTTGTGGCATGTGAGTTATAGATGAGGTGCTTGTGTTGGGTACGAGTATTGTGAAGAATTCTTTTTCGAAGTTATAAAGGGAGGGATGTGGTTTATTCGGCTTGGTGGAACATCTGAGTGCCTTGACCAGCAACCATAAACTTGTCCACTTCAATTAAATCTCGGCGATTTATATGCCAAAACTAATTCAGTGGGCGAGTTGACAGCTGAAGCAGACGATCTGTGTATGCACTCGGAAGGAACTGCAGCATGGCTCGGTAGACCTTGCGATTGAGGCCATCCGTCTGGTTCAGGCCTACCTTTGAGGCTTGTATATGTGACAGTGAATAGACGATATGGCTACAGGAATAAGTGTGCACTTGGTGGAGGCGGTACCTTTTATCTAGTCAGTTGTGCTTGAAGATGTCATTATTTGGTCGACGTGAAAGTCCAGTTGTACAAAGAAGGAATAGGATCAATTACGCTGGATGATTAGGCCGACGTTTCTGAGGTGAGAGGAACTGGAAACCGTGTGGCCTATCACCCTTACATCAATTCGAGGATCTGTTGTGGTAAGTATACGTGTATTAGCAGCTAAGACATGTAAGGGGAGTTAGTCTGGCCTATGCGGACTGACAGGTGACCGCATCGGCGCCTCCTTATAGAGTGCGTTCAATAGGTCTTCTTTTTAGAGCGCCTTTGTTACCTCCTGTTACCCGGATTGTGATGTTATACGCGTATATAGCAAAGTTAATGTGCCGGATCTTTTCGAGGGATTGGGCAACAGGCAGGGGGGCGAAACTGAAGAGCATAGAGAAAATGACGGCACCTTGGAGAGTACTTTTGCTGTCCAGATGGTTGGGTCCCAGGTGTGTGGCCCCAGACGTATGGTGGCTGTACGGTGGCAGAGAAAAGCCTTGACCTAGTTATAGCCCTCGTAAGTGACGATGTCGAAGACCATTAAAGTCAATAGCCAAGGTAGTAAATTCCAGATAGTTGTAATAGTAGATTTTGTGCAGACTTTAGATCTCTTTGATTGATTAATTAGGAGATTAAACGCATTCAAGCTACACAGGAAGTGAGGCACGCCGTAGTGAGGGCGGATTAATTTTCGCCACCGGGGATCTTTAACATGCGCCGAAATCTCAAACACACGGGCGTTTTCACTTTTCATCGCCGCAGATCTTTTATGCCTAAATCCAGGCAGTTTTGCTGGAGGGGTTGCCCTTCAATTACGTGGAGGGTCAGTGTGCTTAGAGTGACGTGTTCGGCAATTTGCCAGCGCACGGCTTAAGCGTGATGGGGTGGAGCAAATTGGGGGATATATGTTTCAAGGGTTTCTGAATAAAAGAAATGGGTGCTGTGCGCCATTCTGGAAGTAGGGTGCCACTTCCCCAGTAGTCATTCTAGTATTCAATTAGTGGTGCGATCGAGGCATCAGCAAGGTGGTGGTGCATCTTGTTGAGGACAGCTTCAGGACCGGGAGTTGAGCCCGATTTGATGGTTTGGAGAGCTGTCCTGACCTGCTTCGGCAGTGTCAGCGTTGAGCTGGTTGTCCTCTTCTCCGCGATAGATTGGAGGGGGTTCTTGCGGTTTTTCCAGTTTGTTATTGGAGCCGAGGTGGGTCATGAATTTGCATACGTATCCAGGGGTATTGTGTACAAGTCTCTGAAGTTTGTGAGACTGGGACGTGCGTGTGTTCCGAGGGTTGATTACGTGTCAAAGGAGAGTGCAGGTTTTTCGCATACTTTGCGCTACCAACATTTGGTAAAAAAAATTTGACGTCATTGTGCTTTGTTTGATTGGTGTAATTCTCTTGGTGTTCTTCAGTTCAGAAAGTTTACGGCGGATGGCCCGATGGTGCTTGTTACGCATCCTACGTTTATTTGCGCTACGCTAAGCCTCGCGGAGGTACCGAAGGCAAAATTCGATGACTCTGTGAGAGCTAATATGCAAATCAAAACAGGTGCCGGCTTGCATGGGTGTATTGTGATTGTTGCTGAACAAAAGTCGTGTGGTTGTCCACAGCCCCGGATGTTACAGATTGAAGCTGAGATCTCATTTTGCGTAGCTTGCCGCAACCTGTAATGTGAGTATGTCGGGAAAGGGCAATGTACTGCTTGGCCACGACGTCTGATTGTAGAATGTAGTGTTCAGTACTCAACGAGTGGACGGTACTGGTTCATTGCCATAGTTAGACACCATTGGATAGGGCGAAATCTGGGGCAATGTTCGTCTGCACACTACTACCCAGACAGGTTGCCGTGTAGGGACCGTATTTAGGTTTGAAATAACCTGTTTTTAATTTGTTGCCACAGCAGACGACCGTCCTTAGAAGCATACGCACAGGCCCACGGAATGGGGGGAGCGACTACACAGAGGGGGCATTTGGCTGCTTTATGAGAGGCTACAGTGAGGAGGATATTGAACCTGTGTTGATGTTTTCAGGGCTGCTATAAATGTTTAGAATAAAGATGCTTTTATCATCCTTATGGCGAGGGAGCACTCCACGGAAAATATGTGGGCTTGTTGTCTCAGTGACAATATCTGATCGACTTCGACGTTCCGCAGGATGACAATGACTTTTTATGGGGACCAGTGTGCTCAAGTCTTTGGCATACCTGTAGTTTTATGATTCCAGGTTCTTAGAGAGCGATTTATATTAAGGACCTTGTCTTAGGATTGGGTGAAAAGCAAAAGGAAGTTTTGGTTCTTCTTGTAGCCACTGCAATTCCACGGCTACGCAGGGAGCCTGGTAGAAGACGTACGATGGATAACCAAGACGATCAAGGAGAGGTTGCATGCTAACAGAAGAGACCAGGAAAGCATCGACATTTGTTTCGATTTGGTAGATTTCATTGAGGAAGGCGGGTATCTCTGTATTTGAAGGCTTCCATCATTACCTGTGTGATAACTTGGTTAGACCATAAAGTAATGGAGATATATCTATTAAGTTTCTCGCTCTGATAAGGCGTTGTGGTGGGTCCGTTCAATAGCTACAAGATGATCAACAGGAGAGGGTTGGCGGAAGTCAGTAGGAGTCGTAAATTCTGTTGTGCGTATCTTGGTGGGAGGCGATGTAGTGGAGATTTTTGAGATAGAGGGGGCAAGACGTGCACGCAATGTTGTCGAGCTTTGGGTGGAACAAGGGAAAGGGGGGGGGGGGTAATTGGCATTGCGAATGGATTAGCGGCGTCATTGAGCGAAAGCTTGTCTTGGCGCATCATGGCATTCCTTTGGCGATAGTGTGTCAACTCTGGTCGAAAGGTTCGTAGTCCCCGAAGACAAAACGCTCGGTATGTTGGGGTGGTTCTGCAGCGAGCTAGAGGGGAGAGAATGCGGGCATCTCACCTTGGTAGCTTCAGCATGAGGAATGAGCAATCGCTCGTTGGTCTTCTTCTTCGTGTCTTGCCGCTTCTTGGGCTTCGTGGACTTGTTTACGCGATTGCGAAGCCTGTCGCTACCCCGTTGGCACCCCATCCGTGGCGAAC
The DNA here is from genome assembly GCF_048455015.1 of Haemaphysalis longicornis. NCBI lineage: Eukaryota > Metazoa > Arthropoda > Arachnida > Ixodida > Ixodidae > Haemaphysalis > Haemaphysalis longicornis. The sequence continues at coordinate 144,514,432 of NW_027526460.1, read as the reverse complement.
CGGGTAGCTGTAACTTGAGCGCATGTAGGGGACTGTAGTCGTAGGTAGAAGCACCTCGAGCATTTAGCAGAAGCCGTTAAGTTAGCGCCCTCACACACAATGCGCTTTGGCATACACTGATGTTGGTCCGTGTTGCTGAGGAGTCCGTATTGTTAACAGCGGGAAGGCGGCTGAGTAGGGGGGACAGACATCATTTCGGTAGCCGGTGCACCAGCAGGTGGTGTGGGCTTTTGCGATTGAAAGGCTTGCAGCGGTAGTACATAATAGGGGGTTAAGGAACCAAAACATAACAGTACTCCTTCTAAAGAGGAATTGTACAATATTCGAAGACTCTTCGCATCCAGAATCCCGAGATAGGGATTATAGTGCATGAGCCTGTGCTGGATTTCACCTGCCGTGTCAGGGCTGAAAAAAGTTGAATAATAAGCCCAGTGCCGCGTTAAATGGAGCAGAAACGTGGGCTGTGATTCGGTATTGGTGGCCGTCGTGTTACGGGTGATAATGCTGCTTTATCGTTTTGCTTCTTGCCCTCAAAGAATGTAACGATTATAAAGTAGGGTTTAGGTTGAATGCGGACTTAATCATTTTTATTGTGGGTGCGCCCGATATCTGCAAGCATAGTCAAGGCGACGGCGATTACGGCCCGTCCGACATGCTGGCGGCGGATAACGGATAATTTCTGCCATGGAGCGGCGTGCGGCTCACTTCATTTAGGTTTGCGGTGGGGGAGTTGTTGCCTGGCTTCGCTGCTGTGGTTGGAGCGACCGAGCCAGTGTCGTGAGCGCCATTGTCGGGAGCCGAGGCCTTCCGTTGAAGGCGGAGGCCTACTGCAAGCTACCCGGATTGTTGGAGTTCCGCTGGGTCAATGTCGATACTTTCAATGGCCTGTAACATTTTGGGCAACGAAGGAAGCTTTAGAAGTTGCTTCAGTCGCGGGGGTCGATGTCTGGAAACATACGGGGCGAGGTTTCGCCAAAGCGGCGGCAAGAAGACCGCTTCACCATAGCTGAAGGTACAAAGGGAACAGTTGTCGTAGTTTACTAGCCCGGAAATCTTTGTGGCTGCATATCTACCGTACGCAAAGAAACAGAAGTGAAAATCGCAGGTACCATTTTGCAATAAATTAGCGGAACTATACAGTAGAAACTTGAACTTAGCTCACTACGTTCTCTATAAAGGCCATTCAACGATAGCAGGCAGAGTATCTAAGTGCTTCGGCAAGATTCTTCAAACAACAATTCAGAGAGTTCAGCACATCACATGGCTACAGAGACATTATTGTGTAGATGGGAATGAGGCGTCCGACCAATAAGGTGCGTAGTCACATACCGTGCTCTTGACACCACGACTACTGTGCTCCCCTCCGAAAAAAATATGTAGAAAATCTCATCCTACGCCTTGGAACACTGTCATTCCTTTTGCATTCAGGGTATCTCAGCGCATAGGAGACAAAATTCGGACAAGGGATAAGCCGAAATACGGATCGGAAAATCTAGACGGGGGGAGATGCTTGTTTGAAACCGTTAGAGATTAGTTTAAAACTCATAAACCGCAGGGAAACATCTGCCTCCTTCACGCAAACTAGCCACGTTGAGAGGTACGCTCAGGGTAGAACAACTCATACCTTAGATATGCTACTATTATCGAGGTATGTAAAACAGCGTTGTCCATCTGATTACCTCAAGGGAAGGAGATGATGTACCTGTGCACTTGGAATTCCTGTTTCACTCTTGAAAATATCTCCATTTTGTCCCCTTTTTGCAGACTCCCACTTTGTCTCACGGAACAATACTCCGCAACTGCAACTTTTCACGCCCACACTTTAAGTCCCAGAAGTTCCCATGGCCTATGTCTTTGACGTGCACTGGTGTTTAGAAAACGTAGCGCGTCTAGTCGTTTTCTCTTCGCTGCACATCAGTAATTTGAAAGTATGAATCGTAAATTCAACAACTCCGTTCCTAAATGCTCCCTCGGCGTCGAATAAACGTTATCGCGACGTACATCTCAAAACCTTACTCTACATCTAAGGTGAATTTTTATTACGCTTGACCACTGAAAAACACTTAAAACCAGTTCTAGCGCCACCACACACCTGTTAGTGCCGTGCGTTGGATGCTCAACCGTAAGTTACATATTTCTTTAGCATTTTTAGATGACATTTTAACTCTGTGTTATTCATTCACGTTGCTGGTGAAGTGCTAGATTTTCTGGCCACCATTCTAGCAAAACTATGATATCATAATGCAAACTCTCATTTCAGGAGCCATAAGGAAAAACGGTACAAACGGAACCAATGATTTGGAAGGAGCTCCGATAGAGCTAGATGTAGAACAAATAATTCTCCACGAAAACTACAACTCCTCACTGTCGGAATTCTGGAATGACATCGCGCTTTTGCGACTGAAAAAGAACATCACGTACGAGAGGCATGTGCGACCCATATGCCTGCCTCCCGCGAAAGGTGAGTACCTCCAATACCTCTACGCACGAATGTGGCTGATTTCTGTAGCAGACAACATGAGAAAATTTACTTAATTGTTAGCCAAATGGTAACAGTTTGCGCTGATGAACAACCAACTTAACCGGCTTGATTATTGGCGCATTCGACGCAACAATAACTTCCCATGCATGTAAGTCCCTGTAAAGGGCTGAGCAGGGAGCAGGCAGTCATATATAGGCAGCTCCAAACACGAACGGTCATGAGCCCGGCTTTCATGCACAAGATTTTCCCGGAGGCACACCCCGACGGTACGTGCAGGGTGTGTCGAAACGCCCCCGCGACTCTTGAGCACATCGTCTGGGACTGTCTGAACTTCACAGAAGATTCTACATCAGGAAGGCTCCCGCCCGCCTTTGAAGAGGCTAAGCGATCTGGCAACCAAGACCTCCAACTCGAGGCCGTCCAGCGGGTCATCGTGGCGTTGGCCAGGCAGGAGACTTCACAGCCCGGTAACGGGCGGGGGGCCTCTAACCCTGGTGGCGACAGCGAGGACGACACTGGCCAAGTCTGAAGTCCTAACTTAGACTTTAACCGCAGGCACAATATATGTTTTTCCAATCCAATCGAAAGCTATGTGAAGCTATGCGATTAAAGCAAGATAAATTGCTTGTTTCGCTTATTCCCATTCCAGAAATCGGAATATACAGCAATGCCATGAAAGAATTGGCATCGTCTACAGGACCAATTTAAAGAAAATATACTTTCGCGCCGTCGTTACACTCCCTAACATTGAACACCGTGGTAGAGGCGCCGGCAGTTTAGTGAGGAGCACCCGATATTTATTAAGTGCAATGCACTTCTTAAGCGACCCTGAACCTGCGTCCACCGGCGATGTCCGCATCACATACCCACGTGGGGGATTGGCCAGGAATCTCCTCGTCTTCCTTGGCAATGGGGGAAGATGGGCGCGCGCTGCCTGGCCGCTGACATGGCACATACCCACGTGGGGGATTGGCCAGGAATCGGGCGTGAGAAGGGCTAATGCACCCGCTTAAAGGAGTACTGACACGAAATTTCAAAGCTGAGATCCGCTCTAGCAATCAAGTACAACGACAACACAAATAGGTGTCTGTGAATAAATGCATCTTTCTTTCTTTGTAGTTGTGTGTGTGTGTGTGTGTGATCTCTCTTTCGCGAACATTACCGAACCGCGAAAATTCAACTCGTGCATTCGCACTTTCACATTCTTCCCCTCGGGGAAATGCGGGGAATTTTTTTTTTCGCTTTTATGTCTTCTTGTTTTGATACAAAAAACTGCGACAGATAGAACGGATGAAATTTACGTGGCAGCCTTCTCACAGTGAGAACCATCCTTCGCGTACACCTCGTCTACTGAGTTAGGATGACGGTCACTTTTCACGGGTCACTCATTCGAACAACACACACTCCATTCTTACAGGGTGGCTGGTAAACGCACTAGGCTCCTGCTCCGGAGACGTGCGTTAAAATGTTACCGAACCCAACTGTGTCTAAAGCGAAGTTTCAGAGTTCTCACAGGTGGCGTCTGTAACGCGAAAACGAAAACAGGTGAAGCGAGAGAAACATGGAGCAGTGTATGTGCATCTTTCATTGCAAATGTCTCCGAAAGACGATAGTCGACTGGCACCCCTGCCAAGTAAAGGCCTCCCTTCTCTTTCCCGCTCACCTGTCATGCTGTTCCTTTGCGAGTCGCTCCTCCCAATATAAAACGCCGGAGGTTTGCTCAAGTGAATTCAAATTTACCGCGTTCTACTGGTCCAAGTCAGGTGTCCCGATGCCGCGCTGCCGTACGGCGGAGACGCGTGTCAATTGAGCAACCCTACTACAACATTTTTAGAACCTCAATGGCCTACTACACGAGCGTTCCAAGCGGAACGTGAATCCCATCTAGTGGAACCTTTCGTTGCTATTGCCGCTTGATTTCTTAAAGGAGCCATGAAGAGAAAACACAAGTTTGGTTCATTCAAAAGATTGTCACGTTAGAATCATACTGACACCACTTTTAACGTAAACTTCGCTCAAATAGGCTACATAATTGGGAAAAACGGGAATGGTCATGCGACCCACCAGCTCATTTCCCGCAACAGAACCTATGTCGTCACATGAGCTAAGCTCTGCGATTGGCGGAGGCTGGCAGAAGCAGACGCAAATTAGGTAGAACTTACAAACTAGACGAACGAGCGATTTGCGCTTAAATTTAGGGCACATTCTTTACACAACAATAGGAATGATGGGACAAACAGTGGAAGTTACGAAAGCACATGTAAACATAGAAGTACTGATGCGTTCTGCTGTTCGTACTGCGCACAGCATGCTTGGTTTCGCTGCACAGCACTACGGGGCTTGGGGTTGTCTCAGACGACACTGGCGGATTGACGCAAGCAACGGTGTCTTACGTGACCCCATTGGTCGAGCGAGCACTGTTTCAGGGAACGAATATTTTCACCCAGAACAAAAACAAGCCGGGTTTAAATGCGGGCAAAAACAAACCAAACGCTTGCCACGGTATGGTGGCGCCATCTAGGTTACGGAACGTAAAGAAACGCGGGAACAAACCAACACCGCTGTACAGGGTGGAGACAACCTTTGAACGGTCCCGTGCCGCCGCAATTGGGCCAACGGGCTCAACGCGTTATTCTTTTCGTTTCCCACGAGACCTAGCAACGCGAAACACACAATATGATTCAAACTTCTTCAGTAAACCGCGTTGCGGCGATAATTTTAGCGCGGTTTCGACACAATGACTTGCTTCGGCTGCGAGCGAGCAACCGAAAATGGCGGCGCCAGCGTATACGTGTCTCTACCCTGTACGGCGGATGCGTGAATGAAGGTACTCTAGGCTGCAGAGCGGTCGGTTTCAGTGATGTCACTTGGGACCACGAAAACGCACGATTGAGCGGAAAAATCAAAATTTTAACCTAAATGGTTTAATTTCTCAGTGAATAAAGCACCGTTTGTATCCGGACAAGCGCTGGGGGCACTATAAAACACGAAATCTTTCGAATAAAACCAACTTGCATTTTCTCTTCATGGCTCCTTTAAATGCCGCCAGTAGGGAGCGCAAGCAACAGCAGGCAATGGTTTTCGGCAGTTGTTGTAGTATTTCATTCGCTATCGCAAAAACCAAGCATCTATGAATTTTAATAAGGGAACACTGCAAACAGCTCTTCTGCATTGATTTTGTGCCTTATATTGGCGTAATGTCTTGCTCTTGTTCAACAATGTTTATATATATGAACCCTGACCCCGACATTAGACGTTTAGATTACGCTGTTATTACATAAGACTATTGGGCAGATTTTATTTCACTTTGGCGTTCTCGTTTGAATTGAGTCACAGACAGACAGACAGAAATTTCTGCGTTTTAGTACCCCAAGAAACACTACCGTCCTTAAAATGCTTCCCGTGGCGGGAATTGAACTTGGGCCCCTCGCGTTATGAAGCCGGCATCCACCCGAGTGCTCTATTTCGACATGCTCGAAGCGGTTCGGATTTGGGAGGGGGTGCATGGCCGTGGAAAAATTAGAAAAATATCTACACCCCCCCCTTCCCATCTAAAGATGATGATTATTCGTCGCAACCAAGCTTCGCAATCAAACATCGCCGTCGTCGCATGGAGGGGGGCTGAGAAAAATTCCTACACCCACCACCCATTCCCGTGTAAGGATGATGATTATTCGTCACGACCAAGCTTCGCAATCAAACATCGTCGTCGTCGCATAGAGGGGTGCTTATATAAGATGCGACTGCATCTCATTCACTCCCCTTGTCCAGGCAGCGTCGGCGTTGTCGTCCGCCCCTCCCCCATTCTCCTCGCCGCGCGAGCTGCGCTCTCCGCCGCTTACCCCCTCTCCTCTCCGATGCCCCTCTCTCGTCCACACCCCTCCCTGCACACTATAAAAAATAATAGTTAGCGGCGCCTGGTTTCGATCCCACGACTGTGTGGGCGGGACGCGAAGTACATGGTGCTCTTCCCACTGCACCACAAAACAGAGACAGAATCAAAGGCTACGAACTCGCCTCATATCCTTGACTCATTCAAACTACGTCAAGAAGCTACTGATACAACGCATGATGGGGCAATGATTAACACTTGCAATAAAAGAAAAGAAGCTCCCACTTACAGCAACAGTGATGGAGTAAAGGTCGTTGCGACAGCGAAGCCCCAAGCCCCACTTAGAGAGATTGACCAAAATTGGCCAATAAAACATATTATAATCATAAAACATAATAATCATACTCGTTCCCGACCCGTTTCACGCGATTTCAGAATCAATCCAACGGAAACACGAAGTGAACCCCACGATGCGTCGCATCTACACAGGGTTCCCCTTGCGGGGAGGTGGGCGCAATTTTTTTCATTAATTTTTTTCTTTTTGCATATGCTGCTGTATCGATATCGTTCGTGTTCACGGAGAGTGAAAATAGGCACTTTGCACCTTTGCTAACTCACCTAAGCTTTTCGTTTTACAAAGGAGGAGGTTTAGGCAAACGCAAAAGTATACGTAAAGTACTCGCGAAGCTGTTGATTAGGAGGGCCACGCGGAGTCCCTCAACGTTTTTTTGACTACCTTTCGCGGTGCATCACACAATGTCTGGGAATGGGATTTTCTAAAAGATTTTTTCGTCATAAACTTCTACCAACAAGCTCAGTTATAAGCCTTACTAAAAGATTGAAGCTGCTTGCATATTCTAACCCTTTATTTCCGCCTGTTTTCTGCAGATTTTTACGTCTCCGTTTACTCTCCATTAATCCTGTACGGTTTTAATTTATCACTCGTGTCGTAGAAGCTGACGTCAGCTTATGAGAGGCTGGCGTAAGGGAGATCGTTTGTAACTCAGTGTTCGCGTAATAGAAAAGTTGCACAATCGCGGAGCCAAAAGCTCAAAAAAAAGCCCGGCAGTTCAGTGTATATTATGGTGATGTAGAAATGTTTAAAATTGCAATATTTGTCACCCTCGTCATCAAAGTGTACACATCATTTATAAAAAATATATCCCACCTCATTCTTTACACAGCCAACATTTCAGGTCAGTCCACATTCTACAGAGCGGGTGAGTCGGCGGTGGTTATTGGTTGGGGAGCTCAAAAAAGTGGCGAGAGGCAGTATTTCGTGAAACACCTGGAACAAATAGTGAAAGTAATCGGAACAGAAGCAGACTGCTGGACGAGCCCTCACGGGAAGAACTACAGACCGCAAGGGATGATGTGCGCCAACTCAGAAAGTGGTAAGTGCCGGGAAACTGTTGTAGGGGAATTTATCCGTGGTTTTGATTTTTTTGTGTGCACAACCACAGAGCTGCGAAGGAGCCAATTGCAGGGGAGAGGAAAACTGGCTATTCCATAGCTTTAATTAACAAAGAATTTGTTTCGATTTCTACTGCAATGCAGTATATGGCACCCTCTTCCCCCCCCCCCCCCCTCCAAGTTTTTGTTGCGGTATCACCAATTTACTCTTCGCTACCCCGGTGCTCCTGCTCACCACCGCTGACACCTCTTTCAAAACTCTGTTTCCCTCGCCTCCACCGATGCCCCTTTGGCAGGTTGCGCAGTCAGCAGCTAACGGTCGTAGTGGGGTTATTACATTATTGCGAAAAATAAACAGAAGTATGGATGGGCGCAAAAAATGCACTGACGATTACTTTTACTCCTTGATATAAAATTTGTGCGCAGCGAGTGCTGCAGTCTTTTCGGTCACGCCGCATTTGTGCTACGTGCCAGTAAATGTTTGCGTGATGAGCGAAAGCACGGCAGCGTGCGCAACTGTGCTTCTACCTCGCAGCGCACCGTGGCCGCCGGCCAGCATGCTGAAAAATCGTGTTTGAACCTCCCGCGCAAATGTCGCATGTACCACTTAAGTGCACATGAGAGTACGATATTTTGAATAACGACGCGGTCAGGGGTTCTCAGTAAAATGTTTGGGCTTGTTGGTGCGTCACGACATAAAGAAAAAAGATACAAAAGGACAAAAATTGCAAGAATGACGACACCGATGCGCTGTGCTTCTCATGTTCGCCACAGTAGTAGCTAGCTGACCTTTGACTTATAGCATTGCCTTCAGCGATTTTGTACAGCATATAAAGTGCTCGCTTCATAATATGTGGGTGACCAGGAACACGTTTCAGCTCTCCGCTGTTCTTTGTTATGCGTAATATTTCCCGTACATTCGCAATTATTCACTTTAAAAGGTGTAGGGGTACGTTTGCCGTCTGGGAGGCCACTGTTTGGATAAGTCGCACGGAGACTGGAGAGCACGTCCCTTTCGTGGCGTTTGGGATCAACGAAGATGCATAGCTTGATAATTAGGCATACAGGGAAAAGAAAAAAGAATAAAAGCTGTTACCACGACCACACGAAGGGAAACATTTGTACTCCGAGCAAAGTGCAAAGAAACAACGACAGCAACAGGAGAGCACCGTCACCCTCTAACCGATTCACCAACCGACAATCATGGCAGTCGGTGATAGTGCGGTTACAATTACGTGTGTCCCTCTGTTCCTTCAGCTCATCAAGCCTGCTTGTGCTATTAAATGTTACTTATACGTATCCTTGAAAGACGTGTTCAGTATTTTTAGAAATTCCGCCTCCACCGATGGCAAATAAATAGCCTTCGAATTCGAACTCTCCTGCTTTAACGCGCCGGTTCTGCAAACCTGGGCTTTCGGCGCTCCGTAGTGCAGGGCTCCGGAATAATTTAAAGGAATTGAAATTGCACAAACGATTACTACACTCACTCAAGCGAAGGTTGTGCGCAAACTGTGGTCTTTATGAGTCAATGGCGCATATGTTCTGCGTCTCGGGAATGAATCGGTTGTCAGCGAACGCAAGCCGGCGCGCGCAAAACTCTGCCGTTATCTCGCAGCGCTTCGCCGCCGCCGAGCATGTTGCAAATCGTGTATGAATATTCCGCGCGAGTGTCCCATGGTTCAGTTGAGAAGACACAAACAGGGGAGGAACGTCTGGCAAATGTGCGATTCGGAGGCAGCCAGACACACTAAGCCGTGGCGCCGCGCTGGGAGATGACCCCTCAGTAGGGCGTCCCGCCTTATTTCGCCAGTAGCTGCTCCTTCGTTTTCTTTCAGCCTGCAATGTCTCGTTCCCTAGATGGGTTACGCGGACATAAGTAAAAGGATGTCTGTGTGGGAAAGCAACCCAAGGCACTTACGGAAACACGCATCGCCATCGTTACGGCAGCCAGGGCGCTCTATCTGAATGGTGGACGCAATGAATGTGTGCTGGGCTTCGACGTAGAAACATTTGTTAGCCGTTTAGAAGTCCTACTGAGAGAGCGGGAGAAAGAGAAAAAGCGCCAGTGTGTGTGCATGTGTCATGTGTGTGGGTGTGACTAACGGCAGAGGGTATATTAGTTCACCCGGTGCGCCATGAAAGAAATAATGAAAATGAAAAGCTCCGGCTTGGAAACGCACGGAATGCACTGTCACATACATACAGAGAGCACCTCCTTGAAGGATCGCGCAAAAAATCGTCCCCACTTCCAGACCTGCGCTGTGCGCGACCAGTAAAAATGCATTAGTTTTCCATGCAGCCTTGCTAAGTGCCTTAGGATCATTGAAGGCCAACTCCCACGTCATGAGGTCTACATAAAGGGTGCGTTACAACTTCCCCTTAGACAGCTTCGTTGCCATCTTCTTGGACAGCGCGTTACGTTAATCCCGTTCCGAAGACGGCAACAAAACTGTCTAAAGTAAAATTGGAGCGCACCCAGCGGGCTTCTGCTTAGCGCGATGGAGTTAGAGTATATGTTACTGACATACACAATGTCTTCGCATATATCGCGAGTAGAGCGAGGTTAAGACTTCTCGATTGTTTTGAAGGGGCGTTTCTTTTAAAGGCGGATAAAACTGCACTCGTATAAAGGATTTCTCGCACTTGCTAACCTCAGCTCACTGAATGTGCAATTAGGGTCAGTTAAGTGTGGATGAGCCAAGATAGACCCCTACAGCCAAGAGAGACCCCTTCGCAAAGAAATTGGGATGCTGAGGTGGCCGCATCATTTCTTGTGAATTTAATTGGCAGCGTTTTGAAAGAAAGGAGGTGGGTTGTTGACTTGACTTTGTCAGCTGAAATATTGCTTGTGACTCCACACTGCACGAAGTCTTTGCAGCTCGTTCTGCCCTTCAAAAGTTAACACACTTCAATTATGAGCGTTATTCCTGCTAGAGCAGACAATATATTTACGACACTCGGTGACCATTCTAAAATAATCTATTGGTGACCTATAATTATTAAAGACGCCCATTTTCTGGGCTCTTTTAAAATACTATAAGAATGAGAGTGCATTCAGCATAGCTAAGTAGCCATCAAGAAAGCATCGTTTCTAAGTGGGGTGCAGGTTGTAATGCGGAAGGAACCGAGCCAGATCCTTATCGCCGACGATCGTGTGTCTGAGGCATTAGTATGTACATGAGTATGGACGCTAGGTTTCTTACTAATGAGCTCTAAGGCAAGTAATTGAGAACCGCAGCAGGCATGTGTGTCACCCACTTGAAGCAAGACGCAGGAGTTGCAATCTTCAATGGTGTGGTTAGAAAATGTTAGAAACGATGCCGTAGCCATGTAATGTTAAAGTAGGTCCTCCTGCACCTTGACGGCGTAGACAACCGCTAGAAAACGCCCTCGTCGCCTCGTCATAACATGAATTCTCGTGCGGTTGATTGTTGTCCCGAGGAAGCTGGGTCCGTCTACTGTGTGCCATGGCTCTCACAATAGAGATTGGTTTAGGAACACAAAAAGAGGTTTGACACTATTGCCGGCTACTATAATCTTGAAGTAGTAATTACGTTGAACACACCAGTGCTGTTGGAAATACTTGCAAATATTCGCACAAAACTATTTGAGCTTGCTAAGTACATAAATAGCAACCAGGTGAGTAGCAATGTGCGGTTCCGTAAAATGAGTTCTCTCTTTGGTGAAGCATAAGCAGACATGTTCTGGACCCGACTAAAGACCTTACGTTAACCTCGTCAACCTGTACTCAAACTTGATGTACAATAAATTTGGTGTTGTTTGGCACGTCGTAAGCATCAACGTTGGACCAGTATAAAATTTAAGTCTGCATAAATACCTAACGAAGCCGATTGGCGAAGGATCTCAGTCATTGTAACGTGGACACAACTAAGAAAGGATTACGGTGATATGAAAGAAAACCCAATTTTTCAACGCACCTCGCCAAGTATAGCGCTCCCACCGTAGCCTCCCCCGTGGCACAATTGTCACCAGAAAATAAAGACGTGCTTAGCGTCTTGTTAATTTATTTTGTCACATTTAGGTGAATAAAACAGTGCAACAGTTAAATAGCTCTCTGTGTCTAAACGTTTGGTGAAAGTTGATATATAAGGATACTACTTTATTCGAAACTACAGGCGTGATTTCTTTGGTCTACCTGTTCAAAACCAAATAACCAATCTGTAAGCGTAACCACAGGTCCGCATTATGATGCGAACAATTTCGAAAGCAGACCAGAGAAACTTACATAACCTATGGCTACACGTTCACATATCGATGCAAACTGTCATGGACATTCGAGCAGTGTAACTTAATAAATCTTTTACTAAATTTAACAACTCCACATCAGTTTCTACCAATAAAGGTGGTTGAATGTTCTGTTTGTCAGCTATACCCTTCGGTTATGGGTGCATTATGCTAACGATGACGTCAGATATCAACAAGATAATACATTAGTATAGCTTGTCATGTTGAACTCGGTTCCTGTAACAATCTAAAATGCCGATTGAGTTCACTAAGGGCCACTGGTGCATCTGGTGCCACGTAGAGAGCAGTCGTGCATCAAAAAGGCAAATTGTCGTCCGTTTATGGTTCAAGCACAGCATTTCCCAGTTAGCAATTAGTGGTTTTATCAGTCGCCTTAAGAATACACCTTAACTGCAATTCTTTGCCCTACTGCCATTGAAATGAAAATTAGTTGCCATGGTAACCGCCAATATTTCTTTTAGCTATGGCACCGAGCATTAGTTAACCGTCATAAAGAGCCAAAAAGACATTAGAAACAAAACGTTTAAACACGTTTCTAAGCCCTGCGGTTTTGTCTGATTCCGATCTGCGCCATGTGTCTCGTTAAAGTACCAAAAACCACACTATTCGGCTTGGCGAATTCAAGACAGGTTTACCAGTCACGTCCCCTGTTTCGTTAAATTGTAGCCACGATTTTTGGGTACATTGCAAATGTCTGCACTCGCAGTTTCGAAACCACTTTTTTTCCCCATCAATCATTGAGTTAATTGAGAAGCATATGGTTTCCGATTATGATCAAAATTCTTTTAAATACGCTCACATATCATGTTGTGGGATAACCATGCAAAATGTCACCAATTTCAGCTAGTTTAACTTAAATTTTCAAGAGCTCCTTTTTCGCAATGACCAGTTGTGCACCCGAGAACGTGGTCGTTCCTCGACTAGGCTGATCATTGCTTCAAGACCAACTATCTGCAACAAACTTTTATCACTACGCAATTGTAGTACTGAACAAGATAGGTCGCTTCACCAAAATGCTGTGCGCATATTGGTGGGAATTAGTGGAATGAAAAGACCAAAAAGCGCTACAAGAAAGCAGACTGGGCGTCAATAGAAGTGCTCACCTTCGGCAATGTTTTGCAGCTTTATCTCAGCCGTACCTGCAGTATTATTTCTGTGCTGTATTTAATACTACATATTAGGTAACGAATAAATAACAGAATGGCGTTTCGACGAAAGCCCTTTTCAAGGGTAATCTTGAGTTATGAACTGCCCTTTTTTATTTCGGTACCGTGTACCGCATAGGACCTCCTATATTTGGGTGGTATGCCTATGAAATGCCTTTTATCCTTGTGCTGAAAGAGCTGCAATATTTTGGCGGTGGAATTGGTATGATACGTATAGCAACATCATCACAATCGGTTGAGTCATTACTGCTCAGTTTCATCAGACAATTATTTGGGTGTAGTCATTGCTTTTCATGTTGGCAACAAAAGCTTTATTTTGATGGATTGATTATGGGGTTCAACCCGACGATGCTGCTCAGACGATGAGGCTCGCCGTAGCGGATGATTCCGGATTAGTTTTGACCACGTGGGGATCTTTAACGTGCTCCTAAATTTCGAACACACCGGCGTTTTTGCTTCACGCCTCCCGCCATGGCCCGGTATCAAACCCCCGTCCTTGGGCTCAGCAGCACAAGGCCTTACCCACTGAGCCACCGCAGGGGGTGGAACAAAAAGCTTACAATCAACCCTTAGGGAAGCTTCAAATTTTGCAACCTTTACAAACGTCAAGATCTGCAAATTTTACAAAACCTTTACAAGCAAACGACGATTTATGCCTGATGCCACACGATTCCCAAACCTGTGTGAAATGAAGGTATCTTTTAGTTGCCTTCATATTGTTTCAATACTTTGATTTCCCGGAAATAGCCTACGCCGAGTATTTCGCATGGCTTTTGATCTCGCAGCAGCGAATTCGGCCGCAAGAAGTGCGGGAAACTACAATTTCTTAACATCACGCTGTCATCGTCATTTGTATCTTCTAAACAATTGGAAGTCCTTGTGCCAAAAGATACATGGGGACCACCTTTTTTGTGCTTTTACCGTAAATGTCGCGCTGCTATGTATCGGTCTCTAAACAATACATCTGCAGATTTTGATTCGAGGCAGTAAGCGATGCTCTTTCAGATTTCTTTCGGTGAGTGTGATATAATTGTTTTGCCCTTAACTTTTCCAGGGGACTCTTGCCAAGGAAGCAGCGGCGGCCCACTAATGCAAGGTGTAGAAGGCGATGAGATAGTTTGGACGCAGGTATGGTATTATTGTTGTTATATTTGTGGCATGTTGGTTCATGGCGAGAACCAAAACACGTCGACTTTTGCATCCACCTGTAGCGTCGCCTTTAGGCGCCTACTGAGCTGGCGGCGGAAGCTGTACACCGTACGACGAATGTTCACTTCACGAAATCCTTGAAGAAGTGTTAATTGCATACTGTAAATTTTTCTTTTCAAACCTTACATTTTTGCGGAACGTTCATGAACGTTGTTTAGCATTTATGCTTACAGTGGCGGCTTGGGTGGCTCGTATTGGATGTAAGACACTATCAAACATAACCGAGGATAGCGGTGATGTCTAAGTGCTGCGCTTTATTGCATAAGTGCATAATACCGATTATCACTAAAGGGCATTCCTGTATCTTCGGCGTATCAATAAACTCTTCCTAATAAAGCATTGCTATAAAGATCGAAGGCCGACAAATATGATCACCTCCACATACACCCACGTCAATACACCTTCTTTGCAGAAATCGTCATGACATTACAACACGCAATTTGCAAAAATACATTGAAAAATCTAGGCGTGAACATCGCCCCTGGTAGCAGCGACGACGGGGAGCTGGCAGCAGTACTCCGCGGCTGCTTTAGGAACAGGCACCAATGGTTGTTTGTGGTCTATAAAAGAAAAAAAACATCAACTCTCAGCACTTTTTTTTACAATTATAAACTGTTACAGCAAAGGCCACGTAATGGTCCTTTTAAGATGAACTTGCTATTGTAAACTGAGAAAGTCAACTTGTTTAGGTGCCGAATACTAAACGTTTTCTTGCCAACTTCGCCGAACGCATTTCAGATATGCAGCAGTAAGAAAACAAACAGCTAATGCTGCGAGTTGTCAAGGGTGGAAAGAAAAATATTATGCTTAGTTTTGTTTACATTAGCGGTCATTGACGATTTCAGCAAAATACCCTCTAGCAAAATTTGTAGACCCGTCTTGACTGTGCCTAGATAATTAAACGCGATTTACATAGACTGTCTACACCAAATATTTCTTCAGCTCGCGGTCACCCTTAATCATATAATACGTTACGCTTGCAGGGTGATAAATAGGATTTATTTGCTAACATTCTATCAGTTTGACGCACTTGCAAGTTAAGAGTTTCCCTTGAGATTTGCCAAATTATGACTTGTTTAAGTTAATAATGTTCTCCAAGTAAACGTAGATAATTTTGCATTGACCGCCGCCCATATTATTAAATTTAATGCAATAAGAGTGCAAGAAATGTTTCTCACGTGATGCTAATTGCCATTGTCTTGACATGCTGAAACTGTTCGAGTTAGGCAGAAAATTTAACGAGTAATCTAAACACTATAACGAGTAAAATAAGGAAACTCGAGTAATTATTTCACAGGCGCGCACAGTTTTGAGCCAGCCGAATATCCACCAATTATAGTAATCATGCAACACTCTCTGAGGACTGCGAGTAAACTTGCGCAACCTTTACATTACACTACCAGAAATACCTGAGCTCAATATTACACACCTAAGTAAAGCGGTGAGCGGGGATTTCAAATCGCTGTGAAAGACGCGGAAAAAGCAGCCATGCGCGCCACAATTTTTTTCATTATGCACCCCTTGCATGGGGTAAACGACGTCATTGAGGCCATAGCTTTCCTATTGGCTATCGCTGGTCAACTTCGCAGCCTATATCTCGCATCTTCTATGACGATGCGCCGTCAGCGGCACTGTGTATCAACCTCTTCCATACCAGAACCTGTACGCACAGTTTGGTGTTTCTTGTGTGTTCTGAGTGCGCGAAAAGTTTGAGTAGTGTACTCAATACTCCCCTTTCAACGACACCACTGGACAACAAACGTTTACTGCTTCAAAAACGCCCTTCCAGCCTGATTGTGCGCTTGCGAGCAGACAGCCATGCCTGCTTTTTTCTGGCACCAGACCGGAAAATGGCGTCTCCATGTTCCGGAGCAAAGAATAAAACTTCCCGGGCTGTGAATATCGAAGGTGGGCGAAGAGAACGCCGCGAGCCGCCCCCCTCTCTAGGAGAGCGAGCGCGTAGCTTTCGTCGCGTTGTCCGCGGTCGAGTAGAGAGGGAACAATTTGGTGCGATTTCTCAGAGCACGAAGGTTCGGTGATAGTGAAAAAATATTCATACTTCGTGGGGGAGGAGATTGGTGGGACAATCGACTTTACCCCAAAATATATTTTGGAATAGTTTACGGTAAGTGATGCTGTGTCCCTATAAAATATAGTTGACCCAGTATACAAATAAATAAACATCACCACTCTAACAGCACCTAATACACATGTATTGAGAAATCCTGCCACCACCACGCAGTTATTATTTAATGGGCTTTGGAACCCTTTGAGTGATCCTTTGTGCACCCAAAAGGATCCCTTGCAAGCTAAAATATATCGTATTGTACCGACACTTCTCCCTCTGTAAACGGCATAGAAATCGTTTGCGGCATTTTAGGCTATGAGAAAACACATTTCGCACTTGCTCCAGCACTCGCGACTATAGTGACGACCAGTATGTATACTGTCTATATCAACCCTGAGCTCCACTCTGAACTTTTCTGCGGTAAATTATCTGGCGAAATTGATGTGTAGTGGTGAAACTACAATCACAAAGCACTCCGTGGGGCTAAAAATAAATATGAATAAATTTAAAGTAATCAGGAACAACCAGAAACCTCCTCTTCAGCTTAGGAAAGGAAGCGCTAGAGAAGTAAAAGAATACACCTACCTCGGACTAATGGTTAGTGCTGACCCAAACCACAAGAAATCTGGCACAGAATAGGTGTGTTGTGGAGCACTCGGCATGCACTCGGCAAGGCAAAAGTAAGCTACCTTTGTCAATCAAAAGAAAATTCTACAAGTGGATACTTCCTGTGATGGCATACAGAGCCTTATAAAAAACTACACATCAAACTTCTGTTACCTCAACCGGCCATGAAATGAATAATGTTAGGAAGAACACTAGTGGGCAAGAAACGAGCTACCTGCATCAGAGAACAAACTAGAGATCACGATATCATTTTTCGAACGACGGAAAAGAAATGCTCTTGGAATGGCTGTGTAGTTAGACGAACAGACAACCGGTGACAATTAGGACAGCAGGATGAATGTTAAGAGATGACTCTAGAAGCAGCGGAAGGCCAATCACACGATAGAGGGATGAAGTGGAGAAGCTTGGGGGTTACCTGTAGACTCGAACAGCGGAGGGCAAAAGCAGTTGGAAGTCAATGGTAGAGACCGCCGTCGTGCAGTGGGCCTGAGTAGGCTGATGATGATAAGGAGAAGGAGATCCTATAGTCACATGCGGAACAGAGACGTTTTAATATGCCGTAGTAGATAACGTTGTACTAGATATGCCGGAATAGATAAGATTTGCACAGCGTTTATTATGGCAGTCTTGACTGTGGCGGTCATGGTGGAGGTGGTGTTTCTGTACCGCACGTAGATGTGGAAAGATATTTGCTTTCAGGCTGGCACACATCATTGCCTGCGACAAATTTTTTACTGAGTTGTGGAGAAATAACCAGTGGTAAGACAATTAGCTGTATCAATCATGTTGCTTTATGTTTTGTATGACTGAACAGGTGGGCATTGTCAGCTGGGGCGGAGGATGCAAGAAAGAGAAATTCGGCTTCTACACCGACGTCTCCTATTACGTACCCTGGATCCAAAGGCACATGGATGCTGACGCTGCAGCTGAAGCGGCGGTGCGTGGCAACAGCGGCTACAACGCAGTTGTCGATCACGCGGTTTTCTGCCCCTATATATAGAGCAGGGGGAAACTGTCGGCTAAGCAAACAGCGCGGTTTTGTAGCGCTGTGTTTATCGCCGATTGCAACATAAAGCTCAGTTCAGTACTGTGATACTTGGTTAGTTGTACACGGAAATAAAGCCAGTTTAAGAATGGCCAATCCCTGCAGCAGGCTGTGACTGATTGTTAAACGGCTGCTATGTACTGTTAAGTAGAACATTCATGGTATTTTTCATTTGTTGATAGCATGAGATAGAATAACGCAAACAAGAAATGAACAAAAAGAGGGGATGGGGCCCTATCATCGGTGAAACGCCATTGGAAAAAGGACGCTGGTTAACGGTGCCATTCCCGACTGGAATTATATCGCTGATTACGCGCCACTAGGTACTCTCCTCCAATTAAATAGAAATTCTAATTAGGTGACTGCGAATTTTTGGGACTCAATTGTAATAAAGCATCCTTGTCCATGGACAAAAATTTTGCGTGTCCTTATTCTGTGAGATAGTGACCGGGCCACTGTCCTGGTAGTCTAATATAGCAAATCATGAATGAAGCCGAGCCCCAGCACAGCGTATCCAACCACACCGCCAGCATCGCTGAACTTCTTACAAAGGGTAGAAGGGCTTTGATTTCTTCGCACCCTGGGATAGGCCGTTCGCAATTACCTGTGTAAGTAGGTGCCAGAGCGTAGGTACATCATCAATAAACCCAGCCAATCTCTATCCAGCTCTATCACCTCTGGAAGCTGCTGTCTTTTAGGTGTTTTATAGAAGCGCTGTGGGGGAATTCTTGACTATAGTTGGGAGCTGTTATAAGGCTCATAGCTCGTATTTATTTTATTCTACGTGGTGAGAAATAGCTTTGAACGTAATTACTACTTTTAATTTTTACCAGTAATTACTAGGTACTAGCAATTTCTCGTTTTTGTTGCAACATTTCAATAGCAAAACTTAAAATGTCTGTTTTCTGCACACAGAAAACCGTATACAAACAGTATGCACACAGTATGCAGTTGCATAGCAATTGCTTACATAGAAACATGTTTCTAAACGTATAACTAACCACACAATATTAAGACCTTCAATCAATAAAACACGTACATCGAGAGTACAAACTACCTTGCTAAGAACATTACGACAGCTCTCTTCAACGAAAAACATGTCAGCAATCAGCAAGGAGTGAAGTCCACCAGGCATTCATAGTTGCGCTGTTCGCTTGCACTTGCTCCACAAACACTGACTTTGCCGTTGCCGCTAGGCATGTTTGCCGCAAAGCCGCGGAAGCACCGGCAACCGCGATAACAGAGGTCTTTAAATCTACTTCTACATTTACAGGCCCGTGTTGCACAGCCGTTATGAAAACAATAAAAAGAAAAAGAAACTGCATTGTAATGACGCGGCATTTGTCACTCTGTGCTCGAAGGTCTGTATTGTCTGAATTCTTATTTAATGCAAAATGGCAGCTTCATCCGAGACACCACCGCTGACCAGATGGTAAAGAATAATGAAGTCAAGGCGAAGTGTGGTTCGAAACGGAATGCAACTCTTACAGCGACCAACTTCTCAAATTGCTTTTCCATAGCCCTCTCTCCCCTTTTGATAGTGTTGTGTTACCGGTTCCCCACCCGCAACCCACAGCGCGCTTCTCCCTTTCTCCTCCTAATGTTGCCAACCGATTCCCGTCGTTGTGACGCTTCCGATAAATGAACATGCTAAATGAAGCACTGCCAAACAAAGCAGACGCCCGCCGACCCCACAGAATGCTCCCGGGGAATGGCACCTGCTGGTTAAACTTGCACCCGCCTAGCGCATGGAGAGCTGCTCTTGTCGACCTCCCCCCACGGCGCCGCGACTCTCACCCTCCCCAGCCAAACTAATGCAGCCGGCAGGTGCACGCGGCTGTCATCTACCACATACGAGGCTAGGCGGGACTTACTGGTACTTCTCAAGAAAATCGGTTCTACGGCGCTCGCCCAACCAAATTCACATTTTCCCGCTAATGATGAGCCACAGATACAGCGTGACAAAAACACTTAGCCTTGCTACCTTATATTTCAAGCGCCTTTCAGAGAGAGGAAACATTTCATTCTGCTCGCGACCCGCGCACAGGAAAATGTGGTTAATTTCTCTGTCATCATCACCATCCTATCTACGCCCACTTCAGGGCAGATGCGTCTCCCATTAATCTCAAATTATCCCGGTCCTGTGCAAACTGCGACCAATTGATACCCGCAAACTTCTTGATCTCCCCTGCCCACCGAACTTTCTGCCGCCCCCTGCTACGCTTGCCTTCTCTAGGGATCCACTCTGCTACCCTTAATGATCAACGGCTATCTTTCCTTCGCATTACATGCCCTACCCACATCCATTTGTTCTTCTTAATTTCTACTAATAATATCTCTGTCATGGGAATCGCTAAAGCAGGAAAGCGAAATGTTCAGCGAAATCTTCAATGAAGGGGCTTTTTGGGGTTGTTTAACATAATTATGGGAGGACAGCGCAGCAAGAATGCGGACAGGAAGGAAGAGATATAGACACACACGAACGCTAGGAAGTCTGCAGCTGAGCATGATTTCCGGGTGATCGGCTGTATTGTTGGTGTGCTTGGGGAGCGACGTCCTGCTGGCGGGTCGCTTCTGCAAAGGTGTACTGGCATCATTTCCGTTACTGATATGATGTCAGTGAAATGTTGGTGCCTACCGGCATAAAACACTTCCCTGTTAAAATATAAACGTACACTATAGTACTAAAGGTTGCTTCCGCGCAAGAAGACCCTGTGTGCAAGGGGGCACCCTTTACAGGTTGCTTGCTCCGTTGTACTGGCGTCATTTCCGTGACGGATATGACGTCATTGAAATCTTTCTGTATCCGGGAATAAAAGACTTTCATGTTAAAAAGCCTAGACTCTGACATCGACATTGCTCCATACCCTTCGGCTTCCCCAATGACATTCCGGGCATGGCGCCCTCTTTCACGTACTACAATCGCCTCGACAGGCGGAGAATCGCCGGTACAGTGGTGCAGGAAACAGTGAGTAATCTTACACTACAAGGGCCACAGGTCACCCAAATTGTTTGTTACAATAAAAGCGTGCAATTCTTACCTTGAACCGGCTCGCAGCGGCGGAACATATTTTTTTCTACGACGAACCACTCTCCGTTTGCGGCCACTGCATTTAGGCCTCTCGTTGGTTCGGTGGCCCGCTGCGTAGGCTCGAAGGTCGTTCACTTGGAGGAGACGTTGCAGTTCGTCACACGTTTAGCTAGGTTGGTTCCACAATTTTCACAACAGGGGTCGGCAGACGGGAAGCACCTCGCATTCATTCGTGCGGCGGGAATTTCACATAGACGTAAAAATTCCGATGATGCTAGAGTTCACACGACGCAACACAAATTGGCAGCCATTTTGTAAGGAGGTGTAGAGCAGGAAGGGGTGAAGGAGGAGGAGGAGAAGGTGGAGAAAGATGCATGGGAGTTTTTCATAGTCCCATTACGAGAAACATGGGACAACCCTAGTATTGACCGCCAGATCCCACGTTTTACGAGGAGGTACAATCGCGGTAAAGGCGCCTACTCATGACGGCGCTTGGCCTTCGGAATAAACTGACAGCTTTTCCGCCATCATACTACCGAGCGTGGATGTAATTCCCCTGCCGTGAGGGGTTTCAAAGACGTATTTCAGCCACACAAAAAAAAAACTCCGATTCAAGCTAATTTGTGTTCTGTGCGTTTGTCCAGGACTAACCTTAAAATACGGCCCTACGAAATCTCCTCCCCTCGACGCCGAAGCAACGGAAGAGCCGTAGTACTAGCGTGAAGCTTACCGCTACCTCGCAAACGTGTACTAAAACGAACGATATTATTTAAGCTTAGAAATTTATTCGCGCTGACATCCAACAAAAGCGTCGTGCTCGGATGGGTGATAAAAACAAGCTCTGCACATTGATAATTCATTATGCTGAGCACCCTACTGCCCCGACCAAGTTCATCCAAACATTCCCGGTTTGCCAAATAAAGACGACCAGCCTAGAGAGATTACTTCCCGTAACAGCCTTGGACAACGAAGTGGTCTTTCTCTGTTTTACAATGAAACTGCCACAGTTTTCATCAACCGCCTCTGATTCTTTTTTGTCCAGTAGGGCAAATTTTGTCGGTTCTCCTTCTCCATGAAACCAGATCAATGCCAATAATTCAGGCTACACAACGTATTAGGAACATTAAATAACTCACCATGAGAAAATCACATCGCCCGCCGAACCATAGGTGATTGAACCAGCGGCTGTTTCCGCGCGATTGGGTTGCTGCAAAGTGTCCGTCCCAGACCCATGCTCCGCGGATAACGATATGGTTACCGTGCCGGTCCACTTACAGAATAAAATCACTGTTTGTGGCATCCGTGTATTACCACCGAGTAAGCGTATCAGGTAAATCCATAACTGTAACTGGTTACGCCACCTCGTCTCACAGTATTGGGAAGCACCATTATCCTGGAAGACAATTCAGTGCGAAAAGTACTACGTGGGAATATCCCTCTACGGAATGCACTGGCTCGTGCGTTGCGACTACAGCTGACTACTGTGGTGTCTCTAATTTTGGTACCCTACGTTAGCCTACAATTTTCCCTGAAGAACAAAGTGTGTTCCAGCTGCATCTTACCCAAACTTGCCAAGGGGCAGAAACCTGGAGACTCACTAAAAGGGTTTAACTTATATTCAGAGCTACTAAGAGAGCAATGTAACAGAAGATGATAATTGAAACATTAAGGGACAAGGAGAGCGCGGAGTGGGTCAGGCAACAAACGTGTGTTAAGGACGTGTCGGTAGAAATTAGGAAGAAGAAATGGGCGGGGGCGGGGCATGTAATGCGAAGGTAAGATAACCGTTGGTCAGTAAGAATAACAGAGTGGGTCCCTAGAGGAGGCAAGCGTGGCAGCGGGCGGCAGAAACTTTGATGAGCAGATGAGGTACACAGGACCGGGATAATTGGAGATCTATAGGAGGGGCCTTTGTACGGCACTTGGCGTAGATAGGCTGATAGTTATCTTGATGGCGATGATGATTATAACGTTAGCTACACACGTGTGTGTTGATCTCACGCAGAAAACCCTTCCGCCGCGACCTATCCATTATACTAGGGGAGTAATCCGCATGAGGAACTCCTGCACAGCCACTTGGAGGAGGGGTAATTACGCTATTTTTCTCACCCTACAAGGCAATCGCTTTGGCACACTCCAATGCCTTTCGCGCATAAATACGGCAACTTTTCGAACAGCCGTCTGTATCCCTCAAGTCGCAACTATCACAATTCACGGCGGTTATAGACTCTGCAAAAGTGCACTTCACAGATGAAATCTTAGGCGGTTCTCTAACACCTGCCCTGGCGCTCATCTTACCAATCTCTGGAAACGCGTTAAAACGCGTACAACGCGCTCTCTAAACAACGGGAAATGTCAGCCAGACATAATCCGGACTAGTCGCCAGTATAAAATAATCTGGCGATATCAACGTTCCATTGCCAACAAGAATTGGTGGGGTCTCGGTGCCAAGCTCTATAAACAAAGCGGCATTCCAAAACTTTGGAGCACGTTTCGAAGCTTGTCGTGCAAGCGTACGCGAAAACCTACAATATTTGCTTTCCTCACTCACCGATACCGGCTTGCGAATGTAGAACGTCGTTTGATCACGTCGTTTTTCCTCGCACCTCCCCACTGCATCTCCATCTGTACACGGTGTCAGAAGCAACGTATACATGCTGTGACACTGTGCAATTCACGAGTCGTGTCACCCAAGCCTTTCGACGTGATGGTCTGGAGGTAAGGAAATCAGGTTGCCACTTCAGGCTTCAGTGGGTGTCACCATATTGCGACATCCTCGGAAATTAGGTGTACCGACCCACAGGTACGCATCTACTGTCCGTGCTAGCTCGGAATCGCTCCTTGCCGTGACGAAGGCTTACTTTCCCTTCCCCAAAGAAGACGCCGATCCCAAACCTGAATGACAGCTAAGTCAAGCCCACAGAAAAGGCTACTTATCGGGGATTGCGAACCCGCTCTACATCCCTGAAGTCCCTTCCCGCGAGTTCTCCCGGCAGGAAACACACTATAGGACGAGGTCAGACGGATACGCTGCTTATGCATTTTTTTCATCACCGCTTTCATCGCAATGAGACCCCTCGCAGTGTCCTGAGCACCTGAAGAACTTGGTATAGAAGGGCTGACCTACAAATTCTAGTGTGGGACCACCCACGCTATAGCGCCCCTCGATACAGTCCTCCTGCCAACGTGCGATTGGGACCACGGCCAGTGTCTTGCTAGTCCTATTCTGGCAATCCGCCTGAAGTGACTACCGAGTACGGTTTTTGCTTGGAGCTTAAACTGCCGCTCTTTCTTAGATAGGGGTCTCCACACAGCTTTCCCTTGCACTCGTTCTTTTCAAATTGGGAGTTGAACACGTGGCCTGCAAGCTGGAATGGCTTGTTGCGTTGTCTCCGCTGATGGCCTCACAATGTTAGTTAAAGTCGCCGATTACGAATACACTAAATACAAGGCTACTAATGTGCAGGCGGCAGCCAAAAATCTCACCAGCTTTTTCTGATATTTAAACTTCCACTGATTCCCGACAAAAGAAAATTTGTTCCAGTTCAAGTCAGCACCAACCATCTGCCAACATGCATCAAAGGATCTATATTAGGGACACACCTATGTTTTTTTATTGTGGCCATATTTCCCTTCTCGGGGTGGCCCTCGCCAGCTGCAGCAGCGTTCGATATTGTAAAATGCAACTGCACAAAAATTTGAAAGCAATGCTGCACTTAATTTCACGCATTTGGAAGGAATTTGGCGGTGCTCATCAATCGACGTTTCCAAAGCTCTGGCGGGCAGTAGGTGTCCGTCGTCTCACTTGGGTTGTCCCACCGTATTAGCTATGCTCAGCCCACAATTAGCACATAGCTGTCCTTTCTAGAGCGATGCTTCCCATCATCTCTGAAATTCCCAGGCATAGCCACGTCAATGCCGTTGCAGAAGCAGTCCGGATATCTCCCATTTAAGATTTCTTAGCAAGAAACTTTCGACAACATTGAATCAAACCTAATTGGACACAAATTTATTTGAGCTTCTCAATCAGAATACCCAAGGGGCCAAATATTTCAGACCGGTGTCTGGGAGGGTCCCGAAACTTCATACAAAAATTAGCCGGTTAACGTTAATGCCACAGGACGCTGCACTCACCGCCTGGGTCACGCGAATACTTCCGACATTTTCGTCGACCTAACTTACACTACCTTCATTGACACTCCTTGCTCTCACAGGGGCCGACCAACGAACTGCTATGTCCCGTCCCCGACATGTTGTTCGTGAGAGGGCCCTTCAACACAGCCTCGCGTCGAAATGGCAGGGTGAAGTCGAATCTTACAGGACCGCCAGCATTGCTTTTGGTGATATGGGCCTGGGCTGGTGCCGCCCAGCTCGACCAGACCTTGAAGGCTTCGTCACTCGTCACTCTCATGAATGGTCCCCCTTGAAAGAACTCAAGAGTATCCTGAACTGAACCTATCGCCTTTCTTACACAATTCGACCCTGCCTTCTCTATGTATTCTCAGATTCCGTCATCGGACACTTCTGGGACTGCATCAGCCCTTCAACGTTCACTCAACTGTACACAGAACGCAACACAGAAACACCATTCAGGCTCGTAATGGGGACGCTACTTGTTTGGCATGGTGCCAGGTGACAAGAATTCTGTTGCGGGCAACCAGTATGCACATGACTCATCCTCTGACTGTCTTCTTAATACCCCCTAAACGACCATGCCTCACGCACCTCTTCTGACCTTTGCCTTCAACTTGACCACCCAGGCAAGCGTGCACAGCTCGCCTTGATTCCGTTTCTCCAGCAGGCTAGAGATGCTTCGTTGTGCGGAAATGATCGTGAACAACACTATTGCCAAGGGCGCCCCCACACCTTACATCGCAAGAAAATATCTGCACCCAGAGAGATCACCACCTCGTTACTGTTCATACCGACAAACACATTTGGCACCCTCAACCATGCGCCGTCACGGCTGTTCATCTCCCTTCCTCAAAATCAACGACTGAAAGTGGAAACCGTATTAGAGTCAAATTTCAAATTCAGATCACAACTAAAGAATGACCCAGAAGAAATGCTCCCCTTCAACCATCGTCGTCGTTATACGCACGGGTGCATGTTTTTTTATGATCGGCCAGCAGGCTCATAACCGAACCTTAGTCGACGGAATAAGGCCGCGAAAACATCAAAACGCATACAATCCGCAGCGACGGGGTGATGGGTAATGTGACGTCGTCAGCCACATCAGCGCGCTACTCCTATGGATGGCGTGGGTGGGGTATTTTGATAAGTTTTGACTGAGCTGTTGACAATGTCGTTTTTTATATGGGTGCAGTGTTTTGTTCCTGTACGTAGGCAAAAAAAACATCCAACCATGTTAAGGTACTGCTCCAATATGAGCAAGTGTTTCTTAACCCCATTAATTTTTGCATGATACGATTAGTGGCTCCATTATGAGCAAGTGTTGCTTACCCCCATTAATTTGGCATGAAACGATTAGTGGCTCTATTATAAGCAAGTATTCCTTACCCCCATTAATTTTCGCATGAAACGAATAGTGGCTCCCATATGAGCTAATGGTCCTTACCCCAATTAATTTTCGCATGAAAGGAATAGTGGCTCTAATATGAGCAAGTGTTCCTTACCCCCATTATTTTCGCATGAAACGAATAGTGGCTCTAATATGAGCAAGTGTTCCTTACCCCCAATAATTTTCGCTTGAAACGAATAGTGCAGTAGCTTCCTGTGTTTGGAGTAGCGCTTTTCTTGTCTTACCCCTTACCTTGAGGAAATATTTCAGCAGTTATATTTTAGTACAGCGGACAGCATTAAAACACACCTGCGAATGAACACACCCCCCGGAGCGCACAAGCGATGGCACAGCGCAAGCGCCAACGTCGCAAGCGTACGATCCTACAGAGTCGAAGTGTCCGTTTCAGGTCTCCACATGGCGCTCCTCTGTAGGTCGGCAGCATGGTGTAGGTAGCGTGTGTGGATATGCACGCTGGTGTTCGTTTACACGGCCTTCGCGATCAGCACTAGGGAAAGAAAAGAAAAACGTTGCGTTTAGAGCAATGCAGTATAACAAATGCACTTTGAAGAATGAACGATACTGTTGTGTAATGAGAACGTAACCGATGGTAAACGAAGCAAGGAACATCCATTTGCACCATTCCTCGGCACGTTAACCGAATTTTCTTGTGGTCTTCGCAGTCCTTTTTCTACCCTTATGGTTCCTGGTCATAAAATGTAGTGAAACAGCGTTGCCAAGACGACGCCAAACGACTGGATCGCCGCAACTGCACCCTTTGACATCTGATTCTGCTGTGCTACAGCATCTTGCTGGGGTCTGCGGCTCATGGCATAAATACTGTAACAACTAAAACCCTATTATAGTTAAACCGGCATATATGTATGTATTGTACATCATGCATATGTGCACATAATTTTCTTTCATTTGGACCCGCCGTGGTGGCTCAGTGGCTAAGGCGTTGCGCTGCTGAGCACGAGGTCGTTTCGATTCCCGGCCGCGGTGGCTGCTTTTCTGATGGGGGCGAAAAGCAAAAACCCCCGTGTCTACGAGATTTCGGCGCATGCACGATAAAGATCCCCAGGTGGTCAAAATTAATCCTGAGCCCTTCACTATGGTGCGCCTCATCACCTGCCTTGCGTCGGCGCGTTAAACCCGGCGATCAATATATATATATATATATATATATATATATATATATATATATATATATATATATATATATATATATATATATATAAGGCCGATGGTAGGCGAAGGCACACCAGTAGGCGCAAACTGCTTTATTCGCACGCCGAGCTGCAAGGCGGCAAGGCGGACCGAACCAGGTTATCGATGATCATAGTTCGGGAAGGTAGAAGAATCGGTGATGATGAGTATATACAGAGATGAAGAAGCCGTGGCCGCAACCGGGCGCCAGTGATGATTGCCTTCCACTGGGACATTGCATTCAGCGCTCCGAACTTACAATAACGAGGCTACCACTGGTCTTACACTATTCCCCCCCCCCCCCCCCCGGGGCGGGAGCGGCCGCCTGGTCGCGTTTTACAGCGGATTACGCCGGTGGAAAGCCTTGAGGCGGGAAACGTGGACAATCTCTTTGCCACGATGACGGCGGTCCGAACTTCCACAAACCGGGGTGACGCGATATTTCACCGGAGAGGTAGCCTCAAGAACCTTGTAAGGACCAAGGAACCGGTGTAGGAATTTTTCGCAGAGGCCTGGAGAGCGAACCGGTGTCCAGACCAAGACTTCGTCACCAGGTCGGAAAGAAACGGACCGGCGAACAGCGTCGTAGCGTTCTTTGCGGTCTTGTTGGCTTTATTCTCTGCGCATGTGAGCCAGTCGCCGACAGTGGTCGATCCGAGACACGAATTGTTCCGGGAACGATGCAGAAGCGGACACAGGAGCGGTAAAGAAACAGGTATCAAGCACGTGCGATGGATGACGGCCGTAGACAACGTAGAAAGGCGCGTACCCTGTAGTGCTTTGAACTGCCGTGTTATAGGCAAAGGTGACTGAAGGTAATATAGTGTCTCAATTTCGGGGGTCAGGGCGTATGTGCATTGATATCATGTCAGAGAGCGTGCGGTGAAAACGTTCGGTGAGCCCGTTCGTTTGTGGATGGTAGCTTGATGTCATTTTCTGGGAGGTATTAGAGGCACGAAGCACTTCTGCAAGGATCTCAGATAGAAACATCTTGCCGCCGTCACTTAACAGTACGCGAGGGGCTCCATGTCGTAGCAGTATATGTCTCAAAAAGAAGGCAGCGACGTCGCCAGCGCTAGCCGAGGGAAGTGGCGCTGTCTCCGCGTAGCGAGTCAAGTGATCAACGGCCGTGGCGATCCAGCGGTGACCAGTGGATGTCGTCGGTAAGGGCCCATACACATCAATACCGACCACATCAAACGGCGTAGTTGGACACGGAACAGGCTGGAGGAGACCGACAGGGGGTGCCGTAGAGCGTTTACGGTGCTGACAGGGTGAACAAGATGCGACGTATTTCACCACACTGGACGAGAGTCCTGGCCAAAAGAAGCGACTTCGAATGCGGTCGTACGTCTTTTAAAAGCCAAGGTGGCCGGCGGTGGCATCGTCATGAAATGCTTGCAAGACGCGACTCCGAAGAGAACGAGGCACAACTGGGACCCATGTGGCGCTATTTGGGTGGAGGTTTCTGCGATACAGTGCACCGTCTATGAGCTGGAACTGCCGCAGTTGGCGACGTAGGCGGCTATTCGGTGGACGTGTCGAACCAGCGAGCTGATCCATTATTTTCCGGCAGTAACTGTCTGCTCGTTGATGATCGACCAAGTCGCGGCGGTCGTCAGCCGGTGCATAGTCGACAGGTGCAACTGATGATGGCGGTGTATGAGAAAGTGACGCCATGTCGTTTGAAGACGGCATCAGCGGGCACCGCGAGAGTGCGTCTGCGTCTACATGCTTGAGTCGGGACTTGTAGGTAACCGTTAGGTCGTACTCTTGCAATCGCAGAATCCAGCGTCCCAGGCGTCCCGACAAGTTTTTCAATGAAGACAGCCAGCACAGAGCGTGATGGTCTGTGACGACCGTGAAATGTCGGCCGTAGATATATGGCCGAAACTTTTGCACAGACCACACAACGGCCAGACACTCCCGTTCCGTTATCGTATAATTCTTCTCCGCTCGTGTTAGAGAGCGGCTGGCGTAAGCAACAACCCTCTCACGGTGGTGAACATCGCGCTGCAACAGAACGGCGCCAATGCCATGCCCACTAGCGTCGGTTTGGAGGATCGCCCGTCTCGAGTCATCAAAGCGGCATAATACAGGTGCGGAAGTAAGCGCTTGCTTGAGAACGCCTTTTCGCAGCCATTACTCCAGTCGAAGGGGGTATCAGAAGTTAATAGCTGGTTCACAGGTGCATCGAGAGTAGCAAAATTGCGGAAAAAACAGCGAAAATTAGACGCCAGGCCGAGAAAACTACGGAGCGCTTTTTGTTGCTGAGGTCGAGAAAAATTGGCTACAGCCGAAATTTTATCTGGTTCGGGGCGTATGCCATCTTTGCTGAAGACGTGACCAAGAAACTTTATCGATTTGGTAGCAAACCGACATTTTTTGGTGTTCAGAGTCAGACCAGCCTTTGCCAGGCAAGTCAACACCTCGTCCAGACGCCGCAGATGTTCCGCAAAACTTGACAAAAAGATGACGATGTCGTCAAGGTAACACAGGCATGTTTTCCATTTAAGGCCACGAAGGACCATATCTATCATGCGCTCGAATGTGGCTGGGGCGTTGCATAAGCCAAAAGGCATTGCGTTAAATTCGTACAAGCCGTCTGGAGTCGCAAATTCCATTTTCTCTTTGTCAGACTAGCGCATGGGGATCTGCCAGTAGCCAGATCGCAGGTCCAGATTAGATAAATATTCAGCCCCTTGTAGACGACCCACGCCTCATCTATGCGCGGCATCGAATATACATCCTTCCGGGTAATCTTATTCAAAGCCCGATAGTCCACGCAAAAGCGTACGGAACCGTCTTTTTTTCTCACCAGAACAACAGGAGAAGACCACGGGCTCGAGGAAGGTCGAATAACGTTTCGTTGAAGCATGTCCGCGACGTTTTCTTCGATGACTTTCCGTTCCGACGACGACACACGGTACGGGCGACGGCGAACAATGTCAGTCCCATCTGTCTCAATACGATGCTCTGCCACAGACGTCTGTCCAAGGTTGGCGGAAATGCAGTCAAATGAGTTTCTGTGTTTTTCGAGCAGCTCAAGTAGGAGTCTCGTTTCGGACGCCATGAGGTCTTCGCTAATCGTGGCGGCCAGGGTGGGACGTGAGGGGCCGGAATCTGAAGACAGGGGAACGGAAGACACAGAGCAGAGGGGAACCAGAGACAGACTGTCATCAGCCACAACGGAAGCGAGCGTGGTGCCTTCAGGGAGGAGTACTGTCTCAGAAGTGGAATTTGTAGCGACGAGCGGCGCAGACCCATGTGCAAAACGGACAAAACAGGTCGCGATAATGATTCCTTGGGGAATAAAACGCGCAGACGGAACGATTAACGCATCACCATCACGAATTTGGGTTGAGTGAACTGAAAGGATTGTATCGTGGCCCGGGTATAAAACGTAATCGGCACTTGCTGTCAAATTCAGTTGTGGCTTTTCTTCCAGAATGTTGGTGTCCTCCGTATCTGCGAGTTCAATTTGCGGTTGCTGGCACGAAATGACGGCGGATGCGGATGACAAAAAGTCCCAGCCCAAGATAAGGTGATGTGCACACGGGGACAACACTGCACACTGAACGTGATGACGAAGTTGACCGACTGAAATTCGTACCGTGCACTGTCCGGATGGCTTGATCGTGCTGCTATTGGCGCCATGCAAACAAAGTCTACTGTAGGGTGTTCGGACCTTGCGTAGTTGTGCACACAATTCCATGCTTATCACCGAAATACTGGCACCAGTGCCAATAAGGGTATCTACACAAACACCTTCAACCAAAACTGACAACATGTTCGATGGACGCTCCGAAGGCATTGTAAGTTTCCCACGTGATGCAGTTTCCCATCCCGAAACTGCATTAACTAGTTTTCCGAGTGCTGGTCGGTGACGTAGGTCGCAGGCCGAAGGGGCAACAGCACCCGACGGCCTGGCGATGGTGACCGGCGTCGCGTATCGCGCGGCCTACGAGGAAGGTCGCTTGGTGGCTCGGGTGGCGATGGTGAACGGCGTGAAAAAGACGGCTGCGTACGCTGCACGCAGTCGAATTACTTCGGGCGTACAGTCGGTAAAACGCTTGTCTATAACAGCGATTTCAACTTCAACTAGCTACAACCGAGAACTGCCGAAACATACTCTTTCCAAACATGTCGGAGGCAAAACCGAAGGGCAAAGACTTCAGAATTCCGGAGTAGTTTTATTCAAATCCCGCACCGGCGGGGCAGGAGAGGGCTGAGAGTACGAAAGCTGTGTTATAGACAAGCCTTTTACAGGCTGTACATAATCGCGTTCGTAGGCTGCGTAGCCGCGTCGTTCGTCACGTTGGCGCCTTCGACAAAATCAGGAGATGTGGCCCCGGATGCCACAATAATAGCATACTGGCCGGCCAACGTTGGGGTCGTGGTGTGGCGGGAAATAAGTCGGTGTGGTTTGCGACCGAGGCATGGCGGCCACATAGCCGGGCGGGGCCTGTGTCGTAATCGGAGTGAGCGGTAGAGGATGCCGACCTGCCACATCCGAGTAAGACGGCGTTGCCACAGAAACAGGTTGGGTGGGAGGCGGAAGTACGGGCATAGCCGCGAGCTCCTCCTTAACGATATCCCGTAGGCCAGGCACAGAAGGAGCTTCGCGAACACAGTGTGTGCACTGGGAAATATTGGCGTGCATCTCCTCGCGAAATATAGAGCGCATCAACGCACGCAGGTCTTCATTTCCCAGATGGTGGGTAGGAGCCGTGTCTTGACGAAGACGGATGGACTGTAGTTCGTCAAGACGCTTACAAGTGGAGATCAGGTCCTAGACGGTTGTGGGGTTCTGTGTTGCCAGTGTGGTGAACGCGAACTCACCGATTCCTTTCAGAACGTGGCGTACACGGTCAGCTTCCGGCATGTTATTGTCGGCGCGATGAACGACACAGCGCCAGAACGTCCTCGATGTATGAGGTGTACGTTTCATGCGCATGTTGCACACGGGTCTCGAGTTTTTTTTTTCGCGCTGTCGCTCCGAGCTTTAGAAGAGCCGAAACTCCGGCGGAACTGAGCAACGAAATCGACCCAGTCGGTGATGGTATGCCGGTTATTTAAATACCACCTCTCGGCAACCTTGATCAAGGAGAACGAAACATTTTGTCGCTTGAGGTTATCGTCCCAGCGGTTGAATGCGCTCACCCTGTCGTAGTTGTCCAGCCACTCGTCGCCATCATCATCACGAAGGCCAGCGAAGAAAGGAGGGTAACGCTGGGGGCAGGTTATGATGCACTGGGGGGTTGGTGGAGCCGTGGCGTTCGCCGATTCCAGCGTCATCGCTGTAGTTTCCGGCATTAGGCGGCGACTCGAGTGAAGCTCCAGTGGGGCAGCTTGAGAGGTGGATTACGGGACCGAAACGCACCTTCCACCACTTGTAAGGCCGATTGTAGGCGAAGGCAGACCAGTACGCGCAAACCGCTTTATTCGCAGGCAGAGCTGCAAGGCGGCAAGATGGCGACCGAACCAGGTTACCGATTGTTAAGTACTTTGTTGAGTACTGCAAATTACTTTATTCGTCCGAGGTTTACATGACTTGCGGTGCACAAGATGGAGACCGTGCCGAGAGAGTTGGCGGGGAAAAACACGGTCACGTGATTGTCTCCCAAAAGGTGCCCACCGGGGACGTGGCGCCACCCATCGTAGCACTGGGGAACTCACGCGTGTAGTTGCGCGAATTTCAATACGCTTCGGCACCTGTCCACTTTGGAATCTCAGACACAACACCGATGATGATAGTTCGAGAAGGTCGAAGAATCGGTGATCATGAGTATATACAGAGATGAAGAAGCCGTGGCCGCAACCGGGCGCCAATGATGATTGCCTTCCACTGGGACATTGCATTCAGCGCTCCGAACTTCCAAAAACGAGGCTACCACTAGTCTTACAATATATATATATATATATATATATATATATATATATATATATATATATATATATATATATATATATATATATATATATATATATATATATATATATATTTATATATATAGATATATTTATATATATATATATATATATATATATATATATATATATATATATATATATATATATATATATATATATATATATATATAGATATATATATATATATATATATATATATATATATATATATATATATATATATATATATATTACTTGGCACCTGGTTTCTAGATTAATGTGTTTCCATTTTTGAAGTGCTGCACACTGCATGAAGTCTCATATCTGAATTTACAAGCTGACCACACACTATTGCAGAAGCACACGAATCACAGCTCTAAACAAGAAATGTGGCAACGAAAATAAGTGGCAGTAACAGCAAACCAGTCCTAATCAGCACAAGCGGCCTGGACACTAAGGCAACCACAGTAGCGTCATGGAATTGTACCACACAGAACGGCTGTACAGGCCTTCTGCAAATAAACTATCAGAAAAACAATGCAAAAATTAAACTAATTGAAATGACAGTCTTGCCAACCTACCTGTTTTTGCAGCTGTGTAGTAGGAAAGCTTTCAAAGTACACATAAAACATTTCCTGCTTGGGCTGTCAAGCCTGCAGTATTGAGTAAATAAAATAAAATAAAAGATTTCAGGTAAAACAGTTTATATTGACTTCCAAATTAGGTAATATGCTTTCGAAACACAACCACTTCAATTTTGATTCCTATCTGCCCTGGCCCACAGGGTATGCATTGTATAATTACAAGAATAGTACAAATATCTACGACTATAAATGAGTCACACACAGCAGAAATGTTGACAAAAAAGGGAAAAACGCAAACCTGTAAACCCAGGGTACAAGTACAAGACAGTTATGCAACTTGAAATATCGCACATTAAAATAATTGGGTGAAAAACAACGCAAGAAAAGTGTGAAAACAAAGAAATTGAATGGTGATTATAAAAACACAGGAAATTTACGAATCTAAATACTTCCCATCTAGTGAAAAGTCTGGGGAACAATAAAACAAAAGCACATTGGAAACGCAAATGTAGCGTTGAGTGGTGGTTGTAAGTGCCATACAAATTTAAGCTACTTTAAATAAACCAACATCTAGGGATGTGGTTATGTACTATAGAAAGGGTGAGTACACAGAAATAACTGTACGGCGGTTACAATAGCAGTAGAAATTTACGTGATGAAGTGATTCACACTTAGTGAAATGGCAGGACAACAATAAAACAAAAAAAACTTTAGAAAAACTTATCGAATTCTGGTTAGGAAAACAATACAAAGTTACACCATTTCAATAATTCACACAAAGTGATATGATTTGGGAACAAACTAAAAAAGGGTGAACACGGAAATGATTGAATATTAGTTACAACAAGATACGCTCAAAAAATAACACAAAATAAAAACGCATGTAAGCACGGAAATGATTCAATGGTGGTTCAATGGTGCATGCCTCCATCATCAGTTATGTTAGGGACCGGTGAACAGTTTGCGTTCTTCCTTGTGGTGCCAGAAACTCCCAAAAGTTGCAGACCGGATTGGTTGCAAAGTGAGTAAACATTTCATTGTCCAAAGACTGAAAGAAATTTAATACCTCTTATACAAATAAAAACTTAGAAGCTGCAGGTTGTCGACAAAGCTGATACTCGCGCAGGATGTGACTGACAATAAAAATCTGGGCCCTATACATTGTCTGGTGAAGGAATTTGACGTCTGTAACAGCACGAATATATCTAGTCACACACAATGCAGGATGTGAAATGCAGGTGGAAAAAAGCGTACTTCTCTTTTTCCCAAACCAGGAGAACTACTGCGCCAAGTTGACCGTCAACAGTAGCTTAAGCAGGCGCCTTCTGCAGACTGTTGCAGTAGCACCTCTCTTGCAAGCCAGTACTTCAATCCAGGCATGGGTGCAAGAAAATGTGTGATGTTAATACAGCTTTTAAGACTGGTATAACACAGAATGGCCAGCTACCATTGTCCCTGACAAAGACAGTGTATGACAGCTGCATCTTACCTGTACTCACCTATGGGGCAGAAACTTCCAGGCTCACTAAAAGGGTCTAACTTGAATTAAGGACGACTTAGCAGGCAATATAGCGCTAGATGATGGGTGTAACATTAGGGGACAGGAAGAGAGCGGAGTGGATATAATTTAATGTCAGCATTGGCACTACTAAGGCAACCTTAAAACTAACTATGATTGATAATGTGAGGTACCACTATTTATAAGAACTATATTTCGTGAGGACATTTTAGGACATTTTAGGACTCTGAGGACATTTTAGCACAGCTACAGGTCCCATCTGAACTTGCGAAATATTTTTCTGTGTCTATCCTAACCACTTGGTTGATTGAAGTGACAATATATACACGGATGAGCCATGTCCACAAAATGTGGCAAAATTAAACATGCACAAACCCGGACAGCGTCACTGCCATGGACGTATACTTCCTGCAGCAGAATGGCGTGCTGGGCTAGTTGGTATATATGCATAACTAAACCTTCAAAATGCACATCACTAAAAACTCGTCTTGTTGTCCTTTTCGCTTGTCCTGTTAGGCCTACATTTTTAGTTGAAGTATACGTTGTACAGCAGGGAGCATCAAAGTAGTGCAAGAATTTTTTACTGCACAATCACATTCAAACATAGTCTAAGTTCCACCAGTCAGCAGCCTGCAACATGTAAGTTATTAGCAAACGACAGGCCAGGCACCAGAATCATACTCTGCCTTAAACCTGCGAAATCCCAAATGCTGTGTTACTCTGATCACCAAGGTGTGTTACACACTAAATTCATTAAGCTGGACGTTCCAAAAATGACAGAAATTTCAGAGCTATTTTTGAATATTTTTACTAGGTTCTGAATGGGTAATTTACGTTTGCGATGCTGCAGTAAGAGTACGAAGCGCAACCAGCGCTGCTCATACTATACTGTAACAGTTACGACATTCGTGTAGTTCTGACGGTACAAATAAATTCGGGTTGCATACACGTCGTTCGTTCCAACATTTCACGACCAAGCTGAGCGTTCGAAATGATTGAACACTCAATCGAAACTCGAAAAAAGCATCCAGACGGAATTTTATTCTAATGCTGTGCGCTCGAAAATCACTGGAATTATTTTTTTATTCTAAGGCTACACGCACGGCAATAATTCAATTTATTGTGCACGTTTTTTAACCGAAAACTAGTATGACAAAAAAACGGCATCTGCAGAAACGAAACAAAAACCAAGAATGCATAATATCACGTTAAAAGTACACGGTGTGCGTGTAACGCATACACGCACTTATATTCGTACACGCACTTATATTCGCACTCTCCAGCTTCCCTTATTTCATTTCATATCAAAACATTCGGCTAGCAAAACAGGACAGGACACAAACACTTCATCCAAACACAGGGCTAGAAATTGAGGGAGAATTGATTCTGTTTACACACGCAACAGCCAGGTATAAAGGTCTACCGACAAATCTGCTCAACGCACAAAGCGAGTCACTCAAAACTTTAGGGCTAACCGCTTACGGAGACGGAAGTTCGAGAGCAACTCTGCTACGTTACATACATATGACAAGAACACAAGTTTCACTAGTACTCACTTACCTTCACTACTTGGCAGTATTTCTTCGTCCGGTAGATAAATCCATGGTAGTCAAATCACCGAAATAACGAAAGTTGAAGGCGTGCACACCCGTATGGTCACCGGCAGGTACCACGCGCATCGATACGGAGTGCAGTTAATAGAACTGTCGGACAGTCGGACTCGCCGCGCAGCTACTTTGCTCTGTCATGTTCGTCCGAAGGAAAAACTAGTTCCTGAAGGACACCCGCTTTGATAAAAACGCGCTGCGAAATAGATGCTCAAGTTATTGGTAAATACAGATATTACTTGGCAATTATACACAAGAAAAGCTTGAGAGTGGGTTTTTTTAAAGGAAAACAGTGATTGTACCGACTATCTAGATTACGGCATTTAGGGCAATTTCAGGGTCTACGGTGGAAATACAGCTGGCGTGGGGTTGCGGGCGCCCTAATTTTATGGTTTGTTCTGAGGCCGCAACCACTTGCAGCGTATTTTCCGTGGTTTCGCGCGTCGACATCGCCCCGCGTTGACGGCGTCGGCAAAATGCACGGCGACGTGAGCTGACGCGGGAGCTACGTCGATGTCTATGCTAGCCAGATATCAGCGTCGGCGCAGCGACAGAAAGCATCCGAAAGCAGGCGACATCGTCCAGATTCCATGTCCATCTCCTGGTTTGGGGTCATTAATTTCGCACAAAACAATCAATTTCTTTTTAACCTGCGGTAATCGCGTGCCTTGAGGCAAATGACGAGCTATTTCTGTTCGAAAGTGCGCATTCCTTCGTGGCTAGCTTGGCTTTTATGGGGAGATCGGGGGTTTGCGATAGCTTTTTGTGAGTTAAATACGGGAGCTCTGGCTGCCTCACTTGTAGTATTCGCATGATGAGCTTGTCTGCAAGATCGGTGCGTAACGAACAAAGTTCATCAACACCAGAAATCTAGCGCCGCATTCAATTTCATTCGCGGCTACCGTAGCTTGCATAGGGGGAACGATGAAGCGCGATAGCTTTTCTTGGCTTAAATAAGGGAGCTTTGGTTACATTACTTGCAGTGTTAGCATACTTGGCCTTCCCTCCGTAATCGGTGCGGAGGAATCAAGAGTTATAACTGCCGAAATTTGTGAAATACGACCAAAACAAATCACTCGACCATATTTGTTGGCAGCGTCTGTTAGGGTACCAAATTCTTGGCCGGGTCCACGCATTTTGTTTAAGCCAACGGACGAAACGATTCCGTCCGGCCACTCATTGAGAGTTTTCAGGAGCAAGTTAGGAAACCCATGTTAGGTGCAACAGCCGGGTCTCCGAATAAGGGAGAGGGAAAGAGAGAGAAATCCCTTTATCTTCCAAGCAAGTTGAGTAGGAACGCGTGGTGGCTGCCGGCTGAAGGCTGGCGGCGGCTGTTGCGGCTCGGTCAACCAGAAGTAGCTGTGCCCCCGGTTGCGAGAAACCGAGCGCGTCCTCCCACTGCTCGACGCTGGAGATGGGGTGGAATGGGCTAAGAGGACAGGCCCACATTCCGTGGGTTAGTGCGTCCAGGGAGCCACAGAGGGGACAGTTGGGCGCAGGGAACTCAGAGGAGTAGGTCTTGTGAAGGAAAGGTCGACGGGCGAGGGAGTTGGTCTGAAGGAGTCGCCATAGGCGCTTCTGAGCGTTGGTGGGGGATGTGTGGGCAGTGGGAAAACGGCGGCGTGAGAGGCGATAGTGCTCCGTGGCTTCTTGATACGAGAGAAGACGATCGCGTGCCTACCGAGCACTGTGTTAGAGAGCAGGAGTGAGCACAGCATTGCTGTTTAGTTCTCGTGCTTCTTTGTGGGCCGCCTCGCTGTCTCCCACCCCGGAGGGTCCGGGGTCCAGACGATGTCGAGTGGTTGAGTATGGGGTTTTTGGAGAATCTTGAGTGCTGTAGCCGAAACGCTACCACGAATGAAGTTTTGAATGGCCCTCTTCGAATAAGTGATTATAATGTGTGGTAGCAGCCTGGTGATGCGGGCTAGGGTTATTGCCGCCTCTTCAGCCTTTGGGTGGTAAGTTGTACGTACGATGAGGAAAGTGACCGGGGGAGGGCATGCCAGCTCTCCTGTTTCTCCAGCCTTTCACCATCGGTACAAGCTGGGGAAATTTGTTTGTTAACATATGTGGCTGAACAGTGTCGCCAGCGATTTGTCAGGTCAGCATTTGTATTTTCATTACGAAGGAAGAACGACCAAGTAAAATGGTGGTGTTACTGAATAAAAACTCCTATGAGCATCAAATTTTGTTCAGGCTTATGATAAGTCTAATTTATTTATTATATCCTTAGCATTTATATTTCCGTAAAAGCAATATTGGTGAATTACAAAACTTTCGCAAAACCCCTCGGTAGACAAGCCATAAAAAACACATACAAAACCCCTCGATAACTTCAAAACAGTACGCCTGCGGAGAGTTTGAAAATAAAGTATAGCAGATATAGCTAAAATAAATGTAACCGCGATAGACATGTACGAAGTAAAAAACGAACATACCAGCAACATCTGAACAACGGCAGCAAAATATCTCTAAATACCATCCACAAATGAAGCAGCAGCAACATCGAGAGTACGTCTTTAGCATAGTTGAAAGAACGTCCGACATTAAGGTACCAGCAACGTTATCTCAACATCAAAAAATTTCATGAAAATATGGCACGTTGTACGGATGTCTAATAGAGATACTGCTGGGACATAGACGTTCGGATCTTTTTGGGACGTCTTAGAGATGTTAGTGGTTTAGTGGTTTGCTAGGATGTATATATATATATATATATATATATATATATATATATATATATATATATATATATATATATATATACTGTCACGAAGACAAGGACGATGCAGTTGTCTTGAATGAGAAACACGTTTATTGGAGCGAACTTGTGCTCCCCTAACAACTCAAAAGAATACACAGGCGGCGA
Source organism: Haemaphysalis longicornis (assembly GCF_048455015.1). NCBI lineage: Eukaryota > Metazoa > Arthropoda > Arachnida > Ixodida > Ixodidae > Haemaphysalis > Haemaphysalis longicornis. The sequence continues at coordinate 144,474,071 of NW_027526460.1, read as the reverse complement.
AGCAGCGGTCAACACAGTGACTTCCACAGGCGAGTGTCGTCGAATCGAATGCCCCGGCGTCCGCACTGCAGGCTTTTTATCTTTTGGCGCGCGTGGTTCTGGAAACGTCGATTCGCATCGAGAACATAGTAGATCCAAGAAGAATATTCTGGGCTGTTCACGTTAGATCGGAATGTTCTCCCTATCACAACAGATAACACATGCGGCACAGAAAGAAAGAATGGAACACGCGCTTCCCTTGGCGCAGAGATAACACAGACCGGCGCAGCCGGGTGGTAAAAGCAAACCAAAAATAAAAAAACCCAATGTATGGTTCGCGGCATTACCCCCCCCCCCCTCAAAGAGTGCATCGACCCGATGCTAACATAAGCGGCATCCCGAACAAATGAAAATAAAAGTTCGTCATCGTCCGTAGAAAGGTTTTAAGCGAACCACGTGGACGACTTCAGGCCGCGTGCGTTGTCGTGATGTGCCGGATTCACCATCGGGGATCACTTCGTAGGCAAGTTGGCCAACACGTCGTAGAATCTTGTAGGGTCCGAAATGCCATCGCAGGAGCTTCTCACCGAGTCCGCGTCGTCGGATGGGAGTTCAAACCCACACACGGTCCCCTGGGTGGTACTCGGCGTCTCGGCGTCGGAGGTTGTAGCGGCCCGCATCCACCAGCTGCTGGTCCGTTATACGAACTCGAGCGAGCTGGCGGGCCTTCTCTGCACGTTGAAGATATCCGTGGACGTCGGCGTTGCGGTCGTCGTCTTCTACGTGCGGAAGCATGGCGTTGAGCATCGTAGTCGGCCTTCTACCGTAGACAAGCTCGAACGGCGTCAGCTGCGTCGTCTCCTGGATAGCCGTGTTGTACGCAAACGTGACATACGGGAGCACTTCGTCCCAAGTCTTATGTTCAACGTCAACGTACATTGGCAGCATATCTGCGATTGTCTTGTTCAGACGTTCTGTTAGTCCGTTCGTTTGGGGGTGGTACGCCGTCGTTCTTCGGTGATCCGTGTTGCTGTAGCGTAATACTCCTTGCATCAGCTCCGCAGTAAATGCCGTTCCGCGGTCTGTGATTAGGACTTCCGGGGCTCCATTTAGCAGCACAACTTGGCTTATAAAGAACTTCGCCACTTCTTGTGCAGTGCCCCTCGGAAGAGCGGCGGTCTCTGCGTAGCGCGCCATGTAGTCTGTCGCTACGACAATCCACTTGTTCTGTGATCGTGACGTAGGGAACGGGCCTAAAAGGTCCATTCCAATCTGTAGAAATGGTCTCGATGGGACGGCGATCGGTTGCAGAAGTCCGGCGGGTCTTGTCGGCGGCGTTTTCCGTCGCTGGCAGTCACGGCAGCTCCGGACGTAGTGGGTGACGTCAGAGGTAAGGCCGGGCCAGTAGTACCTCGCCTTGATTTTTCCAATAGTGCGGGCTGTGCCAGATGTCCGCAAGACGGGTCGTCGTGGCACGCTTCCTAGATTTCGTCACGAAGGTCCGCGGGGATGACGAGAAGGTAATTCGCTCTTGTTCCGGGGCTGAAATTCTTCTTCACAAGGACAGAGTTTCTCAGGCTGAATGCTGGTAAGCTGCGTTTGAAGGTCCTAGGAACGGCAACGTTGCATCCCTCGAGGTACTCGATTATGACGCGTAAGTCGGGGTCGGCACGCTGCTGGGCGGCTAGGTCGCTCTCCGTCACGATCCCGAAGAACGCGCTGTCTTCATCAGAGTCTTGTGGTGGTGGGTCGACGGGGGCGCGGGACAGGCAGTCGGCGTCGGAGTGTTTCCTTCCTGATTTATAAACTACTGTAACGTCGAACTCCTGCAGGCGCAAGCCCCACCGCCCAAGACGGCCTGAGGGGTCCTTCAAATTGACGAGCCAACACAGCGCATGGTGGTCTGTTACAACCTTGAACGGCCTTCCATACACGTATGGGCGAAATTTTGAAATCGCCCATATAATTGCCAGGCACTCTTTCTCGGAGGCAGAATAGTTTTTCTCCTCCTTCGACAGACCACGGCTTGCATAGGCGATTACCCTTTCGCAGCCGCTTTGCTTTTGGACGAGGACGGCACTCAAGCCTATATCACTGGCGTCCGTGTGCATGTCCGTTTCGGCATTTTCGTCGAAATGAGCGAGCACGGGCGGGCTTTGCAGGCGATTTTGCAGCTCGCAGAATGCTTTTTCTTGGTCATTTTCCCAGCTGAAAGGGGTGCTATCTTTCGTCAAGCGCGTGAGTGGCTCTGCAATGCATGCGAAGTTTGCGACGAACCGCCGGTAGTATGCGCACAGCCCGAGAAATCTTCGCACGCCCTTCTTGTCTTTCGGCCTTGGGAAGTTCGCAATGGCTGAAGTTTTTGCCGGGTCAGGTAGGACTCCCGCGGCGTTGACGACGTGGCCCAAGAACTTGTGCTCCCCTAACAACTCAAAAGAATACACAGGCGGCGAAGCAGCGGTCAACAAAGTGACTTGCACAGGCGAGTGTCGTCGAATCGAATGCCCCGGCGTCCACACTGCAGGCTTTTTATCTCTTGGCGCGCGTGGTTCTCGAAACGTCGATTCGCATCGAGAACATAGTAGATCCAAGAAGATTATTCTGGGCTGTTCACGTTAGATCGGAATGCTCTCCCTGTCACAACAGAAAACACATGCGGCACAGAAAGAAAGAATGGAACATGCGCTTCCCTTGGCACATAGATCACAGACCGGCGCAGTCGGGCGGTAAAAGCAAACCACAAATAAACAAACTCAATGGATGGTTCGCGGCATTACCCGATTCTAACATAAGCGACAGTCCGAACAAATAGAAATAAAAGTTCGTCATCGTCCGTATAAAGGTTTTAAAGGAGCCATGAAGAGAAAATGCAAGTTGGTTTTATTCGAAAGATTTCGTGTTTTATGAACGCCGGCTACGATATGAACGCCGGGGAGTCTGGGCTTGACGGGTCGAAGTGCGTGTGGAGGTGCTTCGTCTGGGAATCACCCACGACGGCACAGGTGGGTGCATGCTGAGGGAATTTCCAGATAATCCGTTTCGTACAAGCGTTGACGGCAGCCATTGCAAGTGATACTTTGATTGCGAGAAGGGCTGTCTTTGGTTGCCGTAGCAAATAGTAAAAAATGGGTATAGCTTCTAACAAAACTGTTTATTGGTCGACGTTTCGATCGGATGCCGATCTTTCTCAAGACATTTCGCATTTCTGTGCACGTATTTATAAGCTCGTCGTCCAACGACGCCGAAAAAAAGAGAGAGGGGGAATTTGGGGAGAAAGGTAGCAACAAATACGCTCTCGGCGAGGTGAGGTGAAGGTTTGCAAAAAAGAGAGAGAAAAAAAAAGCAAAACAAAGACAAACCTAAACATGCAGAAAAGAGAGAGGAGTACACAACTCTTTCACAAACACTGTCCTCCGTCGTTCGTCAGCTTGTAGAACGAGTGACAGGCAGCGCCCGCTTCAAGGGGGGCCGCTCTGCTTAAGAAACGAAAGCGCAAAGCAGTAACAGGGACGCTCTCACACCATCACTGGGAGGCAAAGAATTCTAATGGTCACTGACCTTACGGGAAGAGTTTACAGAAAGCGGGCGCAGCCGCACACATATCTCAGTGACGCCAACCCCACAAAACAAACAGGCAGGCTCGTTAAGAGTGTAGGTACGATCTCCGCACTGTGGCTCAAAGCATGCACGATTCCGCCTACCGGCAGGACGGGCGAGCGCCATTCATCATTCTTAGCTCTATTCTTCTGCCCTGCCCCGGCAGCCGACAGGGTCGTCCCTGACCATGAACCAGGGAGAAGGAGCTTAACTAATCCTCTAACCGCACGCGGGAGTCGCGCGGGTCCTTTGTTGGAGTAAACGGCGGCGGGCGCCTTGATGTTGTTTGTGGCATATGCCGCCTGTGCGGACACCCCAGGAAGGGAATAAATAAAATAAGAAGAGCTTGATTATTTGTTTAAACGACACAGAGACTTACAATTTAGATAGGGGATTTTTCTGTAGCCAGATTATCAACAGCATGTATAGACGACATAATGCCCGGGCTAACATTCATTCCTGCCTTTACGGTGTTGAATTTGTAAATAATGTAAGATTCACGTTGTTCGCGTTCTCTTGTAGTAGAAAATCCACTCTGTAAAAGTGTGACTCTGATGGAGTCGAACGGGTGGTTTTCGGAGTTAATATGGCGTGATAAGGGTAGATCCGGGAGTGAACGAACATGTGCGCGATGGTTGTTGAAGCGCATGCGGAATGCCGTGTCCGTCTGGCCAATGTATTGGATGCCACAAACACCGCACTCCAGAAGGTACACCACATTAGAAGAGTCGCAGTCGAGTGTCGCGTGAATTAGATGCTTGAAATTTGAGTTGGTGCTTTCTGCCACCGTGGTTGTCTGCATGTGTTTAAATACGCGGCACCGTGCCTTTCCGCATTATCGACACCCACCCTTGGGTGCCCTCTCAGTTTTGGCGTGTACAAGGTAATCTTTAATATTTTTGGGGCGCCTGTATACGACCCGAGGAGGGTTGGGGAAGATTTTCGAAAGCCGTTCACTCTGTTGTAGCATGTTGAAGTGCTTTTTCAAGATTTTGTTTATGTTTGGGGAGTTGCCCCCGAATGTCAAAACTAGGTTGCCTCTCCCCTTCTGGTTTAGTTCCTTTTCATGGTGCAGCAACTCTTGGCGATCAAGGCTGACCGCTTTGCAAATAGCGTCGTTGACTATGGGTGGTGGGTATTGTTGCTTCGCGAGTACATTGCGCAAGTTTTCTGCGTTTGCCTCGAAGTCCTCGGTGCGGGAACAAATTCTCCTAAATCGGTGTGCTTGCGAGTATAGGATACTCGTTTTGCAGTGGCGCGGATGACAACTGTCGAAGTGCAGATACTGCTGCCTATCGGTAGGTTTTTTGTACACGGTAGTGATCAGTTCTCCTTTGTCTGTATTTATATGCACGTCAAGGAAATTGATTTCCGTGGTTGAATAGGTATAAGTGAATGCGATTCGTGGATGGACCTTGTTGAAACACTCGATGAAGTCGATTAAGTCATCCTCCGTACCGGTCCAAATAAGGAATACATCGTCCAGAAAGCGTTTGTAAAAGAATGGCTTAATTTCACGGGTTGATAGAAATTTTGTTTCGAGATCGTTCATGAATATATTAGCGTAGTTGGGTGCCATTCGAGTACCCATCGCAGTGCCGTTTATTTGTAGGTAATACTGATTGTGGAATTCAAAGATACTTAATTCCAGCACTAGCTTGGTCAAAGTTTCAATGACTTGTGGGCTTGGCGACTCATGGTCCCGATGTGTGCTATAGGATTCAACCAGGGCTTCAATCCCATCTCGGTGAGGTATATTTGTGTACAGAGAAGTTACATCTAGAGTTACAAGGAAGGCGCCATCAGGGATTTTTATGTTGTCGATTTCCCGTAGGAAGTGGTTAGTATCACGAAGATACGACGAATGGGTAGCGGGTATTTGCTTAATCAGGGAGTCTATGTAGCTTGATATTGGTTCGGTGAGAGTGCCTCTTCCCGATATTATTGGCCTACCAGGGTTCCCTTCTTTATGAACTTTAGGCAGCATGTAAAACCTTCCTGGCGTTGCGTGTGCTGCTGGAAGTGCTTTACAGAGGCGTCGCTCTATTCCCCCAATTTTGACAAGATTATTTAGGAGAACTGATCACTACCGTGTACAAAAAACCTACCGATAGGCAGCAGTATCTGCACTTCGAGAGTTGTCATCCGCGCCACTGCAAAACGAGTATCCCATACTCGCAAGCCCACCGATGTAGGAGAATTTGTTCCCGCACCGAGGACTTCGAGGCAAACGCAGAAAACTTGCGCAATGTACTCGCGAAGCAACAAAAACCACCACCCATAGTCAACGACGCTATTTGCAAAGCGGTCAACCTTGATCGCCAAGAGTTGCTGCACCATGAAAAGGAACTAAACCAGAAGGGGAGAGGCAACCTAGTCTTGACGTTCGGGGGCAACTCCCCAAACATAAACAAAATTTTGAAAAGCACTTCAACATGCTACAACAGAGTGAACGGCTTTCGAAAATCTTCCCCACCCCTCCTCGGGTCGTATACAGGCGCCCCAAAAATATTAAAGATTACCTTGTACACGTCAAAACTGAGAGGGCACCCAAGGGTGGGTGTCGACCATGCGGAAAGGCACGGTGCCGCGTATGTAAACACATGCAGACAACCACGGTGGCAGAAAGCACCAACTCAAATTTCGAGCATCTAATTCACGCGACACTCGACTGCGTATCTTCTAATGTGGTCTACCTTCTGGAGTGCGGTGTTTGTGGCATCCAATACATTGGCCAGACGGACACGGAATTCCGCATGCGCTTCAACAACCATCGCGCACATGTTCGTTCACTCCCGGATCTACCCTTATCACGCCATATTAATTCCGAAAACCACCCGTTCGACTCCATCAGGGTCACACTTTTACAGAGTGGATTTTCTACTACAAGAGAACGCGAACAACGTGAATCTTACATTATTTACAAATTCAACACCGTAAAGGCAGGAATGAATGTTAGCCCGGGCATTATGTCGTCTATACATGCTGTTGATAATCTGGCTGCAGAAAAATCCCCTATCTAAATTGTAAGTCTCTGTGTCGTTTAAACAAATAATCAAGCTATTCTGATTTTATTTATTCCCTTCCTGGGGTGTCCGCACAGGCGGCATATGCCACAAACAACATCGAGGCGCCCGCCGCCGTTTACTCCAGCAAACGACCCGCGCGACTCCCGCGTGCGGTTAGAGGATTAGTTAAGCGCCTTCTCCCTGGTTCATGGTCAGGGACGACCCTGTCGGCTGCCCGGGCAGGGCAGAAGAATAGAGCTAAGAATCATGAATGGCGCTCGCCCGTCCTGCCGGTAGGCGGAATCGTGCATGCTTTGAGCCACAGTGCGGAGATCGTACCTACACTCTTAACGAGCCTGCCTGTTTGTTTTGTGGGGTTGGCGTCACTGAGATATGTGTGCGGCTGCGTCCGCTTTCTGTAAACTCTTCCCGTAAGGTCAGTGACCATTAGCATTCTTTGCCTCCCAGTGATGGTGTGAGAGCGTCCCTGTTACTGCTTTGCGCTTTCGTTTCTTAAGCAGAGCGGCCCCCATTGAAGCGGGCGCTGCCTGTCACTCGTTCTACAAGCTGACGAACGACGGAGTACAGTGTTTGTGAAAGAGTTGTGTACTCCTCTCTCTTTTCTGCATGTTTAGGTTTGTCTTTGTTTTGCTTTTTTTTCTCTCTCTTTTTTGCAAACCTTCACCTCACATCGCCGAGAGCGTGTTTGTTGCTTCCTTTGTCCCCAAATCCCCCCTCTCTCTTTTTTCGGCGTCGTTGGACGACGAGCTTATAAATACGTGCACAGAAATGCGAAATGTTGTCTTGAGAAAGATCGGCGTCCGATCGAAACGTCGACCAATAAACAGTTTTGTTAGAAGCTATACCCATTTTTTACTATATATATATATATATATATATACATATATATATATATATATATATATATATATATATATATATATATATATATATATATATATATATATATATATATATATGTATTGTCACGAAGCCAAGGACGACGCAGTTGTGTGGAAAAGAAACAAGTTTATTGGAGCGAACTTGTGCTCCCCTAACAACTGAAAAGAATACAGAGGCGGAGAAGCAGCGGTCAACGAAGTGACGTACGTGCGTAGGCGAGCGTCGCAGAATCGAATGCCGCGGCGTCTGCTGTGCAGGCTTTTATCTTTCGGCGCGAGAGGTTCTGGAACCGTCCATTCACATCCAGAACATTGTAGATCACACAAGATTATTCTGGGCTAGCGGCGTTAGGGCGAAACACTCTGCTTATCTGAATGAGATAGCCCGTGCGGCATAAAAATAAAGAATGGAACACGCGCTTCGCATGGGACACAGATAACAGATCCGGGCGAGGCCGGCCAATAAAAACAAACAATAAATAAACAAACCCGTATATGGTTCGCGGCATTACCCCCCCTCAACCAGTGCATCGACCCGATGCTAAAATAAAATGACAGTCTGAACAAATAGAAACAACAAAACAACAAAAAAGTTCGTCATCTTGCGAAGTACGGTTTGAGGCGAACCACGTGGACGACTTCGGGTCGCGTGCGTCGTCGTGATGTGCCGGAATCACCACTGGGGATCACTTCGTAGGTTAATTGGCCAACACGTCGTAGAATTTGGTAGGGTCCGAAATACCGTAGCAGAAGCTTTTCACTGAGTCCGCGTCGTAAAATGGGAGTCCAAACCCACACACGATCCCCTGGTTGGTACTCGGCGTCTCGGCGTCGGAGGTTGTAGCGGCCGGCATCCACCAGCTGCTGGTCCGTTATACGAACTCGAGCGAGCTGGCGGGCCTCCTCCGCACGTTGAAGGTGTCCTTGGATTTCGGCGTTCAGGTCGTCGTCTTCTACATGTGGAAGCATGGCGTCGAGCATCGTAATCGGCCGTCTTCCGTAGACAAGCTCGAATGGTGTCATCTGCGTAGTTTCCTGCGTCGCTGTATTGTAAGCAAACGTGACATGCGGGAACACTTCGTCCCAAGTCTTATGTTCAACGTCTACGTATATGGACAGCATATCCGCAATCGTCTTGTTCAGACGTTCCGTTAGTCCGTTCGTTTGGGGGTGGTACGCCGTCGTTCTTCGGTGATCCGTGTTGCTGTAGCGTAAGATTCCTTGCAACAGCTCCGCGGTAAAGGCCGTTCCGCGGTCCGTGATTAGGACTTCAGGAGCTCCATGTCGCAGCACAACTTGGTTTATAAAGAACTTGGCGACTTCTTGTGCAGTCCCCCTCGGAAGAGCGGAGGTCTCTGCGTAGCGCGTCATGTACTCTGTCGCTACGACAATCTACTTGTTCTCTGATCGTGACGTAGGGAACGGGCCTAGAAGGTCCATTCCAATCTGTTGAAAGGGCCTAGACGGGACGGCGATCGGTTGCAGAAATCCGGAGGTTCTTGTCGGCGGCGTTTTTCGTCGCTGGCAGTCACGGCAACTCCGAACGTAGTGGGCGACGTCGGATGTAAGGCGGGGCCAGAAGTACTTCGCCTTAATTTTTGCAATAGTGCGAGCTGTGCCGAGATGTCCGGAAGACGGCTCGTCATGGGACGCTTCCAAAATTTTGTCACGAACGTCTGCGGGGATGACAAGTAGATAATTCGTTCCCGTTCCGGGGCTGAAATTCTTCTTCACGAGGACGGAGTTTTTGAGGCTGAATGCTGGTAAGTTCCGCTTGAACGCTCTAGGCACGGCGACGTTTCGTCCTTCGAGGTAGTCGATCATTACGCGCAAGTCGGGGTCGGCACGCTGCTGGGCGGCTAGGTCGCTCTCCGTAACAACACCGAAGAACGCGCTGTCTTCATCGGAGTCTTGTGGTGGTGGGTCGACAGAGGCGCGGGGCAGGCAGTCGGCGTCGGAGTGTTTCCTGCCGGATTTGTAGACGATTGTAATGTCGAACTCTTGCAGGCGCAAACCCCACCGCCCAAGACGGCGAGAGGGTTCCTTCAAATTGGCGAGCCAACACCGCGCATGGTGGTCTGTCACAACCTTGAACGGTCTACCATACACGTATGGGCGAAATGTTGAAATGGCCCATATGATTGCCAGGCACTCTTTTTCGGAGGAGTAGTTTTTCTCCTCCTTCGACAGACCACGGCTTGCATATCGGATTACCTTTTCGCACCCGCTTTGCTTTTGGACTAGGATGGCCCCCAAACCTATATTGCTGGCGTCCGTGTGCATTTCCGTTTCGGCATTTTCGTCGAAATGTGCGAGCACGGGCGGGTTTTGCAGGCGTTGTTTCAGCTCGCAGAATGCTTTTTCTTTAGCGTTTTCCCAGGTGAAAGGGGTGCTATCTTTTGTCAGGCGCGTGAGTGGCTCTGCCATGCGTGCGAACCTTGCGACGAAGCGCCGGTAGTATGCGCACAGTCCGAGAAATCTTCGCACGCTGTTTTTGTCTTTCGGTCTTGGGAAGTTCGCTATGGCGGATGTTTTCGCTGGGTCCGGCAGGACTCCCGCGGCGTTGACGACGTGTCCCAAAAACTTGAGTTCCTCGTAAGCGAAGCGCCACTTTTCGGGCTTCAGCGTTAACCCCGACGAGCGAATAGCCTCGAGTACAGACTCCAACCTTGCAAGATGTTCATCGAAAGTCCGGGCGAATACCACGACGTCGTCGAGGTAGACGAGGAAGGTGTGCCACTTCAGGCCAGCTAGCACAGTGTCCATGACTCTTTGAAACGTTGCTGGCGCCGTGCACAGCCCAAACGGCATCACCTTGAACTCGTACAGACCGTCCGGGGTTATAAATGCAGTCTTCTCTCGGTCTCTTTCGTCCACTTCAATTTGCCAGTACCCGATCTTCAGATCCATCGATGAGAAGTACTTCGCATGGCAGAGGTTTTCGAGGGCGTCGTCGATTCGTGGCAGGGGGTACACGTCCTTTTTAGTGATTTTGTTCAGTCGCCGGTAGTCAACGCAGAACCTTAAAGTGCCGTCCTTTTTCTGCACGAGTACGACCGGCGCAGCCCACGGAGTTTTCGATGGCTGTATTATGTCGTTGCAGAGCATGTCGTCGACTTGAGTCCGGATGGCTTCCCGCTCGTAGGAAGAGACGCGGTACGGTGACTGTCGGGTAGGTCGGGCTCCATCTTCGGTTATTATTCGGTGCTTCGCCAGAGGTGTCTGACGTAGTTTCGAGTTCAACAAAAAACACTCGCTGTAGCGACGCAGCAAAGCGAATAGTTTGTTCCGTTGTTCTTGCGGTAGCGCCGGATTCACGTCGAAGGGATGCGGAAGCTTGAAGGTATCTTCGGGTGCGCGTTCAAAGTCGGCGACTGCGATCACGTCACTTGCTTGTTGCGTTTCTTCGAGGAATGCAATTGCCACGCCCTTGTTTAAATGCTGGTACTCCTCGGTGAAATTGGTGACCAAAACGTGGGATTTGCGTTGCTTAAACCGCACTATGCCTCTTGCGACAGACACACCGCGGTCGAGAAGCAACCTTTGGTCACTCTCCACGATAGCGTCGGCATCAGGAGCAGCACCTTCACAGTAGACGGTGATCATCAAGCTTGCGCGGGGTGGCAGGGTGACGTGATCATCGGCGATCCTTACAGCTGCACGGTGTTCGGGGTTCGATTCCGGCGTCATGGAGTGGTCGGAGGAAAACGCTATCGACTTGGTCTGAAGATCAATTATTGCGCCGTTGTCTGTCAAAAAGTCCATTCCGAGAATTACGTCGTGGGAGCAGTTGGGCAAAACGACGAACACTGCAGTGTACGTCGTGCCGTCTATAGCGACGCGCGATGTGCACGTTCCACTTGGCGTCACGAAGAGGCCTCCTGCTGTGCGTATGTGCGGACCGTCCCATCTGGTCATAACTTTCTTCAGCCTAGACGCAAATGGTCCGCTCATTCCAGAGTAGTCGGCTCCCGTGTCTACGAGGGCGACTACATCCTCGAGTTCCGGGTGCGTCGGGGCGTCGCATCTCGGCTTGTGCGTGTTGACGGTCGGGCACTGTGCGTCGTCGTTGTCGACGTCTTCTCAGCAGACGTCTCGGTGAGGTCGGGTAAGCGTCGCGGCGTATAGCTGTCGTCGTGTTCGGGAGTCTCGCCAGGGTTAGGTCGTGTCGTCGGGATGAGGGCATGTCGTGAATCACTGTCTTCAGCGCGTTCTGGCGTCGTTGGAGGGTTTCCGGGTTTTCGCCGTAGAGCAACTTCACCTCCAGAAGTTGCTGCTTTTAGTTTCCCCCGCGTGGGCTGGGGGACCTTCCACGGGCGAAGTCAGCGTTGCTACGACGGTTCGGCGATTGGTATGGGTACGGCGACGGCGAACTGTGGAAACGCGCTGGGCCACGGCTGGTTTCAGATAGATACTCGTCGATCTCACGTGGTCGTTGGCCAGGGAGAGGGCGAGGTGCGTCGACGGAGAAACCACGCAGTCCGAGTCTCTTGTATGGGCAGCGACGGTAGATGTGGTCGGCCTCTCCGCAATGGTAGCACAGAGGACGGCTATCGGGAGTTCGCCATACGTCCGTCTTCCTCGGTGTCTGGTTTCGGGCTACCGGATGTCGTGCGGGTGACAGTGGGCGGCGGTACGGCGGGGCCTCTTGACGGCGTGATGGAGCAGGGCGGGGTGTACGAACCACCGCAGAGTATGTCATAGCTTGTGGCTCTCGGGGTACCTCGGATGGCGTAGAAGTTCCCCGCGCTTGTTGCACTTCTTCTCTAATCACGTCGGTGAGGGAAGCGACTTGGGGCGGCGGCGGCGTTGGGAGAAGTTTCCGCAGCTCCTCTCTCACTATTGTGCGGATAGTCTCCCGCAGACTGTCGGCCGGGATCCGCGTGCTGCCAAAGTCGTTCGCATTGGCCGCGCCAACAAAGTTGCGGTCATAGTGCTTAGCACGCATTTCGAGGGCTTTCTCAATGGTGCTGGCTTCGGTCACGAATTCGGCGACGGTTTTGGCCGGATTTCGGACACGTCCAGCAAACAGTTCCTCCTTCACTCCGCGCATTAGGAAGCGCAACTTCTTTTCTTCGTCATTTCGGGGTCCGCGCGGCGAAATAGCTGCTTCATCTCCTCAACGAAGATCACGACTCCTTCGTTGGGGTGTTGCGTGCGCGTTTCCAACAAAAGGGCGGCTCTTTCTTTCCGCACGACGGTAGTGAAGGTCTTAGTGTACTCGCTTTTGAACTGAGCCCAGTTTGTTAAGGAGCTCTCGTGGTTCTCGAACCAAGTGCGAACCGAATCTTCCAAGTAAAAGAAAGCATGCCGGAACGTTTCTGCGTCGTCCCACCTGTTGAATTTCCGGACGCGCTCCAGTTTCTCCAACCATTCTTCTGGGTCTTCTGCGGGGCTCCTCGGAATGAGGGCGGTTCCCGTGGCTGCAGCAGAACGACGGGAGGATTGGCTTGGTTGGCCATGGTGCTGGTTGCGACGTCTTTCTTCTTCACTTTCTCCTGTAGTAGACCGACCTCGGGTGGTAAATCTTGCAGGCGGAGGCTGGCTCTTGTTGGACTGGCTTGGCGGCTTCCAGAGGTTGTAGTGGGCATGAAGGGTGTGTACCCCGCACCTTTACCAGATGTCACGAAGCCAAGAACGGCGCAGTTGTTTGGAAAAGAAACAAGTTTATTGGAGCGAACTTGTGCTCCCCTAACTACCGAAAAAAATAGAGGCGGCGAAGCAGCGGTCAACAAAGTGACGTACGTGCGTCGGCGAGCGTCGCAGAAGCGAATGCCGCGGCGTCTGCTGTGCAGGCTTTTATCTTTCGGCCCGAGAGTTTCTGGAACCGTCGATTCACATCCAGAACATTGTCGATCCCAGAAGATTATTCTGGGCTAGCGGCGTTACGGCGAAACACTCTGCTTATCTGTATGAGATAGCCCGTGCGGCATAAAAATAAAGAATGGGACACGCGCTTCGCATGGGACACAGATAACAGATCCGGGCCAGGCCGGGCATTACAAACAAACAATAAATAAACAAACCCGTATATGGTTCGCAGCAATATATATATATATATATATATAGATAGATAGATACATACATATATATATATATATATATAGATATATTGTTACGGTGCAGAAGGTTTATGTACAGCCGTAAAAAGGAACAAGAGCGTGGATGGAGGTGGCCACTGATCCTGCGGTCAGTACGAGTGCGTTTCGTCTTGAACTTCCTCTTTTACTCCACCCCTTGTTGCATACGCTGCTTTGGGATTGGTTGCGACCTGTTTGACGCTGTACAGTTTCGAGCGTGACATTTCCCCCTTCGCAGACGAAGCCCGTCCGGCGTGTCACGAGGATGTCACAGACGAGGGTGGAATGTCTTCTACCGGGCGATATGGGCGAGTTCCGTTTTGCTGCTTCTCCGTCGAGGGGTCGTTACTCGAGAGATAACGTAGGTGACATCGCTCAACCGATCGACGACAACGTATGGACCCGTATAATGCGACAAGAACTTGCTGTACAGGCCCCGTTTTCGTACAGGCGTCCACCACAATACCACGCCGCCTTTATAGCGTACGAAAGCGCACGGAGCCGACTATCGTAAAGGCGTTTCGAGTGGCGCTGGGAGGCCAGGGTACGTAAACGAGCGAGGCGAAGAGCTTCTTCAGCGAGACACATTGTGCGCGAAACGAATGTGTCGTGATCTAAAGAGAAAGGCAATATTGTATCCAGTGTGTTAGGAGGTGTACGGGCGTAGAGCAAATAGAACGGGCTGTAGCCTGTGGGCTCATGTCGGGCCGTTTTATACGCTTTTGTGACGAACGGCAAAATCTCATTCATGTTTTCGTGGCGAGAGTCAATATAAATCGAAATCATGTTGGTGGGAGTCCTGTTCCTGCACTCCGTCAAGCCGTTTGTCTTGGTATTGTAGGGTGTCGCGTGACCAAAGTGAGTCGAACAAAGGTGCAGCAAGTCTTCCACAACGTCAGCGACGAACTGACGTCCCCGGTCGCTGATAATCACGCGGGGAGCACCATGCCTAAGGATGACGAACCGGAGCAGGAGTGTCAAAACGATGTCTGCCTTTGCAGCTGCTAGAGCAGCAGTTTTTGCGTAACGTGTCGGGTGGTCAACGGAAACAATGATGTAGCGATTACCGGTTGAAGAGCGTGGAAACGGACCGATTAAATCAATACCGACTTGGTCAAAAGGGAAACAAGAAGGTGTTACAGGTTGGAGTATCCCAGATGGAATGATTGTATGCCGCTTGTAGTGCTGACATCGGGGGAAACTCGACACATATTGTTTTACTTCACGGCGCATTTCGGCCAGAAGAAGCTTCTTGGGTACGGTGTAAAGTTCTTATGTAACTATTGTGGCCGGCAGTAACATCGTCATGCATGGTGCGTAGAACTGAAGCACGGAAAGGTTTTGGCAGGACAAGAAGAAAACGTGTTCCCCAAGGCATGTAGTTCATCTTGTAGAGTAGCCCGTCATGCAACGAGTAGCGCTGAGGAGCCATACGATCAGCAGCAGCAGCGAATAGGTGCAGGATGCTTGGGTCTTTCTGCTATTCTGAACGGAAAGTAGCAACATCGGGGAATTGTGTGTCTACAGCTGCCAAACAGTCGTCGAAATGGTCTTGCTCTCGATCAGTGCACGCATTTGGCCGCCTGAAAAGACAATCCGCGTCTGCCTGCCGGCGACCACTCTTTTAGGCGATGACAAAGTCGTACTTCTGGTGCTTTAAGGCCCACCTTGCTAGTCGGTCGTTAGGGTCACGGAGGCCAGTCAACCATCACGGCGCGTGATGGTCGGTCATGAGTGTAAAGGGACGGCCGTACACGTAGGAACGAAATTTACTGATCGCGAAAAGGACAGCCAGGCATCCTTGCTCGGTGACTGTGTAATTGCGCCCAGCTTTGCTGAGGCAGCGACTGGCGTAAGCGATCATATGCTCGGCACAGCTATGCCGTTGTATGAGCAGTGCACCAAGTCCAACACCACTGGCGTCCGCATGTATTTCGGTTAGAGCGCCAGGGTCGAAGTGGCGAAGGATAGGGCCTGACGTGAGGAGATATTTTAGGTTGGAGAACGAAGCTTCACACACGGTGGTCCAGGTAAAGGCAGTGTCTTTGCGCAAGACGCTAGTGAGGGTAGACGCCAAATCTGCAAAGTTGGTAACAAAACGACGGAATTATGAACAAAGCCCCAAGAAGCTACGGAGCTCTCGCACTGATTGTGGGAACTCAAATCCCTCAACAGCGGCGATCTTTGGAGGGTCCGGTCTCACACCATTCTTATCAACAAGGTGTCCCAAAACAAGCGTTTGACGCTCACGAAAACGACATTTCTTGGAGTTCAACACTAATCCGACGCCTTTTAGGCAGCTGAGGGCTGTGTCGAGTCGTGTGTTGTGCTCGTCCGAAGTTCGTCAGAAGACGAATATGTCGTCGAGGTAACACAGACATATGTCCTATTTGAGACCGAGCAGAATTGTTTCCATGAACCGTTCGAATGTCGCTGGCGCGTTGCGGAGGCCGAATAGCATCACGGTAAACTGAAAAAGGCCGTCCGGAGGGACGAAGGCTGTTTTTTCTCTGTGGTTTGGGTCCATGGGGATCTGCCAATAGCCGGATTTTAAATCTATTTACGAGAAATAAGAAGCAGAGTGCAGGCAATCTCTGACATCATCAATTCTGGGCAGCGGATAGACGTCGTTTTTTGGTGATGGCGTTCAAACGTCGGCAGTCCACACAAAAGCTCCACGTACCTACTTTCTTTTGTACGAGGATCACAGGCGTGGCCCATGGGCTGGCCGACTCACGTATGACACCTTTTTGTAACATCTTCTTTACTTGCTGAGATGGTGCCACCTTGTAAAGTTTCTGTCGAACGACGTGCGCCGATCCGGTATCTATAGTTTGACGAGTGCAGGAGGCTGAAAGTATCGACTGAGAAACATCTGCTGAGAAGTCGAAGACAGAGGCATGTCGAGAAAGGATGTCGACCAACGCGTTTCGTTCATCCTAGGAGAGCGACTTCTTAACCATGCTGAGAAGGTTCGAGTTCAGGAAAATAATGTCAGGAGGAGTATCCTCATCAGCGCATAAAGCGGCGACTGAAGTGTGGTCGTTTGCCTCGAACTCGGCCAGTTTCATATCCTGCGCTAACATCACGCTCTGCGATGAACAGTTCAGAGCGCACAAATAGCTACGTCCTTGTTCAACAGATACAACACAACGGGGCACCAAAAGGTCTTTCTTCGCACAGTTGGGGGAGAGTGGTGCATCTACAGCATCAAATACACCGGTGTCACTTATAGCCCTCACTGATACGATCACCAGAGACCACGCAGGTATAACTGTGTCCTCAGAAACAAGCAAATTATGAGTATCAGTATCAGCGTTACAATATTGTTACGTAGCAGCCCTTAGTGGTGAAGTTGTTAAGCCTTGGCTTTGAAGAATAATCCCCGTGAAGGGTTTGTCTGGGCTAACATGTACAGATCGGTGAAGCGCAAAGTCACCTCATGTGATCCCTGCCAACGACAGAAGACTCCTACCGTGACCCCGCCGGCTTTTGGCAGCCAACCAACGTCCACATTGAACTCTTCTAACACGTAGGCCTTGATTTGCTCAGACCATTTCCTACTTCCACCCTGGCAAACAAGTGGGCTGCCGTTGCTACGGAATATGCTACTTGCTTTGTCATCACCAGGATCCTTCCGACAAATTCGGCTAACGAAGTTGCGGACTTCCTCTTACGTGACGTTATTCTCCAATATAGAGCCCATCACTAACTCCTCACTGACAGAGGGCGATCATTTTTAGCCCAAGTTATCGAGCACATCATACGTTCGTGCGGCATGATGATTAAGGCGGACTTCTGGGCAATTCGGTATTCATGGTAGACGAGAAAACCGCACAAATGACAGAAAGAAGAAAAGAGGACAAATGTACACGTCTATCAGTTATGCGCTTTGAACGAGCTGCCAGTTAAACTGCTCTCCTTGTCGTGCGACGCCGCCACCCGTGAGTGAATACTCAGGTGTTCCCGAATAAAGGAGTCCAGGAGGAACCCTCAGATCATATCCAGTGTGCAGCATGCATGTGTTTTCATATGTTCTCGTTTGTATTCCAGCAGTGGAATACGTTCTTGAAGGCCAGCCATGGCGAACGCTGTCACGTCGTAAAACATGGCCGCGCCCAGGGCGCCATGCTCTAAACCGCCTATTGCGGGTGACGTGTAAAGAGCGCGCTGGCCAGCCAGGGTGCCTTCGTTTTGCAAACTGCGAATACCCCTTCGTAGTATAGGACCAGACGGTCACGATCGCAAGGCACTCTACGTCCACCGTAACAACATACAGAGGATGATGCCAGTCCACAAGCACAAGTGTAAAGCATCTTAGATTAGATTAGTCCATTGCCACGTTTCTGAGGGATCCGGTCATTTTTTTAACAAGGGAGTGTTTTATTCCCGGGTACACCAAGATCTCATTCTCGCCATATCCGTCACGGAAGTGACGTAGCAGACAAACATTTGTGCCAATCCAGCCTGTGAATGTGGTTGGAAAGTAAAGCTGTAAACGGCGCACACAACGATTACCCTTGCGACGTCACTGAAATTCACTCACGTCGCTCTACAAAAGGCTAAATCAATGCATGATGCATCAACGGCGGTTGGTTGAGTATTATTGGTGTAGCCCATGAGTGCAAACTCTCCTTTTTATAGAAATAAATGAATTCAGGTCAAATCTGGTGTTAGGCGATCTCACTTCTCCATCTCTGCCCCCTCGGACGGAGTCGACGAGATCGGTGGCGGAGACTGGGGAGGAGTAGCAGTAGGAGAAGCAGGAGGAGAAGGAGGATGAGCATGAGGAGGAGCAAAAGCCGGAGGAGAAGGAGAAGCAGAAAATATGTCTATGCAGATTTCTGAAAGGCCCAGAGGCGGCTCAGGAAAGTGGTTCCTTCTTCACTTGAGACTACAGTGTGATCAAAGTTAGGTCGACAGGTTTTTTAAAAAATAGGCGCTTAAATTTACGCGAAGACCACCTTTGCAGTGAGTTTATGCGACCAGGGGGAGACATAATTAGCAGGTAATAATTGATGTATGCGGCTTCCTTAATCAATATTGATTAATCACCTTTTTAGTGGCTGCAGTAACCAGGCATGTTTGTAATGAAAAGTTAGACGCAATTGTGTTTCTACGTGGTTTCAATTATTTGACAGAATTCTTCTAGCGCATCCGTAGTCCGAGATATAAAATGGCGAAGTATAATTGCCGTTCGCATGATTACGCATGCTAGAAGTGAAGATCGGCGCACAGCTCCTCCCTTTCGTTATGTGTTCGATAGCGGTTACGAGTACTTCAGCTTGCGATAACGCCAGCCAAGAATGAATGGGTGCCGGATATCACTTTTGCCATACCTCCAACCGTTTGTCGAACTAAACACTGTACACAGCAGGCACGTGGCAGAAGGGAGGAGCTCTGCGCCGGTGCAGACTGTCCTGCATACGTAATCATGCAAACGGCAATTAAACTGCGCCGTTTGATATCTCGGACTACGGATGCGTTACAAGTATTCTGCCAATTGAAACTATGTAGAAACAAGATTGCGTCTAACTTTCTAATACAAACATGCGTGGTTACTGTAGCTACTAAAAAGTTCATTAATCAATTTTAGTTATTAAGCCTCCAAAATCAATAATTACCTCCTATTTACGTGTCCCCCTGGGCGCATAACCTCACTGTAGAAGTCGTATTCGCGTAAGTCTAAGCGCCTATTTTTAAAAAAAAAACCTGTCGACTTAACTTTGATCCCCCTCTATATGCAGTCCGCGCTGCCTTTGCTCTGTCCACCATCTGAAGCTGGGTATGCTGAGAGGGGCTGGACAGCAGCATCTCCCATTGCTCTTATTGGGTAGTTGGCGGAAAAAGAGGAGGGTGCTGAGGGCTAAAGTCGCACACCCAGATTATGTGGCGGAGTGTTCCTAATTCTGAGCAAAATTTACATTCAGCGTCGTAGCGGTTGCGGTGCATATTCAATGAAGACGCGTCGCGATTGGGAAGGACCCGGATTATAGGAATGGTGTTGTTGTTCTCTGGAAAGGTCAGGGTAAGGCGGAGATTGGGTCTGTCTCTGAAGGCGATAAGGCTGGGTTATCTCCCTGAACATGGCAAGCGGGTGACCCTACTAGTGCAGCTCCATAGCACGGGGGAGGGGGGGCGGGGAAGCGCAGGCTTGTTGGTGGCGTGTTCGGTGCCCTTCATTGACGCGTGAACGGGTGTCCAGATGAGCTGAATGGAACAGCTGGGGGAGGGGTTGTTTAGCACACGCAGTGCAGGTCGGGACACCCAAACTGTCTGATAATTCCGGTAGGCTTCTTGGGAATCGGTGACTACCTTCCGAACCCCTGGTTGAGTGATAGCCAAGGCGATGGCTGCCTCTTCTGCTGCCTTCATGTCTTGGGTCTTGAGTGAGGCACACTCAAGAAGGTCGGTTCTGAAGGTAGCAACGATGATGGCGTACTGCTGCCCTCGATGTTGCGAGGCGTCTGTGTAGATAACTGCTCGATCCCCACCGAGGGTGGTGTTGAGCGCGTGAGTCCGTGCTTGTCGGCGACCCTCGTGGGGTGAGGGGTTCATATTTCTAAGCAAAGGGAGCATCTTTAGTTCATGTCGCCAAGAGTCCGGGAGTACATCAAGAGGAGCTAGATTCTGTGCTGCCCAGCCAATCTGGTGAAGGATATGGCTACCCGCCGCAGTTCTGCTCAATCGGAGCTCCTGGTAAGAAAGATGGCCCCCTATCAGCTTTACACCGTGTGGTGGAGCCCCGTTCTAAGCAGCCTCTCTGTGGACGCACTCATGGGAAGACCACCTTTCTTATCGTTATATAAAAAAGCTTTAAGTCGTCCTTGCCGAGAAGACAAGGAGTTGACTTAAGTGATTCTCGAGAGGACAAAAGCTTGAATTAATCGAACGGCATCGGATTCCTAGAGGCCCGCTTCTTGGTGGCGACTCGCCTGATCATGCCTGTGATTTGATTGATGCTGTGTTTGAGGCCTCGTTTCTTGGTTGCAACTCGCCTGATCATGCCTACGATTTGATTGATGCTGTATTTGAAGCGCTGCAAGGATACGTCACTCTTGGTTTTGGCCTGGAGATGTAGGCTCAGGATTTTGATGCTGGGGGCGTGGAGTGATAGGCTGGTCATCAAGGAGTATTTGAATGTGTTCCTTGATGTGTCGTTAGACGTGAGGGGGGACGGCAAGTAGCTGTGATTTTTGTGGAGAACACTGGAGGCCACAGGCTTTAGCTTGTTGGCGTACTAGAAGTTAGATGCCATGTGCTGGTGTGACGTTCCTTTAATTTTCGTAACTCCTATCACAAGCGCAAGGCACGCACAGTGCCGCTAGACGTGCCGTGGACGGAGCGCACATCGGCGCGAGAGGACGCGTGATGCCATCACGTGGCATTCAGCGAGGATACAAAGGGGTGAACCAGTAGACGAGCTTGGTGAGGGCACCACCTGTCTTCCCCGTCTCTGCATGGTCTCGTAGCCAAATCGGTAAGACAACGGGCTCTGGCTTTGTTATTCAATTAGTTCCAGGTTCGATTCCTGGCGGTTCCAGTGGTGTGCCGGTGTGCCGGTGGTGCACTGCTGCCGAACAGCCCGTTGTCGTCTTCGTAGCCGAGCTTTTATGCCCTGCCACTTCGTTTGGTCCGCTGGCTCCGAGGTTACGGAAAGATTTCCGCGCAGGCGTGCTTGTCCGTGGTTACAGTGGCAGCGTCGGTGGCCGAAGAAGGCCCGATTTCGGTGGCTCGCTCCGTTATCGGCACACTGCAAGAGCAGAGAACAGCAATTACGCTTGTTCCGGTGGTGCACTGCTGCCGAACAGCCAGGTAAGTTGTTAAGGTGCACTAACAACTAAGGTGCATTAACAACTGCAGGTAAGTTGTTAATGCAAATTGACGGAATACATTCTCAACAAAGCAATAATAGGTTCACCCAAAACAACACGGATTTCGCAAGGTAATTCGTGAAGTAATTCATAATTTTTCTTCTGCAATACATTACAATCTCCAAGTTAATGAAATATTTATTGGCTTCACTAGAGCCTATGATTATGTTCCCCATAGCAAGCTAATTAGAAAATTTTAGTCAACTGGCATACGCAAATTATATATATTTCTATTTATTCATAGATTTATTTACTTATTTATTCATTTATTTATTTATTTATTTATTTATTTATTTATTTATTTATTTATTTATTTATTTATTTATTTATTTTTTACACATACATATTACAGCCCTTTTCAGGGCTAATGCAAGAAAGGACGTGCATATGAACAAGTGTTAGAAAGAAACAAAACACGAGCACATGGCACAGATTGATTGGTTAGCAATATTAAAAAAGATACACAATGAACAAGGGCAAGACCAAAGAAAGCACGAGTACATAGAAAATTTTATTTAACATGCATTTGATATGGCCCCAAGAAATTAATCTATAGGGAGCCTGCGAGTATCACCCGGTAGCGAGTTCCAGAGCTCAATAGTCGAAGGAAAAAAACTACGTTTCAACAAATCAGTTGTGGGGTAAAATGTTGTAATGTTTAGCACATGCTGGCTTCTGGTGTGTACAGAGGATGGTGTTGCAAGCTGCAGATACCTTTGAAGCGACGGCAAGCGCGGTGAAATAACCAAGGTGTGCAGTAATTTTAAGCATCCCGAGTGGCGACGAGGAGATAACAGAGTTCAACCCAAAGGTAGCAAGTTGGATGAAGGCAAGAAATCGCAGTCATAATTTAATATATAAAACGGACAGCGTTTTTATTGATTCTTATTTTGCAATGTCGGATGCTTTGTGAGGATTCCAAACGACCGAACAGTATTCAAGTAATGGGCGTACTAAAATTTTGAAAGTTAAAAACTTGGTTTCTTTTGGCGCTACAGAAAGAACGCTTTGTAGGTAACCTAATCTCTCCTGGGGTTTGCTATAAGTGATATAAATATGCTTGGACCAGGACATATTACGAATAAACTGAATATCGTGGGTGGCACCTTATTTATCAAACCACAGTCAGTACGCAGCCATCAACAAACGGGAATCTGACCATCTTGATGTTTTTTTAGGGTTACCACAGGGTTTCGTCTTCGGCGCCTTCCTTTTTCTTGCACATGTCAATGACATGCCTGACTGCGTTGGAGATGGAGGAACCATTGGAATGTTTGCTGGTGATTGTGTTTTTATTCAATCGTGCGTGATACTTCGGACCAATTCAGGCTGAAGTCTTTGGTGTGTAATATATCTTCTTGGTGGGACACCTGGAACCTAAAATTAATGCCAGTAAAACAAACTCTTTGAGCATACCTGAGAAACGTTTATCCCTACAATTTAGTACACATTGAATGGCTCTCTAGCGTCGCGAGCAAATTCTATAAAATATTTCGGCCTAGCTTTCACGCATATATCGAAATGGAATGCCCATATTGAAAACACCTGCATCGAAGCAATCAGACAATTTTACGTCCTCCGCAGAAAATTGTCGGAACCGCATCCACGTCAAATTAATAGAATATAAAGCACTTGTCCTATCCACCTTCGAGTATGGCAGTAAATTTTGAACCCACATCAATAACATCTTGTGCAGAAAGTTGAATAAAATTACGATACGCCACTTCGTTTTATTTCATCTAAATACTCTCGACACCACAGTGCAACTCCATTGCTTATTCGAGCACTCTTTTTAACCTTGACATCATGTCGTGTTGTCGCATCTATGATGATCAAGTATACAGGCTGGGACTTTACACTTTGGCCCACGCTAGCGCGTGGCAAAAGCCACCGATGCGCACTCTGGAGGCCTGGCGCCTGTTGCCGAGACCGGTGACGAGCGCATGCGAACGCTTTTTTGCACGCAGACATGCCGGTTTTCTGGATTCATTCAGCAGTGTTGAAATACTCACTGATGCCCCGTACAGCGACGCTTGTAGCATGCCCTTCACACCAATGGCACACTTGCGACCTGATCTGACGATTACACAGGCTTTGGCGCAAGTGCTCCTCAGGACCGATAAATACTTAAGCGGATTAATTTGGCCTGTTTTTGTTTTGTGCTTTATCATTTATACATGATGAGACTAGCGGCTTTGGAACGGCGTCCCCGAATGAAGCGCGCATGAATCACAATCACTGGGTGGTCTACTATCGACCATGAAATGCCAGTGAGATGAATTGCGCACCTTTATTGATCATGTTTATATTAAATATTTTTGACCCTTGAACTTATCTTGCAGCTCGCTTTCCGCGGCGGATAAAGTAGGGGGTTTGAAAGTTTCATCAAAGAAATGTCTGGGTTTTATTGCTGCCTTTCTTTCGATTTTTAAAGCAAAGCTTTTTGCCTCTACGTCTCCAGGGTTCCTTCGCGACCATTGGTGTCAACAGAAAACTCCCGCGAACAAGTAAAACAATTTCCTGGCACCGCCAGGAATCGAACCCGGAACGAATAGAGTACCAACGCGAGAGCCCGTTGTCCTACCGATTTATCTACGAGCCTGAGCGGAGACGGGGAAGGCAGGTGGTGTACTCACCGAGCGCATATACGGGTTTACCCCCTGCATTCTCGCTGAATGCCACGTGATAGCGTCACGCGACCTCTCTCGCCACTGTGCGCTCCGCCCACAGCTCGTCTAGCGGCCCTGCGCGTGCCTTGCGGGTGTGCTAGAAATTCCAAAAAAAAAAGGACGCGCACACCAACGCATGTCATCTCACTTCTACTACGCCATTGTCCTAAAGCCTGTGGCCTCCAGTGTTCACGCAAGAAATCACAGCTCCTTGTCGTCCGCCTTCACACCAAACGACACATCAAGGAACACATTCAAATACACCTTGATGGCCAGCACAGAGTGCAACTCTACTTGATGTACTCATATACTCTGGGCAACAAGAACTAAAGATCGTCCCTTTGCTTAAAATATGAAGCCCTCACACGACGGGGGTCGCGGACAAGGACGGGCTCAAGCGCTCGACCCCATCCTCGGTGGCGATCATGAAGTCGTCTACAGAGATGCCTCCCAACATCGAGAGCTGCACTACGCCATCAACGTGCCTACCTCTAGAACTAACCTCCTTGCGTGTGCCTCACTCAAGACCCAAGACATGACGGCAGCAGGAGAGGCAGCCATCGCCTTGGCTCTCATTCAACCAGGGGTTCGGAATGTAGTCACCACTTCCCAAAGCCTACCAAAATTACCAGTCGGGTTGGGTGTCTCGACCTGCACGGCGTGTGCTAGCCAAACACTCTCCAAGCGGTTCCATTCCGCTCATCTGGACACCCGCTCACGCTTCAATGAAGGGCACCGAACACGCCACCAACAAGCCTGCGCTTTTACCCCCTCTCCCCCGCCCCGGCTATGGACCTGCACGAGGACAGTCACCCGATCGTCACGTTCAGCGACACCCTAGCTTCGACTTACCCTGCCCTTTCCAGAGAACAACAAACTACCCTACGGCTCACAAAATACCGCTCCTTCCCACACCCGACGTGTCTTCCCTTAATGCACCCGAATCGCTACGACGCTGAATGTAAATTTTGCTCAGAAGTAGGAACACTCCACCACATACGCGGGGTGTGCGACTTTAACCCTGAGCACCCTCCTTTCGTTCCGTCAACTACCCAAGAAAACCAATGGGAGATGCTGCTGCCCAGCCCCTCTCCGCCTACCCAGCTTCAGCTCGTGGACAGGCGGCGCGCACTCTTGAGAAGGAACCACTCCCCTGGGCCACACTCTGGGCCGTTCAGAAATCTGAATAGAAGTCTTTCTTTCTCCCCATTCTGCTCCTCCTTCCTTCTATGCTGCCGATCTCGTCGCCTCCATCCACGGCGGCAGAAACGGTGAAGTGAGATCGTCTCACACAGGGTTTGAGCTTCCTTTAATTTTGTAAAAAGTTCCCACTCATGTGCTACACCAATACAACTCGACCAAACACCGTTCATACAGCATGCATTGATTTAATACTTACCAAGAATATCTATTTGAAGTAACGACGGGTGTGTTTAAGTGCATTTCCCTTCTCTTGGTTTCACTATTTGTATAGCGACGTGAGGGAGTTTAAGTCACGCATCTTGGGTTATCGTTGTGGGTTCCATTTACAGCTTTGCTTTCCAACCACATTCACATGGTGGATTGACCTGAATTTTTTTCGCTTTTCGTGCTTTTTTACCGTCACAAGTGACGCTCTTAAAGCTCTTCGAGCCGAACAAGAAATAATGGCTCACGTCGGTGTTCCAAGAAGGAAGGTTGTTCTGATCCGCGAGGCATTCGCAGTCGCTCGACAAGATGGAACTTGCGGCGGCAACGGTAGCGGCAGTGGCTGCGGCAGAGGCAGTGGCAGTGGCAGAGGCGGCGGCAATGCCTTTCCGTTGCTTCCACGCGGTTTCGCTCGGGCTCACACTCCTTCAATTCCGCTTGTCTTTCTTCGAGCGAACTACGTGCGTCCGCCTAAAAGAAACTTGAAACGCGGAAGGCCTTGCGCTGTATTCTAGCGGACAAACACGTGGCTGCACGTTTCACTCGTGCGTTCAAAACATCTTCCTGCCTGTGTAGCATACCAACACAAACCCAAACTACTCAGTCACGGAGGAAAGCTGACAGGGCGCATTGAGCCGTGAGACTCCCACGTTTAAATCTCCCGCCAGCACAACGGGCATATCTAAGGTAACGACATGAAGCGTAGCCGTGCGTTCGCGCCCTACTCTTTCCACCCCAACCTGTGCACGCATAAACCGGGAACCTGTGATGCGCGTATGATTAGGCATAAAATACATCGGCGAAAATATTGCTCGGAAAACCTTTCAACCTGAATAATTTTGTGCTGAGGAAGCGAGCAAGTTGCTCTTCATCGAGAGGGTTTCGCAGGTACACGATGAGGTGGATTTTTAGGTGAAAATTATTTTTTTGATCATCAGGTTTAACGCCCTGACGCTACACAGATGATGAGGCTCGCCGCAGTGGAGGTCTCCTGAATAATTGTGATCACATGGGAATCGTTAACGTGCGCCGAAATCTCGAATGAACGAAATGGTGGCGGCTTGTGTTGTTTTACGTCGTTTCCGTCGCTTCTACGCCCAATCGCACTTCTCCTGATCCGCTGCAACGATCTGATAACGGCGCTACCCCGTTTTTCAGCTGAGAGCGCAGCTTGTGAAATAGGCATCGGTACTGGCGATGGAAATAATAGTTGTGATAGAGGTGTCGGCGGTGGCAAGGACTTGCCCCAGATTGGAGAGATTAAACATATGCTGCTTCCCACTAAAACATATACGGGCATTTATTGCGCGTACAAATGCATTGCAGTATTCTTTTTTCCGTGGTTCATTGAAACCTGGAACGTATATATTACCACCTGACGTTATCAAGGCCGCATCGTTTGACAGGTTTGTTAAGAAAGCAGAATTGCGGTTCACTTTGTCCCTGGAACAGTAAAGGCGTTGGGAGAATGTGTGCATTCTTTCATCCTGTTTTTGTGACTAATATTAGCGGTCATTACAAGGCAAGAACGTTGCCTTCTGTTGTTTCAAGCATGGTTTGATGTTTGCACCTCATCGCCTTGATTTAACAGAGGCTGTGTTGGGTTTCAAAGTGTCTCACGGTGTGAAGTGCGTTGAAGAGGCTGTACAATGTTATTATAACTTGTTCCCACAGCTGTGTGGTACTTCACCGGACAGTTGAGAAAAAACACGCATTTTTTTCTTTTTTGCATGCTTTGGCAATGACATAACCGATTTATAATGTTTTTTTTTTCATTAGACTCTCGACTAAATACCCATGCGCAGTGCACCCATTGTTGTACCAATGCGCAGTGTACCCCTCTTTTGCATTCATGCATGCAGCCCGCAGCGAGCGCCGACTTGCTATAAAAACCTGACAGGGCTTATAGTACTGATGAATAAAAATAAATAAGCGCTCTCCGTGGGGGACGAAAGAAGGGAAGGAAGCAGGTGCATCCTGCACATGTGTCTGGCAGTGGGGCTGATACTACCGGATGTTTGCGGCACATTTGTGGACATAAAGTATATGTCAACCAGTGCCTCTTTACCAGCGAAGCTGTTTGGCAGCCCATAGATTCTGGCGTCCGAAAAAAAAAACCCGACAAATAAAAAATACCGAGTGCATGTGAGCACGTGCTTCCCTGCGGCCACCCGGCAGCCTAAAAAAATAAAAAAAGTCCGAGCGCTAGCGAGTGCGCGTCTTAGAGCGGCCGTCCAACATCCGGGACGCAAGTTCATCTAGTCCACCATTGGCAAAAAAAAATCTCCAGTGTTCGCCTTCATCGTTGCAACGTTTCAAAAAAATGAAGGAAGCTCACACTTATATACCCTAAGAATGTGTAAAAGACGTAGCGGCAGTGAAGAAGCAAATACGTTGCAATCGTGCACCTAAACCGTCGGGATCGTCGTGAAGGTTGCGCACAGTTTCGCTACCTTCAAGTCTTACGCGTCAGTGTGAGTGAGCTTGCCTAATTTTTCGGTACTTGAATTATGTTGATCCGTGGCATTGTAAACAGAAAGGGCCAGAAAAAATAGGCTACGGTCAAATCGCGTCAACAGCAATCACGTCACCCCTTGTGGCACTCAGCAGAGCCCCAGTCAACACGCTTCGCAATATTGCCCGGAACAACCACTTCTCAGCTGATGTGTTCACCGAAAGCAATAAACAGGATTGTTAATTTCGTGATCAACTTGTTTACTGCGTCATATGTACCATTCGGACTTAATGTCGTTGTGCCTTATAATGAAAATTTCAATCTAATGATAGTTTCAAAATAAATGATAAGGTGAGACGGTCTATTCAACCTAGCTTCCTAAGTCGACATTTTCCAGACTCACCTGTACCTTTTTGTGTAATGCGATGGCAGGGGCGAACAACAAAAACAAAATAATAATGAGCGTTTTGAGCGTGCTGAAAATTCCTGAAACAAAAATATTCGTCGTGCGAAACTCCTTTTGATGAGTTGGCCTGTGACGACTGGCCTTGGGAAGAGTGGGACCAGATCCATATGCATCATATATCCGGCATGCGGTACGCGTCATAGTAAATTTCAGGACTCTTCCTCCTCCGGGAACACCCCACCGTGTCTCGTGTAGCCGTGAGGGACGTGGGAAACTGTGATGTGCAACTTATCTACACTTATATAAATATATATAGCATATATACAAGACAACTGAGACACCGCGCAGTGGGTCTTAGAAAGCGCTTTCCATGGTCTAACCGGCACCCCGGGCCGCTGCCCGCGACCTGCAGAAAGTTCTACAGCAAAAACCCTCTGGCTTTGAAACGGCGAACATATTGCTTGGCCCTTCGAGAACAAGAGGGTTCAACCCAATTCAACTAAACTCAACCAATATCAGGTAAGCTGGCGCTTACAGACTTTTGCATGCTTTTTCTATGCAGGGCTGGCACTAGTGTGCTGTCTGGCTCTAACTCATGAAAACGAAACAAAACACGGAAGAAGTTCGACCACCACAGCAAACTTTTTAGTCCGGCCAACAAATAATCTCTAACCGTGCTTCGCTATCCAAACGTATCATCATTGCTATTGTTTCCCAGTGGTGCGCTACAGCTGCATTCGCAGTCAGCTGGACAGTTCGCCGACAGTCCACGTTGCCACGAAGTCGGTTTTTTTCTTTCTACATTTATGCTTGATATACGAACGTTGACCCGGACGCCGAGTATTTAAAAAAGAGAATTCAATGCGGCAAAGCTTAAACTAGTGGCATAAGCCGAAAAGCTGCACAGGCTTTCTGTGAGGGCCAATATTTTGCGACATTTCGTGTTATGGGTCTTGTTTAGTGCGCTACAAAACTTTTTGCGACAATTTGATAGATGTCTATCTCTCAGGATGCATTCAAAATGACATTAAAAGAAAATACCCTGTAAAGATGCTGCTTTGGGAGATTGTTGTCTTCTGAAGTTTATGTATTTCAAACAATAAACAGTGTTTTAAGTGCAGGTTTAAAGGTCCGCAGTTATATTTATTTGTTGCACGAAAGAGGCGTGGTGTATGGGCTCATATTTATAACAGAAATTTACGGATTTGATATAAATATCGGCCAGCCCACTATAGCTGTCAAAATTAAGGCCTTGCTTTAGACCACTCACAAATCATGAGAGCCCTTACTCTTGCCTGCTTGGTTGGACTTGTGCTAGTCGGATGTGCGGCTACCCCTTTTGAGGACCTGAAGAAGGTATGATTTTCATTTATCCGGTGCTTCGCTCACTTAAGCAACAGCAAACCCACTTAAGGAGTATAAATTCTTCAAAAGAGTGTTATATTGCTGGATGTTTCGGTTGTAAGAAAACACCGGAAGAGCATTGCGCATGTCCGCTGTTGTCCCGGAGCTTTTTTGTCCGCTGATAGTGGATGGTCCTTATGAAGCCTGCGGGAATCCTGCCTGAACTTTCTTGTTGCTCTAGCCCTTCAGCGGGAAAATGCTGAAAATTATTCCTAAACATCAAAGAGCGATGCCTGCTTTAAACACAAATGACGGTAATAAAGCCTATGTTTAAAAAATGCCTATTGTCTTCACTAGGCATAGTAGGCATAGGCCTATATGACACGTAAGCGGGAGAAAAGGCTTAGATTATGTTAAGTCGGGCAGCGAATTTTGACATACCATCCCAGAAACCTGAGAACCTCCAACATCCTAATACTTTCCTTTTATAGTTGGTGAAAGTATTTACTGATACAGGGGCCTCAAAAAGCCTTGTACAGCTGAACACAGTGTTATCAACTGGCGAGTGCACCTTCAGGATTCCAATATACTTACCTGTGCAAACCAAATTTGTTACGGAAATTTTAAGAACGACTGCTTAGATTGAGAATTGGGATGACTTGAAATATATGGTCTTGAATTGCTTCCAAGAGCATGCGATGGTTTATACTTCACTTACGGAGTACCCATAGAAAACAAGCTGCACTTTTTAAATTTAACTTCTACTTTTGCCTAAACCCGCCGCGGTAGCTCAGTGGCTAAGGCGTTGCGCTGCTGAGCACGAGGTCACGGGTTCAATTCCCGGCCGTGGTGGGCGCTTTTCTGATGGAGGCGAAAAGCAAAAACGCCCGTGTGTACGACATTTCGGTGCACGTAAAGATCCCCAGGTGGTCCAAATTAATCCGGAGCCCTCCACTACGGCGCGCCTGATCGCCTGCGTTGCGTCGGCGCGTTAAACACTACAATCAATCAATCAACTTTTGCCTTAGCCCACACATGCCGCAAATTACACCCACGGTCAGAGAAACTGCTTTTTAGTTTTATATGGTCGCAATCGAAATTTGTAACAAAATGTGCCCTCTCCTGTGTTGTCTACACTTTTAAAGTACTGCTTTCACATGATGCATCAAAGCATTAAAGGGAAGGTTGCCAGGTTATTACAAGCAGCTGTCCCGCCCATGTCAGTGCTTACTGGCTGTGAGGAAGCTCTCAAAGTTTTTAAATTCCCACTCGAACCTGAGAAAATTGGGGAGACGAAGATAAAAATTATTGTAATACCTTACTGTCATGGGCTGTCACATGGTATGAAGAACATAGAAAGTATAATGAAAATGTTGCTTTTTTTGCAAAAAAAGTACACTGAGCCGAGTGTGTACCACTGTTGATCTCATATTTAAAAACAAAAACAAAATGAAAGCTGCGCGGGTAAATGGGATATGAACCATAACACCCCCACCCGTACCCCCCACCCCCCATTTGTTGAGTGAAACAAAGAAGGGGTCCTGTATTAGATACCTTTGAATTGTGATCATGTGTACGGGGGGGAAGTGGGGCAAGTGTGTACATACTAGACTCGGAGAGCATCTTTCGTCACTGAAAGATAGGCCTTGCAGCCATTTGACCCTTCATTGCAAAAAAATGCAAGTGCACCGTCTCTTAATGACATGAAGATACTGCACGAACACAGTAATCAAACATCAAGATAAGTAGTCGAAGCTGTCTACATTAAAATATTGGAAGAGAAATATTGTAGCGTAAACGTAGCAACTGGTCAACAGCAAGGGGTATAGTTTAATAAGAAAGAGACCAAAAACCCTAAAGCAGACTAATGGCTTGACTGCGTGCTGAGGGAAGCCCGCGCGAGAGAGAGAGAAGTCCTCTTCCTCCTTTAGCCGGGGTGTTGCCGTGCACACCCAATCTCGCGCGAACGAGGGATTGACGGCACCGCCCTGCGCTTCTTGAGTGCCTCAGAGTTGCCTTCTAATGACTTGACTGTGGCATTGCCCCCCTCTTCGGAAGAAGCATCGTCTCGATGCTCGAAGTGCGGGTCACCAAGAAGTAATAGATGACGGCCCCGGAACGAGATAATGGAGTGCTTCATTGCCGAAGGGTAACCATCACAGGGATTCGGCAGGGAAAACGTTCTGTCCATCAGCACTGTAGAAGACATGGCTAGTCTCTGTCGTAGTACGGTTTCATTCGGACCACGTGCACAACCTCTGGAGTTAGCCTGACGCGTCGGGAGCAGGGTGCCCTTCCATAAGGTGCCACTTCATAGGTGACGTCGCTAAGGCGGCGAATAACTTTATATGGCCCGAAGTACCGACGAAGCAGTTTCTCAGAACGTCCACGCTGTCGAACTGGTGTCCAAACCCAAACCGCGTCCCCTGGTTCGTAGAACACGGCCCGCCTGTGCTCGTTGTAGGGAGCAGCATCGGAACTTTGCTGACGTTGAATTCGCTCCCGTGCTAGCTGGCGTGCTTCCTCGGCTCTTTGCACAAAATAGTCGGCGTCGCCGTCTTCATCCTCATGGACCGGAAGCATGCTATCAAAAGTCGTAGTGGCAGTGCGACCATAAACCAGCTGAAATGGAGTCATGGCTGTGGTCTCCTGAACTGCGGTGTTGTACGCGAAAGTTGCGTATGGCAAGATCTCGTCCCACGTTTTATGCTCGACGTCGACATACATTAAGAGCATGTCGGTGAGGGTCCTGTTAAGTCGCTCAGTCAAGCCATTGGTCTGCGGATGGTAAGCAGTTGTTCGCCTGTGAGATGTGTGGGTTAGTACCATGACGGACTGCATGAGGTCAGCTGTGAAAGCAGTGCCCCTGTCCGTTATGACAATCTGGGGAGCTCCATGCCGTAAAACGATGTTGTGGACGAAGAACTGAGCTACCTCAGCCGCAGTTGCCCTTGGGACAGATGCTGTCTCCGCGTACCGCGTGAGGTAGTCGGTCGCCACCACGATCCACCTGTTCCCCTTCGTGGAGGTAGGAAATGGGCCCAGGAGATCCATGCCTACTTGCTGGAAAGGGGCCATCGGTGGTTCTATTGGCTGAAGAAGCCCTGCTGGTTTCAAAGGCGGAACCTTCCTCCTCTGGCAGGTGCGGCAGCTCTTGACGTAGTGTTGAACTGTTCGCAATAGCTTCGGCCAATAGTATTTCTGGCGTATCCTCGCCAGTGTACGGCTGACACCCAGGTGCCCCGCCGACGTTTCTTCGTGGTAGGCGTATATAATTTCCTGGCGCATCGCTGTTGGTACAACGAGTAAAAACGCGTCCGAGCTATTTCTGAAATTCCGCTTGTACAACACTCCGTGCCGGAGGCTAAAGGACGACATGTTGCGGGCAAAGGCGTGTGGAATTTGGGCATTGAGACCTTCCAAATACTGGATGACCAGAAGCAATTCAGGGTGCTCTCGTTGTAGTTGGGCCATTTCAGCAGGAGTAACGACTCCGAGAAAGGGGAAGTCTTCGTCGCTGTCTGGGCTTGCCGACTCGACAGGTGCCCGTGACAAGCAATCAGCATCGCTATGCTTCCGCCCGGACCTGTAAACGACCGTCATGTCGTACTCTTGTAGGCGTAGACTCCATCTGGCGAGGCGTCCAGATGGGTCTTTTAGGTTTGCCAGCCAACACAAGGAATGGTGGTCACTGACAGCATTAAACCGCCTGCCATAAAGGTACGGCCGGAACTTGTTGCTGGCCCAGACGACGGCAAGACCCTCTTTTTCAGTGGTGGAGTAATTCATCTCTGCCTTTGATAGAGTGTGGCTGGCATAGGCTAGAACTCGCTCGGCTCCGTCCTGCCCCTGAACGAGGAGTGCGCCAAGACCGACGTTACTGGCATCGGTGTGGATCTCCGTATGGGCGTGTTCGTCAAAATGAGCTAGTTCGTCAAAATGGCGCTTTTGGTAGCCGGTCCCGCAGGTGATTGAAGGCGACTTCTTGCTCTTCTTGCCATGTGAAAGGTACGTCGTCTTTTGTCAGTCGCGTCAATGGTTCCGCCAGGTCAGAAAAATTCTCTACAAAGCGTCTGTAATAGGCGCAGAGGCCTAGGAAGCGCCTAACAGCTTTTTTATCGGCTGGTCGGGGGAAGGCTGCTACGGCGCAGCTGTTTGTAGCCGAAGTTGCACTTTTCGGGTTTTATAGTCAGACCAGCTGACTTTACAGCGTCAAGAACTAGTCGAGGTCGTTGTAGGTGGTCATCAAAGGTGGCTGAAAACACGACGACATCGTCCAGGTAAACCAGACACGTCTGCCACTTTAAACCGGACAAGACAGTGTCCATCATTCGCTGGAACGTCGCGGGTGCCGAGCAGAGACCGAACGGGAGTACTTTAAACTCATAAAGCCCATCGGGTGGGACAAACGCAGTCTTCTCTCGGTCTCGCTAGTCAACCTCAATCTGCCAGTACCCACATTTGAGATCCAGAGAGGAGAAGTACTTTGCATTACGCAGTCGGTCTAAGGCGTCGTGTATTCGTGGAAGAGGGTATACGTCTCGTTTTGTTACACGATTTAGTTTCCTGTAATCGACGCAAAATCGTAAGGTTTTGTCTTTCTTTTGGACCAGCACAACAGGGGATGCCCACGGACTTGTCGACGGTTGAATCACGTCGTCTTGTAACATTTCCTTTACTTGCGTCCGGATGGCTTCTCTTTCCTTATAGGACACGCGGTAGAGATGCTGGTAGACTGGCTTGGTCGTTTCGTCGACGATGATGCGATGTTTGGCCACAGGCGTTTGACAAACTTTCGATGAAGTAGAGAAATATTCGCGGAAATCCTCGAGGACGGCTGTCAGCTGCCGTTGCTGCTCTGCCGAAAGGTCAGGGCTGATGTGGATTAACCCGACAAAGTCTTTCGCAGCCGATGCTTCATGCCCACCTTCTCCCACAGTGCAAACTTGTGCCGCTTGAACGAATTCATGCGAGGAGGCGATGGCGGTGCCTTTTGGGACGTGTTGAAGCTCGTTCCCGAAGTTTGTCAGCACCACATTCGCACAGCCGTTATGCAGGCGGATAAGGCTCCTTGCGACACACATTTTTCGTTCTAAAAGCAAATTCATGTTGCCTTCCACTAGCCGTTCGCAACTTTCAGCCACGTCCCCCTTAACAAAGATCATTACGCTGCTTCGTGGCGGCACCACCACGCTGTCGTCCACTACGCGGAGGGCACAGAATTGCCCTACTTCTGAATCGTTTCTGGCGATGGCTCGTTCGGTGGAGAATGTAACGGTCGATGTCTGTAGGTCGATGGTGGCGCCGTTCCTTTGCAGGAAGTTCATACCGAGTATGACGTCCCTCGAGCATTCCGGGAGTACGATGAAATCACCCACGTAGGTGTACCCCCGTATAGTAACCCTAACCGTGCATTGGCCTGTAGGGGTAACCAGGTGACCGCCTGCCGTGCGAATGTGAGGCCCAGTCCACTGCGTCAGTACCTTCCTCAGCTCTCTTGCCAGATTGCTACTAATTACAGAGTAATCCGCACCTGTGTCCACCAGCGCAGTCACGTCGTATTCATCGATACTAACGGCAAGGTCACATGTGGCTCTTTTCCAATAACTTTCTAGATGCGTCGGTTTCGATGTACGTCGTCGTAAACGTGCACGATGGAGGATCTTCGCCGACGGTCTTTTCAGCGGCCCCACCTCCAGAGGTCGCTGGTTTTAGTTTTCCCGATTCGGGCTGGGCGAGCGCCGCCCAGGCGAGCTAGAGGAGAGACGAGGGCTCGGCAACCTGTAACGACGGAACGATGCTGGCGTGGTTTCCGGGCGAGAGGGAGCGCGTTTATTTATTTATTTATTCAAGGTACCTTACAGGCCCAGCAGGGCATTGAGTAAGGGGGGCTTGTGGAGGAAATCACACCAAAATAACGAACAAAAGTTATACAATAATTAGTCATGTCATATACAGATATCAACAAGTCAAGTAAGCTGTCAAAAAAAAAGAACTTCATCTCATCATCGTAACAACGGCAAGAGAATTATACAAAAAATAAGAGCATCATCAAGTAAAACACAATGCGAAACTAAGAAAAAACCGATGCGAACGGAATCATTCCTGTTAAATCTGAAAAATGGATCTGCAAGTGATGACGGAATGTTTCCGGGTTAGTCAGCGACGCGATGGTATCAGGAAGATCATTCCACAAGCGGATAGCACGTGCAATAGCGGATGAATTAAATGCGTTGGTGGTGCCGTACATGCGTGCGAAGCTACGTTGGTTAAATAATCTGTGTGATGTGGAAACAGGGGTTATAATGCGCAAAGGGGAATAGCTGGTGCTATGAATGTATTTGTGAAAAATGCACAGGAGAGCGATTTGCCGGCGCAGATGCAGTGTTTCTAGTGAAAGATCGTGTTTTATTTTTGTTATGCTAGAGCCGAAGTTATATGACTTGGTTATAAACCGTGCAGCCCGATTCTGCATTGCTTCTATTTTTTCAATTAAGTAATTTTGGTAGGGGGACCAAACAGAAGAAGTGAACTCTAACTGTGGTAGTACATAAGTTTTATAGGCTAGTTGACGAATATTAGAGGGCGCAGCATGCAGATTTCGACGTATCACAGTGATCGCGAAGCTTTAGCGCATATGGCGTTAATGTGGGTGGACCACGAAAGGTTAGCCGTTAAGAGCACGCCTAGGTATTTATAATTTAAAGCGTCAGTAATTAAATGGTTGTTTAGGAAGTACGAAAAATTAGAGTTAACGCGTTTTCGGCTGAAAGAAATTTTTTGGCATTTGGTTAGGTTCAGATACATTTGCCACGTATTGCACCAGTCGCAGATAGCCTTTAAGTCATTTTGAAGCGTTACATGGTCACTAGGGTTATTTATTTTCTGGTAGATTATGCAATCGTCAGCAAAAAGTCGCATGCAAGATGTTACGCGAGAAGGTAGGTCATTAATAAATATTAAAAAAAGTAAGGGGCCAAGAACGCTGCCTTGAGGCAGCGTTCTTGGCCCCTTACTCCAACAGTATCCAACAGTATCTGTTCGCGAACAGATACTGTTGGATTTCGGCAGGTCTTTCACCGTTCCGAGGGCAGGGCGCGTTTGGAGGGAAACCTCGAAGGCCAGCACGACGGTAGGGTCACGACCTGTACAGATGACCAGCCTCCCCGCAGTGGAAACACAGTGGTAGCCCGCCCGGAGCACGCCACACGTCCGTCTTGCCGTAGGGTGTGCCGCTGCTGCCCTGGATGTCGCCGCTGCTGCCCTGGATGTCGCGGGCAGAAGTCCTTACTCAGGCGATGTACCTCGAATCCGACGACTGGTGCGTTGATGAACGGGCGTCAGCTCTGTTTCATGCGCCCGGCCTTCAGAGGCGGTGTCCTCGCTGTGCATGCGAGATTCGCGGCTGGTACCCGGCTCCTCCACCAAAAATGTAGCGTAAACGTAGCAACTGGTCAACAGTAAGGGGTATAGTTTAATAAGAAAGAGACCAAAAACCCTAAAACAGACTAATGGCTTGACTGCTTGCTGAGAGAAGCCCGCGCGCGCGCGCGAGAGAAGTCCTCTTCCTCCTTTAGCCGGGGTGTTGCCGTGCACACCCAATCTCGCGCGAACGAGGGATTGACGGCACCGCCCTGCGCTTCTTGAGTGCCTCAGAGTTGCCTTCTAATGGCTTGACTGTTGCAATATAAATATTGCATAAGCCACAAATTCTTATGCCAGTGACATAACTAGGTTGCTTCGCTGATGTCAGAGTTGTGTTTGGGAAAGCGTGACGAAAAATCTTTCAGCATTATTATCGATGTAACCCACCGCGGTGGCTCAGCGGCTAAGGCGTTCCGCTGCTGAGCACTAGGTCTCGGGATCAATTCCCGGCCCCGGCGGCCGCTTTTCTGATGGAGGCGAAAACCAAAAACGCCAGTGTGTACGAGATCTCGGCGCACGTTAAAGATCCCTAGCGTCTGCTTTAATTTCGTCTGCTTTGCTTTCCCGGCTCCCAGAGCACAACCGATTTAGGTACAGAGAGCTGCTTGCTCCGGAAGCAAAAATCATCGTGTATACCTAAGAGGCTAAACTAGATAGGTGTAACCACACCAGGAAGTCTCTTTGGTACAAAAACAGCATTCCCTCACTAGAGAAGGACTTGGCCACCCTGGTGCAGTAGCTGGCCAGCCTGGTGCAGCGATTTGGCCACCCTGGCGCAGCGTTACGGCAGAGGGTGCTAAGAATCCCTGTGTCCTCACAGGCCTCCTCTGGGACTTTAACCTGGCGACGTTTAAGGGACGATCCTTGTCCAGCCAGGGAAGCTTAGCGGTACTGCAAAAACAAATCTCGAACATTAGGCGGGATAATATAGGATTAGGTGAAGTTATAACCGGAGAGGACCTAATGGAGCTTACTAGTGGGCATATTCTGTGCTATGAAGAACCTTACAAAAAAAGAGAAAGGCTGGGATTTGAATGTCTCAAAGAAATATCAGGGGAAGTAGAAAAATTCTTCAACATTAAGTAAAAAGTAGCAGTCGCTCTGAACAAGCTAAACAAGTCATACAAGTTAGACATAGTTCAAGCCTATGCGCCAACACCTAACTGCAATGATGATGAAGTAGAAAGTTTCTACTAGGTTGCCGAATCAGCATTGAAGAACAGTAAAACAGATTTCACGAATGTGATAAAAGACTTTAACACAAAAGGAGGCTACAAGAAAATAGAAAAACGGGCACTGAGAAAGTTTCGAATAGGCGGTCGCAACAGTCGAGGAGATGAAAGGATGTGATTGGCGGGGACCTAACGTCTGACCATAATGAATACACTCTTCCACGAACAAAAGAATAGGGAATGGGCATGCAGCGGTTCCGCCGGTTCAATAGAGCATGAAGTTGACTTCCTTTGTAGTGACAACCCAAGTATTGTGAAGGATGGATAGGTGCTAGGCAAGACTCAGGGCAGCGATCGAAGGAAGCTTAGAAGCACGGTAGGGCCCAATCTCAAAATCGAAAGAAGGAAACTTGGGAAAAATAAGAAACCCTACATGACATCACTCAGAAGCAGGTATCAA
The DNA here is from genome assembly GCF_048455015.1 of Haemaphysalis longicornis. Taxonomy (NCBI): domain Eukaryota; kingdom Metazoa; phylum Arthropoda; class Arachnida; order Ixodida; family Ixodidae; genus Haemaphysalis; species Haemaphysalis longicornis. The sequence continues at coordinate 144,435,293 of NW_027526460.1, read as the reverse complement.
TAGTTTTAAATATTCCTTCAAAACAAAGTCGCGCTTGTAATCACGGAGAGTGAGGACAGACTAAATCGAAACATAATAATGGCAAACGCCAATCATTAGAAACTTTAGAAGGAAACAAGGAGCATGTAGAAAGCATGTAGGAGGAAACAAGTAACATGTACGAAACAAACTGGACAAACAATTAACTCACAGGACGAAGGACGTAATTGGGGAACGTAAGCGCATGGAAGTGTCGAGTAATGCGGATGAAACCGAATTACAGAGCTCTCGAAATTGATAACAGACGTAAAACATTCGCGCTTACATCACGGCAGCGATCGAGGAAACGCTAGAAAGAAGAGAAAACCTAAAAGCAACTTAGAGAAAGTCGCTTTTAGAAAAGGCAGAATGTGCGCACTCAGAGACAACCAGGGTAACATAACGCATAGAATGATTGATTGTGGGGGTTTAACGCGCCGACGCAACGCAGGCGATGAGGCGCGCCGTAGTGGAGGGCTCCGGATTAATTTTGACCACCTGGGGATCTTTATCGTGCGCCGAAATCTCGTACACACGGGCGTTTTTGCTTTTCGCCTCCATCAGAAAAGCGGCCGCCGCGGCCGGGAATCGAACCCGCGACCTCGTGCTCAGCAGCGCAACGCCTTAGCCACTGAGCCACCGCGGCGGGTCAACGTATAGCATGGACTAGGGAAACAAAAGTAGGCGACCTATTCTACACTAGGCTATATGCCTGCGATGCTAGACCAGCGGAAAATAGTGACTGTAGAAGCTTAGATATCGATGTTGCCGTAGTTATTAAAGGCTCTCAAAGGCATGAAAAGAGCCAAAGATGCCGTGACGATGGTATAACTATACGTCCTCTATAGGAGGGAGTACATATTGTACTGGAAAGACATGGTGCACTATTCTTGGAATGCGTAGCGACTTAAAAATGCCCATATCCTACAAAAAATGCCAGTGTAATTCGGATTCAGAAAAAAGGGCAACAATGGAATAATGAATTACAGGACCATCAGCCTTCTGTCAGTTGTATAAAAGCTGTTTACCAAAGTAATAGTTAACAGTTTAAGCAACAGCCTACATTCCCAGCAACCCAGAAAGCAGGCTGAATTTAGTAAAGGATACTAAACAATTCATTGATTGATTGTAGGGTTTAACGCGCCGACGCAGCGCAGGCGATGAGGCGCGCCGTAGTGGAGGGCTCCGGATTAATTTTGACCACCTGGGGATCTTTAACGTGCGCCGAGATCTCTAACACACGGGCGTTTTTGCTTTTCGCCTCCATCAGAAAAGCGGCCGCCGCGGCCGGGAATCGAACCCGCGACCTCGTGCTCAGCAGCGCAACGCCTTAGCCACTGAGCCACCGCGGCGGGTCAACGTATAGCATGGACTAGGGAAACAAAAGTAGGCGACCTATTTAACACTAGGCTATATGCCTTCGATGCTATACCAGCGGAAAATAGTGACTGTAGAAGCTTAGATATCGATGTTCCCGTAGTTATTAAAGGCTCTCAAAGGCATGAGAAGAGCCAAAGATGCCGTGACGATGGTATAACTATACGTCCTCTATAGGAGTGATATCCTATTGATATCACCAATCCCGGAATAGAAACATCCGCATAGCACTTAAACCACTTCACATGTAATTTATTCACTACGAAAAAGTGCTTTATTCAGTATAGAACTCAGCAATATTGAACGCATTAAGAAACTGGGGCATAGTGGATACCCTTATAAGACTCCTAGACGATATATCCCACCAACGATGTGCTTCAGGATAATTCTTCACAAGCAAACAAATTACCGATCCGAAAGAGCGTTAAACAGGCAGATGTCATCTCGCCGACACTATACACAACCTGTCTGGAGGCGGCATTCAGGAACCTTGATTAAAAAAAACTAGGTTTACGGATAAACGGGGAATACTTAACTCATCTCAGATTTGCAGACGACATATTTTTGCTAAGTGAGTATTCGGTACAGCTGAAAAAATGCTTCAGAAACTACAATCACAAAGCAAGGCCGTGGATGTAATGCTAAACATGAATAAACCTAGTGTGATGGTAAATAAACATGCCGAAAGCGCCCTCTTCGGCTTATGTAACGAAACGCTAGAACAAGTAGAAGAGTATATGCGCCTCTTAAAGGTTGTCAGAGCTTACCGAGAAAGAAATTCGGCAAACAATAGGTATGGGCTGGTGTGCTTTCGGCAAACACTCCTAAATAATAAAAAGTAAGCTACTGATATCGTTCAAAAAACAATATACAATCAATGCATTCTGCCGATGATGAGATATGGAGCGGAAGCTAGGCGCCTTACTAAAGTGGAAAGCAAACTTACTTCGGCTAACGGACCATGTAAGGAATAACGGGGTGACAGTGATAGAAACCGAGCTTCTTGGATTGGGGAGCAAACTCGAGTAGATGACATCATAGTTCAAATAAAAAAGAAATGGTCGTGCACAGGCTACTTACAGTGGCAAAATGGCAACCCCTGAACCACTAGGGTAACAAAGTAGATACCGAGAGAACGGGCTAGAGAAGGTGAAGCAAATATCTCGGTGGAGTGACGAAATAAGGAATTTCGGGGGCAAAGAATGGCCTCCAGCAAAGCAGGACCGGAGCGGTTAAAGGTCAGTGGAAGAGGCCTTCTTCGTGCGTGGGTGTGAGTAGGTTGATGATGACCATGATGATCATGGCGATGGTGATGAGGTGGTGAAATGATTTTTTTCTTCACTTTTTGAAAACAGTGTTGTTAAAGGGGCCCTGAAAGGCGTTTTGAGCACACTAAATTGACTAGCGCAATCGTTAGATTGGGTCGTCAACATCATCTGTGCCAAGTATTACTCTTTTACGCGCAGCGGAAAGCTCACACTTTTGTTGCAAAGTTTGTCGCTTTGTTCTCACCCTTCCCTTCGTGTTTTTGGACGCCGCCATCTTCACATGTCTACGTCATAAATTCCCAGATGTTCGTCATGAGCTAGACATCCTGCTATTGGGCGGCTTTTTCACGCACTTCCGGCAAAGAGATGAGTCGTCTGCTCAGCGTCGGCTCGCCGGCTGATCTGCCAGCGGAGTGTCGGAGTGCTTGGACATTTTACGACAAACGAAACAAGTGTAAACAAACGCTTAACCGTTTGTATTGAATGCAACAGGGCCATAACACGACATGGATATTCTCTTACTTGAGTACGTTCCATAAAGAAAGCGTTGAAGCCCCGTGACACTTCTTTCTTGCAATCGCAGAGAACGCTCTGAGCCGAATGCCCGGGTTTGACGCATACATTTTATTCAACGTTCAAACAATCCAGAGATGTATTTCGAACGAACACAACGTCACAACATGCGTTGCAAGTCAGAACCGCGATTGACAGACGATGGGTTGCCTCCTCCTGCCCCTCGTAAATTCGGCACTCACCTCGCGCGCTGTTTGCGGGGACGAACAGCAAGTCACTTAACTCTGGCGCACAAGCCGAGATGGCTTTCAGCCACGCACACTGCACATACCCCATGCGAGGTTGAGTCGTACGCCGCTCGAGAAAGATAATCCAGACCATGGGAAGCACTATCCACCCGCAGAAGCAAAACGTCGCATTTCATCGCGAAACAAAGGCGTCCACAACACACACACCATCGCCTTCTGTAATGCCAAACGCATCTCGCACTTCCAAATGGGAGTGAGTAGTATGCCTGCAGTGCCCATATGCCGCGAGGTGGGGCCCCAAGCTGAACCGGGATCACGCAACCGTAACTGACTTCCAGAGCGGTTTGTGCCTTGTTGCCAGGGCAACCGATCTTTGATATTGTCACAGAAATGGTGCTCGCTCCAGTGCTAGAAAGCTCAGAGCCGCGGCGGAGCATGTTTTGCCAACGTTGCCGCTCTCCACCACGCGTCGCCCCAAGCTGAACTGGCGTAGGGAGCCTACATGCGCCGCGCCTTCACTCCCTAAACTGGCGTTTTGTGCACGGGTTCTGTATCGGTTTAAAATGTCTTTTTCACATGCCGCCGGCAGGAATTACCACCGCCACAAAATAAGACCTGGCACCAGCGGGGCCACATCTGATACGGCGCTTTTTGGATAAGCAGTGCGTGGTGCTTTACGAATAAGGCAATTTACCTTGTTCATTTCGATCGGGTTATGGATTAAAGTATGGCAGAGAGTATGTAATACGGCTAATTACAAATGTTTGAGTAGTCGGATTCTTTCAGTTTTTTTTATTCCTTTATTCCGGGCTGCTACACGCCGTATTAATCCAAATGTTCGGTTCACTTGAGTCGTGAGTTGCGCCATGAAGCGAGTGTTGGCACTTTTGCTCTGGATAATTAACCCCAATATTTTTATGCTGGCTACATTCGGTACATCCGTTTCGCCAATACGGATTGTTACGTTTTTAGGTGGTCGGGAGACTCGCTTGGCTGGGAGCACGAGAAGTTCTGATTGAGCTGGGGAGCATTCTAAACCTATCATTCTTGCCTCATCAATGACAATTTGGGCTCCTTTCGGCAGGGTACGTTCTATATGAGCGCCACTGCCTCTCGACGTCCAAAGGGTTATATCATCGGCGTATAGGATATATCGTAGATTTGGGACATGATAGAGTTTGCGTGGTATATTAAGCATAGCGAGATTAAATATAGCAGCGGGGAGAGGACTGCTCCCCGTGGTGTGCCTATTGAAAGTAATTCAATGACGTCCGACGTGACGTCACGTATTTGAAGTATGGCCGTACGGGATGTTAAGAAATTTCTAACGTAGTTGTATGTACGTTGACCGGAGCTATGGATTCCAAGCCATTCAGTATAGCCGTATGGGACACTCTATCAAATGCCGTGGTAAGGTCTAGTGTGAGAATAGCTGCCGCGTCCACCTTTGACGGTGGCGTAATAATGTCATGAAATTACTGCATGTGCACATCTTGAGTAGACAGTCCCGCCCGGAAGCCTGTCATGGTATGGGGGAGGGCGTCCGTCTGGGCCAGGTGCTTGACCAATCGTGCATAGATGACAACCTCCGTTACTTTGCCCATATACGAGGTAAGGGGAATCGCACAGATATGGTCGAGAGTAAGATTCTTGCCCGCTTTTGAAATAAGACAAATTTTCGCGTGCTTCCATGATGCGGGTAAGGTACCGTTGGTCCAATAATAGTTGAAATACTCAGTGCGGGTGTAAATAGATAGGTCATCGAGATTGCGAAGCATTTTGTTAGTTATGCTATCCATGCCGGGTGCCGACCCCGAGCGCAGGCGATGAAGGACTGCTCGAACCTCCGCTTCTGTTACATCTTTCTGTAATCATCTGTGTTTTCTTTTCCCTGATAAGGCGGTAGCGTGACTCTGGTACCATTCGCTATGTAAAGCGTTTTGGTTTGCTCTAGGAGCTGTTGGTTACTCTTTCCCGGGTAGCTCTGAATGATTTGTGTCAAACAGTTTTTTTGCACCGTTTTGGATTGTACGGGGCCCAAAAGGTGTCTTAGTAAGGACCATGTTCGGCGCATACTCAGGTTCCTTTTCATTTGGTCACAGAGTTTTCCCCATTGTGCATGAGCAAGCTCTGCGGAGTGTGTTTCGATTGCTTGTTCAAGTCCCACTAGTTTTCGTCTGAGGCGGCAGTTACATTTATTGATTTCCATCTGCGCTGTATGCTCTCGTATGAAGCCCACATATTGTGCCGGTGGGTGTGTATATTTCTGCGGGTTTCTCGGGTTCTAGTGGTTGGTCGTGCTTACTTTTATCCTCTATTAATTGGTCCACCCAGCTCTGTAGTGTATTCGCGTTAATGTCCGGAGGGTCTCGTTGAGTGCGGGTGTGCCTAAATTCATCCCAGTTTGTTAGATGCCACTGTCTCAAGCGCGGTTTGAGGTTTGAGGAAAGAGAGATACTGAGTTGAATGATGTAGTGGTCGCTTCCTAACGAGTGGTTCGTGCAGCTCCACTGTGCCTTTCCTACCCTGCTAGTGAGAGTGACGTCTGGTGCAGTATCTTTCTGCACGCTGTTACCAATTCGAGTGGGTATGGAGGGGTCCGATTCAACTGTTAACCGCAGGGGCTGCACGTGCTCCCAGAGAGGACGGCCTTTTCGGGTGCTCCTGTTATAGCCCCGTGCATTGTGGGGCGCAATAAAATCGCCTACTATTATTAGCGGGCATTGTTGGGCTGTTTGTACGGCCAAGCTAAAGAATTGCTTAAAGGTGTGGGTGTGAGCCCAGGGTCCGCTTTAAACATTGAGGATGTATAGTGGAGATGTAGTGTGCTTTTGGGGGTAGAGAACCACCGATTGATTGATTGATTGATTGTAGGGTTTAACGCGCCGACGCAACGCAGGCGATGAGCGCGCCGTAGTGGAGGGCTCCGAATTAATTTTGACCACCTGGGGATCTTTAACGTGCGCCGAAATCTCGCACACACGGGCGTTTTTGCTTTTCGCCTCCATCAGAAAAGCGGCCGCCGCGGCCGGGAATCGAACCCGCGACCTCGTGCTCAGCAGCGCAAGGTAGAGAACCACCAGATCATGTAGTATTTCAACACTGTCGAACTGCAACCTGTCTGTCGGGATGTTTCTCTGAACCAGGGTAGCCGTGTATGAGTTATTTGAAGATTGGAACGATCGATATCCGGGACGTTTAACGTTAGGGCCTGCCTCCTGGAGTGCAATTACCGAGGCAGCTTCCGCTTCGGTCGTTAGCAGCATTTGTAGGTTGGGACGTTTCCTGCCGAAACCCCGGCAATTCCCCTGCCAGACTTACGATATGACTGTGCTTGGCCATTCGCCTGATCATACATTGTTTGCGGGATTACTTGAGTCGCTACAGCGGCGTTGAAAGTGGTTGCCATTCCTTGAAAGTAATTTTGCATTGTGGTTCGCAAAACTTCAATTGCAGGCTGCATGGAAGCCTGATTGCTCATGAAGGTTTGATGGAGGTTAATGTACTCTTCTTTTTGCTCCGAGAGAGCCTGTCTACACGTACTTTCGAAGAAGGCAAGGCGTTCATCCAGGTTACGAGATTCTTTTGGGGCGACAGGAGCGTCAGATGTTGTCCTCCGTTTTGGCGGTGGTGGCGTGGAGTTCTCAGATGCATCTATCTGCGGGGAGGTTGCCTGCTGCTTCAGTAGAAGGTTCTGACGTTTAAGTGCAGCATTTTCTTGCCGCAATAAGTTGATCTCGGCGCGAATCAATTGCGACTCCTATAGATGTCTGTTTGAGGGGTTGCGAATAAGGAGGAAAGGAAAGAATATTGTGGCAAACTGCTGGCAGGTGCGCATGGGAAGTTCACCTGTGTTTTCTGGCTGTCGTCTTCCTGAGGAGGCCCTGGTTGCTGGGTCTCATTCGAATGGTTTCGTTTGCCTGCGGAAGGCCCCTTGGGCTCGCGGTGTGCGGCGTTTGAAAGGGCTGGGAAGGGAAAGAGCTTGGGATGCAGCTTGTGCGTTGATCTGGTCGTTCCAAAGGCAGGCATAAAGTTTTCAGCCTCAGATATAGTATTGCTACGACTCGTCGGCGGCCGCCGAACTAAACGCTGGGTCGAATGACTCTGACGGGAGGTTGGCGAGCCATGCAGTAGCGCAGTCAAGCCAAGTCATCTCCTTCTGACGTCACATGAATACGCCACAAAAAATGGGCGAGGATGCAGAGAGGAGGACAGCATTTCCGAATTGATTATATTACTAAATAAATTCGCGTAAACCCACTCAGAGTGGTCGAAAAATAGCCTATGGACTCCGGACTACATTTTGCACTAGTAATCCCGCAATTTTTACAAACCACTTCAGTGTCCCTTTAAGGCACGTGTCCCTTTCGTGTTTTACCGATTCCTGTGAAGGCGTTACACAGAAGGCGTTACACAGTTTGCTCATCTGCACTATTTTTATTAGTGTTTCCTTTTTTCTTCGTTTTTTTATTTGATAGTCAATTTTTTTTTTTGGAAATGAATGGGCGCCAATGTTGGATTAAGTGAGATGGTTTTAGTAAAATTTTAATTTTTTGTTGTTCGAAATTCTGTTCGAGGAATTAGTGTTTTAAATTGGGGGCCCCAATACTGTGGGTTCCTCGTGCAGCTTGGGGCGCCGTACTGCTCATGCTGAAAACCCGAGCCCTCTTTGGGGTTTTGGGTTTCCGTTTGGCGCGCACGCTATTTTGCCGAAATAGCAGGCGGCCTAATGCTGGCCCCAAGAGGAGCTTGCGTTCCCTGCGTCACTCTCGCTGCCGACGCCGCGTGACCACTGCTGTATCGAAACCTGCGGCTCGTTTCCCGATAGACCCGATCAACTACGACGATAGCTGAGCTAAATTTGTAGATTTCGTGCCTCGTTAGCAACGAATGGATAAAGCAGGAAATTTCAAAGTCTTTTCTGTCCTCGGAAACGGCCGCGCTTGCCCGCACGGCCCACAGACCACAGTAGCAAAAGCTTGTCGCCGCTCTTCGAACGTTGCACATGCGAGAACATACATATGTTCCTGTGGTTAAAAATTGTGCTAGGGATTGTTCTTAGCACCGATTTTAAAAGTGGCAATCAGGTATCTCCCGCAATGCTAAACGTACGCTGACCGGCCGCAGGTGTTTGACGTCCCGACCCGGCACCCCGCCACGCGGTGAGGCATGCGGCCGAAGGATGGCGCTACCTGCGTCGAAGAATCAAGACAGCCCACGGCAGAGGTCTTGGTCACCGGTTGTTCAAATAGCAATTATCGCAAACCTAAACTTCCTGGTGCGAGCAAGGGGATGATAGTGCGGTGGAAAATTGTGTTAGAGAATGTGATTCGCTATTGTATGGACAGCGGCGATCAAATATCCGTCACCATGCTAAGCCTAAAGTTTCCAACATCCGCGCCGACCCCAGTAATGCAAGTCGCTGGCCGGCTGTTGAGCACCCCCTGCTTGTAAAACTCGCCGTGAGCAAAGGCATCGCATTTGCGTTCCCCTAATTTTGTGGGGGCCCCCAACGCAGGGTTACCTATTTTAAGATTGCCAATTTTCTCCATTTACGATATTACACAAATTAAATGTGTTACTTCCGCGAGTTAAGCATTTCTGTAAAAAAGCAGAGCTTTACGAGGTTTCTTCATTTTCGCTATTTTTATGCGTATTTGGAACGCTCTTTCGCAGCATTTTCCGGTTAATCTTACGGGAAGTATAGAGCGCATACTTTTTGATTTCGTCATATTTTTGTAAAATTATCGTGGTTTATCTTTTTTACCTTTGTTTACCGAAATTATGTTCGACTAATTATTGCTATTTACGCTATTTTACTGATGTAACATGTTACTTCCGCCAGTTATGCATTTCTGTGGAAATGGAGGCCTTTACATAGTATGCTCATTCGCGCTATTTTGCTAATCGTACGTCAAACGTTTGTTTTTTTGCTGGCTTTTCTTTTCGAGCGTACGTTTTTAGACGACATAAACGAGTGCATATTTTTATTTTGTGACATCATTTTTCTACTTTTTCTACGTTCCTTGTTTCAGTGTTATAACAATTTTTTTAAGGTACTACCTTCATTTACGCTGTTATAGCGATTAAATATATTAGTTCTGCCAGTTATCCATAGTCGTGGAAATAAAAGGCGTCACAGGGTTTGATTGTGTTCTTTATTTGCTATCCGTACTTCGCAATTTTCTCATCTAATCTTCGGTATTCTAATCATCTAATCTTCTCATCTAATCCTCGGCACTTTACTAAAGAACTAGAAAGCCAACTTAGGTCAGCTTAAGGGGCCATGGAACGAAAGATTACCGGAATAACACTCAGAGACTCGAAATAACTCTCTTGTAAAACAAAGCAAACTCGAGTCGACGATATGATAGTTCCAAAAAATAAAAAGAAATGGACTTGGGAGGCTATGTAGTCAGACAAAATGATAACCGGTGGAACACCAGGACAACATAGTGGATACCAAGAAAAGGGTCAGAAGGGGCGGCCAATAATGTGAGGGAGGTACGAAATAAGAAAAATCGGAAGCAAAGAATGAAATCGAGCACCCCAGTGCAGAAGCGGTTGGAGATCAATGCGAGGGGCTTTCGTCCTGCAGCAGGCCTATTTAGTATAATGACGATGGTAACAATGATGATGAGGAGGAGGATGACGACAATGCGCTATTAGAAAGATTGAATGTGTTACTTCCGTCAATTATGCCTCGTTGTGGAAACGCTGAGCGTTACACAGTTTGCTCATTTTCCCTTTTTTTATTCGTATTTTGTGTATCTTCGCGAGGGCCTTTTTCGTTTAATAATCTGTTCTTTCAGTAGACGTGTCAGATTCATACTTTGGTTTTCGCAAGACATTTCCGTTAAATTTTATTTTTTTTTGTCTGGCTCCCATTTTCTCCGTCTACCAGGGCCTCGTTCGTAGATGGCGCTGGGCAAAATACAACTAATCCCTGAAACGTTAAATAGCTGCTCTGACTGAACAAACCCCTGTCTATGCTCACACCCTTCACAAACAAAACTGGGCTCACTTCTGCTACCAACTGCAAGGAAGACTCCGCACTAAACGCACGTGGCATCTCCTCCGCTTTTTTCTTGCCTCGAAACGAAGCGAAGCGTCAGCCGCCTTTTTCAGAATTATCCTCATTCCAACGATCAGCTACTAAAAGAGTTCCATACCACCATTTTTGTCCCCGGCAGCCATACCCCTCCGTTCAGCCACGCTGATTACACAGGCGCTCCCAATCCCACAACTGATGCTCCATTCTCGCTGCACGAAATCCCCGAAGCCCCCTGTTGTGTCACTAAAAACACCCCTCCCGGCCACGGGCGCATAACAAACACAACTATCCGCAACTTAGGCAAGGCCGGTATAACAGCTTTGCTGGATTTCTTCAACTTGCACTGGACAAAGGGCATCCTCCCTTCTCAATGGCGGCACGCTGATATGTCACTCCTACCTAATCCTAATCAGCCAATCCAGCTATCCTACCTTCGCACTATCTTCCTCAGCTCCTGTCTCGGCAAATTCTTCGAACGGGTGGTTCAAGCCTGCCTCACTACTCACTTTGAAGACGACAACCTATTCCCTCAAATCGCGTTTGGCTTCCGCTCACACCTCTAAACACGTTCTCGTACAGATCAAAGAGCCAGTCATCGATCATCGTAGCGAAATTCATCCCGACGCCATCTTAGCTCTCGGCGTTAAGGGCGTGTACGACAACTTCACACATCAGGCCATGTTAAAACCACTTCGAGAAACCCCGTGTTGCTCGTGCACATCCAACTACGTACGGGCTTTTCTTACCGACCACACGGCGCCCCTTGGCATTTGACCACTACGGTCTGACACATTTCGCACACCTCCCAAAGGAACACCATGAGAGGATCAGTTATATCACCTCTACTCGTCCATATCGCTCTCCTCAAGCACACACCTCTCCTTCAAACGATTCCTGGTCTCCCCATTGCACTTTACGCTGACGATTTAGCTTGTGGACCACCACCGCATCTCCTGGCACAGAAGATACCCTTAAACAAACTATCGACATCCTCCTTGATTATCTCTATGTAGAGGCCTCACGTGTTCCTCCAGCAAGTCAGCACTCTTCATCCCCGGCTTCCGCACTCGTCGGTGACCTGCAGTTCCCACGCACGAACCTGCATCAACAATCGATATCACACCCATTCCAAAGTACACCACCTTCATAAACATGGAGTCCAATTCCATCAAGATGGCTCTGGTGCTGCAGTTCTTCCCAGCTGCAAGCCAATGTCACCCAACTCACTTATCTCATCAAATGAAGCACACACTAACGTAAACGCGTAAAGAAGACGATTCCAAATGACTATTTCCCGCACATTTAATTAGTCGCATTACATGTTCCGCCCTATATATCACCCTCAAACCCAAAGAACGAGATAAAATCTTCATACTAATTCGAAAAGCTTCCAAAATAGGACTTGGCCTCCCCGTTCAGACCACTACTTGTCGTTTCCTTCAACTTGGAATTGAAAACACCCTGGAAGAACTCCCGGAAATTTAAGGCAACAACCAACCCACCGACTCCTCCTTACTACTACCGACCGACACGTCCTTCAGGCTCTTGTATTACCGACCCCACCTGCTTACAAGCGCTTCAACGCACTCCGTCTTCAATGCGTCCCACATAAGTGTATCCAAATTTTCTAACAATGCAGGCAAAATTGAACCAAAGTGAATACTCTCCTTGTTAAACATTTTCGATCCGAATTCTGCTGCTACCCCGATGCTCGCTAAACCGAATACTGAAGCTGCCCTCTACCCCTCACTCCAGACCATGTTCTGGTGGTTGTCAACTCAGAATGCACACTTGCCTCATCCCTCACGACTCTCTCTACATCAACCACCAGTGCCGGCTCAAATTGCCACAGCCATCGCCGCTACTAGTGGCGCCCAATACTTTACAGTAATCACAGATCCCCAGCAACATTCAACGTGGATGTATCTCACTTCTCGCGTTACGCATACTCGCATCAATCAATCCCCTCTCCGAGCTGTACATCGTCTGGATTCCTGGCCACTCGTCCGTCGAGGAAATTTAGGCGGGTCACACCGCTGCCGCTCCCTTCCCCACCGGGAATTTCCGTCAGGGTCAAAGCCCATGGCTCATCCCCCTCCACCCACACCTGTTCTATTCCGCTACCATGATTATCGCAACTTTCGTCTCACCTTCTCTCAACCTCACCCTCAACTATCCAAGCAGAAAGCAATCACCCGGCGTCGATTACCAATTAACTCCTATTACAACGAACCCATCCTCCACTCTATTTTGCCTACCCTACAACCCTCAGCTGTCACTTCTGCCCCCTTCTTAATGCTGTCTGTCACACGGTGTGGCCTGTCAAAACACCCCATCGCTTGCCCCTAAGCCCAACCCTTCCCCAGAGCTGCGGGAGTTCCCTCTGACCGGCTCCCGTCCCGCTGACGAGACCTTTCTGGTCACACGTGCGAGGTGCCAGGGCGACAGGCAACGCCCAAGGACACCTGCACTGAGGCGAACGCTCATTTACTCTCTCTCTCTCTCTCTCTTTATATATATATATATATATATATATATATATATATATATATATATAACACAGAAATAAGGGTTGGCAGTCAATCAAGAAAACCTCGGAAAGCAAAGGGGAGGTTGTGGTAGGTCATTGAAAAAGATAAAGAATTTGGAAAGAAAGAAAGAAAGTGGAGAAAAAATGCCCGCCAAGTGGGATCCGAACCCACGACCTCCAGAATACCGGTCTGGTGCAATGACCTACCACAACCTCCCCTTTGCTTTCCGAGGTTTTCTTGGCTGCCAACCCTTATTTCTGTGTTATTTCTACGAGCCCCTCATTTTCTATTCTGATTCGCTACATGCATAGCGAGGGCCTCTGTTCTGGCAGTCTTGGTACCATAGGGAGCTTAAGAGGGTTTAGCGCTGGTTGACCACTCTCGACACGTCGTAGACACTCGAGTCACGGCGCGGGGATTAAAAAGAAGGTCCCCTTCACCCCGAGAAGTCAGAGTGGCGCTGGCTACCACCCCCAAGCACAAGAAAAAATTACATTGACATAAATACCCCAGAAAGCGGGGGAAAAATCGCCCCGCCGGTAGCGTAGTGGTTATCGCACCAGACCGGTATTCTGGAGATCGTGGGTTCGGATCCCACCTAGCCGGCATTTTTTCTCCGCTTTCTTTCTTTCTTTCCAAATTCTTTATCTGTTTCAATGACGTACCACAACCTCCCCTTTGCTTTCCGAGGTTTTCTTGGCTGCCAACCCGTATTTCTGTGTTACATATATATATATATATAGAAACATAGGTCGGCAGTCTACAACGCCAAAGGAGGCATAAGGGTGTGGTTAGGCTCTATTTTTTACTACGGTTAATGAAGTTAAGATTTTTTTTAAAGATAAGGAAGAAAGAAAGAAAGAAAAACACGCGCCCAGAGTGCGGACCGAACCCACGCCTTTCGATTAGATCTCGAATACCTTACCGATTCGGCTATCTGGGCGACTGTGTTCTCCGTCACTTTCTGGGCTATTTATATTTACTAGAAGTGTATCTGACGCTTGAGGGTGGTAGCCAGCGCCACTCTGACTACACGGGGAGAAGGGGACCTTCTTTTCAACCCCAGGGGCGTGACTCAAACGTCTACAGCCTGTCATGAGTGGGTAACTGGCGGGAAGCCCTCTTATGCTACCTAGGCATCAAGGCTGCCAGAACCGAGACCCTCGCTAGGCTTTCGCAGAATAATATGGTAAGGAAATGAGGGGCTCGTTGAGGAAATACAGAAACATAGGTCGGCAGTCTACAACGCCAAAGGAGGCATAGGGGTGTGGTTAGGCTCTATGTTTTACTACGGTTAATGAAGTTAAGATTTTTTTTAAAGATAAGGAAGAAAGAAAGAAAGAAAAACACGCGCCCAGAGTGCGGACCGAACCCACGCCTTTCGATTAGATCTCGAATACCTTACCGATTCGGCTATCTGGGCGACTGTGTTCTCCGTCACTTTCTGGGCTATTTATATTTACTAGAAGTGTATCTGACGCTTGAGGGTGGTAGCCAGCGCCACTCTGACTACACGGGGAGAAGGGGACCTTCTTTTCAACCCCAGGGGCGTGACTCAAACGTCTACAGCCTGTCATGAGTGGGTAACTGGCGGGAAGCCCTCTTATGCTACCTAGGCATCAAGGCTGCCAGAACCGAGACCCTCGCTAGGCTTTCGCAGAATAATATGGTAAGGAAATGAGGGGCTCGTTGAGGAAATACAGAAACATAGGTCGGCAGTCTACAACGCCAAAGGAGGCATAGGGGTGTGGTTAGGCTCTATGTTTTACTACGGTTAATGAAGTTAAGATTTTTTTTAAAGATAAGGAAGGAAGAAAGAAAGAAAAACACGCGCCCAGAGTGGGGACCGAACCCACGCCTTTCAATTAGATCTCGAATGTCTTACCAATTCGGCTATCTGGGCGACTGTGTTCTCCTTCACTTTCTGGGCTATTTATATTTACTAGAAGTGTATCTGACGCTTGAGGGTGGTAGCCAGCGCCACTCTGTCTACACGGGGAGAAGGGGACCTTCTTTTCAACCCCCGGTGCGTGACTCAAACGTCTACAGCCTGTCATGAGTGGGTAACTGGCGGGAAGCCCTCTTATGCTACCTAGGCATCAAGGCTGCCAGAACCCAGACCCTCGCTAGGCTTTCGCAGAATAATATAGTAAGGAAATGAGGGGCTCGTTGAGGAAATACAGAAACATAGGTCGGCAGTCTACAACGCCAAAGGAGGCATAGGGGTGTGGTTAGGCTCTATGTTTTACTACGGTTAATGAAGTTAAGATTTTTTTTTAAAGACAAGGAAGGAAGAAAGAAAAAAAAAACACGCGCCCAGAGTGGGGACCGAACCCACGCCTTTCAATTAGATCTCGAATGCCTTACCAATTCGGCTATCTGGGCGACTGTGTTCTCCTTCACTTTGTGGGCTATTTATATTTACTAGAAGTGTATCTGACGCTTGAGGGTGGTAGCAGCGCCACTCTGTCTACACGGGGAGAAGGGGACCTTCTTTTCAACCCCCGGTGCGTGACTCAAACGTCTACAGCCTGTCATGAGTGGGTAACTGGCGGGAAGCCCTCTTATGCTACCTAGGCATCAAGGCTGCCAGAACCCAGACCCTCGCTAGGCTTTCGCAGAAAAATATAGTAAGGAAATGAGGGGCTCGTTGAGGAAATACAGAAACATAGGTCGGCAGTCTACAACGCCAAAGGAGGCATAGGGGTGTGGTTAGGCTCTATGTTTTACTACGGTTAATGAAGTTAAGATTTTTTTTTAAAGATAAGGAAGGAAGAAAGAAAGAAAAACACGCGCCCAGAGTGGGGACCGAACCCAGGCCTTTCAATTAGATCTCGAATGCCTTACCAATTCGGCTATCTGGGCGACTGTGTTCTCCTTCACTTTCTGGGATATTTATATTTACTAGAAGTGTATCTGACGCTTGAGGGTGGTAGCCAGCGCCACTCTGACTACACGGGGAGAAGGGGACCTTCTTTTCAACCCCCGTGGCGTGACTCGAACGTCTACAGCCTGTCATGAGTGGGTAACTGGCGGGAAGCTCTCTTATGCTACCTAGGCATCAAGGCTGCCAGAACCGAGACCCTCGCTAGGCTTTCGCAGAATAATATAGTAAAGAAATGAGGGGCTCGTTATGAGGGGCTCCTTACTATATTATTCTGCGAAAGCCTAGTGAGGGTCTCGTTTCTGGCAGCCTTGATGCCTAGGTAGCATAAGAGGGCTTCCCGCCAGTTACCCACTCATGACAGGCTGTAGACATTTGAGTCACGCCCCGGGGGTTGAAAAGAAGGTCCCCTTCTCCCCGTGTAGTCAGAGTGGCGCTGGCTACCACCCTCAAGCGTCAGATACACTTTTAGTAGATATAAATAGCCAAGAAAGTTAAGGAGAACACAGTCGCCCAGATAGCCGAATTGGTAAGGCATTCGAGATCTAATCGAAAGGCGTGCTTTCGGTCCTCACTCCGGGCGCGTTTTTCTTTCTTTCTTTCTTCCTTATCTTTAAAAAAAATCTTAACTTCATTAACCGTAGTAAAAAATAGAGCCTAACCACACCCCTATGCCTCCTTTGGCGTTGTAGACTGCCGACCTATGTTTCTGTATTTCCTCAACGAGCCCCTCATTTCCTTACTATATTATTCTGCGAAAGCCTAGCGAGGGTCTCAGTTCTGGCAGCCTTGATGCCTAGGTAGCATAAGAGGGCTTCCCGCCAGTTACCCACTCATGACAGGCTGTAGACGTTTGAGTCACGCCCCGGGGGTTGAAAAGAAGGTCCCCTTCTCCCCGTGTAGTCAGAGTTGCGCTGGCTACCACCCTCAAGCGTCAGGTACACTTCTAGTAAATATAAATAGCCCAGAAAGTGAAGGAGAACACAGTTGCCCAGATAGCCGAATTGGTAAGGCATTCGAGATCTAATCGAAAGGCGTGGGTTCGGTCCCCACTTTGGGCGCGTGTTTTTCTTTCTTTCTTTTTTCGTTATCTTTAAAAAAATCTTAACTTCATTGACTGTAGTAAAAAATAGAGCCTAACCACACGCCTATGCCTCCTTTGGCGTTGTAGACTGTCGACCTATGTTTCTGTATTTCCTCAACGAGCCCCTCATTTCCTTACTCTATATATATCTATATCTATATATATATCTATAGGGTGTAGTAGAACTTTGAAGATGGTAGAGAACACAAGAGAAGAAGAACTTCGAACAAGGTAAAAGCACGATTGTGGCCTACGTTTCAGCCAAGAGAACTTGCTTCCGTCAGCCCTGAGGAAAGCAAGTTCTCTTTGCTGAAACGTAGGCCACAATCGTGCTTTTACCTTGTTCGAAGTTCTTCTTCATATGTATATATATATATATATATATATATATATATATATATATATATATAAGGTTAGTAGAGACAGAGACAAACGAGAAAGATTTAGAAAATAAAAATAAGTTTACTGACGTTTCAGGGAGAGGACTCCCTTTCTTCAGAGAGAAAGGGAGTCCTCTCTGAAGAAAGGGAGTCCTCTCCCTGAAACGTCAGTAAACTTATTTTTATTTCCTAAGTCTTTCTCGTTTGTCTCTGTCTCTACTAACCTTAGTTTTTTCGCGCTCTGTGTGAGTTTTTATCTTTTCAGTCTATATATATATATATATATATATATATATATATATATATATATATGTGTGTGCTTATTTATGCGTTTTCAAAATTTTGTACCACCATTTGACTCCATGTACTCTTTACTAACGACGAAACACGTTTCTTCCACCCCAATTATGCACTTTTTGTGGAAATACAGGGTGCGACATGGTTTACTTATTGTCGTTATTTTAATGCGTAGCTTTTTTGCCGAGTAACCCCACAGAAGGGTCCATGTAACACCTGCATTTCCACAATCAAGCAGATTTCGGAGAAATTCTACCTTTATTCCTTATTATAGCGTTAATGGACATAATTGAGGGAAGAGAATTTAGGAAAAACAAAAAATAAAAATTTATAAAAAATAACGAAAAGGACGAACCGTGTAACGCGATGCATTTGCTCAATTATGCAGATTTCGCGGACGTTGTACTATTATCAGCAATATGAAAGGGAACACGGGAACGCATAGAAAACACTTTCAAACACCCTGCATTTGCTCAATGATGCAGATTTCGCGGACGTTGTACTATTATGAACAATATGAAAGGGAACACGGGAACGCATAGAAAACACCCTCAAACACCCTGCATTTGCTCAATGATGCAGATTTCGCGGACGTTGTACTATTATGAGCAATATGAAAGGGAACACGGGAACGCATAGAAAACACCCTCAAACACCCTGCATTTGCTCAATGATGCAGATTTCGCGGACGTTGTACTATTATGAGCAATATGAAAGGGAACACGGGAACGCATAGAAAACACCCTCAAACACCCTGCATTTGCTCAATGATGCAGATTTCGCGGACGTTGTACTATTATGAGCAATATGAAAGGGAACACGGGAACGCATAGAAAACACCCTCAAACACCCTGCATTTGCTCAATGATGCAGATTTCGCGGACGTTGTACTATTATGAGCAATATGAAAGGGAACACGGGAACGCATAGAAAACACCCTCAAACACCCTGCATTTGCTCAATGATGCAGATTTCGCGGACGTTGTACTATTATGAGCAATACGAAAGGGAACACGGGAACGCATAGAAAACACCCTCAAACACCCTGCATTTGCTCAATGATGCAGATTTTGCGGACGTTGTATTATTAGTAGCAATATGAAAGGGAACACGGGAACGCATAGAAAACACCCTCAAACACCCTGCATTTGCTCAATGATGCAGATTTCGCGGACGTTGTACTTACGGAACCGAATTTGAAAAACCAAGAAATAAGGAAAATATCACACTAAAAATGGCGAAGATGTAACACCCTGCATTTCCGCAAGAATGCAGATTTCGCCTAAATTGCACCTTTAATCGTCATAATAGTCTAAATTGTGATAAGTAGTCGAAAAGAATTTTGAAAAGCCGAAAAGAAACAGGAATGTCAAGAAATTACTGAAAACAGTGAACCATTTAACGCCCTGAATTTCCAAAAAAATGCTGATTTCCTGGAATTTCCCTATTTACTCGTCATAATAGAGTAAATGATCATAATTTGAAGAGAATATTTGAATGTAAAAAATAAAGAAACTACGAAACATAACGAAAATGGCAAACGGTGAAGCACCCTTCATTTACACAAAAAACTGATTTGGCCGAAGTTCCACCTGTAGTCGTCATAATAGCGGAAATGGAAATAATTGGTACGACACACTTTAGAAAAACAGAAAAATGTGGCTGTAAAAAAATCACACTCGAGACAAGAGCATAATAATGCTACTTATAAGAACGCTACTTGCCACTACCGCGTGACATTTTTATGACAAGGGGCATAAGAATGCGACCTAAATACATTAGTAGAAAATTCCCTGAATTTCTTTAGATTTATTTATTCGTAGTTTCCACGTTGTTTGCGGGATTTTTTCTGAAATAATCGAGTTCTGGAGTAAATGTGTGAGATGCATAACCTTCACTTCGTCAGATCATTTTTTGCGTATTTATATTGTCTCTATTTTTCTTTAAATTTTTCTTCGCCTAATTATCTCAATGTACGTTATCGTAAGAATTAAACTTGCTGCTTCCGCGAGGTATGAATTTTTGTGCTATGGCAGGACATTGCACGGTCCTGGCTATGGGGCTACCCGACAAACAATCCTCTGCATGAAAAGCAAGAATGCCCGTGTGTCAACCTTTTAGCGCAAGTTAACAATGCTCGAGGGGTCAAAAGTATTCTTGAACACTCCATTACAGTGCGCCTCGTAGATATTGTGTAGCTTCGGCGCTTTAAACCACACAATAAATTATTCAAATCAGGAAATCATGCAGAAAATAATTTTCAAGATGTCCAGAAATTTTCCGGATTACATATAATAAATATTTATTTGCTTCACCAAGCAATACTTTTAAAGAGCAGAATCATTGCTCACATTTATGATGAGGT
The DNA here is from genome assembly GCF_048455015.1 of Haemaphysalis longicornis. Classification (NCBI taxonomy): domain Eukaryota; kingdom Metazoa; phylum Arthropoda; class Arachnida; order Ixodida; family Ixodidae; genus Haemaphysalis; species Haemaphysalis longicornis. The sequence goes on along the minus strand of NW_027526460.1, from coordinate 144,415,274 downwards.
TTCGTTCTTCTAATTGGTATCATGTTTCTTGATAGCTGTGATGGTCTTGGTGGCTGAGACCTCGGGATTCGCTTCGCCCAAACGAGACAGACGCTTGAGAAACTCTATGACGATGTTGATGGACATGAACATTTATCTAGACGAAACGAGCTGACGACATGAAGGTACATTTGCTATCAGACTGCGACACTAAAGTCAATCCTAACACACAGTTCTACTATTGCGAAAACTAACGCGTTCATGTTCACTTCCAACAGGGACCGCAAAGCAAGCAAATGTCCCACGTGCGCTGGCACTGTCGATTCAGTCGATGCTCTCATTGTCGCGGTTGTCGGCGATCCCTTGGTGGTTGACACGGGGACCAGCACATCGTTTAGTCGATCCCGCGATTTAATGCTCGGTAGTCGACGGCCGGCTTGCGAGCACGGCTGGCAACTGGCTGCGTCTCCGGGCGTCCTCGACGACGGCCTCGGAAGACCACGGCTACCGCATCTTGCGGCTAGCCCTCCGAATCACGAGTCCTCGGAATCCAACCCTGCTTCGTTCCATCTCCTCTTCTTCTACCTTTTTCCGACGCATACCCACAGAGGGCGATTGTCCATGCTAGACCGTTAACTTCATCGTCGTGAAAGCCATTTCCGACGTGCCCACCACCGCTGTCGTCCATCTCATCACAAGGCTCCCCACTTAAGAAAGTTGTTGGGGGCCCACCACACACTTTCAAAAGCAAACATACGATGAAGAAAAATGAGGGGCACACATCAAGGAACTGTCATGAATACTTCTAGATTAATCCAGGAAAACAATGTCCTTGAGAGCAGTCCTGTGAATGAAGGCCTCCTTTCGGTTGGTTCACAAAATGGGTCAGACATTGAGTCGAAGCTACTGTGAAAGCTTACAGTATGGAACGCAAGCTTTTTTTCTGTACTTCCAATTCCGCAGCCAAATAGTGTTCGCATTGAAAAGGCTACCCAGGAAAATTTCATCATTGTCTTTTGTGCGTCTTTCTTGCTTGGCAATCACAATGCACCTGGCTTTGCACTCTTTCGCTCCGCGCTTGCCCATTAATGCCAAAGAATACGGTCCTGTATGTCTTTCCTGTCTGCAATGCCTCCGAGGTGTACACTGCCTGTTTTGCGTGCGGTGACGGACAAAGTGCAGCTTCCATGCAATTGCATTTTGCAATAATGAGCTCGAAGTCACCAGGAACAACGACTTGAGCTTAAGCCGCACGAATGTGCGGTGGCAGAGCTTTCCGTTTGACACCATCGTCTTTTTACGAGTTTGTTGGACGCGGATCGATTTTCTCGAGTGCTCACGCTTAGGCTGTGGAAATTCCCGTGCTTTCACTGTACGCCTTTTCCTCTACTGGACAAAAAGTTGCGGCTCTCTGTCTAAAGGGTTCGATTCCAGCTCAGAGAGCTGACGCCTGCAAGCTCCATGTTCTTTGGCAGCAGTGAAAAGCGATGTATTTTCCTCGTGGGTGATGGCTGCGCCCGTAGGTGCAGCTGCTTTCACCTTGAGCATTAATCGCAATGGGCCGTCAACGAGCAGCGACCTGGTTTCTTCCAGCTTAGCTGCAACCCTTCCAGGGGTTGTCTTTCTTAGCTCCGGCCAAAATCTCTGTTCCTCGGAATGACATTCTTCTGGCCCTACATCCCTCTCGTTAGGCACCTCTGTACTGCCCTGCTCAAGTGCAATCTCTCCGTGAGATGCATGCACCGGAATATTTGCTGTAGGGAAGTGAGGTGGACTTCCTGGGGCGAAAGTTTCCTCCACCATTTTATGAGGAGCCGTTGCGTCTTTGACATAAGCTGGTTCAACTGCTCTTCCGTTTTTCAACTCCTGTGAGAGCTGCTAACTGCTGCGTTAGCATTTGCTTCTCCTTTTCCTGTGCTTCCTTTTTTGTTTCATACTCTGCTTCCCGCTCGGCTTTCAATTTATCACGCTCATCTTTCACCCATTTCCGCAGTTCTGCTCCCTTCAATCCTGATTTAATTCCTTCGGCAACAAGCCTTTCCAACTCTTCAATGCCCATGTCGAAAATCTTAACCTTGCGATTCTCTTTCACTCGTTAAAGCCGCAGTTTCCTAGGTATTAGTAGTAAATCTTGCCCGCCTTCAGACAGTCATTAGCTTCTCAATGTCCTTGCCTCCAATCGGCGGCGTCAATCCCGAAATCTAGCCTTTTCCCTCGTCGAGATGGTACAGAAGAGGTCCTGACGCGGACGCCAGTTGTGATGGTACTGGTGGCTGAGACCTCAGGATTCGCGTCGCCCAAAGGAGACAGGTGCTTGAGAAACTCTATGACAATGAAGACGGACTTGAACATTCGTCTAGACGAAACGAGCTGACGACATCAAGGTACATTTCCTATCAGACTGCGACACTAAAGTCAATCCTAGCCCATAGTTCCACTAGGGCAAAAACTAACACGTTCATGTTCACTTCCAACAGGGACCGCAAAAGAAGCAAATGTCTGCGACACTAAAGTCCATCCTAATACATAGTTCTACTAGGGCAAAAACTAACGCGTTCATGTTAGGGACCGCAAAGGAAGCAAATGTCTCACATGCGCTGGCACTGTCGATGCAGTCGATGCTGCTATTGTCGTGGTTGTCGGCGATCCCTTGGTGGTTGACACGCGAACCAACACGTCGTTTAGTCGATCCGGCGATTTACTGCTCGGTAGTCGCCGGCCGGCTTGCGGGCACGGCTGGCACTGCAGCCTAACTGGCTGCGTCTCCGGGCGTCCTCGACGACGGCCTCGGAAGACCACGGCTACCGCATCTTGCGGCTAGCCCTCCGAATCATGAGTCCTCGGAATCCAACCCTGCTTTGTTCCATCTCCTCTTCTTCTACCTTTTTCTGACGCATACCCACAGAGGGGGATTGTCCACGCTAGGCCGTTAACTTCATCGTCGTGAAACCAATCTCCGACGTGCCCACTACAGCTGTCCTCCATCTCATCACAATAGCCCACTTTCTTGGAGTTTTTACAGTGCTCCTGAAACGATTTACTATAAATAGTCGGTCGACAAGTTTCCGGTGCTCCGTAGTACATGCAACGCTGAGTCCCGCTAATAAATATTGCAGATTACGCGTGTGATTGTTCAGAAGCGAAGCCATTGCAATAATGCACCTAGAGGCCGGTGCGATCACAGCCGCAGTAGTTAATTTCTGGGGCCAAAAAATCAAAGATCGTGCGTGTACAGATTTTGGTGCCCGTTCCCAAATATCTCACGTGTCGAAATACACATTCTAGCCCCCCAGTACGCCACACCCCATAGCCTAGGTATAGCATGGACACGCAACGCCCAGAACTCCTTGTTTCTGAACTGGCGGCGTTCGCTTCAGCCAAGCCATCTATCGTTTCTGATCGGATCTGTGGATCTCCCCTTCGGTCTGTGTTAGCCCGTGAAGAAGCAGCATGAGAGATGAAATAACCCCCCGGCGCCGCAGCTGTCACACTTGCTGCATTTACCATGGCTAGCCGAAACGCACTCCACCAGATTTTTCTTGCTTCGAGCTGAGGACGTCGACGTCTCTTTTGGCAGTCATGCTAGGGTCAGCAGCTTCGCCCCTGGGATGGCTCATTCAAGCTACAAAAAGGATTTTCGCGCGTCCAATGTAGCGAAGATGTGGTTAACGAAGGAGACGCTATCAGAGTAGGTTAGCTTTACTCCCCAGGTGTGGCAAATTTTCAATATACCTTCGATGCGCTGGGTGAAAGCTGAAAGAAAGCTAGCTTCTCGTCCCCAAACCCCTGGAAAAACATACGCGTCATGCATCGACAACGTCCTTGCCCTATGACGCCTCATTGGTGAAACATTCTTTAAGCTAATAAGGTGCGCCAAATCTTGAAAGGGATTGCGAAATTTGCCTTCAATGCCCCGGATGTGCAAATTCCAACCAGCGTCACCGACATACGCGTCCGCACAACTTGCCATTGGCTGGATCAGCTACAGTCTATTGGCTTGAACGGGGATGTTCAAACCACTCACCTCTCTGGAGACTCGGACCCGCGCAGTCTAATATGCACGATCATTCGCAAAAAACTGCAGCATTATGACTCGCCTTGCCCATCCCGTGATTATTGTCGGAGTAACGCAACGCAGCTGCATGTAATTGTCATTTGGGGGCTAATATCCATTGCGCGATATGTACTCACGTGTTGTCCACTTACCACTGTATGCACTCCATCCTAGTCTGCGTTTGCCCCAAACTTACGCCACAGGCAATGTAACCGCCATTGCCGAAGCACATTTCTGCACCGCAATAGTTCACCTCCATTCTAAACCGCCATCGGTGTTTCCCGGGCGATGGCCCCGTGTGCTTCTACTCTGGTATTTCGGGCCGCATGTCTCACGTCTGCAGTGTCGTCGGCATCAGTAGGACGAGCGAAGAGCGTATCCTCCATTTGAATGTGACCACACAATCTTGAACTACGGCTATTGTTATGGGAGTGAAGGAGGGATGCCTTTAACGACGAAGAGAAGACAGCCTGGCAGCGAGTGTGGCTTGCTACTCCATACGAACATGCGAGGGGTGGAAATGAGCGAAGGAAGGGAACCCACAAAAGCTCACACAAACACTAAGAAACGCCAATTAGCGCACAAAAACCGACAAACGCAGAAACACACACACAGCACACGCGCAGTAGTAAAGTTATCGTCCTCTAAATGCTCCTTCCCTGATCCGCGCATCGTCGTCTGCAGGATCACTCGACACTCATCCCAGTGATCGTCGTGCATGCTGCCGCTCGCCCCCTCCATGCAATCCATCCCGGCCCCCTTTACCCTACCACTCGCCCTAGCCACACCTACAGCTAACCTAGCTCCTACAATCCTTCAAGTGGAAGCTGCACTTGAGCAAAATTTAATGACTCCTGTGTTCAATTTACACAGCAATCTGACGAAAAATTTATTATAGTTTAAGCAAAAGGCAGAGTCGGGAAACTTCTTCTGAGTTTAATGGTTGGTAGGTTGAGAGATATTATATTATTAGGAATACTGGAGCTGGGGTTGTGTTGCGAGGGAATAAATCTATCGGCAAAATTCTGAATTGATCCGATTAAGTTAGGTAATTTCGATGCACACCAGAAATAGCAGATGCAAGTCAAGTTTATTATATGTGAAAATTGCATGAGCTAGTTTTCGGAGTTATGGCGGCCAGTAGTTATTTGAATGTGATTGGACCAGATTGCTTGATATGACCCTGCCAAGTTATCGGTAGGAATACACCTGGCCTAGAAAGAAATCACCGCTAGAAAGAAATCAAGTGCGAGTACAAGATCGCTGTAAAAAACTCGTATGACTAAATCCCCCTAGAAAGAATAACTGAAGTGGATACCAGAGGTGATTGTACGGAGGCGAAATCCTCCGTCGTCTTCCTCTAAAAGTCATCCACTGGTCTAGACAAAACCACTCCCGTTGACGTTAACACACTGGAAGAACACACTTGAGTTCAAACTGCGCAAGTAGGGATTACGAGCGGCTTAGCACGAACGGTAGAGTGTTGGTGTAAGGCAGAACGGATACCCTGCTGAAACGAACGCAATATTGGCTCCACGATGCTCATTACTGAGGAACTCCAAAGTACACCTTAACCCTCCAAGGTGTAGTACCCCCCTGTGATAAACAGAACGCTGACGGCAACAGGAAAACATAGCAACGTTGAAAATTGCTCGTGCCGCTTATGAACACTGACCTGTGCGGAGAAAAAAAATGATAGAATACTTGCTTTCATAAAAGGGTATATAAAAGTTTTTTTTTTGTAAATTTAAAGTACCGTTATTTGATGTTGTGTGTTCCTTATGCACATTTCCAATTTCAAACAGTGGTTTCAATTCAATTTTTTGTGCAGTTTCTGGATACCGGCAATATCTGGACAATCCGGCGGAGCTTCTCCGCTGATTATGCTGGTCGTGCCGTCACGTGTGACCGTGCTGCGAAAATTAATATTATCAATACAACGTACAACTTTTTTCACATTTGGTATGCCGGATACGTAAAGTAAGCATCTCTATCAAAACACTTTTGCGTACACTATATGTTCGTGCTAATGGCATAAGATCTAAACGAATAGAGAACCTGGATTTCTGTTGTTTGATTATTTTGTGACCAGATTGGGAAGCATCTTTAATACAACATTTAAGGAAAGTAAACTACGAGTATATTTGCCGTTGAATTGCCTGTCGCTCATATGTTTGTGCCTCTAAGCAAGTTGGAAAGGTTGTTAGCTTGTGTGTGCAGAGAATATTACGGAATAAGGTAGAAAAACAAGAATATACGCCTTGCGAGAAACGCCTTCCAACAAAAAGAAGTTTCGGCCTTTTATGTTTTGTTAATATTTTTCTTGCTCAACTATGCGTTCAAAAAGATTCTGAAATCGGGATTTGCCTTGTTATGTTCCTTAGGTACGTCTTCTAGGAAGGTATATTCGATAAATAGTATTTGTTCCAGGGCGTTTCAAATCAAACGAGTGATTGCGCCTTTTACGCTACAAAGGTTGAGTATCGTAGCTGACGTAATAAATGGGCTGCATCGACGTGTGAGCAGCGCCATAGTGCGAGACATTATTGCAATATTTCAGCCTGTCACGCAATGTACTCCTATAAAACACCCCGAAACTACTTCACGAAAATTTCAACTTTCAGACATTTTTGGCCGAGGTACCTTACATAACCAAGTCATGGCCTAAACGTTCCGTCTCTTTGAGATTTCATAACCAACCCATCCCTTCACGAGTAACAAACTCGGCAACGTGCGAGGAATGTGTCGAAGCTGGCTGCCAGTATCGCAATGATACCTGCGCCTGTTTTAACAAACAACGATTGAAATTTGAACCACCAATTTTAACAACTTAGCGATTTTGGCAATGATGCGGAGTAATGCAGGATTTACAGTTTAGTCAGAAGTCAACACTAGCTTCTTAATTTTGTTGAAAGACTTGGAAGTGCAAGTTCAAATGGTTTAGTCTACCTACAGTATACCACATACTTTAAAACAAGGCACTTTCTGATTATGTGTTTGGCAGCGGAAGATCTTTTAAACAATTACGCCAGAAAATGACTGCAATCAAGCTGCTTATAATTCTCTGCCGGGATTGTAACCGGATGTTGACAATAACATAGTGCCGCTCGCAGAATGAAAGTCGAGGCAGAAATATGCTGGAACCCATACGTCTAGCTTGTAGCTTTTATTGAAATAAAATGAAGGGTAATCGCGGCGCGTTGATACTCAAGCGGATTAAGCTAAGAAACCGTGCAGTCTACGGTTACCCCGCCAAACGGACATGGTTTTACGCCTTCGAATGCTCTGTCCCGACCAATGCCGTAGTATTTCAGCTTAGGTTGTTCCATCACAATTCATTCAGAACGTGGGTGCCCTTAAGAAAATATCTCGAGTCATTTATTTTCATTATTATTTACTTTTTTAAAAAATACATGGCTCTTTTATTATGAGGCTTTATTTTATATTTCAACAATTTCAGAAATTGAGGATTAGTTCAGGGGCTGTTATGAGCCCTATTACCTACGAAACGCTTACTGTGGAGCCCAAATATAAAGTACGGCCTTTATTATTTCTTACACAGGAGACAGGAACTATTGGTTGGAAAATTATGGTTTGATACCCGTACTAACGAATCCGGTATAGACGTTCGCCACCATTATGGTAAGCGCCTCTCTCCGATTTCTCAACATTTGAATTACGTAAATTCCGTTGCATGCACAAACTACTGGTATTAAGGTGTTTTCAAATAATTTTCACTTTGTAATCCTCACAATACACAGTAACATTGCGGCGTATGTGCTGGTGATGTATGTTCGAAAGCACAAATTACGTAAACGGATGAGAATATTTAATCACAGTGCAGAGGAATATGAGTATATATTTACATTTGGGACTTGTGACATCATATTTATTTAGCCGTTTTCCGGGTGCGCATGTTGTCTTAAATGCCATGATCTCTCTTCAATCAGTACCACGGAAAGGCTCAATGACGCCCAAAGCTGGATGACGGCCTGTGGTAGGCCTCTATTGCAATTTTTTGGTGCAGCGATCCTTTGTAAAACCGCTATCTTGGGTCCCACTACATTATGTTATTCTAGGGCCCCTATCTATATTACATACATTAAAGTGATGCACCGTACTAAACAACAATAAGATGCTTACTATTATGCTGCCGGCTACAAGTTCTAAAGGAGCAGGTCGGCGTCGGCCGCCACTAGGAACACAAGGACTGCAATATTTTAGGTTTGTGCCAGAGATTGGGCGATCGGTTGTTTGGGAGAAGAAATCGAACTCTAAAAGTTGGTGCTGCTCTGAGAGCGAAGGACTATTTCAAGTAAATTGGTCGCATGCAACAAATATACAAGATGCTTTAGTTTACGTGGCGGGTGTCACAAATTTGTCGTACCGTCCACTATTAAGGCATCCAACATGTACTGCATTCAGCACAAGTCTTGTGGACAATTTCGGCGGAACGGCTCAACTAGAGCTTCTTTACCATCTGCTGCATCTTGGCGAGGGACACAAATACTGAATAATTGACGAATATTTGACACCTGCACGACGTCTGTCCTCATCGCCGATGTTGGTTTTCCAGCCGTTGCTGGTGTGTGCATCTTTGTCGTCGTTCACGGAAGGCTATGACAGCGCAAACATCCCACCTCATTTGACTCCCGATGGTGGGACACCTGTGCACTGCCTGTGTTACTGTAGCTGGTGGCCATAGTGCTGTTTTTTTACAGTGCTGGAACATTGCGCCCATGAACTCCTTATTTTTCTTGTCTTTTTATCACGTAACGCTGTAATCACTTTTTGTTCCACCGGCGTCTTTCCCTTCGCACGGCCGCTTTCTCCCGCCTTTCCCGACGTACCCAACAAAAAGCTTTGTCCCAACGACTACTTTCGCTTGGCCACTAGGAACAGTGACCCATGTCCTCTTGTCCTGTAAATAAAATCCAGACGGTGATGACGCCTCGTTATTCATCGTCGACGTATTGATTACACAAAGTGTGAACTTGTGTCATCTCGTCGCGAAATTGGCCTACAATGATGTCAGTGTGCCAATCCTCAATTTCGGGTTCTCGCCGCACGTCCGTCATCGTGGCGGGTCTTTGGCCACTCTTGCACGGGTACAAGACTAAGAGGTTTCCGCTGCAGCCTTCAAAGGAACGTTAAACAATGTCGAAACCACACGCCTGCCTCCGTTATCTGAGGCTGACCTCTGTTAGGTGATCGCTAAGGATATCATGGCGGCACAAGAAATCCGACGCTCTTTGGAGTCATACAGCGACACATTAGATTTTGATGATCCTCCTTTGGGAAAGACCTCAGGGAAAACGCAGCGCACCAACACCAGATACGCCAGTCCAGCGCACAAGCGGCGGTATCGCGTGTCCCTGGAAGAGTTGCTTGTTATTCGAAAGTAAGTGTACACTCCGCTCAAAAAAACTTCATTCAACATTTTTGTAATTTATGGACGTCGCCGGTTGTATCGGTGAAAAATACAGACGCCACATACAAATTATGCGTCGACAAGACATCTTAATAAGGTCAGAAAAAGGATGTATATCCTCTTCGACTTATCGACGATGCGCTAGATTGCCTTCATGGTGCGGAATACCTTTCCTCTATTGATCCCCGCTCTAGGTGCTGCCAGGTGGCTGTCGACAACACGGGCTGCAAAACGATGGCTTGTGTGACTCCTAACCAGCTCTACCAATTTAAAGTAATGCCCTTTCGCCTTTGTAACACTCCGGCTACATTTGAGTGAATGATGGAATTTCTGTTGCATGCCTTCAACCTGTGCTATTTGGACGACGTTATTGTGTTTTCGTCTATGTTTAGAACAGACTTTCAGGGCCTCGCTTACACTGGCCGTTTTTCGCAGAGCCGTACTGCAGCTGAACTCTTCCAAATGTCAGTGTACAACGCCAAGTCACTATGCCATCTGATGCCCACGGAGTACAGCCCGACCTTTATAAGATATAGGCTGTGCGATATTTTTTCTGTGTTCAGCAAAAACAGTGCGATATGCTCTTATTTCCGCTGATTCATGTGAAAATTCGCAAGCTCGCTCATCCTCTCACAGAACACCTCGAGAACTATGTCCACTTTGCCTGGAGACCTGACCAAAAAGCTGTTTTTTGTGCGCCGGTCCCCACTCTGACCAGCTCTCCAATGTTGAGCCACTTTGATTCTCTCGCTCCGACGGAAGTACGGCGTGATGCCAGCGGGCCTGGAACAGGCACTGTTCTAGTCAAAGTTCAAGTTGAAGGCGTCCATCACAAGCATTTTTTCTACGCCAGTCGCCTCTTTTCCTCAGCGGAAGCCAACTGCACCATAACAAAACGAGAGCTGCTTGCAGGGATGTGGGCTGTAGGCAAATTTCGAACAAACTTGCACGTCGCCCTTTCATCATCGTGACGGACTCTAATGCCCCCTCCTGGTGGTTGTCCATGAAAAGCAGCACGGGACGACTCGGTCGCTGGGGAAGCGGCCCGAAGGATACACGTTGACTGCTTTCCATAAGTCCGGCAATTCACAAAAACTACGTGACTGCCTGTCGCGCTACACTGTCTGTAAACCGAACTACACTGACACCAGCGTCGATGCCTATCTTTTGGGAATTTCCGATTTCCTCCGTATAGGTGATAAACAATGCTCCGACTTTTCATTGCTCTCGATCATCAACCGCCTCGAAAATAACTCTACTGGTACTTCTTTATGTGCGTTCCTCCTGCGTGACGGAGTGCTCTATAACCGGAAATACCACTTAACGGTCCCGGCCCTTTACTCGTTGTAACGGAAGACTTGCGTCAAGACGTGCTCAAACATCTTCATGACCAGCGCCGCAAAAAACCAAACTACGCTCCCTGCAGGCCACATCCAGCCGCTAGATACCCTTTCCGAACCCTTCTTTCTTGTCGGCGTTGTCCTGCTTGGTTCATTTACTTTGTCCGATTCTGGCAACAAGTAGATTGCGGTTGCTAGGAACTATGCACTTCAGTAGGTTCCATCACCCGTGCACTACCGACTAGCTGAGCTGCGGATGTTGCAGACTTTCTCCTTGAAAATGTCACCTTACAACACAGCGCTGCACTTCAGCTTCTCACGGATTGTGGCCGTTCTCTTTAGCCAAGGTGGTTGATAACATACTTCGATCGCGTTCTACACGTCAAAAACTTTCCAAAGCGTATCCCCCATAGACTAACGGCCTGACAGACACGGCTCCTTTCCTACAATGACGACAGAGTGGGCCTCATGCAATCTGGGTGGGACCGCCCTGAGCGCTTGTACATAGATTCCATCGTGTTGTAAACACATCACTTCACTATCACGAATGGTTTGCCTCATCATTGCCTTGCTGCCATGTAACAGTATTTTCATTTCTTATGCCCCTATCTCTGTCGTTTTTAATGTTCTTTTCTGGTTAGCGGGTTTTGTTTGGGCTCAGCTGGGGTGTAGAAACATTTTTCAAATGATGGCGGCATAGAATGTTTATTACGGCGTATAACAAGGCGCCGTTTCAAAACTAAACAAAGACGCCTTAGGTTGCGAACTTGGCCTGGTCATCCTGGCCCCTCTTCTAGACAACGTGTGGTTAACCACCCGCCATCGTACGTTTCTGATGAACTGGCAGGAGTATAGGAGTAAAAAGATCTCGGCGTTGCCCACTGCAGATTTTACTTACTGCGTTAACTCGGATAATCCCGATAAATTGGTTAGGTCGGACATCTGTATGGGTCGCAGACACACGCATGACAGCTGTGAATAGCACCGATACCAGAGGATCTCATTACAGACACCGTGAACACCGTAAATATTTTTTCTGAATACCAGCAGCTCAACGGAAGGCGTAATTTCCCTCTTGTTTTGTAGATGGCCGTAACACCAAAAACTGACATTGCTGTCTGGTTAGCTGCCAGTAAAACTTTCGCAACATATGTTCCCTCTGTTCTATGTGAATTTCTTTATTTTAAAGCTTCTTGCGATCAAAACTCGTTTCCGCTACCTCCTCAAGACACAAAGTAAAAGTTCGTTATCATCTTCAACTAAATAGCTGCTCAGTAAAAATTTCGTATTTTGGAATAGTGCCATGAAAGGAACAAAACAGTTGTTATTCAGCACCGATATTTTGAGGAGGGGATGAAAGATAATTTTGCAACTGTTTTTTTTTTTCAGAAAAAAAGTTTACCTCTAAATACATACTTAAATATTTCAATCCAGCCTACCACTGCGCCGTGTTTACGTTGAGAATAGGAGGTACGTAAACAATTTACAATATCTGATTTGCTTTTCTGGGCACTACATAGTACTGTAAGTAATGTAAAAAAGTAATTGCTATTTCCGTGGACCAAATAATTTGTTGTCTCCAGGAAAAGGCAGCCCCTGAAACATTTTTGAATAAGTTGCAAGCAGCGGCGCCATTTTAAGCTCACAATTTGTAGTAATCTTGACATTCCGCTAATCAAGAATTCATTAATTACGTCCCCATTATACCCTGTCCATCGTAACTTCAAAACGTTCCAGATTCTTTGTTGCTTCATTCATTAAGCCTGTGCTCTGTGTAAGTGTATCACATCCGTTGTGTGTTGCTGTAAACAATGCCTCAATGTTTGTCAGTTTCCAGCAAGTTTCCGGATTACGGTTCATGGCCGCCATCGAGCTTACAAAGAAATATAAAATTACCCAGCAATTCCAGCTCAAAGTTTTGCAAATAACAGAGATGAAGGCTGAGAATAGTCATCAAAAAGAAAACAACCTTCTAGAAATGTCGCTGATAGTGGCAAGAAAACGGCCCGTTGTCTTGAACGAATGGTGTTACGCTGTCGACCAAAATTGTATGACATTGGAGACTTGGGCCGTCCTACAAACACTTTCAAGAGCAGAACCCTGCTATAGTCCCCCAAATGTATTGCATCAGCTGTCTTTAGGCTAAACTTAACCAGAACTAATGAGTGATCATAGCTTGAAGGTGAAGTGGTGTAGAGCACTGCACAGGCCCGGGCTGGCCCGAAAGCCCGGGCCCGACCCGGCCCGCGGGCCGGGCCGGGCCACCCGAAGTCGATTTTCAGCGGGCCCGTGCCGGGCCCGGGCTTAAGAGCGCGGGCCTGGGCCGGGCTCGGGCTTGAATTCATAGGCCCGGCCCCAAATAGTTCCGACGTGAAGTGTACAAAAGAGGATTGAAATGAGTATTCTGAGTTTATTTTTACGCTCTTCTTGATGTTAGTTGTACGAATTGTTTTAAAAACGTGTTTTGCTAGGTGTGATAGTCACTATACTATAATTTTAATGACATATCATGTGCTACGTAAAGATTTTATATTTTCGTGGGTAACATACCAAAGACACGATTGCAAGAAATGCCCTAGCGGGGAAGGAATTAATTCAGACGACCTGGAGCTGTGTACCTATGTCAATGTACATGTGTGTTTTAGATGTCGCACCAATCGAAATACGACTGCCGTGGCTGGGAATCAAACTCGCGTGCTAGACGAAACAACACCGCTTAAAAACCACTGCAGGTAAAATATTTCAACGCACGTACCTACTCGTCGATTCAAACGTGGAGCAAAAAATTTCAGCAATACAAACTTGTGGCTGAGACAACCACGTGAAGTTGCCAAGAGTCTGGTCGTCAAAGGTGATGGTGTCTCTCTGACTCTCTGGTGTAAGAATACAAGTTTTCACGCCGATGTGGCGTGAACTGCAGGCGGTGTAAGCTAAAGTACTCTTATACCTTTATTTTTTGTGTTTCAGTTCATGACGTGCTCCTACAGACTACATGTTCCGTCTGATTGCCCGCTACGAAGACACTGAACAAAATATAATAAACAATTTTTCTTCACCGTCTAATGAAAAGCGGGTCTGGTCACACACACGCGGGCCCTCCCTAGGCTCAAAAATAAATGACCGGGCCGGGCCGGGCCTGGGCTTGAGATGACGGGCCCGGACCGGGCCCGGGTCAGCCTCGCTTATAAATGCCCGGGCCCGGGCTGGGCCCGGGCTAGGCGTTGCGGGCCCGGGTCGGGTTCGGGCTTCACAAAGTGGGCTCGGGCCGGGCTCGGGCCTTGAAATCAGGCCCGTGCAGTGCTCTAAAGTGGCGGCCTGGGCGCAGCTATGTTGGATGATGTGACGTCACTTGGCATTGGTGGTCTTGTTGGGTGCGATTCTCACCGTGGCCTTCAATAGGCTGGAGTGCGTCGACGAGCGCCGGGGCGGCTTTAAGGGCGCATTTTGCTAGTTATTTTGGAATGTTGCTGCGAATGAGGACTTATCAGACTCGTAGAAATTGTGTGGAAATCTTCAGAGAATGCTTAGTCCAAAAAGATAGTGCATAGATCTTTTTAAACGCTGTTATGACTGGCGCCCATCGCCAAACTCCTGTTCACGTGTTTCGTATCTGTTTGACAAAATTTGGCTTTATTTCGACGTACACAGCAACCATGTATATCAGGAATTCCAACCTACGGTTGCGAATCCTGATTATGCGGCCCCTGGGACCACGCCCGAGCCCTCTACTCTTGTCACTTCTGAAAACTGACAGGGTAATTATAGCCACAAATGGGGTTAGACATAAACTAAACAAGATCACCTCCAGTTGGCATTGCCTCCCATTTTCACACTTAGCCAGATAACGTATACACTTTCTTCCTTTGCAATGGTCCAATAAAAGGCCCGCCCCCCCTCCGCCCCATTTGGTCGTCTGGCCCTTGGCAGTGTCAGCTTCTTGTGACTCGGCCCTCCACCTCAAAAGGTTGACGACTCCTGATATAAATGAAACGGCTTGGATCTGCTGGTTGCCACACTTTTATCTCATGAGCACTTAGGTAGCCATTCGCACACGGGTTATGAACACAGTTGGAAATAACGTCGAAGCTTCAAACTCTGGCGTAAGGTAACTGTTCCTACGGCTTAGCTCTGGTTGTGCCAACTTGCATAATACGGGCCTGAAGTGCGACCAAACACACGCAAAGCTTACTTAAGCTAGGTTTCTGCGCTCGTCACGGGTTGCAATTATAGGTTAGCAGCAGCACCGAACGGCGAAGTTCCGGAGACACCGGCGGTGCGATGAAAGGGGTTTATTGTACTTTACCGAGGCACGAGCTACCACGGTAGCAGATATTCTACTCCGTGGCAAAGCTCATATGCGTTAGCGAAAACTAGAAAAGAATCTGGGAGATACCGCTCCGGTCTATACGACTCACTTGTTTCGTAGCGACGCACGCACGCAACGCGCCAACGCAACAGGATACATGCTAGAACAAGTGCGGAAAGGGGCATTGGTGTGGGCTACACAACACTTGCAAGCAGCCTTTCGTCATATTTTGAAAGAGTCACCCTTGCCTATGGCCTTCGAGCAAATTTTGTTCGTTGGAGAATGGCGAACGAACGACTCCTTGTCTCTCTGTTGCGCTTACTGCGGAAAGTGGTACAGTGTGAACGGCCATGTTTCCCATGTACGGAAACTTGCCATGTGACCCTAGTCTTTAGCGCTTCCTCCAACGTTGTGTTTCATTTCGTAACGAGCAACATGAGATCCGAGTGCATCGACAATATGAACGGCTTTGCTGCGTGCTTAAAACATTCTGCGAACGACGCACTTCGAGCGGACAATGGCAGTCTACGGTGAAACCAAAGCTGGAAAAGGCCAGTAGTGGTGAGTGTGGCGCTAGCGGAATCTGGATAAGGCGGGCTAACTGCTCCCTGTAAACGACCTATAACGGCAAAAAAATCCTCCATGTATCGTAACTCCAGCTCTGTGCAAGTACAAAACGAACGAGCAGCCTTTATGGAGATAAAGAGGGCTCCAGGCCACCAGGAGAAAAAGCCAGAGTGGCAAAATTGTTTTATGCAATTACATGCACAGTCGAACCAACAGGCAGGCGTGCACAGCCCCACAACACAGACTACTCTCCCGAGACAGCTTATAATATCTCTTAATGTGTACTTGTCTACAAGTTGATAAACAAAAGGTCGTGTAGGAGTTTCCCGGAAAGGAAGGAGGGGAGGAAGCGGGAAATGGAATGTACGACGCACTCTAAAGCTCGTGCCTCTACCGTACCGGGCTACTATTCTGCTGCTTTTTACTGTCCTAAATGGTTAGAACCGATTGGAATAGCGGAATGGAATACTACAACTGCCTGTGTAAGCGCGTGCATGGCGTCACGACAACAACACGACCAAGAACGAGCGGCCAATTAAGGAATATATAAAACTTCGCCGGTTCGGAACGCACTCTAACAAATTTTGAGGGGATTCTTCAGCCATTCGTTCACAAATTTTATACTCCCATATTTAACAAGACATGTCCTCGCTGCGATCTCGCCGTGCCAAGGCCGTGTTCTTTTCTGGTGAGTTTTCGGCGGGGTGCGAAGGCATAAATGTGCGGCCCCATTCCTTCCATCAGCATTTCCGGCCGTGAGCGGAGAGCATGATTCATAAGCAAAATGATAAAAAATGGCTCAAACCGTACGCAGAAAGTCGGATGGCTCCGTCCCAGAGCGAGGCTGCGGAGCAGAATATCCCAGTAGCAGAGGACGGCGCAACCACATGTTCTTGAAGACGTCACCGAGAAGCAAGGCATCATGGGCAGTAACGCTCGCGTGTTGCGAGGAGGTGGACGAAACGAGGGCGAATTGCGGCGCGGGCGACAATGCGATGTTTTGATTTGCAATAACTCCACTAATTCTCAACGCTTTAACAAAATTCTTGAAGGAGGTGATCACTAGGAAATTGCTTTACCTGAAAATGTGAACACCCATGTATCGGGAAATCCTCCTTCAGGGCCCAATTTAAATTAGTTTCACCATTTCGTTTGTGGGATATGATACGTCACATAAGCCAAACTCGGCAAAGGACAAGCGTCGTGCCGCGAGCACAGCCCCACCAGGGATGGCGCCGGGATCAGCCCCCCGTGTGCTGCCGGGTGCCACGTCTCGATGTCGCATCTAAGCTACCGTTCTGGGCTACCTGCCATTGACGAAAAACCCTTCGCATCAGACAACCTATGAAGCAGATTTTGAACATGCTCCTAATGCCTGTTCTCGTGAATCGTCGCTGTTGCTAGCTGGTCACTCAAGTCCCAATCATCCCCTTGACCTTTCAATCAACGGCTATTCGACAATATTGATGATTCCTCGGACATTGAATTAAACTGAATTTTAATTTCTTCCAACTGCTATAGGTATTGTACAACAGCTGTTGAGAGGGGAAGGTGGGAAAAAAGCTGCTTTATGATAGCATGAGACAACTTCAAACTCACATAACAAAAACAAAAACAAAATAACAGAAACAAAGGTAGTAGACGAGAAATGTATACAGTTAACACATTTTGCTACACGTATGAACACAAAATCTATACATTAACTTTACAATACCCCAATGCAAATAAATAACATTGCAAATATCAATGCAAATAACGCTTGAAATGTCACCACAAGCAGCCATGTGATAGGCAAATCGAGCACCTTCGGGCGGAATCTGGGAACGCTGGGCCCCCACTAGTCAACGGGGTTCAAGCGCCTCTTGTCTCTGCAGGGGATAAAGAGCTTGGACACGCTCAACGACTGCGGCAGACATGGTAACCCCCTGCTCCCTTCTGGTTGGGGGCCGTGCAGCCAACGGTCAAGAACCAGAATAAAATTGCTACAGGCGCTTACAACGCGGGGATCCTAAAACCATTCGACCATGTTGTGCGAGAAATGGGTGCGGGAAATGGGTGCGGGAAATTATGGGTTTGAGAAATGGGTAGTTACTTCGGTGACACTGGGCACCAACCAGTAAATAAATTGGTACAAGCTCCTCCTGCGCATAGGGTCTAGTTCCTGGAAAGGGGCCCGTGTTTGTGAGGAAATTACCCATTCAGAGGGGCCATTACTCTTAACGGACAGCGGTGGTCGAGTGGCAAAACCCTTGTCTTGTAAACGGGAGGTGCGAGGTTGGGAGCGGGGGCCGCCGGATTCCTCCAGCTTCTTTAAAGCGTGCAAGCTGTTGCTTTTTGTGCGCTGGACAATGGTGAGATAATCAGGAAGAAGAGCACGTTGCAGGGGCTGATCGAAAGAAGAAGACGAGCAACTTTCGGAGGGCATGTTAGGAGTATTGCTCAAGTCAGCCTTATGTAAATAGAGATGTTCTTTGTTTACGGCTGCTCCCGACTCCTTTCTGCTATAGCATAAGGTGCCTGGAAACCAGGAAACGAATCGGTCCGGTCTACCAAGATGGCGGAACTGGCACCAACCAAAGTGACCAAAGTGAAACATGCGGTGCTAGTGTACTTAAGGTGGATGAGATATATCAGGTAGAGTTTTCCTTATTTGAAGTAATCTGACCTTCGGTCTCTTGAATGAGGCCTATGATGCCGATGGCGGCCGGTTACAATTAGCAGAGTTATGGTGCTGCTGCCGAAAGTCGACTGAGGGATGAATAGAGGAGAGTACGACGACTATGCGTCCTGACCTCTCACGATTGGCCTCGGACGGTGCAGACAGTGATCCCGTAAACACTGAGGTGACTGTCGCAGCTTATCACCCAATGAAAGAGAACCTGCTTCTACAGCACGAACGAAGTTTCACTCAGTCTATCATAATGCTTCAAAAACTAAAGCCAAAGATGAAAATGGAACGGATAATCGCTCGGAGACTTTGCAGCGACGCAAAGGCAACAATAAGGTTGACCATAATGACGACTGATGTGTGTGTAATGTTGAAGTGTTTTCTGAGCGACTTACAAACAACTCAACTTATGTAAAGATATTAAAATGGGGAAATTGAACAGTTCATCGACACCGACTGCTTAAGTAAGGAATTGATTAGACACATTGCATTCGAAGACCAAAAAATTGACATTATGAGGCGAATTTACCATGGGTTAAAATACTAAAAGTTTGGCAGCATGGAACAGTAGAGTATTATTACGTCATTGAATGGATCGGCCGCCTTCGAAAATTTTTTTTACTTCCGGATATGCTACCAGCCACTCGATGTGGAATGCACTTTTTGAAGAGTCAGCTGGCAAAAACGTTCGCTCCCATCACATTGTTCATCACAAGAAAAAGGGGGGACTATTTAACATTCCGTCACTACTCTGTACATCTAAATTGGAGTTTTCCAAGTTCATCTTAACATTCCCAGGAGATGACTGGAAGCAAGATAGTCTGCTCATCAAGCACTAAAATATCTCCACAAGTTCCACATAATAAATATCTCGAGCATGTAAATACAGTGATTGACCTGCGGAAGTAGAACAGTGAGATTGGAGATTTGTAGTGAACGGCCAAAGGCTCTCTAAAGACCGAGAGACTGCCATTGCCTCTAATGGACGTCTCAGGTTGAAGAAAACAGTTCACAGCGGAAGTTGTTGGAAGACCAAGAATGCATCACACATACAGAGTAGAACTTACAGATCGCTAAGCTCGAGGAGGGAGTGGCAAGCGCTAATGAACTCTTTTCAGGCCACTGAGAAATGGTCATCACAATCTAGTACCGTGGAAGAGAAACTGCACATTTCATACTGGATACGTCGAGCCGCGGTACTCTCGGCGTGTGCCCAAAAGACGAGCCCTATTGGCAGCCTTGACATCTGATTGACTGAGCGGTGTTGACAGGAACAGATTTATTATACCTAGGGGTCACAGCCTTTACAGTATATTTCCTGAAGGTAGATGTGTCAAAAAGACGAGCCCTATTCGCAAACTTGTATCTGATTGACTCAGCGGTATAGGCAGGAACAGATTTGTGATGCATTGGGGTCACAACCTTTACGGTATATTTCCTGAAGGTAGTAGATTGGCTAAGCTATTTTTTGTGAGGGGCTGGGAGGATGCGGCATTTTGTTCCGCTTTACATTTGAGCAATAACCCGAATAAAGAAGAGGAACTTGCCGTTGTAGGGGCAGACAGAAAGAAGATGATGAGGAAGACGAACAACGTTTTGACGATGTTAGGAGTATTACGCAATTCAGTCTTTTACGGCAGCTTCCCACACAAGCGTCCCCAGAGCTTCTAAATGCCTTTGACATGGGAATAAAGGCTTGGAGCTTCACCACAAGCAGCCGTGGCAGCCATGTGGTAGGTCCCTCTAATCGATGGGTACGAAGAGTAAGGAAGGAAGAAGAAGCCGGTCGGCCGCCCACCGCCTGTCGGTCGTGTGGTGGGTATTATTTACGCTGTTCCTGCTAACTGAACCATGGCCGCATTTTAGGGGCGAAGCTCCTCTTGCTCGGGCCCTGTCCCGTCCCTCGTTGCGCCGTGTACATACCGCCGAAGATGATTGTGGCAGGATGCCCCTAGGGATTGGCCAACCAAAGATTGGACGAAGAGGTCAAAACGTTCAACGCGTTCGTTGCTACCCAACAAGGAGGAGAGTAAGAAAAAGAGGTCGTTCGTCGTCTGCGAGCTCAAGACACGTACCCGGGGTACGCGACACAAGATGCTCTACAGAAGGCGACGGCGAAGGCTAAAATGTCACACACCGAATTTTCCAACTTACCCATGGAAATTCTCATCGCCCCAAACAAGGCCTACATGATCACCACAAACATCGACGTCGTCGACGGGCTTGTCAACGGAGCGGTGGGAAGTCTCAAGCTTTGCGAGCTAGGAGTGGTGGTCTTGACGCGGCGGCGCCCGGTTTCGATCTTACGACTCTCTGGCTGCGACGGGAGGTACGTGGCGCTCTTCCCACTGCGCAACAAACCGACACGCGAGCATGGCTACGAATGCGCCTTATGTCCTTCACTCATTCAGATGGTGCGCGCCGTCAAGAAGACCTGTAAGAACGTGTCGAGTCTATATTCTGTGTGGGCGAACGTTTCACGGTTTTACCGATAAGCATTTCAGCTTCGCTCTTCTCATCATCATTCACTTCATGGAGATGGCGGGATTGTTTTGCCATAGGTCCTCCTACATTTCCACTTCTTCAGACTAAATGTAAAGCCAATTGGTCCTGACGTTGAGTGTCACCTTGCACGGCCGGCCAGAAAGATACTGCCGCGCTCGGCCATGCCCCCTTCCCGCCCCCCAACGGTGACGGGCAACCTTTTCTCAACTTAACAACACCTGAAGAATGCACGTAAGCGGAACTGCAGGGACCAGATTTTCGATGACCCTCGGAGCCCTCAAAAAACGCCGCAAATAGCACCTATGACATCGAAGCACAAGGATGGCAGTGATGTACGGGCGACTGTTATTTGTCGTCGCAGCAAGACGCCATTCAGCACAGGAGAGATATTTCTGGTGCCGCGTCATCCTAAAAACAACGCCAGCATCCCCGCAATCTCTCGACGTGGTGTCCAGCGGTCAAAGCCAAAGTAACACTGCTACCTCAATGAACGTGGTTACATAGACTCATGTAGGCATGGGCCACAACTCCACGACAGTCACTTTAGACAATGTGCCTCATGCCACAAAGCTGTGCGGTATCTCTTCAATGACCATTGGTGGCTGCACAATTGAGTGCGACACCCAGTTGCTTAGGTAACACGGCTGCTTGTCTGGAGTTATCGGGGTGGACCCGACTGATATCGATGAGTACCTTCAAATACATACAACTTGTGAATCGTCAAACATTCAAAATATTAAACAATAGGGTAGCAGCAAGTATGCTGTGGTCACATTTAATACCATCTACTTACCGAAAATGGTGAAAACTTATTTCGAATTATCTAGTGTTAAAACGTATCAGCTCCGATCGTTGTTTTGTTACTGATGTAACAAGGACAGGCACCTCCAGAAACCCTGTCCCAACGCGGCTGTCTTCGCAACCTGCTGAAATGGCCATAAAAATGATGTCTGCTTTAACGAAAAGCCATACTGCAACTCATGGCGTACGGAAAGAAACGCGCTAATTGATCCAGTTTGGTCAACAAAGGCCATAAGGTTGCATCAAGTTCGCAAGCCTGAAACTGGCTAAAAAAACAACGAACATGCCACAGTCCGACATCGGTAGCCAAACTGTGATTCCGCCGCTAGAGAGTACAATAAAATTGACAGTATTGGAGCAGGAGAGAATACAACCCACCTTTGAGAGTGAGGTTACGGTTGATCCTTCTGCTGTAATGAGTAAAGAGCCCGCAGCAACTACGTCAACCACAACTTGGAGGAAGCAGGCTTCCCGATCCAACAGGTCACCACACCGGACCCGGCAACCACACCTCCCTGGAAGCATCGAAATATTGCAGCAAGAGCTCGTCTCACAGCGCCTCTGTCTGCATGCCTGGGAAACAACTTGACCAAGCTCTCGCTAAGGAGAAGTTGGAGAATGAAGACCAAATTGGCTGTCTTACGGAAGCCCTTACACTGTCGAACACAGACGATACACTGTGGAGCAGCGTCGGGATTTCCGTGCACTGACGTTTCCGTGCATTGACATAGTTCGGGAACTTCTCCACTATCTGATTCCCAAAGAAGTAACCACTACTGAAACGGTGCTAAGCTCCACGTGGCGTAATGAGGGAACACCCATCTCCAACACCGGTAAACCACGGCTCCTGCATTGGAACTGTCATGCCATCCGTGGGACGCCCGCAGAACTAAATGAGCGCATAAAAAGCGTAGAGAGCAAGCCATTGGGGATTTTTCTAGAAAAAACGCAGGGTACCGGCCTCACTTTCTACTGATACAGATTGATACAATTCACCCAGCATAATATGTTTATCCAGGTCAAGCCATTCACAAGCTGTTTTAGAATTCCAGACAATGTTTTACGTCTTGAATATAGGTCATCACCTTCAAAGACGCCTTTTTTTTAAACAATGGCTTTTTTTAAATATAGCATTTTCAACTTTCCTGTCTATTGAAGAATATTTATAAAAAAGTTCCGCTGTCATCTCCATCGGTTCAAAAGTTATGATCATTTTTACCCCTCCGTGTCACATCGGAAACCGAAACTGAAGGTTTCCGAATCCGCAGCATCTGCCATATCGTCATAAATGTGTCTTCGTATATCCGTTACCTAATGCTAATTTATTTAGGTACATTCTAAGCTTTAGGACAAATTTTGCAGGATATTGTACATTCCATTTATTTCAAAATTTTCACTAAAGGGCAGCGAGTTTCCAGAGCGCGCATTTGCGTTGCCTTGCGTTTGTGACTGGTTGTCCGTGCTTTTTTGTACGCCGTTTTAGCACGCCGATTTAGTTCTAGCCTTGCAAGGGGACAGTTTTAGTTTTTTAAAATCTGCTGTTACAGTTATAGCACGAGGATTGCGTGCCTGACCACTGACTGTCACCGTGTGACGACGGCCGCATGTGAGTCAAATTTAAGACGCAAAACAGGCAAAAAAAATATGTGTGCTTCAGCTCGGTCAAACGGAGATCGTGCTAGCGGAAGCAAGTTATGAGCCGGGCGGATTTTAGGCGCATTGACTGATTTTGATTTTACGTACAATAGGTCTAAACCTTCAAAGCCATTTTTCTCAAAACTTTATTTTTGCATTCATCAGTTACGCGAGCAGTGATAACTTTGCTTCTGGTAATTATTTTCGCACAAAACATTTCGTGCTGTTTCTATGCATACAGAACTATGCAATGAAGCAGAATGACTGAAATATACTGCTTACGTTTTATATTATGGCTAGTTGTGTGAAACCCAAACATGCCGGATATCAAATTTTTCATTCTTTTTATGATTACACAACTTAGCTTAAAGATGTTATATTCGTGGAGGTTAGATGCACAGATTATTGTCTTCATTACGTTCCTGCCATGTCGTGTTTGAATAGCACCTACCATATTGTAGTTATGACTGTTCGCGCAACGTGCATATTTTCGTGCATTTTGTTTTATATAAATTTTTGTCAGGCATTTTTAGCAATTTTATCATTTTAATTGTTTCTATCTGTATAAGCTTTACAAGCCAAAAATATAATTGTAACGTTTGGGCTAAAGTTGTAATTTTTTTTCGAAGGTGGTGACTTACCTTAAGTCAGTAGCGTACTGCCAGATCCCTACTGCCGTATTAGACCCCGACGCCCAAGAGGTGCTGGCTGCTTGGCTGCGCGTTAGATGTCGCAACTTCACGACTGCTTCCATATACGTGCGCTCACGCTCTGCTCACCATGATTACACGAGCGTCAATCCCTCCTGTACCCGCCGCCTTCGCACGTTGTACTATCATGAGGCCGCAGTGTTAGCTGGTGATTCAAATTCCGAGAACAAGGCCTGGTGGTACCACATTTCGCCAGGTTGAGGACTACAATATATGATCCGCAAGAGGCTGACAAGGCGGAGGTGCAGCTTGTAAACGACCTTGGTCAGCCGACGTGACGAGGAGCTAACCATGGACAACGTGATACTATTCCCAGCAGACATTAGCAACAGCTGATGATGTGGCCACATGGTCTCGCTAACCGATGCCATGAGCAATGACCCCATCGGTATCCAGCTCTCCGGTAAAGACAGGATGGGTAGGAAGGGCGTGCCTTACACGAACTAGCAGCGTTTCAGAGACACCTTAACCAGCCGATGGGACACGATAGACCAAACAAACCCTACCTACGCACCTTTGGCAGATCGCATTCTGAAGGCTGCGGAAGCAGCTATCAGACCTTCAGAAATGGCGCACCACCGGATCTTCACCCGGTCAATGTCTGAAAGCACAGGAATGAACTGGGGGAGCCGTACGTATCAGGTGGACGCACGTACTACTACTTAGTGAGCATACGGCGAGAACCCCCGAAGATCCGGCGTCATGTAAAAATGCGCAGTCGCCAGAGATGCAATTGTTATTCAGATTCTTTTCACCGCACACTTGAGCAGGAAAGTTTCGGTCAAGGTTGCGGTCTCTCTGCGGACGCGGTTAGCTCCAGGGAACGGTGCAGGTGGTGATCCTTCGCATTGGCATTGATCCCGAGCACTTCTAGGAGAAGGCTTCTATGCATACCTTATGCTTACATTGGGGCTGCTCTCCTGGTGGGCGAGTTGTACGCTATCGAGACTCCATTCCCAATAACCGAACGTGCGGTGGCTTTAGAACAAATCAATGTCCAATGTGCACCACGGAAGGATGATATTGCGTGGACAACGCGTCAACACCTTCAGGCAACTTTATGAGAGGAGCTTCTTGACACGATAAATAACATAGGTATGCATAGATAGGTGCCACCAGGCTTGAAACAGAATGTAATAACTGCAAAAGTGCAACTTATACACCAGCAAAATACCCGTCGGTAATGGCCAATCTTCAAGCGTTATCTCACTTATGTCTGCCCTCTGAAGGATAATAAAACGAATGGCAGTAAATAGACTGAATTACCACCTCAAGGAGGAACATGAGTGCTTCCACCCGTGTCAAACTACATTAACGGAAAATCTGGCGGCGCATTATTTCTTGTTTCTCGTGAGGCACAATTTCCGAAAGCCAAATCACAACTGATCGCACCTCATGGTCGCCTGGACAACCGCAAAGCATATGACACCGTTACTCACACAGCTGTTCTTGAGGGCACTGTGTCCAGAGTTTCTTGGACAACCGGACTTTCGAGATCCGCTCTGGCCGCCGAGACACTCTCCAATTTGAAAACCGTTCTGCAGTTCCCCAAGTACCATATTACCTACCGTAGTTCTTAATTTGGTCATGATTAAGCATGTGCGACATGTTCCAGCTGTCAATGGCGTCCATTTCACGGAATATGCCGACAATGTTGCCATATGGGCCGAAGCTGCCGGCCATTCCTCCTCAGAAAACACTGTTTGTAGACCCCAACGAGCTCATTCCGCATTCACCAGTTACCTCGCCGGTACCAGAATGGGGTTTTTCTTGAACAAAACACACTTTATCATCATTAGGGGTAAGCTAGAGTAGCAGATTTAGTTGCTGTGACCATGGTGGGTCAAAGTGTCCAGCGTGCCAAAGAACAGTACATCAGACTGATGGGATTCCAGTTCACGAGTCCTGAGGAACTTTAGAATGACTTCGGCAGTTGAAAGCGCAATAGAATTCTCTGATGAGATTATTTGGAAGGACTTCTAACACTTTCAGTGGAGCACTCCAAAGCATCGCCTGCCGACTAGTTCAAGACTTCTGGTGAGCAAAGCCCACAACGCGTCCCTTTGCTTCTGTCTCACGTTTCGTGAGACAGAACCGCTAAAGCCGCTCTAAAGGGCCGCCCGTCGTGTCATCATGCGGATTCCAAGACACACGAAGGTAACTGAGCTATACTGCCATTCTGCACTTGCCACTCTTGAATAAATAGCCCTTGCACAATCCAGAGGAGTCCACAATTGCCACGAACTCACACCACAAGGGTGGTGATTACTGAGCACTGATGGCCGCATTTCACCACCGGACACACCACTTATAAAAAACCACATACCACCAAGGGAGAGCATACTTATTACGCTGAAACAACCAGCCCCCCTAAACTCACCGTTGGAGGCACGCACCGCAGCGGACGTGGCTGGCTGAAGCTGGGGCTATTTTCTGGCACAATCTAACCCTTGAGATTTGTATGGACGCACGTTGGCGGCACAACTCACGTATAGGGGCCCAGGCTGCTTATTCCAACACAGAGGACCACCGGAGCATTCGACGTTTTTTGGAAGCCGCTGCTGAAAAGGGAGGCCTTCACTTTGCACGGCAAGTTGCTACTTATCATCCTGTACGTGTCTACAGCCAAGTGGATTTGGTCACTTTTGGGGCTGTTCTTCACCGTCCAGCCCGACGCTTCGCCTGCAAAACCAAAGTGACCCCAGCAATCGGCCTGCGGGGCTGCAATCGGGACTGCGGCCCACCAGACTTGTTTCGCGCAAAACCCCGTCCCGACTGGGTCTTCGCATATGAGGAGTGGCTCCGACCACGTGCTCGGCCCCAAGATGCGTTGGCCGGGCTGTGGCACTTTGTGTGTGAGGCAACCATAGCCGGACATTATTAACCCACTCCTGAAACCCTCCTGCCTCGATTTCTCCCAAATGAAAAAATTCCCCCGCATTTCCCCGAAGGGGAGTATGAGGAAGTGCGAAGCACGGGGTGATGCTATGAGGGGGAGTTTGTTGAAGTTTGGTGGCATTTTGCCCGTTAGTTACATTAACACCCCCTCGTGATCACGTTCGGCTTAACACGCCTCGTTTGTCCCTCTGCGGAAATCTTGGTGAATTAACGTGTATGTTCGAGAGGAGGAGCGCACCGCACCGCAGCGCACCGCAGCTGCGAAGCGCCGACCGGAGTGAAGGGAGAGGAGGCGCAGTCACGTGAGAAAATGCAGAACTAGCGGGTTTGTAGTATCACGTGTACACCACGCAGTTATCAAGCCGCTATAACGCCGCTGAGTCGCCAACGCACGCCGCTGACGACGTAGTTTGAATGCGTTAAAGATATAAGGCGCGTTACTAACACTGATATCAACGTCGCGTCCGTGGCTTAGTCGGTAGAGCGTCGCGCTGCGGCCGCAAAGTCCGCAGATCGAAACCCGGCGCCGGATGCTCTTTTTTTTTATATAGTGTAGTGGCCTGGCTGGCGCGCCGAGAGAGGGTGTTGCGAGCTGGAGAGTAGTAAAGGGGCTTTAGGAGAGTAGGCGAGGGGGGAGAGGAGGCGCTATGCGAGCGCGACGATTCAGGCTCGCTTAAGAACTGCATTCGCACTTATTCCTGGCCAATCTCCCACGTGGGTATGTGCCATGTCAGCGGCCAGGCAGCGCGCGCCCATCTCCCCCCGTTGCTAAGGAAGACGAAGAGCGCGCGCACCCTCAGCTGTTGCTATGCGGACGGCGGAAGGTTCGGGGTCGCTTATAAAGTGCATTCGCACTTAAAAAATTGTCTACCTCTCTGTCCCTCGAACCCCTTCGGGCTGTGTCTGGGACCACTGGGCAGCCACCATTCAAAGGGCACAACGGCCCTTTGTATCGGCAGGGGATTAAGTGCTTGGACTCACACTGCCACTGCAACCGACGTGGTAGGTTCCTCTGGAGCCGCTATTTACCCACCAGAAAAGAATGGGTACAGGCTTCCCCGTACAGGGTTTCCAGTATACTGAATTTCGGAAGACCACGTCGGTTTTTATGATGGGTAGGGCTAAGTGGTAGGTTTTCCTGTATTGCTGGGATCAACGAGTTAAAATTGGTACAAGCACCCCGCAAGCGGTTATCTAGCCTCGAAAGTTACGCGATGTTGCATGGAAATGCCGCACTTGAACGGGTCATTACGTTCAACCGCAGCGAAGGGCTGAGAGGTGCAGCACTTGCCTCGGAGGCGGGAGGTACCGGGATGGAATCGGCGTATGCCGCCCCCTCCCCCCCCCCCCCCCCCCGTTTTTCTTTAATGGGTACAGGCGTCCCTGGTTGAGTGCGGACCCTCAGCAATGCAATTCATGCCTTTACCTTTGCGAGGAGCCCCGGACCCTTGTCCATCTTGCGGGGCGTGGCTTGCTTGCCGCGTTGCATCATTGTCGGGTTAAAGAGTCTGGTGGCGTGTCCTGCCACTCACGGTTACCGAGTTGAGCATTCGCCGTGGCTGTGGAAATCACCACGTGCATTCGTGAGCCCGATGGCACAAAGAATATATCGGCAAAATATGCTGAGCGATGTCCACTAATGGAAAATCGGAGGAGAGGCGAGGCATGCAATTTATGAGCGTATTCAAAAATTGTGAGTTTTTCTTGCCACATGGCGCACGCTGACTTGTCGCCGGATAAGCGCCGGTGAGAGGAGCAATCGCGCGCAGGCTGAGGCTGTGGCACCCTCTCTTGCATTGAAGCGCATTTGAGCAATTTGCGTGCCCTATGTGCCCCAGTTTTGGGTAGTGGCAGCGTCCAACTCATGTGCAGTGCAATGCCTGCTTCTCGTCCCAGGGGGGTAGCGGCTCGTGAGAGAGAGAGAGAGAGAGAGAGAGAGAGTGGGAGAAATAAACGTTTATTTGCTGAAAAGACTAGCTAAGACCTGGTCCCTGCCTGACCGATGTGGCAGGTCTCCTCAGCCCAGAAAACCTCTGGAAGTAGTTGCCGTCTTCGCCCGGTTCACCAGATTCTTCTGGTTCTCCTGATCCGTGAGACGAGAATTTATAATAAACCACATATCATGGTGCAGCAACTAGTGGTTAGGGCGCTGTACTGCGAACAGGAAATTATTCATTCACTTTTCATGTAACACGGTCATTCCACACGCCCCACAACAATTATACGACGCAGGCAACAAGCTATTACAAAATAAATTCACAGACAGTTCACCAGCGGTTAAGGGAAAGAGTTCATAACCTAGACAGAATTGAATGCAGCACTAGAAAAACGCTCCTGACCACTACAAAGATCGTAGACGAGCGCTATAGGAAGGCTTCTTCTGCTAGGTATAGAGTCCACCTTTCCCATGTCCAGCACATCACGCTTAGTGTGGGTCGCACAAACAAAATCGCCACCAAAAATTGGGGGTAAAATTCGATAATGGACGCGTCGAGGGATGCGAAACAAGAGGAAGAGTAGGAGTTCTTCCCAAGTGCGTACAAAACAACAGCTTGAACGCGACGAACAAGAAAAAAGCACGTGCAAGGTCGCGCCCTCCGATCCCAAAGGTACAATGAGCCTTCCGAAGCAAAGTCTCGCGCAGAAATACGACGCCTCAACCCGACGCCATCCTCAATGGCAGGGTGAAAAAGGCCTGCACACAAAAGCGCTCGCGAAAAGGAAGAACTTTGCGTTGTGCACGAAAATTGCACTCGTGCAAAACGAGTAGGTCCACGTGTTGCGCCCGAGCATAGTGGGTCACCTCCATATATGCCCAAGTCCTGAAACCCCTGGACATTCAAAATAAGACAACTTACCTGCATAAAAGTGATAAGTGCCCAGATCACGTTAAGCCTCCAATTTTCAAAACGCACTATCGTCGGAAGGCACGTCATCTTCGGCCCACAGTTTCTTGCTATTGTTGTCGGCATCATCGGAGTCCACTGACGACGACGGCAACGCCCAGTGAACGAGTGTAGGCGGTCCAGTGGAGAGGGTCGTGGAGGAAGGAAGTCGTGAACTTGGCTGTTCGGGTTGGTGAGGTGAGGGTCAGTCACAACGAGGGAGGGGCCAGCAGTGCTAGGCTCGTCGTTGTCTCCAGCATTTCCTGAGTCGGCCGAGGAAGGAAGACCTTGCATGGCAGGCGCATCGAGCCGCTCCAAGAGAGATGGGGAATCCAGTAGATCAGCGACATGGCTGACAGAATTGATCAGACGGAGCCTTTGATGTTGGATGTGAGAGCAGCACTGGTAGTGGCCGTACTGTGGTCAGTGGCGTGCGACTTGGAGGAGAGACTAGAACGGCCAATTTCTGCCTTGCCGCTAGTGCCGGGCTTGCCTTCCTTCCGGCAGCTGCGCTAGCCGCTCGAGGAAGTAGATAGAGCGATTTTTTGCCAGCGCACACCCTCGCTTCCGCTGAGGCGGCTGCACGAGGTCATTGCACTCGGCAGAGCTCAGGCTCGTGAACAAGGAGATATCGGTCGAAGACAATCACGTGGCCTCCCCCGAAGGTGCAACTCTTCCTCTGAAGGCCAGAGGCAGCTCTTGAGTTCAATCTCTTGGCTGTCACTTAGTAATTCATCAATCGTCCTGGCGAAGCCCAAAACAGTACGTTCACTTGACGCCGGCTGGCTCAAGGAGTCCTGGCGTTTTTCGGGAAATTCACTTGAACTCTTCAGAGCCTGCTGGATGGGGCGCGCGCGAGGCGTCTCAGCGAAATTTCTTGCAGCATCCGCACTGAGCGGGGGCGCAGGGCGCCAGTGGTGGGATGGTTGCCCTTGCGGCGGCGACACGGGGCGTTACAGTCGATGTCGTCGTTGGTGCACGCGAGCAGCGGCCGCGCCAGGGGGTCTTGCACGCGCTAACTTGGTGATCGGTCTAGCCGCAGCGGGCCCATACTCTTCGCACACATTTGTACTTGAACTGGGTCTTGAACCTTTGAATCTACGTGAAGTTAAGTACACCCTTCGACTGACTGCCCGATCCAATCAGGCCAAGCCCCGATCGGATCGGATACACCGAGAGCTGGTGGGTAATGGAGCCAGTGGGTACAATCAGCTATTACTTGTGCTTGTACTTTACCTGCACACGTTACGCCGCAGCACAAGGCGTTGGAAAACGAGTATCCCGGTGTTTTATTATTACCACGACTACTTACGATGAGGACGACGACAGGAGCCGCTGACAGCCTGAGCCCTAATAGGTACTAGCGGCTCCTGGGCCTTGCACTGGGCCCTTGGATGGCACTACAACGCGTGGCAAGTTGACCCGGCTTGTACGAGAAAATCGCCCCAAAGGAATGGGGCGCCTGGAAATGATAATTTCACCGCAGAGATGGCTGAGATATGCACCACTTGCTTCATATGTGGGATATAGCCCGTGCGATTCCCCGTAATGGCAGGCCCCCACCGGTTTCTTTGATGCGTACAGGCGTCCTTGGTTGAATACAGACCATGAAAATGTAATTTTCACGCGTGCAAAGCTGTCTTTACCCTTGCGAGAGGCCCCTGATTCTTGTCGATCTGGCGGTGCCCCCTCGCCTTGTACAACACCGCTTCATCGGGGAAGAAAAGCATCTGGAGGCACGTCTTGCCACAGCTGGTAGGCGCTTAGCGTCCACTGTGGCTGTGGAAGTGGCTTCGTGTGCCTTGGGGGCGCCGGAAACTTGCCGGTAAAATTGGTAGAAGGGACTCCACGGCCTGGCGCTCAGCACTGATGCGAGACTACAAAACTCTGGAAGTATATCCGGCTTGCGTGAGGTTTCGCCTCTATGGAATGGGGCAATTGCAATCATGCTTCATCTATAGACGATACTCTATTTAGGGCTACTTAAACACATAAATTTCAGTCTGTCTATCTGTCTGTCTGTCTGTATGTCTGTCTGTCTGTCTGTCTGTCTGTCTGTCTGTCTGTCTATCAGTCTGTCTGTCCGTCTGTCTGTAACTTAATTCAACAACCCGGCCAAAGTGAAACATATGCTGCACAATTGGTTTATATAAGCACAGCGAAATCTAAACGTCTGCGTCCGGTGACAATGTTCATACATGTCAACTTTGTTGAACAAGAACAAAACATTACGCAAATACGAGGCACAAAATCCATACATAAGTGATATTTCTAGAGTTCCTTTATTTTAAAAATTCATGAATGCTTGGTATTTGTGATAACAAATGAGATACTACATCCACTGCAGAAACAAAATTCACTCCGTCGCCTGCTTTTGCCCGTGCCACCATAGCTCTTTGTGGCATTTTAAGAAATCAAACGTCAAAAGTAAGGGAAGGTTCCACCACATAGGTTGCATGTTCCGCTTAGAACGCACGTGGTGTACGTTAACAGGGTTTTATAAACGTTGGAGTAGGGTGCCTTTATTCACGCGTGTCTCCGCTGTACGGCAGCGCTGGCATGCAAGGACAGGGCCCGGAGCAGTGGAACCCGGTAAATTTAAATTGAATTCCGCAACCATCTAGCGTGTTTATCTTGGGAGGAGCGAGACGGGAGAGGCAGAGCATGAGAAGTGAGTGGTAAAGAGAAGGGAGGCATTTATTTGGCAGGACCGCCAGACGACTATCGTCTTTCGTCGACATTTCCAGCGGAAGGGGTATATACATGGAAATTTTTTTTCTGATTCTTCTGAGCTTGCGATTCTTCGGCGCTGAGATGGCCATTTGGCATGTAAAAGGATTGTGTTCGTAGACGCAGGATAAGTGTTCATTATCCTTATTTTTCTGGGAGCCCAGTAGAGACTCGGAGGCACAAAGACGATCGTGCGCTATTTTTCCGTCGCCTGCGGCATACCCTTCCAGGCCGGGGTATTCGCGTGTCATTTCGAAGTAAGCTGTCATCAGTGTAGAAAGAAGACTTTTTCAAACATTTGGGCATGTTTCCTGGAAGGAAAAGTCTATCGGCTTGTTGAGTGTGAGAAATGATGTCTGAGTGTGAGAAATGTAACGATTTTGAGAAATGATAAGCGGTTTGCCGACCTTTTGGGTGATCGGGAGAATTGGGAGGTTAAGCGCTGGCTTATATGCTACCCTTATTATGGTTTTTATTGGTTTTATTGAATCTAAATACCTTCCTGTAATGATTTGGTTGGTTATGGGGTTTAACGCGGCGACGCTACACGGCCCTTGAATACCGCCGCAGTTGAGGGCTCTGGAATAATTTTGACCACCTGGGGATTTTTACCGTGAAACGAAATCTCGAACACATGGGCGTTTTCGCTTTTCGCTTCTATCAGAACAGCGGCCGCGCAGCGGGGAATCGAACCCGCATTCTTGGGCTAAGCAGCAGAACGCCTTTGCCATGAAGCCACCATGGCGGATAAATTCCTGCAATGGCAGGCTGCACAACATTCATATTGTGATCAGTGCTTGCAGAAGTCTTTACGGATACATTTTTCTTCTAAACTGTTCTTCTGGTTAGGTGTATTGCAATGTGCGCCAAATGGTTAAAAGGTTACATTTTTTGCTGATAGCGAGATCGCCTCTGCCACTTCACTGAAGGGCCGCGCCGGTGATTTTTACGTGACCGTGTTCTCCGACGGCTCCCTGACCCAATATTTGTAAGATTTTAAATTGCGCGCGTGGCACCATGAATTGGTTTGCGCACAGTGCTTGCACCAGTGAAAAGGCCACACAAAATGTAAACAGTAGTTTAAAACATGGCTAAAACTGAAAGCCTTATTTCAAGCTTTATTCGTAGTAGGAGAAATTCTGGATAGTTTCGGACCTTAATCGAGAACTTTTTTGAAATTTCATAAACTGGAGTCAATCTTTCTTGCGGTTTTTTCGTTGTGTGACACAAGGTTGGCGCCGTCATTAATCCCGTTGAGATGGGGTGATAGGTTATGGTGTAAGTTGCGAAAAGGGTGGGCACCGTAGTTCCCTAGAATGCAACTACTGACGGGGCGTGAAACATAACTTACTGCACAGTTGAACCACCTGAGGAAATTCATGTACCTTTGCTTTCTTCTTGGCTGTGGTATTATTGTTCTCCCTTACACATTCTAGTTACCGCTCTGCCGTATTCCTGAAGCAAGAACATATATAAGAGTGGAATCGGCTCATCACAGATGGACTGGGTAAGGGACCAGATAATGTCGCAACGAATACCAACACGGAGTGCAAAGCGTCTTAGCTGTGACGGGGAATGAGAGGGTAGCGGTACTTATTGGACGATATGATAGCGGCCACAATCCAATCCGGTAGTGCGCCGTGAAATTCCGATCACGCCGGCCATACAGTTTCTTCTCCCGCGACAGCTGCTGCTAGGTTAAACTAGGCCCAAGGCTTGCGACCTTATTTGGCACCACAGGAAAGCGTCTTTTCCACTCATATTTTGTTCTTGCTCTGCATCCGTATTCAAGGTTTTTGTACCCTCGTATCTGGCTGCCCAATAGGGCTTTTCGGTTGGCAGCGATGGTGTACTTACTTCCGCGGATGCTTGATAAGCACAACTCAGTGTGGACGGCTATCGAGCACGGGAAAATTGCTAAATTGGCCTAAAAGCGTTAATGCTAAAAAAGACTTAAAAATATATGCAAGCAATCAAAGCTATGATTTCTGCTGAACAAAACTTGAACAAAAGTTTCTACTTCCTTAACTAAGTTTCTGCTTGGGTACCGCGAAAGAAAACACTACTTGAAGCAATTTGCGAATAAGTATTGCTTTCTCGTTTCAGATAAAACAGAGTGTGAACTCCGGGCATGGGGAGATAAGCTGAACGACAACTTTGACGACTGTCTAACGAAGTACGGGGAACATTGTATCCAACGGCTCAAGATTTCAAACGGCGCATGCAGAGGCAAATAACAACAAGAAAACTAGCCGCGGTGGTGTAGGAAACTTCTTGCTCCGCTCCTCAAAAAAATTTCCCTGATGGGCGTTCGTTCTCTTGCGTTTGGCCAACAGTGCAATCTGTATAAAAATAAAACATATCCGGACACACAAAACTACTTACGGTGTATTCATGATGACGTTTCTCTGAGTAAATCAAAGTTCCAGTTCTATTTTGCTTCCTTACACCATTCCGAATGCTTGCTTATCATTCACACGACTGCAGCTTCATGAGTGTAACATGACGCGAGGCATGTTCATATCTTTTATTAAGAATGAAAGATTTGGGAACAGTATCATTCCACCCTATTTTGCACAGACTCGATATTACGCAGGTTTTGATCACAAAAAATTCTTTCAAATGCTTAAGTGCAGCTACAGCGCTTAGCTGGAACAACAACGCTTATGATGGGCCAAATAAGAAAACTATTCTTTTAAATTTAAATATCATAATCGACAGCGCTACGCTGCCCCTCCAAGAACGTAGTAGGAAAAGAAGACTGCGGCACCCTTAAGGTCGCCGCTCGTCCCGCTATGGCAATACGGTTTTTTTTTTTCGGCAGCATAGTTTTTCTACGACTTTATGCCAGTGACTTGTTTTGAGTGGCTATAAAAAACCCAGAAAATTGTCGAGCAATCTCGCCGAAATTCCAAAAGACACTTGTTTACCCTGACGGAACATTGTTAACAACAACTCAGCTGCACCGGTACCTTTTCACTTCTTTTTCGGAATAATAACAGCTACGGGCACCAAGACTTGACCACCGACTTTGCCTTTGCATTCGTTTTATTTATGCATGCGAACCACGCGTAGTCGTGACAGTGTTCTTCGGCGTTGCAAACAGATCGACCTAATTACTCCTGCTGTCGTACTGCGTGCCGTGCAATTTTGTTTCATTGAGAAAGATTGTCACCTTATTACCGATACCACGTTCTTGTTTCACTGGAATTATCGTCAATCTTATTCACGTTTTTCCCCTGTTTTAGAATATGCACGTCACTTTTTTGACGGCTTCTTGGGCATGGACGTTTGTGGTATCCTGTATTTTCTTGCGGGGTGCAGCTTCGCTTCTCTATATGTTATTTCTACAAAAACACCGTTTCACCTCTTATTTCGCGAAGTTTCACATGATGAGCTCCATTTATGACTCCTGCGCTGCCTGGAAGTTGCCAAAATTTCAATGTGATCCACCCGCTAACTGTATCGTCTTCCCACTGAGTCCTTACTAATGAAAGATCACTTTATTAGAAATAGGGGGCTTAGTCATCACAAGAATGCAGCCACCCTTAACAGCGCTGCTAGCACCCGCGTTGTTCTTTGCTACCCGGGCCGAGATCATCCCTTACAGTTTGCCTAGGGAGGATCCAGAAGAATTGTTACCGCAATTCGTTCTGGACCGGATGTTCAACAGATGAAACGATGACAAAACACTTGGGCGAATATTATAAGGGAAGCTAAATGCCCAAGTAGAATAATTGGAAATGTTTAGTATCGTCCTTCTGACGTTATGCTCAGCCAAGACAATAGAGGCACCTAGTGCGTGCTCGCAGCACAAACGGATGCGGCTGGTGGCTTTGCAAAAGCAGCCAGTTTCGCTTGTTGGTGCTGCGAAGTCCTTCGAAAACCACTTTGTGATGTGCCAGGTATAAACGGTATGCAATTGAAACTCCAGTGGTTGCCAACGCCCGCCTATGCGTGTTATTATAAATTTTCGTTATCGCCATTCTTTACGCGCCGAAGCTACGACAGGATTACGAAGAGCACCGTAATGAAGGGCACTGGGTTAATTGTGACCACCATGGTCTTTTCAGCGTGCATCTAAATCCCGAGCCCGGGTTCTTTGAAATTTCACCTCCATTAGAAAAACAGCTTTTACTGTACAGCCCCCTAGCCACTGAGCCAGCGCAGCGGTTAAGGCACGGTATTTTAGGCATGCAGTTTATGTAATTATTACCGTCCACAGATATTATGTGCTCTTTTCCACCACGTTGGTAAAACACAGCTACGAGTTACACCTACCTTACCATTCCTGAAATACTGATGAGCATCGTAATTGAAGTGGCTGCCGCTCTTTGGCTGGCCTAAAATGGCGACCTATAAGGCGCCTGGCGAGGTACCTGCATTTTGCAATTGGTTTTAACCGCTTTCAAGCTGCCGATGTGTTTACTGAGTCGGATGTTTTTGGTGGCGGAGGGCAGAAAATTTTCTTTCTCTGATAAATCAACAGCAGCTGATGAGGGGTGGAAACAGCCTAAACATTGTATGCCGTTGCCTCATTTTCACCCCAGTCCAAGACTTTGTCTTGGCTTGTAGACTTTGAGTTCCGCATGGTAGCTTTCATCTGTCCCAAAATTATTGGCTCTTTTGTTGCCACCCTCCTAGCGTATGCCACACTGAAAGGCACTCGGGCGGTGCTGCAATATTTTGCGTTTTGCATGAATACCGTGCTAGCTGAGTTTTTCTACCTTCAATCTTCCAAAAGCTTCTTCGCCTTCGTCAATATTTTTATTATAGAAATAAATACTAGACAATCCTGCGTTTAAGCATCACTAGCACCTGTAGGGCGCAGAGCTGTTTTAGTTCAGTTTACGTGACTTTTCACCTCAGCGATGGCCAGACCCTCGTGGTTGTGTGCCGGTTTGAGGCTACAGTCGAAGACATCAGCCAACCTCATTGAACGGTTCGGTAGCGACTGGTTTTGTCTAACCCCGCGGCTGTTGCATGGTGAGTTCGGCAATGAAGAGTGCCAGTGTGTCTTCGAACATGGTTAATTTACACGGTGACGCAATTTGCATACAATTACGGCACATAATTTCAGATGTTAAACTTCACACATGAAAACAGGAACAATACTCAAACTGACTCAGCGGAACTTATCGCACCAGCGAGGATCTCCCGGCCTCTGCTCTTGTCTGTACCTAAAAACCAAACAGCTCGGTTTTATTCCCAAACCCCCTTTCGAAATGGGCGTCCCAACCGAGAGTAAGGAAAGCCCATCAAGTAATACCCGTGCTACACGAGCGTTTCGAAGGCCTTCGAGTACAATGCCATTTGACTCAAATGACACCTTTGAGCTGCCACACGACGTTTTTCGAATAGGCATTTGGTTAAAATGGCATTTGAGTCAAAGGAGCACGACAACTGGCCTTTGGGAGTCTCAAAGGCCTTTGAAACACGAACGGTCGTACCCTCTGGCTCAGTTTCTGCAAGCCGTAATAACAAAAACAATTATTTACGAGTAAAACTTTGTGCTTGAAGTGCAAAATCTTCATAATTTTTCACTTGTTCACTTGATTTCGTTCTCTGTCACTCGCTCTACTATTACGAGGTAACTTGGTACTCTCTACACCAGCGGTGCGAAAAAAGACGAAAAGAAAATGGCTGCCTTGTGCATGTTTTGTGCGTGCTTGTAGGTAGTTATCAATTTGATCGCCTAATGATGGCTTTTTGCTCATTTTAACTCTAAAATTACATTTTCGCCGTGAACGAAACATGGCAGCAGTGGCGACACCAAAACATGGCGGGCGAACGCGGAAACTTTCAACTGCCTTTGAGAATGGTCGTGTAGATCGACAGAACTCCTTCCAGTTCGAATGACATTTGAAATTTCGAAGGTCATTCGACTGAAATGTCCTTCCAAACGCTCGTGTAGCACAGGTATAACTCACATACGGCCGTTGGTTAGCCCCATTGAGAAACTATCGTAAGTGAGTGCACATATAATCATGTGAACCAATACTCTGTGACCTGAGTGCTCAAAAATATTTCTCAAACCTACCATAACATACAACGAACCAAATGACATGACTATCTAACTCTCAACCTTCTAGAATAAATCCATCGTATCTTCCACTCAAATATTTCATTTCATTTCATTTCATTTCATTTCATTTATTTACTTTCAGGGCCCGAGGCATATTGAGCCGCTACACTAGGCGCCACGCCGACTACACTCCTTGCTAACACGTCGCATGTCTTCCCGAATGCCGAGAACTCAGTGCTCCCCGCCCCACCAATACCATCCATTATGACACATCCCCGTCGCAAACAAGATACATCACTACTCGGAACAAATCGAATGCACAACTTATATATTTGGTCAGT
Source organism: Haemaphysalis longicornis (assembly GCF_048455015.1). Lineage (NCBI taxonomy): Eukaryota > Metazoa > Arthropoda > Arachnida > Ixodida > Ixodidae > Haemaphysalis > Haemaphysalis longicornis. The sequence continues at coordinate 144,376,399 of NW_027526460.1, read as the reverse complement.
TCAACCACGGTATATTTACTTTCGCATGTCGCCATTCATGTTTTTTTATCCCCGAGTCTGAACCCGCAGCTATCATAACTCTTTTTGGCCTTTTTATTACCGTAGCCCGTTTCCTACGCTCAATGCATTACGGCCATTCTCACAGCACAAGAAAGGTGTCGGTCATACCCCAAAAAAGCACAATGTTGGCCGTATTTCTCTGGCTAGGTGTACCTATATCGGCTACACACGCATCTCCGTCCATTTCACGCACAGCATGCGAATTCCCGCCTTTCCTAGAAAATGTTAAAGGCTACATCTAGGTTATGCCTTAGGATGCACGATGCGATAGCGTTACTTCGACTCCTCAAAAGCGTTTTGCAAGGAAATTGCTGCGTTTACGAACTAACCTTCCGGAGCCTGTAAGGTCAGTTAATAAAGGAAGACTAGGGGCAAAGGTATTTAATCACCGTGAAACAGAAAAAGAGGGGCCCTTTGGGCTCGGTGGCCTAAGATGTGAGCTTGAAAGATTGGGGCTGCGGGTTGTTTGGTCAGCTTAACCGAGAAGGTGGCAGTGTCAGTGTTTCGAAGTGTTTATTTTTTAATGTCTATGCCGGACTGAAGGTTTTTTGATTTTGCGAAGACATAGATAGTGTCGAGACCCTTGTTAAAGACGAAGTAGTTTGGTTTATCGACAAGGGATTAGAGAAGTGACAGAGAGCTCAAAGGTGGTACTTGAAATCTAGGATCCCAGATGCAGCAGCTCTCTCCCTTGGCCACCCAAAGTGCTCGCGCTGATGTTGAGGCAACGAAGTGGTCGTTTTTATGGCCAAGGGAGGTGGAATTTTTTCTCTCACTTAGATCAATTTAAATATCGTGCCAGTGACAAATACCTAGGGTGGGAAAAAATTCCAGATGGTAGAAAAACAATTCAGGGAATCTTGCACTCACTCACGAATATTGAATGACCGCTGCCTAACACAAAGTTTAGTTTTAGTATTGCAGTTGCAAGTTGGGCGAGTTGGTACGTGTTCATATTTAATCACAGCGTGAAGGACGGGACAGACAGAAAGATCAACCACTGGACAGACGCTGGACAGCGCCTGTCCAGTGGTTGATTTTTCTGTCTGTCCCGTCCTTCGTGCTGTGATTAAGTATAAATAGTTTTAGTATTGTTGTGGTGGCGTGGTTTGCGTCGGCGGCACGGTATTTCAATGATCTTACGATGAGCAAGGCCAGGTGGAGGTCTTCTTTTTAGTCGACGTTTTCGTACGCCACTCTGGAAGTGCGACTTATCCTCTCTAGCGGATGCTTTGCACGCCGAGCATCTCGATGCGCGGCCTCTTCCTAGGCCGTGCGAATTATCCACGGAGGGGCCTACATCACCTACAGCAGCTGCGACATTCCAGTCGAGGCTCTCCTACGGTACAGAGTGGCGACTTGACGAGCGACTTGAGGAGCGCACGATGACACGAGGACGAACGAACGCCGGGCGTACGCCATGACCCGTCTTTCTCGTTCCGAGAAGGTTTTGCCACGATACGGCGAACACTGAAGTTTTTCGTGGCCAATGTTACCCAACCTTCCTAAGTGGGTAAGCTTAGACAAAGGTGCACTCGTGACACCCGTGGACGGGCGCGCGGTTCAAACTGCGGACACCGTGCGCAAACGATTTCCTCAACAGCTTTGCTGTTAGAATAACCGTGTTTGTTTGCTACGACGCGTTCCAAGCTACTAGTGTTGTATCAGGTGACGAAGTAACGTGGCGTTCTTGGTCCATATACAGTGAATTCTGATTGATATGTTTTCACGGGAACCGGAAAATAAAACGTAGTATCCCAAAATCGTATTACCAAATTAGATTTAAAAAGCAGGAAAATATGCATCTCCATCAGAAACTCACTTTTATGGAGCAAAATTGAAATAACTCTAATTTGTGCTGCCCTTTCCTCTTTTAAATATCCACGAGTAAATTCTTCAAAAGCGTTCAAAAAGAAGCTGCCGGTATTCGTTGCTTTTGCAGACACTGCCTTGTACTACAATCCGTGTCGTGCATTAAATTGGTGAAGGCAACCTCCGGATGCTTGAAAGTTTTAAACACCCAAGGAGAGCGCGACATTGTCAACTGTTTCGCGTAGGACTGACCCGTCGAAGTTCACTCCTGTCGCTCTAACTTCTCTTGAACCATGTAAGCAGGATGTTTTAATTTTACTCACACTTCGCACCTCGCGTTTGTTTTACACCAGGTCCGAAAACTTGCAGCTTCTTTGGAAGCTACTATTGCTGACCGACAGTAGTGTTGAGCGTTGACGCTACCAAAGAGAGCTCGCTTTCCAATTCCACGCACTTCCTCTTCGGGTTCTCTTCGAATTGGTGTACAATTTTCACTTGCGCCTTGCATTTCTTTGATTGTCACAAGCCTGGAAACACGCCCACAGACAGAACACGACAAAAAGAGAACAAATCACTGCGCGGGAAGCACGGTCCATGCGAGAGTTCGGGAAGGGAAGTCGCGCCTGCCACGAGCATTGTGCGCCTTCTTCCTTAGTTATGATACGATTTGCTGCATGGCGGGGTGCATCGCCTGACTTATCGTCAGCCTTGCACGGAAGAGCCACGCATTGCAGTAAAGTTTCTGCCGCAGAACCGGCGCCTCCGCTCCCTCGCTGTCTCTGCAACGTGCAGGTCGTGGCTTGCTGGAATGCGGTTTCAGCGAGTATACCGAAGAATCAAAGTAAGATTACTAGAAATGTCAGTGGATATTCGCTTTCGAAATCGTATTATCCCATTTTCGTCAAAAATGTGATGGTAAAAACGCACGAAATTGCATTATTTCTAAGGGACGTTGGCCGGGAACGAAAAAAAAACGTATTAGGCGGAAAAACGTAATTGCCGAACCATATCAACGACATTTTACTGTATGGACATTTTTAAAGCTCTTACAACTTTTTAATAGACAATATGCAGCTGCACAGTTTGTTTATGCTGTTGACGGTAAGTGCGGGAAAAACGTATGGCAGTCGCGAAGCGACTTGTATCGAACAGCTAAACATATTAACTTTACAAAATTGCAATATTGCTTATGTTCAGTCACTTATCACTGTGTGGTGGTTGGTTTAAAAAAACAGGCTTGGATTTATTTGAAAAAGTTTAGATAGGGCACTTATTTCTGAAAGTTCATTCGCAGTACTTTTTCTTCTAAGCGACAAAATAATTTTTAACACAGAAGTTCTTAAGTCGGGTTCATTAAGCAAACTTACGTCACATCCGTCATGAAAATGACATCGCTGGAAAGCCTTCACTTTAGGCGGCGGCGCCAGGATTTTCCGCCGCAACGGGAGGAACGAAACGCGCTCCCGACAGCGCTATGAATTTTTTTACGTTATTACCAGTCTTCAACACACATGTACAAGACAAAAATTCACCGGCCCCAGTGAGGGACACCCGTGCAAGCCTAAGTGCATTGTGTGTGGAGGAGCCCACCTCACGGGGACCGCAGAGTGCCCACAGTGCTTCAAGCACGTCGCCCCCTGCCGCTGCCAGAAACAACGAAGGACAGGACAGGAAAAGAACACGCCCCGCTGTACGCTCGAAGCCAGCAAGATTAGCCGCCTCTTCCGGGCCGGGAACTCCCCAACACGCAGACCCCGGAAGGAGGAAGAGCCCCGTCGAGATCGCTGCCCAAACACAAGGCAAGATCTCCACGCGGCCGGCCACTCCAAATTCAATTCCAAGAGGTGAGCCAACCTTCCGTCGACGACACAGAAGATGGTCGACAACATAAAGTCGGTAAGCTTCGATGGCGGGGCCTACCGCTCCAGCACCTCTTCCCAGCCCCCTCTAAACGTATATAAACAACTAATATATGAGCTAACCAACATAAGAGCAGAAATGGCAGCTCTTAGGAAAGAAAACAATGACCTAATAAAGGACCTCCTCAGGGTTGGCCCCCAGAACGCAGCAATCTTGCAGCCAAATTCCACCGACCAAGAACCTGCCTCCCCCGCACCCAAAAAACGAGCGATTGCGGCAGCCTTCGTACATATTCCAAACCCGGTAGAAGAGTCCCCGCAGCAACAGGAACTTGACCGTAAATTAATCGGTCTTGGGAGAAGCAACGCTGAACCATGCATGTATAGAATCATTCCACCATGTATAGAATCATGTATAAACTAGAAACCACATGTAGAAAATCATTCCGATCCGAAGTGGACTTGTACAGTTCGGAACTACACAGCTTCATGCAAGATATAATGAACAGGCTCGGTATAGCTCCCAATCTGGCGCCCAAACCCGAAACACACAATGGATCGCAGTAACAATAAAAACAACAACTCTATGAAGGTCTGGCAGTGGAACTGTCGAGGGTACAAACTCAAAAAGCATAATTTAAACATGTACCTAGAAACGCTAGACTCCCCCTTCCAGAAATTATAGCACTGCAGGAGACGAACGCCATTGTCAAATTAGCCGGTTGCCGGGCCTTTTAAAATACGACAGACCTAAAAACGGCGGTCTTCGTACAGATGCATATACCGGCCTATAGGAGTCAATTCGACAGCATTGCCATCCCCTATGACTTAATTACTGTCCTCCCACGCAAAAGGTGAGTGACAAGACTTTATATTCTAAACGTGTATAGGGCCCATAAATCTAAGACACACCGATTCAACCACCTATTCGCGCTCACGAGGAAGGAGGTGGGCCAACACGCCCTGCTCATTGTTTGAGGTTTTATTGCTCCTCACGCGGCCTGGGGATATCCAGGAATGAAATGTAGGACAGTTGCAAGTTGGGCGAGTTGGTACGTGTTCATACTAACAGCGCCTGGGGATAGCCAACCTGTGAGCCAAAGGGACGAGACCTCTGGGAACGAATACAGACAAATCATTTTACGTTAGAGAGTGGCATTCACACCCCTACACAAATAGTGAAAACGCACAATGTGACACCACCCCGGATCTCACTCTCTCACTGCACACAAACAGGATAACATGGGGAGTCACTGAACAAACACTGGGCAGCAACTACCTCATAACCGAGATAGTGAATATACCCAAACATAAAATCACTGAAACCCTCCGCCAAAAACTATGACTAACTGGGATGAGTTCAGAACGATCCCAGAAGGTAGCAGCAACCATGCGGATGAGTGCGCAAGCCCGGAATACATTGGGGACATAAAGGAATGGACACAACAGCTACTTGCACACATTAAAGCAGTCACCATGGACCTAGATCTCCACATCCCTTCCGATATCATAGACTACCGTCTCAATCACCTTTGGGAGGCGTACCGAGGAATCCACAAACGATGGCGCAGAAATAAGAGCGATCGCAAATTGCCACTAAAACTGTCCCGACTGCGGACGGAGACTGATGCGCACGCGGTCACTCTCTCGCACGCCCAATAGGACCAGATCTGCGACCAGATCTTTAAATATGCACTTTGCCTTCCCAGGACCAGATCTGCGACCAGATCTTTAAATATGCACTTTGCCTTCCCATTCAACGAATGTGGAGCGCAGATAAAATTCCAACAGTTCAAGAAATCCCTCAACCGAAATCCCGCAGTGATTTCTAAAAGCAACCTCATCGTTCAGCACAGTAATGCAGTCTTTCAGTGTAGACGTTGAGGATTTGTTCTTCAGCCTGCCGCATGCCCAGCTTATGCAATCTGTGAAAGACTGCATTACTGTGCTGAACGATGTTGTTGCTTTTAGAAATCGCTGCGGGATTTCGGTTGAGGGATTTCTTAAACTGTTGGAATTTTACCTGCGCTCCACTTTCGTTGAATGGGAAGGCAAAGTGCATATTCAAAGATCCGGAGTTTGTATTGGTTCAAGAGTGGCGCCGGTTTTAAGCGACATTTTTCTAAATTATGTGGACAGGTCCCTTGAGCGTGCGCTTGAGGGTACAGTTCTAAAAGTATGTAGATATGTCGACGATTACATAGTCTTCTGCTGCCGAGCGGACATGATACGGGATATGATTGATATTTTGAAGCAGTTCAAGCAGTGCGGGATGGGGCTGACTTTCACGACAGAAGTCCCTACTGATAACGCTATCAGGTCCTGTGTAGTTCTTCTCTTTGTCCCGCGTTTTTCTGCGCTTGTATTTAGTATGTCGTCTAGATAACACAAGCACGTGGTCCACTTAAAACCGCGCAAAAGGGAGTCCATCATTCTCTCGAATGTGGTCGGAGCATTTCACGGACCAAATGGCATAATCCGGAATTGGTAAAGGCCATCAGGGGTCACGAATGCAGTCTTTTCGCGGTCTTTCTCATCAACGGCTATCTGCCAGTAACCAGATCTGAGGTAAATCGACGAAACGTATCTGGCACCATGCAGGCAGTCGAGAGCGTCGTCAATGCGCGGAAGCGGATAGACATCTTTTCTCGTGATCTTGTTTAAATGCCGATAATCCACGCAAAAACGCCACGTGCCGTCTTTCTTCTTGACTAAAACGACAGGGGATGCCCACGAACTAGAAGACGGTTCAATGATGTCCTTGCTGAGCATTTTCTCGACCTCTTGTTGGATCACGAGGCGTTCAGAATGAGATTCGCCATATGGCCGTCCTTGCACTGGTGCTGCATCCCCAGTGATAATGTGGTGCTTCACAGCGTGTGTCGTACTCAGGGGACGGCTGCCTAAGTCAAAGATGTCTTTATAGGACGTCAAGAGATAGCGAAGTGCGTCGGCGTTCATTTTCGAAAGATCGGGTGCGATCATCGCTGCGACTTCATTCGCTGGGAGTGATGACTGCACGGTGGGACCCAAACAAGGCGTCACGGGCTCTAACGGGGTAGTGGCGGTATGTGCTTCCAAAGGGCACAGTGATGAAAGTGCCATTCCTTTCGGTAAAACTTGAGGGAAGGAACCGAGGTTGAGGAACGGGAGACAGGTCTTGTTGTCAACAATAGTTACTATAGTGTGCGGCATAGTAACATTGCGTGTCAAAAGCACATCCAGAATAGGTGAAATCACGTAGTCGCCGTTTGCAACAGTGGAGGACGGGGATAAGGAGATGTAGCTAACAGCGTTTGGGGGCAAACGAACGTGTTCGATGTTGCAACAGCGAAGCTGCGGGGCGTCGGAAGAAGGAGGGAGAGGAAATTGAAGACGGAGGAGTCCCGTAGAACAGTCGATGAGAGCGGAATGCTCAGAGAGAAAATCAAGGCCCAGAATGAGGTCGTGAGGACAGTGTTCGAGTACGGTAAACAGAACGGCTGTTTCTTGGTCACCGATGCGTATGCGAGCTGTGCACATTCCGACGACCGGAGGCGTGCTGCCGTCGGCGACTCGAACTACACAGGACGTTGGCGGCGTAAGGACTTTGTGGAGACGGTGACGAAGGCTCGAACTCATAACGGAAATCTGGGCACCGGTGCCAATAAGAGCTTGCACTACAACTCCATCGACAAGGACTTCAAGTAAATTGTGTATAGTCGGCAAGTCAGTAGACGATTTATGGGCCGGTTCGTTGATGCAGCGTCACCTCCTTAAGGTGCATGACTTAGTTTTCCGGAGGGGGTCGAGAGGAGCCGGCAATGAGGGAGGGGCGGCGAGGCTGAGGTGATCGGGACTGGCGGCGTTGCGGCGACGGCGATCGGTTCAATCTGGTGTTGGGACTGGTACAGATGGGCGGGTTGAAGTCACTGCGGGAAGAGAAGTAGTTTTGCCGGTTACTGAAGTAGCCAAAGGGTGGTCGAGGACTGTAGTTGGCGTAGCTGTCGTGGAAGGACGGGATCCTACGGTTGCGACAGTTCCGCGCAATGTTGCCGACTCCAGAGCAACTGAAACAAATCGGTTTGTCGTCCGGGGTACGCCACTCAGCGGGGTTGCGGCGGGGGTAGCGTTAAGGAGGATGGTCGATCTGGGGACCGGAAGAACTAATGTCGTTGGAAAGTAGCGCCAATCGCGCACACAGAGTGAAGTCAGATGTGGGCTATTTCGTCGCGGACAATGGCTTGGATGGCGGAAACGGTGTAAGGCTCGTTCCGATCCAGCCCGTATGGCACCGCAGTAGTAGGAACCATAGCCTCCAGTTCTCGGCGCACGATTTTTGTTATATCTGCCGACGGCGGAACGGGTCCTTGTAGGTGTGAAATACGGGCTGGTGGACTTCCATCTTCACATGAAGATGTGGCTGCTGTGTGCGGAAGCCTTGTGAAATTGGGGGCGATACGGCGTGCTTTGGCGTCTTCACATCGGCGACATTCCGTAATGATGGACTCCACTGTGGCACAGTCTTTGCACATAAGAAGGTGGAATGCGTCATCCGCAATGTCCTTCAGTATGTTGCCTACTTTATCGGACTCCGCCATGGTACTGTCAGCCTTCGAGCAAAGGGCCAAGATGTCCAGGATATAGGCGACATAAGATTCGGTCGACGTCTGGGCGAGCGATGCGAGCTCTTTTCGGGCAGCAAGCTGACGGCAAGAGGTTTTCCGAATACCGCGCGCAGCTTCGTTTTGAACACCTCCCAACTGGTCATTTCGGTCTCGTGCGTCTCAAACCACTTGCGCACGGGACTTTCCTCTTTCAGGTAGAAGACCGCATTCGCCAGCATGATAGTAGAGTCCCACCTGTTGTGAGCGCTGACACGCTCAAACAGGCTGAGCCAGTCGTCGACATCAACGTCGTCTGTTCCGGTAAACAGGCCAGGCTCCCGGGGATGAGACACGATGACGAGGGGTGTCGTCGACGCGGCCGCTCCATCAGTCGGCATGGTGACACGAGGAACGGAGCGTCCACTACGAAGCTCCGTGGTGGGTGGAGCAGGTAGAGCACGCCCGGGTGAGGGTACGGGGTGAGGTGTTGACTCGAACCCCGGCTCCTCCACCAAGGATGTTACGTGGCAAAGATACGTAAGTTGGAGCTATTTATAATTCAGAATAGACTCGGAAGCACTGGATAAGGCAGCAGCGTGAGTCCGGGGCCAAGCGTTGTCGTTCTGGTCGTCTTCCATCACCGTTGCAGCGCCCACCGCATGTTTGGCGCGAACAGGGAGTGCCTCGTCACAATATACCCACCTCCTACCTCCTCTCCCTCCGGATATGTCCTCGGGCGGACCAATCCCTGACATTACAGCAAAGCCACGTCTGGTGCCAGCTCCAGACGGGAGACCTTCCCAATCCGGTCACAATTGACCCACGTACACCCCAGCCTCTATCCAACCTCGGCGTGCCCCTTATGTGGCGCCCATGTCAACCTGGACCACATCATGTGGGCATGCCACCAGGAACCTTTCCCTGAAATCCCCTCTGAGGAGTGGTGGGAGGCCTCGCTTCGCAGCCCCGACCCGGACCTACAGGTCCGCCTGGTCAAGAGCGCCGAAGAGGTCGCCGGAATACACCAGCCTACGGCCACCACGGCACCACCAACCTAAGTCAAGGAGAAGACGTCCATGAGGGGCGGGCCTTCAGGCCACCACCAATCGCACTACGTTTCTCTTCGCGGCACTTCCTCAAAATAAAGTTTTATATATATATATATATATATATATATATATATATATATATATATATATATATATATATATATATATATATATTGTTACGGGACTAAGGTGGACAATGCCTGACAGCTCCTTGAACTAACGACGATGACGACGACGACGACGAAGTGCCTCGCGCGAACCTTGCGCGAGCTCTGTCATGGCCGCACTGTACATAATGTGAATAGATCGCTTCACTCCATCGCATCGTTCGTCTCATCTGTGTCCTGCCGCCACGTAACATTTTGGTGGAGGTGCGGTGTCATCCCCATCCTGGCCTCCACATCGCATCGTCTCGGCCCGGGCGGAATCGTCGAGGAAACGTCGGCCGTGTCGGGCAGCCCCAGCCCACTGCGACGAGCATTCGACCGCGTCCCCCGCCCCGTGACCCCAGCCCGTGACCAGCCGATGAAGACGAGCCGCTACATGCCGAGACCAAAAGAACAGAAGCCGCGTCCCCAGCCCTCTCGTCCGACGTGGTTCGAGTTCCTCCGACGGTCCGCTTCTGTCTTCAAGACATCGCTTTTGCGGGGCCAGGCATCATCACGTGCATCATCGTCATCGGTGGCGGCAGGCACATCTTCACTGTACCTTGTCATCGCATCGCTCATCCTCATCGCAATCCTCGCGTTGCCTCGGCCACGACCAGGTCGGTCGTCCTCGAACCGGGGGGTGATGTTACGGGACTAAGGTGGACAATGCCTGACAGCTCCTTGAACTAACGACGATGACGACGACGACGACGAAGTGCCTCGCGCGAACCTTGCGCGAGCTCTGTCATGGCCGCACTGTACATAATGTGAATAGATCGCTTCACTCCATCGCATCGTTCGTCTCATCTGTGTCCTGCCGCCACGTAACAATATATATATATATATATATATATATATATATATATATATATATATATATATATATATAATCAGAATAGGAAATGAGGGGCTCGTTGAAAATAACACAGAAATAAGGGTTGGCAGTCGAGAAAACCTCGGAAAGCAAAGGGGAGGATGTGGTAGATCATTGAAACAGATTAGGAATTTGGAAAGAAAGAAAGAAAGAAAGGTTTTCTTGGAAAGAATTTGGAAAGAAAGGTTTTCTCGACTGCCAACCCTTATTTCTGTGTTATATATATATATATATATATATATATATATATATATATATATATATATATATATCTTGCTGAATAACGCTGCCTGGCTTACCCGCAAAGTACTTCAGGTACACTAGCAGCAGTGAATGTGTTTTAACAAATAAACGCGATTCTTTTTCCACCAACTGAAATTGTCTTAGCGGGCTCCTTATGGCATTTCATTTTTTGCAACTTTGTTTTTTGCAGAATAAGTGCCACGGTATTGAAATCGCTCTCGGAAAAGAAACTCTTCCACATAAAATTGATCACGAAAAGTAATAGATTATAATGAACGCTTATAACTTTTTATGGTGTAATCCGAGGGGGTAGAGCGTACGTCTGGGATGTTTGGCGTGGAACCACAAAAATCTCCTACAATACCGGGACACTGAACAAAAATGCCCGCAAAAAACGCTCGAAATTCTAGTCCGTTGAGAAACTCTATAAATACCAGTTTAAAAAAGAGAAACCAACCGTATACTACGCCTTTTATCTGCAGGAAATTATATAATTGGCCATAGTAAAGGCACACAATATTTTATTTGTATAGATATACACCACTGGAGAAAAGAAACAAAGGAATATTCAAAAACAATGAAATTATCCGAAGTATTTGGCTACTCATAGCCTAATCGGGGTGTAAGGAACTCGCCATGTGTACGGCGGCGTTCTAACGCGACTCATTAGAAGAAAATTCTCTGGATTTCGCAATACTTTTTCTATTGGGGCCTGTGACCAGAAATTCTTTAAAAGCTTTTGTGTATAATTATTTGCAATTTCTGGCGTAAAAGCGGATTTCCTGCTGCGTGCAGAGCAAAATATGCCCGGCAGTAAGTATGACAAGCAACACGCTCTCGCACGGAGCCCAAATCAAGATGCCAGAAACGTTATCTGTATTTACCGTAGTAAAAAACGCTGCCCTCTTCTTCCGCGGCGGTGTTGACACTGTCTTCTCGGGCCTGCACCAATCTGCGGTCGCCAAGCAAATGGCTCACTTGGTCCAACCCCTTCCACTTAGAAGGCTTGTCGCCACATTTGCATATCAGCAGTCATTCGTGCCAATGCCAACAAAGCTATTAAAATTTCAAGCACCTTGAGAACTTTCTAATCGAAGCCGCCGTGAAGGTACTTACAGCCGGGAGGAGCTTTTTGAAATTCTTCCAAGGCATCCTGGTTTTCTCCCATACCACTGCAGGCACTCTAGGTCCGTAAAATCGTTGGTTTTTTTTCTGGCGTTTTCTGTCAAGTAAGCAACCGTTTTTTTTTCGTTGACTAAAGCTACCACAGGAAGGATTTCTTCGTCTGTTCAACTGCACAGCGTACGTGAAGCCCATCTTTCCTTGCGCGCGTACGTGCCCGCGGAGCACGTCGACGCGATGGGGTCAGCGGGGACAGCGAATGGCGGGAGACGTGACATGGGCGGAGGTGTTCAATCACACACCTCCTTACGGCCGGTCAACTCGGCCGCCCGACCGCTTATACATGCCCTTTCCGAGTGGAGACTGGTCAGTCGATCTATTCCCGGCTTCCGGGGCGACTGGCCTCGCCACGACGGCTCTCCGACCCAACCCGACCGCATATACTGGGGTGGTTGAGTCCAAAAAACCTATTGCGACTAAACTCTCCCTCGTCGGGTCAATGTAAACAGGGATTGTCTCAGAGAGCTGTTTCAGAGAGCTGTTTGTACGCGGTTAAAGACGAAATACATGAGCTACGCCTCATTTCACGTCGCTGTCAGCGATTCGTGTTTTGACCTATTAAATACGACGTCACTGTGGCCGACGTGGTGCTTATTCCGATATTCCACGGCATTATGAGGGAAGACCGAGCTCTGGATCCGGCGGACATACGCATTCCAGGAGTATTTCGTTTTACTACCAGAATACACAAGGCCTACATACCAAAGCGCAAGAGTTAGTCAATGTTCTTCTCTTCGATCTTGATGTGTACTCTACTACCGAAACTTGGTTGTCAGACCAAATGATTTCACCAACGAATACGCTGTCTCCCGCACCGACAGAGATCGCGAACACACTGGCCAAAAGTACGGTGGACGAGCTTGAATCGTACTGCGAAAGTCCGTGGCTGCGTTTCGCAGCGCTGACCTAGAATTAGGAAATGAATGCGTTTGGGTCGAAGCAAAAGCAAAGGGTAAACAAGAAAAAAACGTGCTCATTGGCGTGTGCTATCTTCATTCAAATATAGGCATCCATATTTGATATAGGCATCCTTATGCATCAAATATAGGCATCCTTTGCGACCATTTTTGAGCCCCTCTTAGACACTGTATGACCCTGGCAAGTACAACATGCGAGGGGAAGTTTGACATCCACGAAAATGCAGCCACATGGCCACAACGGAACGCTATCCATTGACATCCACCCAAATGTAGCCGTATGGCTGCATTTGGGTGGATGTCAAATTTTTCTTCGCGCGAAATTACTCCACCTTGGGGATTTGCCCTCAACTCTGGTCGAAAAGAACAACATTCTTCTATTCGGCGATTTCAGTGTACCCGGTTAGTAATGCAATACAGGAGAAATGTTGGCAATTCTTCCAAAGCTACTTACTTCTATAATTTCTTGTTGTTCGAACGATTTGCATAGGCTGAATAACCTCCCTACCCCACAGGAAATGTCTTAGACATCGCTTTCTCAAACTTGTTTTTTTTTCGACCTTAAACAGGCTCGAGAAGGCCTTGTTCCGGTCAACCTCTGGCATGAACCGTTCACTATCACAATATTATTAGCGCTTGCTGATGAGCGCGCATGGAGACCCCATGATTTTCTCCATGGAGATTATGACGCGTTATAAAGAACGCTCAACAAAACCAATTGGCAGCCAGTTTCCACTTCGCCTAATGCAGACGCAGCTGTGCAGCAGCTCACAAAAATTATCCAAAAAGCAATAAATGAGCACATACCGAAAAAGCCTACTTGCCAATCGCTTCCGGTTAAGGAAATAACTTTGCAGCGCTTTGTATAGAAAGCGTCGACTCCACAAGCTAACGAGAGCTACTAACAGTACGTCGGCCTACATATCCTTTCGAAAACAACGTTCACTCGTGAAATCACTCCTCGCTCACGACAAAAAACATTTTTAGGACTTTACGGTATCTTTCCTTACCTGTGTTCCGGGTGACCCCTAGCGGAACGTGAAAATTCACGCAAGCAAGTCACCTAAGCGAATAATTCTGCAGAGTGGCGACACCATCGTTTCCGACCCAGGCAGCATATGCGAAATATTCACAAAATACTTTTCGTCTGCGTATTCTCTGCAACGCGATACCTGCTTCCCACTTGAATTCGCGCCGCTAGATGATGTCATATCCGCAGTCTGCCTGTTAAGAAGTCCTCCGGTCACAATAATTTCGCATGCTTCCTTTTAAAAGGCTGCCCCTACGACCTTCGCCGATGCCCTGCCACATTTTTTGTCATTCGTTTGCTGGAAGGAGAGGCTACCCAAGAATTGGAAAGTCGCAAACACGATACTGATACCCAAACTAGGAACGCCCCCAGGTATGGAGAACCTACGTCAAATTTCCCGGAAATGGTTCGGGGCGAAGGTGCTTGAGCACGTCCTCGTGAATCGATGACAAGCGTACTTAGAAGAGAACGACCTGTACCCCCCTTCAATGATCGGATTCCGAGGCAAATTAAGCACACAGGACACCATGTTACAGATCAAGTCGGAAGTCATTGACAACAGAACAAGGGACAAGCAAGCCATAATGGGATTGGACTTACAGAGCGCCTTTGACAAGGTGAAACACTCTGCCATCCTTTCCCAGATCAGCGCCCTGCGGATGGGGCAGCGTGCGTACAACTACGTGCGCGACTTCCTCTCGGGGCGCACAGAACATATTCAAGGAGGGGACCTTACCACAGACGAACGGAGACTAGGAATTGCGGGTACCCCCCAAGGATCGCTGATATCACCCGTTCTCTTCAATCTAGCCATGATTGGAGTAGCAAGACGAATGGAATCAATACCCGAGGTCCGCCACACCATCTATGCGGACATCACGCTATGGGTGCCGGGTGGATGAGATGGCCACGATTAATCCTCAGTGCAGCTAGCGGTGGAAGTCATAGAAGAACAGCTACAAGGCACGGGTCTGATTTGCTCCCCCTTACAAAAATTTCACCATCTTCCCGTAGGGGAACCCTAAGTAGTATGCGAAGCAGCCATGGGGTCGACTCAAGTTCCCATTAGTTTTCAGTTCGATCCCGGCGTTGCGGGAGGAGAATGAGGGGAGCGGAGCGCGTGCGCGCGTCATTTATACCATGGAGGTAAAGTGGCGCCCCTAGAGGAGTATGCAGCGGCTCCCGTCGCGTCTCTAACCCTAAGCTGCTTCGCATTATCGCGCGCGGAGCCGCAGGTGTTGCCATTCGTTCGCAATTCTGGAGAGGAGATGAGCTTTGGAGAGGAGAGGAGGAATGCCAGAGAGGAGAGGAGTGTCGGAGAGGAGAGGACGAATGCCTCGCATACTACTCAGGGTTTCCCTACGAGAAAGAGAGAGAGAGAGAAACTTCAATCACAGTTGAAGTGACCATATTTGTGGTCGGGGTCTTCAGTCCAAGACTCCGTTGGTACGGCCGGCTGTCTTCGTCCTTTCCGCTAGAAAAAGCTGCGTTTCAGGGCAAGAGCTGGCCAGCGTACTCTCCCACTGCTCGCGTGAGGGGTTGGGAATGGGGAGAAGATCTGGGTTCAGTTGACATTTCCATGCAATATGGTACAGCGTGCCTGGTGCTTGGCAGTGAGTACATAGGGGATCGTAAAGATTAGGCTGGATGGCGTGTAGTCATGTTGGGTGGGGGTAGGTATTAGTCTCTAGTTGTCTCAGGATGACATCCTGTTCTTTCGTGGCCTGATCGGTGACTGGTGGATAGAGTTGTCTCGCTAGTCGATAATGTTGGGTGATGTCGGCGTATGTGAGGAGCGGTTGCCAGGTTCGCTCCGACTCAGACGACTCTGGTTGTTCGCGAAGCTATCTCGTGATGGATTCTATGGTTGACCAATCCCTAGGGGCATCCTGCCACAATAATCATCAGTGGTGCCTGGCCAGGCATGCACAGTGGGTGTGTGGTACTCAAAGTTCCCCTACGGGAAGATGACGACGTGGTGGAACGCGAAGCTATCTCGAGATGAATTCTTTGGTTGGCCAATCCGTAGGGGAATCCTGCCACAATCATCATCAGCGGTGCCTGTCCAGGCATGCGCAGTGTTGTGCGAACGGCGGACAACGACAACTACAACGACAAGGGAGGGAGGGGCACAGCCCCGAGAATGAGATGCTTCGCATCTAATTCAGTCCCTAGGGGCATCCTGCCACAATCATCATCACCGGTGCCTGGCCTGGCATGCGCAGTGGGGGTGTGGTACTCAGGGTTCCCCTATGGGAAGATGGCGACGGTGGTTGAACGCGAAGCTATCTCGTAATGGATACTGTGGTTAGCAAATCTCTAGGGGCATCCTGCCACAATCATCATCAGCGGTGCCTAGCCAGGCATGCGCAGTGGGTGTGCTGACGGCGAACCACAACGACAAAGGAGGGAGGGACACAGCCCCAAGCATGAGATGATCCGCATCTAAAATCGGAGCTACTAATCATCCCGCCAACGTCAAGACCTCGGCAAGAGAGTAACATCAAATTACGGACCAGCAACGGGCAAGCGATCCCGGAAGTCGCTAAAATCAGAGTGCTGAGCTTCCTGATTGAAAGGAATCGCAGAAACAGCGACATGGTTACCCGCCTGGTTGGCAAGGTCACGGCTGCCACGCAGCTCATCAAACTAGTGGAAAACAGAAAATCCGGCATGAGAGGCAGATAGAGAGAGAGACTATTTATTACAGAGAAAGCAGAGAGGTTTTTCAGCATGAATTCGCCGACATGCTACTTTGCGGGGAAGGAAAGAGAAGGAAACAAAGGAAGTAGATGGAAGAAAAAGAGTAGGAGACAAGAAGAAAAGAATAAAAAGGAAAGAATAAAAATTAAAAAATGAATAGAGTACTGTTTAAGGGCGCTGAGTAAAAACTTCACTGTACACGCTAGGAGGATGGCTACAATGCTATAGCGACGCCAATGCACTCGAGGTACTCAAATAATGCAGACAGGGCTTTGCGATGGGAGGATGGTAAGTGGAATGATCCGATCATCAAGCTTAGTGTTAATGATCCAGGTTGGAGACATTCAATTCTTTGCTGGAAGTGGCCCATTGATTCAGCATAAGCAGAGCACTCTAGCAGTATATGTTGGACGGTTTCGGGTGAGCCACAGTTGTCACAGTAAGGGTTGGAAGTCTGGCCTATACGATAAAGGAACGAACTTGTAAACGCTGCATTAAGGCGCAGTCGATGGTACAGTGTCTCAAGTCAGCGAGGTAGTCGTTCCGGCAGCCTCATTCTCATGTAGGGGTCTATGCAATATAAAAAGGCCTGATGAAACTCCGGAAGGGACCATAAGCGGTTTCTTTCAGCCAAAGCTACTGCCTTAGTCATGACTGAGGCATCATTTTTCGTGAAAAAAATCCTCCTTGGCGTTCTTAATTCTCGGCCCCTGCGGGCAGCCTCATCCGCTTTCTGGTTTCACAATATGCCACAGTGGCCTGGGTGCCACTGTAGTGTCACACGATGTCCAGAGACGAAAGCAAGATGGTGGAGATACTTCACTTCTAGCTGGGCATGTTAATGAAGGCTGAAGCAACTAGCGCGTTGCATGGTCTGAAGAGCTGCCTTCCAATCGCAAAAATGGTTCACTGTGTCGACGGCTGGCGAAGAATGTATCGGATATCTTTTATCCCATAAAGCTCAGCCGACGTGGACGAAGTTAGGCACTCAAGCCGGTGTAATAGGGCTTTCACAACTGATTAAATGAAAATTTCTGATGAACTGCACTCAGATGTTGCTGACCCATCAGTAAAAATGTGAGTCGCTGCATTGCAAAATTTCTTTGTGTGCAAGTCTCATCTGAAGGAGGCTGATTTGAGGCTTTTCTTTTTTGAATCAATTCCAGGTATAAATGTTTTTATCAGAAGTGGCGACAGAGTCCAGGGCCAGAATCTCAGGGGTGCAGTGCTTGAGTTGGAATTGGAGCTTTGATAGTGCTGATTGCTTGCCCAAAGCTGGAATTGCTTCTATCTGCGATATGAGCCAACGAATGCGTTCTTGTATGTAACCTGTGCCTCAAATGAATTCGTACTGTTTCTCGCAACACGTCCAAGGGCAGGCAGGCGGCTTCAGCAATTGCCCCAAAACACGACGATCCTTTAGGAAGGTCGAGGTACTTCCTGAGGCAGTTATTCCTCGCTGCTTCAAGCTGTCTTTTGCTTGTAGGGGACAGCTGCTGCAGGACAGGAAGGCTGTAGCGCAACACACCGTCAACATACGCCTTGAAGAGAAGCACCGTGGAACGACAATCGCTGCCCCAGCGTGTGCCAGCAAGATATCCAATAATTTGGGATGCCGTGAAAACTCGCATACGTAGTCTCTTCACTTTCGGAGCCCAGGAGAGGTTTCTCTCGATTGTAACACCAAGATACCTTTGGGTACGTACATATTTCAAGGGCCAGCCACCGACGATTAAAGGATATCTATCCATGCTCTTACGGGTGAAGGCCATAGCGCTGCTTTTTTCTGGGGAGAGAAGAAGTCTTTTAGGCTGTAGGTGTTCTGATGTTTTTGCAAGCGATGTCTGGAGCTTCTGTTGCGTGACTAGACGTGATCTCGAAGCACTCCAAATGCAGATACCGCCCGCGTACATGGTGATTTTGACCCTACGGGGGAGAACACGCTTCAGGTGAATGAGCACGATATTGAATAGTAAAGGACTTAATACAGCTCCTTGAGGTACCCCTCTTTTTAATTCATACCATGGTGTAGGCCCTCCTGCTGTGCACATAAAAAGTTTTGTTCCTTGAAGATAGCTTGAAATCCATGCGTATAATCTTCAGCCTAAGCCAAGTGAAATAAGGGATGCTAGAATTGCATCGTGATATACGGAGTAGAAGGTTGATTCAATATCTAAAAACACCGCAATTGGTATGTGTTGTATTCGTTCGTTTTGTACCAGCCAGCAAAACCAGCTGCGCGCACACCTTTTCTTTTTGACCCTGTGCGCCTTCATTCTCTCTCCGCCCTTCCTTTACCCTCTCTTGATGCCAACGCATATAATCATGCTTCTGACAATCAACGCCGTCGTTGATTGCCCGACCATCGTCCATGCTGCTGCGCTGCGCACGCCTGTGTTACTACAGTATGTGTCCGGAATTTAGCTCTTCTTCCAAAGACGATAAGAGGCTAATGATGCTGTCAATAGCCGATCGGTTGTGCCAACATTCATTCATTTGAGGTGGGTACACTTTTTTAGTTTCCATGTACCAAGTCATCCTTTTGAAGATCACCTTTTCTATTAATTTCCCAACGCAGCTAAGTAAGGCTATCGGTCGAAACCAGTCGTGATGTGTTGGGGATTTTCCAGGCTTTCAAACAGAAATAATATTCGCTAATTTCCAATCAGACGGGACGGTACCATGTCGCCACGTTGCGTTGTAATACTCCAGAAGGCGCAGGCGGGAGTGCTGGGATGCGAGACTGCCTCATAAGTGATTTCGTCGTAACCAGGAGAAGACCGTTTCTTGACGTCGGATATCGCTGCATTGAGTTCCTGTATTGAGAATGGCAGGCCCAAGGCAGGTAAAACAGCTGCCGGTGGTACAGAATGGTTGGAATGTGTGCGCATCTTAGTAGATGAGCTTGCAGACAGGAGCTTGCAGTACTTGTTAGCTGCTTCCTTCTGTGAAATGTGTTCTTGCAACAACAGTGTGCTGAATGGTTGGTACACATTCCCTTTACAACGCGCCAAATGTGCGATCACGGCTTCTGAACATCTAATTTTGCACAAAAATCTTTCCGTCGCTGTCTGCTCAACTCAGCCGCTGCAGCCTGACGCTTAATGGTCGCCCGTTGATAGCTAAGCCTACAATGCACTCTGACAGCTCCGTCCGCCCAACCGCAAGTATACCCTGTATCAGCTCTGCGTTTGCCAAAACGTCCGACACACCCAAGCGCAGCTCTTTCGCGAGCTGTAACAAGTGCGGTTTTTTTAACCGCTTTACAATTCATTGCCGGTCTAGAGTATTACTTTCCCATGGCACCAAAATTGTTTTGTGCGAACAACCCATGCGACAAAAACACACGTCCTACCACCTATCCTCTAAAGCCTGGTAACGCTCAGTGAAGAAAAGTCCCGTACTCACGCGTGACTGAGCTAAATTTTGCGAAGTCTGAAGCCGCATTGATGTCCGTGGTTTTGGATATTGCACCGTAAGCGCCAGTTGTTACATACGGGACAGCGTCACGAGACCGGGCTCCGTCATCTCCGTCATTCGTTCGGGAGCGGAGTGAAAAGCGGCTAGCAAAAGTTGCTTTTTGGTGGCGACGACAAGAAGCCGAAGGCAAAGTTAACTGGTTTACTGAATGGCGAGAGAAGGTGATTAAATACAGGAAGAATACCTTTCCGGGCAAGGTTACAGCATACTCAAATAGAGCGACAGCCTGCCTGCACTGCTGCAAAACGAATGAATTGGGTGTTCGGAGTCCCCTCGTATTTATTCCCGATGCGCTAATGGTCAAAACGGTCTCCCAGTGCTTTCTGCACACGGCAAAGATATATTACAGACACGCACACAACTCTTTCCAGAGTTTGCGAGGGGCCGAAGCTGCGGCGGTAGCTGACTCTGAGGGAGGTGGGAGAGAAGATCTCGGCTGCGGCGTCCGCCCCGCCGAGACATGTTTTAACAACCGTCGAGGTGACTCAGTGGCTGAGGCATTTTGCTGCTGAGAACGAGGTCGCGGGTTCGATTCCCGACCTCGGAGCTCACACGTACAAAATAAAAGACGATTGGGCACCCACGTCGCCAGGATCAATAGTTTATTGAAAAGAGATAGACACACAAATATACATGCGCACTAAACACACTATACTGCTTGTTCACCAGTGGTGCATGCGTAGGAAATTTTATTCCTTATTAGAGAGGGCTATGTAGGGCCAGCAGATGTCTGTCCCAACCAGTAACTCAGTTCTGCACAATAATCCCCATTGTGCTGCTGTCACATCACCTTTTAAGCACCAACAGTTCTATCAAAGAACGCCACACATCCGCACGTGCCGCAGGGCTGCGCTAAGAACCAATCGCGCACATTTCCTGTGAGTGCTTTATTGACCTTGTTGGCCCCTTCACCTACCATTATACATCTTATGGTTTGCCTAATGTGACATTTGTCACAGGGAAGGAGAATATTATACAGAACTCCTTCTGCTCATTCAACATATGCCTTCCTGTGCTTCGTGTATCAGTTTTTTCCTCAAAGGACCTCTTGGTCACGCAACCTGGACAGCTTTAAAAGCTAGTTTGGAGCGGAAAAGACGACTCTCACGTCTTAGGTTTACGCCACTTTTTCAAGCTGTAGGATAGCTGGTGTACGTAGGGGATAGCCGCAACCTTCTGTATGCTTTTCATCGACTTTCCGTATCGCTCAGGATTCGCACCCGGTCTTGAAAATACCCCCTCTGCCATGGAGGCGGGCAGAAGTGCATGGTAACCTGGGCTCTACAGGCGTTCCACATGAAAAAAGAAGCCAGCGGCCGTGAGGTGCGGACATGTTTTTTCACGGGCATTTTTGAAGCACAGAATGATAACCCTATTTACAATATTCGAATGGGCGGAGTTGAACGGTAGAAAGAGTTTTTTGGCGTGCGGTTCACAGCGCCATGGCAGGTGCAACTTAAACCGAATATATAAACACCTTAATTGCCCAACCACCGGAGGTTCGTTGGTTGGTTACAGGGATATACAGGCATTCTCGAAACAAGGTCAGTATATTCGCACACCCGCATTTCAGAGCAGCAAGTTCACATTTAACGACAATTAGAAAATCCTCCACAAATTTAAACAGCCGAACGGCATTGCTTCCTGTTAATCTTGCCCAGAGGCTTCTGTAGCAACATGTCAGACATAAATCGCTTAACACGGGAGCTATACAGGTCCTTATATGCACTCCCTGCTTCTGAAAATCAGGCACCCCCACGAATTGCAGAAACGTCGAGCTTAGGTAAGAACTTTGCAGTTCTGAAAAACCACAAAGCTTTGCTTGAATACCCCCAGACGCTTTGCTTCACTGTGTGGGAGAAAGAACAGACAGGTTTGGTTCAGTTGCATTCCAGAATACGTGTTCTGTCCCGCTTCATGGTTTTTTAGAATTGCCGTCTGTTCATGTAAAGTCAGCGCTTTATATCTCATATGGCGCTGTGTAACTTACAAGTTAACCACGCGTTACGGTGGGGATGTCAAACTCCTATAAAATGAGGCGAAGAGTTACAGTGGCTGTTGACGTGGCGGCACCCGGTACCGCTGTGGCTGCGGGAGGTGGCAACACTCCAAAACACGGCATTCCAAGGCGCTTATGGGACACTGTATGCAAATTTTAACATCGACCTGAGCATCCTATACGCTAAGCACATCATATTCGACATGGCGCAAACTTTGCTCGATGAAACCAAGATCTCTTCCCAAATTTTTTGTTAATGCATACCGTGTCGAATAGAATCATTCCATTGCAAGAACAAAACCTGCGCCCTCTGCTTGCAGACCAGACACCGGATATACGTGTCCTCAGTGCACATCCGTCCCAGGTGTTCCTGATGTGGCACTGTTAACTGCAACGAGGGCCACCAGTGCAACTACGTGTGAATTGTTTGCGAAGGCCCACACCCGGCGGACTCTACAGACGGCCCATAATGGTGGTTCCAGCATCGTAAGTCGTTGCCCACCTATGCGAAGATGTTCTCTGCCGGCAAAGATCTGTGAAATGCCATGACCCGCCACTCTACCAGGACCAGCGCCGCAAGACGGCAGGTTCGTCACAACGCTCGCGTGCGCTAGGAGAGAGCTCGCCGGTCTTTTTAGTCTTGTTGCTTGCAATGAATCTCCGGTCCCTTTTGTAACGATACACTGTTTTTTCCGTTGCATATTTTATAGCCTTTAGGGTTCAGTAAAGTGTTTAGCTTTACCCGCAAATTCACTCAGTCTGCATCCGGCTCTTCCCACACTCTTGTCTGAAAGCTTAAAATTGCTTACGTTCAAAAAAAGAAAAAGTACCATCTGTCCTCGCGTGGTCACCCGTCCATTTTAGTATCATCTTCGCTTTTGCAAACTTTCATTACATACGGACAGTCCTGGCCTCTCGAACTCTCGGCATTGGCAGCGCATTCGTTAAACACAGATACATAGGAGGGGAAGACCGTTTCAAGAGCAAGTATCCCGAACATTACGGGCACTGCAAAGAATTTATTTCTTTTTCAAATTTAGTTCACGAATTAGGATGCATCGACTTCGCTGAGTTGTCGAATTACGCAGGCGTAGCTAACGACGCAATCACCAAAACCACAAATACGACATCGGGAGAGGTGGTGCGTAGAAGCTTCCCACCAGCATGGCCATTTTCAGCGTGATCCAGGTGAATACGAAGGTCACCACTCCTCCGCCGAGGCCGATAAGCAGTGTGGTTTCAAGTGGGATGCCCGATGTGCCCCACCGCTGGCATGTGGCGAAGAGGCTGTTCTTCCCAACGGCTCCACGGCATCGAACCTGGAACGTGGATGCCCACGATCCTGCCTTCACTCCGGTGGGGCCGAAGCCCAGGCGCTTAAGCAACTCTCGGTGTGCCACGATGGCCACCGCCGCCCCCACAACTGCATGAAAGAGGAACAGTAGGCAAAATGTTTAATTAGCTTGCCCTAGGGGCGATTTTTAGGTTTATGACGCTCTTAAGTAGGATGCAACAGCCTAGTAGACGATGGGCCGGGCTGAGCGCTGTTTGCACCTGAGCGCATGCACCTAATTTCGACCTGTTCGCAATTTCGCTTCCGTCACACGCCACTGGCGCATGAAACGTCGCCGCTCTCCAAAGCTAGGTAAATATTTCGCCTACTGTACATCGTTAAAATATACCGATATGATGCTTCGAGTTTACGAAGACAATACTTTATCGTATATGAGGAATTTGAATTCACTGGGCAATTCTCACCAGCTAAATTTCAGCAGGACACATAAAGAGACGGCGGTGAGACATCCCGGCGTCCGATTAGCATTTCTTAGTATTGCATACCCCGAAAATGGGCCTATAATGGGCCTACTATTCAGCGTAACCACGCCGTGTCGTCCTATTAGGGGTGGTCAGTGCATTTAGTGTTCCATTCAACAAGCACGGCATGAACCTCGGACCATCTCCACGATTACGAGATCCTTCATTAGAGGTAGTCATTTGACCTTGCGGTCTTTTCTCAAACACGTTGACTTCCTATGGCTTTTATTATTTGCTAATTGTCGTGTCTTGGAGAATTTCAATGTGTTTTCACCACCGCACGCTCAAGCTTTTAGACGGCGTTATTGGACAATCATGTGCCGTCCTGGGTTGACTCCTGGAACGCACGCAGCAGACAGACACGACCCCTTGTCAGTGCGAAAATCATGGGAAAGTTTATTAATTTTATACATAAACTTATTTGGGAGTGATAGATTGCTGCTTATTTTATACTATTGGGGATAATTCAATTATCACTCTAAGTTCATCTTTTAAACTACGTGGACACGTTAGCAAGAAATCCTGACTTATTTAGGTGCGGGTAAAAAAATTCATTTTTGTGTATCAAGCCAAGGGCAATAAACATGTCTTTTTCGCTTTTTACATCGTGCACATAGCGTGCACATGTGTGCACATGCCGTGCACATATTACAGAATTTGTTTTAATAGGAATTACTCAAATGAATAAAAAATGGCGTCAGAACCACGAAATCTGTTACTTGTCTTTGCATTGGCATCGTTCCCAGTGTACACAGTCTGGTACCGGGGCATAAAATGATAAATTCATAATTCAGAACGCTTATCTTTAATTCCGCAGCAGTGTAATTTTTCCAGAAATATCTTTGAGTTTATATTATCTCACACTCTGGCCTAGTGGATGAAGTGCTAAAGTTAATAGAGATTGCATAGCGCCGGTTATTTCGGTATTAGTAAGCTGCGGCAATTTTTTGGTGAACTGTTCGAAGAAAATATTTATCATACGTTTCAAATAGTGGTGCCGCATTCATAAGAGTGTACAAATATAGTAAATATAGTCTGCTTCAAAGTAGCCCCCTGTGACACTTGGTCAGAAATGGGAGGATCAAATTTTGATTGTAGTTAGGGAATTTAGTGTTTCCTTGTCCGAAAGCAAATGTGCTATAAGTTACTGAATGCCCTCGACGGAAAATATGAAGACCACAGTAGAAAAAACGTACCCGACAGTACGCTGTAGAATAGCACCACTTCAAGGCCGAACAGGCCGAACATCTGTAAATAAAAGTACGGAAAGGTCATTTTTGGTGTTCCAGGGAAGCACTGCCTCAAGGTCGTAAGTCGAATATATGTCAATACGTTGAAGGTAAGTTAGCGAAGTGTTAATACCCTCATGGCAGCAGTCAGGATAATATTAATAATACCGTATGAAATTTCCTCACACGGCCGTACCGATATTGTAATGTTTTATGGCAATTGAAACTGAACAGACGGTAACTTTCAAAACCTAATTTAAATTCTGTGTTAGGAAAGCTTCCGTCCAACTTCTATTATTCGTACACGTTCCGGAGAAGGCGCACCTTTGCATAATCATCTGTGCAACGTTTGAAATGAACTTAATATCTGAGACGAGTAACGCACTTTACTGTACAGCCGTAGAACAAATTAGTTGTAACAAACAGTACACGCTGGGAAATCGCGATAGGCAAACACCTAAACGGCGCAATTTAGATCTCAATCGCAATTTTACAGCTTAGATATGTACTGGTGGGGTTGATCGCTTTCTAGTCCGCCTACAACTGCATGGTGGTAGGCAAGAGACATGCGGACACCATTACGGTATACCCTGTTAGTGGGCTGCTGAGAACGTGCGTACGTCTCATTATGCCGGTGTCAGCCACAATTTGGCTGGATGTGCGCCGCACCATTGTAGCCATGCTGATTTTAGTGCAAAGTGAAGCCTTTCCTTTGAAGAATGATCTCTTGGTACGTAGTGCGACGGAAAAGGCTCAACAAAACAGAGTTTGTTATAACTTAGTTGTTATAAGTGTGAACTTCGTTCATTTTTTTTTTTTTTTTTTTGTTGTAGTGATAATCCTCGCACATCACTTTGGAGTGGCGCACGCTATGGCGTGTTTTTCTCGTTCCGAGCAAGTGCTTCCACCATTATGGCAAACGCTGGAGTTTTTTTTTTTTTTTGGCCAATCTCCCTACATGGCTATGCTTGTCTGACGAACGTGCGCAGCAGACGCTGGGCGGTCGTCGCGAGGCACGCACCCACGCGCGATTGGCAATTTTTTTGGTTATGTTAACTGCCGGGCGATCGTTGCGAGGCCCGCGCTCACGTGTGCACGCTCACCCATTTTTTTTTTAGTTTTTAACTGCGGACACGAAAAATTATGATTTGCTAAACAACTCTGCTGTTAATAGTTGATAAAAAAAGTACTATCGCGCTGAATTTGACATGCATCACGTTGACGACGGCGTTAGCTGATCTTCGGAAGGCGGTTGAATCGCGGGGCGTGGAATTCGATAAATAATATGGAGATAGGCCTTGGGAGTTCTGATAATAATCCGTACAACCCGTACGTGAATACGGGCTTTGAAGAAGCGAATACACAGCGCTTGCATGGGCCTGATGTAGTGTAGTTATGCCCAGCTTTGCGTAGTGAATGAAAATGTGCAACGCATGACGCCTTCTTCGACATTGTGCTGACAAACCGCAGATCATAGGTTTACATTGCTCAAAGCTGCTTCTTCTGCCTGTTTGAAATTATGAAAATTTTACTTCGCTTGCTGCAATCAAAGGCATGTTTTCTCGCTCTATTGCGTCACCGATGGACCACTGCTCACTTTCGCTGCTCAGGTTTGCTTCAAGTGATGAAAACGCATGATAGCCGAGCTACATCTTTATGCTATAATAGCACTGAAACAACCAGGCTTCACCGTCGCAATGTGTGAGGAGCTGCGCGAGGCTGCGCTGACTTTCAGGATTCAGGATTCGCGCTGATTCAGGATTCGCGCATCCGCTGGGACAAAGGCAAGGGTAACCTGCGGGGGGGCTGATCATTATCGTAATAGCTGAAGTGTCAAGGTGCCCGTTATCACCAAGGCGGAGCTCCGGCCACCGGTCACGTGTTCCGAGTCAAATTGAGCGCAAAACTAGCTCTGCTCGAAACACTGCAAAAATAGAAGCGCTCACCTTTCAGCTTGAGATCCCTCCCGGGGCTTGGCCGGTTGCTTCCACTTCTTCGGATCTACGGAGTGGAGCATACCCACCCAGGGGATAAAATAAAACAGAACACAGGGTGGCTATATATTGCTATTATTTTCCGTGCGTAGTCTGTAAACGAATGTTGCATAAGCTTTTAATGTTGCATTTGTACGTTTTTTTTTTCTTTTTTGTGGTACTTGCTAGTTGCGTAAGCGGGTTAAGGGGGAAGGCTGCGATGCTGCAAATTACTAGCTGATAATAACGATATAGAACAAATGTAAATATTGGGAGAACACTTGAAGTACTGCTGTGGTGTAGTGAATACGTAAGCAGTAATGTTCAATGGCCTATGAGTCTTTCCAGCATTATCATCGCCATATTTTTTTCGCATATTAATTCGAAGCAGTATACGTGTAACCACCCAGTTTTCATCTAGGTGGAGCTGATACAGTCGGCGTCGCTACGGCGGTCCTCCTCGCCGCCGCCAACACCGCTCCAGCAACTATTATAAATGCACAGCCTACAAGACGGCAATGTTACTACCCGAGACCACCAACACGAATCTCCTGCTCCAGCTAGGAGTCCATAACACCTTGGACGAAATTGCCAAAACACAAAGGACCGCTCAGCTTGAGAGGCTGTCAACCACCAAAGCAGGCATAACGATCCTGAAAAACCTCGGCATAGGCTACCACGACCAACAAAGGGCGAAAAGCTCGATTCCCGACGACGTGCCGCGAAACCTCAGAATAGATCCCGTTCCAAAGAATGTACAGCCGGAGTTCAACAAAGGCACAAGAAGAGCGAGCCAAAGCGCTAACAGACATACACGCCAGCGACACATAGGTCCGATACGTGGACGCAGTACCGTATGCCGGCCGCGACGGTTTCGCCGTCGCCACGGTCGATGCCGACGGAAACACCCGTACGGCAGCCAGCACGCTATGCACTCAATCCGAAGAGGCCGACGTGACGGTCGTGTGTGCGTCCGGACTACTCCGAACCAGATCGTAGACTTTGGCCGCAGGAAGTTTTCCCGTGGGAACGCGCGGCCGCTTCGCTAAGGACACATGATTCCTTCTTGCCTCGGGGCGAGCCAGGCTTACCTCCGCTCGACGCTTCCTTGGCGGGGTGGGCAGACAGCCGCGTCGTCCACCGCCGCTTCAAGCCGGCCCTTCTCTCCCTTTTCCCCGCCGCTGCTCGGACGTAGTAGGAGGAGGAGATAAAGAGGAGTGAACGGAGGGGATCGAGGTTAGACTTGGGGCGACCGTCTTGCCATTCGGACTCGCCGTAGGAGCAACCCGAAAGCGCGTCCCTCCAAGGAGCCCGCTCGCTGCCAGCGTTTCCTGCCCCGATCTACGCCTCGAGCCCGCCGAGCTACCGGTCCTTCCCAGCCTCCCCTTCCTGACCGCGGCCTATAACTCGAGCTCGCCGAACTACCGGTCCGGTACTGCCTCCCGTTCCTGCCCTCGGGTTCACAGCGCAGGCCTTTCAAGCCAGCGGCCCCGCACTGCCTCCATCTCCTGGCCCGGAGACCCACTTGGCCCGTCGGCGTCCCGTCGGCGATTGACCCCCCTGCAACCCGAACGATTCCGCCCAACCTGGTGAAGAAGCCCGCACCACTGAGGCACCCCATTATATTAATTGTTAATGTTTTTCACTCGCCTCAGTGTGTCTCGTTTCCTGCAAGCTCTGCGTGGGCCCACCTTAATATGACTTTGTCACTAACCCATTTAACGAGCGTCATTCACATCGAGGAGATAGCCATCGCCTTGGCCATCGCAGACTGGGATTGCCAGAACATGCTGAGCGACTCCAGACAGGCTGTAAGGAACTTTTCCAAGGGAGGAATCGCACCTACGGTGGTCCGCATACTACAAGAAGTGAAAGGAAACAAGAGAGTACGCATGAAGTGGTTCCCAGCGCACGGGGGAGATGCATCGGAGAGAAACGTAACCGCAACGAAACGGCACACGCTAGGGCGCTAGCACCAACCGACCCGGCCCACGGCAACCATCCGCTACGGTTCAGCACAAGAGACAGGATAACAAACTACAACGAGATTATCAAGGCCTTCCGTCTGACCCGCCGACTTCTTCCGCCGCCCTGCGCGGGGCTGAGCAGGTCGCCGGGCGTTGTATTCAGGCTACTTCAAATGGGCACGCTGCAGATCCAGGCACTACTCCACAGAATGTACCCTGTGTCACACCCGAACGACAAGTGCAAGGCATGCCGCAGGGAGACGGCCATCTTTGCACACATGTTGTGGGATTGTATCAAGAATCCAGACGAGGCTAAATGAGGGCGCATACCACCGCGACTAGAGGCCGCGACGATGAGCCACAACCAAGAACAACTATGAGCCGTCCAACCGGCCCTCGAGCATAGAGTTTCTTAGTAAGCCCTCGAGGTGCTGGCCAGGCAGGACTCTGGCGAGCCGGCAACGGCAAGTGGGTATCCGCGCCGCACGCCCGCGACGAGGACGACGTTGGCTCAGGTCCTCGCGCAAAAGCGCTCACTGCTGGCATCAATAAAGTTTGTCCAATCCAATCCCCTTGCCACCATCCATGCCTCTTTCTCGCAGGATGCGCAATCGGCTGATAACGGTGGTAGAGCCCTTATCAGGCGTTACTGCCGCAACCTGCCCGCTTTGAACGTCGACGTAAGACCATGATTCTTTGCATGCATGAAAGGCTTTGCGAGCGAAGGTTTCGTCCGCGTATTTCACGCCTATGCCCGCACCCGTCACCGGTTGCCGATTTATACGTGCACTGGTTATAGGAGGAAGCAGGAAGGCGACCATTCGCAGCTTGTCTTCATGCCGCTACCGATGACATGTGCGTTGTGCTGGCGGGAAATTTAAACGTGGAAGTCTCGCTGCTCAGTGCGACCTGTAAGCTGCCCTCAATAGTCGAGGGGTTTGGGCTGGTCTGTTACACAATCAATGAGATACCTACGACGCGGGATGGAAACGGCGAAAGACATGTTTATCTACTAGAACAAAACTCGACTCCTTCCATGTTTTAACTCGCTATAGACAGACGCATGTCGTCCGCTCGGAGGAAGAACAGCGAGAATCCAAGGAGGGTCTGCCGGGAAAGACATGCGAATGAATGCGAAATAAACAGAAAGCCGCTTCGGTCGCCGTTTCGACTGCACGTTCTAGCTCACCTAGTAGATAGGAATACCTACCAGGTGAAAAGCAACGTCGAGCTGAGCCAATATGTCTTCTTCAGCTTGAATGGCTTTCAGAGAGGCAATTTTGGCGGTGCCATTCACTTCTAAGTGCTTCCAAATGTCTGTTTGCCTGATTATCAGGCATGAGTTGGGAAAGGAGGTACAGGGGGGGGGGGGGCATGACCGCGCAGTTGTAGCTTTCATGGTCTTACTGATGACATGTTCATTGTGCTGGCGGGAGATTTAAACGCGTAAGTCCACCGCCCCAATGAGAACTGTCCGGTATGCTGAATGGTCGAGCAGATTGGGTTAGTGCGTTATGCAGACAGTAAGATGCGTACGACGCGTGAGGGAAAGATACAGCTCCATGTTCATTCACTGGAATCAATCTCGACTCCTTCAAAGTTTTCGAAACATTTTACCAGCGAAAAAAGGCAGGGATCTAGAGAGATACAAAAGGATGATCTGTAGACTTCAACTGAACAGCTATACTTGGGACACGTAATATACTATAACGCTAACAGGCAAGGCTAAAAGGAAAAACTTACAAATGAAATGACACAATATTGTCACGAAGCCAAAGACAACGCAGTTGTGTTCAAGAAAAACAATTAGCGAACTTGTCCTCCCCTAACAACTCAAAGAATAGGCAGGCCGCGAAGCAGCACTCAACAAAGTGACGTGCGTAGGCGAGCGTCGATGAATCTAAAACCGCGATGTCTGCTCCTCACATTTTTATCTTTCGGTGCGAGTGTTTCTCTAACCGTCTATTTACATCCAGAACATTGTAGAACAAAGAAGATTATTCTAGGCAGTTGGCATTCGTTGGAGATGCTCTCCCCATCAAAAGAGAAAGAGATAACACGTGCGGCATAGAAATAAAGAATGGCACCCAGATAACACAGACCGGCGCTGCCGGGTAGTAAAAGCAAAAGTAAATAAACGAACCTAATGCATGGTTCGCGGCATTAACCCTCTCTAACAGTGCATCGACCCGATGCTAAAATAAAGGACAGCCCGTAGAAACATTGATTGATTGCAGGGTTTAACGCGCCGACGCAACGCAGGCGATGAGGCGCGCCGTAGTGGAGGGCTCCGGATTAATTTTGGCAACCTGGGGATCTTTAACGTGCGCAGAAATCTCGTACACACGGGCGTTTTTGCTTTTCGCCTACCTCAGAAAAGCCGCCGCCGCGGCCGGGAATCGAAACCGCGACGTCGTGCTCAGTAGCGCAACGCCTTAGCCACTGAGCCACCGCGGCGGGTAGCCCGTACAAACAACAGAAATGTCACTGCATCATCATGCGTGGTAAGATTTCAGGCGAACCACATGGACAACTTCGGGCCGCGTCGTCGTCGAGATGTTCCGGAATCACCGTCTGGGATAACCTCATAGGTAAGTTGGCCAACACGTCATAAAATCCGGTAGGGTCCGAAATACCGTCGCAGAAGGTTTTCACTGAGTCGCCGCCGATGAATGGGAGTCCAAACCCAGACAAGATCCCCTGTGTGGTACTCGGCGTCTCGGCGTCGGAGATTGTAGCGTCCGGCATCCACTAGCTGCTGGTTTGTTGTACGATCTCCAGCGAGCTGGCGGGCCTCCTCCACACGCTGAAGGTATTCTTAGACGTCGGCGCTGAACTCATCGTCTTCAACGTGCGCCAGCATGGCGTCAAGCATCCTAGTCGGCCGTCTTCCGTATAGACAAGCTCGAACGGTGTCATCTGCGTGGTTTCTTGGATAGCCGTGTTGTATATACGCAAACGTGACGTACGGGAGAACTTCGTCCCAGGTCTTATGCTCAATGTCGACGTACAGAGACAGCTTATCCGCCATCGTCTTGTTCAAACGTGTCATTAGTCCGTTCGTTTGGGGGTGGTACGCATTCGTTCTTCGGTGATTCGTGTTGCTATAGCGCAAGATTCTTTGCATCAGCTCCGCAGTGAAGGCCGTTCCGCGGTCCGTGATTAGGACTTCAGGGGCTCCATGTCGCAGCACAACTTGGCTTATGAAGAACTTTGTGACTTCTTGTGCAGTCCCCCTCGTTAGAGGGCCGGTCTCTGCGCAGCGCGTCATGTAGTCTGTCGCTACGACAATACACTTGTTCCCCGTTTGTGACGTAGGAAACGGGCCCAAAAGGTCCATTCCAATCTGTTGGAAGGGCCTCAATGGGACAGCGATCGCCTGCAGAAGTCCAGCTGGTCTCGTCGGTGGCGTTTTTGTCACTGACAGTCACGGCAGCTCCGGACGTAGTGGGACACATCAGTTGTAAGGCAGGGTCAGTGGTATACGCCTTGATGTTTCCAATTGTGCGTGCAGTGCCGAGATATCCGGATGACGGGTCGTCGTGGAAGTCTTCCAAAATTTCGTCACGAATGTTTTCAGGGATGACTAAAAGATCATTTCTTCTCCTTCCGGGGTTGAAATTTTTTTCACGAGGACGTAGTCTTTTAGGCTGAATACACGTATGTTGCGTTTCAAGCCCCTCGGCACGGCGACGTCGCGTCCGTCGAGGTAGGCGATCATGACGCGTAACTCGGGGTCGGCACGCTGGTGGGCGGTTAAGTGGCTCTCCGCCACGACTCCGAAGAACGCCCTGTCTTAATTGGAGTATTTAGGTGGTGGGTCGACGGGGGCACGGGAAAGACAGTCGGCGTCGGAGTGTTCCCTGCCGGTTTTACAGACGATCGTGACGTCGAATTCTTGTAGGCGCAAGCTCTATCGCCCAAGACGGCCTGAGGGGTCCAAATTACCAAACCAACACAGCGCATGGTGGTCTCTAACAACCTTTAACGCTCTACCATACACGTATGGGCGAAATTTTGAAATGGCCCATATAATAGTGAGGCACTCTTTCCCGGAGGCAGAATAGTTTATGTCCTCCTTTGACTGACTACTGCTGGCATAGGCGATTACCTTTTCGCAACCGCTTTTCTTTTGTACGAGGACGGCACCCAAGCCTGTATCACTGGCGTCAGTGTGCAGTTCCGGTTCGGCGTTTTCGTCTAAATGAGCGAGCCCAGGCGGGCTTTGCAAGCATTGTTGCAGCTCGCAGAATGCTTCCTGTTGGGCGCTCTCCTAGCTGTAAGGTATGCTTTCTTTCGTCAAGCCCGTGAGTGGCTCTTCAATGCGTACGAAGTTTCCCACGAAACGCCGGTAGTACGCGCATAATCCGAGAAATCTTCGCACGCTTTTCTTGTCTTTGGGTCTTGGGAATTTCGCTATGGCAGAAGTTTTCGCCGGGTCAGGCAGGACTCCCGGGGCGTTGACGACGTGGCCCAAAAACTTGAGCTTCTCATACGCGAAGTGGCACTTTTCAGGCTTCAGCGTTAACCCCGACATACGAATGGCCGCGAGTACGGACTCCAACAATGCAAGGTGTTCTTCGAACGTCCGGGAGAATACCACAACGTCGTCGAGGTATACAAGGCAGGTCCCAGTGGACCACAGACGTCCATCGAACATCCGTTGGACATCCGGTGTCGGATATTTCGACGTCCGTCAGACATCCGCAGAAAGCCAGCGGACGTTTTACAGACGTCCGTGGGATGGTCCGATGCAAAGGAATTGGTCATCCTACGAACGTCCGACAGACGTCCCAGCCGGATTTTCCGACATCTGGCGGATGTTCAAAATTGGACATTTCCAAACCGAAATGAACAGGGGACGTCCAGGGGATAACAAAATGCGGATATTGGATGTCCACCGGACGTCCGCTTTTGGTCAATTTTTCGAATCGGGGAGAACCTGTACTCGCTGTAAACCTCAGTGCTTTGTTGATAACATGCCTTGAAGCACCACTCCTGCTTCTCGAATACTTGATACAAAAGCCTCTTCTGTAGCTTGTTTTGGCACAGCCCTAATTATAAATGCTTGCCCCATGCACTCTTTGGTCAGACAACTCCACAACCTATTCATATTTCTCTTGCCAAGAGTCCAAACAGTGATGTTACAGAAGCATAATACAGTGGAACGTTGCACGCTTATCGTCATGACTTTTCAATAAGGACTACGCATACACTGCGGGCTGTTGTGTCAACACATGTAAATATAAATAAGTTGTAGTAGGCAGTTACCACCTCGGTGAACAGGATGCTTTAACAAGACAGCCCGCAGTGTACACATGGTTCCGTATTGAAAAGCGGTTACGATAATAAGCTTGCAACTTTCCACGGTATTATGCTACTGCAAGCATCACTGCTCCCACTCTTGCCAAGAAAAATATGAATAGGGTGTGGAGTTGCGAGTCCACACATTGTGTGGTACAAGCATTTATAATAAGGGTTTTGCCAAAACTGAATAGGGTGTGGAGTTGCGAGTCCACACATTGTGTGGTACAAGCATTTATAATAAGGGTTTTGCCAAAACAAACTACAGGAGCTTTTGAATTGAGTATTCTTAAAGCTGTAGTACTTCAAGGCATGTTATCAATAAAGCACTAAAATTTACAGCAAGTACAGGTTCTCGAGTTTAGTAGAAGACTGAAACCTACTTTATTAAGCTTTATGAATCTATACCGGGTATGTCTGGGATATTTCCATTAAACTGCTAAAGACAACTTCCAGCAATGCACGCTAAAGAACAACAAGTTAGCTTGAAAAAAGTGAAGTATTGAACAGTTAAGCAGGCTGCTGAAAACTAATATACTGAATGAAATAGATTACATGTTGCAAAATATGGCATGCAAAACAGATGAGACATTGTCGCAAAGCTTGAAAATTTTTTATTTTACGCTTTATAACCTCCAATGTAAGTACAACCTTTCATGTGCCCATCACGCTTCATGCCAGGAACATCTCGGCTCAAACTTTTCCCAACTCTTCGGTCAGCCCCTGCAAAACCAAAAGCAACAATTACAGGTTCCTTTTTGGAGCCACCCGACAGAAGAAGTCAAATACATGTAAATTCAAACTTCATGGTTTATTTAGTCCTATATATGGCTACATAATTAGACACACAAAAAGAATTTTAGCCTGCTTTTGAACTATTTTGGTTGGCGCGAATCTACAGCTAATGCAGATTCGAGCAATTTTCGTCACACCAACAAGAAAAGAAATCAGCACCACTTATGTTGCTCCTGTCGCAAGTGTGAATGGCCCTTATACACAATACATTCACACGGTGACTGGCAGCTGCGGAGGGACGTAACTTTGCGCACCGAAAGTCTGATTGGCCAGGCTAAATGCCTCCCCCCTCCCCTCATATTTCAATATTTTTAATCACCAAGTAGCCCAACTCCAAGCTTCGCAGAGTCAGTGAGGTGCGTTTCGATACGATGCATGCTTTTCACCTACGCGCTTTGACGGCGTCTATCAATATGAGGTGTGCGCGCCGTAGTGGAAGGCGCCGGATGAATTTTGACCACCTGGTTATCTTTAACGTGCGGCTAAATGTCGTACATACGGGCGTTTTCTCTTTTCGCCTCCATCAGAAAAGCGGCCGCCGTGGCCGAAAATTGAACCCTTGTGTCCTTGGGCGCGGCAGCACTACGGCTTAGCCACTGAGACACCGCGGCGGGTATTGATACGTGCGTCTAAAGTGCATAAGCAAGCACGGCATATATATTAGTACACGCTCCATGCTCGCGTCGGCAAAATGCGTTTACTTCACCGCGTTCGCCGGCATGAGCCACACTAAAGGGCACCTCGGCGTAAACACTATACGGCCGCGTCCCCTCTGGGGTCGCGAAATCACCCCCATACCTAAAACTCACCGTACGGCTTCCCACACGTTTCGTGACACGTGCCTACATTTCACCTCAAGGCCAATGCATAACGCATCTCCGCAACGAGCTCACACAGTAAAAATTGTTACAACCCTTTCCGTAAACCTGAGTGAACGTAAAAGTAGCCACTGCGCACACCCCGTCGTAGGTAGCGCCGGGCTGAATGCGAACGCGGGCATGCTCAACGACTTTCTTTCAACGAGAGTACCTGCACGTACTGCTGATAGCTTTAAGAGCCTATGTTTGCGAAGAAAAGGTAATTCCCTGAGCGCGTTTTTACACTGTCATTCAAAACGCTCTAATCCAGTCATGCCTAACTTCGGCACAACTTACGGCTGGTACGTCGTTTGCAGTACACGGAAAGCTAAACACGATTTCCTCACCCTCTCCCCAGTCACCGGCACTTATAAAAATGTCTTACCTTTCGTTGAGGACGCAAAAAGATGTCTAGAAGAAAGCAGCAGGGTTTCTTTCTCTAAGATAATCGAAGTTCGTTGGCGCTTCACAACTCGCACACGATGGATTGTCGCACAAAAGCGAATGGCTATGGCTGTACGGCTTGACGTGTCTTGACCAGTGTTGGCTTTGCATTGCAAAAAAGAAAAAAAAAACTAGTCGCACAAAAAATACTTTTTAGCCTAATTAGCAGTAAATCAAACAATACAACATTGTATATCAACCCAACCGTTTTTATCCCAGTGGACCACAGACGTCCATCGAACATCCGTTGGACATCCAGTGTCGGACATTTGGACGTCCGTCAGACATCCGCAGAAAGCCAGCGGACGTTTTACAGACGTCCGTGGGATGGTCCGATGCAAAGGAATTGGTCATCCTACGAACGTCCGACAGACGTCCCAGCCGGATTTTCCGATATCCGGCGGATGTTCAAAATTGGACATTTCCAAACCGAAATGTACAGGGGACGTCCAGGGGATAACAAAATGCGGATATTGGATGTCCACCGGACGTCCGCTTCTAGTCCTAAACTTTTTCGAATCGGGGAGAACCTGTACTCGCTGTAAACCTCAGTGCTTTGTTGATAACATGCCTTGAAACACCACTCCAGCTTTACGAATACTTGATACAAAAGCCTCTTCTGTAGCTTGTTTTGGCACAACCCTAATTATAAATGCTTGCCCCATGCACTGTGTGGTCAGACAACTCCACAACCTATTCATATTTCTCTTGTCTAAAGTGCGAACAGTGATGTTACAGAAGCATAATACAGTGGAATGTTGCAAGCTTATCGTCATGACTTTTCAATAAGGACTATGCATACACTGCGGGCAGTTGTGCCAACATATATAAATATGAATAAGTTGTAGTAGGCAGTTACCACCTCGGTGAACAGGATGCTTCAACATGACAGCCGACAGTGTACACATGGTTCCGTATTGAAAAGCGGTTATGATAATAAGCTCGCAACTTTCCACGGTATTATGCTACTGCGAGCATCACTGCTCCCACTCTTGCCAAGAAAAATATGAATAGGGTGTGGAGTTGTGAGTCCACATATTGTGTGGTACAAGCATTTATAATTAGGGTTTTGCCAAAACAAGCTACAGAAGGGGCTTTTGAATTGAGTATTCTTAAAGCTGGAGCAGTACTTCAAGGCATGTTATCAATAAAGCACTGAAATTTACAGCAAGTACAGGTTCTCAAGTTTACTAGAAAACTGAAACCTACACTATTAAGCTTTGTGAATCTATACCGAGTATGTTTGGGATATTTCCATTAAATTGCTAAAGACAGAACTTCCAGCAATGCACGCTGAAGAACAACAAGTTAGCTTGAAAAAGTGAAGTATTGAACAGTTAAGCAGGCTGCTGAAAATAAATATACTGAATGAAATAGATTACATGTTGCAAAATATGGCAGGCAAAACAGA
This sequence comes from Haemaphysalis longicornis, assembly GCF_048455015.1. Lineage (NCBI taxonomy): Eukaryota > Metazoa > Arthropoda > Arachnida > Ixodida > Ixodidae > Haemaphysalis > Haemaphysalis longicornis. Next base: position 144,338,661 of record NW_027526460.1, on the reverse strand, counting down.
TGAGACAATGTCGCAAAGCTTGAAATTTTTTTTATTTAACGCTTTATAACCTCCAATGTAAGTACAACCTTTCATGTTTCCATCACGCTTCATGCCAGGAACATCTCGGCTCAAACTTTCCCCAACTCTTCGGTCAGCACCTGCAAAACCAAAAGCAACAATTACAGGTTTCTTTTTGGAGCCACCCGACAGAAGTCAAATACATGTAAATTCAAACTTCGTGGTTTATTTAGTCCTATATATGGCTACATAATTAGACACACAAAAAGAATTTTAGCCTGCTTTTGAACTATTTTGGTTGGCGCGAATCTACAGCTAATGCAGATTCGAGCAATTTTCGTCACAGCAACAAGAAAAGAAATCAGCACACTTTTGTTGCTCCTGTCGCAAGTGTGAATGGGCCTTATACACAATACATTCACACGGTGACTGGCAGCTGCGGAGGGATGTAACTTCGCGCACCGAAAGCCTGATTGGCCAAGCTAAATGCCTCCCCCCTCCCCCCATATTTCAATATTTTTAATCACCAAGTAGCCAAACTCCAAGCTTCGCAGAGTCAGTGGGGTGCGTTTCGATACGATGCATGCTTTTCACCTACGCACTTTGACGGCGTCTATCAATATGAGATGTGCGCGCCATAGTGGAGGGCGCCGGATGAATTTTGACCACCTGGTTATCTTTAACATGCGGCTAAATGTCGTACACATGGGCGTTTTCTCTTTTCGCCTCCATCAGAAAAGCGGCCGCCAAGGCCGAAAATTGAACCCGTGTTTTTGGGCTCGGCAGCACTACGGCTTAGCCACTGACACAGCGGCGGGTATTGATACGTGCGTCTACAAGTGCGCGTCTACAAGTGCATAAGCAAGCACGGCAAATATATTAGTACACGCTCCATGCTCGCGTCGGCAAAATGCGTTTACTTCACCGCGTTCGCCGGCATGAGCCACACTAAAGGGCACCTCGGCGTAAACACTACGGCCACGTCCCCTCTGGGGTCGTGAAATCACCCCCATACCTAAAACTCACCGTACAGCTTCCTACACGTTTCGTGACACGTGCCTACATTTCACCTCAAGGCCAATGCATAATGCATCTCTGCACCGAGCTCACACAGTAAAAATTGATACAACCCTTTCCGTAAACCTGAGTGAACGTAAAAGTAGCCACTGTGCACACCCCGTCGTAGGTAGCGCCGGGCTGAATGCGAACGCGGGCATGCTCAACGACTTTCTTTCAACGAGAGTACGTGCACGTACTGCTGATAGCTTTAAGGAAACGGTATAACTCATTTGTTGCGCCTATGTTTGCGAAGAAAAGGTGATTCCCTGAGCGCGTTTTTACACTGTCATTCAAAACGCTCTAATCCAGTCATGCCTAACTTCGGCACAACGTACGGCTGGTACGGCGTTTGCAGTACACGGAAAGCTAAAGACGATTTCCTCGCCCTCTCCCCACTCACCGGCACTTATAAAAATGTCTTACCTTTCGTTGAGGACGCAAAAAGATGTCAGAAGAAAGCAGCAGGGTTTCTATCTCTAAGATAATCGAAGTTCGTTGGCGCTTCACAACTCGCACACGATAGATTGTCGCACACAAAAGCGAATGGCTATGGCTGTACGGCTTGACGTGTCTTGACCAGTGTTGGCTTTGCATCGCAAAAAAGAAAAAAAAACTTTCGTCACACAAAAAAATACTTTTTAGCCTAATTAGCAGCAAATCAAACAATACAACATTGTATAGCAACCCAACTGTTTTTATAAAACTTTACGAGATCTGCTGTCGTTCTTTTTTTGAATTCGTTCAGCCCGCAACGAGAAAAGCGCGAGGGTTACATATATTGCAATTGTTTCCTGAGCTTACAAATTGTTTGCTTCCCGCTGCAGGCAGCAAGAATATGGATAACATAATTAACGCGAGGCTAATTACGATAAGTTACAAACATGATCGAGGAATATTGCTTCAACCATACAGACGTACGATGGGCGTCCAGCGGACGTTATTGGTGGGACCATAGTAATCGTCCATGCACAAACGTAGCTCGGACGTCCGTCGGACCAAATTGAACGGACGTTCACGTTTCCCAGAAAAATACATCCGAAGTATGTCCACCAGACGTCGAGCGCGGGACTTGGACGTTCGGCCGTAAAACGGACGTCCTACGGATATCTGTGGTCCAATGGGATAAAACTTGCGAGATCTGCTGTCATTTCTTTTTTGAATTCGTTCAGCCCGCAACGAGATACTTGTGCGCGAGCCAGAAAGGCGCGAGGGTTACAGCTATTGCAATTGTTTCTGAGCTTACGAATTGTTTGCCCCCCGCTGCAGGCAGCAAGAATATAGATAACATAATTAACGCGATGCTAGTTACGATTAGTTACAAACATGGTCGAGGAATATTGCTTCAACCATACAGACGTACGCTGGGCGTCCAGGGGACGTTATTGATGGGACCATAGTAAACGTCCATGCACAAACGTAGCTCGGTCGTCTGTCGGACCAAATTGAACGGACGTTCACGTTTCCCAGAAAAATACATACGAAGTACGTCCACCAGACGTCGAGCGCGTGACTTGGACGTTCGGCTGTAAAACGGACGTCCTACGGATATCTGTGGTCCAATGGGGAATCGAAGCTGGCTCCATCGCGTTATGAAGCCGACGTCTATCTCATTGCGCAATTCCAACATGATCAAAGCAGTTTGGATTTGGAGAGGAGTGCATGGACGTGCACATGTAATTAGTCAGAAAAATTATCCACTCCTCCACTCCGCAACGATGGTTGAACACGAAGCTTTCTTCGTGTGAAATCAAACGGCAAAGGGTAGATGTCAAATCCGGCGCGATCATAAGCCCAAAATGCGTGCGAGTCAAAGTTAAGCTCAATGAGTCAAAGTCAGAACAGACGACAAGGAATCGCTCACAAGGAAGCTTCGCGTTCAACCATCAATGTTCAGACAGTCAGATTCCGTTCAAAAAGAGCTTCCTGCGGCACCAGAAGCTGCGTTTGTTCCACATCGAAACTACCTGGTTATTCCCGAACGTCATTGACGGTGACAAGCACGCAGCCGGCTGGTAGGCTGACAAGAAGAAAAGCGAAAGCTTGAGTAAAATGTCGTGCCAGCAAAAACTTGTTCCTAGTATATACTTTGGCCAGAGTGCGGGGGCAGGGGGGATAAAGCAAGGTATATATGGTCATGACAGTATAAATAAACCTCAATATTTTTACTCCTTGGTTTCAAAGAGCCGCGATTATAATGATTGGCCAAAACACAAATATTCTCCCGTTTTGCTTTCCCCGCGTGCGTCTCGCGATTCACTCCGAGCGTGTGGGTGATCGAAAAGAACCTGTGCAATGAGGAATGCAAGCGAAGTTACTGATTTGCAGCCGGGTGTTATTAAAAATCAGTTTCACGTACCCAATGCTGGCGAATTTTTCAAATCGTGGTATTCACGAAAATTACAGGCACGCAAAAGAGGTATGATAGTATCCAAATTTTTAAAAAATTCGAGGTAAGCGGAGTGTTGGGTTAAGCGAAATGCGACAAATGCATGGCCAGATCACTGAAATAAGAGCTAGTGCTGCTAAAAAACGCTCTAATGCACAGGGACGCTTCCGGAATACAGGCAAAATAATTTGCAGAAAAAAAAAACATTTTTTTAGGTATTGCGGATAAAGAACTGCGTCATGCTCGCCTGATTCGCCTTCGCATCTGGTCCAAAAAAAGTGTTCTCTAGCTATTGGTCGCCAACGCTATATACTATTTTGTTGTGGAGCAGGCAAAGCATATGTTTTTCTTGTTCCTGCCGTTTTCGGCACTTCGTGAGACGCGTCGTCGTCCACATGATCAGAAGCGTCTTCCCCAGCTATATCAACGATGTAGGCGTCGGCAGCACCCCGCTAACGGGACATTGGCCGCGCACAGTGCGTACCACGCGCAAATTTGCCGTTCGCGACCGTGTTCGGCGCGTAATGGGCGGATGTTGCATTGCGTCCTCTTTGTCAACATTTCGAGATATCCGTAATCCCCGAAAAGACGTTTCGAGACAAAGGGTGGAAAATGTCGCCTATAGCAGGTATATACACGGCAAAAAAAGGTTTCGACTTAACCGATATTTCGAGATATCCGAGTTCGAGTCATGGAGAAATCATTGTATCTGATGACTGAAGGTGATAAAACTTCGTATGCATGTGCACACGTCTTGTTTTTTTTTTTTTTTTATTCGGCATTTACATTTAACAGATTCCCAGTTAACTGGACGTAACTGAGGGGGCCGCGAAGACGTGCGCTTAAGGGCCTCCAGATCAACGATGCGAAAGGTCAGAAGGCACCGGTTCGAACTGCTTTATTTACATACACGTACAGGGGACAACATCTTTGGAAACTTGCAAACAAAGACGGTTCCAAAGAGCCATACAAAAAAGCGGAGCGCCGACACACCACACACGCATTTTCACGCGCTGACTAATCCATCAGTTAACAACGGCGGGCGTATTCACAAAGAACGGTTGTTTGCTTGGTAATGTAGCTGAAGTCCCGCATGATGTTTCCAAGCTGGAAAACGATGCCGTGCCGGCAGTGTTCCCGAAGCCCCCGAGTATGTGTCGAAATCGGTTCGACACATACTCGGGGGCTAGCATAGCGACACGATTCCGCGGTTTTTACAAGGCTCGATCCTTCATAATACGCGATAACGTACTCCTGTCAGTTCAAGCTTCGGTTAAAACTCTTCGTACTGGTAAGAACCAACTTATTTGGCTAATCTGGTTTGTCGACAGAAACGGATAGGGTTCGAAAAGGGGCAGTTAAAATGGGCTGAAACCGCCCAGAAATAGGGCAGAACTACGAAGGCAGCAGGTGGTACACTCTTCTTCTCCTTCTTCTAGTACACTCTTCTAGTACACTCTAGCAAACTTCTAGTAAACTTCTAGTACACTTCTAGTAAACTTCTAGTACACTCTAGCAGCGGCACTGCGGCACGGCAGAGCGCCGTCCGCCGCTTCCCATCGCGCCGGCCGGCCACCGCGCTCCGATTGACTGCAGCGCCGCCGCTGCATGCATCACGGAGGAGCCCCCTTCACGGCCGGCGGACGGCAGACTAGCACATATTTCTAGGGACCATACGCACACCATAGCCTCCTCTATAGAAGTTATAGAGGAGGCTATGCGCACACATAAGCGAATGGCTATGGCTTGGCTATACGGCTTGACGTCTTGACGTGGCTTGTCACAGTGTTGGCTTCGCATCGCACAAAAGACAAACAAAATTTAGTTACTAAAAGAATACATTTTAGCCTAATTATCAGCAAATTAAACAACTGTTTTTATGAAACTTTACGAGGTCTGCTGTCCTTTTTTAATTCGAACATAACTATATCATATATCAAGTTGACTCGTTCAGCCCGCATCGAGTGTTTTGTTGCGCGAGGGCTACAACTTTGCTTTCTGAGCTGGAAATTTTTGCCTCCCGCTGCAGGAAGCAAGAATATAGACAGCATAATTAACTCGGGGCTAATTACGATAAGTTATTAACATGATTGCGGAATATTGCTTCAACCATGCAGACGTACGTCCAGCGGACTTTATTGATGGGACCACAGTAAACGTCCATGCACAAACGTAGCTCGGACGTCCGTCGGACCAAATTGAACGGACGTTCACGTTTCCCAGAAAAATACATCCGAAGTACGTCCGCCAGACGTCGAGCGCGGGACTTGGACGTTCGGCTGTAAAACGGACATCCTACGGATATCTGTGGTCCAATGGGGTGTCCCAATTCAGGCCAGCTAGCACAGTGTGCATGACTCTTTGGAACTTTCTGGTGCCGTACACAGCCCAAACCGCATCACCTTGTACTCGTATAGGCCGTCCGGGGTTATGAATGCAGTTTTCTCTCGATCTCTATCGTCCGCTTCCATTTGACAGTAGCCAGTCTTCAAATCCATCGAAGAGAAGTGCGTTGAGTGGCAGAGGTGCTGGAGGGCGTCGTCGATTTGTGGTAGAAGGTACACGTCCTTTTTGGCGATTTTCTTCAGTCGGTGGTAGTCAACGCAGAACCTCAATGTGCCGTCTTTTTTCTTCACGAGTACGACCGGAGCAGCCCAGGGGCATTTCGGTTGATGTTTGATGTCGTCGCTGAGCATGTATTCGACTTGTGACCGGATGGCTTCCCGCTCGTGTGAAGACACGCGGTACGGTGACTGTCGCGTAGGTCGTGCTCCATCTTCTGTTATAATGCGGTGCTTCGCTAGGGGTGTCTGACCTAATTTTGAGTTCGACGAAAAACACTCGCCGTAGCGACACAGCAGATCCAATCATTTGTCCCGGTTTTATGCGGCAGCGCCGGGTTCACGTCGAAAGGATGCGGTAGCTTGAAAGTATCTGCGCATTCGCGTTCAAAGTTGGCTACCGCGATCACTTGACTTGTTTCTTGCGTTTCTTCGAGGAACGCAATTGCAGCGCCCTTGTTCAGATGCTGGTACTCCTCGGTGAAATTAGTGACCAAAACGTGGGATCTGCGCTGCTTAAAGCGCGCAATGCCTTTTGCAAAGGAGACACCGTGGTCTAGAAGCAAACCTTAGTCACTGTCTGTCTACGATAGCGTCGATGTTAAGAGCAGCATTCTCACAGTATACGGTGGTCATCAAGCTTGCGCGGGGTGGCACGGTGACGCGATCGTCGGTGATCGTTACAGCAACACGGTGTTGGGAGCTCGGTACCGGCGTCGTGGAGTGATGGGGGGCAAAAGTTATTTACTTTGTCTTCAGATCAATTATTGCACCGTTGTCCGTCAAAAAGTCCATTCCAAGAATTACATCATGGGAGCAGTTATGCAAAATGACGAACGCAGCAGTGTACGTGGTGGCGTCTATGGTGACGCGCGATGTGCACGTCCCACTTGGTGTTACGAGATGGCCTCCTGCTGTGCGTATTAAGTGCGGACGGCCCCATCTTGTCGTAACTTTCTTCAGCTTAGACGCGAATGACCCGCTCACTACTGAGTAGTCGGCTGCCGTGTCGATGAGGGCGACTACCTCAAAGCCGTCGATGGACAACTGGACGTCGGACGCCGCTTTCCTCGAGTTTCGGGTGCGTCGGGGCGTCGTTACGCACTACGAAGTGGTAGCTGTTCCCAGTTTCTCGCGGCACAGGCGTTACGGCCACTCTTTGGCTCGAGCCTTTCCGCGCCCCTATCGCTGTTCCCGGCAGGTAGTTTTGGGTCTCCCGTTTGCAGCACTGTACCTTAACTCGATCCCCAGCCCGGTTTTCTTCATCTTCAGTTGCCGCACCACACACGGCCCTTGTCACACGTCAGCCTGCATCCACCGGCGGCTTCAACTTCACAACTTGCCAGTGCCATGGCACACCTCGGCAACTCGGGCGCTCCGGCGCTTTCTCGGGGCACTCCCTCACGATACCTCGCGCGGCGTCGCTCCCTGCTGCTCCTCCCTGGTGCCTCCACGGAGCACACCCCGGGTGCTTCTTGGGGATCTTCAGTGCCTTCAGCCGGTACGGCACCCTGCGGCTGCTGCCACTCCAGCATCCGGTGGCCCTCTCCTGCTGCAGCTGGTCGAGCTACGCCTGACGGCTTCAACCCTCGAGCATGTTGCTCGACCGGCGGTGTCAACCTGCCCCGCGGGCTCGCGGTCATGGGCCTGCGCTCCGGTGCCCTGGCGAGACATCTAAGGCGTCCCTGCTCGTGCCGACCACTCTGGCGCTCTGTCGAACTCTGGAATGGCGTGTCTTCTAGGTGTGTGTGTGTGTCGCCGTGGACTCCAACGTGCGGACATTCGCGAACTTCGTGAGGCTGGGGACCCGTGGTAATCTCGTAGGGTATGTGCTATGTCTGGATTTGTCGAGCCGGTCTTTCAGAACGTGCTCGGTCTTGAGGAGGGGGGATGTGGGGATCCTTCCTTATCCCTTTTCCTCCCGCCAGCGCGGCCTTCAAACGAGCGCGCTTTCCCGCGCCGCATGCACGTCACCTCGCCGGCCGACAAGCCGGCGGGCACCAACTGTGCCACCGCCGCGTGTTTCCGTCTCCAAAACGCCGTAACACCAAAACTTCCGGTGACGTCACACAAAAATAAAAAACAAAAAACAAATACGCAGAAGCCGTTTATGCATTAAGTAGTAATAAGGATACTCATAAAAAGTAAAAATATTGCTGCGCGTGTAAGCATTTCCATCGAAACGTTTCACGCATTAACGAAAGTGGGGCGGATGCGCCACGAGCGCCTACTAGTGGCACTAGTGGTAGAAAGCACCCGTAAAAAAAAAAAAAAAGAAACAATGGCGTTTTCTGATGTGCGATTCGTCCCACGAAGTTTGTGTAGGAACTGTACGAATGTACAGTCGTCTGCGCCGTGTGTGTCTTGCCGAGTCGTCATTTGTGCGTGAGGAAGTCGTGGTGGGCTGTTTTTACTCGTAGCGTCGTCACCTATCTCCTGCCGAGAACGTCCTGGCTTTATTTGTTGCTGGTGTGATGTGTGTATGTGTAAAATCTCCCTGATGGAATTTGAGTGGCTTTGTTCTATGACAGCAGTGGTGACAAGCCAGAAGGGTTCTTTTTCTGGCTGTGAACATGGGCTCACCCGACGTTAAACGTGAGGCCTACGTAGCTGGTGTTAAACTCACATTCTAGTTCACTCTAATGACAACGGAAGGTATCCTTTACGGAGTGGTTTCGCAGGTTGCTCTGGGCGGTAGTACAATCGGAGCAACGATGCGTTTTTATCCTGTACACAATCGTCTGAGACTGCGTATCTTACAAACAAAGCACTATGAACGAGCGCGAATATTGTTCAGGTAATCAAATGCGCTGGCGTTATATAGAGTGTTTCATTACTGCTATGGACTATGGTTGTTCGTAAGCATAAGTAGTTATGTCGGCTGTACAGATGCACTGCACTGCACATCGTGTGTGTGTGTGTGTGCGCGCGTGTGCGTGTGTGTGTGTGTGTGTGTGTACGCATATTACAGAGGTGGTGCCACATGTTGGCATCTACGGATAATATGGTGGCACCTGGTGCTTCTGCGAGCCACTACATCTTTCCCTCCCGGGGAACAAACAATCATTAGACTAGACAGTCCTGTCTGCACAAATCACCAATACGGTCACTGTTTGTGTGCAGAAATCACCAATACAGTCACTGTCTGTATGAGCCCTGACAGCTGTCGAATCACTGCACGTAATCTTGGAAGTGCACTGGAGGTCTGCGATTTCTCCTGGGCCGGTCAGGTGGTGGCCCTGGCATTGAGTCCATTTCCCTCTACCGGTACACTGCACTCCTCAGTGCCAGAGCCTGGAGCCAGACTTTGTGGCTACGAACCTTGCGCCTGTGGTGGGCTCGGTGGCACATGTGATGGTACAGCGCATGAAGACTCAAGTTGATCTGCGGGTGAACTCGCAGATTGTGTTTGTGGCGGACCCCCAGGTGCAGTGATCCAAGTCTTCGATGGTGCAGCTGTACTTTGGTAGTCCGTCAACAGGGGCATGTTGTACGTGCAAGAGTTGTCCTTAGTTTCTTGCCCTGGTGATGCCTCTTTTGGTACTGCTGATAGCTGTGAAGCGTTCCAAGTTAGACCGTCTTCCAGATAGAAGGACCAGCAGCCAATTTTTTTGAGGATTTTTAATAGTGGTCCATAACTTGGAGCCAGGAACTGGCCCAGGAACTGGTTTCTTCACTCGTATGTAGGTGCCAACTTGGAACTTGGGGACTCTTGCAGCTCGCTGTTGCTCAGCGTATGCCTTACTTTTTCGTTCACACTCTGGGACTCTTTTTCCTAGCGGGCTTACCTCCAGTGAAGGATTTGTGCTGAAGTCAGCTGTCAGCTGACCAATGACGTCCAAAGAAGTTCTCATGTGTCGGCCATGTAGAAGAACGGCCGGGGAGAGACCGGTGGTGCTGCGAGGGGTGGCTCTGTATACTCCCAAGTACTCAGTCACAGTTTCCTTCACTGGACGCTGCTCGAGCAGAGCCAGTTGAATGTATGACTTCAGTATACGATCAAATCTCAACGAGACCACTTGCCTGTGGGTTGTACACGGCAGAAAAGATGTGGTTGATTCCACGGTCTTCAAGGAAGGACTCAAATTCCCTTGATGTGAAGTCGACCATGAACAGACACTATTTCAGTAGGGTAACCCTCACGTACGAAGAGTGCTAGAAGCAACTTCGTCACCGTGTGAGTGGTAGCGTCAGTGCAAAAAGCCACTTCTGGCCATTTTGAAAAATAATCAACTACTTAAATGGCAAATCGGTAGTCTCCAGGTGCACGCTGAAAAGGAGCAACAACGTCAATAGCTATCTTGTCCCAAGGTTTGTCAGGAAGAGGATTTGGCTGAAGTGGTGTGGGTGAGATCTTGGCACTTTTTTCCGCGTGCTGACAAACGGAACTGCGGATAGCTGTTTCATCATGTTTGCCGAACCCTGGCCATCATACTTCTCTTGTAGGCATTGTTTGGTTTTCACGATACGAGGGTGGGATTTGTGAGCCAGCTGGACAAAACTTGCTGTGAGCTTGACAGGAACTGCGATGCGCTTGGTACGGAAGAGCATGCCATCAACTGCTGTCAACTCCTTTTGGACTTCATAGTATGGAGTCAGCTTAGGTGCCTGATTCTTGCGGGGCGGCCACGATGTCTGCACGTAACGGGAAACTTCTCGTAGAGTGTTATCCTCCACTGTCGCTTGTCTCAGTTCATCTTGACGTACAGACGTCACCAGAGACACTATTTCTTCAGACTCGCGTGGTTTCGTGGTGGGCGGTGACAACTTGTTTGAGTGCTGTGGATGCATTTCGGGGCGTAGCATTTTGGGGCCTTGTGTCAATGTTTTACTTGGTTTGTGTCAATGTTTGGCCACAGTAAGGCAGTGTAATTCTGTGCCCACAATCTGGAGGCCAAAAGCTTGTACGGCATCAATACCCAGAAGTGATCTTCCACATGGGTAATGTGGAAAGTCACTACAGCTGTTTCCGATTTGTGCATAGTGAGGGCAGGGAACTGTCCACGCACAGGAATTTGTCGACGTGAAAAATCCAGTAATGTTAGTTGCGATTTCTTCAGCTCAGCTTGGCCTCTGAACAGGTTTTGAAAGCTTTGTTCTCCCATTATCGATACAGCTGACCGTGTCCACTAAAAATTTTATGATGTGCCGGGGTGATGCCAGAGAAACAGGTTGAACCCCGACATCAAAGTAGGCACCCGTACGCTTAATTATCAGTGTGAACAGTAAGAATGTTCATGACACTCTCAGCGTCTTCCTCTGGAACAATTTCGGCGACTCTTCCACACTCGCGACGCAAACTTCGACAGTACTGTTGAAAGTGACCTCGAGGCGGCCACACGTGAAGCAGGTTTAACCGCGGGCTACGGAGGTTGACAGTTGTCACTTTTGTGCGCCGCAATTTCCACACGCGGCTGTGTTTCTGGAGTACGGGATGACAGCGCCACTACATAGGACACTACAGTAGTATTCTTTACAAGTTATGAAAAAGGAACCAAAGACATTGCTGGATTTGGACCCCGTCATTGCAGAAAGCTGAAAGTGTGGTTCGCGGCATTACTTCACATGTTTTTGATAAATTTATTTTAAAAATCCACTTACACGCAGTGTTTCATTATGCCTGCTACGCTGCTGGTTCGTTGTTCCCGTTGCTAATGAAAGTGGCATCAAAGGGGCCGACTAAGGGTGTACTGATCTCAAATTGCCGTTATTTTGTTGGCAGTGTTGGATTCTGTCTGAAGTGTCGTCAGCTATTAAAGTTATTTTGGAATTGTGCAGTGCATTTCTGAGAAATGAACCCAGCAGTTTATCTTTCCTTTATTTTTCTTCAGAGTTTGTAAAATGACCTTCGTGAGCAATAAAAATGTGCTTCATAGTGATGGCTGGAGTTTCATGATTACATTTTGGTGCTTGTGCAGTTTAACAGTAGAGTATAAATTTTTCCAAAGGAGTTTACAAAGTGTATTGGCAAACAGTCAGGTGTCCAGCGTCCCCTTACAACGATAGAGCCATTTTTTCAGAGACTTCCCATAAATATTTAGTTTGTTTAGATTCAACACCTCTTCCATACACTTGGAAGTTATTATTGTTCTAGCAACTATGTCGAGTTGGAGGGGCTTTAGAGTGATGTGTCACTGATTTTCAAGCATGCACAGTTGCATCTGATTATGCAGCTGCTGTAAGAATAGAAAATGATGCGGCATATCAGAATAGTTCAGGACCTTAGCACTTCATGTTGCTGCATTTCAAGAATATTCTGGCTGTACAGCTGCAGTAAAAATAGGAACCGGTTGCCCAGCAGGTTGCAATGGTTTGATGTCAGTCCTTCGAGGTGCTAATGTTGCTCCTTTGCAGAGGTGGGCTGTTGCTTCTGACTAGAAGGCTACGGCAAGAATTGCAGACTTATGTAGTACGCTGGAATGGATTCATGTGAGGCCCTCGGGCTGTAAAGCCGCTGCTTCTCAAGCACACCTCTTGTTTACAGCCATGAAGCCGCGGTAAGAGAACATGCCAGGGCTTGAGACTGTGAAGTTGGTGCTTCTCATGAAAACAACAGTGTAATTTTTGTATAGGACCCACACCTCCACCATCACCTTTGCCAGCTCTCCCAGTATTGGCGTTTTCAATGTGCGTGCACAGCCTGGACAGCTTCCATGGTGCGGAAAACACTACTCGAACACTGCGCCATGAAATAATTTTCTTTATGTTGTGCGACGGCTTATGAAGATACGGCATCACTTTCACGTTGTTTTCATGGGGATTGTGCATTTTCGTTTTGCCTTTTAAACTTAATACAGAGGCAGTCTGCAACTGCCTTAAGCACTGGTGTCAGAAAAGCCTATGAGTCTGGCGGTCAGTGTGTTCCTGGATTACGTGGACACAACTTTTCTGCAGTGCACTGCAGAAACGGAATGTGGCTATGCCTCATCAGCGATGGCTCAGAGGTACTGCACTTGCCTCATATGGGGGAAGTACTGGGTTCGAATCTGCGCACCGCCAGGCACCCACTGGTTTCTCTAATGGGTACAGGTGTCCCTGGTCGAGTGCGGACTTTTGAAAGGATAACTCACGCCTGGAAAGCTGCCTTTACCCTTGCGAGGGGCTTCCGACCTTTGTCAATCTGGTAGGGCCCCGGCCTTCTACAACACCGCATTGCCGAAGGGAGGAAGAGTCTGGCGGCATGTCCTACCACAGGCGGTTACTGAGTAGAGTGTGCAACGTTGCTGTGGAAGTCACCATGTGCATTCGTGTGCCTTGGTGGTGCCGGGCACCTATTGAGAAAATAGGTACAAGCCTGGTGCTCGGCCCTTGTTACCACTAGAAGATGCTCCTGGCGTGTGACTACACTTGAAAAGTTGACCCAGCTTGTACAGGAATCACCTCTATGCAATTAGGTGGCTAGAAAGTGCATTTTTTTTTTGGTTTGTGTCCCCACACGATTGATAAAATCAATATAAGAAAAAGGGACTGCTAGCACACATCTTCACCTCAAAAATTGCAATTAATGGGACAAAAAGTCTACGCCAATTGTAGCAAAAACTGGAAACCGGCAATAAAGTACATAAGTAGTTTACTGAAACACTGGCACTGTCGCCAATTACTGAAATTTTAGAAATTGGAGCTGAGCTGGTGGTAGATAGCGGCATTGGAGTTGTAGAGAATAAGTGAAAAAAGTTTTGTCAGTGGCACCTGCATGATTTCGGTGACACAGGTTTTGGGAATTACATTCTCAGATGTAGGCTATAATTTATATTTTAAGCACCTGCAATGCAGCCTAATAGGGAATGGTGCTATGAGATGCCCCGTACCCTACACTGTACCAACAAAGTGACGTGACTCTGGTCTCTGAACCACTGTTAGATGGTACGGTCAATAAACAAAACCGTTCGCAAATGACAGTCAACAGGTGCAGTTTAATTTTAACGCTCTCTTTATCTGCTTTTGCTGCTAACCTTCCAATTTTGACACATACGCGTTCTGGGGAAATAGAAATTTCGAGAAATGTGAGCACGGCCCCTGCAAAAATGGTCCCAACTCAGCGATTATATCACCGTTTGTTAGCTGGCTGAGAAAGAAATCGTGCAATGTACTTTCCGCCCTTGCATTTCAGAAATAAAATACACAGAACTACAACTGTTTCGGAGGCTGTGTTTTTGTTCGTGAACTTGACTAAAAATAGTTACTACAGGTGCAGGATGCGCTCTTTATCAAGCGAAGATAAGGTGACGGGGATTTCGAGAAAGCCCTTGCTTATATATCGATCCGTCTACTCGGAACGCCAAGCAGCTTTCCCGGCTCACAACTCGCATAGAAGGCAGTCTGTGTGCATTTTTACCATACCGCTACCGCTCACTGTTAATTAGTAAATACCCTTAATAATTACAGGTTCGGCGACGGGCCTCGGGGCAAGCAACCGCACTGAAATGGTCCATGTGAAAAGCTTGGCATACTGCTGAACAACAATGCGATCTCAACCATCACAACCATTGTCACTCGAGAATGTAAACACAAGCAGCGCGCCATCGCCTCCTGTACGATGATCGCGCTCGCCCGCTGTTTATTATTATATTATTATTTTTTTTATAACTGCTGCTACCACTAGTAGGCGCTCGTGGCGCATCCGCCCCACTTTCGTTAATGCGTGAAACGTTTCGATGCAAATGCTTACACATGCAGCAATATTTTTACTTTTTTTGAGTATCCTTATTACTACTTAATGCATAAACGGCTTCTGCGTATTTGCTTTTTGTTTTTTATTTTTGTGTGACGTCACCGGAAGTTTTGGTGTTACGGCGTTTTGGAGACGGAAACACGCGCCACCGCCGCTGTCACTCCTCCTCCCCCGGGAACCCTCCTCTTCCCCGCACCTTATAAGCGCGGCGCGCGCATTCCTCAGCTCTCTCTCTCTTGCTCTTGGCTCGGGCGCTCGGAAATCGGCGCCTGCTAAGGTACCGTGGGATGATATGAGGGCTTTTGGCAAGAGCGGAGCGCTGGGAGTCGGAGGCATGGTGCGCACGTAACATTCTTCGCCGCCACCTCGCCCGTTGTGCCCCTGCTCTTTCGCTAGTCATCAACTCCCAATCTGGACAGGTAGCTAGCACTCCAGACCACAGTTTTAACTGCAGCTCGCCTCTTCTACAGCGAACTATATGAGCAACAGGCTACAACCCCAGAGCTCTTACCTCTAGTTGGGCCTCAGAAACCAGTCGAGGTAACTGATTCACCCCTGACGAAGGGGGAGCTCTTTGAGGCATTGAAAAAATCCAAGCTGTCGAGAAGTCCAGGCTCAGATGGGCTCACCCCGGAATTTTACCTCAAATTCTGGGGGAGGCTGGGCAAGCCATTCACTTTGTTTGCTAACAATATGCTGAGCAATGGTTGCCTTACTGCTTCTCAACGGGAGGGGCTTATCACCCTCCTCTGCAAGGACGAGGCGAGGCGCTCCGACCTGCGAGCGTGGCGACCAATTACACTCCTTAACTGCGACTTCAAGATTATTTTGAAATCCATAGCCACGAGACTCACTGACGCACTGGACGCAATCCTTGGTCCATATCAGGCTTGTTGCGTGCCGGTCCGTTCAGCACAACTGCATGGCTTCGGCATTCGGTATCTGCTAGAATGGGCCGAGTCGAGGAACCTACAGGGCCTCCTTTCCTCATTAGACCAAGAAAAAGCCTTTGATGTCATCAGTCAAAGCTACATATTCAGCACCATCCAGCCGGCTAGCATAGGGACGAACGTGCAAAAGATGGTGCGTGCACTATACAGTGGGCTCACTTCTGCCGTCACCATTCGGGGTCGCGTGTCCGAGAGTTTTTCTGTAGGGCGCGGAGTTCGGCAGGGCTGTCCTCTAAGCCCTGTTCTCTACGTCCTAGTTATTGAACCTCTGTTGCAGCGGCTCGCGAGCGATGCCCAAGTAGGCAGATTCCCGCTCCCACCAGATGCTCCCCCGGCCGCCATCTTTGCCTATGCAGACGATTTGACTCTGGTATTGCTTGATGAGCGCTCGCTCAAGAGGGCAATGGCCATCATCCAGCTGAATGGGCAGGCGAGCGGGGCTAAGCTGAATACCGCAAAGAACTCAGTTATGTACTTACGCAACCCTCTATTATGTCCGCAACATGGCCTTCCCGTCGCTTCTGAAGTCAAAGTGCTAGGTTATCGGTTTGGTCCCAAAGGCCCCTCTCCTAGCAATTGGACTGCTGCACTGACAAAGCTCGAGTCGCGGGTGCGAGACTACCGGCAGCTCAACTGCCCTGTCACCGCCCGAGCCACGATCGCTCGGACCCTTTTACTATCAGTACTCAGCTACGTCACCAGCATTATGCCTATCCCAGCACCAACCAAGCAGGAGGGGGAACGTGTTGTGTTCCGATTTGTATGGGATGGTGACCCGGACAAAGTCAAACGAGATATTGTAAAGCTCCCCAAGAAGAGAGGTGGCCTTGGCCTTACTGACCTGAGCATCCTAGCTACTGCCTTGGATGTCAAATGGACGAATACAGCCCTCAACACAGACATGTCCCTCACTCGATCCCTAGCTTCCTACCTCCTAAGCGCCCGGCTACGTTTGTTCTCTCAGAGTCGCCTACGCAACAATGTTCCACGAGCAGAGGAGCCATCCCCATCCTAGCGAGGAGCAGTTAATGCCCTGGCAGATATCAAGGAAATACTCCCACAGTTTGATATACTCGGTACTCCACTGAAAGATTTGGTCGCCACATTCACGCCCACTTTGCCTCCGCACTTGACCTGCTACTCTCTCGAAAGGCAACACCCTAACTGGAATCTCATCCATGCAGAGTACCTGGATGCCACCAGAGCCACCTTCCAATGGCTCTTTACCAGTGGGAGTCTTCCACTCAGACAAAGGCAATTCACTCGGGCATGCCTCACAGTACGCTGCCTTTTCTGTGGTGAGTCTGAGACAGCAGAGCACGTCTTTCATAAGTGCCTGCTTCCCAGCGCTCTCCTCAAGAGGGTCGCAGATTTGTTTGAAGTACCTGGTATTCCATACCCCACAGTGAGATACCTTCGCTACCTTCCACGTCATGCTGTCAACCAGTTTGTTCTGGCGCTAGTTGAATGTTCCTACCAAGTTTGGGTAGCCCACTGCATTGCTACTTACTCTGAAAGGCGGCCAGGGCTTCATGAAGTACTTGCCAGGGTACAGAAGGAGCTCTGGTTTCACCTGCGAAGAGAGCAACGCAGGCTGGGGAATCAGCAGTTCGCAGAGCAATGGTGTCGGCCACCGAAAATTGTCAACGAAGACAGAGGCCGAATCAAGGTAACCTTTTAAAGCATCTTTCCCCCCCCTCACAATGACCCCAGCCCACCCCCCCCCCCACGCCTTCTCGGGTTGCCCGATGGCTCTCGAAGTTGTGCTATGCACCTCGGAGCTAGACTACGGATTGCTGGAGTCAAAGCTGATCCAAGCGAATGACGCTCGACCACCAATGTCCAGGTAAAAGGAAAAACCGCTGCTCTAAACAAAGAACCCCCACACCACCGGGGGGCCCTTACCTGAGCAGCGTAGTTGGATGATGATGAATGGATGAGTTTGTAAGCTCTGGGGCAAGCACCTATGTGCAACCCCCAACTCCATCTGACAGCGGTAAGGAGATGGAAGAGAGCGCAAAGGTGCCCCCATGCATGTTGGCGACATGTTATGTGGCGGTCCTTTTAGGGGCGAAGCCCCTTAGGTGCTCTGGCTGTTGGCGTATAATGTCGTCTTCGTTACCGTCGTCTCATCTAGTGACGATACGAAAACACCGGGACATTCGTTTCCGCCTCACGCTAGATCGTAAGGCGTACTAAAAATCACCGGGGCACTCGTTTATGCCTCGCACTGAAACGCTTTGTAACGTTTTACTATTACCCCACACGGGGCACCTTGAGCAAACTTGGTGACGGTATTGGCGACACTGCAGACACCGAGCCCCCATACTCATGCTCTATTCTACCGTGGCTAGGAGTTTTAAGGTGAAGGGTAGAAACCGCAAATGGTTGCCATCGGATACAAGGTCAAGCTCCAGCGGATGGGCTCCCTGTCTCTTAACCAGGCAGGGAGCTTTGGGACCTCTCTCGGTATCAGGGTGACCCAAGCAAAGAAAGTACCATGGTCTTCTGCTTTTATACTATAGCATATGGCATTACCTATGCCATAACGCAAACATGAACGGCAGCCGAAAAGGGGCCGCACTGAAGTTTCTTTTCCGCCGCTTCCAAACGATTTTTGCGCAACCAAATAACTGCTCTCTCTTCTTCGTGATAGAACCAGTTAACCAGTTGAACCCTCTTGCTTCAAAGTCAAAATTTCCGGTCTTCAAATTTCTTCAAGGTGTTATCGGTGAATCATTTAAAGCCAAAGAACAAAGAACCGGCGAAATCCTTGTTGAGGTCAGTAGCCCGGATCTGGCTTATAAGCTTCTTGCACAAACCCGCATCACCAATCTGCCCATCCGAGTCACGCCACTCCGCAGCCTAAAAGCTCACAGGGCGTGATCTCGGAATATTACCTACTGAATGAAACTGAAGCTGACCTGCTGGAGGCCCTTCCTGGTTAGGGCGTAACTGGTGTAAGGTGTACAAATAAGTAGAGATGACAAACTACTACCGACAAAACACCTCATCTTAACCTTCGAAAGGTCGACCCTCACCGAATTTGTCAACGCAGGTTTTATCCGATGCCCAGTCCGGCTTTACATCCCGAACCCACGGTGCTGTTTCAAGTGCAAACGGCTCGGGCCCGGCAAAAACTTCTGCGGTGGCAAACTTACCGGTGCAAAATGCGCCCAGCACGACCACCCATCCGAGAGCTCCAACACTGAGAATTTCCCCTGTGCAAACTTCCAGGGTCTCCACGCTGCATACTCACGGTAATTCGAGAAATTCAAACAAGAAAAGCAAATCATCAATGTGAAGGTCACGGAAAACATCACCTTACCAGAGGCGTGAAAGGGGTTCGCATCTTTCCCCCTGCGGAGGTACGCCTACACAGCTCACCGGGGCGCGGAGCGGCGTCTGGTTTCGGTGGGGACCCAGTTCAGCGAGTCGGACTTGGTCCCGGCCCCGCCCCCGCTCCCAGCCTAACCCGCCTGTGGACTGTTCGCTCAGCCAGCAGCGGCAGTGGTGGCAACCACGTCCGTTGGGGATTCCACTGCATCCACTGCTTCCTCTCCACCGGCCCAAAGCACATTCGAGTGCACGGAGGCGATGGAGACGGAGGCACCCGCGGGAGTTACCACCACCGCTGCACCGCTGCACCGGCAGTTCCGACCACCGCTCCACCCCGCCCCCCCTCCCACCCCAACCCACCTCTGCGCTGCTCCCTCAGCCAGCAGCGGCTGTGGTGGCAACCACGTCCGTTGGGGATGCCGCTGCATCCACTGCTTCCTCTCCACCGGCCCAAAGCACATTGGAGTGCACGGAGGCGATAGAGACGGATGCACCGGCGGCAGTTCCCACCACCGCTGCACCGCCTCTGCCACCAGGGGCGCTCCTGACATCCTCGGGGGTCGCGGCTTAAACGAAGGGCACCGGAAAGGGTGCCAAGTCCAGGGGGCCCGGTACACAGGGCACCCTCATGACTTCGGATGACGACATGGACGTCGAGCCCTTCCGGCTTGCATCACAGCGAAACCAACAGGCTGCGGCGTCCAGGTTAGTAGAGACGGGGAAAACACCCCTTTCAAGAGTTCAAGCCCCAAACGTCGACACATCAACACGGACATATTTCAGTAGCTCTAAACTTAAATAATGGGATGAGAAAATTTTATGCAATCTAACTGCAGAAGCCTTCTTAAAAATCTTGATGATGTTAATCACTTATTGTATTCCAATCAGCCAAGTGTGGTGTGTCTCCAAGAAACCCATTTAAATTCTAGGCACACAAATGTCTTGAATAGTTACAGGGCATTTAGGAAGGACAGAGATGGTGGTTGCACCCTCTCAGGAGGTGTGGCCATCATTGCACGAAAATCCTTGGCGTGCCGCACTGTCCAACTACAGATCATCCTAGAGGGTGTTGCCATTCGAACCATAATCTTCAATAGGCTTATAGCACTATGTTCTCTGTCTATCCCGCCTGACTTCCAGCTCTCGAGCTCAGATTTCAGGGGCCTGGTAGATTCGTTAACCGAACCTTTCATTTTCCTAGGCGACCTGAATGCACATAACTCCTTTGTGGCTCTGCTTAAAAGGACACTGAAGAGATTTGTAAACATTGCGGGATTACTAGAGCAAATTGTGGTCCGCAGTCCATATGCCATGTTTCGACCACTCTGAGCGCGTTTACGCGAATTTATTAAGTGCAATGCACTTCTTAAGCGACCCTGAACCTGCGTCCACCGGCGATGCCCGCATAACATACCCACGTGGGGGATTGGCCAGTTAAGTGCGAATGCACTTCTTAAGCGACCCTGAACCTGCGTCCACCGGCGATGTCCGCATAGCATACCCACGTGGGGGATTGGCCAGGAATCTCCTCGTCTTCCTTGGCAACGGGGGGAGATGGGCGCGCGCTGCCTGGCCGCTGACATGGCACATACCCACGTGGGGGATTGGCCAGGAATCGGGCGTGAGAAGGCCTAATGCACCCGCTTAAAGGAGTACTGACACGAAATTTCAAAGCTGAGATCCGCTCTAGCAATCAGGTACAACGACAACACAAATAGGTGTCTGTGAATAAATGCATCTTTCTTTCTTTGTAGTTGTGTGTGATCTCTCTTTCGCGAACATTACCGAACCGCGCAAATTCAACTCGTGCATTCGCACTTTCACATTCTTCCCCTCGGGGAAATGCGGGGAATTTTTTTAGTAGAAAAGTCAATTCGGAAATTCGGTCCACCTCTCTGCACTCTCGCCGATTTTCTGTGGCGTTTTCGTGTGACGTGAGGGGGAGGTAACATGGCAATTGGCTGCGCTACTGCACGGGTCGCCGACGTTCCGACCGAGTCAGTCGGCCCAGCGTTTAGTCTGCCGGCCGCCGACAAGTCGTCGCAATTCGTTCGCTCAGTTGGAACTAAGCCACAACCCGTTTGTGAATGGAAGAATATGCCTTTGTTTACTTTATTAGCTTGCACACTGTATCAAGCTCCGAGTCCGGGTCGCTCCGCACAAGCGCTGCACAAGTTCACATGTGACGCTTCGCTGACTGGTACGCTAGTAGGAAACTCTAAGGCGACTTGAAGGCGGGAGAAGGCTCAGCGAAGTCGATATAGGTACCAAGGAAATAAAATCAAATGAAACTTTTACCATACAGCCCAAAACTAGGGAGCAAGAATCACTTTTTTTGCGCTGGGTGAACAAGCACAGCGGACAGCAGCACGACCACACATCTGCGAACGCTTTTCCGTCTAAGAAATGCAATTGCTAGACGTGAGATATTGTAGAAACTTGGGGGACGCTTACTGCACGGCCGCAATACAACCCATCTGACCTTGGAAATATAAGGTATATAATGTATAATCATGTTACACTTTTATTTATTTTTAGCATTTCAAGCTCATTAAGTGACTGTTGTATTGCGCTCCTGCAGTAAGCGTCCCCCAAATTTCTACAATATCTCACGTCTAGCAATTGCAGCAGCCCTCGCCCGTGGCCGGGAAGAAGAGGAAGAAGCCGTTCGGAGCGGTTGTGTTTTAAGTGCGAATGCACTTTATAAGCGACCCCGAACCTTCCGCCGTCCGCATAGCAACAGCTGCGGGTGCGCGCGCTTTTCGTCTTCCTTAGCAACGGGGGGAGATGGGCGCGCGCTGCCTGGCCGCTGACATGGCACATACCCACGTGGGAGATTGGCCAGGAATAAGTGCGAATGCACTTCTTAAGCGAGCCTGAATCGTCGCGCTCGCATAGCGCCGCCTCTCCCCCCTCGCCTACTCTCCTAAAGCCCCTTTACTACTCTCCAGCTCGCAACACCCTCTCTCGGCGCGCCAGCCGGGCCACTACACTATATAAAAAAAAAACAGCATCCGGCGCCAGGTTTCGATCTGCGGACTTTCCGGCCGCAGCGCGACGCTCTACCGACTAAGCCACGGACGCGACGTTGATATCTGTGTCAGTAACGCGCCTTATATCTTTAACGCATTCAAACTACGTCGTCAGCGGCGTGCGTTGGCGACTCAGCGGCGTTATAGCGGCTTGATAACTGCGTGTGTACACGTGATACTACAAACCCGCTAGTTCTGCATTCTCTCACGTGACTGCGCCTCCTCTCCCTTCACTCCGGTCGGCGCTTCGCAGCTGCGGTGCGCTGCGGTGCGGTGCGCTCCTCCTCTCGAACATACACGTTAAGTCACCAAGATTTCCGCAGAGGGACAAACGAGCCGTGTTAAGCCGAACGTGATCACGGGGGGGGTGTTAATGTAACTAACGGGCAAAATGCCACCAAACTTCAACAAACTCCCCCTCATAGCATCACCCCGTGCTTCGCACTTCCTCATACTCCCCTTCGGGGAAATGCGGGGGAATTTTTTTTCAAATGATGCAAGCTGGAAACAGCGCATCGGCCTTTGGCCGAGGTACTTCATCGTCTGGACACGGAAGAAAACACAGCATCGTCCTTCCACGTCTGCCGACTGGTACCGTTGTTTTGAACACCGTTCTCTGGGTCGAGTTATGGATCTCAAAGACATTATTAGCATTGGTCAATACCAGATAAGCCATGTATGGATGGTAACGTGCGTCAGTGCTCTTGCGAAGCAGAAGCTTGTAGACCTAGGAAGTTTCCCCGTGAAGTCTTTACAGTGCATGGTGCTTGACCCGGATTTGCGGGAGGTCAAGGTAAAGCTACTTTGGTTACCCCGCCACATGGAGAGCCGACGAATCGTGGAAGCGCTGGAACCGTACGGCACTGTCCAATCTGTAAACCGGGAGATTTGGCGTTGCCCTGGAATAGAACACATGGAAACTTCTAACCTGGATGTCTGCCTAGAGTTGAAAGAAGGTGTCTCTATGAGCAGTATCCCGCACATGCTAGATGTCTATGGGATCCAGAGCTTGGTACTCATTCCGGGAAGACCACCGCTATACCTTCGTTGTAGCAGGATTGGGCACGTACGACGGCAGTGCCGTGTTCCCCTGTGTTACCAATGTCGGCGCAATGGACATACGGTGGAAAACTGTGTAATAACGTATGCTGATAGACTGCGTCAGGGCCAGGCGAAGACTACAGACGATGAAACTTCCGAACACCTTATGGATGCGTCTGAAGTGGTGCATGCTTCAGGAGAAGTCAGCGTCGCACCAGGCCTGGCCCCCGTTTCCCAGCAGTCTCCTGCCAACTTGGAGACCCCACAGCATGACCCTGTACTACGGGAACCAAACCCACCCGATGGTGGGTTTTCAGATTCCAGACGTGTGGGCCAGTGGGGCCTGTCTTTCCTTCAGCTGAAGGTTCCGGAGACTTTGATGACGTGGGCCCGTCAAAGAAGGCCGAACTGCTTGAGAGCTCCTGTGACAGCGCATCTCCTCCCTGCAGCGGAGTGGCTAGGGGAGACAGCGCTACTTCCGCAAGCTTCCCCAAGGCTGAGGATGGTTCATCGGAGCCTAATAGTTCGCTGTCGGCATCGTGGGCTGATACATCTCCTTGTTCTGAAGACATGATGGACGCTGCTTCAGGGCCTCTAAAGCGGCCGGCCTCTCTTTATTCAGAGGAAACCTGTTCTGGTGCCGAGAAGAGGCAGGCGCCTGACCTTGCAGCAGTTGCAGGGGGAGATCCGGGAGCTAGCACGTCAAATGTGCGGCCAACCCGACGGAGGCAGTCTCAGCGGTCGTCAAAAACTAGGGTGGCTCCTTCTTTCGGTGAGGGGAGCGAATAGCTGATTCCCATCGCCAATTTCGCAGCAGTACACGTCGCCTCACTTATTGTAAGGGGATTAAGACAGAGACGCAGGCAGTATTAGCTTCTGCAGCTTTTTCAGAGAAATTCTATAACTATTGCGGCCATTCAGGAGACCAAGCTAAGTACAGATGAGGACACGGAGGCAGCCCTCCAGCCCTTTTTATCTGAATAGTGTTTGCGTTAGCCATTAGGTTGGGCTATCAGGTGGGTGTATGCTATTGGTTAGTAAAAACCTTGGTGCGACTGTCCTTGCTTGCAAGGTGGATGATGTGGGGCGGTTCGTCTGCCGCGACGTTGACATATCGGGAACTGAATGGTACATTATTTGTTTGTATGCCCCAACAAATTGACTGAGAGGAGGAGTTTCTTCCTCTCCTTGGCTCACTTTTTGTGCACCGAGAGAAGTGTGCTACTGCTAGGAGATTTTAATTGTGTGTGTACTCAGGAGGATCGTTCGGCAGGTAACTGGCGCTACAATTCCAGTGCCGCGGTTCTCAGTGACCTGATTAGTAAATACGGCCTAGTTGACGTAGGAAGCGTTATAGTGAGCACTGTAAACTTTACGCATTTTCATCGTTTTTCTAGTGCCCGTCTGGACCGAATTTATGTTTCAACGGGAAAGTCCTCCATTGTGCGTTATTATGTTGTTAGGCCAATATTTTTCACTGATCATTGCATGGTCTCTGCACGGATCGGTCCACGGGGCTGGCGCGCTCCTCCCATCCCTTGGGAACTGTGGAAACTGAACAATAGTACACTCTGGGACGGAATTTTTCAACACACAGTAGCAGCATGCTTAAACGATACATTCGAACTTTCAAGCCTTTCTATTTACCAAAAATGGGGCCTTTTTAAACCAGAAATCAAAAACGTATCTATAGAGGCGTCGGCTCGGTCTTCCTTTTTGAAGCGACTTCGCATGCGTGAACTCCGCAGTTCCTTCATGCAATTACATGAGGCTGAAAGAGCTGAGGCCGGGACATTTTTTGATGAAATGTGCAATGTTAAAGCTCAAATGCAAGAGCATACGACAGAAAAATATCGGGGAGCCCTTGTTCGATCAAGAACGCGTAGGTTTTTGCAGGAGCCGCCAACACGATGCGCATGTGGAGATGTACATCAGTAAGCACTAGAAAAATTTATAGTCGAAATTGAGTATGGGGGCCAAAGCTACTCTTATAGCCGCAGTATACTTCGAGCATTTTGTGCCCATTCTGAAAAGCTGTTTAATGGCAACACGGGTACCTGTAGTACGCTTGATTTTAATGTATTCCTCCAGACTTTTCCTAAGCTCAGTGACGATGAGCGGGCTCTTGTAGAAGGACCAATTACGCTTGAAGAAGTGGAAATTGTCATTTCAAACCTGCAAACCCATAAGTAACCTGGACACGATGGCCTCAGTTCGGAGTTCTACCAAAAATACTCGACTGTTCTGGAACCTGCCTTACATGAAGTATTTACAAAGGCCTATGAACTTGATGTTCCGCCTCCTACATTTTATCAAGTTTATACTGTACTAATCCCGATAAGTGACAGCGCAGAAAAGTTGAAAAGCGTGGATGGCTACAGGCCGATATCTCTCTATGTAACGTTGATTACAAGATATTCGCGAACGTGCTGGCACGCAGGCTACAGATTGTAATCACAAGTCTCATAGGTTCGCACCAGACTTGCGGTATTCGGGGGCGGAGAATTCAGACCAACATCCATATTGCTCGTTCACTACTGGAGTGCGCATCCGATGGTGCTGGGCAGGTTGCGCTCCTTCGAATTGATCTTGCCAAAGCATTTGACAGGGTTAGCCATCCTTTCCTTTTTGCTGTTCTGGAGTCAGCTGGGCTTGGGGAAGTCTTGTATAAAGGGATATCTCTCTGTTATAAAAACTGTACGACCCGGTTGATTATAAATCGCGAACTCTCTAGACCTATTCCCATTAGATCTTCCGAACGGCAAGGTTGCCCGTTGTCACCCCTTTTATTCGGTTTGTGCGTAGAGCCCCTGCGCATTAGTATTCTCCAAAGCAGTGCCATTTATGGTTTCTCACTGGAAAACTATGAAGTCAAAGTTTTAGCCTACGCAGGTGACCTTGTTTTTTTTGTGCGGACAAGAAAAGTGTTTTGGACGCAATGATGCTGACAGAGCGGTTTTGCGATGTGATTAGTGCTAAGGTGAACTTTGAAAAAATCAAGACGTTTTTGGAAGGGCTGGTGGGGTACGCAGCCGCGTCAATGTGGAGGCATAATATGGGACCCTGAAACAATACAGTACATTGAGGTTCCTCTACATCAGATTCGGAACAGTGGACCTCGTCTTCTGCACTTACTGTAGTGAAGCGTAAAACGCAGGCATGGATGGGGCGGGAGCTGTCTATATTTGCGTGTGCAGAATGGTGTAATGTATTTCTTGTTTCCAAACTTGTTTATGTTCTGCAGGTCCTTAGTTGTGCACGAAATGAGGTTCAA
Organism: Haemaphysalis longicornis; assembly: GCF_048455015.1. Lineage (NCBI taxonomy): Eukaryota > Metazoa > Arthropoda > Arachnida > Ixodida > Ixodidae > Haemaphysalis > Haemaphysalis longicornis. The sequence goes on along the minus strand of NW_027526460.1, from coordinate 144,312,348 downwards.
GCATTTCATAGAGTGTTGGCTACCTTCGTATGGCGGTCTAAGTGGGAGCCCATGCGTCGCGATAACCTCTTCCTCCCGTTAAGGTCTGGTGGTGTTGGATTTGTGCATTTGTTTGTACACCAGCTCGTTTCGCGGTTCTTTTTTTAAGACGGCTGATCATCCGTTTTTAAACGTTTTTATTCAGCATAAATTGAGTGCTCCTTTGCCTTTCTTATTTGCTCGAACCAACCCCGCAAATCCTAAGCCGCTTTGGGGCTTTCTGAATGAGGTTGCTGACACTTTCAAGTTTCTTATTGTGCGTTTTTCTCTCGAGTATTTGTACAGCCTCTCCAGGAAAGAATTCACGGGCATTTTAATTGAAAGTTTAATTCCAGTGCCCATTTACCGTCAACCATATCTGATGATTTCGGGTGACAGTGTGTTGAAGCGCGTCAAGAAAATGTGCAACCAAGCGGCTGCAAAAACTTTCGTTTTTAAGTTGCACACATCAACGTTACCTGTTAAAACATGGCTCAATAGTAAAGGTGTATATGTGCCTTGGTCTGTTAACTGTCGTTTGTGTAACCAGCCGGAGACAATTGATCGCTGTTTTGTTTTATGTCGGGATTCTGTGTTTTTTTTATGTTCTGCAGCGGACTCTTAAAATAGACATAGACAACACCCCCTACAGCATACGATTCCTGCCAGTGATAAAGAACTGTTCCGTGCAATATGATATTTTCGTGCTGATAGCAATGCTTAGCCTATGAAAATGTCGCATGATTGACCGCCATATCGAGGAACCTCGTGGAACTAAGTAAATTTTTCGCGAACAATGTGGGCTTGTGTACAGTGTCTATGCGGCGCAATCGCAGCCGCCGGATTGGTTGCATCTTCTTGAGGCGTGTGTGTTCCTGCCTGGCTTTGAAAATGTGTTAGTGAATGTACCGTTATTGTAGTTAGGGTGGGACTTTAAGCTATTCGGGCTAGATGTCCAGGCAATAAAGAAAAAAAATCGCCCGTGGCCGAGTGGTCTGGAGCGTTAGGTATGTTATTGTGATTATTTTGCAAGTCACGAGTTCGAAACCCCGATGGTAGACACTTTTTTTCTTTTCATAAGTTGACTTTTTCGTTTTCGGCCGACGTTTTCTATACGGAGTTCACCATTTTTGGGTAGTAACGTAAACTGCTCCACGAGCTAGTTCACAGAACGCGCGCAGGCTGACACTGACGCGTAAGCGAGTTCTCGTTGGCGTGCTGTTGCCATAAGCACCGACTGCTTGTGGGCAGTGGGTACAGGCCAGAATCAAGAGACCCTTGGCCTGGTGCGAACACGCTTTCTACGATACAGGCATGGGTGAGGCAAGCTCCAAATACGGTGGAAAAGCGCATGGCATTTGAGCGTCTGCGGGGACGCGGAGGGCGTTCATCCACTGCGTAGGTCTCGGCTAGTGATTGCTACGATTCCAAGCCGTCCTGGGAGGCTTATCTTATGCATTTTACAGCCGACAACATGGCAGAAGCGCGGTACGATGAATACTGAGGTATCAAGAATGCCCATCTAACAATGCCGTCGGATGTCAAGCATGTTGTTTTACAGAACCGAAACCGAAACTTGTTTGAGTGCTAACCTTAGATATCGTCCAATCACGGTGCGTCTCCTCCCGTCGTCACAGCCTTTAGTTGTTGCGGTCGCCGCAAACCGCGCATGGTAATTTTTTATTTTTCGCACTTTGTAAAATAATTACCGACTTATCGACCGGATAAACGATGAAAAGCGTGTTAATTTGAGCCAGTCTACGCAGTGCAAGCCAAAACGAAAGCTTGAAAAATTCACTTCGATGTCCCTTTAACACGAACGCTTGAGATCGCCTCCTTGAGAGATTTTTAACATCGTCGGGAGCATGTCGTTTCAACCTGAAACTGCAAACATACTGTAATATAGGACATAACACTAATTCAAACTTTTACTTGGGTATTGGATCTTCAGTTCTCTTTCCATGTCTTGAGTAGGGTGTGGGCACTGACCCATATGGTAGTGGCCACTTCCCCACGTCACTAACACTAACACAAATAACTAACATGTATACGTAAAGGCCCTAGCAGTTCGCCTTCCCAGAACAAGTTCAATGAAGCAAGAGTACACTGGAATACATTTACAGAGGCATCTAAACCACACTACACGTTCATAAGACTCCTACACGTTGAACAGCCAACCCAACTACTCACGGAACACATCCTCGGCGCCGCCCAAAAGTCCATTCCCCACGCCTCTGGCGAGCAGCGAAACCAGTGGAGGCCGTGGTGGGAGGAAGACTGTAGGCGGGCGCGAAAGGCCCAGAACAAGTCGTGGGGTATCCTTCGTCGGTACCCCACATCGGGGAACCTCCTTTTGATCTGAAGGGCAAAGACGTTAGTAAAATGTGTCCGCCGTGAGGCAAAACTAGATAGTTGGCATTCATTTATAACATCAATAACCTCCTACACAGACATACGAAAAGTATGGACACGAATCCTCAAACTCAAACGACAACAAACCCATAGGCTGCCTCTGGTCAGCCCAACAGGGTACACACTTGAAGACCAGGCTAACACACTCGTACAACACTTCCAGCTCGTGTTCAGTTCAGCACACTACACAAACACTTTCATGAAACACAAACCCTCGGCAGAAATAAAGCCTTTACTAAATAACAACGGGTCACAGTCACCTTATAACTCAGAGTTTTCACTGCATGAGCTAAGGGCTGCTCTCAGCACGTGTAAACCCCCAGCTGCATACCCAGACAACATGACATATACAATGATAGAACACCTGCACGAAGGCACACCTGAAACACTAGTACATCTATATAATAAAATATGGCTTTTAGGCCACATTCCACACCTTTGAAGGGAGGGAATTGTAGTGGCTTTCTTGAAAGGGGGAAAGGACCCGTCGTCTCCCTCAAAGTATGTTACCATAGCCCTGAGGCCTGAGGCCTGAGGCCATAACCCTGAAAGCCTGTGCAAGCTTTCCGACAAGGGCATAAACCGCAGGCTCGTGTACATCGTTGAGTGCAATGGTCTTTGCGAGAGGTGCCAGGCAGGCTTCAGGGTGGGGCGATCGACGAGCGATCAACTGTTCGCAATTCACTCGTACATCAAGGATGCCTTCATGCATAGACAGTATTGTGCAACTGTGTTTTTCGACCTCTTGAGGGCCTACGACACCGCTTGGCGTTACGGGACCCTTAGTGACCTGAAGTCATTGGGTAATTCGGGGAGCATGTTAAACACATTTGTTAGTTACTTGTCAGAGAGAACGGTTCGAGTGAGAGTTGGTTGTGCACTCATAAAGGTTCACGTGCAAGAAAATGGTGTGCTGCAAGGTGGCGTGTTGAGCTGCACTCTTTTCATAGTCAAGATCAGCTCTCTTTGGAAGGAATTGCCACCTACAGTTTCTTAATTCATGTATGTAGACGACGTGCAAATACCTTTAAAATCATGTAACAAGTCAATCTGGGAACGTGAAGTCCAGCATGGGGTCAAGAAACTTGCCGGATGGGCGGACAAGAATGGTTTCAAGCTGAATACTGCAAAAAGCTCTTGTGTTGTGCTCTCCAGGAAGGGGGGTTCATGCGGACACATACATTACTCTCGCCCAGACTCACACAACAGACACACGGAGTCGCCTTGGCTACTCTACGGATAGGGCACGCACATGCAACGCACTCCTATCTACTCACGGGATCATCAAGACCCCAGTGCATCAGGCACGGAGAGCCCTTATTCATAGTTCACGTACTCATTCAATGAAATACGGTCGACACCACACAACGCAAACATTTTCCTGGACTGTACAGACACCACATCCCTATATACACATAACACTTCTTGCCCGACAACCCGTGTTTTTCATCAAGCGCGTTTTTAAGTTTCTATCGGTCGTCAAGTTTTTACAGCTTTTTTATATCAAGCATTATCATCATAGACATATACATCATCCATCTTCGTGGATTCGCTGCACTTTTGATTGATTGTAGGGTTTAACACGCCGACGCAACGCAGGCGATGAGGCGCGCCGTAGTGGAGGGCTCCGGATTAATTTTGACCAACTGGGGATCTTTAACGTGCGCCGAAATCTGGTACACACGGGCGTTTTTTATTTTGGCCTCCAACAGAAAAGCGGCTCCCGCGGCCGGGAATCGAACCCGCGACCTCGTTTCGCTTTTGTTTTTACTGGGAGAATTAAGTATTTAATTGTACATCTGTGTCATCAAATAACTGCCTTTCGCGCTCTATGCCCTTGTTTGTCTTTCGCAATTAAACTGAAACCATCCTCATGAACGTGTACTAGAAAACACCAGGACACTGGTTTATGCCTCCCCCTAGAACGCTTCGTAACGCCTACTAAGAAATTAACGGGACTCTCATTTACACCTCATGGTAGAACGCTTGGGGCTTAAAGACGCGAGACTTTTACTGCAAAGTTGTATACCTCTACCCCCCAGGGGTTTCATCTCCGTTGGCAAAAAACTCCAACTGTGCATGCATTGCCCCTCCAAAGGTTTCACATTGGTAGAGCTGGCCAGAAGTTTTTATTTTCATCTTAAAGACTGTAAAGAAAACTAGCGTTCAAAAAGTCTGCGATAACAGCTACCCCACTACTGGTCCAGTGATGGGTATATTACGAGCACGCTGTTGAAATAAAATACTGAAAAAAACTGCGCCAGCTATTTCGCTTGGGAAAAGAGAACAAAATAAACAGTTATGCTGAAAATGCGTAAAGTGCTATTAAAAAGCCATGCGGTGTTCCAATCCTTTCAAGCCCTGTCTACACAGCCCGACCAGTGAGAGCTCTTCCGGGGGACCACGTGGTGTGTCAGCTATGGTGGCCTCCGTGCGAGGCAAACCTGAACCTCATTAATAATGTCTGGGGGATAATAAAAATGCTCCTCCCCGAAAGAAATGGCTGTGGCCAACGGCTGGCGATTTGTGGAGGTCAGTCAGAGTGGAATTGGAACGCCTTCCCTTCCATGCAGAATTCGTAAAGTCTCTTGACGAGTCGCTTCCCCGACGCATTCGTGAGCTAATCGTAAATTACGGCAACTTTTCACTCACCCGCTTTTTGTATATCACTCGCTCGTCGCGTATATTCTTTTCGGAAGCGAATAAACCACCGTGGTTGTTTTCAGTCATTCATTTCACTGCAAGTTCGTCACATAACCACCAGCACTAGTTCCTAATCGCAGATTTGCCTAAATTCCAATTTTGTACACGCAATAACATGAATATAAAAACAGCACCTTACAACATATCGCACAGGTGCATGAACGGCACTGTTTCCCGCGTTAAGCACATGCCACGAGCTTCGGCCCTGTCACAAATCGTCCGCTTGCTCGTAGCACCGCACAAGGCACCATGGACTGCCACATAGGAGAGAAACGAAGCGCTGCGGCCGAGATCGAGAAAACTGACATGCATTGACGAGACTAGAACGCGCATGTGCCCTCAACTATCTCGAGAGCAGGCGGTCGTCGGAAGAAGTCGCACCTATAGTTATTGTGCACCGCTCCCTTGGTCCGATTTATTTTTTACCAAACAGTATATGCCATAGCACTACGAGGTTCTTTTCATCTATTTCTTTCCCTTTCCGCTTGTCATTAAGTTGGTTTGATTCATTTGTCGGCCACAGAAATAAACACCTGCTTGGTGTATTTGGTGGACCTTAGGAGTTCAGTTTGCACTACAAAACCTTCCGAAGCGCACTGTGGGTGCGATTTGTTCGCCGGTAGCAAGGCTTCATTTTGTAAGCTTCGAATGACATTAGTCAAATGGTAGCCCACCGTTCTTACTTCTGGCTTTATGGTCCCAGAATGTGTATCGTCTTGAAATTGCAGTTCCTGGTCTAGCTAGGTACTGGAAGTGACTTTCCTTTGGTATTTCGGCAGTCAACTGTAAGCCTTTGTATGCCCCTGCAAGTGTTTCTAGAGCTTTTTATTCCCTCTTTCTTGAATGCGCTGTACACGGGAAGTATACTATGTAATCATCCACGCACCGGAAGTACAGAGACACGCCTACTAAGCTGAGCTCTGGCTTCAGTCTACGATCCCCTCCAGCCATGTAGATGTCACTCAGCACATTGGCTATTGGCGAACCAATACACAAGGCTTCTCTCTAAAAATATATCTTCCCTTTTAGCCTATAAAAAGTGACTCCAGGTAGAAGTTCAAAAGTACCAAAAATCACAGAAGCTCATGGCGCACTGGTTTTGGAATTTTAGTTGTCCGAACCGGTCAATGGAGCCTTCGAGAGAACGGCTTTCCGGGCAGTTCATACATCAAATCGTTGACGTCTACTGACATTCACACAACATGCTTGTCTTTCGCGATATACTTCCTCTGCATAGCTGCTCACAAAGAAGAGATCATCTATAGGGAGGGTTTTGGAGATGCCCTGAAGGTATGTAGCTAGAGGATTTTATCGTGTTTCCCGTCCTGAAACAATGACTCGCAATGACTTCGGTTCATTGTTTGTCTTAGTGGTAGATTGGTTTTGGCATGCCTTTTTACATCTCTTCAGCTACCTTGCAACCTTTTCCAAGCCAGTGCGTTCGCAGAGCTGAGCTACACAAGACCTGTTCGCCTTGCGACGCTTTTCTGCAGCTACACCGGCTAGTCTGACATTATTCTGAATGGCTTCAAACCCCATTGCATTATACTGCTCTTTCTCCTTAACAACGAGACACCTGTCTTGGAGCATGCGACCAGCCTTACATCACTATCCTTTAACCTATCAACTTTCCGGTGGGCATTTTTTCTCCTGAGAGCGCCTTGGTTCGAACACCTGTCAATAGATTCCCTTCTAGCTACATCGTGCACCATGGATATTAGTTTCTCAGTCTGCATCTTAGGCTGCTCGGTATACTTTGGCGCCTTGATCAAAACCTTGGTGAAGTGGTATGTTATGGCAAATTTTGAAAGGTTTCTCATCGCCCCTCCGTTTTCGTATTGCTTCTTTTGTCTCGCCAGCATTCATGTCCCTTTTCGTGAGAGACTTTCAGAAAATACCTGTACATTTGCTTCGTAGCTCGTTCCTTACAGTAGGTAGAGTAGGTGGCCGATATGTCCAACCGGAACAGTCGAAGATGCCGCCATGTCTCCGTTCAGATGAAGCTGCACAATCTTTTTGCCGTGGCCTCGAAGGGTCTATGCTCCCGAACAGTGCCGCTAACACTGGCGCTTTTATTCCTTGCTCAGGGCATAAGTAAAAACTCTGGTCTTGCACCTTGCTTCAGCAATTTAGATCATGAAAACATGAAGACGGAGAAGAGGTGCCAAATGAAGAATGTTCATGCCCGAAGTATTCCAAATCAAGCGAACAGATGCTTGTTAAGCGCCTCTTTCGTATAGTGTTGAATTCAATATTAATGAGCTTTCCATATTTGGACTATAGCACTGTACGGGGCCGGGCTGGCCCCAAAGCCCGGGCCCGACCCGGCCCTCTGGCTGGGCCGGGCCATCCGAAGTCGATTATCAGCGGGCCCGGGCTCAGCACCGTGGGCCCGGGCCGGGCTCGGGCTCGACGCCACGGGCCCGGGCTGGGCTCGGGCTTGAATTTATAGGCCCGGCCCTTAATTGTTCCGATGTGAAGTGTAGAAAAGAGCATAAAAATGAATATTCTGAGTTTACTTTTGCGCGCTTCTTGATGTTAGTTGTACACATTGTTTTAAAAATGTGTTTTGCGAGGTCTGATAGTCACATACTGTAATTTTAATAACATTGTACTGCATCAAGATTTTATATTTTGGTGTATACCATATAAAAGATATTACAAGGAATGCCCTGGCGGGGAAGGAATTAAGACACCCTGGAGCTGTGCACCTATGTCTTTATGTACGTGTGTTTTAGATGTCGAACCAATCTAAATGCGGCTGCCGTGGCTGGAAATCAAACTCGCGTGCCAGAGAAGCGCCACCGCTTAACAACCACTGCAGGGAAAATATTTCAACGCACGCACATACTCGTGGATTCAAATGGGGAACAAGACTTTTCAGCCATACCAACTTGTGACCAAGACAACCACGTGAAGTTGCGAAGAGTCTGGTCCTCAAAGGCAATGGTGTCTCTCGTTTAAGAACACAAGCTATTATTACGCCGATGTGGCGTGAACTGCAGACTGTGGGACGTAAACTACGCGCACTTTTAAACGGCTATTTTTTGCGTTTAAATTCAGGACCTGCTTGCACAGACTAGATGCTCCGTCTCATTTCCCGCTACGAAGACAATGGGCCAGATATAATAAACATATTTTCTTCAGCGTCTAAGACCGGGCCTGGTGTAAAACACGCGGGCCTTCCCTACGCTGAAAAATAAATGACCGGGCCCGGGCCGGGCGTGGGCTTGAGACGACGGGCCCGGGCCGGGCCCGGGCTAGGCTCATTTATGAATGCCCGGGCCCGGGTCGGGCTCGGGGTTCACAAAGAGGGCTCGGGCCGGGCTCGGGCCTTAAAATCAGGCCCGTGCAGTGCTATAATTTTGGCGAGGGACAGGGACGGGGAAAATACGACGTTTTTCTTTATAAACCCGTGATGGTGAGTGTTCATGCATAGATTGAACATATCGTCGTGCGCTTGCGCTCATGGCCATTAGACTTTGATTTCTTCATTTTATCTCCCTTTCTATGGCGGCTAATTTGAGCACGCTGGTACATTTTTCAGGTTCCACAGACAGCATACGGAAGCCCTGAGTCTCTTCCCGAACCTTTCGGTGTTCTGAGCGTAGTAGCACATTTGCTTGTTTGAGCTTTCATTTGCAAGCAAATGTTCTATCATGCTCAAAAGACCTAAGGATTCGGAAAATGACTGAAGCCTTCCGTATGCTCTCCGTGGAACAAGAAAAATGTATCAGCTTGCCCACAATAACCCTAACAGAATACGAGATAAAAAGTTGAAGAATAAAACTTCCAATAGTACATGAGCCCACGCGCGTGAAGATATCATGTTTAATGTGTGAAGTTACACTTACCATCCCATGCTTCTAAAAAATCATACTGTTTTCAATAAGCCAGTTGCTACTTTTTGCACCATCCTTTGGTTTTTCTTTTCATTGTCCCTGTCCCTTGTCAAAATATGGAGCGCACGTTAATATTGAATTCTAGGCTAAACCAACTAGCCCCTCAACCAGCCTTTGTTAACTTCATTTCGAATACTTCGGGCGTTGACGGAATTCAAATGGAACTCCTCCTCGTGTTCGTATTTTCACGAACAACATTGCTGAAGTTAGGTGCAGGACCAGAGTTATCACTCATGCCCTGACGCAAGGACTAACAGCGCTAGTGTTAGCTGTGCTGGTCGAGAGCTGCTTGGTGAGCTACAATTGAATAAAAATGTAAACTCGCGATATTTATTGTATAATTTATACTTGCGCCATTGCCAGCTCTGGCTCATGGACGAGTGGTCTGCAGCACTAGGACAACATTTTGCAGTTCGCAAGTTCAATTACCAGAAATCACTTTTCAAGTGATTTATTTATTTTTGGGCGATGTTTTCTATCTGAATTCACCATTATTGCATTGTAATGTTCATTGCTCCACGAGCGAGATCATAGAACGTGTGCAGAAATGGGGAAAGCATGGGGAAAAATTGCATCATATTTGAGCGTCTCCGGAGACGCAGACAGCATTCATTCAGTGCGTGCGCTTTGGCTGGTGATTTTTACGGTTCCAAGCTGTGATGGCAGGCTTATCTGACGCTTTTTACGGCCGACCTAGAAGCTTGATATGCCGAATACTGGGATTTCGAAAATTCCAAGCCAACGATAACGTCGGATGCTAACCAGCTTTCCGCGTTTACCTGCGCAATTTGCGCACTTTTTTGTGAGGTGCGAATTTATGTAAAGGGCTTCTGAAAGGGGGTGAGCAAATTGCGGGGCCATTTCACGAAAAATCCCGAGATAACGTCCAAATGGCTCTAACACAGAATATACAAATAGGAGAAACTCATGTAGGACAGCACAATACAACGTTACTCCTTTTTTGAGTACACAGTTCAAGGTTCAAAAGTACCGAGAAAAGAAGTAGAAAGAACGAAAGTCCGAACTACCCAGCTTCAAAGTCTTCAAAAGTACACTGCACATACTTGCGACTGGTCTAGTTCAGGTGCAGTCTCGTCCAAATCACTGGTAGCAAAGCCTCCGGTTTCTTGCCCCAGACACTGTCGTTCCAGTTTTGCATCAGCGCCTCGGTCATTCACTCATTATCGTGTGCACCAATGCGAATGAGGCCCCTACTTCATTTTGGGCACCGGTTTTATCTTGGAAAGGACGAAGGGCGAGAGTTGGAAGCCATCCGCTGTCACGGCAACCATCACTGTGCAGCGTTGTTTTTCGCAGCCGGTAGTCTTAATGGGCACAGGCGAGACGCCTTTCTCGCTCCTCTTGTTGTTGGGCGGCGTGCCAAACGTCCGCCATATATTTTGAGGGTTCCCATCCTGGGATTTGATGAAACTCCGTTCGGGGCAATCCAATCACAAAGGTGTCAAACAACACACTTTTATCCTCGTAGTCCTGTGATAACCGCTGGAAAGGTTCGCTCTTGGTCTGGGAGACCGCTGGTGGTGTCTCATAAAGCGCATCACCCAGCCTCTGCTCGCCTTGAATATCACAGCAGCGACCCTGGTCAAGGGACGTAGACACCGCACCCCCGCATCCACCACATCACGGTCCTGTTTCGTAAAAGTACTAACATGAAAAATGAAGCGATGGATTTCCTAATGCTGGAGACTATGAAGTGGACAGCACTAACGCAGAAGCGAATCGTTGCCCACTAAAGCATAGGGACTGTGGGCACCTTTAGGGTTCTAAGGTTACCCGTAGGGGTCCTTAAGCTTTTCCTGAAGCGGCCGGAAGGCTGTTCGGGTGTGTAAAGTGTTGTTAGCTCGCTCTGCGATATTTCCTTCAGTATCCCCAAGGTTTCCCTTAAAGCTTCCTAAGAATACCCGCACACCGCTCGTATCCCATAGGGACCTAACCCTGGTGCATGCAAGGCTTTATTCAGTGTGGAACAGCCATTCCTGCAACACATTCCTCTACGCAACACCCACCGCAAGATTTCCGAGAAAACCTCAATGATGCTGCACAGAGTGCCGCGCCCGTCCCGACAACAACGCCGTCATGACAATAAGGTGTCAGAGCCGTTTTATAATTGCTCCTAGTAGTGAGGAGGAGAGACGTAACAAAAACTCGGGCTCAATTATTATCCGCAATGAATGGGTAAAATCGTGGAATGTACTGATTGTGTATATTGTGAGCGTGAAATTAGCATACTTGGAAACGTGGGTGGCCAACTTCCCATTTATTCTTCGTTTTCGTTTCGACATTGTGGGCCTTTACATCTCGTTCAATCATGTTTTTAATTGGGCGATCATCATCATCTTACCGCAGGCTGGAATGGTTGCTGTTCTTTTGTGGCCATGCCCGGCACTCGCAAATAAAGCGGATCTCAAGCGTTCTCAAAGGGACCATGAAGAAAAAACACACGCTTCTATTATATGAAAGATTTATTGTTTTATAGTGCCCCGAGCGCTTGTCCCGCATCAAGTGATGCCGCATTTACTGAGGAATTATTCGATTTGGGTTAAAATTTTGATTCTGCCACCAAATCCTGTATTTTTGTAACGTGAGCAATGAAGTGATAACTGATTGATTGTATGGTTTAACGCGCCGACGCAACGCAGGCGATGAGGCGCGCCATAGTGGAGGGCTCCGGATTAATTTTGACCACCTGGGGATCTTTAACGTGCGCCGAAATCTCGTACACACGGGGGTTTTTGCTTTTCGCCTCCATCAGAAAAGCGGCCGCCGCGGCCGGGAATTGAACCCGCGACCTCGTGCTCAGCAGCGCAACGCCTTAGCCACTGAGCCACCGCGGCGGGTAATGAAGTGATAACTACGCGCATTCAAACGAACTTCCAGCGCGTCATTCGGGTCTGCAGCCTTGCTTGCCGTAAGCCCTCCCATATGGCGCTACTATACTTATACAAGAACCGTTGTCCGCCGTTGCTTTGTTTTTGACCGTATTTGCACCTCTCCTGTTTTCGCTACTTTAGAAAGTAATAGTTTCCTTAAATATGGGGTATCCTTGACAAGCAGGGTCATGTAAGACAACATCGCTTACGCGAATCGGCCAGTGTCGAGTAAGAGAACTTCAAAGCGGTGGAGTGTTGTGCAGCTAAAACCAGCATTGGTGGATTGTAGGGTTTTAAGTGCCGACGCAACGCAGACGATGAGGCGCGCCGTAGTGGAGGGCTCCGGAATAATTTTGACTACCTGGGGATCTCTATCTTCTGTTTAAATCTCGTACACACGGGCGTTTCACTGCAAAGCAGTATATATCTAACCCCCCCCCCCCCCAGTTTTCATTCCGGTGTCGTCGATTTACTCGGTGCCGCTCTGGGGCTCCTTCCACCACCGTCGGCACCTCTTCCACAACAATTTTCCCTCTCGCCTTAACCAATGACCCTTTGCAAAGTTGCGCAGTTGGCAGCTAACGGCAGTAGTGCGGTTATCAGATGATTGCGAAAAATAAACAGAAGCACGGATGGGCGTAAAAATCCACTGCCGATTACTACGCTCCCTGATATGAAATTTGTGCGCCGCGCGAGCTGCAGTCTTCTCGGTGACGGTGCATTTCTGCTGCATCGCAGGAAGCGTTCGTGTGACCAGCGAAGGCATGGCGGCGTGCGCTATTCTGCTGATACCTGCCGCCGCCGCCGGTCAGCATGTTCAAATCCTGTTTGAACCTCCCGCGCAAATATCGCGTGGTTCAGATTAGCACCGACCATGGGAGCAGCGATCATTTGTTGCAAATCGTGTTTGAACCTCCCGCACATACCTCACGTAGTTGGATTAGCGGAGAATGGAACAGCGTTTGGGGAAAGCGTCAGGGGGAGGGCGCTCTTTGGTGGCGACGCATGAGACATGTGTGAGGGAAATGCAGTGAGAGAGATAACGCCTTTGCCGAACGTGTCGTACTCCACCTCAACATTTGCTATACGCTCCTCTCCGTTTTGTTTCCTTCGTCGCTGCTGCGTTCGCTCACTCGGTTACGCGGACATAAACACACGCCGCTGCCGCGAAGCCCAGGTAACGGCTGCCAAAGGGCTTCCCCCTAAAGCAATCGAAACCCGTCGTCGCCGCTGCCGCTCAAATTCTACTTCGCCAAATAGCTGCGTATCCCTCCCGGTTGAAGAAAAGCTTCCCCAGTTGGAACGCCGGTTTGAGCCCATATTTGTTTTCAGCTTGGAAGGCCTTCCAAGCGACATTTTCACCACTGCCTTTCACGCCTAAGTATGCGCCATCACTTGTTGCAGGTTTATGCGTGCACTGTTTGCGGGTAGAAAAATGGGGTATGTACCCACAGCTAGGCTTCATTCCGCTACCGATGAAATTCCGGTTGAGTTGGTGGGAGATTTAGATGTCGAAATTACATGGCTCAATGCGGTTAGTCGGCTGTCCTTCTTAATTGAGTGGTTCGGGTGCGGGTGATGTGTTTTACAGACATCTTACACAAACAGTAGGTGCATACGATTGGAAAAAAAACGGGCCAGGCACATGTTTTCACGCGAAAATATAGCTCAAGGGCTTCAAGGCTTTAAATCTTTATGGGATGAATGCATGCCCTTCGTTTGGAGGAAGAAGAGCAAGGATTGGAGCGTTGGCACAAACACAAGCTCGAATGGGCTCAAAAACAACGGAAAGCTGCTCGCGCCGCCGTTACCGCCTCAAGTTCATCTCGTTGAGTAGCGGCGAATCCCTCAAGGATGAACAGCAACTTCCCGCTTGGAACGCCGTCGTGAGCCAATATCACTCCTTCAGACGGCTTTCAGCGGATATTTCGACCCCGTCTGTCACTTCTAAGCACGCGAAAATGACCGGTTGCCGGTTTATCCACGCGCAGTTTGTAGTGGAGAATAGTAGGAGGGAGGAGGAGCGGGCGTGCACGCGCGCCTATAGGTTTCATGCCCATACTGATGGACGGCATGTCCATTGTGCTCGTGCGAGGCTTAAACGCGGACGTTAACTGCGAAATGGGACCTGTCCGGAGTCATTAGTGGTAAGCAGGTTGGGTTTGTGTGTCGGGCTATGTTCACACTACGGACGCAAAAGCAGCATCGTTATATATGGACGTAAAAAACGGCATGCCACTCAGTTCAAATGGCTGAGACATGCAATGATGTCATTATTTAAAATTATTACTACAGTTGCGGCAACAGTATTAACCCGGCCTTGCACAAACAGTAAGATGCTTACGACGTTGCAGCTCCATGCTGCCACGCAGGCAGCTCCATGCTTATCTGGAAGAACAAAGCTTGGATTCTTCAGAGGTTCATTCACCTAATTGGCTAGGAAGTATGCGCCATCGCAAATTACGATAAACGTGTTTTGTTTCATGCGCTCCGTGGACTGCATCCAGCTTTGCAGGACATCCTTCTTGACAGAGTGGAAGGGCACCAATTTTTTGTCTAGTTCTTTCTCTTTTGTGTTTTCATCAGGCTGGTTTAAGGCATTTCTCGGCCACAAAAAGGAACACCAGCTTGGTGTATCCGGTAGACCATAGGCGTTCAGTTTGCACTAACAAAGCTTCGGAACCGCTATGTGGTCCCAATTTTTTCTCAGGTTGCATCATGCGTGAGGTAGCAACACCTATTTTTGTAAGGTTTGAATGACGAGAGTGAAATGGCAGCACACCCTTCTCACTTCTCGTTTTATTGGCGCAGAATACATAGCCGTCTTGAAATCAGAGTTCCTGGTCTGGGTACTGGAAGCGACTTCGCTTTGCTATTTCGGCAGTCAACTGTAGGCTTCTGTATGCCGCTGCAAATGTTTATAGAGCTTGTCCTTCCCTCCTACTTGAACGCGCTGTACGCGGTAAGTATACCAGGTTATTATCCACGTACCAAAAGTACAGACACACACCTACGTACCTGAGCTATTGCTTCAGTCTGTGATTCCCTCCGGCCATGTAGATTTCCCTCAGCACATTCATTATCCATATCAAAAAATTTGGTTAACGGGTCCTGTTATAGAGGATTCCGGAAGAGGATCCCGTTCAAACAGGGCCCCGTTCAAACAGGGCCGCGTTCAGACGGGGCCCCGTTCGGACGGGGGCCTGTTTAGACGGGGGCCTGCGGCAATTCGAACATGCCTCGTTCTAAAAATGCCTCAAATCAGTAACGATTTTCTGTATGATGGGGCATGGCCGAACTAGTCTCTCACCTTCCTCCGCCTCCAGGAAGAGAGTACCGTGTGGGCGTTTCTTTTCCATTCCGGTGCTCTTCCATTTCCTTCTGCCGTAACCAATCAGCACGAACCAACCCATCAACCAATCACGTTTTCACCCCTAGCTTTCTCGCCTGGCTGTGGAAAAAAAAAATCCCCCCACCTCCCCGAAGGGGATCGTGCGTAAATGCGAATGCATTGGGTGCACCGATGAGTGCCGTGCGAGTAATTATTATTAATGGCGTACTTAATGTAGAGAGACGAGAGTGTGACGTAACCATTTATTTATTCATCAGCACCTGTTTGTGTTATCGTTGTACCTGACGGCCACAATCACCGCCTTGTGGTCGCTGAAGTGCACGGTCAAAGGGTCTTTGAGAAGCATACGCGCGTCACAGTTTCGCGTAAAGACCAGATCAATGCAACTCCCGTGAATGGTAGTGGGGCACGTGTCGGAGCCGGCAGAGACACACTGCATAGAGTACTTGGTCTGCATGTACTCCACCAGCCACTCGCCACTTTTCTTGCGCACGTCAACGTTAAAGTTCCCAACCAAGACGATGGGGTCAGAGGGTTTGGAGCGCACACACACACTTTCCATAGCCGCGTCCAGCTGCGCGGCAACGGCGTCTCGAGCGAGGTTGGGCGTGAGGTACTCGGTCACCACAAAGACTCCGTCTCCGGTGTAGAGAGGGTACGCGGAGAGGAGAGAGAGACCCGCGCAACACGCCCGCCCCGCGCGCGACCTCTCTCTCCCGCCGAGCTCCGCGATGCGAGCGCCCTCACACGCCCGAGCGCGCTCCTCCTCTCCACTCACTCTCCGCTACTCCGCTCGAGCTCCGCGATGCGAGCGCCCTCACACGCCCGAGCGCGCTCCTCCTCTCCTCTTGCCCTCCGCTACTCCCGCCCGAGCTACCACCTGCTCCGGTTGCTAGGCGCACCACAGCTGTTGCTAGGGGCGACGAGGAGCGCGGAGAGATAACACCTTCGGGCGCACGCCGACGGAGCACGACAACCCCCCCGCCGCACCGAGGCGACGACGACGACGACGTAGGCAGAACTACGAGCCGCGCGCTCACGTGCGCTCGCGCTGGAGGAATGCAGGCGCAAGCCGACGGAGCACGACAACCCCCGACTAAGAAATGCATTCGCATTTAAAAAGCATTTGAAGAAAAAAGCCACGGCAGGGGAGAGGCATCATTCTTTGTGCGTGTTTGTGCAGTGAGCCGTGTTCAGTGTGTGCATGTCATATTGTTAAGTTGGCAAGCCAGGGCACATATTGCCCGTCAAGGACCTGACAACGAGGATGAAAATTTTGGACGAAGTAAGATGGAGGCCACAAAGAAATATGACATAAAGTCTGTCATAACCACCTGTCATAACGATATAACCACCCTGTCAACTTACTTATTTGAAGAACAAGGAGTCTTTCAGAGCTGGATATGAAAAGAAGAAAGTCCAGCTATCCAGAAAGCGGATTTGGACCTCAGTTTATATCTAACCTGAAGACGCCCTTGTCATTTGGCCAAAGCACGTTCGTAGCGTAAACTTCCACTGAGCGGGCTGATAATTGCAGCCAAAGCAAGGGAGTTCACAAACAAGATGACCACCAAAGAATTTATGGCGCCAATCGGGTGGGTGCTGTATTTCAAGGAATACCACGGGCTGACTTCGAAGACTGTTTGTGGCGAGAAAGCGGACGTAGACGCAGCCGCATGCGAAGAGTGGGTTTATGAAAAGCTAAAGGATCGCCTTGCTTCGGACCCGCTTGATGAAGCCTTTAACGTCGATGAAACAACGCAGAATTACGAACTGCTCCCCAAAAAGACAATCAATTTTCGAGGCAACCATTGCACCACCAGCAAGCAAAGTAAGGAAAGGCTCACGGTGATGGTGTGAGCAAATGTAAAGGGCACGGAGCGTTGCCGGTAATCAGCAAATCAGGCAACCCTCACTGTTTTAAAGGCTTGAAGACCTTGCCAGTCGATTACATTGCTAACAAGAAGTCGTGAATGCATGAACATTTTTTTAGACTCGGTGCGTACTTTGGACAAAAAATTTGCCACTAAAAGCGAGAACGTTCTTCTCTTCATCGATAACTGCCCGGCTCACTGCTACGTCAAAAAGCGTATGTGCAATTCGGTTTGTTTTCCTGCCAAAGAACACACCGGCTGTCCTGGAGCAAATGGATATGTCCAACATTGAAAATTTGAAAACTCTTTAGAGGCATCATATCGTGGAATAGACGGTGTGGTGCCCCAACACTGAGAAAGCGTATGCCGCCCACCTCCTCGGCGGTATGCAAATCCTTGCCACCGCAGGGGCCTCCCTTAAACCGGAAACCATGAGCAATTGTTTCCGGCCATGTGGTTTTAGCAAACCAGAGGCCAGTAGTGATGCAGATCATGCCAATGATCAGGCGGTGCAGACTTTGTCGGACGATAACTTTATGTCTGAAAAGAGCGGCACTGTTCTTCCGCACGGCGTGACCTTCGAGAGTAATGTGAATGGACGTGAGTGTACAAAACTGTGGTGTCGTCACCAACGCCGATATTAACAGAGTACGTGCCCTTAACAGAGTATTTCTGATGAACCTTCTGCTCTCAGTGGCGAGGACTCTGACACCAGCGACGAAGCGCACCTTGCCCCCTCGGCTCCACCGCGTGCAACTGAAGTGGCATCGCTGCTAGACTTTCCCGCGAACTTCTCCTTCCAGCAAAATGCAAACGCTGGTTTGGAACTTTTTACGAAGCTTCAAGCCATGTTCATCAATTCATGAGGGAAAAACTAGACGTGTGAAGACGGGCATAAGAGTCTATTTTTCCTACTGATGGGTATGTCGTTGTTTGAAATGAAAATACGCACTAATACATCTTGACGTACTTCCCACTTGTGTGTTGGCTCATTGCACAAGTGGCCGTTTAATAATGCAATGGAATTGTCGTAGTTTCACTCAAAATGGACCGCTACTCACCTCACAGATATCTTCAATTTGTCCACTCGCCGTACTTCTGCAGGAGACGAGAGGCTCATGTAGGATTCCCAACTATACAACGTACATGGATCCTAAAATCACTTACACCCCCAAAAACCCGGCGAAAGTTCCCAATGCACCTGGACAGACAGCCGTGTTGGTACATAATTCTTGCCAATCTGTTCAGCACCGATGGGATGCAGCAAGTAATCCTAACAGAGAAGTCGTCGTCGTTCGCATTGAATCGCCACGTGGCAAACCTCTGCTCGTAGTATCAGTCTACTACCGGCCGCAATGCAACACAGGAACAAGGGACTCATATGATTGGATTTCGCATATATTTTCTCTAAATTTTAACGGCCCGGTTATTATTGGTGGAGATTTTAATGCTAAAAACACACTATGGGGTTACTCCCATTGTGATCTCCGTGGAAAGCTTTTGCAACAAACGCTGGAATTTAGCCCCCTACAACTGTGCAATGAACCTTTCGTTCCTACTCGAGTCGGTCTTCACAGCTCACAACAAGATACCACTCCGGATCTTACCATCGCTACACCGCGCATAGTAAAACGATGGCGGGCCCTGACGTGTACGTGGGGCAGCGACCACTTCCCGATTCTAATCCACCTAAATGGTAAAAAATTACGCCCTAAGAATACGTATACTGCCGTCAACTGGAATGTATTCCGTTCACTATTTCATACGGCTCGTCAACCTGACCTATCTGAGTTTGTCGCCACCCTGAATGAAGCACGCAGCTTGGCTCTAGAGTCCGTGACGAGTACCGTCGAAGTCGATCTACCGGATGCGCACATGCACAGACTCCTGCGTACTGCTGAACGCCTCACAAAAAAATATCGAACACACGAAAAACGCCACAAAGATGTCATGAAACTTAAACGCCACTACAAGAAGATAAATGAATACCAGAAAATTCTTCAGTCTGAAAATTGGCACAATCTCTGTCAATGCCTTGGACAGGAGAGAGGTCTTTCGCGCCTATGGGGCCTTTTTCGAAGTCTAAGCGGTCGAGCAAAGGCAAGACTGCAGATCGTACAGGAAATGT
Organism: Haemaphysalis longicornis; assembly: GCF_048455015.1. NCBI lineage: Eukaryota > Metazoa > Arthropoda > Arachnida > Ixodida > Ixodidae > Haemaphysalis > Haemaphysalis longicornis. The sequence goes on along the minus strand of NW_027526460.1, from coordinate 144,293,068 downwards.
GCTTGCACTATGACTACCCTGAAGTGGAAAAAAGTCTTATAATGACCTTTTTCCCCCATGCTACTACCGACAAAGCGGCTCTTCGTCCCCTGCCTGTTATCGAGATTCCTACGACCCTTGGAGACCTCGACTCCCCATTCACTTTGAGCGAGCTCCAAGCCGCTATGTCACAGGGAAAGCCGAAGTCAGCACCAGGTCACGACCGAATTAAATGGCAGGATGTCCGTAACCTACCACCTAATGGGCAAGAGGCACTTTTGGCTCTCGTAAACCAGTCCTGGGACACTGGAGAAGTTTCTGAGCATCTCAAAACGTCGATTATTCATCCTATACCCAAGCCGGGCAAAGCCTCTCGTAAACCCGACAACCTTAGGCCTATTGCATTAACCCCTGTCCTATGCAAATTATTAGAGCGAATGATCAATAACAGGCTTCAACATTATCTCGAGACGACTGGTTGGTTTCACCCGGCCTTAACTGGCTTCCGCCGTAATTTGGGAACGCACGACTATCTTTGGCTTCTCCGTCGAGTAGTGAACCGAACATCCCGCAAGAGTACTCCTGACTTCATCGTCGCTATCGATATTCACAGGGCTTTCGACAACGTCAGCCAAGAGGGCCTACTCCGAGAATTGGCCGCTGCCTTCCCCAGTAAAAAAGCGCAGAAATGGGTTCGTTGCTTTCTAGAGCACCGACCCATTCGTCTCAACCCGCGGGACGCAACGCCCACAACCTACTACCTTGACAGAGGCGTTCCTCAAGGCTCGATTCTTGGACCTCTACTATTCAACCTGGCTATGAACCGCGTTGCTCGCACACTCGAAACAGACTCTGCTGCACGGTTCGCCATGTATGCAGATGATATCGTCGTGTGGACAGAAGCTGCCGACTATGACTCCAAGGAAGGTATGCAAATTGAGCTTCAAGCTGCTGTGTTCAGCTTGGAGCGCACCCTCGCTACATTCAATCTGCAATTATCTCCTAATAAGACTGAATTCGTCAGCGTGGACGGCAAGCGCGCGACGAACCCGGATCAAACCACCGAACTTCAAGTGGCCAACAAGGTTATTACCTCTAAAAATGGCATTATTAAGCTCCTGGGGTTGCAGATAAGCAGCTGTAATAGTCCTGCTGCGTGGATTCGCCATTTAAGAACAACTTGGCGCTCCACATTACACTTAATAACTCGCATCTCTGGAAAATATGGCGGATCACGTCAGAATGCATGTCTCATGTTTGCTCGTGCCGTTGCGCACGGACGACTGACGTACGGGTTCCCCGTTTATGAATTGCGTCCCCGCCATTTAAACGAGCTGAACATCCTCAACAGACATCTAATCCGTACCATCTCGGGGCTTCCACTCCATACCAAAACAGACGTACTGTCGGAAGCAGTTTCGCTTCCCCCCATCGCTAACCTGGTAGAGGAGACGACACTCCGCTTTCAGAAGCACCTTGAACACGTGCCTCAAGGACAATCTATTTTGAAGTGGGACACATTAAACAGTACTTTTAATGCTGACACTTTTCCACCTGCTATTCCACCCTGGGAGCGACCCGCCCTGGGCCACCTCAGGCGCCGACCAATTTCTCGCCGTAAATGCGCCGTGCGGGAACAGTATGTCCGCACTCTCGCCAACGACAAAGCTCCCGATGAAATAGACATTTTTACCGACGCATCCATCAACGGAACAACAGCAGCGGTGGCCTGGACCTGCCCTGACATCCCCCAGCTTAATGGCTCTCGCAATATAACAAACACATACGGTCTCAATGATGAAGCCGAACTTTTAGGAATCCTCGGCGCCATTCAGGCCATACAAAGTGCGACCTCATTTTTCACCACCAACAAGTTCTGTGTCATCACTGACTCCCATGTCGCTCTACGGGAACTGAACAGGTCCTTCTCGCCCAATTCTACCGCCACCAACATTCTTTACAAAATTCGTGACCTCACTCACGAAGGGTTCAAGATACGCCTGGTCTGGACTCCTGCTCACACATATGGAGCGGACGGAAACCATTCGGCGCATAATGCTGCCCGGGAGTGTTTACGCAATCCTCCCATGGTTCCCGTGTCCATCCAAGAAAGACCTGAGCCCTAACAGGCATGCGAAATGGACTGGCAGCAAAAATACCGTCGAATTAAGAACCTCAGCCGGCAACGGCTTGCCGACGCCTCACCACCTGGTTTTCTTGCTCCTCTGCAGTCCCTGCCAAGAACAGGAGAAATTTTCGCTAATAAAGTCTACGCTGACTCGGCCTACACTCCGGACGTCATCTCCAAATGGACAACGCATAGGCACCTTGCTAGTCCTCGGTGCCCCTACTGTGGCAGCAACAATACACCGAATCTTTTCCACCTCATCTGGGCTTGTTCAGCTTACTCGACTGACCGCGACCAGTTCCTTACGACGCACGTACGCCCGACGACTTCTGAAGAACATGTCCAACACGTCAGAAACAACCCCCAACTTTTACAGAAGATTACAGAAGTCGGTCTCAAAACAGGTCTCTATAAAGTAGTATGATGGCGGATCGTTCACCCTCTCTCTAGATGTACCCCCAAACACACCCCTTGTGGCTCCTGAACGGCTCCTTTTGGATACCCCAATCATGGTCGTAGTAGAGTGCCCTCGTCACAACTTCACCTGTGCATATCGTGCTAAGTGAACGCTCACAGTGCAGTGCAGACTTTATATGAACAATCTTCCCCTCCCCTTTTCCCCGTGCCCCACACCAGGGCCTATTGGCCTCCTCCTGTAATAAAGTCATCCATTCCATTCCATATGGGAAAAACATTTTGGGTGCCTTCGTGTTCGAATTAATTAGATTTTACTGTACATAAATTCAATCCGAAACACTGATAATGCTGCACTTACAGCTAAGTGCTTCCACTTACTTTGGTGGATGTCATTGCCTCCTTGGTCATACTTTGTAGCCCAATGTTTTGGCGATGCAGTGGCAGGACTGTGCCATCACGCTATGGCGCCGTAAGTTGGCGCCGTCCAAAGGCACCATGCCCTTCTTTGAAAAAACTGAGGCTCGGTAATACAGTCCAGGGGCCTCCAATCATCTGCTCGAAAGGACAGTCTCCACTGCTGAAGTGAACCTGCGTACAAAAGAAACAAGACTGCAGCAATTTACTGACTACTAAAGGACTAAGAACCCAAAGAAAATAATGATATACCACAATGCAATGCACAAGGATTATAAAACTTCGCATCGACACAATATAATTTCAGCAATTGGCACATAAGGAACAGCAGTGATTTTTTTTATTTTTTGCCAACCTATTGCAACATCGAGAATTATTTTTTTGAGAAGTCAGTTAAAGATGAACTTGGTCAGAGATGGCATGAAAATAGCGAAGAGGAGGAGAATGTAGCACATGCGCTGACGCAAGTGCGACGTCAAGCCGTTTTGCTGCCCCAAAACTTAATTTCAAGCAAAATATTGCGAAATGTTTGTGTGAACCTCGCTGACTGACTAAAAAAGGTCATGAGGAGATTTTGTAAGATTTATGTTGTGTGGGTATCTGGAGTGGTGGATTCTTCACATGCAAACTATCACTATTTTATAGCCACTTCATTGTACAGCATCCGCAAATAGGTAAAATATGTAGCTACATTTTTCCTGGTGTTTATTTTCTCAAGTAGTGAAATGATATCGCGTTAAGAAGCCAGTCATTGCTGTTCCGATAGCTCAAGATGTCGGCGTAGAGCAGGCTTTTAAGATACTGCGACAACATGGTGCCGTGACAAAATTCCCACGCAGCTGAATGAGCAACGTCTGACCTCTGATACCACTGGCCAGCATGGCCGAACTCCCAATAACAACACTTTTATACCTAGGCAATCTGCACAAGCACACGTAACCACGCTGAACGTAAATTGGATATTTGTAAACTTTTTTTCCTAGTTTGTTCTAGCGTAACTGTCATCCTCCTAGTCCACATTCTTATGACATTTAGATCTGGAAGCCTGTAATGTGAACACAAACTTCCTGACCTGATGTTATAAATTACCGTGATCTTAAAACTGGAAATCACTGCGTGAACAAGTTTACTAAGTGAACTTTGAGTACTTAGTTTACTTAGTTGGAAGTTGAGATCGACCCATCTTTTATTTGCCAAGTGTAATATTATCAAACAAAAAACAGTGATATGGTATGTCACATAGCTTCACCTTCATGCAGTTTGATTGTTCTCCTGGAACAAATAATGCTGATAACTTTGCTTAGCTGAATATGCTTGCCCATGACTTACTGCAGAAGCATTCAACCCTAAGGTATGGGTTATAAAAGCTGGACTGAAGTGCAGCGCTATAAATACAAACCAGTTTTCATGCCGCATTTTTCCCATGCACACGCGTTTTCCGCCGGTAAACGAGTTACTAAGGTATCTCACTGCAATGCAGGCCGGAATGGAAACAGCAAGTTTCAATCGCACGTGCGGAAAGTTCTTTTTGTTTGAGAGGCTCCGTGGCACTTGATACGGCAACGGTAAAATTCCGAAAAGAGTGCAGCAAAAGAATGCAATCTCGAGCTTTAAAACTCCATGCAAACAGCAGTAGGTCCGAGTTTCAGTTTCAGTTTATTGTTTCACTTGAAATGGTACAGCGCATAAATAACTCTAGGAGGTCCCATAGTCACAGAGTGGGAAGGGGCATCCTACCAACAAGTACGAACGAATAGCACACCTAACGCGGTTAACAGCAGTAACAATCCTAAAAAACACAAAGAATATGATCACACAATCAAGCCAAATATTGTTACTAAAAATCAGAAGTAATGTACAAAAGGGTAATTAAAGGGGGATATTCATCTACATAACACATATACAAGTACATAATAACAATCGTTAGGCCAAAATGATCTGGCGAAGCTGCCTCTATAAAGAATGAATTGAACGAGGTGATTTGATGGTTGGGGTATTGAATTCCAGAATGAAGTCGCCAAAAAGTTCGCACAGTTAGTTTGCCGTAGTTAGTCCTACATTTTGGTAAGAGATAATTGTTGTGGTGTGAGAATCCAGTGCCATCAAAATGCGGGTTTCAATCTTTAGATATTAACGAAATGGGTAAGTTTCCTTGCCAAAATTTATAAGTTAGGACGCAAAGGGAATATTTATTTAAATCACCAATCGAAAAAATAATAAATCTGCGGAGTAATGTTAACGCATCACATGAAAAATGGCTATAAGTGATGATTCTTAAAGCTTGGTTTTGTGTGTGCTGTAAAGGTGCCAAGTGAGTTTGATATGTGTTGCCCCAAGAAGAAATGCAAAACGATATATGGCTGTGAAGGAATGCATAGTAAAGTGAGACTAATACGCGTTCATTAAAATAGGGACGGACTCTAATTAGTATTCTCAGGCCATAGGCCGTTTTACGGGTTTATAAAGATATGTGACTGGTGAATTTCAAATGCCTGCCGAGTTCAGCGCCGAGAAATGTGGCATGGTCTGTAGCATGAAGCAAATTTTGCCCAAGGCTTATGAAAGGCTTTCCCTAATACAATTAATATTACAAAGAATACAATTAACGCGATTACTCATACAATTAATGAGCAACTGCCAAAGCGCTGGCGCCGCTGGTCCCATCGGTAGCAAGCTTTTCATAATCAATACAGTATGCGTTATTTTTTTAATATGTGGCTTACAGCTTTGAGAAGCAATATGCACAAAATGTTTAACTTCCGGATGACCTTAACGTGATGTCACTGCTGGTTGCATTTTGTGTTTGCTCCGAGAGTGCACGTTTTGTATGTGTTTAGAGTATACCTCCTTGGTATTACGTATAGCTTGTTCATGATAATGTGGATAGCGAGATAGAGCATTAAGGCAGACAATAACTTCGCACATGGCTAAAGTTGAGAATTTTCACAATTTTTCTTATTCCTTGCAAGGTAAAAACTGCTTGGAGGTGACTTACATGTCCGTTCAGTTTCGGAGTGAAAAGAAATTGCAACCAGAGCTCCTTAACCGTCCACTGTAAGTCACGAAGTGTTACTCTTACAATGCAGGGAGCAAAAAAACAGAGCCCGCCATATTATTCACGCCCAACAAATTCTCACAATTAAGTGTAATCCGGAAAAACGGTTCATTTTGGGCTAGTTACTCACATGTGAATCATTTAAAACCATCCAAGAAAAACAAATTTTACAAGTGAATATTAATTTGATCGCCCATGAAAAAAGCCAGGAGAAAAAAAGCCAAGAACTGTATTCAAAAGCACAAACAATATTTTAAAGCAATATCACCTCATGTAGCACACGAACCTGACGTGGCCACTGCTACAACTGTAGGTGCGTCCCGCAGGCTCCGCTAAGTTACTGGCCGCCAGGCTGCCAATGTGTAGGCACAATGCGCGCACATAAAAATATTAACAAATGAGGCGGTTAAGTTACCTGTATCAAACAAATGCCCATGCTGTTAGAACACTCAAGTTTGTGTGAGTGTCTGGTTTTCATTCAGATGAAAAGCATATTTCTTGGCAATGTAACCGTCTTGGTCGCTGGAGGTGACCTCAGCTAAAGGAAGTCAGAATGGGTGAGGTTAACAGGAAAGCACAAGAGACGATAGCAGAAAATCGCGGGGGCATAGTTGAGCAACATGAACTACCTGTGAGGCGATGCGCTATACCTTGGTGACAGGTAACAAATAGACTGAGAAAAAACAGGCGCATGAACTCACGAGCTTGACATGACTGGGAAAACCAAGCCATGAACACGGTCCCCCTCCTGTTGCGAGATTTTGCTGCATACTAGCATAACTCTTTTTCATGACAAAGATTTAAAGGAGCCATAAAGAGAAAACACAACTTCGTTTAATCTGACAGAACTAGGATTCAGTATCTCAGCTTCATTACAGACACAAAAGATGTTTTTTTAACGAAAACAAAGCAACAAGTATTTAAATACTTTCAAATTTCGCGCCACAGTGGCGTGTATGAGCAAGAATAACGTCATACGGGCCAACAATAAAATATAATTTTCAGTGCGTTAACTACACGTTAGCATTCAAGTGAGGCGGTCAAATGGAAATAGAGGGCGCATTACAGAGGTCCAGTCATGTGTCATCGCGACAGGTCAGTTAGGCGGCCACCAATCGCCAAACAAGGTTCCGTGACGTCATAGAAAAGTTGCGGGAAATTGGATAGGGGTCGCGACTGCTTCAAACGTTTTCTTTAATATCTCCCTTATTCGAAGATTGCGATGATAATGGTATCATTGTTATCAGGACTAAGCAGTCTTTCTAATAAACCAAACTTGTATTTTGTCTTCATGGCTCCTTTAACACTACACAGTAGAGTAGGAAAAGCTCTTACGAACACCTGGTTAGTACCCAATTTTCTCAGTTAGTATTCTCAGAGTTTTACTTCATTTCCCTTATCGATTAAACCAAAAGCATAAACAATGCACCATTATACGGCACAGCTAAACTCATTCTGGTGCTGCAGTCAAACATTATGTTATGGCTTCTCCAAGTGCACTGTGCTTCCTCACAACCTGGAGAAAGCACCTACTTTAATTATCCTTAGGTGAATAATCTTCAAGGGTGTGACTGATTGATTGATTGTGGGGTTTAACGCGCCAACGCAACGCAGGCGATGAGGCGCGCCGTAGTGGAGGGCTCCGGATTAATTTTGACCACCTGGGGATCTTTATCGTGCGCCGAAATCTCGTACACACGGGCGTTTCTGCTTCTCGCCTCCATCAGAAAAGCGGCCGCCGCGACCGGGAATCGAACCCGCGACCTCGTGCTCAGCAGCGCAACGCCTTAGCCACTGAGCCACCGCGGCGGGTGCAAGGGTGTGACTACACGCAATGAAATGTTGGTACACTGCAGTGTAGGCTGCTTAATGGAACAACATTACAGTATCGGCTATTGCAGTCGAGAAAATTTTCAGCCGTATTGTATTACTGGCGATACCACAACAAACCTCATTTCCAGACCTTGTCGACAAGCCAACACCAGCATTGCACCCTTAGGGAAATTGCAGCTATGTGCACACTGTAGCTCTATTTATAACTGCTAGCTTGCAGCAGTGCAATTCGATGCCGCTACTGCATCAGTATGCCATTAGGCAACCCTGTGATCCCACTTTGTGAATGTCACAGAGTCAGCTGATTAAATTGCTTTTATTTTCTTATTTTTCCGCTCAATAAATATTTACAAGTACTACTCAGTGCTGAAACATTGACAGCTCTGAAGGCTGTCTTTTTTTTCTTTTTCCAGGTGCGTGCTCCTGAGGTGAGCTAGCAGGCATCAAAATACATAAAAGTGTGCACTTTCGCGGTAAATGCCAGATTTTCATTTTTTCAGATGCACCGTCAAAAAACTACTTGTCTCTGGTTTTTTTTTTTTTTAACGATGCATTTGAGCCTTTTGCCTCTGGTACACAATGGCTTTCAATTGACAGTGGAATCATGGCCTTAGCAGGGGTGAGACAGCTGAATCAGATTTGAGAGCAATTTTTGGAGCAGCAAAATCTTGATTTTGGAGCAGAAGAATCTTAATTTGCAGCAGAAGAACGACAGTTATTATGTCACCTTAGGAGCCTAAAACATCAAATTTTTGCCAACTCAGGGGGAAAACTGCACTTTTCAATCGGTTTGGAACATACATAACACTGAAACAGCCTTTCAATAAAGTGTTTTTCTAGAAGAGTTCCACAAGGTACGAACTGCACTACCGTTTCACAAACCATTTTTGAACTCTTAGGCTCTTTGCGTAGATAGCGTGGAGCGTCGTTGAGAATATCAAATTGAATAACTAAGCAATCGTAAAGCATTTATATTATCATGTGAATGTTGAAATTATTCTTTTTCTAGTCCCAGAATGGGCTTTACGCCCAAGTGTGGAGCCACGGCAATATTTCCGCAAGGCGAGTAGACAGTTGTCGCACTCCACCAGCCCTCCCATTTAAATCCCAAAGGTGCACATTCACTACGATCGTAATTTGAGTAACGTTGGTATGTTTAGCCACCTCCTTCTAGGCATTACATTTTACTTCAGATGAATGAACTATTATTACTAGCCTGCAATATTAGCCCGTCCAGCGATTGGACACTGCTTGAACACTTTGCGGCGATGTAGCCTGCGCCGCCACTTCTGCGGTGTCGATCGTCCCATTCCCGCGGCTCGCAAGCTAGCTGTCAAAGGCAGCAATAACTAGGCGTTTCATAACACCACAATGAGTCCGAAATTTCGCTTCAAGCACGCACCGCGCCTCATATGCAAGGCCAAAACACGGCGAATTCGCGGGCGCGTGCACACAACACGTTGTTTTTTGATGAACTCCCGTCTTTCGAGTCGCGCAACTTTCCGCCACAGATCAAACGAGTCAATGTAAACCCAGACACCCCCATAAACAGCATCACCTTGGTTGTGTTGGGAAATTCTGCCGTCAGTAAGCATTTTTACCCACTGAAACTGACGGGAGCATTAAAATCCTTGGCTCTCAGACTGTTTGGGAGCAGTTTGGCGCAATTTTTGCAATTTTCAAGCTTTTGGAGCAGCCTGGCGCAGGAAAACAAATTTGTATCAAACTGCGCGATATCCGCTGCTAGCTGACTCACCCCTGCCTTGGAAACTCTCGATAGAGTTCCAGCCACGGCTAAAAGGTCGGCGACTCAGTGGCTTTTACTGTGCACCATGTGAAGAGAGCAATTGGCAGTTTACTCAATACAGCGCATTCAGAGGCCTTCAGAACACCTGTGTAGCCTATGCTGCTGCTGTTAGCACTTGCTTCAACGAAGAATCCTTCAGCGGCAAGGTTTGTTTACTACTCAAGAGCAAGAGAACCAAGTGTCAGCAACTAGGCTTTCCGGAGACGCCTTCGGGATTTCGTTTAAACAAGGGAGCTCCAAGTTTTAATGCAATATTTTGAGGAAGGGTTCAAGCACATATGTTTCTGAGAACTTCAAGACTGCCGCGCAGTATTTATAAAGGAGCAATGGACGAACCAATGACCCGTCAATGCTAAATTAGTTGAAGTCAAGGCTCTTCAAATAACCTTTGCCTGCAACATCCCCCAATTCACTTTAAGCCGAGCACAAGCTGCATAAGCGACTTTATGTAACGCGAGGTAATTTTGACCATGCAATGCATCAAATTAAATGGTTTTTGCGAGGTACATTGTGTCGTACCTTTTACGTCAATAGGGTAGAACTGGCATCAAATTATCTTTTGGGGGCATCCTAAGCAGCCATACCTGCACTTTAAAATCAGAGGCATGTTAGAAATCTGCAAATATGATGACACGCGGTGCAATACATTGACAACATAACATCTTATCTAAAATAGAAAAACCAATGGGAAAAAACCTCAGCAATTTTGACCAGTACCTAGTTCGAGAAAAGTCCTTGCATGCACAAAGAAAAACAGTACAGCAAGTGTGGGCACAACATGAGAACACTGCGCTTTTGGCCTTGCAGTGGCGCTACTTGTGTGGCGACAGCGGCACCATTTGTGCTGTTGTATTCTGTGGCATAAAATGCGCGCTCGCTTAATTGAAACGTGGTTTGCGGCACGGTGTGGTTTTGTGTTTTTTCTACGTGATACATGGACTTCGCAATTGTTTGTCATAAATAGCCAGCGTTTATATTGCCTTGAAATTCCAGACTGCGCTGTTCACACTTCATACAACCGCAGAACCGAAGCAAACCGCACAACGGAAGCAAGCGGACCTGGTTTTTTGTTTTGTTTTGTTTTGAAGTGAAGGCTAGGGGAGGTTTGAAGATGGTTTGACTTTATGCGAGGAATTCAAAAAAGATATCGATGACGGGGCTAATCACTAACGAATCTGTTGTGCATGTTTCACTTCTGTTGGGGACAGTGCAGCCCTGAAGCTTTCGCCTTCCACTTCGTCAAAAGCTGGAAATATGTACTGCTTGCAATAGTCACTAATAAAATTAGCCGGCGTAGTTTATGGATAATATGATCCCGACTAGTCCCCTAGCCTCAACCTTGCCTACTTCGAGTGTGTTGAGGTGGCTGCGCGTATATGCAATGCCACTTGTGAGGTAATTGTATATTGTGGGCATCCAGTTCCTTTGTCACCTTCAACTGTTATCTAATAACCAAGTATGTTCAGTGATAACATACTAAACCTTGAAGTTGGACTACTTGGGTACACAGGTTGACTAACTCAAAAGGAGTGCAGAGACTAATATTCTTGGACTGACAATTTATAGAGAGCGCTCTTGTTTGCCACTCGTCTTTGTGCTGTTTTTGAAGTAGTCAAAGCGTATTCCCTGATCTTGTTCTGCCTAATATTTCTGTTTCGTCTACAAAAAAACGAAGAGACATTTGAAAATCAACGATAGAGTTTTAGTCGCTACAGGTGGAATCTGTGTCATTGATGGCGCACCTAATGTTATCACACGCATACCTCGTGATCGTTTCCACCCACACCCTTTTGTATAAGACTGTCACGCATTAAACATGCCAGACCACCTCCCCATGTCATCTCCTTCAAAAGCATGCATCACGCCCGGGTGGCACGGTAAAATCAGCGCATTGTCTCACGCCACCACCACATAAAATATCGTCGCAGCCCTCAGTGGAGAAATTTTCCTCACTAGAGCAGTGGTTGTTTGTAGCAACGCAAAAAATAAGGAAATCAGAGCACGGGATGACACCAAGCAGCTCGAAGCGGACTGTGTTATCCGCACCTGTATAACTGTACAAATGTAGTTGGCGCTTCCATGCAGGTACTGCCGCTATGCGAACGAGTAGCCAGTGCATACACCTTACAGGTGTGCTGCCACAGCTTCTGAGAAATAGGTTGTCATAATTGACCTTAGTGCCCGCACCGGACCCCAAATAGCACAAGGTCTCTTCCTGTATGGCAGACACAAAGGTCTCGCATGAGGACTGAAATGAGCTCAAGAAATCGGGAGCATTGCGCTTCAGCTTCATTCCGTCCATTAGTAACAAGTACTGACTGCCGCCGCATGCACACAACAGATTCTTCGACGAAAACATCAGCAATGCATTTAGCTGAACAACCCAGTTCCTGCCTTGTCTGGCTGATAAATTAACGATAAATAAAATAAACAAAGTAGACACCGGCGCAAGCATACTAAAGAGCCCGTGCGCGTTTATCGTGATTTTATGGCCAGCATATCCTGCTTGAATAAGGTACTTTACTACTGACGGAACACAGATATTTCCACACCCACAGATGTGAGACAGTTGAATCAGATTTGGGAGCAGTTTTTGGAGCAGCGAAATCTTGATTTTGGAACAGAAGAACCTTGATTTAAAGCAGAACAACAACATTTATTATGTCACCTTACGAGCCTAAAAAATGAAATTTTGGCAACTCGGGGACGGGGGCTGCATGCACTTTTCAAGCGTTTTTAACGTACATAACACTAAAACAGCCTTTCAAAAAATCTTTTTTACCAGAGTATCACAAAGTAGGAACTGCACTTTCTTTTTACAAAACATTTTTAAATTGTTAGGCTCAATGCTTAGATAGCGTAGAGTGCCGATCGTAAGGCATTTTCGCTATTATGTGATTGCTGAAATTATTTTTGTAATCCCAGACTCGGCTTTACACACATGTGTAGAGCCACGGCAAAAGTTGCGCAAAGCGAGGTGACAGTCGTCGCACCCAACCAGCCCTCCCATTTCAATCCCCAAGGTGCACGTTCACTACGATCGTAATCTGAGTAACGTTGGTATGTTTAGCCACCTTCTTTTGGCATTAAATGTCACCTCAGATAGATGCACATTTATTACTGGCGTGCAATAATAGTTTGTCCCGCTATCGGACACTGCATGAACATTTTTCGGCGATGTAGCCCTCGCCGCCCCTTCTGCAATGCCGATCGTCCTATTCCCGCCGCTCGTAAGGCCGCTGTCAAAGGCAGCAATGACTCAGCGTTTCATAATGCCGGAATAAGTACGAAATTCTACTTCAAGCACACACTGCATCTCACACTCAACGCCGAAACACGGTGAATTCGCGGACACCACGTTGTTTTTGATGAACTCCCGTCTTTAGAGTCGCGCACCTTTCCGCAACAGATCAAACTAATAAATGTAAACCCAGCCACCCTCACAACCAAAACCACGGTAGAAATAGGCGAACAGCACTCTGCCTGAACCACGAGCAACCGCTTTGCTCGGCGGCCATGCTTCACAATCTTCACCACACCAAGAAGCCAGCGCCCAGTAATGTCGTTCCCGAAATAGCGCGCAACGAAAATTGCCGTTTTTTTTTTATCAACTTGCATAAGTAGTTTCACGCCTCAGTACGCATTAGCATTTTTCTCCAGAGGACTCCGCGATTGTTTTCGACGGGAAAACTTTAAAAACTCGCCGAATATAACCTGTGCAACTCGACATTGTGACTTTCGAAAAAACTATCTCTGGGACAATTTTTGCCGGTTTTCTATTGAAGGATCCATTAATTACACCTTTACGAACAGCATCACCTTGGAATGCCAGAAAAGTATGCCATCAGTAAGCATGTTTCCCTACTAAAACTGACGGGTGCCTTAAAATTCTTGGCTGTAAAACTGTTTTAGAGAAGTTTGGTGCAGTTTCTGCAATTTCCAAGCTTTTGGACCAGCCCGACGCAGGAAAACAAATTTGTATCTAAACTGCGCAATATGCGCAGCTGTCTCACCCCTGAACCCGTCGTGTATGGCTTTGAAACAAACGTCACTTCCTGTGCTTTATACCATAAGTCCCGGCCAGACGGACTGCTCCCATGCAGGACGGCACGGCTCAATGGTGTCGTTCCATATGTGCAAGGAAGCAGTCAGTCTTAACTTCACACGGTTGGCCAAGCTTCTTCAGCTCACCAGCCAGACTCACTATTGGTGATCCTGATTTGTCAGTGACTGGAATCGGTTTCCCGTTGGGTAAACATCAAGCACATTGCTCTCATATGAGTTGGTGAAACAAACTCTATGCGCATAACAGACGGCTGCCATTATGAGACGATTAGACCGCTACCGAACGGCCGCTTACCGACCTTAAGATCGTTCAAGCTATGGTCATATATTGTTCCGGTACTCTTTGCTCCGCTAAACAAGCACACATGTAGTGAAACAGCTTGCATTCGCACAAACTACACGTGCCTTACTTAAAAATGGCCGCAATCAAGATGAACAGTATCTTATACTTTATTTACTTGCTCGCTTCAGGCTACCACGAAACGAGGCAATGCAATATGCTTGCCTTTCATTGTATACCTGCCCCCTCGGCACCTCCTAGTGCAAAGGTTCACGCTGTACACACAATACAACTAAACGTCACTTAAACTGCGAGCAAAATAACATCGAAGGAGAATATCGTGCTAGCAACGCTGCGGCGCTCAAGTGATCGAAGCAAGGAGCTACAATTGAACGCGTAGTCGAGCAAACACTGCATAAAGTAAAATGCAAACGCGGCAGGTGGATCACTCCGGGACAGAATAAAGTAATTACTCATCAAAAATGAATACGTGCCTGAACGTTTGAAGACAACTAACCAAAAAACTTCTCCGCGGGCCGTTACAGCGTGCAGCGCGGTAAAAGAAAAATATAAAGATTGACAGCGAGACCCAGGGTGGCGGCGCGAGGCTGGAGCAGCCGCCGTCGAAGCTAAGCGCAAGAAGTGGCAAAGCTGCTAACTGTTTATTACAACTATCGGTATTAAGCATTCAAATTCTGCATTATTAAATCATCTTTAAATTGTAAAATAAACTGTTTTTACTCAAAGCTTTCGGGCTGTATTTTTCACGCTTTGTCCTTCCAGAGTCCACTGGACGTCAGCAGCTTATAACGATGTCCGTCCGATTGCCCTATATCACGCAGCGTCGCGTCTGCCATTCCTCGCTCGCTTTCCGCAACGTTGTTTTTAGCGTTAAAGAAGTCAAGACTATTCCACCCTAAGAGTGGGGATGACCAGTGAAGCTGTAAAGTCGTTATAACTTAGTTACAATGAACACAACGTGAATTCAGGTTCGCCGCAAGATCGATTTGGCCGGATTGTGGTGGCATCGCAAGACAAATGTCTCAAACATAAAACGCGTAACCAGCCTCTTTCGGTTCCGTTGTCATCGCCAAATGCGACCATAGAGGTAGGGCCATCGGATCTAAAGCCCAGGCCAAAGGCAGTCGGAGGACTCCCAAGTATTTCTGCAGGGTTCTGATGCGACAGCATCAATACCTGAGACCCTGTGCTTCCGCCGAGGGTTCTCGAAGGAATTCATCCTTTTACCTTTCGACATGATTGGCTTGGCGAACCGCCTCCGCCTTTCGCTTTCAGATTGTTTGGATCCTTCTTCCATGCTTTGCGCTCCGTTTCAGTTTTAACATTTCCCCCTCACGGGGCACCTTAGGCAATCTTGGGGACGGTGTTGGCGACACCGCGGACCCCGAGCCCCCATACTCACGCTGTAACCGATAGAGTAGAAGTGTCGAGCGATTGTTTGAATATCTTAGCTAATATAATGGAACTAATTTCTACAGTATTTCTTTAAAAATTCCTATTAATCGAATCCTAACCAGGGGAAGAATGGTTGCTTAATTTGTTGATAAGAGAAGCGATACCAGAAACGTCTACTAAATTGGTGGCATGGGGAGGTGATTGTACCAAGAGGTGGAAGGAAGTGGAACATCAGATTTTCTTTGTAAACTGGGCAGCAAATGTGTTGTTTAGGGCTGTTGCACATTGATTGATGGGAACTATGTCACGAGATGAGTCTTGCAATAAGATGGAATCATCTTCTAGAAGATTGATAACGCGCCAAAACTTTTTTACATTTGTTTTTCACATACGGCAATACGTTAGAAACGAAGTTATCTTTAGCTTGTTTGAGTGCCGTGGCGTAAATACTAGATGCGGTTTTATAAGTGGCCCGTCGTTCGTTATTTGGCAAACGCTTACCTGAACGATAAAGGCGTTTTTTTCTTGTTAGACAGGCGTTTGATAGTGGTATTACACCATGGCGATTGTGAGTGACTAATTGATTGATTGTGGGGTTTAACGCGCCGACGCAACGCAGGCGATGAGGCGCGCCGTAGTGGAGGGCTCCGGATTAATTTTGACCACCTGGGGATCTTTATCGTGCGCCGAAATCTCGTACACACGGGCGTTTTTGCTTTTCGCCTCCATCAGAAAAGCGGCCGCCGCGGCCGGGAATCGAACCCGCGACCTCGACCTCATGCTCAGCAGCGCAACGCCTTAGCCACTGAGCCACCGCGGCGGGTATTGTGAGTGACTAGCAATGGTGTAGGTTAGTATGTCCTTTACGGTGAGGCGATGAACTTAAGCAGCAAACATATCGCAGTTAGACTGAACGGAACGGTTGTTAAAATCGGTCAGAAAATGTCCATAAACTCAGACAATTCACGATTGATAGTATCGAAGTTAGCTTTATTGTAATCGCACATAGTGTTTTTCATTCTGGTGGTTTTAGGAGGGGTTGCGTGTAAGTCAAAGGTTAGCAATGAGTGGTCACTAATACCTGATAAACAGGTCATGGTTGAAGCATAGTCTTGATGGGTGGTTAAAATCAAATCAAGGGTGTTTGTAGTGGTAAATTATTGTCTGACTCAACACGAATAACAGAGTCCCAGAACACTCAACCTGCATCGTTCAACCTCCTGATACTGCCGGGTCCTGCAAAGTATGTGGGGTCGACCGCATGCTCTTTTTCCAGCACTTCGGTGAGCTCCCTGAGCAAGAATGAAATATTCAAAATGGCATTACGCCTTGCAGCTGTTTTGCCTAGTGCTTTATGCCGACATTGGCACATTTCTGAATAGCATTCCAGCGCTGTAAACGCAGCTGGCTTTCTCAGAGTTCTAGCAAACAACACGCTGGCCGAAAATTACCCATGAGACGTAGTCGACATACACGTACAATTACTGCTGTCACTGAACTTCCCTTTATTTTTGCGAAATGGCAGTGCTATGAATCAGCTGCGCATAGATCCACTTACATTTACCACGAGTTCATACGTCCAGAAATCACAGTGTGTGCTGCTGTTAAGTTTAGCTGGGTTTAGCACCACTAAGCATTTCCCCACTCATTTTTAATGGTTTATACTTGCCTTAATATACCCAATATTCGCACGCGATACGCGCGAGGATATAGACGGGCTGCATGCCCTGTACGGGCTTTCTACGAATAACTAGAACGTAGTTGTATGTGAAAATACACTAGATAAAATGCCCATTGTAGACAGCTGGTTCATGGGGAGTACCAAGGTGGGAACGTTAGGACTAACTGGGCACAGCTGGGAAGTTAACGTCACCCTGATCACATAGAACGTTTCGACACAACGTCAATACGCGTAGCTTCCAACAAACGTTTACGCCACATCAAGAGCGAAACAAAAGCTTACCTTTCATACTCGCACGTCTGCCTTGCGGCACCGGTTTAAACTCTGGCTTGCATATGAACTACTAAACACGATTGAGCATAAAAAGACTCTGTACGCTAACTTCGCTAAAACAAGAAATTTACCGTTACTCCGACAGTTTAGGGCATATTGCAATAAAGTGTCTGCGAAATTAGAAGGCGCAAAAAAATACCACTACAGGGTTACCTTCTGGAACAGTTCAATGCACCGCTCGGACGCAATTTGGCAAAAGCTGAACTGCTTGTACAAGCAGTTCAGCTTTGTACGAACTGCTTGTACAAACGCTCGTTCCGACGTTTTTTCTAGCATCGAACACGAAGTGAAACAGCTTTCTGGCGCTGCACTGGCTGATGCATTCAATCGTCATTTTTCTGGGCAATCAGCTAAACACAGCGACCATAACTTTCATGAGCTAGATCAATACTTGATTGGAAACGACAGTGCTCAGTCTTGTTCTTTTCCGCTAAGAACTGCGCTGAAGTTTTTACACCTTTCAATTCCGCAAGGACATCTAAGTTTCAAGATATAAACGGAATTGATTTTGTCACGAAGACAAGGACGATGCAGTTGTCTCGAATGAGAGACACGTTTATTGGAGCGAACTTGTGCTCCCCTAACAACTCAAAAGAATACAGAGGCGGCGAAGCAGCGGTCAACAAAGTGACTTGCACAGGCGAGTGTCGTCGAATCGAATGCTCCGGCGTCCGCACTGCAGGCTTTTTTATCTTTCGGCGCGAGTGGTTCTCGAAACGTCGATTCACATCGAGAACATAGTAGGTCCAAGAAGATTATTCTGGGCTGTTCACGTTAGATCGGAATGCTCTCCCTATCACGACAGATACCACATGCGGCACAGAAAGAAAGAATGGAACACGCACTTCCCTTGGCGCAGAGATAACACAGACCGGCGCAGCCGGGCGGTAAAAGCAAAACACAAATAAACAAACCCAATGTATGGTTCGCGGCATTACCCCCCCCCCCCCTCTAAGAGTGCATCGACCCGATGCTAACATAAGCGACAGTCCGAAAATAAAAATAAAATTCGTTATCGTCCGTAGAAAGGTTTTAAGCGAACCACGTGAACGACTTCGGGCCGCGTGCGTCGTCGTGATGTTCCGGAATCACCATCGGGGATCACCTCGTAGGTAAGTTGGCCGACACGTCGTAGAATCTGGTAGGGTCCGAAATACCGTCGCAGGAGCTTCTCACTGAGTCCGTGTCGTCAGATGGGAGTCCAAACCCACACACGATCCCCTGGTTGGTACTCGGCGTCTCGGCGTCGGAGGTTGTAGCGGCCCGCATCCACCACCTGCCGGTCCGTTATACGAACTCGAGTGAGCTGGCGGGCCTCCTCCGCACGTTGAAGATATCCGTGGACGTCGGTGTTGAGGTCGTCGTCTTCTACGTGCGGAAGCATGGCGTCGAGCATCGTAGTTGGCCTTCTACCGTAGACAAGCTCGAACGGCGTCAGCTGCGTCGTCTCCTGGATAGCCGTGTTGTACGCAAACGTGACATACGGGAGCACTTCGTCCCAAGTCTTATGTTCAACGTCAACGTACATTGACAGCATATCTGCGATTGTCTTGTTCAGACGTTCTGTAAGTCCGTTCGTTTGGGGGTGGTACGCCGTCGTTCTTCGGTGATCCGTGTTGCTGTAGCGTAATACTCCTTGCATCAGCTCCGCAGTAAATGCCGTTCCGCGGTCGGTGATTAGGACTTCCGGGGCTCCATGTCGCAGCACAACTTGGCTTATAAAGAACTTTGCCACTTCTTGTGCAGTCCCCTTCGGAAGAGCGGCGGTCTCTGCGTAGCGCGTCATGTAGTCTGTCGCTACGACAATCCACTTGTTCTGTGATCGTGACGTAGGGAACGGGCCTAAAAGGTCCATTCCAATCTGTTGAAATGGTCTCGATGGGACGGCGATCGGTTGCAGAAGTCCGGCGGGTCTTGTCGGCGGCTTTTTTCGTCGCTGGCAGTCACGGCAGCTCCGGACGTAGTGGGTGACGTCAGAGGTAAGGCCGGGCCAGTAGTACCTCGCCTTGATTTTTCCAATAGTGCGCGCTGTGCCGAGATGTCCGGAAGACGGGTCGTCGTGGCACGCTTCCAAAATTTCGTCACGAAGGTCCGCGGGGATGACGAGAAGGTAATTCGCTCTTGTTCCGGGGCTGAAATTCTTCTTCACGAGGACGGAGTTTCTCAGGCTGAATGCTGGTAAGCTGCGTTTGAAGGTCCTAGGAACGGCAACGTTGCATCCCTCGAGGTACTCGATTATGACGCGTAAGTCGGGGTCGGCACGCTGCTGGGCCCCTAGGTCGGTCTCCGTCACGATCCCGAAGAACGCGCTGTCTTCGTCAGCGTCTTGTGGTGGTGGGTCGACGGGGGCGCGGGACAGGCAGCCGGCGTCGGAGTGTTTCCTGCCGGATTTATAAACGACTGTGACGTCGAACTCCTGCAGGCGCAAGCTCCACCGCCCAAGACGGCCAGAGGAGTCCTTCAAATTGGCGAGCCAACACAGCGCATGGTGGTCTGTTACAACCTTGAATGGCCTTTCATACACGTATGGGCGAAATTTTGAAATCGCCCATATAATAGCCAGGCACTCTTTCTCAGAGGCAGAATAGTTTTTCTCCTCCTTCGACAGACCACGGCTGGCATAGGCGATTACCCTTTCGCAGCCGCTTTGCTTTTGGACAAGGACGGCAACCAAGCCTATATCACTGGCGTCCGTGTGCATTTCCGTTTCGGCATTTTCGTCGAAATGAGCGAGCACGGGCGGTCTTTGCAGGCGTTTTTGCAGCTCGCAGAATGCTTTTTCTTGGTCGTTTTCCCAGCTGAAAGGGGTGCTATCTTTCGTCAAGCGTGTGAGTGGCTCTGCAATGCGTGCGAAGTTTGCGACGAAGCGCCGGTAGTATGCGCACAGCCCGAGAAATCTTCGCACGCCCTTCTTGTCTTTCGGCCTTGGGGAGTTCGCAATGGCTGAAGTTTTTGCCGGGTCAGCTAGGACTCCCGCGGTGTTGACGACGTGGCCCAAGAACTTTAGTTCCCCGTATGCGAAACGGCACTTTTCAGGCTTCAGCGTCAACCCCGACGTACGAATGGCCTCGAGTACAGACTCCAACCTTGCAAGGTGTTCGTCGAAAGTCCGGGCGAATACCACTACGTCGTCGAGGTATACGAGGCAGGTGTGCCACTTAAGGCCAGCTAGCACAGTGTCCATGACTCTTTGAAACGTCGCTGGTGCTGTGCACAGCCCAAACGGCATCACCTTGAACTCGTATAGGCCGTCTGGGGTTATAAATGCAGTCTTCTCTCGGTCTCTCTCGTCCACTTCAATTTGCCAGTAGCCGGTCTTCAGGTCCATCGATGAGAAGTACTTCGCGTGGCAGAGGTGGTCGAGGGCGTCGTCGATTCGGGGGAGGGGGTACACGTCCTTTTTCGTGATTTTGTTCAGTCGCCGGTAGTCAACACAAAACCTTAATGTGCCGTCTTTTTTCTTTACGAGTACGACGGGCGCAGCCCAGGGGCTTTTCGAGGGCTGTATAATGTCGTCGCTGAGCATGTCGTCGACTTGAGTCCGGATGGCTTCCCGTTCGTGTGAAGAGACGCGGTACGGTGACTGTCGGGTGGGTGGGAATCCATCTTCGGTTATTATTCGGTGCTTCGCTAGAGGGGTCTGACGTAGTTTTGCGCTCGACGAAAAACATTCGCTATAGCGACGCAGCAAAGCCAATAACTTGTTCCGTTGTTCTTGCGGTAGCGCCGGATTCACGTCGAAAGGCTGCGAGAGCTTGAAGGTTTCTACGGGTGTGCGTTCAAAGTCGGCGACCGCGATCACGTCACTTGCTTCTTGCGCTTCTTCGAGGAATGCAATTGCCGCGCCCTTGTTTAAATGCTGGCACTCCTCGGTGAAATTCGTAACCAAAATGTGCGATTGGTGTTTCTTGAAGCGCAATGCCTCTAGCGACCGACACACCACGGTTGAGAAGCACCCTTTGATCGGTGTCTACAATAGCGTCGACGTCAGGAGCAGCATCTTACTGCGACCATCACGCTTGCGCGGGGTGGCAGGGTGACATGATCATCGGCAATCCTTACAGCAGCACGTCGTTCGGGGTTCGGTTCCGGCGTCATGGAGTGATTGGGGGAAAAAGTTATTGACTTGGTCTGCAGATCGATTATTGCACCGTTGTCCATCAAAAAGTCCATTCTAAGAATTACGTCGCGGGAGCATTTAGGCAGAATGACGAACGCCGCAGGGTACGTTGTGCCGTCTATGGTGACGCGCGATGTGCACGTTCCACTTGGCGTCACGAGGTGGCCTCCTGCTGTGCGTATGTGCGGACCGTCCCATCTGGTCATAACTTCCTTCAGTTTAGACGCAAATGGTCCGCTCATTACCGAATAGTCAGCTCCCGTGTCTACGAGGGCGACTACGTCAAAGCCGTCGATGGACACCTTGACGTCAGATGCAGTCTTCCTCGAGTTCCGGGTTCGTCGGGGCGTCGTATCTCTGCTTGTACGTGTTGACGGTCGGGCACTGTGCATCGTCGTTGTCGTCGTTTTCTCAACGGACGTCTCGGTCAGGTCGGGTAGGCATCGCGCCGTGTAGCTGTCGTCGTGTTCAGGAGTGTCGTTAGGGCTAGGTCGGGTCGTCGGGTTGAGGGCATGTCGTGAATGATGGTCTTCAGCGAGTCGCTGCGTCGTTGGAGGGTTTTCATTTTTCCGCCGTTGTGCAACTTTACCTCCCGAAGTTGCTGCTTTTAGTTTCCCCCGCGTGGGCTGGGGGACCTTCCACGTGAGAAGTCAGCAGTGCTGCGGTGGTTCGGTGACTGATACGGGTAGGGCGACGGTGAACGGTTGAAGCGGGCTGGTCCTCGGTTGGTGTTGGAGAGGTATTCTTCGATCTCAGCAGGGCGCTGGCCGTATCGGGGGCGTGGGGCGTCGACGGAGAACCCTCGCAAACCGAGCCTCTTGTAGGGACAGCGACGGTAGATGTGGTCGGCCTCTCCGCAGTGGTAGCACAGCGGGCGATTATCGGGCGTTCGCCACACGTCGGTCTTCCTTGGCGTCTGGTATTGGTCTACAAGGCGTCGGGCGGGCGCCATTGGACGGCGGTATGGCTCGGCCTCTTGACGACGGGTTGGAGCAGGGCGGGGTTGACGAACAGCCGAGGAGTAGGTCATGGCTTGTGGTTCGCGGGGTGCTTCCGATGGCGTAGAAGTTCCCAGTGCGTTTTGGACTTCTTCTCGGATTACGTCGGTCAGGGAAGCCACTTGAGGTTGCGGCGTCGTTGGAAAAAGCTTCCGAAGCTCCTCCCTGACCACTGCTCGGATGGTCTCTCGCAATGTATCGGAGCTTCCATTTGCGGCACCGATGGTCTCCGAGAACAGCGCGTTAACAGGGCGGTCGTACTGCCTCGTTCGAATTTCTAGCGTCTTCTCCATCGCGGTCGCCTCAGACGCGAATTCCGCCACTGTCTTCGGAGGGTTACGGACTAGACAAGCAAAAAGCTCTTGCTTCACTCCTCGCATTAGAAACCTGAGCTTCTTTTCCTCGGTCATTTCAGGGTCCGCACGACGAAAAAGTCGCTTCATGTCCTCAACGAAAATCACGACTCCTTCGTTGGGGTGCTGCGTTCGAGTTTCAAGCAAAAGCGCAGCTCGCTCTTTTCTCACCACGGTAGTGAAAGTCTTAAGGAACTCCCTTTTGAATTGAGTCCAGTCGGTCAAAGAGCTCTCATGGTTCTCGAACCAAGTTCGAGCAGCATCTTCTAAGTAAAAGAAGACATGCCGGAAAGTTTCTTCGTCGTCCCACCTGTTGAAGATGCGGACGCGCTCCAGCTTCTCCAACCATTCTTCGGGGTCTTCAGCGGGGGCTCCCCGGAACGATGGCGGTTCTCGGGGCTGCTGCAGGATGATTGGTGACGTTGTTTCTTGCACCATGGTGTTGGTTGCAGCGTTCCTTCTCTTGGGCCCTTCTGGCAGAAGACCGAACTCGGGTAGCAATCCTTGCAGTCGGGGGCTTTCTCTGGTTGGACTGGCTTGGCGACTTCGAGATGACGTAGAGGGCATAAAGACTTAGTACCCAGCACCTCCACCAGATGTCACGAAGACAAGGACGATGCAGTTGTCTCGAATGAGAGACACGTTTATTGGAGCGAACTTGTGCTCCCCTAACAACTCAAAAGAATACAGAGGCGGCGAAGCAGCAGTCAACAAAGTGACTTGCACAGGCGAGTGTCGTCGAATCGAATGCTCCGGCGTCCGCACTGCAGGCTTTTTTATCTTTCGGCGCGCGTGGTTCTCGAAACGTCGATTCACATCGAGAACATAGTAGGTCCAAGAAGATTATTCTGGGCTGTTCACGTTAGATCGGAATGCTCTCCCTATCACGACAGATACCACATGCGGCACAGAAAGAAAGAATGGAACACGCGCTTCCCTTGGCGCAGAGATAACACAGACCGGCGCAGCCGGGCGGTAAAAGCAAAACACAAATAAACAAACCCAATGTATGGTTCGCGGCAATATAATGCCGGCAGAATATGTTCTTCATCTAATATATCCTGTTGCCACTATATCTACAATTTAATTTTATCTACGGGCATCTTTCCTAAAGCGCTACAAGCCGGTAGAGTAAAACTAGTGTTCAAGCAGGGTGATAAAATTATGTTTAATAATTATCGCAAAATTTCTATACAGCCTACATTTTCTGAAAGTATTGAAAAAATAATACCCAAAGGAATATTTTCCTATGTTGGTCAACATAGCTTGTTCCTCAACTTTCAACACGGTTTCCGAAAGCAGCGTTCAACAGACACAGCCCTTATAATGCAAAAAGAGGTAATTGTAGAGGCATTTTGGTCCAAGTGTGTGGCATCAGACATTTGTATTGACTTTTCCAGGGTATTTGATGTCATACATCATTAAATACTTCTTTACAAGTTATATAAATATGGTAGGAATGAATTATCCTATGACCCACTTGAATCTTACCTTGCACAGAGAACGCAATATGTAGAGGTAAATGCTTCGCACTCATCTGTGCAACATATACGAGCTGGTGTTCCCCAGGGAAACATACAGAGACCGCTTCTGTTTTCTATTTATGTGAATGATGCCGTACATTGCACACAATCCGCAAACTTTAGTTCATATGCAGACGATACAACGGTTTTTCTAACAGGTTGCACCAACAAAAATACACTGTCACGGCCAATTTCTGTCTACCTTGGCTCAGAACAAATCGAAGTCATTGAATCAATAAAGTCACTAGGACCATTTTTTCCAGTAATATAAATGGGATAAAAACATAGAATACTTCGGTTTCAGAATTTCACCTGCGATTGGTGTTAATGCGCGATTGAGAAAAATTGCGGTTCCGACGAAAGTGAAAGAATTATTGCATAATTCATTAGTTGCTTCCCTTATTCATTAATACTGCAGTCTTCTATGGTGCACTACGGGAGTTACAAAGTGAAGAACAATTCACATATTACAAAAAATAACCATTCGATACATTGCCAACGTACATTTTCTTCATTCCACTGCTGATCTTTTCTCCAAAACATAACATTGTTTCTATTTATTAGTCATCCAATTATAAACTTTTACTAACACACAAATATTTTGTCAAGAGCAACGATAACTTCATATGAACTTTATCTAAGTTTAGACAGAAACACCACAATCGATAAACCCGACATAAATAGATCTGGTTATTACCAACGTACGTACTATGACAAACAGTCTCTGAATTATACCTTGCCAGCTTTCTAAAACCAATTATCCAAAGGAAATTCGACCCTTTTAAAAAATGCAGCAAGGCAATTAGGCTGTTTCTTGAGCAACATGTACATTACAGCACGAACTGATTTTTGAAAACAATTCTGGTTTGGTTATGTCCTCGCTATGTCGGCTATTGTTTGTATAACTATTAAGTTATTATCATATCGTATTGGGCTTTTCTAGTTGTCATGTGCTTAAATACTTTCTGTAGTAGTCTGTTTAAAATTAAAAAAATGTGCGAGCTGCCATGTTGTCATCTTAAAGGGGTCGAGACCCTTATCAAGCTGTTTTCACGGCTTTTTGTTCCGCCTCCTCCTTCTAAGAAAATAAAAATAATGATGATGATGAAAAAATGCGGCTTACTTAAAGAAAAATGCAGAATGTGGGGCTTTTAGCTCATCAGAGGGCTCGCTGCACTCTATTCGGCGGGAAAACTGCGACTTGGCTACCAGCATAACGTCGACTATGCTGTAACTACACTGCTTTTGTTTGTTGAAAAAAGTCCCCACTGCCACAGCATTTTTTTCACTGCAAACAACGATGGCTGCCCGTCTTTCGTCCACTCATATCCCGCATTGCACCCGGGAACAAAACAACGACGCGGACGTCGATGACCGGGCATTGCATTTCTTTTAAAAAAGACACTTTGCAGCTCCCTATCGCGATGTCGATCCCTCGCACCGCAAGCAGTCAAGGCAGTCGAGAGAAAGACCCTACAGCTCATGCTGCCGCAGCGCTGCTGCATACATCCGAAATCGGTTTGTGCTCGCCGCTTCACGCCCGTGCATGGAGAGCGCCGGCTGCTGAACTCACTTCTCCTATTCTAGTAGACAATACCAGCATCGTGTGGCCGGAGCTAATGAGAGCCCGAACGTATCGTCATAATGACGTCACTGTGAAAGTTTCTTTCAAAGGCTCGAGGGGGCGCTAGTGGCAGTTCCGAGTACCTTGAGAGGACAGCGCGGGCGCGATCTCTTTAAAATAGTCGGAACTGCACGTCCTCGAGGCTTTGAAAGAGCTGGGGCGCTCTCCCCGAAAAATATATGAACCTGGCAGACCATGACATGTCCCCAGCGTTACCAACAGCATGTACCAGCGGATTCGCCGGTGTTAAACGTACCAGCACCAGTTTACTAAACATGTAAATTGTAATGTATAACACAACAGCAGTTGTCGTTTTTACTTCAAATTGATAAATGGTTTCTTTCACTGCTCGAACTTCTCTTGCACCAATCTAAAGTGGCTGGAGTGGGCCTGAACAGAAAGACAACTATGGAGCGAAACCAGTGGGCGGAGCGACGCCGACGACGCATCGCAAGCAAGCATCCGGCCATGTGCCTCATTTTCATATGGGCGGCGACTCCTGGCGGCCATGTTTCCAAGCTTTCGGGCATCCCATCGGACGGCGCCATCGTGCGTAGGCCCCGATACAAGCATCTCTCCTCCACTAGTTGGCCTGGCATGGGCTTCATCTAATCTCACCTCCACCCATGCAAACGATCTCTTAATATTCCATGTGAAACCATTCTAAAAAACCGAACTCCATGACATGACTGAAACCATAGACTTCTCCATTTTTTTTTATTTTCCCTTCTGTGTTTCTTCACAGATACGCATAATGACCAAGGTGTTCGAAGCACTTCATATTCTAGAAAGTCAAAGATCGACCAATTTCATCGCCAAGAAACCCTTCATCTGAACCTCACACTGAAATCCAGCGGCATTCGTGTTCGGATGGTCTGGTTGCCTGGACAGGAGCAGTCGGCCGAGGGGAACTAGGCAGCCAACTCGGCTACGCGAGGGTGTATTACATCTAGACCTCCGCTGCCACACGACTTTTCCACCTCCAGCGACACAATACAGCTCCTACGGTACGAAACAAACAGCTCGTCATGGCCTTTGATCCAACCGGCTTTTTATTCGTAATAACCCGGCTCTTAACGTGAGCCGAAATTCTTATAAATAAGCTGCCAATGTTAGCTTTACCCCTAGAGATCTTCCGTAAATGGCGCACGCATCTCTGCCACTTCTATGTCCCTTCGGCGCCTCTCCCACACACGTCAGCCTGCAACACCTAATTTCGCACTGTCCGAAATTCGCGCGCTACAAAACTTCCAACCCTCCTTCAAATGCCTCCACCGCATACATTGAGCATCCTACTTTCAAAGCCTACTTTAATTGGACACTAACCTATAGAAGGTGGTTTAGCGTGAGCAGTATGGAGCCGCGAGTCTGCAGTCTTCACCCTACGCGGCCTCTCCCACCTTTTCAAGGGAACCACTTGCCTCACGTTTGGAACTGCCCGCCTTAATGATGGCGTGGCCACGAACACCCCTTCTACTCGCCCTTCCCCCCCTGGACATACATTCTTCCCGCCGAAATAAAAGCTACCTCTCCCTTTCTCTCTCTCCATCTCCGTGCGAAGTAAGCGTTCCCACCTATAATTTCCACGTACCCACAACAATGTAGGGGTGAGAGCAGCCATCGAAAGCTTATTGCCGATTCACCAATTCCTATTAACTGCGGTGTCCACATACCTGCATACCATTGTCGTGTACACATTCGAAAGAATTTGGCAAGGACAATGACATCTCGTTTATGACTGACTGAATGACTGACTGACTGACTGACTGACTGACTGACTGACTGACTGACTGACTGACTGACTGACTGACTCATCAACCTCCAGCGGTAACTGCTGGACTGAAAGACTTGGAACTTCCGGATTACATTTCTCTTACGACTTAGGGGCTCACTAATGCGGGATCTCCAGAAATGATGCCCCTAAAAGAGGAAATGGGGAAATTTGTTTTCCCCAAATTTGTAGTTACCTCGCTCACCCATTCAGAGATCGGAGTGTTCTTGGTGATATATGTAGCCCGTAAGAATCTCTAAAAAGTGGTTTCGTGGTGTTGCCCCAAACAGCGCTAATCCTGCGTTTCTGCATTTCGCAGCTAATTGCGTGTTTTTAGATTCCCAGAGATAACTTTCACTTCTTGGTACATCCATTTTGTTTTGGTTGATAAATGTTACTCTTACAAATACACACAACTAATTTTAAGCATTTCGCCTTGCGATTCCAGTGAAATGAAGAAAATAATTTATGGAAAAAACTGACATGACGGGCCGAAAGGCCTGACATTAGATGAGAAAGAAAAGTCAATCTAGTAGTTGTGGAAACTTCAAATCTGAGGAGCACATTTCTATTATGGTGTAGGAGCTCCATATGACAGACGTGTTCATAAAGTTCTTTCCTAACAGAGTGATAAGCACTAAAAAACGTTCTACAAATGTTTTTTCGTCTTGCAGGCCTTTGAGATATCGAAGAAGTTTTTGTTGATATAGAAAGCAACACAGATGTGTAAAAACTGTTTTACAAGACTTTTCAGCAACAGCCGTGTGATAGGATAAATGAGGAATATAGCAGCCACCTTGTTCCCGTCGGCGCTGAATTTGAGAAATTTTATTACGCCGAAGATTTGCATCATCTCCCAAAAGCGTCAAGTTCAGGCGCGTTTTCCTCGCATGCTTCCTGCACGACATCGTGAGGTATGCGGTGTGAATTTCTTCCCCGGTCGGCACTCCTCAGGGTTTAGGATTTACCCTGTCGTGCACCGAGAGGTGGCGGTCACGATTGTGCTTGCTGGCGAAGCGTCTTCCGCAGTGGGGGCAAGCGTGACGTTCTTGGCCCCTCATGTGCACCTGCTGCTTGTGATTTGCCAATGCTCCTTGCCGCTTGAAGCGCTGACCACAACCTGGGCACTCGTACGGCTCCTTCCCCGTGTGGATGTTGAGGTGATCTCGTAGGCCCTGCAGTCGGGTGAACCTGCCTTCGCAGATGCCGCAGATGAATGGCTTCTCGCCCGTGTGGGTCCGCTCGTGCCTTCGGAGTGCCCAGCTAGGGTCGATGGGGAAGGTGCAAAGAGAAGGTTACGCCCCTCAGGCTTCGTGCAAACAAACCAACGTGGTGCACATGTTTATGATGCACCGTATAAATATATAACGCTGTAACTCGAAGTGGGACTGTACTTGACACGACATCTATGCCATGAGCTGCAGCCACTTGAAAGTTGCTGTAGCAAGGCAGGATCGGACGTCAACAGGTGCATTTGCGGAGTTCTTAGTGTACTGTGTTGTTTCGGCAAAATTTTAAAGTATATTCGCCCGCCAGAGACCATATAGGTAAAATGTATTGTGAAGACCTCCAGGAAAATCGTTGTAAATTCGTAAATGGACCGCATGTATCATCCACCTTTCGTTTGACGTCCGCTCTTTCGTTAAGCGGGGATCGCTTTTTTAAAGGCGAAGCCCTTAGGGGCTCGGGCTGTCGGCACTGACGTCGTTGGCGTCTCATGTCGTCGTTGGTTAATGTAGTCACGGTATTAAAAGACCTGGTCACTCGTTTTCCAACGCCTCGCGCTAGAACCTAATGCATACTTAAAGAAGAGACCGGGACACTTCTTCTTAGGCCTCCCCCTAGCACGTTTCCTCGCCGCGGAAAAAAATGCGTACTAAACGAATACACCGCAATACTCGTTCTCCAACCCCTCGCGCTAGAAGCTTCGCGCTTCAAAGATGCCAGACTTACAGCAAAGCACTATACCTCCAACCGCAACGGTTTCATCTCTGGGGCAAAAAACGCCAGAACTCCACACTACACTTGTACAGCGCATACTTCGCCCCTCCCCAAGTTTGCCGTTACAGTTGCATCTTCGTGGGCAAGAAATCCAAGGCGACCATAATACACTTATAGACTGAATGCTTCGCCTCTTCCCAGGTTTCCCGTTAGTGGAGATGCCCGGGGATCCTTTTCGCGTTGTTTACAACCGTATCACTTGGCCAATGACGCCGTTTTTCACCTGTTTTTGGTCGAGTAGGGCAGTACAAGCATCGGTGACTCCATTCTGGCTGCGGAGCGTGCTTTTTCAGGCGGTGCTCGTCCAGGTACTCCTGCCTGGCGAAGCACTCCTTGCAAGAGTCGCAAGTGAACGTGGGAAGCGGTGACGGTGCCATCCCATCTCCCCTGCAATGAACACGGTATTCGGAGAGGGCGTGGGTGGCGGCGTGGCTAGACACGTCTCCACCGACTCCACCGAGGAATTTTGGCTTCAAACTGCTCTAAGGAATCAGCTGGGGTTAAGACAAAATAAAACTTTGTTCTATTTGAAATAACTGTACTTTTTTAGCCGACTAAACTTCATTCTAGCCTCGAAATACGTTTCTTCAACACTAAAATGCAAGGCATATTGAACCACTCCTAAAAGTGTGCCAGTGTCGTAATATCGCAACGACAGGCGTGTAATGGGCCGGCACTTACACATATTTATCAGGCTGTTACAGAAAATTCACATTCATGTTATACGATCGAACGGAACTATGAGCCGTACTAAAATCTCCCAATGATGCTGTTTGGCGGCGGCTTTCAAGAGTTGGCGGCCGCGAATCTCGCAAACAAGATTACGTGAGTTGTATAAACAGTGCCGGGAATTGACTGACTGGTCGCGAGTAGTGAATACGACTTCTTAATTATCTCGACTTTTTGTTTTAAGTTGGCAATAACATTTGCATTGTTATTATCTGCACAAAACACACAGTTGAGCTAACTAGACTTCTATTTTGTCATCGCGGCTCGTTAAGGCCGTGACCGCTTTTGCAAGGTGTCGCTTGACAAGTTAACACTAGGGCTACGCATCCGTTAAAAGGCATTGCTGTTCTCTTAAACACAATTGACACTGGGTCATTAGTTCTTCAAAACAGGTTTGTTTGTTATCCTACACAATGCGTTTTTGGGAGTGTAGCTATCACACTGAGAGTAAGGATGTAACGCAAGCTCGGCGTACCCGTATGCTCGATGAGTGTGGGGTGTGTGTTCCTCTGTAAGGTAGAAGTGCATCCATTAATCCATCGCATCAATTTGTGTGCAAGACATTTCGGTTCCTTGGATCATTTTGCAGAACTGGCGCCGTAGAGCTTTGTTAAAGACAGGCCAACCTTCAACATATTCAACCAAATCAAATCGTGTCAACGCTGTTGCGGTGGTTCGGAAAGCTCAGAATATCCATCGCACCTACAACAGGCTGCAACGAAACCATTGCAGTTGAAATAGGTGGCAAATGTGTTTTCAAGGTTACTTTCCCCACTACCAGAGCGTTTCACATTTTTCAATACTGTATACATGAAATGTGGCGTGCTGTTGTCTTGTTCGCCGAACATTTTTACTGTTTAGCGAACAGGTGAACACTCCCACATAGCTCCTGAGGGCGTGTAAAGGATGCATCATCACAAACACCCAGTTAGCACATTGATTGTGGAAGCCGAAAGAAACGTTCTTTCAGCATTGCCACCCAGGACATATAGCTTCCAATTATTGCAGAATTCACAGTAAAGGAAAGTTTCACATCCACCTAAATGCAGCAATACGGCTACAAAGGAAAGCTATACAGCTTCCTCGGAAACTTCGCAGTTGAAGAAAAATTCGTCCTGGTCCAGGATTCGAACCCGGGACCATTGCTTACCCGGAGCATTTAGGTGGATGTCAAACTTTCCTTTACAGAAACTTACTCCACCTTGGGGATTTCCCCTAAATCTGGTCGGAGAATTCACAGTATTATTGACGTTTATCACATATGTCCACGCAGGGTAAAGACCCCCTGGTGGTGAAAATTAATCCAAAGCCTACCCCATACGGCGCGCCTCACCGCCTGTGTAGCGTTGGTGCCTCAAACCTCATAATCAGAATAGTCGTTTATGACAACGCCCGCCTCTTCCGCTTCCTCGTTATTCTCATATTTCTTCTCCACACTACACGAAATATTGTAGTGCGACATCGAAAAAACGGGACCGTAGCTAGTTCGACTAGGACTAGACAACATAAGACCGCCATCCCGGCGTAGTGGATGCATTGTCTACATTCGGGTAAAGAGGCCATTGTCCCACAGAACGACCGTCCGCATACCTCCAATATTTTGACCCTGTCAAACACTCACCTGCTCGAGCTGCTGCCACGCTACCTTTCTGGAAGTGTCCGCCGACAGCCCAAACCTCGGGAGACCAGCCCTGGGCGACAGTGGGCCGACGCGATGCGCCTGCCCGACCGCCTCCCTTGTACGCCTTTCACTTTTCACCGATGATGATACTCGCTCATATTGCTTGCGGGTGTCACATCATTGTCTTTCATGGGCGTTGTTGGTTGCCCATACGGTGGCAGAGTGTAGCTGAATGCGCAATTTGCAAGCTACGAGGGCCAGTTTCAATGGCTAGCTTTAAAAGACACCAACTAAAAAAATGTGAAGAGAAAAACATCCCTGAGCATCATGTAAGCAAATATGACAGCAAACCATTTGGCTCAACAATGGCGACAAACTAATGAGGGCGTGTGCGTGTGGATGCTTGATGTCAGACCTTTTTAGTACAGACATGGTTGGGCGACATAAAATTAGTAGCACGGATGGTACAGCTTATGTTCGCTTTTTTTCTATTGTCCATCGCTTCGGCAGGGTCTATACAACCTCTACATTTTCTCAAGGCTGGTGGCTTCATGAATTCCTCCTCCTAAATGAATAACGATTCTTCTTTCTTTTCGGCCATCCATATTGCAGCACACGGCAATGTCGCAGGGAAGCGTGGATTGCGGCCACGAATACATGTATTGGGGTCACGAAGTACGGCCGGTATGTTGTCATTTTCGATTTTCTAGGTATGCATAAGCTTTAGAGCTGTTGTGGCTGCTGATCCCAATTTTTTGGTTTCGAACCTGTGACCGAGCACTGAATGGGTACAGAGGTGTGGACGTACCGCATACAAGTACGCATGCCGCGTACGCGTGCATCATGGCGCTGAGCGTTTTAGCGCCGGTTCTAGCCCGGACTGTGGCGGTGGTGGTGCCAGGCGATATGGCTCATACCCACTCAGAGTGAGGGGCCAGGAAAGGGGCGTTCACCGAGAGAAACTCTATACTCAGTAAGTAAGAATTACATTTAAAGAATGGAATTAAATCGGCGTTTGTCGGCCAGTTAGAGCAATGAAATAGAATGGCTCAAGGTACATCAGCTCACAATTGTAAGGTACGATAGTACCATAAGGCTTTTTAATTTTGCGCCCCAGAATTTTTCGAGAAGAGCCTGTTTGCGGCCGCTAAATTTCGCGAGTCAGACCGAAGGATGAAACCACAGCAACGAGCGCAGCCGTTTCACTACAGCCGCTGGAACCATTACTAAACTGAAGCTTTCTATGTCTCCCTGACGGCGTATGTCGCGTCGAAAAGGCACTGCAGGAAAGCCAACTGTCTCTGATGGCGGTGATGTTTGTGAGTGAAGTGACAAAAAAAAAACGCTTGCCGGGGTCAGAATCGAAACTGTGTCCATCGCGTTTCGAAGCCGACGTCTATCTCATTGCGCATGTATAACACGGCCAAAGCAGTTAGGATTTGGAGAGGGGTGCAGGGGCATGTACAATTAGACAGAAAAACCCTCCACATCTCCATTCGGTATACGTCTAATTCGGCAACGATGGCTGAACATGCCAATTCTTCGTGTGAAATCAAATGGCAAAGGGTCGATGTCAAAGCCGCTGTGATCAAAAGTCTAAAATGCGTACGAGTCAAAATCAAAGCTCAACGAGACAAAGTCCAAACTCAGACGACAACGAATCGCTCAAAAGAAAGCCTCGATCGCGTTCAATCCTCGTCGTCATCAGACGACCATTTATATACATGATCTTTTACATGATTTTTTACGCAATGTTGAGATAGTGAGACCTCGTTCAAAAAGAGCTCCCTGCGGCGCCAGAAGCAGTGTTTGTTCCACATCAAAACTACCGGGATATTCCCGAACGTCATTGACGGTGGGCAGAACGTAGCCGGCTGGTAGGCTGACAAGAAAAGCGAAAGCTTGAGTGAAATGCTTTACCAGCAAAAACTTGTTCCTAAGTACTTTGGGCTAGTGCGGGGGATACCTTGCTTCAGCCCCCCTCCCCCACACTAACCCAATGTATTTAGGAACAATTTTTTAGCTGGCAAAGCATTTCACTCAAGCTTTCGCTTTTCTTGGCCATGGGAGTATAAATAAACCTCAATATTTTTGCTCCTTTGTTTCAAACCGCCGCAAATGCAATGATGGTCCATAACACAAATATACTCCCTTTTTGCCTTCCCCGGGTGCATCTCGTGAGTCACATAGATTGAGTGGGTGATTATAAAGAACCTGTGCAAGGAGGAATACAAGCGCAGTTACTTATTTTCAGCCTGATTTTATTAAAAGTAAGCTTCACGTACCCTTAATGCGGGCGAACTTTTCATATCGTGGTATTCAGGAAAATTACAGGCGCGCAAGGTAAGTTTGAAAGTACCCCAATTTGTGTCGTGTTTAAATACAATAACCCCTCGTTAACACGAAATTATAAAATCCGGAAAAAAAGTTTCGTGATAAGCGGAGTTTCGAGTTAAGCAAAATGCCGAAAATTTCTGACCAGGTCACCGAAATAAGAACTCGTGCAGGTAACAAATGCACATGGAAGCTTTCGGAATAAAGCGAAATAATTTACAGAAAAAAATAATTTTTCATTAGGTGGTGCGGATGAAAGAACTGTGTGATGCGCGCCTGTTTCGCGCTCGGATCTGGTCCCAAAAAAGCGGTCTCGAGTTCCTCAATGCCGCAATTGTTGGCCGCCAACGCTATATTCTACCGTGCTGCGAAGCAGACAAAGGATACGTGTTTCTCGTTTCTGCCTTTGTAAACACTTCTTCAGGCTCGCCGTCGTCGACATGATCAGCTGCATCTTCCCCAGCTATCTCAACGATGTAGCCGTCGGACAGCATCTGGTGACGGCACATTGGCCTCGCACAGCGCGTACTCCAAAGAACCATATAAGGAACCGCAACGCCTACACACCACATATTTTCACGAGTTGACGTATCCATGACAGTTACCACGGCGGGAGAATTCACAAAGACTGGTTATCTGCTAGGTAACGTAGCTGAAATCCCGCGTCCTCAGCTGTAAAAAGATGCCGTGCCGACAGTGTTCCCGAGGCCCCCGAGTATGTGTCTAAATCGGTTGCTCGGAAGAGTAAAGAGCGTAGCGACACAATTCTGCAGTTTTTACAAGGCTTGCTTGTTCATAATACGCGAAAACATACTCCCATACCACTTCATGCTTCCGTTAAAACTCTTCGCATTCGCAGGAACCATTAAAGGGACACTGAAGTGAATTTGTCAAGCTCCCGTTTTTGCTTGCACTGTGTAGACTGGCTCAAATCAGCACACTTTTCATCGTTTATCCGGTTGACAAATCGGTAATTATTTTACAAAGCGCGAAAGAAGAAAAACTACCATGCGCGGTTTGCGGCGGCCGCACAAACTAAGCTGTGACGTCGGGAGGAGGGGGCGCCGTGATTGGACGATGCCCAAGGTTAGCAATAAAACAAGTTTCGCTTTCGGTTTCGGTTTGTAAAACAACATGTTTGACATTCGATGGCGTCGTTGGATGGGCATTCTCAATATCGCAGTTATCGTAGTACCGCGCTTCTGCCATGTTGTCGGCTGTAAAATGCATAAGATAAGCCTCCCAGGACGGCTTGGAATCGTAGCATTCACTATCTGAGGCCTACGCAGTGCATGAACCCCCTCCGCGTCCCCGCAGACGCTCAAATGCATGCGCTTTTCCCCCATATCTGGAGCTTGCCTCGCTCATGCCTGTATCGTAAAAAGCGTGTTCGCACCAGGCCAAGGGTCTGTTGATTCTGGCCTGTGCCCACTGCCCGCAAGCAGTCGGTGCTTATGGCAACAGCACGCCAACGAGAACTCGCTAGCGCGGCAGTGCCAGCCTGCGCGAGTTCTGTGGACTAGTTCGTGGATCAATGAACGTTGCGGCGCAAAAAAAGGTGAACTCAGTATAGAAAACATCGGCGAAAAACAAAAAAGTTAACTCATAAAAAAAAAGCATGTACCCGCGGCGATTCGAACTTGTGACTGGCAAAACTCTCGCGATGGCATACCTAGCACCCCAGACGACTAGGCCACAGGGGGCCGCTGCCGGCGTGGTAAAAGATAAGGTATATAATGTATAACCAGTTTACACTTTTATTTAGTTTTAGTATTTCAAGCAGCTTCGGTGACTATTTGTTGTATTGCGCTCGTGCAGTAAGCGTCCCCCGAGTTTCCACAATAGCTCACGTCTAGCAATTGCATTTCGTAGACGGGAAAGCGTTCGCAGATGCGTAGTCGTGCTGCTGACCGCTCTGCTTGTTCGCCCAGCACAAAAAAGTGCTTCCCGCACCCTAGTTTTACGCTGTACGGTAAAAATATCAGTTGATTTTATTTCCTTAGTACCTATATTGACTTCGCTCACTCTTCTCCCCCTTGAAGAGGCCTTATATTTTCCTACTGGCGTACCAGTCAGCGAAGCGTCGCATGTGCGCTTGCGCAGCGCTTGTGTGAAGCGACCTTGACTTGGAGCTAGATACAGTGTACAAACTAACGAAGTAAATAAAGGCGCATTCTTCCATTCCCAAACGTGTTGTGGCTTAGTTTCAACTGATCGAGCGAATTGCGACGACCCGTTGGCGGCCGGCGGACTAAACGGTGGGCCGACTGACTCGGCCGCGGAAGGTCGGCGAGCCGTGCAGTAGCGCAGCCAATTGTCAGCTCGTCTCCTGCTGACGTCACACGAAAACGCCACAGAAAATGGGCGAGCGTAAAGAGAGGAGGACAGCATTTTCGAATTGATTTTTCTACTAAATAAATTCGCGTAAACGCGCACAGGGTGGTCGAAACAGGGCCCAGGGACTCCGGACTACAGTTTGCGCTCGTAATCCCGCATTGTTTACAAATCACTTCAGTGTCCCTTTACGTTTTGGCTAATAGGTTTTGTCGACAGAAACGGATAGGGTTCGGAAACTGGTAGTTAAAATGGGCTGAACGCGCCCAGAAGTAGGGGGTGGCTCCCTAAGCAGAACTGCGAAGGCGGCAGCAGGACGGAAGGGCGCCGTCCGCGCGCTGCCCATCGCGCCGGCCGTGGCCGGCCGACCGCGCTCCAATTGCTCGCAGCACCGCCGCTGCATGCATCATGGAGGAGCCCCCTTCGCGGCCGGTGGACGGCAGACTAGCAAATATTTCTAGGGACCATACTCTTAGTGAGCCTGCAAGTTTCTGCCACGTAGTTGAGTACCGGTAAGATGCAGCTGTCATACACTTTCTTCTTAAGGGACAATGGTAGGCTGCCATTTATTATCTGTGAGTGAGTGAGTGAGTGAGTGAGTGAGTGAGTGAGTGAGTGAGTGAGTGAGTGAGTGAGTGAGTGAGTGAGTGAGTGAGTGAGAGAGAGAGAGAGAGAGGGAGAGAGAGAGAGAGAGAGAGACTCTTTATTAGGAAACGGTGTTTAGCAGGCTTACAAAATCGCCTTCGTGCTACTCTGTTAGGGGAGGGGTAAAAGGAAGAAAGGCCCAAAAGAGAAAAGGGCAGAAAAGAGATGCAAGCTTCGAGGGTGCCAACGAACTTAGGTAAAAAAAAGGCAAGTGGAAAAGTCTCAGAGTGAAAAGATTTAAAGTTTTTGAATTAAGCCAGCGTCAGTGAAGTACGAAAAGAGACATTTTAGGGCTAGGTGGTGCTGAGAAGAAGGCCAGGGCCCTAAAATGGTTTTTAAAGGTACTGGTCCTTGCGTATAACCTATGCGTGCAACGTTGTATGGCAAGGTTGATCTATAGTCCTTGTAGGCAGGACAGTATAGAAAAAGTTACTCAATTGTTCTTCCGATCCACAGTTGTTGCACCTGGAATCGGGAGATAGACCAATGCGGAAACGGTAGCTGTTGGTGTACGCTGCACTATATCGGAGCCGATGAAAAAATGTTTCTAGATGACGGGGAGCTGGTGAGGAAGTCTTGACGACAGCTGAGGGTCAAGGGAGTAGAGAAACTAGTGGTGGTGGGTAGGATCTGACCAGGTTCTGTTTCTCCCTGAAAAGGCGTATCGTGTTGCCAAGGTGGAAGCGTCGTAATTGGTAAAAATATTCTTCGTATATTTCGGCAGATGTGGCCGGCAGAGGCAGCGTCATGAGCTTGGTTTCGTGTCATCACGCAGTAACCAGGCACCCACTCAAACGCAATATTGTGCCCAGCGCCTACTGCAAGGTGGTGTAGATAGAAAATATCTTGCACGGCAAGTTCATATGTAAGGTGCTTGCCGCTCTTAAGCAGGCACTGAAGGGCTGATTTAGAGTCGGTTAGTATGCTCCATTCATTTGGCTCTTGACGGAGGATATAGGGGATTGCCTCTTTGAGGGAATGTAGTTCAGCTGATGTCGAGGACGTTCGTCTTTCTAAACGGTAGAAGAGTTTACTGGTCGACGGCACGAATAATCCAGAGGAGGAACTTTGAGGCAACGAAGACGAGCCCTGGTGGAGTGCAACCTGTGCATGTAGTCCAACGCCACTTGGAGCAGTTCAGCCTGGGGCGTTATCTTAGTTGTCATCTCTGGGATACGTGAACCTACACGAGTAGACGCTTTTCTCCACGGCGGAAACTGAGATGACATTGCTTGCGGTGGTTGCGTTGTTTTGGGAAGGAACAAAGCTCTAATAGCACCTCCAAACCCAGAACTCTGGGTCGCAGTGATCCTGCTCAGACAGTGGGATGTAGGTTGAAGTAGATGCCTGTAATGGACACGGAGCGACTCCTGTAACATGAGTGCGTCCAGGGGCAAGCAACGACCTTCAGCGACGGTCCCGGCACCCGAGAAACCTCTGCGTAGACCAAGACAAATGCGCAGGCTGTTCGGTCGCGCCGTTTCTAGCTTAATTTTGTAGGTAGGCGCTGCATGGTGTAGTAATAGAAGGCTATAGCCTATGAAACCATCGACGTAAGCTTTGTGAAGCTGTAGCATCGACCTGCAATTGCTGCCCCATCGCGAACCGGCAAGGCATCTCAGAACCTGAGACGCCGCAGAGATGCGGGCAGACAGTCTTTTTATCTCTGGCGACCAGGGGAGATTGCGGTCGATGATTACGCCAAAATACCTGTGGGTCCAGGCGTACGGGAGGGCTCGCCCACTCAGCAGAATTGGGTACCGATCCATGCGCTTCCTTCTAAACGCCATTGCTAAGCTTTTCTCCTGCGATAGGTGAAGTCCACGAGCAGCAAGGTAGGTTGAAATGGAGAAGAGGGCCTTCTGGAGAAGTTTCTGAGTGGTGCGTCAGGAGCGAGCTGCGTACCAGATACAAATGTCGCCTGCGTAAGTCGTGATGTTAACTCCCCATGGTAGGCTCCGTTTCAGCTGTATTAGACTCAAATTAAATAGCAGTGGACTTAAAACGGCTTCTTGTGGAACGCCTTTTTCGACGGGGTAGCGTTATGTGTCACCGTCCGAAGTGGGCATGTAAAGCTGACGTCCAGCAAGGTAATCCTCGATCCAGGCGTAGAGTCTTCCTCCAGAGCCTTGTACTGGAAGAGCAGTAAGAATGTCTGTGTGGGTCACAGAGTCGTACGCAGCTTTTATGTCTAAGAAAATTGCGATTGGTATGTGGCTAGAATCCAATTGCTCCTCAACTGACGATATAACAAAAATTATATCGTCAATCGACAATCTGTGCCTACGGAATCCATTCATCTCTTGCGGGTAAAGGTGTCTGCTTTCGAGAAACCAGGACATTCTTTTATATACCGTCTTCAACATCAGTTAGCCAATACAGTTCAACAGAGCTATAGGCCGAAAATAAGAATAACACGGGGGCGGACGATAATGCTTTAAAATAGGATTAATTTGCGCGAGTTTCCAATCAGACGGCAGCTTACCGCTCTGATTCTAGGAGACGGAGCAAAGCATCGTTAGGCAAGTGCGTGAAAGTTGCGTAATTAACGCCATCCGGACCTGGACACGACGATTTTTACATCGGAGATTGCTGCTGTCAGTTCTTGTAATGCAAAAGGCAGGTCCAGTGCTGAAACAGCTCATTCGGAAGGCTTAAGAGGTGGAAGTGTACTCAGCGTTGATGACGAGAGGATCTTGCAATATTCCTCTGCGACCACTTTCAAAGAGGAGTGCTCGTGCAGTGAGAGTGGAATGAAAGGGCGCAGCTGCTTAGGTTGCGTGCTTAACCCTTTGACAACACGCCAGATGCGTGTCAATGGTGTGTGAGTATTTAACTTTACGCAAACGCTCCTCCACCTTTGTCCCTGAAGCCTGCATAGGTGACGCATTACGTGTCTCTGAGTCCTTCGAGAAGCTCGTAAATCTGGCACAGATTTTGTACGGAGGGCTTTTCGCTCCGCACGGCGACGAATGGCACACAATCTCTGGTACTCAGCGTCATTATTTTGTTGATTCCAGCGTTTTGTTCTTAATCATGTAATCATGTAGAATTCCGAAAGCAGTGAAGTATCGTTAGGATAAT
The DNA here is from genome assembly GCF_048455015.1 of Haemaphysalis longicornis. Lineage (NCBI taxonomy): Eukaryota > Metazoa > Arthropoda > Arachnida > Ixodida > Ixodidae > Haemaphysalis > Haemaphysalis longicornis. The sequence goes on along the minus strand of NW_027526460.1, from coordinate 144,252,523 downwards.
TTCGTCATCTGGAATCGCTGCCGTAATGCAGTGCGTATGGCTTCCACGAAGGCTCTCCAGTCTGTGCACGCGACCTGTTCTTTGTAAGTCTATGAGGGCGAGTCACGAGTTGATATCAAAATCGTGTAGTGGTCACTTCCGCTTGCCTCAAGTCTGTGCACCACTTGAATTTGGTGTAACAACCAGCACTGACGAATGATAGATCGATACAGCTGGTTGTTTTGAGGGATTTCAGGAAGGTAATGCTGCCACCATTTAGGAGCTGAATGCCATGTCCAATTACGAGATCTGTGAGTTTTGCACCACGTGGGCTTGTTTGAGCACTGCCCCATAGTTCATTATGAACATTGAAGTCCCCACAGATAATGTGCGGCTTGGCGGTCGACGTGATGAGGTTGTCCAGACTGGTCTCATCAAACTTGGCGTTGGGGTGTAAGTACGCTGCGATGAATATTAAAGTCTGAGAGCCAATAATTGTAGTTGCGCAAACATACTCATTTGTTTCATGGGGTGAGACTGGAATTTCAACTGCCGGAACGTCAGTGCGGAACACGATAAGCCGGCTTGTACCGCTTACTCTTTGTGAGTGGATGAAATAGTAACCACTCAAGCGGAAATTCTGATCTACTCGTGACTCCGAAATGACAATGAATGGGAATCGGTAAGTTTGAAGAAGCTGACGTAGATCACCGAGCTTAGACCTCAGACCAGAGAGTTCCACTGGAAAATGGTGCATCGTTTTAGGTGACTCTTCAAGGACACTGTTGGCGATGGTGATGCCGCCATTGTCTACAGATCCTGAATGGCACAGAAGGTCCGGTTCCTTTCAACCGGACGGCCAGCTTCACACCCCGCGGAGGAATTCACAGCTTTAAGTACCTACTGTGCACTCCTGCGCATTGTGAAGCTGGCTGTGTTCAACCGGACGGGCAGTCCCACTCATCAGGCACAGATGAATGCTGCCGGAGTGGTTGCATCGATGGTGGTGGAGCGGAATGTACAGGTGGCCCATCATCATGTGGCTGACCAGCGTACTGCGGAAGGAGTGCTGTCCTGCTCTTGCGTCCTGACCCGGGCGGCAGGAGATCTGAAGAGGAGATGCAGAATTGGCACCGTTTGCTCGATATTGGGGACCACCATGATGAGTGCCGAAAACACCAGTGGCGTCGCCTTTTGACACGCCACCGCGATCTACTTCGTTGCTGCTCAAGGTTACCATTTTCGTCTAGTACAGCGACTCTTTACGACGGTGTACAGAGAATCTGTGGTGCTGCAGTGATGGTAAGCGTCCTCTGCTACTTCTCCTGTGACGTAATAAGACCATCTCAATTATTACACAGTGATAGAGCTCCCTTCACAGGCACCATTGCTCGTTATTTCGGCTTGTGTGCGGGAGGAAGATCCGCAGCCCTCAGCTGCCTCCCGCGTCCTCCAAGCGGTTGGGCCAAGGTAGCGGTAGAAGAACTCTGCGGACGCATCTTCTGCCGAAACCAAGATCTGGCTCAGGGATTTTGAGGGGATTGACTTTGTAGTGTGGACACCGCAATTTTTCTAAGAATAACTACGTATTCTACAGTCTTGAAAATTGCCGTTATGGTCAAGAACCACGTTAGAGACGATGTGATATTTCTGTACGCTTGCGCTACTAAGGCTCCAACTGGTGGCCTGACAATAACGCCGGCATCGACGCCGCCCTCGGCTTGACGGAGGAAGTTTGGCTTCATGCTGGATGTGCTTTCGCGCACCGCTAAGCAATTCATCCATCTCTGTCGACTTGGTGTTATCGATTAAGCCTGCTATACCTAGTGGCGGAGGCCGAGGAATTTTATCTTTTATTTTACTTTTACTTGCCTCAAAATACCCATGTTGTAGTGAGGATGACTCTTCTTTTGGGCAAGGTTGTCTTCGCTGTTACTAGTGGTGGGGTCGGTTCTTCTGGTTCTGACACAATGTGACTTGGGACCAAACATTAGGTAGCACCTTCAGGACTCTCAGATTCCTTCTTCGCAGACTGTTCTTGCTGGCCTTTCCTTTTCTTGGTGTTGTCTCTAACGACTGCAGTGCTAGTGGGTCATAAGCGCGAAACCCAGCTGTATTCATGTCAGAGGATTCCAGGGGGCTCGTTACCCCGCCGACCACGCTAAGCGACGCAAACGTACGTTTCTGTATGTATGCGGTGTCATGCAACCCCGGTTTGCTACTCAGGAGCGGAACCTCGCATCGCATGCCGTTCCTCCTGACGTCGGAATGAGAGCTTGTCATCTACTGTGACGTCGTCGGGCGAGGGCTCCCTCTGGAACAGAAACAAAGCGCTGAATTCCACCGAGAGACAGTCTCTGCGATCGGTGTAGGCACCCAGAGTAGTACAGCCGAGCAGGGTTTCGATGTCTGTAAGGTGCGGAGTCAACCATACGTTTTGCCCCGAAGTGATTTGTTAATAGTAGCCGGTTCCAATTATACTGATACGGTCGTCCATGTAAGCCGAAGCGAGAGGAGTGTCAGCGCCTAAAGTCCACTGCCCCGCATGAATCTGAGCGTTTCATTTGCGATCGGGGGATTCGTAATTGCGCAGATGCTTGGCACTTCCAGGGCGTCTATGGCAACTTGCTTGTTATTGTTCTGGCTGGCCATTGTAACCGACACGCAAGAATACTTCTGAGCGGCGGTAGGGTGGCTCTTGCCGAAGGCTACCAGCTTGACGTCCTCAACCTCTTCAACGGAGCCGCCCAGAACACGCGAAAAGTGCCGTCGAACAAATGTCCTCTGGCTAATCGTTCCGAACAGAACCCTCACATCAAGTTGACAGTTGGGACCCGTCGCCCACGCGCGGCAAGCCTGCAGCTAGATTGGAGTGCGCCGTGTGATGCTGGTTATGGCTGTGACCCCCGATGATGCCGAGTGGAAAGGTCTAGGCACGGTGGGCGAGCCCCCTTGACTGGACGAGTGGGCAGGCCCAGTAGCGTGCACGGGATCTGGCGGAGCCAGATCGCACAGTGAAATTAGAGGCCGGCGAGAAGAGCGGCTGCAGGACAAAGTTCTAGCAGTCTGGCAGGCACGTGCAACATCATTTTGCTAGCCGCACCAGAAACATTATCTGCCTGCTTGTAGTCGCCATCGCTTCTCGTCTGGTGGCACATTCCCGGTGTATTGCGCGTCCCATGGCCTCGCCCACCACAAAGGGGGCAAAAAGCCCGATGAGGAGGGGGCGATGACTCGGCATGTTGTGCTACGAAGGACTGTGGAAACGAATCCTTATGCGGGGTATGCCGGGTTTCGGAGGGCATTGAACCTGGTGGTCGGTGCTGTCCATATGCCCTCCTTCCCGAATTTACATCGAAATTTTGAGAAACTACAAGATCTCCTGGACTTGCTTGGCATCACGGGTCACCTCATTCGCTGCCGATTCTTTCATGCATTAGCCGGAGAAGAAAGCGATGTCGCGTGGCAACGCCTCTAGCAGGACACGATGGATTATCACACCATACCGGCCGGGCGTCATGCCTAGTCCCTCCAAAGCGTGTAGTAGACAGGCGATCTTTCCATGCAAGCTTCGCAGCCTCTCGACGTCCACAGAGGTAGGTGTTCACTGGAGTTATGGCGACGGGGCATCGACATGATCTGCTATGGATAAGTCTCTGCTGCCGAAATGGTATTTGAGGATCTTGACCGCAGCATCACAGCCATCCTCCGCAAGACTAATGCCGTCAATCGCGGTATTTGTGGGACTGATAATGTATGAGCGGGAGTACTTGAATATGTCGATTTTCGTCAAATGTTGGCTTCTATGGATGGGGGCATCAAATTGTTCCCAGAATCCCTGCCAGTCACGACTGTCCCCAGAGAATGGCGCTATCTGCAGCTTGGGGAGGGAGACGCAGGGAACTGGCTCGGCGTGGTTTCGCTTACCATTCGTCCTTGTCTAGGCTCACCAAAAGCGGAACTCGAACGACCGGCGACGGTCGGGCGGTGTGCACGCGGGCGCGAAGTGGGCAAATGCTGTCCTCGGACTCCCATGCTGTGGCGTAGTCGGCTTGAAAGGCCTCGTTCGTGAGGTCAGACTGGACATTGGCGTCCAGTGCGCGCAGCTCTGTCTGCTTCTCAGTAAGAAGGGTGACGTTGCCCTGAATTCGTTGCTCGGGGGAAGCCGGATCCTCGATTAGAGCTCCAAGCGCGGCAGTCGTCTTTGTAATGGCGGCGCCATGCACACCCGAAGTGGGCGTTCGTGCTCCATGACTGAGCAACCAGGAGCCGCGGCAGGATTTCGGCACCAGTGCGGTGGATCAAGCAGAAAACGCAGGATTCAGACGTTCGGTTCTCTTGGTGGCCATGGAACACTCTCTCAGCGAGGCAGTGGGCGCAACTTCGTCTTTCTCACAATCCCCTGTAGTCCCCGGCCTGCGCCAATTTCGTTATTTATTTCGAACAAGCAGCTCAGCCAAGAACCAGATAACCCAAAGACAAAAATTGCAAAACAGAACGAATGCATACAAGTACAACTGAAACAGTAAAACGTTTTTTTTTTCTTTCGAAGAACGTAACCGAATACACTAAACAACGAATCTGATCTTATGCAGGTGAAAACAAATCAATATTAGTGACTGGAGAAATTACTTATTAACTACAAACAAAGCAGTCATCATGTCGTCAACCTAGTCACATATTATCTTAGATATTTCTTTAAATCCCGTAGTGAGGTGAAGAAATCATTCAATTTTATGAACGAAATTTGGAACATAGTAAGTACGAGCTCTTTTGCCGTAATTCTTAGAGTTATCACTAGTGTAACACTAGAGATCATTAACATAGGTAATAAACAACAGAGGCCCCAGAACTGAGCCTTTGTACACCGCGCATTTTACGTTTGCTGAAATATTCACACACATTCTCATATTGCATACGGTAGGCGAAATAGTTTCGCAACAGTGTCAGGTATGGGCCCCTGAAACCGGAATTGTCTAACTCTTAAAAATCACCGAATGTCAGTGGAAGAAAAACCATTTTCTACGCAAGAAAACAGCCTGCGCACAATGTTTTTTCTCAATTTCTTTGCAAATAAAGTTATTAAATTCTTCAAGCAAGCTTGTGGTGATCCCTCAGGTGCGAAATTATTACTGGGCATTGCTTAATAAATTACGTTTCGAAGAAGATGAAGACACTTTCACCTGTATTATTTCTTCGAGAATACAGGCCAATAAGTTTAGTATGGTGATTCGTCTATAGTTGCTGTAGAGGCCTTGGGCCCTTTTTTGTAGAGAGGCCGGATTACGGTACTTTTGAACTCCTTAGGAATTTGTCCTGTCATTATATTTGATTGATATTGTACACCAGAAGCGTTTTGCATTGTTAAAATTGGATATGCGATCTCTGATCCTCAATTTATCACTTCCTGGAGACTTGGTAAAAGACATCCACTGAAGAACTCTCCATAATTCATCCTCATTCACTGTTGACATGTAAACGGAATTAGGTTCACTTGAACATACTCTTGGTTATGTTAATACGTGGCAGATTGTTGACTGATTCAACAATGTGATCAATAAAATTACTGTCCAGAATCACAAATTGTACTTAGTACTTGGGAATGCATCCGGGAGAGTTTTGTCAATATTTTTTGTGGCTTCCAAACAATATTATTCACTGTTCCCAGGATTTGCGTACATTTTTACGACATGCGGAAAATTTGTTTAGTTGGTAGCACTTTTTTGCCCCGCTCATAGTTGCGGTAATTTTAGTACTCAAATGTCCTAATTCTACTCTTGCAGCGACATCATCAGGCTTAATATAAAATTTTCGTTGAAGTTTACCTTCAGGTAGCAGAATTCTGCTATCTCCTTACCTACCTAAGTCAGTGGTAGTGTCTTTTTGCTTTACCTTCACTTTTTTTCCGGTCTTTCCATATATTTATTTACACTTCTCAATGGCTTGCTTGTAAGCTTAGGTATGGTTGCGAGTATTGAGAGAATCCCTATTAATTGAAGTAATATCCTTATGTGCTTCATTGTAACTGATTAGAGTCGTACGCCTGGATATCAGTTGAGGACTTGAGACTACTTCACCCAGTACTGTTAAGACTTCAAAGTAGTGGTCAGCCGCTTTTTCTTCATAAAGGCAGCCAATGCGCGCAGCCTTGCGCTATTAGACTATTAAGTGTGTAATCAGCCTAATACAGGTTGTTACGGCGATAACTGAAACCCTTTAAATTGCTTTTTTTGGCGAGCGGCTGCTCGGTTTGCCCTCAAGCTTTAGCCGAAGGTCACATTTTTGGCATAGTTGGTTTGACACGAGAACAATGACGGTACTCACCTGTTTATTCTGAAAATAACAAAAAAAATGTTCGCACAACGGGAAAACGGCGGCCGATATGTACGTTCGAGCCAGTGAGAGCTCATCCTCGAACGTTGGCGCCACCTAGGGTATGCAGAGGGTACCAGACGATGGCTATTCACGCCCTATTCATGGTAGGAACGTGCGAAATGCGGTAGCAGACGACCAAAAAGTGTGAAAGCAGGTTGTTTGATTGTGTGCTACCTCATTTGCATCACTACAGGCTAAGAGGGGGCCAAATGAGGCAGCACACGATCAGAAAATGAGAAAGTAGGTGAGAAAACAAAATCAACGTTTAATAGCAACGATGAATCCTGGGAATATTTTAATATTATTGGTATCAACTGTTACGCAAATATTTGTGGTCATCATAAACTAGGGACAAAGGAGATTTTTGGATCGCCTGCTACCCTAATTGTACCCTTCCTACCATTTACAGTGTGCTCGAAGGAGCAGGTGTGTCGAGAGGGGGGAAAATCCATGGTGAGCGGGGGTCCCTACTGCCATGAAAAAATTACATAGAGAGCAGGCGTTTCCCAGAGAACTCGGGTAGCAGCCAGCGTCACGTATAAGTTTTTAAATGAAACTAAACAGTTATTTGGCGGGTTTTATGAAACTTTATATCATGGAATAAAGAAATAAGGCCATTTAAGGCAATAAACATGGGATTAATTTAACAAACAAAACTTCTGAAACCAAGTGGCCAGCTGTGACCGCGAGGGGTGCTGCTTACAACCGGAGGAGGAGGAGGAATAACTTTATTGTTTGCCCAGGATGGGGTCAGGGGTGGGGTAGGTTGTAAATCCCTTCCTAACCCCCTCTTCAGCCATCGAGATGTCAGAGGGCGAGATGTCAAGAGTCATGCGACCAAACGTTTCCCGCGCTCGCTTCCCGGAGCATTTTGCGCGCTCGTGATGTCCGCACGCAGTTATTCATCACCAGTTTTGCCAGATACGTGCCGGTGGCTTTGTGTCTGCCTTCCGCATGGCGACGAATGAAGAAGCCGAGCGGATGTTCATGTTCATGATAAAGGGGTCACCATCGTGTCTCCCAAAAATTAGCTGCGAATGATAACAGCGTCCACCGTCTTTTCCAGATACGACTCTACCTTCGGTCGCTGCTCCGGCGGGGTGAACAGGTGCTCGAACATAAACTCATGCAATGTCAAATCGTCGTCGTCGTCGTCGTCGCTGCTGCTGCTGTCCGATGATGAGCTTGCGCTTGAATGTGTGGTGCTTTCATCATCTAAAAGTAGCAGCAATTCCTTGTCCAGACGGCCGTGCTTAGCTGCTGCCGTACGCACTGAGCGACTACCGGGGCTGCTGGATTCCGCCATTTTTCCTCCGCACCCGGGGATAAAACCAGAAGTGACGCAAAAGAAGTCATGTGACTTCCTCGGCGTTCCCTGTTACTCCGCCGCTGGCGACGGAGCACCGAGAACTGCCCTCGGCTGCTCTCGGCGCCAAAAAAGTGCTCCTCCTCGACCAATGAAACACAACGCCCCTGCTCCTGCCCGACCACTGGAAGACGCCAGAACTCGCGAGAGCACTTTGGGTGCAGTTTGAAGTGATCCTGTTCGCCCAATGGAAAGCGCTATTAGTCGTACTCTTCTGAGCTCCGCTACATCTATTCATAATTTTCAACGCTTCAGCAGATATGCGTCCTCTCGAGAAGTTTCTGATTGCCGTCTTGCAGTCACTGATTATATATCTTGCTTGTGTTGATGCTAGCGCCAAGGCAATGGCAGCTTCTTCCCCAGTCTCAGGTGGGCTTGCGTGGACTGAGCCTGAGGTTATCAGGTGGCCGTGCTGGTCAAACGCCGTTACTGCCGTGGCAGTGCGGTCCGAGTATTCAGCAGCATCGACGTATATCGCTTCTCTGATTTTTTCAAAGCGCCTGTGCATAACTTTGGCTCTTTCTTCCCTGCGCGCTTGGTTATGCACTGGGTGCATGTTCCTGGGTAAAGGAGGAATGCGCAAATGTGCTCGCGCTTCGGGGGGAACGTCAACTTTATTTCCATCTTGCGAATCATAACCAATGCTTAGGGATCGCAGCACATGTCTTCCCGTCTGAGTTTTCGTGAGCCGCTCCAACTGGGAGATTTGTTGGGCTTCGATTAACTCGTCGAGCGAATTGTGCAGCCGTAATGCATCGAATTTATTGGTCGGCGTTGTTATGGGTAAGCCTAAAGCTGGCTTGTATACTTTTCGAATAATATTGTTGATCTTTGTTCTTTGGCATGTCTTCAGGGGGAGGAATGGTGCTACGTAGACCACCCTACTAAGGAGGAAGGCCTGAATCAGTCTGATTAGATTGGCTTCTTTGATTCCTTGGTGTCACTTGGCGACTCTGGAAATCAATCTGGTCGTTTGGAGTACGCTTTTTTCTAGTATCCTGATGGCTTCGGTGTTGTGACCATTCGCTTGTATTCGCAGCCCCAGGACTTTGATGATCGGCACTATTGGTATGAGTCCACCTTTTGCTTGTAGTTCAATCGGAGATTCATAGGAGCCTTTTCTTCTCCCCCTGTTTGCGTGATATTGTAGTAGTTCTGATTTTTCTGTTAACATACGAGACCCCTTGGTTCGACGTACGTCTCTATAGTATTATTGCTTCCTGTAAGGTGTCTTGTATTGCGCAATCGCTGCCGCCGGTTACCGAGAGCGTGAGGTCATCTGCGTAGAAGCTATGGTGTAGGCCTTGTATTTCCTTCTATTCCGTAGGCAGTCCGATCATGGCTATGTTGAACAAGAAGGGGTAGAGTACAGACCCCTGCGGTGTGCCCCTCGCTCCCAGTTCAAGTTCGTTCGATTCAATGCAGCCGATTTTTATTTTTGCCGTTCTGTCAGAGAGGAAATCACTCTCGTAATTGTACGTCCTAGCCCCAATTCCAGGCATCCCGAGGTTTTCCAGGATGGCGGGATCGCGCACATTATCAAATGCCTGCGTGAGGTCTAGGCCTAGGATGGCTTTTGTGTATTTCGATGATGTGCCATTTCCGTCTACGATCTGATGTTTGAGCTGTAATAGGACGTCTTGAGTTGATAAATTTGGCCTAAAGCCGATCATAGTGTGGGGGTATAAATCCTTGTCTTCCATGTATTTATTAAGTCTTCTGAGTACAACGTGCTCCAAAAGCTTTCCCAAGCACGAAGTCAGGGGAAATGGGTCTTACGTTCTCTAGCCCTAACTTCGTTCCTGGCTTTGGAATCATGATGATGGTGGCCGTTTTCTATTGCTTCGGAAAGCTTCCCATTTGCCATATACTGTGCTAGTGCTTTTACGGAATCGTCACCGAGATTTCTTATAATTTTGTTTGTAATCCCATCCTGCCCGGTGTAGATTTTGTACGAAGGTCCTGGATGGCTTCCCAGACCTCCGCTGTTGTAATGGGGCGGTCGAGTTCGGGGTTTGGAGCTCCCTCGTACGGTTTGAGGTTCTCCTTCGTGTTTGATCCAATGTATCTGTTTTTGATTTCTGCTATGAGGTCCTTGTCCGATCTTGGATAATCATGTATGATCTTGCTGAGGTTGTGTGTCTGGGTGGTCTTAAATTTCTGGGAATCTATTAGGTAGCGAAGTATATTCCAGGTTTTGCCAAGTCCCTTTTGCGAGTCCATTCTATTGCACGTGCTCTACCAATTCTGGCGGGTCAGTTCGTTTGCATATTCTTCTATATTCCTATTTAAATACGCGATTCGCCTTCATAGGTTGCGGTTTAGCTTCTGTTTGCTTAGCCGTCTCTGAAGGCTTCGTTTCGCCTCCCACATATGCAAGAGTTTGGTGTCGGCTTGCTGGAGCTCAGCTTTTTCGGTTATCGTTTTCGTCGCTTTTCTTGCGTGTGTGTGTGCAGCTGCTCTACAAATTCCTCAATGTCTGCTATGCTTCCTGTCTCTTCCGATATCTCTCGTTCGGCTGCCCTGATTCTTCTGAATTCAGCCCAGTTTGTAATCTTGATTAGGTTTCCTTTTTTGTATGGGGTGGGCCCGCTGTGAGCCGTGTGACCACTATGAAGTGGTCACTGCCCACGTTTTCCTACAGGTTAATCCACTCTGGGTTGTGAACCATGTTTTTTTGAAGGTCAAGTCCGGCGTCGTCTCTATGCTGACGCTGTTGCCTAGTCTAGTGCGGTACGTTGGGTCGAGGGCTAGAGAGAAGCGATCGATTTGGGCGTCTTGCCATAGGTTCCTTCCCTTGGTCGTGTCCCGTTTGTAGCCCCAGGCGGAGTGGTGCACGTTAAAGTCCCCCGTTATGATCAGGGCATTTCTCTTGGTTATGTCTATCACCTTGCGGAAAAGCTTTGCAAACTTGTGGCTACTACGGGGGCTGCTGTACACGTTGAGTATAAAAATACTTCGTTCCCCTCTTCTTTTGGTTGAAATGATTTCGGTGATGACATGGTCGATTGCTTCTATGCCTGTTTTGTGTTGTATTACTTGTAGATTACGCTTGATGAGGCTGGCGACCATCGGCTTCTTATCCCTATCGCTAGAGGAGTGTTCATTTTCCAGACCCAAGGTTTTATAATTCGGTAGTTTCGCTGGGCTTCCCGTTTCTTGCAAGCAGATTACATCGGGTCTTTCCTCTATGTGGGTATTAGGTATAAATTGATCTAGATTTCCCCTCTTTCTCCGAAAGCCGCTGCAATTACATTGTCATATAACAAATCTGTTGTAGCGATTATTGGCCATAAGTGATGGGTTGAGCGGTTTCAAGGTTGATCCTGGTACTTTCTGTCACGGGTGGCCTGGCGTAGGCCTTGGTCGTTTTGATAGAGCCTATTTGTCCGCTGCTTCCTTAACTGAAGCGGGTATTTTCTAGTGCAAAATTTCTCGCTGTTATGCTTCCCTCAAATTTTGTAAACATACTTTCAAACTTTTCCTGAAACTGTGTAGTCTAGTGTTTAACAGTTCCTCATCAACAGTCTTTCCTTGAAGCGTATTGTGTCTGTTTCTTCTGCTTGCTTGCTAAGGACAGTTGCCCTTCTCTTCGGAGAAGGGGATTCCGTACCTGGGCTCCCTTCTGTCGTATTTATCGGCATGTGGCGATCAGGTTGCGTTGCAACTTCCATCTTTGTTCCCTCCTCAAAAGACTCCGTTGATGAATGAATGGTCCTTTTTGGCTTGTTTAAGGTTTAGTATCTCCTCCTTGAGTGCCCTGTTTTCTACCATTACTATCTCTAACATTTGTCGAATTTTCCCACTGGTTTTCTGATTGGCTTTGATTATGGGTAAGGTGTAGTGACCACCGTATGTTAAGATCTCGAATTAGGCTAGATTTGAGGAGGGACCGCAACAAGCTAGTACGAAAGAAGCCGATAAATAAGCTAAAAGTAATACGTAAAGCAGAAGAAGTCAGGATCGCGCTGCAGAACGGATATTCCGCTCTTAACGAGGAAGCCGAGCTTACGACACAGGAAGCCAGCGACAACCTTACACGCATTATCACGGAGTGTGCAGTAGAAGTCGGGGGCACTATGGCTAGACAGGATACTGGTAAACTTTCACAGGAGACGAAAGATCTAATCAGGAAACGGCAAACCATGAGAATCTCTACCGCAGCTGACAGAATAGAACTAGCGGAGCTCTCGAAGTTAATCAATAAGCTTAAGACAGCTGACATAGCGAAGTATATTATGGAGAGGATCGAATATGCTGTGAAGAACGGAGGCAGCATGAAAGCAGTGAAGAGGCGTCTGGGTGTGGGGAGAAATCAGATGTATGCACTTAAAGATAAGCAAGGCAATGTCATCACAAAAAGAGATAAAATAGTCAAAGTAGCCAAGGAGTTCTATAGGGTTCTGTACAGTAGCCGGGACATCCAGGGTAAAGCCGAAAGACGAAGTAGTTCAGAGGAGATAGACATCCCACCAGTAACGAAAAGAAGTAAGGAAGGCTTTGAAAGAAATGAAAGGGAGCAAAGCACCTGGTGAAGATCAGGTTACAGCTGACCTCTTGAAAGATGGCGGGCGCATTGTACTAGTAAAACTGGCAAGCCTGTACACGCAATGCCTAATGACTGCGAGTGTACCGGAATCTTGGAAGAATGCGAACATCATACTAATCCGTAGGAAAGGTGACATGGAGGACTTGAAAAATTACAGGCCAATCAGCTTGCTGTCAGTCGTCAACAAGGTATTTACAAAGTTAATTGCTAACAGAATTTCTGCAACCTTAGATTTGAGTCAACCTAAAGAACAAGCAGGCTTCCGTAAAGGCTATTCAACAATTGACCATATTCACACTATCAATCAGGTGATAGAGAAGTGCGCTGAGTATTTTGAACCCCTATATATAGCCTTCACAAACTGTGAGAAACCATTTGACTCGGTCGAAACCTGATCAGTCATTCAGGCATTATGGAACCAGGGTGTAGACGAGCATTATGCAAGAATACTAGAGGATATTTACAATGGGTCCTCAGCTACCATCATCCTCCATAAGGAGACAGTAAAATACCCATCAGGAAGGGCGTCAGACAAGGAAACACGATCTTTCCGATGTTATTCACAGCATGTTTAGAAGAAGTATTCAGAACATTGGATTGGGAACAGGAGTAAGGGTTCATGGAGAATACCTCAGTAATTTCAGATTTGCTGAGGACGTTGCCTTGTTAAGTAACTAGGGGAGGAATTGCAAAGCATGCTTACCGCACTGGACAAACAGAATAGAACCGTTGGCCTGAAAATTTTAATGCAGAAAACTAAAGTAATTATCAATAATCTCGGGACAGCACAGCGGTTTGAGATAGGTGGCGATGCAGTCGAAGGGGTAAGCAAAGATATCTACTTAACCCAAGTTGTGACCCCGGATCCCAACCATGAGGCAGAGATAATTCAAAGGATAAGAATGGGGTGGAGTACAATTGGCAGGCATTCTCAGTTAATGAATGACAGTCAATTCCCAAGCCCGGAAAACCCCTCACACTCAAAAACCTCCGTCCCATTTCTCTCACATCGTGCGTGGGCAAACTCCTTGAGCATATGGTTCACAATCGTCTCGCCCATTACATAGAGGACAATAACTACTTCCCAACCACCATGTATGGATTTCGGCCCCATCTCTCTACCCAAGACATCCTGCTGCAGCTTAAAGAAGACATACTATTGAAACTCTCGAACAATCACAAATATTCTATTGTCGCACTTGATATAAAAGGGGCATTTGACAATGTCACGCACCAAGCCATCCTACAAGGGCTAGCTACTACCAACTGCGGGCCCAGACTTTACAGCTACGTCGCGGCATTTCTTAGCAACCGAACCGCCACTGTACGCATCGGCCATCTGCGATCCGACACTTTTTCAGCAATTCCCCGAGGAACACCTCAAGGCTCGGTTATTTCACCCCTACTCTTTAACCTTGCCATGAAGGACCTCCCACCCCTGCTCCAAGATATTCCGCATCTCCGACACGCTTTCTATGCGGACGACCTCACGCTATGGACACCCACTGGATCAATTGGAGATCAGGAAGAGGCACTTCAAATGGCAATTGACACCGCCCAACGATATCTCCAATCCAGAGGACTGGAGTGCGCCCCCGAAAAGTCTGGTTTACTAACGCTCAGCAAGAGATCTACCCGCAAGACCGCACACAGTATACCAGAACCAGAATTATACATAAATAATCACCCTGTCCCTAATGTCCCTTACCTTAGGATATTGGGCCTCATTATACCTAGAGATGGATCTGGCTTACAAGCCCTACCACCATTACAGCGTACACTCAACCAGCTCATGCACATCATCCGCCGCGTCTCCAATCGTCGCTTCGGACTTCGTGAACACGACACCCTACGCATGGTCCAAGCCATTCTCATCAGCAGGATAGCGTATGGCACGCCATACCTGGCCCTGAGACCACAAGAAATACGGAAACTCGACGCCACCATACGCCAGGCCTACAAGACCGCTATTGGGCTCCCAATCAGCACGGCAACCAAAAAACTTTTGCAGCTAGGGGTCCACAATACCTGGCAGGAAATACAAGAGGCCCACCACGCATCTCAGATACGCCGACTACAGATAACGCCCACGGGAAGAGCAACACTTCTCCGTCTACACTACAACGTCCCACCACGAGAAGATGAGAAAATTCGAATCCCAGCAGACATTCGGCAACACATCCGCGTAGCCCCCATACCCCGAAATATGCACCCGGTTTTCAACAAACAGCGGCGCACTGCACGAGCTCGCTTGATTCATAAGAACAATCACCATTTACCATGCACTCGGTACACAGATGCATCGCCGTACCCTCATCAGAAAGCACATGCAGCCTGTGTCGTTAGCACGCAAGGCGCAGAACTGGCAGCAGCGACCGTTTTCACCACTTCCATCGAGACTGCTGAGGAGTGTGCCATCGCCCTTGCCGCTACAACAGGCGAGGAATTTCTTACAGTTATAACCGATTCACAGACCGCCTGCAGAAACTTCCTCATTGGCCGCATCTCTCAACCAGCACTGCACCTTCTACGCCAACTAAAAAGACTACCAGAAATTAACATCCTCTGGTCACCCGGCCACCAGTCCCTCGAAGGGAACGAGGCGGCACACGCCGCTGCCCGTGCTCATACACACCGGGCCGTTACCTCAGAGGGAGAAAACAATGACCGAAGCGCCTCAAAGCCAGCACCAATCCATACATACACCGAAATCTTATCCCACTACAAAAACGACCGCCGTCGCTTCCCGCCACCTCATGCACAACTAACACGCGACGAGGAAACCACTTTCCGGCGCCTCCAAACCAATTCGTATCCCCATAACACCCTACTGAACGCTATGTACCCCACCCAATACCCTGCCACCTGTAACTTTTGCCCTGTTGCAGGCACCCTATACCACGTGGTATGGGAGTGTCAACGGACCCCCACTCTAACCCCAAATCCCAACCCTACATATGAGCAGTGGGTGGAGCAGCTGACCAGCTCCGAGCTCTCGGACCAGCGCCGACTGGTGGAACGGGCCCGGACGGCCAGCCAGCTCCAAGGCATCTTGGAATAAGGATGCCTCTCACTGGGTGGAGGCCCTAAGAACATCCTCCTGCTCATTACTAAAATAAATGTTTGTCTCTCTCTCTCTCTCAGTCTACGATTGTCCCTGAAGAAGAAAATGAATGACAGCTGCTACTTACCGATACTCAAGTACGGGGAAGAAGCTTGGAGGCTCACTAAGAGGTTTCAACTTAAACTGAGGATGACTCAGCGCGCAGTGGAACGGAACATGATAGATGCAACCTTAAAGGACAAGAAGAGAGCGGAGTGGGTCAGCGAACAAACGCTTGTTATGGACATATTAGAAGAAATTAAGAAGAAAAAATGGACGTGGGCAGGGCATGCATTGCGAAGGCAAGATAGCCTTTGGTCATTAAGGGTAACAGAGTGGATTCCTAGAGAAGGAAAGCGTGGCAAGGGGCGGCAGAAAGTTAAATGGGCAGGTGAGATCAAGAAAATTGTGGGGATAAATTGGCCGCCGTTAGCGCAGGACCGGGGTAATTGGAGATTGATGGGAGATGCCTTTGTCATGCAGTGGGCGTAGATAGGCTGGTAAATATGATGATGATGATGATTATGATGATGATGAACAAGAAGTGGAAGCGGGACAAGCTGTTCTCCAGGCTGAAGGTTGCAGCTTGCAGTTCAGATTTTATGGGCTCTTTGCAAGGGAGATCGCTGGCCTCAGTTTATACCAAAACATCGTCTGCATAGAAAGCAAACGGGGTGGTGGTGTCCTGCTCCAGAGTATGAGCTACGCAAATCATCACAAGAATGATAAGTAGGTACCCCAAGATTGATCGCTGAGGGACCCCGCTATCAATATAGTAAGTAGTAGGCTGATGTGTCTGGGGTTTGAGATGAATTGGGCGACACTGGAGGAGGTTCCGAATCCAGGCTTGAGCCTTCTGACTCGGAAAGGCAAGCGCGAGTTCTTGCAGAATGCTTGGTTGACTAACGTTGTCAAAGGCTTTACGGATATCTAGTGCGAGGACGTAGTCAGGCTATTCCTTGCAGTATTTCCTATTGATGACACGTCTAAGTACCCACAAGTAATCATAAGTACCAACGTGAGGGCGAAAACCTGTGAGTGCAGGAAGAAACCAGCCTGTTCAATAAGCTTACAGATAACGGGAGTTAGTGAAATAGGATGGAGGTGCTGGGGATTGTGGGAATCCTTCCCGTGTTTGCTGATAGGGCGAATTGGATGATCGTGACCCGGAGAGAGTCAGGGAACTCACCTGAGTCCCATAGCTTGTTCACCAATTGCCGTAGAACATCTAGGCCTTGCGGGTGGAGATGGCGGAGGTCTTGCCACTTGATAAGATCATGGCCCGGCGCCGACTTTGGTCTTCCCTGCGAAATGGCGATCTTTAATTCTCCAATTATAAAAGTGGAATCAAGTTCTTGAAGTGAGTGGTTGTTGTCGATAACAGGAAGAGTCTCGACAGCGGAAAGATCATCCACAGCGAGGGGGAAAAATGGGTGGATAAGGGTGTCTTCCACTTGACGGTAGTCCATTTGAAGATACATCTCGTCCATTATGGGAGGCGGGTCTTCGCACGGCCATTCATACCGCGAAAATGCGTCATAGTCAAGAGAGTCTGGTCTTGTGGCCAATTTCCCGCAGAAATTGTGCCAATTCTCCCTCTGAATTGATATTCCCGAACGACACGGCAATCATGTTTGAACTGCATCAAATGATGGTGAGGTTTTCCTTGTGTTCTTTAACGTCTGGTAACGCGTTCAACTTTGCAAATAAGCTGAAACATGTGCTAATCCAGGCGATCAACTTCAGCGGTACAGGTGATTGTTTCAGTAGCGAGCGAACTGTTCATGTTCACGGACGCGACGTAGTCATCTAACGTTGAATGGGGGCCAACCACGAATCGCTCGCGAAAAGAGTTCCAGTTTACGCAATGGTATGTCGTGCTCCTTCTTAATTTCTTGCCGTTAATTTGAAGCAGAATCGGGTCGGGATCACTTTCCCAGGCACTGTCCAATGGGGGCCATGTCTTCACTGCTCCGGGTTTAGTGATGGTCCAGTCCGCTGTTGTATCGTCCTGCGAATAGTGGAGGCCAATACGGGTGGGGACTCCATGTTCATTGCGGTATTTCACGTGCCCGAATTCGAAAGTTTGCTCTAAGAGCCGGCCCGGGCGGTTCGAGGAGGAATAACCCCAGAAGGTATTTCGAGCATTAAAATCCTCCCCTATAATGATGGTACCTGAGAGGAGAAGCGTTATCCAATCATGCAGAATGGAAGGGATGGCGCCCGAGTTCGTTTTGTAATACACTGACGCAATCAACATAGGTTTACCACCTGGGGGTGTAATACGAGCAATGATACTTCTCTGGTTTCATTGCAAGCGCCATCCAAGCGGTGTTGTACCGCTTGGTAGGAATTATGCACTAAGACCGCAGCCTGTCCCGGGATTTTTCTTTTGTGGCATACAGTGTAATGAGGATCCATACATGTGGTTTGATTGGGTATCTTGCAGGGGCCTTGTGTTTCTTGGAGTAGGACGGCGAGAGGACGCAGAGTTGCCACCTGGGATTTTAGGAGCACTACGGACTATAAATCTGCGGCAGTTACACTGTAAAACGCACCGAATTGGGGGGTGTACGGAAGACATTGGATGCTGAATGCTTCTTCCTTTTCGATTCACTCAGAGAGGGCGTTAAGGGACAGGAAGCTTGAATGCTTTGCTTCACTAGCTCCATGAACTAGCGAATTTCTTTATTCCAGGTAACCTCGCCTTGGAGGGCGACTATCCCACTTGAAGCTCTTTGGCACTCCTTCTAATTTTCGAACTTGAGACGGGCGTCCCACTGTGTAAGCATCTGCCTGGTGATGTAAGTTGTGCTAGGGTCTCTAGTTTTCAGCACTGCATCAGAAGCGAGCTTGCGACGACTCGTGCCCGAAGGACTACGACGGGTACGGGCGGACATGTTCGCTGCTGGTGAGAGTGACTCAGGCATTCCGAAGGGCTGCGAGCCTCTTCCTCATGGCTGCCATCTCCGCGCTTAGCTGGAAGAGCGTGTGGCGAGGTTGAGAATTTTCTATCACCAACGGGTGATTTTCAGGCAGAGCGCAAATTAGAGTGTGACGAATTGCGAAAAGAAACGCTAGAGTAGCTCCCCTTAGGGCTTTTGTTGCCTGTGTTGTAGTTTTCGTGCCTTTGGCTCGCTTCATTAGGGATTCATGGAGTACGAGTGGCGTCCCTTTGCGGATGTCGAAGTCTGTTACGATTCGGGGCACCATCAGGAAGTGGCTAATCATGTGTCTCGACACCCAGTAATGCAAGTTACTGGGAATTTACAACAGGACAAACGAAGACGTACCAGAGCAGGTACGGAACAGTGTATGCAGCTTCAATCCTTCAACCCGGACCTTTGCATTACAGGGATGAACGCCTCAACAGGTGGGACAGGGTTCCTATTTTATTTGAGGAAAGCAAGATTCATCTACAGATTTTCACTTACCGATGCAAACCATTTCATCGCAAGATCAATGCATGCGCCCTCTGCTTGCAAACCGGACACCAAAAAGACGTGTGTTCTACTGCACAACCACCAACAAATTGTCCTTCTGCGGCACTATTAGCCTTCCAGGAGGGTAACTAGTGCAACGACATGTGCATTGTGTGTGAGGGCCCTCAAATAGGGGGCTATACTGGCTGCCTATAACGGTGGTTCTAGTACCGTAAGTGGTTTCCAATTTAGGTCCAGATAGCCCCTTACGGCGAAGATGTTTCAAGAACAACTTTCGCGGAATATGCATATTGCTCACCGGTCCACCGAACTCTCTAGAGTATGGGTCTCACATTTAGAATCGGCCATTTCATACCTATATGGTTGAAGCAAAACTTATACAATGCTCTAGTTTATTCGAAACCATTCTACGGAATTTTGGTGAGGGGGACCACAACTAAAACTAATTATAACAGGCTCATTATATTGCAAAAATGAATTTTGCGCATACATTTAGATTATCATGGCTGTTACGCAGATTTGAGGACCAGTCCTTTATTTACTGGATATTCAAAACTTCGAGCTGACCAAATCTATTACATGAAGGTTCTGCACACCATTTATATGCAAAAGACCCACTATCAAGTTAACATTACATCTTCTGGCTACCATCTCAGGCATACAATACGGCACACTCCAAAAATAAGAACGAACTATGGTGTGCAATCTTTCCAGTACCAGTCAACTGAAATATTAAATAGAGAATAAAAATTAAACTTCGACGCCAATGAACCCACGTTTAAAAAACAGGTCAAAGAAGTGTTACTTAAGCAAAACGCTTGCAATACTCATATATAATTAAGGGTTTGAAGTGTATGTCTATATGTTCCCCTAAAGGTAGAAATTAAAAACAATTACAAAGTGACATACATTAATACGTAATTGTGACAGTAGTTTAATTGATGAAAGTTAATACGTACGAATTACTGCGTTTGAGTGTACACTGTGATATTCTATGTAAATTTTAGACCTATGCTTTGTATAATACATAGGAAATGTAGTAATGGCTTTGCTTTGCGCTATTTTTCTATTAAGATTGTGCTGTTATGCTCAAATTTGTGAACAGCCCTGTTATTACGTACCGTGTAAATGGGGTGGCTGAGGCCTTTGTGGGGTCACGTCCGCCTTTAGTCTCAGCCTCTCGTTGGTTTGGCAAAGAAATAGAAATGGAGTGCAAAAAGAAGATATGCGGTATGTGCGGACCAGCCAATCTACCAGAACCTCCAATGCAAGACGAGAAGCACACCTGGACCCCTTTCGACATCTACGTGAGAGATACAAGGTGTCCTCAGAGTGAGCTCGCCGGTCGATTTAGTCGTGTTCCTTCGTATGACACTCTGGTCTCTCTTGTGACGATTGTTTTCCCAATTGTATATTTTATAGCCTTTAGTGTACAGCAACATGTTCATTTTTGCCGCAAATCAATGTGGTTTATATCCATATACGCTTGAAATGGTTTATGCTCAAAGGGAAGAAAAACCCCGTGGCCCCATGTGTGGTCGCCCAATCATTTCGCTGTGATCTCATTTCCGCACATTTTAAATAAACTTGAACAATCTATACACCTCGCCCTCTCTCCATGGGCATCGCAGTCATTAAACAGAGCCCAACTGAAGCAGAAGGCAGTTTCAAAAACAGCTGCTCACAACGTAACAAGCATTACGAATGATTTATTTATTTCTCCAAATGAGTTATCGAATCACGTAGATTGGGCTAACGATTCCTTTACCATAATCACCAATAGGACTTGGGCGAAGCCGGAGGTGGTGGTGCATAGTTGCGTTACAGCAGTGAGGCCCTGTAGAGCATGAACATGGTGATTATGGAGGCCACCTCAGCTCCGACCGTGCCGAGGACCACTTTCGTATCGCCGGAGAAGCCCTTTGTGCCCCAGCTTTGGCACTTGGCGAAGTAGCTCTTCTTTCCGACGGCGGCACCCTGGAGCTTGGATGCCCAGGATCCGGCCTCCACGCCCGCAGGGCCGAAACCCAGGAGCTTGAGCACCACTCGCGGCCCCACGATTGCAGCCGTCGCTCCCACGACTATATGAAAGAAGAAAAGGCATGATGTTGCGACATTTTCGAGACAACACTTAATCTCATCTCTGCAATTTGAAACACCTGGAATATTCCCACCGGATTATTTATTTATTTTTTATTTATTTATTTATTTATTTATTTATTTATTTATTTATTTATTTATTTATTTATTTATTTATTTATTTATTTATTTATTTATTTATTTATTTATTTATTTATTTATTTATTTATTTATTTATTTATTTATTTATTTATTTATTTATTTATTTATTTATTTATTTATTTATTTATTTATTTATTTATTTATTTATTTATTTATTTATTTATTTATTTATTTATTTATTTATTTATTTATTTATTTATTTAAAAATACCTTCGGGCTCTATTACGGAGCATACAGTAAGGGCGAGCGAAAGAATAGGAAAGAATGCTAGTGGGTGAAACTTTTGCCACATCATAAAGCAATACAGTGGACCTAATGACAATGGTCGCACAAACGACAAGGAGGGTCGTCTTTGAACAACAAGAATTTAACAGTCGCAAAAAAAAAACACCATGAAGAAAACCAGAATTGGAGGAGGTTATACAATGCTATCTAGATAGATGTATCATTAATGGCTCGCGAAAGTTTGCATCATTAGTTAAATTAAGAATGACGTCTGGTAGATCATTCCAGAGTGCTATGGCACGAGGCAAAGTCGATGAATTGAATGAATTTGTTTTTCCAAAGATGCATGTGATGCTTCGTTGATTGTGTAACCGTTTAGACATGCGCAATAGTGCTGTTATGGGAAGGGCGGTGGCCTGTATGCGTGAATATATTTATCAAGCAAAAACAGGAGGGCAACTGTGCGCCGTATTGCACATGCTGTAATGAAAGCTCATGTTTTATTTGTGTGATGCCCGATGGCGACTGTAAATTCGTTAAATGAACTGTGATGCTCTGTTTTCCACAGCTTCTAGCTGGTTAATGAGGTGGGCTTGGAAGACGGACCATATGGGTGATGCTAATTCCAGCTGCGGGAGAAAAGATGTAAAGTAAGCGTGTTTGCGGGCGTTCGCTGGCGGGTTTCGTAGATTTCGACGTAAGTATCCTAGTGTTCTTGATGCGTTTGCAGATATGTGGGTTACATGTGCCACCCAAGTAAGATTCGAGGTCAGATGGACGCCGAGGTATTTATACGAAGATGACCGTGACGCGTTAGAATTATTTATGTAGTAATCAAATGCAACAGTTAATGTTTTTCGACTAAAAAATAATATTTTACATCAAGATAAATTTAAAGTTATTTGCAATACACCACAACAGTTGTTAATCAGATTAATGTCTTTCGTGAGAGCAAGGTGGCCATCGCTACTAGTTATAGAACGGTATAGAATGCAATCATCAGCAAAAAACCCTATTGAAGAAGAAATATTGTTTGGAAGATCAGTAATGTAAATTTAAAAAAGTAGTGGCCCCAAGATGCTACCCTGAGGAACTCCGGAGGTGACGTCGGAAATTGGAGAGGAAGAGTTATTAACAAGCGTGAACTGCTGTCGAAAAGACAAAAAGTTACGGTGTAAATTAAAAAAAGTAGTGGCCCCAAGATGCTACCCTGAGGAACTCCGGAGGTGACGTCGGAAATTGGAGAGGAAGAGTTATTAACAAGCGTGAACTGCTGTCGAAAAGACAAAAAGTTACGGATCCACGATAACGTTAGCGGATCTAAACAAAGTTCTGTTATTTTGAAATCCGAAATGTTTAAATTTTTATATTGTGTAGGACTTTTAAAGATACGGTGTTCTGATATCCTTGCGTCCGAATACACATTTTGTATTTTGATATACCCCAGAAAAGGGCCTAAATTGAACGTGCTGTTCAGTGCAATGACGCCGTGCCACCATCTTGAATGTGGTTACTTCATTTCGTGTGCAATTCATGAAGCACAGCATAAACCTCGGGTCACAGCAACAGTTCCGAGCTCCTTTATTGGGGAAGTCATTTGACCATGAGGTCGTTTCTCAAGCACATTGTCTGGATTGATTGATTGTAGTGTTTAACGCGCCGACACAACGCAGGCGATGAGGCGCGCCGTAGTGGAGGGCTCCGGATTAATTTTGACCACCTAAGGATCTTTATCGTGCGCCGAAATCTCGTACACACAGGCGTTATTGATTTTCGCCTCCATCAGGAAAGTGGCCGCCACGGCCGGGAATCGAACCCGCGTGCGCGTGCTAAGCAGCACAACGCCTTAGCCACTGAGCCACCGCGGCGGGTAAACACATTGAATTCCCTTTGCCCGTACTTTTTTTATGCGAATATTGGCGTCTTGGCGTATTTCTATGCGTTCTCAGCGCTTAACGCTCAGTGTTTTATACCACTGGACTTGGCGGCGTTATCGGACAATCAAACGCTGTCCTGCACGGCCCATGGCACGCGGCTGACAAACGCGTCCCCTCGTTGTTGCGACAATCATTACAAACTTTAATCCTGTCATAATCTCATATACAGATCAAAGATTTCTGCTTATTTTATACTGTGGCCGTTAATTTCAAAGCGACTGCAACTTTATTTTTTTCATTGCGTGGACACCTCAGGAAGAAAGCGTGTCATCATTTAGGTGAGGGTAGCGTAGGTTTTGTTATATGTGCGTATTGGGCAAAAGGCAATAAAGGGAACAATTTCACATTTAAAATTGTGCGCTTACCGCGTGATCTCGGTATATTACGGAATTCTTTTCCATTTAAAATTACGGAAATTATTATAAATGGTACAGCAACCACAGAATCTGAGCTTTGTTTTGGCATTGCAGTTGCTCTAAATGAATTCAGTGCCTGAAATGGTGCCTTAAAATGGTGATCGGTGCCTAAAATGAGACGGTCATAACTCATTAGGCTGATATTCAATTTCGAAGCAGTTTACGTTTCACTCAAATTTCTGGCGTTGATATCATCGCTCACTCCGGGGAAGTGGATGAAGTGTTAAAATAACGATTGATGAGCTCCGATTAGTTCGGCTTTAATAGGCTGCGCCTGTTTTACGAGGCCATTTTTAACGAAACTGTTTGTCATACGTGTCATGTAGTGGTGTCGGAGTCATAACGGTATATAAAAACCGTAAACATAGCACGCCTTAAGGTAATCCCCTTGTGGCAGCTGGTCACAATTGGGAAGGACCGATTTTGGGCTATAGTAAGAGACCTTAGTGTTTACTTAGTTTCAAACAAATATACTATATAGAGCTTCATACCGTGGCTCGGTAATTTTGAGGCCACAACTGAGAAAACTTACCTGACACCAGACTCATCACCAGCATGAATTTAGGGCCGCGTATCTGAAAAAAAGGAAATCCGAAAAGATCAAGATCACTTGAGGTGCTCCGATGAAGCACTGCCTCAAGATCGCAAGATCGAAATGTCGTTACGTTGATGCTGCAAAAGCGAATTGTTAATTTAATGACAGCAGTAAGAATATCAAATTCTGTTACACTGTAGCAGAAATATTAGAATGTTTTATGGTAATTGAAACCGCAAAACTACTTGCGTTGAAAATCTAAAATTTATATTGCATAATACGGAAGCTTCCCTGATACTTTTTCTCTTTCTACTTTTTGTAGAAGAACGACTCAGTTGCATAATCAGGTAGGAAACGTTTGAAATGGACTTCAGATGTGAGAACGGCGCCGGTCTTTTCTATGAAGCCATGTAACGTGTTAGCTGTACATAACAAGAACACTACACGATGGCAAAACACAATAGGCGAACAACAAAAACACGCAATTAAAATCCCAATCACAATTTCACACCGAAGCTGTTTCTGGTGTGGTTTCTTGTTTATTTATCCGTATAAAACTCTGGCGGCAAAAATTTCTTCGAGTAAAGCAAAATTGATCGCGAACGCTCGGCAACAGACGGCCGTAGCTCTCGGCCTAAAAGACCTTCCGCAAGAACAATCATATCATATAACCGCAAAGACGCTTTTATCATTACTGCCACATTCTTTTGCTTGCCCTATTTTCTTTGTACACCGTGAAGTTGTGAACGTTGCCGAATAATTGTCTACTGTCAATAAACGCGCATCTATAGGAATAAGATATAGTTACATAAGAGGGCTGTACTTCGTTTTATCGAAACTTTTCTTTGAAACGGTAGATAACAGTTGACCGCTGAGACCACTGTATTAACGCGTCGTGTTTCACCTACTTATCAAAAATCGTTCGGAGGCGGGAGAGTTTGAAACTTTACAAATTTTATCAATATTACCAAAACGCGAGTGCGGTTACACAAAACGAGTGTAACAGTAGTCTTGTTGCACCTTTCGCAGTGAACATTGCGTGGCAACTGACACTATCTCACTCTATCATTGCTGTCTGTTCTACTTTCTTGTCGTTACCAGTTCGTCCGCACCGAAGTTAAAAACGTCTGAAAAGTCCCATCTCCTGTCAATGCAAACACTTGTACTAGGAGGGAAACGGACCTTCCGATATTTGTCTGGTAGGATGAAGCCCCAACGCATCCAAGTTTTTTTAAAAAGGTCAAAGCCATACCCGCTTCCACTACGGAGTGGGAAAAGTCAGCACCCATAATTTCTCTAACCATGTCTGTGATGTACGTTTTGACGGTTTTGCTGTTCATTTATATTCATTTACATACACTCCCTGTTTTCTTCATATTTTATTTTGGAATTCGAGCAGACAGACGTCACTACACAAAATACTCTTAGGTAAAGTACCGGCATTAGAAATTTTGTTTCCGTAAAATATTTTCCTGTGACTCCGAGAAGAAAATGTTTATTGGACGAAATGGATGGCTAAAAACTCCCGTATTAAGGGACAAGCGAGGCCAAGGGACAAGCCGCGGACAAAGCGAGGTCTTAAGGTTCTTCGCACCTAAAATTGCCTATAAAGCAAAACCATTTGTGAGATGTATCTCTAAAAGTGGTGTATAAGAGTCTTTCGCAGCGGGAAGGATGAGGTCACTGGTTAGGGGTGCTACGCAACAGCTCTGCAGACGCCGTTACGCTGTACCGTGTTAATGGGTGGCTCGAAACATAAGTGCATTGTGCCAGTGTTCACAATGATTTGATAACCTGTGCGCTGCATGATTGCAACGACGCTGATTTCAAGTGCGAAGTTGAGCCTTCCCAAATATGGCCCCGTGTTGCCAAATGCGACTGAAAGAGCTTTACAAAACTGAGCTTTACAAACAAGAGGATACAAATGAAATACTGATTTTTATTCAGTTAGTACTCACTGCGTCTGCGGGAGGCGCGATCTCCATCCTAGATCAGTTGCGGCTAGCTACTGTCCGTTAAAAAAGTAGAAGGGAATCGGGTCGCCTGGCGCTCCACGTATGATGGGCACGACAACACTTGGTTAGTCATCCGAGCTGCATAGGAAATAGCAGACATGGGAGCGGCTGATAAAAAATCTACTTGATCTTTCTTCTGAAGAGTTGTGATTTTAATGTGGGCACAGATGCATTTCCTGTTCGAACAACTAGCAACACTAAAGCATTCTCGGCAAACGCCAAACATGTTTGTAGCCTTTTAGGAAACGTTGAGCAATTTCACAGTATTTCTGGAACATGCTACAAAGTAGTAGACGTCCCATTGGTTGGGGAAAAAAATTTATGCAGTTTTTATGCCTTACCGCACTTTATGCCTTATGCCTTACCGTACCGAACTTTATGCCTTACCGTACTTCTAGTATCGTCTGCTGGTACAAATTGTGTCAGACTTGTGGTCTTCTGAAGAAAGATCTATTTGTAGTGCACATAAGTTCCAATCAGCTGATTTCTGAGGGTATGTTTATGCCGCCAATCGCATTCGCGCTGGCCCGGGAATGCTGTGGGAGCGTTGTAACGTCTTGCTAAGGCGCAGACATCTTGGTAAGGCGCGCGGTTTGCTAAGGCGTTTGGGATGTTACGCAAACATAAACGCATTTTGACCACCGACCAGCAGTACATGACGCAGTGTTATCGATTCTGCATATAGATTATTGTGAAGACACTCAGGCTTCGCCTTCAAAGGGGCAATGAACACAAGCAAGAACTGTGCTCAATTTGAAAGAGCTAGACCTTGGTAGCTCAATCCACTCCATTCCAGCCAGGAAGGGCATTTCTTGACCCAAAAATGCAGGAAATGTTGAACTCTAAACTTTTGCGCCACAGTGACATAGTATGGACAGGAGTAATGTGTTACGGGTGGACATAAAAACATTTTTAACAGTGTGTAACTGGGTGTTAGCATCGAAGTTATAAACTCAAATAAGACTAGATGCCCCACGACAATCACTCATGCATGTTTTTGTTAGTGGTTAAGGTTGACGGACCACAACTGCAGTAACAAACTTTTCTCAAGTCATAGAAAAAGGGCCAGAAAGTGGCTGAATGTTGAATGTGTTTTTTTAAATATGTCGAATATTTTTCAGTTTACGAAAAAGGTGGTATTGTTATTATCGGTGGAAAGCCGCCTTTCTAATGAATCAAACTTGTGAATTGGCTTCATGGCCTTTTAGGCATGGAACGCGATAGCACAATGCTGCTCAGTGATGAGGAAGACTATAGTGCACCCGGCGCGAACACCCTGCAGTTCATCCATCACGTGTATTAGAAGCGATTGAGCCCAACGGCCGCGCTGATGTCATCGTACCGTGCGCTGATGGCGCCCACAACCTGCGAACTTCCCGCAACTGCTGCGCGCTATCCACTGAGGAAGCACCTTACGATTTCCGTGCCTTCGTAGGGTGCCGCAAGGTGGCGCTACGGAATCTTTTCCGAACACTCAACCTCACCCACGACGCATCCTTTTCCGCGACAACGAGCCAAAGGAGTACTGACACAAAATTTTGAAGCCGAGATAACTTGGGAGATAGATTGGTGAGAACACACATGCATAGCCTGCAAGATATCAGAGGCAAATGCAGCTAGAATTTATTTAAATTCAATTTTAAAATGTGCGTAACGCAAACGAGCACCTAGCAGATGTCCTCGCGAATCGACATCTACATGGAAACAACATCCCAAGACGTCACGAGTTTGTGTTGGTCGCTCCTGCACTGCCGGCGTTCCTCGCCGCCTAGCCGCTCCGTTCAGAGGTCGGAGCTTTTTCTCTCGAGCTAGAAAGAATCCTATCTTTGGCGGCGAAGGCGCCGGGATTTCGTTGGCTCTTGGGGCCTCTGCCCGGTACCTAAATGTTTCAGCGATTCAAGGCATTCTATTTTCATTGCTTTTTATTACACTGGATGTGTAAACGCGCCGGAAACACGGCAGGTGCACTGAGGGAGCCGCGTATACCACGAGCACGTTCATTGCGCGGGCGGCGGCCGCGGACGCGAAGTGGCGGTGGCAGGCGCCAAAGCACGAATGATAACATGTTACCCCTGCACTAAATGGAACTCAAGTCCAAACAAAGCTGCACATACAAGAAAGGAGGCAACGATGTCATGGCGAATAACATCAAAAATTGTCATCTGCACTGCTTACGGGAGCGGCAAGTGGATGTCCACCGCAGTTTTAAGCCTAAAACCTGTAGGCGGACCTGTAGGCAGACCGACCGGGTGCTCCCACCGCACGCGCCCCCACCAACTACCTCGAGCGTTGCACGTCGTTCTCTAGCCGCGGCAGCAATTTGCACTCGCAGCGCCTGTATCACGTCCACGGTCGCTTTTAAGGACGATAGTCTTTCTTGGAGTACTTAAGAGAAATTTTGGTCTGCCTGTGACTCGTTCCAGCCACACGGCCAAAGTGAAACAGAAACACCACAATAGTCTCATATAGCCACAGCCACATGCAAACGTTTACGTCCGGTGTTAATGTTCGTACTTATCAATATTCTTGAACAAGAAGAAGACATCACGCAAATATAAGGCAGAAAATCAATACATGAGTGATATTTGCAGTGCTCTTTTATTAAAAATTCACGGACACTTGATTTTTGCGAAAGCAAACGAAATACTATATCAACTGCACAAAATCGTCGCCTGTTGTTGCTTGCGCTACATGGCGGTATTATAAAAACTACAACAGCAACAAAAGGTTCTACTAGATAGGTTCCATGTTCCACTTGGAACACTCGTGGAGTAGGGCGACGTGGTTCTATAAACGTTGTAGTACGTTGCCTTGATTCACGCGCGTCTCCGCCGTACGGCAGCGCTGGCATCAATGCACCCAACTTGGAGCAGTGGAACCAGGTAAATTTAAATTGACTTGAGCAGACCTCTAGAGTGTTATCTTGGGCAGAACGAGACGGGAGAGGAACAGCATGAGAGGTGAACAAGAAGGAGTTACTTGGCAGGGATGTCAGTCGACTATCGTCTTGCGTCGACATTTGAAACGAAAAGAGCAGATATTCATTCTGAGGGAGCAGCGCAAACTAGACAGGACAAAGGGTGGGACACAACACGAGCGCGGCTTTATTAGAGTGATATGTATACGCTACAGCCGCGGGTTGCAGAAATTTATCAATGACTTTCGTTACTTTCAGTGAGCATGACTAGGTGTGGCTAGTTTGGACATCAATAGATAATGGCAGCTATCGTCTGCTGCGTCCTTTCTGAATATTCGCTTATTATAGCCACTGCTAAAATATTTTACTGATCCATCAGAACATCGCCGGCATATATACAGGGTGTTGCAGCTATCATGCACCGAGATTTAAAAAAAAAACAGAAACTGCATAACTCGAAGAAAACCTAGTGCATAAGGTTTGCAGTACTGTGAAGAAGCGGACAGTAATTTTTTCGTTAATGAGACTCACCTAATTAATTGTAATTAATTATCTAACTCGAGTATTACTGTCTTAATCACTGAAGCGTCAATGAGGCATTTGTAGGTAACCACGAGGTGCATCTAACTGCGGTATTTTCAGCAACGAACTCATTGCGTACTCATTAACTGACTGATAAAGAAAACCCGCCAAATATGAAAGATACCACGTGACGGTGCTTCCGCGCACATTGTAAAGCAGCGTCCCTAAATAAACTGATTGAAAAGTGAAAGCAACTGCTTCGCGTGTTACTCCCCCCCCCCCCCCCCCCCCCCCCCCCCCCCCAAGAGGCAGCGCATCACCTTGATAATGGCATGCGTGGAAGGAGCAGCAACAGCAAGATTCGCGGGGCGCGTGTGCAGATAAGGCACAAACTCGGTCGCGATTTCTTCTTTCTTTTGTTCATTTCATTCTGGCTAACCCAGAGGCAGCCTGTTTGAGAGCGTTGCTTTACGATGCGCCCGGAGGCGCCGTCACGTGGTATTTTTCATATTTCGATGGTTTTCTTTATCAGACAGAATAAATGTGTACGCAATTAGTTCGTAGCTGAAAATACCGCAGTTAGATGCCCCTCGTGGGTACCTACAAGTGCCTCATTGACACTTTAGTGATTACGACAGTAATACTCGTGTAAGATAATTAATTACAAATAATTAATTAAGTCTCACTAACGAAAAAACACTGTCGGCTTCTCCACAGTACTGCAGACATTATGCACTAGGTCTTATTCGAGTTACGCCGTTACCTTTTCTTTAAATCTTGATGCATTATAGCTGGGACTCCCTGTATATATACAGGGATTATATACAGGGATTTCGTTCGCGGTGGGTATATACCCACTGCGAACGAAAGTCCTTCCCTTGGAGTTCCAACACCTGTTATTTTGCAATGCGTGGGTCGCTTCTATTCCCCATTACTTTATTATTTCAACCCCTTTCAACCCCATTGGCTACTCTTACTTCTAGCTCGTGTAGCGGTAGCCACCCCGTCGTGATCTGAGATAACTATTTTAACAAAACACTCCTAAGGGAAAAAAAAACTTTTAAACGTTGGTTGACCCGCATATGTTCCAGTGGCTCATACTGCGGTAATATTCTTTATGGAATCCCCATAATTCTGCAGTTTATTTGGTATAGACCATTCTTCTTACAACTGATCCACTTGCTGCAATGAAAGAACAAAAATGTCGAGTAGTAATCACGAATTGAAAATTGAAATTGAAAATCCTTAGTGTTACAACCATCATTACCGTTATTTGCGGCACATTTCACCTGATTATTCATACCTTGCTGCTGCATTTGTCATTGTTTGTTCTGTTATACGATACGAGTACACTACAGCCGCAGGTTGCAGAATGTTATCCATGACTTTCCCCATTTTCAGTGAGTATAAATACCGGTGGATAGTTTGGACATCATCAGATAATATTTGGCGACTATCGTCTGAAGCGTCATTTCGGTATATTCGCTTTACCACGGCGACTGTTATCCTCATTATCACTGCGCTTTTTTCGCAAAGTTTTTCTGATGCACAGGAAGATCAGCAGCATCGGCTTGTATCTATCCACTGCTAACGAAAGTGATTATACAATAACACTATCGGCCGTCAGGCATTCGATAGGCGTGGCTTGAGGTCTTTGGGAAGGGCCTTCGTCCTGCTGTAGACATAACCAGGCTTAAGAAAAAAATAAATATAAAACTGAAGTCCCTCCCATAGAGTTCCAACCGCTGATACTTTGCAATGCGTGGGTCCATGATTTTCCCCAGAGCGTTTGACCTACTTATTCTTGCTGTTGTATTGGTTATTGTTTGTTCTAGTCTTACAACCATGATTACCCTTATTTGTAGCACATTTGACTTGATTATTCATACCTTGCTGTAGCATTTATTATTGTTTTTCCGTTGTATCTATTATAGAGCGCCAAAATTGTAAGAAAAGTATGTCTAGCCAGCCTCCTAAAATCCCTGTAATGAAGATCGAATTATCAAGAAACAAAATAACTGAATAAATAAATAAATAAATAATCCCATCTAGCGAAACATGTACAGGAAAATTGTATTTCACTGGCACTAGGAAGAACGTAGCCAACGCTTATACCGAGCTGCCTCTTGCTACATATCGAGCATATTAGACAGATGTAGTTCGGCGTGCGCTCTAACTAAATCGGGTAAGTCGGCTGATAGTCGGAAGGAGCGCGCACCCCGGAGAGAGAGAGAGAGAGAGGACCACTTTATTTTACAACTGGGATTTAGGGGGGAGGGATGGCCGAAGCCCATACGGCTTCGGCGACCGCAAGAGCGGAGCGGGTCACGACTGGAATTGCGCAGTATACGCTAACGCCCTAACGATGCGATGCTATACACGCAACGGCTTGGAGCTTGCGGAATGCTCCTGCCCGGCGAGGAGGCAGCTTCCAAAATGGCTGCTGCTCCGGCTACGACGGCGGCAGGGTGCGAGAGAGCCGGTTCGCCGACTGAAATTGCCGACCGGGCCGTGTGTTTCTCATTAGGCGAGAAAGTTTCTGTTATAGCAGGCATACCGGCCAGAAATGAACCAGCAAGGACAACCCGGATGGCTCCGGAAGTGGGTGGCGGTGATCGTGTGCGTGTCGCGGTGGTGGAACGCGCGCAGTGTTTGTGCGGCTCGGCGGCCTGTTCTTCGGGTATTCAAGAATTGCCGCCTGCGCGCCGAGAGTGGCGGCCTTGACCAATGCGGTCCCGGAATAGGGACTACACCTGTGCGGAGGGCCACAGGCCCTAACTCTCTTTTATTCTGATCAAAAATAAAGTTTAACTCCTCCTCCTCCGTCGCCGCACCCTGGGGTGTGAGTCAAGAACGTTGCGTTACCCTTGTGAAACGAGAAGGGTTTGTAGTTGTACTCCACAAATAAGAGGGAGTGAGCAATAAGAATGCTTCCTATATTTTGTTGAGTTGCTACACCCGAGTGAAGTGTATCACTAAACCGCCGTGTCAGCCTACCCGGTGTTTCATTTTGCGCGACGCATTAGCGTCGCACGCCATGCTCAGTAGTATTTGTCGCATGGTCCTGGCATACTAGAAAAGTGAATAAAATGAGTATGCTGAGCACTGCGTGTTGCTTAAAACTTTGCGCTGCGCGGTTGAGCAAAACAGTGCCGACGGGTGTATCGTATTTTCCCCTTATACTGAATCAAGTTAAGAGGGTCTTTTTTATCGTACTTTCAAGATTTTTACAATCGAAACCAGCGCTAATGCATTGCACAAAAAAAGAAAAACCTGCCACCTACAGCTCGCCTTGGACAACCACGTAAAAATTGGCAAATTTTGCATTGCGTTCAACAGATGGCGCCGCAACGGGTTAGCGCACGCTACAAAAACGCCGTACAAAAAATAGCAGCATCTCCAATCCGTGCATGATGGCGAGGGTGCGGAGTACGGGATCTCGAAATGACATCCGAGTTGCGCCCTGAGTGGAATCCGATTTGCGCCCGGGCCGTCATTCCATTTGAGCCGTGATGCACCTTGATTATTCCCTAAATGAAACTGCAACTCACGGCTCAAATCAAAATTCGCTTGATTTTTGCTTGATGGTGGTGTGCGCACGGATGGACGCGGACGAACATTGGGAGGTCCTAAGGTACTCCGCACGTTACAGGCGAGGGAATAAGCCGTTTGACTCTCGGGTGCTAACTCACGGTCGTTGCCCAGTGGGTAAGACGACTGACACTAATTCTATCTGGTCTACCAGACACAGGGTCGAATCCTGCCGGTGCGTGTGTGATTTTCTGCGCTTGTAAATGCTATGCGCACGGACGCGGACGGACATTCTGCTGTCCTTCGGTACTGCGCCCCTAAAACTATTCATGGGGGCGTCGCGACGAGCATACGCTCCGATTTGCGCCCAGCAGCACGCTGAGGCCCAGAACGCCTAACTGAATCTGTCTATTATCGCATCTTCCTTTCACGCCAACACGCCTAACCAGTTTCCTGTTGGTGTCTGGCTTCAAAGTGTAGGCCGTTCTCGTTGCCGGTTCGCCTGTGTCGGCTCGAAGGTCAACGGGCGCTCAACTGAGAACGTGAGCCTTAACCCCGCGCAAACCCTACGGTTTGGACAAAGGAATCGGCAGCAAAACACCAGCCTTAACCTCCATTCTCTAGGGGGAGAGAAGAGGACCTGACCAACGCCGCCTGGATCAACATTGCCTAACGCGTCGCCCGCTTTCCAATGGGATCAGTAGAGACGCTTAGTTCAGGCCACGGAGGTTCAGGCACTCATCCGCTATGTGGCGCGCGCCGGCGGACGTCCCGCCTTACATAACTGCTCGCGAGTCACGAACGCTGCGCCCACTTCTACGATGCGTGTCTGTCATCTTGCCTGTTTGGTTTCAAAAGCCGTTTTGCTCACATCCAAAAATATCACGTGCTTGTAAATTTCAGGAGATTATAGAAAATAAAAGGATAAGCAGTTGAGCATCCAGCCACGCTGTAAGGGCACTGCTACCGTACAGTCCTCAATTTTAAAACTATGTGCCGATGCGGAGTGCGAACAGCGTGGAAAAAAGAAGGCCGAAACGCAGATGGGACAGAGGGGGATGCCCTATTCAGAACATTTCGGGGTCCGGGATCCCAGTACGTAAGGGCGCAAAGCCGGCATCAGCCTGCCGTACCACGACTGGTTTGGCGTCCGCCGTGGCGCAGGCGGTTTTGTCAGCGTCAGACCAGGACAGACAGGCATAGTGATAAACAAGAAGGCGTAGGAGCTAAGGAGCGCCCCCTTGGGGACGCTAGACAAACTGTCAACTATTTTGCGTAGTTTCCGAGAAGCGGAGCTGGCTGAGCGGGAAAGGGTAGGAGACAGCAGCAGGTGAGTGGCTGTTTGGCCATTTTTCGTTCACGCGTCAGGCAATGATTATACAGGCGGGGTTGACCTGACCTACAAGACCACTGCGCCCTCTGTCGGCGGGTCCGGGAACCTGCTCCTACCGCTGCGTGACGCACGACCTTCACGAGAGTCACGAAAAGGCTTGCCTTACAACAGACCCGCTGCTAAAATCTAAAACGCACTAGAAACTGTATTAAACGTCTCTCACCAGGGTGGAACCCCGAAAAGGGTGACCTGCTGACCCCCTTAACTGAGCGTTCTGACGGTAGTCAGTCACTGCAAAAGGATATATACGCGATGCCATACAATTCGAGCAGTGTGGCAATTCAACATTCTAAAGTTGATGTGGTAGTCTAGGAACGATGTTCCGAATACCCCAGATGGCCGCTGAACGCAGTGTCGCGTCGCAACTTGCCCTTGCTCCCGCGTTGGGATTTCTTTGTGTCAACAACTAATCGCGTCGGGTTAAGTGCATTATAGTAAGCGACAATGTGCTTAGCCTCTGTGAAACGCAGAATCACGTAGAAAAGCTTTTATTTTTTTGCGTTTAGTAGCATCACAAATTTTAGCAACACATGTAGTGGTGGTTTGGAGACAGCTAGCCCTCTAAAAAAGATCAAATTTACAAATGTCTGACAGTCCGGTGCACTTTAAGCGAATCTCTTGCGACACGTCGCATTGCCCAGATTGGGCATTCGGAAGAAACCATTTCAAGCCAATTTTATGATATATATATTTGTCGAGCTCCTTACAGAACCGGATAACGCAAGCTTCAAAAGTTTAATGCAGCCTACTGAATGGAGAACGACCAAACTTTCCAACCCCGGACAGTTCCCTCCAAAGAGAAATGGGAGCGATGCCCCAGCGGGAGCTGTAAGCTTCAACATTCGATACGCCAAACCCCATGCTCACAACTTCCACGAGGTATGCTTTTTTTACGAGCAGCGGCTGCTCGGATGCGCACTTGAGCTGCGCAGCAACCAGCAAAACCTGTGCGCAATTACTAGCCATAACATTGCAGGCACATCAGGCGCGGCGAACTTGCTGAACAAGCTGAAGTGTTCAACTAGCTGAAGAAGTCCATGCTGTAAATTGCAAGGAATAATTTTTATTCATTATCACGGAAGGATAATCGGCTTGATTGCGCTCACCTCGATATAGCCATTAGAGCTGTGCACGGGCCGAAAATTTGGGCCCGAGCCCAGCCCGGGCCCGGTGCTTATCGCAGTAGACTCGGCCCGACCCGACAAAAAAGGCCGACGGGCCGTCCCGGCCCGGCCCGAGACCTTAACCTTATGGCCCGGGCCCGGCTCGGCCCGGCTGTGTGTTTCCAACCCAAATATTGTAGGAGCCCGCGCCTGATTGGGACATCTTAAGGGAAATGACCTTAAATGCATCTTAAGGGAAATGATAACCGGCAAAACCAACATTAAACGGGCAAAACAACCCCAATTAAACATAACAATTATGCACATATCCCTACCGCAGCTGTCCTTCGCTCAGCTACATACGAAAGAATTGAAACCGACATAAAGGTGACCGACAGAACCACCCAACCTAAAAAAAGATGAACCACAAACCACCCAACCACGGACAAATTCATGGTAATATTGAAAAATATTCAAGAAAAGTAGCCGAAACCAAAATGGCCCAAACCACTGAAAAGTAAAAAGTAAAAAAAGAGCTGGAGCTCACGTAACGGGAACAAAACCACCCGGCATTTTGTGTAGAATTTCATAATGTTCCATAAATGCATTAAAACAAGTAATTAAAAATAGAATGGCACCTTGAGCATTTGAACCTGATTCTTGCGATTCCTATGCAGAAATGGAACCAGTATGCCAGGGGACCAGCCGGTTCGTGTTTGTGTAAACAGGGTGTGTACTTGCTTTGTTCTTTAGTCAGTATACGTTTCCTTTTCTCAAGAGTATATAGGGCTGTCAGACTCGGTCCCTTCTTTTTATCGAGACGCAAAGTACACGCGTGCATTTATGCACATTTTATCGTTGCCGCTTCGCTACGTTCTATACCGACTCATATCGCTTATTTATAAAGTTTCAATCATATTAAGTGTTACTGTTTAGGCAGCTGTTGGCGCATTTAAACCACCCTACTCCATTGTTGCGCTTTTCCTTTCGTCTTCGTCTGCCGGCCACGACGCCCGAGGGCGCAGGCCCCTCCTACCACCAGCTACGCTCACCACGATGTTTTCCCGCAGAAACAAAGAGCAAAACTAAAGTTGAATTGTCACCTCAGTCTTTGTCAGCTTCACTTTTGTTGGCTCAGAGAAGGAAACGCAACTCTGAATAGGGCACTGCTACAGAAAACAGATCGAGACGCAGGTTTCTCTGGCAGTGTTTGCACTTCACAGTGTGCCATCTTGAAAATTTCTTTTCGCCCGAACTTCGAGGTGGAAACTAGTCACGCTGAATGGTCATTCCTTGTACTTCCTGGCGCGGTGAGTCGCTGAGCCGCATGCATTGCTAAGTTCATCCCAAGGCATGCAGTTGCAGATCTCTCACACTTACCGGCTTGCCGTATACGCCCACATGTGCCTCAGGACCTAACGATAAGTCCCGGGGAATGTAAGAAGAAACCTGACCCGTGCTTTTACCGCGTCATCAACATGTAGTTTCTGTGATATCATAGAAAACCTAAGTATTGCTTCACTGTGCCGGGCCAGACCGGGGCGTCAGGATGGCACGGCCTGTCCGAAGCATTTACATTTCGGCCCGAGTCCGGCCCGGGCCCGGGTGACAAGTAAGTCGGGTGGCCTGAGCCCGGCCCGCGGGCCGGGCCGGGCCTTGGCTGTTGGTTAAGC
The DNA here is from genome assembly GCF_048455015.1 of Haemaphysalis longicornis. Lineage (NCBI taxonomy): Eukaryota > Metazoa > Arthropoda > Arachnida > Ixodida > Ixodidae > Haemaphysalis > Haemaphysalis longicornis. The sequence goes on along the minus strand of NW_027526460.1, from coordinate 144,215,200 downwards.
CCGAGCCTGTGCACACCTCTAATAGCCATCGCAAACAGCGTCGCAAGCAGCACAATAAATGTGTAGTATTTCCGTGCATCCTGCGTCTGCATGCACCACTTCACCCTATCCTCTGAAACAGTGAAATCGGTGATGAATTGAAAATTTTGAGCCCCTTATACGTAGAGCTGTTTTTTGTGAGTCTTTGCTAAAAATGACCTAAACGCCGCCGCACACTCCAGTTTGAAGTGTAAAGTGTCAGGTAGAAATTTCGAGTTACTACCTAAAGAAAATTACCCAGCATTAGAAAGGTAAAAAGCGCCGTAAATTAAACCTGAAGTTTGAGTCTCGGTATTGTTCATGAGTAACCCCTAAAGCAAAACAATCCTAACACCATATAACATGAATCTTCTTTCACGCACGCTAGTGAAACAATACAAAAAGCGCTGATTGCAGGACGTTGACAGTAAAATGGTGTCAACCGTAAGCCGACTACGGCAGTGTTTCTCTCTGGAGGTGGTGACATCATGCATCTCCTAGGCAGGGTCTTTGTGTTAACCTTACGTGCGCACTATCGTTCACATGGTAGGAGTGCGCAACTCATGACAGTAATGGCAAGGGGGAAACAGGCTGCTAAAATCTAGCTCTGATCGAAAGCACAGAAGGCAGGAAGCGCTCACCTTTCAGAGCCCACTCCTGCGTCGGGCAGGTAGCTTCCACTTCTTCCCTTCTACGGCTTGGCACATACCCACCCCGGGAGAAGAAACAAAACAGAAAAATTGGTGGGTAATTACTCCGGACTCTGTGCATAAGTGAATGCTCAATTTATGCGGGTTTGATTCCGTTTTATGGTCGGGCCTGCGAAACAAATTGCGACAAGATAATACCGGTGTAAAAAATGAAGGAAGCTCACGCTAACGCGCAAGACTTGAAGGTAGCGATGCTTTACGCAACCTTCACGACCACCACGACGGCTAAGTCCACGATTGGCGCCGATTTGCTTCTCCTTCGCTGCCGCCACGACGATTACTTCATCAATGTTGTTACGAGTACGAGCTTCGTTTTTCTTTTTTTTTTTTTTTTTTTGAAGTGATACTCTTGGACATCACCTCGGAGGGGCGTACGCTAAGACCTGTCTTTGCAGTTTCGAGCAAGTGCTGCTACGATGTCGGCCAACGCTGGAGTTTTTTTTTTTTTTTTTGCAAATCTTCGCCAATCTTACTAAGCCGATATGCTTGGCTTGACAAACGTGCGCCATTGGCGCTGGGCGGTCGTCGCAAGGCATGCGCACGCCCTCACGAGCACCTGGCATTTTCTCGGTTTTCTGAACTGCCGGGTGGTCACCGCAATCTTGGCCAATCTCTAAGTGGGTATGCTTGACTTGACGAACTTGCGCAGGGGACGCTTGGCGGTCATCGCGAGACACGCACGCACGAGCGCGAGGCGTTCTCTTTGTTTTGTTAACTGCCGGGCGGTCGCCGCGATGCCCGCGCTTGCAATTTCTTGGTATTTTTAGCTGCGGTCATGAAAAATTACGATTTGATAAAGAGCTTTCCTCTTAAAATCAAGAACAAACTTTAGGACAAAGTATAAACCCTTGCTGTGGTGTGGTGAATGCGCAAGCAGTATTGTCCAATGGCCCAACGTGTGATCAAAGCCTCATCATGATCAATTTTTTCGCATATTTTTCTTTCTCGCCCTTGTTACGGCTGCGTCCCGCAACCTACCTGGGTTATAATTACGTAGACGTATCGCAACATTACCGAAACGTGTGGAGTTACGACATGCCAAACATTGTTGAACTGTTTGTACATCAAGCAGTGGATATGATGAGACAGCGCTAGAGCTGAAAGCGAAACGTTAGGGTCCAACCACATGGATGCGGAATCCTCCATGTACTCGGCCATAGACTTGGCGTACGGGCTCGTAGAAGTGCGTACTCGGGTGTAGACTGGCGGAGAGCTTGGATTATTTTACGTGGCGAAGGGTAGGATGCAAGGTTGCGTACACTCACTGAGTGGTTTTCAAGCGCCTTTCAGGTCTCTTTTATAATATTGATGTCGAACATTACGGTACTTGATTTCAATATGTAGTTGTAAGCAGAAGAAGCTTCGTGAATCAGTGAGCTGAAAATCCAGCGCATGTGATACTGAAATTGAAACGAACACGCCGGGGAGTGGCTGGGCCAAGACGAAGCTTTTATTGCGATAGCGCGGGTTAATAGAGGGTTTTATTACAGCATTTGTTGCCTTTGCGTACGCTAAACGCTAAGTTTTTGCGTCCCACTACGTAAACACCGCGAGCGGAGTTTTAGTAGAGCGTCTCATCAGTTTTGCGTAGCGGCAAGCTAATGCATACGGCGCCATTTGTCTAATGTTTTGCGAAATGATTCGCCGGCTGATTTGCGAGCGGAGTGCCGGAGTGCTTGGAGATTTTACGACCACCCAAACAATTGTAAACAAACGCTTTCCCGTTAGTATTGATTGCAACATGGCCACAGCACGGTCTGAATATTCTCTTACCTGAGTACGTTCCATAAAGACACCGTTGAAGTCCCGCGGAACTTCTTCCGTGCAATCGCACAGAACGCCCTGAACCGAATGCCCTGGTTTGACGCATACATTTTATTCAACTTCAAAACAATTCAGAGAGGCGTTAGGAACGAACGCAACGTCACGACATGCGTTGCAAGTCTGACCTGCGATAGACCGGCGATCGGTTGCCTCCTCCTGCCCGTTGTATATTCGGCACTCACATCGCGCGCGGTTTGCGGGGTGGAACTGCAAGTCACTTAACTCTGGCGCTCAAGCCGAGAGGGCTTTTAGCCACGCACACTGTACATACCCGATTACCCAATGCGAGGTTGAGTCGTACGTCGCTCGAGAAAGAACATGGGAAGCACTGTCCATCCAGAAAATGGGAAGCACTGTCCACCCGTAGAAACACAACGTCGCATTTCATCGCGAACGCGCCCACAACACACACACACACACACACACACACACACACACACACACACACACACACACACACACACACACACACACACACACACACACACACACACACACACACACACACACACACACACACACACACACACACGCACACGCACACAACACACACCACGCACGCACACGCACGCACACACGCCCATACGCGCATGGACACGCACATGCACACGCCCACGCACACACACACACACACCGCTTCGGTCGCTGGCCTGGCTACAAAGCTTCGTTCGGGCAGTCGACGATGTCACGACGATACGGAGCTGCGCGAGAGGCGATGTGCTAAGCACTCGACGTATTTAAAAACACAGGGGCAAAGAACTTGGTTCATCGGGAGCAAATTACTGTCGACAGAAAAGCGGAATCGTGAATGCTTGCCGGGCTACTTTCTGCCATGTTGGAAACGCAAGCGGCCTCCCGTACGCACGCCATTTCGCTGAAATAGCGTATGCTCGTCTTCCGTCCGCTAAACGCAGATGCGGCTTAACGTACGGCGCATGCACAGTGAGTACTACACAAAGAAATAGCGTTCGCTAACTGTTTGCGTACGGCTGCGTACGTTATTCTAAAACTCTATAATGTAGCGTTGTGCGAGAGGGGTTAAGAGGGAGGGAAGGAGAAGGAGCAGTGGTGATAACCGCGGCTTCGGCTGGCGTGACGTCACAGATACATCATTTCGCTCCCCCTACGGTGAGTAACGGTCTGGCGGTTTGCGCTGCCGGCCCGACCAACGCAACACCGGAGTTGAGGTGCTCCCGGCGATCTCGTTGCTTGTTGGCACTCCCCTCGGTGTTCCTCCTGCTAGGGGTCCGCCGGCAGTTTCCTGGCACCCGGAGTCACTGGCTTCTTCCTGGTCGTGCTCCAACTCCCGTGGCTTCATTTGGTCGCTGTGGCGCCGAATGGTTTCCCCCTCCAGATCGTCTGCGTTCACTAGGCGGGCTCCGTCTGTGGATGTAATGCTGGCTGGAGTCCACTGCTCGCCTCGCCCGAAGTTCCTCACCCAGACTGGCTCACCGGGCTGCCACACATCGAGGGAGGGACGGTCAACTGGCGAGGGCGGAACGGATACTGCGTTCTCCAGCCTGGAGCGAAGATCGTAGCCCATTAGGAGTTGCGCTGGTGTCTGGCCCCCGGCCTGCGGCGACGTGCGGTACCTGTGCAGAATCCTCGCCAGGCGGTTTTTCAGTGACCCCTGCACATTCTTCTTCGAAGAAAACTTGACACTACGAACAGCCCTCTCCGCGAGCCCATTGGACTAAGGTTGATACGGGGCTGTTCGGAGGTGTACTATGGTATTCAGCTTCATAAAATTGCGAAATTCCCAACTCGTAAACTGTGGGCCATTATCGGATACCAGCGTCCGGGGCAACCCGACTGTACTGAGTGCGCAGAGCCTCTATGGTGGCGTGCGTGGAGAACTCTTCATGAGTATCGCTTCTATCCACTTACTGTGTGAGTCCACCACAATCAGTAGCATGTGACCATCGATCGGCCCCGCAAAATAGATATGCAGCCTCGACCAACGCTCATCCGTTTCCGGCCATGCAACAGCGGGTTTCTTGGGGCATAGGGTCAGCTTGGATGTAACTGGGGCAGGACTTAACCATGTGCTCAATGTCCTTATCGATCCGGGGGTACCACATCAAGGAGCGCCCTAGCTGCTTCATTGAGCAAATTCCTTGATGGGTATCATGCAGCAGACGTAACATTACTGCTCGGGCATTCTTGGGACGACCACTCGATGGCCTCAGTAGAGAAGCCCGTAACTCCCCGTTATCTCAGCCTTCCTGTTGAAGTATAGCATCAAGTGCTGATCCTCAGGCCCCAAATTTCGTGGCCACTCCTCCTGCACGCATTGTCGCAGCTTTGCTAATTCGTCATCGAGCGCCGTGAGAGTGACCAGTTGCTTCGCAGACATGACACCATCATTGAGGGTTTCCGTGAGCAGGACATACTCACCGTCTCCAGTTTCTTCCTGCGTCTGTGGCTGGGAAGTTGCCGACGTGGGGAGCCGGCTGAGGGCATCTCCTGGAATGTTGTCTTTCCCGGGCTGGTGTTCGATGACGTAATCGTATGCGCTCAGCAGCAGGGCCCATCGCTGGATTCGCGCAGGGGCCATCACGGGTACTGGCGTGTCTGGATGAAAAAGTCCCACAAGCGTTATGGTCCGTCATCAATGTGAAAGTATTGCCCAGTAAATATTGTCGGAATTTCGATGCACCAAAACAAGTGCCAAGTCTTCATGCTCCATCTGCGAGTAATTTTTCTCAGCTTCCGTCAATAATCGAGAACGGAACCCTATGGGCCGAAGTACCCCGCCCCCGACATCGTGTGAAAGCACTGCGCCGATTCCGTCCGGGGAGGCATCGCATTCCAGGACTAGCGGCCTGTGTGGGTCAAAATGCGCCAGAAAATCTGCGGATTTGAGAATGTCTTTCACATTGCTGAATGCCTGTTGTTGAGTGGTACCCCGCTCCCACTTAGCTTCCTTCTTGAGTAGTTGATATGAGGGTGCCATGGTGGTCGATGCGTTAGGGAGAAAGTTGTGGTAGTACGTGACCATGCCAAGGTACGACCATAATTCTGCGGGATTCCGCGGTGCCTGAAACTCCAGGATGGCGTCGATGTTCTCCGTCTTTGGTTGAAGACCTCGAGCGCTGATTCGATGTCTCAAAAAATCCACCTCTGGTTGGCGGAACTTGCCCTTGCCTGCGTTCAAACGCACGCCATATTCCTGGACACGCTTCAATACTGTGCGCAGTGTGGTGCAGTCATTGCGTTTCTCTGCCACGATGACGTCATCTAGGTGACCTGAAGACCCGGAAGCCCCTGCAAAATGGTCTCCATACGACGTTGAAACACGGCCGGCGCGGACGCCACTCCAAAAGGCAGGCGAGTGAAGCTGAACAGTCCCTTATGCACGTTTATGGTCATGACTATATGGCTTCCTCATCCAACGGAAGCTGGTTGTGCGCCTCCCGCAAGTTTATCGTGGTAAAAACTTCACCACCGTTTAATGTCGCCAGGATATCCTCCACCCGTGGCACTGGATATTGCTCAGTGTGACAGGCTTTGTTTACCGTTAGCTTAAAATCGCCGCAAAGGCGCTGCAGCCATTCCGTTTTACTGCCGGTACCACTGGCGCGGCCCACTTCGAATGAGGCACCGGGACAATAATACCCGCTCCCGAAAGGCGGTCCAGTTCCACGTCGACCTTTGTACGAAAAGCATAAGGAACTTCGCGTGCTTTCCAAAATTTTGGCACCACGTTTTCTCGCGTCTCGAAGTGTACCGGAGCCCCTTTTATGAGTCCTTAACCTGGCGCGAACACATCAGCGAATTCTGCTAGCAACCGGTCCGCGTTAGTGTCGTCAGCACCGACTTACGGCAGTTGCACATCTGACGTGTTCACGTTCATGACCGGTGCCTCGAGCATGTGGAACGCTTGAATCAGGTCGCGTCCGCACAGGTTGGGGCCGGAGCAACCAAGGACTTGCAAAGATCCATCTGTCGACCTGTTTCCGCACGAAACCTTGAGCTTAAGTTGTCCAAGCGCTGGAAGCCGTCCCAGGAAGCAGGTCAGTTTCAATGGTGAACCGGGAAGCTTGGGTTACACTGCTTTGTTCCGCTCATATGTGGGCCACGTGATGACCCAAACCGATGAGCCTGTGTCGACCTGCGTGTCTACTGGAACCCCAGCACACTCCAAGGTGCGCACGATGGGTTGCGTAATGCCGACGTGGCCGATATTACTGTTCGCTGCCTCCAGCGCGAACATACCCTCTGTGCCCGTGTCTTCCTCCCGCGAAGACAAGGCGTGTACTTGGAGCACTGGTGGCACCACCCCAAAACCACTCTCACGGCGGCAACAGGCTCGGGCGATATGACCTCGTTGTTTGCACCTGAAGCATGACCCCGAGCGGAAGTGGCAATCCTCGGGCCCGTGCCCTTTTTCTCCGCAGCGGTAGCACGCAACAATCTGTGGCCGGCTTCTTGGGCGATAGGACTGGCCTCTTAGCGCATGCACACTTCCCTCAGTGGCGGGGCTTACTATCTCTTGCGCGTTGGGTCGGCTTCGACCATTTCGGCTGATATCGCATTTTCTTCCGCTTCGCTCCTCGTCAGCTGTGGTTTCGCGAGTAGCTGTCGACGCACTCCTGCGCTTCGCAGTCCACACACGATGTGATCTCGTAGCATTCTATCCAACGATGTGTCCTTGACCGGTTCGCCGGGCAGCTGGCTGCTGGTGAAGAACTTATAAGACTGCGCTATCTCGTTTAGTTGCAGCGAAAAGTGCTGCTTAAGCAAGGCTACCACTTGTGGGTACGAAAGTTCATTCACCTTATCCGGAGCACAACGTCCGCTCAGTACGTCCATGGTGTGGGTGGACAGTGCAGTCACCAGCAGGGCCCGCTTCTTTGTGTCTTCCGTGATGCCATTTCCCTCAAAGAAGGCTTCCAGCCGAACCTGGTAAGCGGGCCACTTGTCGCTCGTCTCGTCCAACTGCGGCGGGCAGGCGTATACTCCCGTGGGTGCGGCGTTCATGGCGGACTGAATTGACGCCCCGTTCTCATCCCATCCTCGTCGCCACTGAAACGAACACACCGGGGCGCGTATTCCCGAACCATATCCCGTAGGGGCCCAGGCCCCCCCCCCCCCCCCCACACACACACCCTTCCAACGGCAACGTCACAGCGTGACGTCCCTTTCTCTTCGTGCGCAACTTCATGCGACGTGGATATTTTTTTCCTCGTTTTGGACGGCGGCCGATGGTTTCGCTCCGTACGCGAGGCTGGGGCTGCGGCGCTGGGGAGCTGACGCATATTTAGTAGACGTAAAGGCCCAACCACATGCAGCGTACTTTCGGCGTTTTCTCGCGTGGCGACGCGAGCTGACGCGCGAGCACGCCGATGTCTACGCTCGCCAGATACCGGCGTCGACGCAGCGCAGCGCGAGAAAGCAGCGGAAACCTGGCAGCAGCGGTCGGGTTTCACGTCCTTCCCGTGCTTTGGGGTCATTCCTTTCAGCAGAAGAGAATCAATTCCTTTTTAACTTGCGGTTATCGGCTGCCTGGAGACAAACTGCAAGCTATTTCTGTTCGAAAGCGCTCATTCATTTGTGGCTTGTTTGGTTTTCATCGCGAAGATCGGGTATTTCGATAGCTTTTTTTTAAGTTAAATAAGGAGTTCTGGCTACGTGGCTTGCAGTATTAGCATGATGGGGCTTTGCTGCAAGATTGGTGCGTGACGACCAAGCCTTATCAAAGCGTGAATGCTAGCGGCGCATGCCATTCCATTCGTTGCTACCGTGGCTTGCGTAGGGGAGGCCGAGGTTTCGCGATAGCTTTTCTTGACACAAATAAGGGGGCTGTGGTTACATCACTTGTAGTAATAGCATAAATGCCCTCGGATCCAAGAGGGGTGCATAAGAAACAAGCGCTCAAATCTCTCAAACATGACCAAAGCAAATCACTCGACAATATTCGTTGGCAGCCTCTGTTGAGGTACCAAATTCTTGAGATACTCGTCTTCTCCTGGTGGGGCCTCATGGCATAATCTCTTACTTCTATCAGGTTTTTTGTGAATAGATCAGCCCTGTATTGGCGGCGGTCTTTGAAAACATCAAGAACACAAAACTGCTACCACCCTCCATGCGGGGCAGTAACTTAGTCCTCATCCCCCAAAAAACCTACCATATCACGCCACCCAACGTGGAAGACTTCAGGCCTATCAGTCGTCTTTCCACCGACTATAAAATTCTAGCCCGCATCCTGGCCAAACACCTCGAGACAGCCCTCAGTAGTGTACTGGGTCCTCACCAGACATGCGGGTTTAAGGGACGTTTCATCAACACCAACCTGCACCGCATGCGGACCATCTGTGAGGTGGCGGAATCAGGCATTCACCTCTTAGCTGTCCTACAACTCGACCTTAAAAAGGCCTTCGACCAGGTTGACCACGCCTTCCTGTTCAAGCTCCTCGGTCAATATGGGGTAGGGAATACAATGATCGAGTGGATAAAAATCTGCTACACCTCCATCACCACCAGCATAATCATAAACGGGGAGGAGGGGCGCCCATCGACATCGGTAGGTCACTCAGACAGGCGTGCCCTATGTCCCCGATCCTTTTCGCATTGCATATTGAACCACTTTGCAGGATGGCAACAGCGTCCAAGTCAATCAAAGGCTTAATTCTCGGCGACGAAGAGCTCAAGGTGTTGGCTTACGTGGACGATGTTGCGTTTGTGTGCTCCTCGAGAGAGCAGGCAGGGGAGGTAGGCACACTGGCTGAAGCATTTTGTCGATTCTCGGGGGCTTAACTCAATCTTTTGAAGTCAGACGGTGCATGGCTAGAGGAATGGCCCACCAAACCACAACAACTCTACGGAGTTCGATGGAGGGAGGACATCACCCGCTACCTGGATGTAAACGTAGAAAACGGCACAGCCATCGCCCCCATATGGCAGACGAAACTGGCAGCTGCTAAAATGAACTTGAAACCCTGGAGAGTGCGACACATTGCCCTCTTCTCTAGGGCACGTGTCTGCAACGCCGTGGTATACCCGGCCATCTTGTACGCGGCCCGTGTCTCGACCATTGACGCAGGCTCATTGGCCAAGCTACATGGGTTGTTCGGTGTTTTTGTCTGGCGATCCACGTACGAGCCCATGCGCCGCACCAACGTTTTCTGGAGTGCTGAAGCCGGGGGGCTTGGGCTCGTCAACATAGAGCTTAAACTAACTGTGCAACGATTTCTGTACTTCCGAGATCACCGAGATGGCTTCCTCCAGGCGGCAGTGAAAAATGTAGGCACGTTGCACCTCACCCCTTGGCTCGTAACAACAGCGGAGCTCCAAAGTGGTGCCCATGCAACAGGTTTTTACAGAGAAGTGGCGGGGGCGGTGGCCCTCTTACAGGAACGCTTCTCGTGGGGAATACCTCTGCTCAGTGAAACCAAGGAAGTTGTATTAGGACTTCGTAGAACTGACCCTCCCACCACCCATGTACCGCCTACCACCCCTTGGTCGGCCGAAAAGTGACGTCCTGTGGCGAGTACGGACGCTCCCTATCCCGACCGGCTCGAAGGACTTTTTCTTCCGCTTTCACGCGTGTATACTTCCTACAAAGGCAAGACAGGAAGAACGCGGTTTTTTTCTGCCGGGAGGGGCCAACGGTCTACTGTGCGGAAGGAGGGAAACGGTCGAACACGTATTCATGGACTGTAACACGGCGTTCTACTTCTGGGATGAGCTGCAGTGCTACTCCAACACGCGCTGAAAAATCACTTGGGCAAACTTGAAGTTCCTAGATGCGGCCTCGGAACGCCCGCTCCTTCGCGACTGCGTCCATGTCATAGGGCTCCACTCGCTATGGAGGGCGAGAGTCTACGCCGTCGCATGTACTGAACGCCCCCGACCGGCGTGGCGGCACTTTGTCCAAAAGGCACAATGGGCAATACCCGCCCTTGACGGGGCTGAGGCAGACTCCGAGCTACGCGACGCACTGGATCGGGGAACGCGACCTCTCATGAATTTCAAGTCACAATAGCAGAGGAGATGGGACGCAATTATATATGCCTAGCTCCGGGTAACGATGGAGCCCACTTATATCAAGAAATAGTTTACCCAAGAGCTCTATTTACTCCCTTCCCTCTATCCCGTTTACTTAAAACTTTGTGCAATGACACAGTAGCCCTGTAGGCAATCTCTCTTGCTTAAGTTTCACAAACCCTCTGTGGCTTTGCGGGCAATACTCCTCGATTGGCTTACACTTACTTGGCAAAACATTCTGACCCTCTTCTCGCATGATAGCCGAACGCCTCCTTTTTATGTTTAGGTGAAGCCATGTTCTGATGTGCTCGGACACCACTGTAATTACTGCATAAGGCTCTGTATACATTTGTGAATAAAGTTATGGTTACAAAAAAAAAAGCGTGGTCGAGCAGTTGCGCGCTTGTGTGCTGGCGTTTTGTTTTGAAAGTCCATGATTCGAATCTTGGCAAAACCTCGTTTTTTTTTTTTTTAAGGTTCTCTTTTTTTTAAGGCAAACAAAGGGGGCCAGAGTGCCTTGCCGTTTAACCTACAAGTGACGTTCGATGGTACCCTCAGTATCAAGGCAGCCCCGAAATTTGCTTTGCTCACACTTTGAATTCATGAAGCTGCAGTCGGTACATAACATCAAGGTTAAATCAAGTGTAAAGTTGTGCTAAGTGCGTCTTCGTTCATCATCATATCTTGTTTTGTTCAGATTTGACGCTAATGACATAATTATAAAAACGGATCAACACGCTCGCTGATCTTAACAGCAGATGAGCGACCGACGTATATATATATATACGCTTGTGCTTTCGACCGATTGGGAGCAAACGTTCTGCGCTTCGGTACGGAATCCAAAAGGCCACCCAAGTTCAAAAAAACATTTTCGTCTTCACTGTAATGATCGAGAGTGTTCCCTTTCAGAAACGTAAACAATGACCACATGTACGTGAAAAAGCGTCCGCCTGCGCGCGCACTTAGAGCACCGCGCCCAACGCTAGGTTAACTAGGAACAGGATGGAAGACGAGCGTCTGCAGGGTCGCAAGAGAGTGCGGAGAGTGAGAAGCGAGAACAGGTATGCTAAGGTATACTTCGTGCTTCAGCTTCCCAGCGTGTACGTCATGCTGGGCTCACGGAGCGAAACCACCAACCGCCGCGAAGCAGCGCGACCACAAAAGACCAAAACAAATTTTTGCCTTTACTTTAATGAGAGTGCTTTCCAGAATGTATAGGTACTAAAAGGTTAAAGTCCCAGCCACATGGACGCGAAATCACGCGTCGCGCGAGCGTCGGCGCCGTTCGGCGGCAACGCGCAGACACGGGCACTTTCAATCGCGATTGAAGAGAATCGCGATCGAGTTTTCGAACGCGCTCGACGCACTGCCGCTGCTACACGGCACGTTTCAATCGCGATCGAGAAGTTGCACCGATTGCATTCGTGTACGCCAGATGGTGCTAACAATGCACTTGCGGCCGGCGTCTGGTAACTACGCGCGGCCGTAGGTATACGTAACTATATAAATGTTACCACACGCTCATTTGGGTCAAAAGTTTCGACACAATTTGTGGCGTTAGTTGATGTTGTCACCTTCTGTGCCATTACTGAGCGGGGACGAGAGCATCGCCGCTTCCGTTCGATCGCGCTTGGAAGCCTCGATCGCGCTTGAGAAACCAGGATTGAGTTCCAGCGGGATCGAGCTCGATCGCGATTGAAACTGCCGTGTCACAGGGGCATATGAGGCCGGCGAAGTCACACTATAGTGTGCTAGTATAGTCACGCGCTAGCCGCCGCGTCAGTGCGCTGTTGGACACGTTTGTGTGAAACATGCCATAAGTTGAAGTCATTTATGAGCAGTTATTGTGAGTTGTTGAATTGCACTTAACAAGACCATTGCCGTAAAAAAATATTTCTGGGCTAATGTTAACATCCTGCGAAATGTATTTCAAGTCATTACCGTCAAATCTGAACAAAATTAGATAGGATGATAAACGAAGGTGCACTTAGCACAACTTTACTTGCTACTTGATTTAACCTTGATGACATGTACCGACTGCAGCTTTATGAATTCAAAGTGTGAGCAAAGCAAATGTCGGGGCTGCCTTGATACTGAGCTCACCATCGAACGTCACTTGTAGGTTAAACGGCAAGGCATTCTGGCCCCCTTTGTTTGCCTGGAAAAAAAAGAAAAGCCGGTGAAACCCTCATTGCAAAAAAAAATTGGCCGCGTATCTGCTGCTTTCGTTGCAAATGTCGTCAAAAGACGATAGTCTTTGTAGACATTTGCCAAGGAAATGCTTCCCCTTTGCTTTCCCGCTCACCTTTGATGCTGTTTCTGTAGCGCCGCGCTCATCCCAAGGTAAACACACTAAATGTTTGCGCAAGGCGATTTGAATTTACCGGGTTCCACTGCTACAGGCCGGGTTCCTCGATGCCAGCGCTGCAGTACGGTGGAGACGCGCGTGAATGGAGGCGGCCGACTACAAGGTTTATAGAACCGCGTGGCCCTGCTCCACGTGCATTCCAAGCAGAAAGTGGAACCTAGCTAGTGGAACCTTTCGTTGGTGTTGCCGCGTGATTTTTCATATGCCGCCAGGAGGCGGCGGTTTTCTGCAGTAGGTGTAGAATATCATTTTGTATCGAAAAACCAAGCATCCATGAATTTTTTACTAAAGGAACACTGTAAATACCCCTTGTGTACTAATTTCCTGTCTTATATTTGCGTAATGTCTTGTTCTTGTTCAACAAAGTTGACCAGTATGAACATATAAACCAGGCTTAGACGTTTACATTTGGCTGTGAGTATATAAGGCTATTGCGCAGTAAGCAATTTACTTTGGCCGGGTGGCTCAATCGAGTTACAGACAGACAAACGGACAGACGTACAGACAGGCATACAGACAGACCAAAATTGCTGGGTTTAAGTAGCCCAAGAAAGACTATCGTCTTTAAAAAAAAGCGAGGTTTTGCCAAGATTCGAACCATAGACTTTCACAACAAAACGCCAGCACACAAGCGTGCAACCTTTAGACCACGCCGGGAGGCGACGCGGTTCCCAAGAATTTGGTACCCTAACAGAGACTGCCAATGAATATTGCCGAGTGATTTGGTTTGGTCGTGTTTGAGAAATTTGAGCCGTGGTAGCGCTTGTTTCTTACGCACCCATCTTGGATCCGAGGGCAGTTATGCTATTACTACAAGCGATGTAACCACAGCCCCTTCATTTGAGTCAAGAAAAGCTATCGCAAAACCTCGGTCTCCCCTACGCAAGCCACGGTAGCAACGAATAGAATGGCATGCGCCGCTAGCATTCACGCGTTGATAAGGCTTGGTCGTCACGCACCAATCTTGCAGCAAATCCCCATCATGCTAATACTGCAAACGACGTAGCCAGAGCTCCTTATTTAACTCAAAAAAAGCTATCGCAAATACCCGATCTCCCCGATGAAAGCCGAACAAGCCACAAATGAATGAGCGCTTTCGAACAGAAAAAGCTTGCAATTTATTTATTTATTTATTTATTTATTTATTTATTTATTTATTTACTTATTTATTTATTTACAATACTGCTGACCCCAGTTAAGGGTAAGGGGTCGTAGCAGGGTGGAAAGAAGAGTGAGGTACATTTCACAATAAAACAGACAAAAAGAACGCATAACATCAGCAAAAAAACAAGATTGAACTGAATGCCAATTCACAGTGGCGGGTGGATAATATTTGGCGAAGGGCACAAAAAAGGAAAGAAGAAACCGACACACGTATTGAAACGACACACGCTGCAAAAAGAAGAGCACACATCAATGCCCCGCGAACGCAATATACACAGAGAACCAGAACACGTTATGCACATACCAAGTGAACAACAAGAAAGAAAAGTTTAAAAGTCAAGTAGGGTTTCAAATTTGTTAATATCAGTTTGTTCGACAACATGACTTTCAAGGTTATTCCATTCATTAACTGTTCTTGAAAAAAGGAATACTTAAAGACATTGTTTTTCGTCTGGAATGGGGTTAAGTTCAGCGAGTGACGGTGGCGGGATGAATGACCTGAAGAAAAATACGTTAAGTATTGATGAGTATCGCTTTTGAGAAGGTTCTTCACAATTTTAAAAAGAAAGCGTAGGCGGCATAATTTATTTCTGTCTGCAATGTTCAATAAACCAGCCTTGGCTGTCAGTTCCGAAACTGAAGCGCGGCCATAAGAATTAAAAATAAAACGGACTGCTTTATTTTGTACACGATTTAATTTAGATAAGTTAGCCGCCGTGAAAGGGTCCCAAATTACATTTCCATAATCGAGAATGGGTAACACGGTGCTTTTATAGGCTAGTAATTTTATGCTTGGTGGAGCATTTCTGAGAGACCTTTTCAAGTAGTGAAGTTTATACATTGATTGATTAGCAACGTTTGTAATGTGTTTATCCCAGTGCAAGTTGTTACATATATGTAAACCAAGATATTTATACTCAGTTACCCATGTTAGCACGTTATTATCGACTGTGTAATTAAAAAGAAGGGGTTGCTTCTTGTTTGTGATTGACATAACCGCACTTTTTTTATAATTAACAGACATCTGCCATGTGTTGCACCACTGAATAACATTGTTCAGCTTCAAATTAAGGTTAATCTGGTCATCCAAAGAGTCTACAGTAGAATAAATCAAACAATCATCAGCGTACAACCTGATTTTCATGTCATGCTCGCCAACAATGTCGTTAACATAAAGAAGAAATAACAACGGACCCAGAACCGAACCCTGGGGTACACCCGAAGTGACAGGTACCATTTTAGAAGGAGTGTCGCTGAAGATGACATACAGGTAACGTGAAGTAATGTATGACTGAATCCAACTGCAAAATTTATCATTTTTAAGAATGGCACGTAGTTTGATCATTAGTTTTACATGAGATATCTTGTCGAACGCTTTCGCGAAATCTATAAATATTACATCTGTTTGTTTACGGTCATTAATAGTCACGGCGAAGTCATGTACGGTTTCGACAAGTTGGGTCACAGTGGAAAAGCCGCGCCTAAAACCATGTTGTGCTGAAGAGAGAATCGAATGCGTTGTTAAGAAAGTAGATATGTGTTTGTGAATGACATGTTCTAATAATTTACAACAAGTGCTGGTTAAAGCTATAGGACGGTAATTCGTAACTGACTGTTTATCCCCTTGTTTAAATAGGGGCTTAATTTTGGACACTTTCCAATCTTCCGGCAGGACTCCAGTTGAAAGAGACAAATTAAAAATAATAACAAGGAATTTGGCGCACCACTCCGCGTATCTTTTTAGAAAAGCATTGGGTATATCATCAGGTCCAGGAGATTTTTTTTCATCTAAGTTGAGGAGTAGATTAAGTATACCGGGTTCCGTAATTATGACATCCTCAAGAGATGGCAGCATTCTATATTTATCGAAAGGCGGGGTAGTTCCGTCGTCAACTGTAAATACGGGCTTGAAATTTTCGTTAAATGAATTCGAGATTTCTGTAGAATCCGAGGTACATATGTTATCTATTACGAAAGTGCTAGTTTCCGAGTGTTTAGGGGTTATACTTCGCCAAAATTTGGAGGGCGATTCTTTAATCATGCTACTCAATCGCACTGTGTAGAATGTACGCCGCTCTGTTTGCATTAGGTCTTTTAGTTTACGAGAGAGCTGGGAAATTTCTTCCTTTAGCTTCGTATTACGATTTATTTTGTACCGTTTGTTCAGGCGATTGATTTTCCTTTTTAAATGAATGATGTCTCGGGTGATCCATGGATTAGAGGGATTTGCTGGTCGATACCGGAAGGGAACATAGAGGTCAATGCATGCGTGTACTGTGTTCTTAAATTTCACCCAGAGAGAGTTAGCGTCGCACGTAATGTCCGAAGAAGTACTCAAAAAGCGATCATACACAGACTCCAATCTGTCTAGTATACAAACATCGTTAGCAGCGGAAAAAATTGGTACACGAGTCGTTTTCAACTTTGTCTTTAGGAGAGAGAAACGAAATTGAACTAAGACACACTTATGATCTGAGAGACCATCCAGTACCTCACACTCATGGTCACCGTCAATATTGGACCGAACAAAAACAAGATCCAGTATTGATTTGCTTTCTCCGTGAATACGCGTATACTCATGAACTAGTTGAACCAAATCAAAACGAAAAGCAATATCAATTAACTCCTCGTTGTTAAAAGTATCACGAGTACCAGAAGAGAAGGTGGGCCATTCAATATCAGGTAGGTTGAAGTCACCACAGAGCACAAGTTTCGTGTCTTTCGCTATCTGGAGACCAATCTATTCCTTTAAATTCCGCAAAGCATCAATTCTGGTACTAGGGGGTCTGTAAACAACACCAATAACCAGGCACTTTCCGTCGCGACACATTTTACAAAATAAGGCCTCAACACCAACGGGGTCGGCCATTCTAGCAATTTGTATGTTATTTTTAAAGAGTAACGCCACACCGCCTCCCCTGGAATCACGATCTTTGCGATAAACACGATAATCTGGGGGAACAAATTCGCTATCATGGATTCCCTGGTGAAGCCAGGTCTCTGTCAGTGCAACAATGTCCGGATCATGTATCGATATCAGATGTTCTAGGTCAAGTGTCTTGTTTACAATACTACGGCAGTTAACATTTAGTAGCTTTATATAAGGGGATGCGGAAGGTTGTCATATGGCTGATCGCTTTCGAAGAGGCACCTTATCATTTTTTTCTTTGTCCCAGACATACATAGTTCCATTCACAGACACCTTATTAAAAACCAGCTTTACGTCCTCTTTCCGCTTGCGGTTTTCACTTGTGCTTTCCCAAAGTTTTTTTTCTGACTTCACGAACATTCTGGGAGAAGTCTTCTGTAATGTACATGTCTGTGTTCTTTAGTTTAGGGCAGTTCTTAAATATTAAGAGTTTTTCGCGAAAATCGGCAAGCTTCAAAATTACGGGCGAATTTTGTTCTGTTTTTTAACTCCTAACCGGTGGCACCTTTCTACTCCTGAAACACTAATTTTTAAGGTTTCCTTAAAAAATGTGTTAACCACGTTCTCGTGCAAGGATTCCAGAGATTCATTCTGTTATTCTTTTAAGCCGTGAATAATGATGATATTTCGCCGGCTGCGATTTTCGAGATCATCAATTTTATCTAACACGAAGGTAACGTCGTTTTGAACCTTCGTGACAGTTGATTCGAGTGACTGAATTTTTTCACCGAAACCGGCAAGGCGAGCGACGGAAACTTCTAATGAATCCAGCCTATCGTTGAACTGCGCGAAAGAGTCGGTTAAGGCTTTCTGCGCATCACCAAAAGTGTTCATCTGTTTCATTATTTCTTTTTGGCTATTAAGTACGTGAAGAATCAGTTCACGGTCAGTGAGAGTAGAATGAAGCTGGCCTTCATTGTCCGAGCTCACAGAGTCCGGCCCTGGGTTCTGCTCGACGTCACCGCATCTCAAAAGAAGATTAACAAATGCGCGGAAACTTAAAGAAGACAACGCTCGTTTCACACCAGTGGGGCAGGGCAGCAGCAAAAGACAAACATCGTCACTTCGAAAAGGTTTGGCCTCAGGCAAGCGACTAACCTGCGCCAAGAAAAAGATGTTCCGGTTGAACATCGTTGCAGCCACGCTGCCGCCGTGCCCACTGAAGAGTGCGGGAGGCGGTGGGGAATTTATGAGCTGTTGTTGCGATGACGTCACTCGGCCACTGGCGCTGTACTCGGGTAAGGACGGCGAGCGTCCCCCCGGGTGAATCCGTGATGTGGCAGAAGTGTGACGATTGCTCGTTTTCTTCTTCAAGCAAAGTCGGGTACGGGTTATCAGGGTGGTCCACGTGGTTTCATGGGTGAGCGTGCCCGGTGAATGCGATGCTGAAGATCTGCGCCAAGAAAAAGATGTTCCGGTTGAACATCGTTGCAGCCACGCTGCCGCCGTGCCCACTCAAGGTAGCCGATAACCCCAAGTTAAAAAGAAATTGATTCTCTTCTGCTGAAAGGAATGACCCCAAAGCACGAGAAGGACGTGAAACCCGACCTCTGCTGCCAAACACATCGGCCGCCCCCCAAACGAGAGAAAAAAAATTCACGTCGCATGAAGCCGCGCACGAAGAGAAAGTGACGTGACGCTGTGACGTCGCTGTTTGAAGGGGGTGTGGTCGGTGGCGTGGGCCCCTACGGGATATGGTGTGGGAATACGCAGCCCGGTCATGGCCGACGCTGCTGCTGCGTACAGACGCCGCCCCGGCGAATTCCAGGCAACGGCCGGCAGAATCTCTGGTTTCACTCTTTGTGGAGACACGTGTGTGAATTCAAGTGATGTTGCATTTGCAATTGTTGTGGGTGTCCTTTAAAGCTTTGCTTTCAAACCACCTTCACCGGATGGATAGGAGCCAATTTTTTTTAGTGGGTGCGATGGTGTCCTCGGGATAAACTAATGCATTTCCCCTTAGACCGGTTGGTCGACCGAATATCTCTGATGACATCTTTGGACACACGTTCCGGGCGTGAAACCGGGCCTACATTGTAGCAAAAATGTTACTTGAAAATAACGAAAAATGAACGGTTAGATATAAGACAATACAAGGAGCGATCATTAAGGGGGGTCCAATAGTATACTTCTCACAAACCACATGATATAGGGATAACAATTTGATCGATACCATTTCCCTCAAGTTCCCGAGTTGTCTATTAACTCTTGCCGGTGAGTTTAATTAGCTGATATTGACTGGCCTCCCTAACCGTTCGTGCTCAACGTAATCGCCATGAACAACTAAGCTTTCTGCGCTTACTTCATTATCATAATCTCAAACAACTCGTACATGAACAGATGCGCGGCGGTCACATACTAGATCTTGTATTCACAAATGACCCACAGCTTGCTAAAACAAACACGTTGGACGAAATCAGTGACCATAACGCCGTATATTGCTCGTTGCCGCTACCACGTGCAGACAAATCTAAAGTTAAGAAACATATCTTTAACTACAGCGGAACCGACACTGAAAAACTGAACGGTGTGCTGCAGAGCTTCTCTGAAGACTTTGAGCTCAACTTTGCGAATCGTTCAGTGCAGCATAACTGGTGTCTGTTCCGCGATAAACTAAAGGAAGTGGAAGAATTCTGTGTACCTAAACTAGCAATAAGCGAAATAGCAAATGATCTTTGGTCTACTCTAGAAGAAAAACGAAGCTTAAGCAAGAAGAAAAGAGCATACCAGAAAGCGACTAAAACGAGCGACCCCCATGACTGGCTTAAATACAAGAGTACGCCCAGCGTGTGCGCCGGATGCAATTCACAAGGCCAAAAATGAATTCTACAATTGCACGCTCCCAAGCCACTTAAAAATGGACCCTAAAAAATTTTAGAATGTTATTAATTCAAATAAGAACAACTTCGCCCCACCCCTCACAAGTGAAGATGGCAAGACCTTGCTCGTTGCAAAATGTGCTGAAAAACTGAACACCTACTTCTCTAAAGTTTTCGCTGTTGAGCGACCACTAGATACCTCTCTCGATTTGCCGGCACTTACCGTTCCACGCCCCTTTTCAGCTAGCGTAATCTCTACGCATGGCGTAGCCTGCGCAATAGATCGTTTGGAACTCAAGACTAGCCCCGGACCAGACAGAATTAGCGCGAAAATTTTAAAACTAAGAACTCACTTTTCGTCATATTTTCTTTGATTTTTCAACAATCATTTGATTCAGAATTCATACAGAAAGATTGGAAATCAGCGCATGTGACCCCAATTTTTAAATCGGATCACTATACAACACCTAATAACTACAGGCCAATTTCACAAACATCAATCGGTTGTATACTAATTTAACACATTTTATTCACGCATATAATGACCAACCTTAGCCTGGACAGCCTGCTCTTAAACAACCAACATAACTTTCGTAAAGATCTGTCTTGCCAAACACAGCTTTTCGAATTTGTAACCGACTTCATTCCGCTCTAAACGTGTCCCGCCCTGTTGATGCAATTTTCAGTGACTTCTCATAAGCCTTCGATCGCGTGCCACATAAACGTCTGTTACTAAAAAATCCCCACCATCCAACTTGAACAAAACACAACACGATGGATAGAAGAATTCTTAACCAATCGTTCCAGACAGTCAAATTAAGCAATTATATTTTTAACCAAACACGCGTGTCATTTGGGGTACCTCAGGGGTCACTGTACTGTTAGGTCCTCCTTTATTCCTGATTTACATCACTGACATAGCATGCAGGCTCAAATCACCAATTCGCCTGTTTGCGGACGATTGTGTAGTATATAAAGAGATACCTAATCCAACCGACACAATTATCTTGCAATCTGATCTCATTAAGCTAGAGGAATGGTGTAGCTGCTGGCAAATAGAAATTAATGTAGAAAAAACCAAACACAAAATGTTTAGTTCTGTCCCCGAGACCATCCCTGATAACTACAAAATAAATAGTACACCCATTGATTCATTCAATCACTCGAATATTTGAGTGTGTTCTTTACGGCGAATTTAATGTGGACGTACCACATAGAACACCTAACTACTAAAGCCCTTAAAAAACTTGGCCTTCTCAAGAGGCGCCTACGTTTAGCCACCAAGGAAACCAGGTTTCAAGCATATCATTGCCATCAGGCCCTCACTAGAATACTGTCTATCATATGGCACCCTCAGGGCGCAAACCTAACTAACCTCTTGGAATCCGTCCAGAACAAGGCAACCCGGTTCATCACGTCCTCATGCTCGGTTCACTTCATCTTCCCTCGCTTGTGACGCTCCGAAAGTTGGCTCAACCATTTTTTTTTCATTATCTGCACCACAGTAGCTCGTCGTTTTCCCAGCTTCAAATCATTCCACCACCTCATATCTCCACCCGGGTAGACCACATTTTCAAAGTTAGACCAATTTTCACTAAAACAAAAAAGATATAAAACTTTCCTTTAGTTCTTGCAATCGCAGAATGGAACTCGTTGCCTGCTCACATCGCAGAACTGCCCCAGTCATCATCCTTTCAACATGCGCTCAAAACCTTTCTTGAAGTTCTTTGATGACGCATAAATCTTTCTTTTGTTTTGTTTTTTCTTCTGTATCTTTTTTTGCTCCAGTTGAGTGTACTGATTGCGCTTATGTTTTTTTTTTCATTGTTAAGTGTATTTTGCGTGAACCCCTTTTTCAATTCAATATAATGTATTGTTGCTTGGCGTTGTTTCTGGATTGTACAGCCGGTAAAAGGCTTGTCTATAACACAGCGTTCGTACTCTCAGCCCTATCCTGCCCCGCCGGAGCGGGATTTGAATAAAACTACTGCGGAATTCTGAAGTCTTAGCCCTTCGCCTTTGCCTCCGACATGTTTGGAACGAGTATGTTTCGGCAGTTTGCGGATGTAGCTGGTTGAAGTTGAAATCGCTGTTATAGACAAGCGTTTTACCGGCTGTACCTTCGGTTTCTCGATGCAATAGGCATGCACAGCATACCTGCTTTCATTGTTATGTTCTGCTGGGAAAATGTGCTGTACTTTTGATCATAACCCCTCTCTATCTCCCCCCCTCCCTATGTAATGCCCCTTGGGGCCTTTAGGGTATGTAAATAAATAAATAAATATTGGCATACAGTTAGAACATTCGCAGATGCGTTTAATTAGTGCGGGAAAAATCGTCGCATGGGTTCGTTTTTTGTTTGCAGTTTGGGTCTTTGAATGTTTGGCGAGCCATTGAATGCGGTTTTGGCGAAGGGTTTGACGTACGTTTCCGGCGGTGTAGATGTGAGTAAGCTTTCGCGCGTCTCTCAACTATCTTTAGGAAGGGGTGTTAGTTTTTTCTTCGCTGATCCGTGTAGGCGCACCCGCCGTCGGACATGCCTGAGGAGTGCCTACTGCTCGAATTAGAAAGTGGCTGACAGGGCAGGCAATGTTATACCGACGGCGTGAGCCACCAGCGTAGCACACACTTGATGTTGCAGAAAAAGTATCGCCAGGGGAAGCCATGATGGATTCGCAATAAAAGCACTTCATTGACTGATTATGAGGTTCAATGCGCCGACGCTACACAGGCGATGAGGCAGGCGCGCCGTAGTGGAGCGCTCCGAATGAATTTCGGCCACCTCGGGATCCCGACCACACGGGAGTTTTCATCTTTCGCGTCCATCAGAAAAGTGGCCGCCGCAGCCGGGAGTCGAACCTCCGTCTTTGGGCTCAGCAACATAACACCTTAGCCACTGAGCCACCACGGTGGGTTCAAAGCATGGAAACACACTTGAATGTAATTCGAAAGCCATGCATAGGAAGTAGTAGCGCCTCCGCGTCGAATGAAAGTAAGATTTAGAAGCCCTTCGAGAGCTGTGTTACTTTTGGCATAAGTAAAGAGTAGTCTTTAGGTGACTTTGCCGTCATCGCGAGTCTCTCTGTTCCATTCTCGACACTGTTAGTTTTTTTTGTTGTTGTTGTTTGAAAGCACGTGACAATTTCGGGTTTGCGATGCTCACCCTGTCCAATTCTTTGCCTGATAGCGCATGTCATGCTAGCGCTATTACAAATGCACCCACAGCTGCGCATCCAACGCACAAATACGAGAAAGAGGCGTCCGAACAGTTCACAAAACGGCGGGAGCATGATTTCTGCGAGATGCTTCTTCGACTCGAAATCCCACGTAAAGTTCTCAGCTGCGGCATGAACGGTCACATCTAATGCTACTTGCTAAATTTACCAAGACATTGTATGATCGCGAACAGCGTACGGTTAAAACACCACCGAGTGTATTATCATGAGTACGTACAAAAGATTAACACACTCCCCGTGGCGCTCGGCCGTCACACGCATCCAGGTCCGTACTGGTACAGGATGTATCTCTGCAGAAGCTTCGGTAGAGGCAGCTGTTCAACTCCCTTCGGCATGGCTCGACGCCTGTCCAGCGCCGCTCGGAGCGAGAGTCTGCAAAAGTGTTGCAAGCTTCTTTTCTCACGCAGTAGCGACTCGAACTCTTCATCGGGAGTGTAGGCCTCCACGAGAGAGAAGCAGCCCTCGCGTAACACCGCGTCATGGCAAGGCATCACGAGTGCGGCCAGCTGGTGGCAGCGCACAAAGTCTACCGCAGGGACTCTGTTACAATAAATGCCTGACAGCATTGTGTAGACCCTCAGCAGCGGGTGCATGCGGCGGGGCTCTTCGCAGTTGCAAGTGTCTTCAGGTCTCACCTCGGCCCCGTAGCGAAGCAGCGTACTCACCACCTGGACGTTGCTGAAGTAGATGGCTGCGTACAGCGGGCGCATGTGGCAGCGACACAGCGGCAACTTGACGCAGGCGAGCTCAGCCGGCCCGCCCGCATTGCCGTAAAATGGAGCAAGATCTGCCGTTGTTGCGCGGAAGAGCACCGCTTCGAAAAGGGACGTGTACGCGACGCTGCGCTGCTTAGTCGGCACGCGAAACTTGCGGAGCACTTCTTCAGTTAGGCTATCCTTCTTCACCACGGTGACCATGCACAGCTCACAAATGCAGGCAGCACACGAGAGAAGCACGTCGATACTGCGCTCCGTGATGTCCCGTTCCAGGTTCTTTGTGATGCAGGCCACGCAGACGTCCAGAACCGTGCGTCGCCGCAGAAGGTTACTTGCGGGGTCCACGTTGGCCTCGACGAATGCTTCAAGGCTGTTTCTGCAAACATGGCTCTTGAAGATGGTGCTGGTGGTGCTTTTGTGCAGTAGGAAGGGTAAGAAAAAAGGCGGCCCGTCTTCCTCAGGTGATGGATGAGACAAAAACACGTCCATTTCGCCCTCGCTTTCGGATTGCATGAGGGCTGTTGGGGGCGCACTACGCAGGCCAGCGACAGACGACGTTTGGACGTGTATAGTTTGCGGAGGAGCCTACGATGCCACTGGAAAGCTCTGCACACTGTATTCTGTCGTGTTTGCCGCAGTGGTGGACACGTGAACCGTGATTCACAACGTCATTGGGGTCGTCGATTTCCTTTTTGGTAATTGATAAAGGGATTGGAAGTCCTAACATGTGGTTGCCGTAACAGTAACTTGAAGGGCATGCAAAAATGTTTTAAAAATAAACAGTAGGGGCGCAAAACGATAGTTTTTCTGCGAATCGCTGGTATTATCATTACGTGAAAGGCTCCCAACTTTGCGTGCTACAGCATGATTCTGTACTACATGGGGTCGCATTTTTGTACGGAAAACTGCGCGTGCGGGGCTGGACTGTAAAAAAAAAGGACAGGCGCTGACTAAGGATTAAGTTTGTTCGAAAAGACGAACATGAATATGCACGCATCTCCGATCATTCGCCCAAGGGCAGCCACCGTAATCAGCGCATCGAAGTGTATAAAAATTTGCATGAACTTCTACAAATCAATGGTCGCTTGACTTGCACAATTGCCCGGTTTTTCCGCACGAAAAGAGACGGTGTCGTCTGCCGTCGACTTGTTCCGGGCTTCTGCTCACCACTTTTGTTTCGCTCACTCGCGGCTCACACGGCTTGACTGAGCGTGCTGTACTGTGTTGTGGAGGTGCAAACCAACTTCGTTTTTAAAGCGAAGTTTCCTATGTCTCACTGATAGGGAACGTACGCACCACAAAATGCACTGCAGTAAAGCCAACTTTATCTTACAATGATAGTGATAGTGGGTGAAGTAGTAGTAGTAGTATAAACGTTTATTTTCCACAAATGGTAAAGGAGCGGATGATGATCTTCTGTGTTGGTCTTCAGATGATAGTCCCCTTTGGTTGGCGTCCCTATTCCGGGATGCCATGGCCTGCAGCAGCACGAAGAGCCCGGGTAGACCACGCTGGTTCTCCAGGACCGCGCTGGTCAGCACGGCCTCCCATTGCTCCGGTGATGGCGCCAGGACCTCCGGTAGTTCCTTGACGCCCTTACACTCCCACACCATGTGGCTGAGGATCGGGATGACGTAGTGCCATACATTTTCAACCTCCAAATGGCGTGCAGGCCTAGAGCCACGATGAGATCGTACAGCACACTGCTCTCACTTCGTGCAGATAGAAAGTGTATGCCATGAGTTGAAGAGAAAAGGGCTTTCTCTTTGCAGCACATCCTCGAAAAAATGGCATCCCAGCACTCCGCGAATATATGGTGAACTGTTTCTAGTTTTACTCATAATGTGTGATTTCTGGAGCATGCAACGAACAATCCTATCTCTCCAACCTTATTCTAACAGAGAGCGCGTTGGTCTGTAACCGAAAGAAAAAAATCAATACACCTCTGTCGAAAAGAAAGCCATAGGGAAACGCGAGGCTTTCCAAAATCAACTCCAGCACCGAACGAACCAACCTAGAATCGATCGCATCCTATTGGTCGATAGTGTGACGTAAGACTGTGCGCTCTTTATGCGAAGACCTGTTTCTTACCGACACGGTTTATTGCACTTCGAATGCGCTCTCTAGTGCTTCATTGATACAGGCATTCCATTGCTTTCCCTAGCGTTCAACCATCGCCGTCATTAGCAGGTGGGTGGCATTTTCTGTCTAATATTTTGCATGTGTCCGCTCGAAATACAAACTTCTTCGACCGTGCAAGAATGGCGCGATTGGATAGACGTCGGTGTTAGAACGTGAGGGCCCAAGTTCGATTCGACCATGACTTCAGCCCCTACCATAATCGTCCCAGCAAGTTGGTTTCCCAGCCGTGCGTTTTGTGTTTACTACAGTTGACAGCAGTGAGAGCCTGAAAGCTCAGTTTTAAAAGTTCTCACGCGCGGTGGGAGAGCCGTTTTCTTTCACGAGATAAATCATTGTGGCCAGGAGCAGGGCAGTAAAATGATTCATATAAGGATACAGGGAACAGCACTTCCATCATATTCTCAGTGAAGGTTTTAGCCTATACGGTTTTTAGGTACTCGAGGGGAAACCGCACAGTGAGAAATTTAAACTAGTCGACTATATAGCCTTTCACTGTACCGTGATTTGCAAAGGACACAATAAATGTGGACAATGCACTGTCTAAGTGCGCTTTGCATGAAAGTTCGTAGAAAAGGTTATTTCGCGTCTCTCAAAAATCAAAACCGGTTGAGAATCTGTCGGATATAAAAATTACATAGGTGAACACCACCCATGACTGATCCGAAGAGTTTCTTTACTTATTTTTTATTTATTCATTTATTCAGGCACCCTTAAAGGCACTCCGTAGTAGGGTATTACATAGGGGGAGCATTCGCATACATCAAATATAACATGAATGGGTGCAAACAAAATCACAAATTACAAACGTAGAAAAAAATACAAGCAACAAGAACTTTTCAAACACATAACTCCAAAATACAAAACTGCAAGGCAAACACATAACTACAAAAAATGTGGTTGATCACTCTGCCATAGGAACCGGTAAACACGAAAGTGAAAGGTGCCTTCACAGGAGAAGTTGAATGTTTTTGTGCATCGATACGGACTTGCACATCGCTATTTATATTTCGTCGGTATGGCACCGTTATACGCATCAACGTTAGACACTGCGTTGCACGCTCCGGAGCATTGCGTAAATCCGACTGAAACCACAGGCGCTCGAAAACCATCCGTGCGAACGAAACCAAACGGATTGTAAGCGAATTGTTTGGTGAAAACACGGCCCGCTGCAGCGAAAGGAGCAGCGGACCGTGCCACGAGCGCGAGATTTGCAAGTCGGCGTCGATCTGACTCCGTGGTAGTTTCCTTACAGACTTCTCTGTAGGTTACGCTGCGCGAACGCGCACACGCAGGCGCTGGCATCGAGGCGCCAACTGTCGGCGCTTATTAGCGTCATGATGCACTACTTCACTTAGTCTCTCCTAGACGGCCATCTGAACACAACGATATACGGCGCATTTGTCCTGTTCACGTGTCTGTTCATAGCGCAGTCGGGAGCGCGTTTCCTACCTCCCGTTGCGGCGGAGTTCGACCTGACATTCAGGAACGGTGGACGAGCCCTACTGCGCATGCGCCAACTAAACATCAAAAAACAAAGAAAGCGACTTTTTTTGCCGGATGTGACGTCATGGATTAAACATGGAATGGATGACTTTATTACAGGAGGAGGCCAATAGGCCCTGGTGTGGGGCACGGGGAAAAGAGGAGGGGAAGATTGTTCATATAAAGTCTGCACTGCACTGTGAGCGTGCAGACTTAAAAAAAATGGCAGCTGTTGTACGGTTACTTCGCTGCGATCTTCTCGCCGTGATTTTTGTCTGCCGTTGCAGCGGTGCATAGGTGTTCGGCTTGCGATTGTGATAAGGGCGCTCTCGAAGAACTTCTGGAGAGCACTCACGGTGGTGTGCAGCGTGTGATTGAGACGCTGTGTGCGGCCGCCTTATTTGCGCGTAGTGCGTTACGACGGTGAACACGGGCGTTCTGCATCAGTTGTGCCGCCTCGCTTTGCGAGAATGATGAGTGCGCTCGCGACAAGCTTCTGCGCTGCATTTCATTAGAGCATCGTGTTGAGGCCGCTGAGCGTTTCGTCTCCGACGTGCCAGTGCGCGTATGCCTTCAACATCAAACGGCGGTGCTATCATGGCCAGCCGATCTTGTCGCTCACCACACGGTCATTGACTAAGAAATATCAAGACAAGACTATTGCGACCGGCCAGCCACGAACGATAGTTCGCACGAAACTTTTGTCGCTCACCACACGGTCGTTGACTAAGAAATAACAAGACAAGACTATTGCGACCTACAAAGGTGATTCCTGCGCGTCGCTTTGGTTCGTTGAACCACGTGTCTTGTAATCGCTGCGTGCTGTCATAAGCTCCGGGACATTATATTCAGGAGGTCATGGTCCTGCTGCATATTCTTGTTAAATCATTGCAGAGGACTCTTGGCGCGCAGAAATGAAAAGTTTGTAATTATCCACGTTAGTTTCGTTGGTTTCAAGAGGGTTGCTTTCCTAACGAGCGTATTGATGCGTATATCGCGGTATGGAAGCTGTACAAATGTGTTGACGGATGTGGACGGGCACACTTTGTAGCTGTTCTCGGGGCGCTGAATATACGAGGAGTTCAAGAGTGTCTTGCTTGGTAGGTGGTTGAGGCGGGAGGTTTCGGAGTGATGGTAAGCTTCGTGCAGTTTATCTAAGGTATTATATACTTCCAGTTCGACCAACTTGCACGTGGGCGTCGAGAGGGCACTGTTCGGTCTGTGAAAATATTTATTTCGCGTACCACCATATTTGGTGCCCGTTTGTGCTTCTGCGATCAGCCTTCGTCGTGTTCTGCTTGATCCTACACAGTGACAAAGTTTGATTACCGTAGTAGGACCCCGCACGACATGCGGCAGTGGGCCAAATTAACATTCTCAAATGCTATTTCCATAACACTGTTGGACACGAATTCTTGTAACTTTGTTCCTCCTGTGGCTACACAGCCAGTCACCATGATGCACAGCATATACTGAAAGTTGCATAGTTTGTTGTTCCTATTTCAATGTATCTTGATGGTACATAGGGTAGACAAGGCCCTAACAGGCGGTGGTGGGAGCATGCCGCATTGGTGACGACTTGAACAGGAACCGATTTGGTGCTCCACTCCAAGACTCAATGCACGCCAGGTGGCTGCATGCCAGAATTTGTACGACGAGAGTGCTGAAGTTGTATGCCACAAAACAGGAACGAGAAATCTTTGAGGCCTATGTGATAAAGGTGGGAGACAGATGCACTATAGAATACTGAATAATTAGTGTGAAGTGTGCAGCAGCTGTAA
Source organism: Haemaphysalis longicornis (assembly GCF_048455015.1). Lineage (NCBI taxonomy): Eukaryota > Metazoa > Arthropoda > Arachnida > Ixodida > Ixodidae > Haemaphysalis > Haemaphysalis longicornis. The sequence goes on along the minus strand of NW_027526460.1, from coordinate 144,186,022 downwards.
TTGCTTTTTACATGTGGTGTTAGAGCAATGTCACATGAGGGTTTTGTTTACTTTGTAATCACTCTCAGAGGGAAATGAAGCTTCGTTGATGAAGCTCATTTCTGTCTCTATCCTTTCCTTGAGTCATGCCTGACATTTGACCAAAATTTCCAAGATGAAGTCTCAACTAGCCTGCGTAGCCACCTTCATTCAGTTCACTGTTTTAAAGTGTGTTTAAGCACAAAACCCTGGGACGTCTGCCATTAATCACTCATAAGAAACCCTTGATGCCCGCCACACTCACCACTACCACTTCCACAACTTTGCAAAAAACAGATGCAAGCACAGCCATGACAGATTCCACCGTGCTTCCCAGTAAGCATGTCCCTTTATCAAGAAGGATGCCTCACACCTCAAATACACTACGACGCATACCAAAGCTAGTGATCATCTACCTTATCTGGACATCACGCCTTTCTACAAGGGAATCAGGCGGCACGCACTGCTGCCCTCAAATTTACTAGCCACGGATTCGTAGAAAGCAGAAAAGACCTGCCAGATTTTCTCACCAACCTCTAAGTCCAAAGCCGTTTTACAGATGCCTACAAACCCACACATACTACAACACAACATATTACCCAACACGTGCCCCTATGAATGCCCACCCTGCAAAGGAAGGAAGGAGAGAGAGAGAGAACAAACACTTATTTTTAAGTCCAGGTCCTAATTTGAAAGTTCAATTTACCGGATCCGCGTAGTACTCCTGAATGCCTGGTCCTAATTTGAAAGTTCAATTCACCGGATCCACGTAGTACTCCTGAATGCCTGTGCGGATCCGGTGCACGTGTTTGTAGAGAGCTTCCTGGGCAGCCTGGATGTTCACTGTCGGCGGGGGAGACAGCCAGAGCTCCCAGGAGGTGATGAAAGCGAGGGATTGGGTAAGAGATGGTGGGGTGAAGTCCCAATTAGAATGAGGGATGGATGGGTAGGAAGAACACCTGGGTCAGGAAGGATGGCCAGGGCGCCGATAGATGCGGTGAAGAATGTGATGGGAGGAGAGTGAACAGGTTTGAGTCTGTCGAATGAGGCACGCAGCCTCACGAGTTAGACGGGAACTGGGGGGGTGGGTACATGGTGCGTGATAGGCGTTGGGCGTGTAATTGGTAACGCAGGAAGCGCGGTGTTGAGTACGAACCGTCGGCGGGTGGTACAAGGTTGGGCAGGACATGGGCAAACCCGGGAAAGGTACTCGGGTGAGCGCGTCTGCTAAGGCGTTAGCGCACATGCCAGCGTGGCCAGGAACCCAAACCAGTGTGAAGCGTGGCAGAGGATTCGGTGCAAGTATCGGAGGGACGAAATCAGTGGTGTGTGGGTGGGTCTCATGGTTAGCGAAATTACGAAGGGCTGACTGACAGTCGGAGAAGATATATACTGTTGTGGTGGTAGGAACATTAAGAGTAGCGTGCTCTATTGCAAGGGCAATGGCGTATTCTTCAAGGGAGGTCGAATCCGGTGGAGAAAGAAAGGAAAGCATAGCAGTGTCTAAAGAAGGGAGTAGGAGAAATGAAGCCATGCCCGTTGAGTTTGAGGGGATGTAGGAGATAGTACAGGGAAGACAGAGCGGTTAGGCATCCAATCAACTGCACCCAATGCTTATCAGTGATTTCAAATAAATGCGTCAAACTTGCATGAAACACCTTACTGCATTTTTAACTCTCGTTCATGAAATTATTTCTGTAAATTATACACTTATACTGAAGTGACCAGGCAGTATATTTGAAGGTGTGTAAATATTCGCAACTTAGAATACTGTGCGAGTACTTTTTGATATTCGATTTGCAGCTCTGTTTCAAATGTTTGAAATTTGCAAATAGTAGAGGAACGAATGTTTGCTCTATCTGAAGACGTGCAAACTTTCAAACTTCACTACATGGTAAGACCTTGCGGGTTGGTTTTTCTGCATGACACCGAAGCCGTGCCAAAAGCCTTGCACCAAGCAAGTGTTCGCTAATTGTCGTGTATGTTAGGTCAAATGGAACACTACAAAAGCAAAATTTATAATCTAAAATAGGTTTCCTATAGATATAATAGCAGAAGTGAGAAATAAAACGTTATTGCTTGCTTGTTCGGGAGGTCCCACCGGCAACTGGCATGCCCAGCCTCCTTTCAATCATTGAGGAGAGTGGGGGGACTGCTGCCTATCATATTAAATATACCTAATATTGCCGCGAACCATACATTGGGTTTGTTTATTTGTGTTTTGCTTTTACCGCCCGGCTGCGCCGGTCTGCGTTATCTCTGCGCCAAGGGAAGCGCGTGTTCCATTCTTTCTTTCTGTGCCGCATGTGTTATCTGTTGTAATAGGGAGAGCATTCCGATCTAACGTGAACAGCCCAGAATAATCTTCTTGGATCTACTATGTTCTCGATGCGAATCGACGTTTCGAGAACCACGCGCGCCGAAAGATAAAAAGCCTGCAGTGCGGACGCCGGGGCATTCGATTCGACGACACTCGCCCGTGCAAGTCACTTTGTTGACCGCTGCTTCGCCGCCTCTGTATTCTTTTGAGTTGTTAGGGGAGCACAAGTTCGCTCCAATAAACGTATTTCTCATTCAAGACAACTGCTTCGTCCTTGTCTTCGTGACATCTGGTGGAGGTGCTGGGTACGCACCCTTCATGCCCACTACAACCTCTGGAAGCCGCCAAGCCAGTCCAACAAGAGCCAGCCTCCGCGTGCAAGATTTACCACCCGAGTTCGGTCTACTACCGGAGAAGACGAAGAAGAAAGACGTCGCAACCAGCACCATGCTCAACCAAGCCAATACTCCTGTCGTTCTGCAGCAGCCACGGGAACCGCCATCATTCCGAGGAGCCCCCGCAGAAGACCCAGAAGAATGGTTGGAAAAACTGGAGCGCGTCCGGAAATTCAACAGGTGGGACGACGCAGAAACGTTCCGCCACGTTTTCTTTTACTTGGAAGATTCGGCTCGCACTTGGTTCGAGAACCACGAGAGCTCCTTGACAAACTGGGCTCAGTTCAAAAGCGAGTTCACTAAGACCTTCACTACCGTGGTCAGAAAAGAACGCGCAGCGCTTTTACTCGAAACTCGAACGCAGCACCCCAACGAAGGGGTAGTGATCTTTGTTGAGGAGATGAAGAGGTTGTTTCGACGTGCGGATCCGGAGATGACAGAAGAAAAGAAACTAAGGTTTCTCATGCGAGGGGTAAAGCAGGAGCTTTTTGCTTGCCTTGTCCGCAATCCTCCCAAGACGGTGGTCGAATTCGCGTCTGAGGCGGCCGCGATGGAGAAGACGCTGGAAGCTCGAACGAGGCAGTACGATCGCCCGGTCAACGTGATGGTTTCCGAGACGATCGGTGCCGGGGCTACAAGCTCCGACACACTGCGTGAGACCATCCGAGCAGTGGTCAGGGAGGAGCTTCGGAAGCTTTTTCCGACGACGCCGCAACCTCAAGTGGCTTCCCTGACTGACGTCATCCGCGAAGAGGTTCAACACGCTTTGGGCACTTCTATGCCATCCGAGGCACCCCGCGAGCCACAGGGGATGACCTATTCTGCGGCTGTTCGTCGACCCCGCCCTGCTCCAACCCGTCTACAAGAAGCTCCACCGTACCGCCGTCCACTCTCGCCGCCGTCCCCACTCTCGCCGCCGTCGACCGTACCGCCGTACACAGCCCAAACCCAGACGCCGAGGAAGACTGACGTTTGGCGAACGCCAGATCATCGTCCGCTGTGGTACCATTGCGAGGAGGCCGATCACATCTATCGTCGTTGCCCGTACAGGAGACTCGGACTGCGTGGTTTCTCCGTCGACGCCCCACGCCCCCGACCCGGCCAGCGCCCTACTGAGATCGACGAATACCTGTCCAACACCAACCGAGGACCAGCCCGCTCCCACCGATCGCCATCGCCCTACCCATACCAGTCGCCTAGCCGCCGTAGCAATGCTGATTTCGCACGTGGAAGGTCCCCCAGCCCACGCGGGGGAAACTAAAAGCAGCAACTTCTGGAGATGAAGTTGCTCTACGGCGAAATACTGGAAACCCTCCAACGACGCAAGGACGCACCGAAGACAGTGATTCACGACATGCCCTCATCCCGACGACCCGACCCAGCCCTGACGAGACTCCTGAACACGACGACAGCTACACGGCGCGACGCGTACCCGACCTGACCGAGACGTCCGTTGAGAAGACGACGACAACAACGATGCACAGTGCACGACCGTCAACACGTACAAGCAGAGATACGACTCCCCGACGAACCCGGAACTCGAGGAAGACTGCATCTGACGTCAAGGTGTCCATCGACGGCTTTGACGTAGTCGCCCTCGTAGACACGGGAGCTGACTATTCGGTAATGAGCGGACCATTTGCGTCTAAACTGAAGAAAGTTATGACCAGATGGGACGGTCCGCATATACGCACAGCAGGAGGCCACCTCGTGACGCCAAGTGGAACATGCACATCGCGCGTCACCATAGACGGCACGACGTACCCTGCCGCGTTCGTCATCTTGCCTAACTGCTCCCGCGACGTAATTCTCGGAATTGACTTTTTGACGGACAACGGCGCAATAATTGATCTGCAGACCAAGTCGATAACTTTTTCCTCCGATCACTCCATGACGCCGGAACCGAACCCCGAACACCGTGCAGCTGTAAGGATAGCCGATGATCATGTAACCCTGCCACCCCGCGCAAGTTTGATGATCACCGTCTACTGTGAAGGTGCTGCTCCTGACGTTGACGCTATCGTGGAGAGTGACCAAAGGTTGCTTCTCGACCGCGGTGTGTCTGTCGCAAGAGGCATTGCGCGCTTCAAGGAACACCAATCCCACATTTTGGTTACTAATTTCACCGAGGAGTACCAGCATTTAAACAAGGGCGCGGCAATTGCATTCCTCGAAGAAACGCAAGAAGCAAGTGACGTGATCGCGGTCGCCGACTTTGAACGCACCCCCGTAGAAACCTTCAAGCTCCCGCAGCCCTTCGACGTGAATCCGGCGCTACCGCAAGAACAACGGAACAAATTATTGGCTTTGCTGCGTCGCTATAGCGAATGTTTTTCGTCGAGCGCAAAACTACGTCAGACCCCTCTAGCGAAGCACCGAATAATAACCGAAGATGGAGCCCGACCTACCCGACAGTCACCGTACCGCGTCTCTTCACACGAACGGGAAGCCATCCGGACTCAAGTCGACGACATGCTCAGCGACGACATTATACAGCCATCGAAAAGCCCCTGGGCTGCGCCCGTCGTACTCGTAAAGAAAAAAGACGGCACATTAAGGTTTTGTGTTGACTACCGACGACTGAACAAAATCACGAAAAAGGACGTGTACCCCCTCCCCCGAATCGACGACGCCCTCGACCACCTCTGCCACGCGAAGTACTTCTCATCGATGGACCTGAAGACCGGCTACTGGCAAATTGAAGTGGACGAGAGAGACCGAGAGAAGACGGCATTTATAACCCCAGACGGCCTATACGAGTTCAAGGTGATGCCGTTTGGGCTGTGCACAGCACCAGCGACGTTTCAAAGAGTCATGGACACTGTGCTAGCTGGCCTTAAGTGGCACACCTGCCTCGTATACCTCGACGACGTAGTGGTATTCGCTCGGACTTTCGACGAACACCTTGTAAGGTTGGAGTCTGTACTCGAAGCCATTCGTACGTCGGGGTTGACGCTGAAGCCTGAAAAGTGCCGCTTCGCATACGAGGAAGTCAAGTTCTTGGGCCACGTCGTCAACGCCGCGGGAGTCCTACCTGACCCGGCAAAAACTTCAGCTATCGCGAACTTCCCTAGACCGAAAGACAAGAAGGGCGTGCGAAGATTTCTCGGGCTGTGCGCATACTACCGGCGCTTCGTCGCAAACTTCGCACGCATTGCAGAGCCACTCACGCGCTTGACGAAAGACAGCACCCCTTTCAGCTGGGAAAACGACCAAGAAAAAGCATTCTGCGAGCTGCAAAAACGCCTGCAAAGCCCGCCCGTGCTCGCTCATTTCGACGAAAATGCCGAAACGGAAATGCACACGGACGCCAGTGATATAGGCTTGGGTGCCGTCCTTGTCCAAAAGCAAAGCGGCTGCGAAAGGGTAATCGCCTATGCCAGCCGTGGTCTGTCGAAGGAGGAGAAAAACTATTCTGCCTCTGAGAAAGAGTGCCTGGCTATTATATGGGCGATTTCAAAATTTCGCCCATACGTGTATGGAAGGCCATTCAAGGTTGTAACAGACCACCATGCGCTGTGTTGGCTCGCCAATTTGAAGGACCCCTCTGGCCGTCTTGGGCGGTGGAGCTTGCGCCTGCAGGAGTTCGACGTTACAGTCGTTTATAAATCCGGCAGGAAACACTCCGACGCCGACTGCCTGTCCCGCGCCCCCGTCGACCCACCACCACAAGACTCTGATGAAGACAGCGCGTTCTTCGGGATCGTGACGGAGAGCGACCTAGCCGCCCAGCAGCGTGCCGACCCCGACTTACGCGTCATAATCGAGTACCTCGAGGGATGCGACGTTGCCGTTCCTAGGACCTTCAAACGCAGCTTACCAGCATTCAGCCTGAGAAACTCCGTCCTCGTGAAGAAGAATTTCAGCCCCGGAACAAGAGCGAATTACCTTCTCGTCATCCCCGCGGACCTTCGTGACGAAATTTTGGAAGCGTGCCACGACGACCCGTCTTCCGGACATCTCGGCACAGCCCGCACTATTGGAAAAATCAAGGCGAGGTACTACTGGCCCGGCCTTACCTCTGACGTCACCCACTACGTCCGGAGCTGCCGTGACTGCCAGCGACGAAAAACGCCGCCGACAAGACCCGCCGGACTTCTACAACCGATCGCCGTCCCATCGAGACCATTTCAACAGATTGGAATGGACCTTTTAGGCCCGTTCCCTACGTCACAATCACAGAACAAGTGGATTGTCGTAGCGACAGACTACATGACGCGCTACGCAGAGACCGCCGCTCTTCCGAGGGGGACTGCACAAGAAGTGGCAAAGTTTTTTATAAGCCAAGTTGTGCTGCAACATGGAGCCCCGGAAGTCCTAATCACAGACCGCGGAACGGCATTTACTGCGGAGCTGATGCAAGGAGTATTGCGCTACAGCAACACGGATCACCGAAGAACGACGGCGTACCACCCCCAAACGAACGGACTAACAGAACGTCTGAACAAGACAATCGCAGATATGCTGTCAATGTACGTTGACGTTGAACATAAGACTTGGGACGAAGTGCTCCCGTATGTCACGTTTGCGTACAACACGGCTATCCAGGAGACGACGCAGCTGACGCCGTTCGAGCTTGTCTACGGTAGAAGGCCGACTACGATGCTCGACGCCATGCTTCCGCACGTAGAAGACGACGACCTCAACGCCGACGTCCACGGATATCTTCAACGTGCGGAGGAGGCCCGCCAGCTCGCTCGAGTTCGTATAACGGACCAGCAGCTGGTGGATGCGGGCCGCTACAACCTCCGACGCCGAGACGCCGAGTACCAACCAGGGGATCGTGTGTGGGTTTGGACTCCCATCCGACGACGCGGACTTAGTGAGAAGCTCCTGCGACGCTATTTCGGACCCTACCAGATTCTACGACGTGTTGGCCAACTTACCTACGAAGTGATCCCTGATGGTGACTCCGGCACATCACGACAACGCAGGCGGCCTGAAGTCGTCCACGTGGTTCGCCTAAAACCTTTCTACGGACGATGACGAACTTTTATTTTCATTTGTTCGGACTGTCGCTTATGTTAGCATCGGGTCGATGCACTCTTAGAGGGGGGGGGGTAATGCCGCGAACCATACATTGGGTTTGTTTATTTGTGTTTTGCTTTTACCGCCCGGCTGCGCCGGTCTGCGTTATCTCTGCGCCAAGGGAAGCGCGTGTTCCATTCTTTCTTTCTGTGCCGCATGTGTTATCTGTTGTAATAGGGAGAGCATTCCGATCTAACGTGAACAGCCCAGAATAATCTTCTTGGATCTACTATGTTCTCGATGCGAATCGACGTTTCGAGAACCACGCGCGCCGAAAGATAAAAAGCCTGCAGTGCGGACGCCGGGGCATTCGATTCGACGACACTCGCCCGTGCAAGTCACTTTGTTGACCGCTGCTTCGCCGCCTCTGTATTCTTTTGAGTTGTTAGGGGAGCACAAGTTCGCTCCAATAAACGTATTTCTCATTCAAGACAACTGCTTCGTCCTTGTCTTCGTGACAATATGCTTACTGTGTTCACAGTATTTTGAGGAACCCATATTTCTTTATCTCAATGTATGCAAAATTCTTGTTGCACTGGTTTGCATGTCTGTTTTATTTTCTCTGTCACATTAAATTTTTTGTATGTCAAGCGCAAGTACCTGAACAGAGATGTGTCTAGTTCTGACTGCTTAAGCTGTCTTTTTTGGTGTGGTTGTGTTTTATACACTCTAGAAACACCAAAACAAAGATAGTGTGGTTTGAAAATATTCAATTCGCAGCCAGCTTTTACTATTCGTATTCAAAAATAATTTATTGAATTCACAGCCACGTTTAACTTGTATTCAATTCACAGACGCAAAGTTGATAATCACAAACCTCTAAATATATATACAAAAGGTAAGTTGTCGTTTGTAGTGACAAAAAACACTCAGCTGCAGTGGCGTCGCTAAGGCGGGGCCGGGGGTGCCTGGGCCCCGGGTAACAGCCCCTCGGTAAAAGGGGGGGGGGGGTGCCACTTGTGCCCCTACAAGGTGTAATGCTGACGTGAAAAACTGGAAGACAACTGTAACGAGACCACAGCTTTGGCCTGTTCAATTTACGTCCCCACCAGTCTATTCAAATTTGTTTCCTGGTACAATGGAAGAAAGCGAGGAGAATTTTGGCATCCAGGAATGTCGCGGTAGTCGAGGATGGGTGCAGCTTGAGGAGTTAATTGGCTGCAGGGTGAGCGGAGGCGAACAGGGAACAATTCCTGGAGAGGGGGTGTGTCGGTATACGACTGCGACGCTCGGAGAGGTGTAGCGAGCGAGCTTGCTTTTGAATGGGATGACAGGGGCCTAATAAAGCCCCTTCATCACGTCCAGGACCACTGTTAGGGCGGCGGACGAGATCAGTAGGAAAGAGGAGTGAAGGGGGAGGCATCCAAGCCTACGAGACTTTGGTCATGTGTCCTCGGCGGTTATTTATGTGGCTTTTTTTACGCTCATGAGATGTTGTGTCGGGTCATGGTGAATGTTTAGCATTTTCTGGAGTCTTCGCAGTGACGCGTCGGAGACCATGTACCCCGGTCCAGTTGTCATATTTTCAGAAGGAAACCAAGGTGAAAATGACCTGAAAAAAAACAGATATGGGCAAGATTGAATCTCGAGGAAGTGGGGACTGATAATTAAAATTAAGGTTGGTGCGGGGCAGCTAACTGCACAAATTGAGCCTGTGTTGGGAGGAGGGTGGGAGCTCAGTTGTCGAACATTAGGCGAGACAAATGGGTTGTCGCTATTTCCCCTTGGTTGCACCAGATTCCTTCAGTGCTTGCACTAACCAACCAATTTGTGATTTAAGCAATCGCGAAGGATCTGATATCGGGTGTTGATAGCTCATATTTTTTATGTCGTTGACTTTCCTTCATCGTGCCCAGTGACGCAGCCAGCACATGGCAATTGTACGAAGATGGCATTATATGGAAGGGGCGTATCCCATGCGGCCCCGTGTAATTAAACTAAAAGAACAACGGACGAGTAGCTTGTTGAACAAATTATGCAAGAAATAGAACAGTTATGTAGGCATTTATTTTATTTACCTAACTTTTAATCAGGTAAATCTACGTTTTTGTATTTCATTCCCCTGTAAGTTAAGAGCAATATAAATAAGTATCTGCGTTGCGCACATACATAAAGCGGATAGCCGTGTGTTCATCTTCTTTCCATTTTACCATGGTTTTCGTGTGGCCGTCCCAAGGAGTTCTAAGTGAAGAAATATTTGAAGCTGATGACCTAAATATTTTGCTATGGTAGGTTCATCTTTCAAGGTGGAGGGTGAGAAAAAAAAGGACAAGACAACAAATTAACTGCATAACAAAAAGATAAACACCAGGTACGTCACCCACTTTCCATCATTAGACATTCGATCCGCTGAGTGCTCCCATCCCGGAATATGGTCGGGAGACCCCACGATAATTGAGGTGGGAGTGAGGGGCAGTTTCTGTGTTAGTGAAAGCGTTCTGCTGAGTGCTTTGTGAACATTACTGGAAAAAAAATGTTGAAGACTGTGCAACAAAGGACAGGACGCCCGGTGTCGTATACACGATTTTTGAGCTGAGTGCCCCTCCCCATGCATTGGGGAGGAAAAATCTACTGGAATGACTCAGGCAGCACAACAACGACGTCCAGCTGCAAAACCATCGCCCAGTACTGCAAAACATCAGACCGCAAAAGAGACTTCAGTGAAACGCTCCAGAAGCGTGACCAACTGGAAGAAAAGATGCAAAGAACATAAATCCTTCCCTCCGAACCCTCCCACTTGTGTACATGCGGGCACCGCGCTCCACAGCGAGGCGCTTTGTGAGTGACCGGCGCTACAACGCGACCCCAGTCACCCCTGAAGGAAGAGGGAATTGAGATGGGTCCCAAACGTCTTGTTCTTGGTTATTACTCTTGGTTGGAGAGGGCGATATTATTTCCTCAGCTGCTGGGAAAAGGTTGTTTCATCCAGGATCTGTCTTGAGCTAGTCGACTGTACAACCACGTCAATGAAATCGTCACCAACACATCGGGATAGGCGCGACCGAACGGTCGTGAGCCAGCGTGTGGCGCTGATACACTCGGGCCCGTACGAATCTGATATTTTACTCAGGAGTTTTTTCTTTATCGCTTCGTAACCTCCTTCGATTCAGATTTCCTCCATTGGCTGGTGGCTGCTTCACTGGAAAGCGCGAACCTCACATTTTATACTTTATACTGTGTTCCGTTTTCCCAAGACGTCAATGCCAATTAACTTATTTGCAAATGTGTGGTGGAATCTTTTTACAACGCACAAAAGGAAATGATAACATTGTCGCAGACAAACATCCACACGACTAGCCGTGCACTGGCCGCTTAGACGACTCATGTACAGCCAGTCGTCTCTTTCCCCTCTAAATGCTCCCTTTCTATCTGCTTCCATTTTCAGTAATCACATAACCATAGAAATAAAGAGACCCGACAACGTATCTATTTCAAACGTACTAAAATTCTCACTTAGAGAAATTTCCAGCAGTTGCATGCTGCCACAGAGGCTGCCTTTAGTGACAAACGGGCAGGCGCAGGCGGTTTTTCCCAATTTATGGGGCGGCCGTTTCTTTCACACTGTATACCACTTTTCCTGCACAATACTTGGAAATAGCTTTTTTTTAAGTCCGGCTGTGTTTTATTTGCTGGGACAACTTCTATTTCTCCCCCAGCCTTCTTTCACCAGGCTCCGCCTGTGGTCCTTCAAGCATAATTTGTTCAAGGTGCATTCCTAGACACAGGAAAATTGATGCGAATGAAGCGACTATTTGTCTTGCATGTGTTGCCTTTAAACAGCCCTATCATTCCTGGCCACCCTTTTCCAGGCCCGCGGGTTGTCTGCATAATTTAGTCGGCACAGCGGGCTGCAAAGCTTTCCGAACGCCTCTGGTGACCACCTTATAGTGTCGTTTTCTGATGAGGCCCGAGACTCTCTCACACCTCCATTGCTCTTGCAGGCATCCATTCGCTTGTTATCGACTGTAAGATGTGGTACTCTCACACTGCTGCATATCAGCCTTCACTTTTCCCCAACCTACTTTGGTTTGGCGCATCACACCCTGTGCTGCCGCAAGTAGCTCTTGGTCACTCCTTTCTCGGCTGCTAATGGTGTTTTCGTGCTCACGAGTGACACACCATGATGCTCCTTACTGTTAGTATTTTTATCGATGCCTAATTCACTGAAAAGTTCGGTGTTGTGTATCAAGATCTGCACCAAAGTCGTCGTCTGGGGTTCTCTAAACCAAGCTCGTGTAGCTATTATTGCCTAAATAACACACGGCTTCTTATCTTGCTGCTCACTTTTCTAATACTATATTGCCAGTTCTTTATAAATAACTACACATCAAGTATCCTGTGGCTTCATTTTGCATCGCATGTCGCATATTATGCATGCTTGCATTGATGTTTTGAAGCCCATGCATTAAGTAGCTGTAAAAAGTTTTTTTTACGTTGGTATCCAAATGAAAGACAAAATTTGTCGAGACCAATCGTTCTTGTTGTGCGATGAGAGCAATGCTGAGTGACAGAGTGACAGAAATCGCTTTTGGTAGCTCCAGTCACAAGTAGAAGACATTAAAAGACATCAATATTATCAATAATAACAATAACACTAGTTTTATTATTAATGGTTTTGTATATGTGAGGGGGAGACAAATTTTCTGGGCCCCGGGTGCAAGTTTACCCAGCAACGCCACTGCTCAGCTGCCATTGCCATCACTGCTGGAGAGAGAAAACTTCATCCTTGACTAATTTCAGTTTTGTGCTGTTCGACAAGCAATAACTTATTTGCGGTAAGATTGCTGCGGACAAGTCCTCAGTCACGCTAAACACATAATAAATGAACTTGAAAGCATTGCACACCATACGATCTGTTCCTAAAAGTACCAACTGAAGTACAATATTGTTCTTCGGCATGCGACAGCACACATCAAGGACATATTGGGTGAACTGTCCAGCATCTGCTGAATGCATGGCATTATACCAGCTTGAACGTGCCTTATAAGGGATAATTTTAAAAACGGTAACTTGAGAGGGCCCACGAAAAAAAAAATGCTTGGCACCAGGGCTAAGTGCAACTAGTTAATATTTTCTCATTCACTACTTGAGGCCTGGATGTGTATTATTAAGGCTTGGTTCCTACAGCCGGTAACAACAAAAAAAAAAGACCTTTGTCCTGTGCGCAGCCCTACGTCCCACCGGGCTGCACGTCCTATTATCAGCTGGCTTAAGGTTTCAGACCAACAAAGTGGCAGACAGATTATGGTAGTTACTACACCTTCGCAATGGTGAACATTACCTGCCTGCCTCACGACTCCGAACACACAATTATACCTTCGCACAGGTTAACTCTGTTGTCGCAACGTACTACGTACTACGTCACCGTCGCAACGTACTACGCGAAAATTAGGCAGTCGCACACACTCAGCGTCCCGATAACACGCTGCACACCACCGTAAGTGCTCTCCAGAAGTTCTTCGAGAGCACCTTCATCACAATCGTAAGCCAAACATCTATGCACCGCTGCAACGGCAGGCAAAAATCACGACGAGAAGAGCGCAGGGAAATGAGCGCGCAACAGCTGCCATTTTTCTTGAACCATGACGTCACATCCGGCAAAAAAAAAGTCGCTTTCTTTGTTTTTTGATGTCTAGTTGGCGCATGCGCAGTAGTGCTCGTCCACCGTTCCTGAACGTCAGGTGGAGTTCGTGGTTCAAATCATGGCGCAGCCGCGTCAATCGTAGTTTTTCCGGTGATGTCATTTCCGTGACAGATATGACGTCAGTGAGATCTTGGTGACCCTGGCATAAAACGCTTTCTTGTTAAAAAAGACGCAAACGTCGCAAGTAGGAACAGAATTAGGTCGCTTCATTCCATAAAAAGTCTTGAAAGGGTGTTATGTCAGCTTCTGTGGCAATGCGCTGCGGTACGTTATTCAATTCTTTTATTGTGGGTGGAATGAATGAGTGTGCGAACGCAAACGAATGGCAAGGGATGCGCTTTACGTGATCCCGCCGTGGGAATGTAACAGTGGGTGAGTGAAAGAAGTCATCGTGAAGGCTCTCATGGGGATAAAATTCATGGAAAAGTTTAGGCGAGCATGTCGGTGACAAAGTTAAGGCGAAACCAACTAGGCCCGATGTTTCAGTGCTGTGGTGCCTGCGTAGGGTGAATATTATGAAAAAAATAAAACGAACATCACGGTTTTGCGGGGATTCGATATCACGTATAATGTATTCTTGACTTAGATCCCAGATTACAGATGCATGTTCTATATTAGGTCGCATGAAAGTGAGGTACGCAATTTTTCTCATGTGTGATGGTGTCTGCTTAGGCTTATGTTTTATTACGCCTTGTGCATGATTTGCAGATACGAGCGCCTGATTAATATGGTGTGAAGCTGGTTGTTTTGTGGATGAGGATGGTTAAGTGTAACTGGCGGAGAAGAAGCAGCGTTTGACGTCAGACAAGGGCAGCGGATATTTACGGGATTGATAAATAACAAGATACATAAGCGAAGGTTAGACTAATCTAGTCCAAGGAGTTAGTCCAAAGAGTGAATTTCTTAACAACAAAGTTCTTCCCTCAAAAAGGTTTGGGATCACGTGTGGGTCCGTCCCTGTCGGTGAGCTGACTCGGTGCGCACGGCTTGGTGCGCTTGGCTCGATGCCCTTGTCGATGCCGGTGCTGCGGCCGATGAGCGACGCGTCGGATTCGGCCCGCGTCCTCCGTGGCAGGTCTCGGTTTAAAGGTTTCTCGTCGTCAACGGGGAAGATACGGCTCGGAGCGGAGTTTCCCCGAAAGCTCGCGTCCGGCAGGTCGCTCTGTACACAGCGGCAGTACACAGACTGTACTTAGCGGCACACACTGCAGCTTAGTCTCGCTGCTTTAGTCTAGACCCCTGAGGAGACAAAAATATAACGATAATGAGCACGAATCAATTGATTTCCCTGGATAATCCATTGTACCGATACCATCGACGTCAAAAGTATTGAATGGGACAGGCGTTTCTGCTGTGCATACAACATGCAGGTCGCTCCGATAACGACTGGCTGCGTCAGCTATGGTTTGCATATTTCCAGCCGGGTATTTTCTAACTTGCAGTTACACACGTTAATTGGGGCGAATGCGGAGCGGCGTCTGAAACAGGTCATCAATTTGAGTGTTTTCAATTATCCGCCAGCAAGGGGGGGGGGGGGGCTGTGGCTATATTGACGGCACCCAGATGAATAAACCAGGAGTCTGGTGGTTCAAAATGGGAGCGTGGCATACTTTTCTCGTAGGGCTATTCAGGGCGGTAATAGTCGGGACTACAATAATTAGCATTATCCCTTATGCAATGCCCTCAGGCCCTTAAGGATGAAATAAATGAAATGAAATGAAATGAAATGAAACAAGCACTGCCAGGTAATCGACCGCAACAGAAATCATTCCATCTTCATTAACCAAACATTTCCCTAAATAACATCTGCAGACGCGAAAATCGCTGCACCTTTCCCAACGCCCCCAAGGTGTTCAATTCCGAGCATGTGCGCCTGAACTGTCATAGCATTAACTGTCATAACTGTCATAGAACTGTCATAGCCGCTGCTGCTGGAAGAAAGCCCGATCCCGTCTGATCACATACCCAGGGCTCAGGTGACCTCACCTCCTAAGTTCCAACGCATAAGCAACTTCCTAGAGAACAGTAGGGCCTCTTCTAAGCCCCGCTAACGCGCACCTTCCTCTGCCAAAATTCCCATTTTAGCTCCCATCAGCTTGCCGTCGCTGTGCCAATTCTGCGAGGCCGCCAGGGCAATCTTCCAGATGGTAGGTGTCTGCTGCCGAACCCCTTTCTCACCATCACAACCACCTTCAATATCACGAGCTTAAGCTTTGGAGGTGTGCCTTCGCCAGCTTCGTCACGAAAATCCAGCGTTTGTGGTACTGAAGGGCTGTCACGACGCCCTGCTTCATAAACCCTCAACTGAGAAAGCTACGCTCAAGTCCGACATTGCTTAATAAGAACGCTAATTCAGTGTCTTTCTGTGGTAGCACCTGATTGTTGAAGACGCCCTAGGGCTAGTGCTGCCGACACCTTCGGTAGGAACCATGGCTTCTCCCCATGGGATTTTCCTTTGAAACGCGGGTCAGGTATAGCCCCAGAGGCGTGTAAGTTACAACCTTGACACAGCCCCTCAACTGCTCAATACCTCAGCGAATGTGGAACTGGTTTAAAAAGAAAAAAATGCAGCAGAAGCCCGTAATGAAGTTCACAGACTTGCTGGAAACAGGCTTGCGCACACGTCTGCAAGTGGTGAAGAAAACGAGGCATAAAACCCCGTCGATATGGTTTTGCCGGCTGAAAAACTCTAGGAACGTTATTAACCACAATGCAAGTCAGATGATTCGCTATTTTACTGAGATATTCCACGCGCTAGCGCTGGTGCTTTGAAGGACGCACAATTTATTAGACAAAGACGCAAACAATGATCCAATACACTCTCTTAACCGTTGGGCCATCACACGCATCCACGTCCGTGCTGGTACAGAATATAGCGCTGGAGACGTTTCGGCAGAAGTAGCGCTTCCACTCCCTTCCGAATCGCTCGGCGTCGGGCCAGCGCCGCTCGGATTGTCATCCTGCACGCAGCAGCGTCTCGTACTCTTCGGAGGGAGTGAAGGTCTTGACAAGAGTGTAGCAGGCCTCTCGCAACTCGTCGTCTGCGCAAGGCATCACGAGTGCGGCCATCTGGTGGCAGCACACAGCGTTCACCGGAGTCGATATGTTCCCCAACCTGTAGACGGGACCAATGGGGTTCCTGTAGACGCCCATCAGCATTCTGTAGACCCTCACCAAAGGGTGCACGCGGAGGGTCTCTTCGCAGCGGCACGTGTCCTCAAGCCTGACCCCGGCCCCGTAGCGGAGCAGGGTACTCGGCATCTGCCCGTTGCTGAAGCAGATGTCAGCGTAGAGTGGGCGCATGAAGCAGAAACACAGACCCAGGTTGAGGCAAGGGAGCTCAGCCGGGCCGCCCATACTGTCGCAAAAGCACGGAAGGTCCGCCGTAGTGGCGCGAAACAGCACCGATTCAAAAATGGAGGTGGACTCGAGGTCGTACAGTTTAGGTGGCGTTTGAGACTTTCGGAGCACGTCCTCAGTGGGCTCACCACTCGTTATCACGGCGATCACGCACAGCTCACTCATACAGGTGTTACAAGACAGAAGCCGGTGGAGACTGCTCGCCGTATTTTCCCCGTGGTTCATTGTCGTGGAGGACAAGTAGACAGCTAGAGGGGTCTCGTGGCGGCGATGCAACAAGCGGCTTATCGTGCCTGGGTTGACTGAGCAAAATATTTCTTCATTTTCCTGGCAAACATGGAATCCGAACGTGGCGCTGGTGGGGCTCCCGCTCAGCTGAAGGGGTCCGAAAAAAAAGCGACGGGTCTGCATCAGGTGGTGGGGCAGGCGAAGTCACTCTCAGATGGTTTGTAGAAGCGGCGAGAACGAGCCCGCTGTTCTGGTCGCCGCTCGAAGGAGTCGCATCGAAGACACTTTCGCTTCCGGAAGACGTGTGGGCTCCGGGGGTGCACTACGCCGACCAGGAAAGCAGACGATGAAGCCTGAATACGCGCAATTTGAGGCGAAACCTCTGGGGAGACTGGAAGGGTTGGTCCCTCGTGTTCTTTCCGTGCTTGGCGCAAGGTTGATGATGGTGATAGCACACAAATATGAAACATATACTTTCTGAGGGATTGGGAAGATATAATCTGGTGCAGTACAAGAATATAATTAGACAAGACGAAATCATAAGATGGGAAGGGAACATTTTTCAGAAGGAAAAACCTAAAGAAAAAAACATATCTGGTGGTAAAGCAACGTACCCGGGCCTCAATTTGAATCCAAAGATATTTCATTGTGTTCAAAGAGGAACTTAATACAGCGCCACTAACGATTAAACAGAAATCCATATCATCAGTAAATCAATATAAATACTTCGCGATCTGGATGCCAGAGGGCAAATTCCAGCTGAATTCCCGCGAAGAACACCTTAAGATAAAAGGGGCACTCTTACACCCTTCCTCCCTTCATGTCGCTTAATGAAAGGCTTTACACTCAAAGGCAAGCGAGAAAGACCATGCCCGCACCGCATCACATGTTAGATGCCGAAGACGCAAGAAACATAAGAAAACTTCAAACCAACGTTTTCCCACACAAATCCAGACTGTCTCTCATGTTTCCAGAGAGATATAACGAAGAATGCCACAAATGCAAATTACGAGCAGACTAATTCCACACAGTCTGGAACTGCCCTATAATTTGGCAACAGAACACCTACCAAACCTCCAGAGAGTCCTGGGATTTAGCACTGTCCAGCTCGGACCTTTCGACACAGCGTGAGCTGCTAGAGAGAGCCAAGCTGGGAGCCTTTGCTACTGGAGTCCTGGAAATAGGACTTCACCCATAACTCTTTCCACATTCCCGTCTTCCTATTTTCAAATAAAGTTTACTCTCTCTCTCTCTCTCTCTCTCTCTCTCTCTCTCTCTCTCTCTCTCTCTCTCTCTCTCTCTCTTAAAATGGGCACTAAACGCAGCGATACTGAAACATGGAGCACTGTAAAGGTACTATATGTGATAGGTATTTAAAAAAAAGTAACGGTGCCGGGCTCAACGTTTTTTGATGCGGTACGATCATTAAATTGAGATATCGTGTCGGTACTGTGAGATAAGAGGGAGACGGCCGATTAGCACTGGGAGATCACACTAACGAAACGAATGAGGCTACCGGGCTGTATGGGGTGGGCTTCTTATGAAGCGAGAAAAGCACAAACTAAAATAAATTTCGAGGAGATGCTTAGCAATTTAAATAATAAGTGGGAAACCATTGTACGCAAATACCTTCACATCCAACATGTAAACACTCAATGCCGGAAGGGTACGTACGCGAAAGCTCACAATTAATAACCCCGTTACTAGAGAAAACACCCAATTTGAACAATTAAATTTAGGTGAACAAAACGAAGACGCTTATATGGGCCGAAAACATTTAAAACAAAGGATGACTGGCAGTCCACAAGACATCTATAAACATCACTTTTGCAACACTAAAGGCAGTGCGTTGCTTTTTAAAGCTTGGGCTGGCTGCTTGCGAACAAGAACCCATATGAGCAAATATTCACCCCACGATGAGGCATGTATAGGTGGTGGCAAAGATGCAGGAACAATCAACAACATAGAAATGAAATACTACAAGGAACAGCCAGATTGAAGTGGGGGAAAGTGCTCCTGCTTGGGCACTTTGTTTCACCAAAGTAAAGAAAAATGCGAGTCGAGGTGTAATTCGAGATATAGGCTGAAGTACTAAAATGACTGAAATAAGCAAGGTGGCGCATTCCGTCACCCCGATTCAAAGAATTCGGCACGACTTATCATCATCATTACCATCACGATGGCGCTGGTCTTTCTTCTACCGAAACAACACTGACAGTGGGAAGTCGTCGAGAACACGAAAAGAAGGCTTAAAAACTGGCGCGAAGTTGTGTTACGGGGTGTGTTAGAGGAACTGCGTTCCTACTGTGTTTTCGCAGACCTGATGGCGGATCCGGATTACCTCTTGATGGCCCGTTGGAAAGGAAACGGCAGGAATATCATCATTATCAACACTCTCCTATTTGGAGGGACCTTGGTTCTGTAGACGACCTACGTTGATGAAGGGTATGACGAAAGATGGCAACTCAGCAAAGTGTAGGGATTGGGGGCGTAGGATTAGGCGTTCTTTCATGTGTTTTCTGTAAAAGCACACCTGGAAAGCACTTGCAAGAGCGAATTTCAATAAGGAGGCGAAAACTTTCCTTCCTTCAGCTTTTAGAGATATATCCAACGTTTTAGCGAGTGGATAAAAGTTTTCGTTTGGCCCCTCCTTATGAGCAGGCTTGTGCAGATTCATGCAAGTTTTTTTTTCTTCGACTGCAAGCCATCCACGTGACCCGTTAAGCGTCGGGCTGTCAGGTCATCGTCCGCTTGATGTGCTGGTCTTCCTTTCTTGGGTACATACGCCCTACATTCGTGGAGAATGTATTATGCAAGCGCCGCCCCCGTATATCATTGCGTTCTAGTAGTTACGCGAAGGCTTGATTGATTGATTGATTGATTGATTGATTGATTGATTGATTGATTGATTGATTGATTGATTGATTGATTGATTGATTGATTGATTGATTGATTGATTGATTGATTGATTGATTGATTGATTGATTGATTGATTGATTGTAGGGTTTAACGCGCTGACACAACGCAGGCGATGAGGCGCGCCGTAGTAGAGGGCTCCGGATTATTTTTGACCACCTGGGAATCTTTAACGTGCGCCGAAATCTCGTACACACGGGCGTTTTTGCTTTTCACCTCGATCATAAAACCGGCCACCGCGGCCGGGAATCGAACCCGCGACCATGTGCTAAGCAGTGCAACGCCTTAGCCATTGAGCTACCGCGGCGAGTAAGTTACGTGAAGGCACCTGGGTAGACCTATCAAATAAAAGTTTCTTTTTGAACTTAGTCAAGTTCTATATTCCGAGGCGTCAAATGTGAGTTGGGCCAATTAATACAAGAAGGACCTTCTTTCAGTCATTTTATACACAAACCCTGCGGTTACACGCCTCGCGGCCTGAAGAACGAGGCGGCGTCCGTATGCTCTCCTGACGCGCCATTACGAGTCGTATTTTAAAATACAAAACAGCTGGGCTACTCTCTTTGTATGAGGTGTATGATGAAAAATATTATACGTTCTTGCCGAGACAAAGAAATTCTCTCATTTTGTTTGAGATAGTACAAAATTTTACAACATTTGCGGCTGCACTAGTCGGAAGGCACCGCGATAAAACGCCGAGATTTAAGGCGTCCACTATGTTGAGTTACTTATCACACAAATATGGGTATTAATGTGGGGCTCCTTTAGAATGGAATAGATGACTTTAGTAGAATGAGGACGCCAGGAGGCCCTGTTGGGGGATATGGGAATAAGGGTAGGGGAAAAGGCTCCAAATAAAGTCTTTCCAATGAACTTCGAGCGTTCACTTGAGGACGTTATCTCTGTTTACGCCCATAGGGATACCACACGCAAGCTTGTAGTCTGAAACAATGATAATCCAGGTATTCATAAGGAGTCAATCTGGAGCCACAAAGGAGGCGCTTCCGGGGACATCCGCCATCATAATAATTTATGGAGATCTGTTTTTAGACCGAGTTCAATAATTTGCTGTAACATTAAGGGGTTGTTTCTGACATACTGGACGTGTTCTTCGGAAGCCGTCCGGCGCACTCGCGTTGGTCGTGGTCATTTGAGTAAGCTGAACATGCCCAGATGAGCTGGAAAAGGTTCACTGTAATGTTACTCCCACAGTAAGGGCACCGAGCACTAGTAGGGTGCCTGAGCGTTTTCCATTTGGAGATGACGTCAGGAATGTAGGCCGAGTCAGCGTAGACTTCATTGGCGGAAATTTCTCCTGTCAATAATTTTCTTTTGCGTTTGTTCAAGCCTTGACGTAAACGGAGTTGATTTTGCGGCACTGGTTTACATCAAGTTTCTTGTTGTTCTTCTGGGCGATTCCCTTATTGCATGGCAGTGCAGCGTGCTTCTTGGTAGACCGCCTCTTCTCTGCGCATCCGGATCTTCTTTGGTCGCATCATCCCCCATGTGCGCGGCACAGAGTCGGAGAGAGTTCTCCGCCGTCGCCATCGCAGTTCAAAATTTAAAAGCCAAGCTGGCTGCCCCTAGCAATGCAGAGCGGCTCACGTCAGTAGCAGACGACAGACGTTTTGTCGGCGATGTTGTTTGCTCAAACACTGACTGGGGCGTGTGCTCGGTATTTTTTCTTTTCTTCCCTAGGCGACCCATCCGTGTACGCCAAAGTGTAAGCTGTGCGATGGTGGCCATTTAACGGCCGATAAGAAATGCAAGGCAGGTACAAAACACCGTACGTGGTTCGCAAGAGACAATGGGAGCGACGTGAAGCAGCCGCGGAAGAGCAGCAGCTGCAGCTGGAACGCGACTTCCCGGTACTCGGCTCGCTGGCTGCGCGCAAATCGAGATGTCCTTCTAAAAATCGGTAGCTGTCGAGAGACGGCAGCAAGCAGCGACGTCAGAGCCGCAGCGCTAGCGCAGGGAAGAACGGACGATCTCCGTCCAAGTAGCGCGTTAGCTGGGTCGATGCAGCCGGGAGAACCAAGGCCGAGTCAGTCAAGACCAAGAGTAACGGAAGCAAGAAGCAGCAAACGAAAAGCAAGGAGCTCGAAATGAGCAAGGCCCTACGCAAGGAGAATGAGGAAATGAAGAAAGCTATCCAGCGACTCGCGGAGGTCGTGTCTGGCCTCTGCCTCACGGGACTTAGCGGGGAACTAGGAGACTAGCAGAGCCCAGGAGCAGCCGATGGAGGCTGGGGCGACTGCAACATCCGAGCCGTCCACCAGCAAACCCATGACACGGGAGGCGGAAAACACCCAGGAACCCAAGGAACCGGCGCAAAAGAAGAGGGTGTCCGAGAAGCGGGGTAGCAAGGAAACCAGCAACATCGACGCTCGGCTAGAGGCGCACGATGCCACACTCGACCGGCTCGAGAGTAAGATCGAAAAGGTGTTCACGTCGCTCATGACCACCATCGAAAGGACATTCTCCGAAGTCGACAACACATACACAGCATTGGAAAGAAGTAATCAGTTGATCATGAGCCCTTCGATATTTGCACAGAAACAGGACCCCCGAATGGCGGCGGCGGGAGACAATTCCGGACATGATCAACCATGGCCACAACAGTAACGCGCATAGTGGTGTGGCATTGGAACTGTCGCGGCCTGAAAGGGAAGCGAGCAGTTTTACAACAACACATCGAGCATGCCGAACACAAGCCCGACATCATATTACTGCAAGAACCTCTCACGGCAACACCGTCCCTCCCTGGCTATAGGGAGCAAACGGGACAGCCCCACGGCCGAGGACTGTGTACATTTGTTAGGAAGGGACGCACAATGGTGGAGCACCAAATTACCAAGGTAAAGATGGAGCACGCCTTTTCGGAAATTGTGGTGGGCAGAGACACTAAACAAAGTGTCTTTGTCCTTAATGTATACAGCAACCCGCCGCAGACCCAGCAGCGCTTCAAGACGATCCTGCAAAAAGCGAGAATGGCAGCGGGTAATGCTAAACTGCTAGTGTGAGGGGGGTACGTGGGGGTACGTCAGAAGCAACGCCAACGGCAGGAACATAGCACAGGACGCACCGGACATCGGATACGTCCTCATCACGGATCCGGCTAACCCCACGAGAATAGGAAACTCGGTGTTCAGGGATACAAACCCTGGCCTGACGTTTGCCAAGAACATCGAAGCCAGCGAAGTCACTTGGAGAAACACCGGGGATGAGCTAGGCAGCGATCACATGATCGTGGCGGTCGAGGTAGTCACGCCGGGAGCCAAGTCGTCCCCCCCCCTCCCCGCAGGCACACTTGGACCGATTGGGAAACGTTCCGGAAACCAGGGAGCAAAGGGGCTAGTGATACCCAAAACATCGAAGACATCGGGGAATGGATGAAGAAGATCGTGAGCGACGTCAAGACTGCGACTAGGGAAATCTAAACGGAGGTACAGGCCGACGGCATGGACAGCATACTAGCCCACCTCATAGGCGAAGCAATCCATTTTGCGACGGTGGAAGAAACAAAGACTCAACGGGAGACTGAGAAAGGGGGTTGCGGAACTAAATCGAGCGATAGAAGAGCACTGCGGAGTGCTTAGTAACCAACGGTGGAATGAACTCTGCAATGTGGCGGACGGGCAGCTCCATAAAGGGGTATTCACACGACGGAGCGTTTCAGCGGAGAAATCCGAGGGAGGTCGTGACGTCACCGCAGGCGGACTTCCGCTCGGCCAGCTCCTTCGCTCACACGGAGGATGCGACTTTCGGACGGACATCACTGTTTGCAGTCACCTATCTCTAAAGCAGAGCTTCCGTAGCACCGCCGATTCCGCGACGGCGGCAATTTCTGTTAAGCTCATACGTACTGATCTTGTCAATCGACCAAAAATTGGTCGTCGACGCGATGCAGGTGCTGCCGCGCGCAGAGAACGGCACGAGACGTGGTAGCAGCCGGCCGGCCCACCTACAGGCCCGCATACTGATGTTAGGCTTAACACTGCGGCGAATATTCGATTGCCGCTCTGGCAAGCGGCTCAGGTGACGATTTTTAAAGCAACTTTCCATCACATCATTACCCCATTTCTCGTATACGCAGCTTCGTTTGCGCCTTGGGGAGCAATAGCAAGCTGTCGCTCGAGCTACCGGCGCCGGCCTGCGCCACTTCGCGGCCGCGGCCGCCGCTCGCCAAGCGCCCGTGCTGGTGGAATACACGGCTCCCTCAGTGCGCCTGTCATGTGCGCCACGCACTTTCGCGTCGAATGTATCAAGAAGCGATGAAAATTGAGTGCCTGCAACCGCTCTAGAACTTCAGTTGCGGCCAGCTGCCCGACGAGCAGACGAAATCCCGCCGCCTCCGCCGCCAAGCGTCGGAGGGTTTGTAGCTCGCGAGCAGAAGCTCCGATCTCCCATCGGAGGCGGTGCGCCGGAGAGAAACCGTGACGTAGGGGTCACGTGGCGCGCACTCCTAGGAGCGAAACGGCGGATTTCTCTCTCGTGTGAATACCCCTTAACGGGAACACGTGGAACCTGCTCCGACACTTGCTAGACGAGACAAAGACTAAATCACACCAGAGAGACAGGCTCGCCAAGCTCCTGCATAAGGAAATCGCCGAACACGGTGAAGATGCGGTGACAAGAAAACTCCTCGATAAGTACATCCCCACCACGCCGATGGTCACACACGGCCCTGTTGCAACCGTGTCATCCCAGCGCTGACACCAGTTGTGGCGACTGGGAGGGCCCAGCCGACCCAAGCTCCGCCGCCTCCGGCATACGTGTGGTAGCGTGGTGTGACGAGCGGCCAGCCGCTGTTGCAGCCGTGAAGAAGTCCAGAAGCCTTAGGCTAACGTAACTGTTTACTTCATAGCGAGAGGTGAGCCGAAGCCAAAGAACAATGCCCCGACGGGCGAGACAGCAGTACAGGACTATAGCAGAATGACAGCAGTGATTCGCTGCTCTAACAGGAATGGGTTACAGCGCTTGGGCGGCTTCTATTTATAATCAAAAGCCGTAACAGTCAAAACGCCTACAAGCGGCAACACGCCACGAACGTCACAGACACACACAACGCTCTTTCCAGTGTTCGTGAGTAGTCGGTAGCCTCGGTGCACGTTGAGTCCGAGAGAGGGGAGGGAGGAGGACTCCGCTGCGCTCTCGGGGCCTCTGTGTCCTTGAACAGAGTTGAGACGAGCCTCGCCGGCAGCCGCCGAAGTTTTGAAACGCACCGAAAGCGAAGTGTCTGGCCCGGGCTTGTCGAGGCATGAAAACATGCATTAACGACAAGAGGGGACCTGTTTCAAAGGCGCACGCAGTGGCTTCGCCGCTCAGCCGAGGAGTGACGCGGGAAAGTAGGGCGGCGGGCTGATTCGTAACAGACCACACCGCGGGAGAATAACGCGAAACTGGACAGAGACATACAGATGGAAGAGGTCAGGACGGTCCTTTACGAGCTCAACAGAAAGTCGTCACCGGGGCCCGACAGGGCATCGAACAGAGCTCTCAAGAATCTGGACGACTGCTCCTTGGCATTCCTCACAGGGTATTACAACGAGTGCTGGAGGGGCGGATCCCTGCCGAAGGAATGGAAGAAATCCAAGATGATCCTCATCCCAAAGCAAGGGAAGTCACCGAGCAAGGACAACCTCCGCCCGATCTCGCTCACGTCCTGCGTGGGCAAGGTGCTGGAGCACGTCCTGCTCGCACAATGGCAAAAGTACCTGGAACACAACAATCTGTATCCCGAGACAGTGATTGGCTTCCGCCAGCACCTCAGAACGCAGGATGCTATGATGCAGCTAAAGCATCGTATCATAGATGGCGACACCCTGGATTCTAAGGCTATATTAGGCCTGGACCTGCAAGCGGCCTTTGACAACGTCAATCACGCAGCCATAATCGACCAGGTCTCGGAACTAAATATGGGAGAGAGGTCTTGCGATTACATCAAGAAATTCCTAACGGGACGTATGGCAGATATAGCAGGGGACATCGAAACGGAAGCCAAAGAAACGGGTAACCGAGGCACCCCTCAAGGGTTGGTAATCTCACCGATCCTTTTCAACCTTGTCATGATCAGAGTAGCCAAGAAGCTGAGTCAGCTAGAAGACATCGAACATACCACATATGCCGATGGCATTACTGTATGGGTAACAGGAGGCAGCGACGCTCACGTCGAAGCTGCATTACAGCGAGCAGTAGAGGGAGTGGAGGAAAGTCTGGCAGGCACGGGGTTTCAGTGCTCACCCAGCAAGACCGAGCTCCTGATCCACAGACCAAGGGAAGGGCGCCGTGCAAGAGAAAGAAAAGAGCATGAGGAAATCAAGGTATTTACTGGCGACGGCAACAGCATCCCAAAGGTAATGAACATACGCGTCCTGGGCATGCTGATTGACGAGCACGGTAACAATGGAGGCACCATCACCCGGCTTGCGGGGAAGGCGGCCAGCGCCATCCAGCTCCTGCGGCGGGTGTCCAACAGAAGAGGAGGAATGCGCGAAGAGAATCTCACCAGACTCGTGCACTCATTCGTGTTGTGCCACATCATGTACGTGGCAGCGTTTCACCGATGGAAGAAGAGCGAGAAAAATAAGCTCGACGTCATTATCCGACGGGCATACAAGACGGCCATCGGAGTACCCGAGACCACCAACACGAACAGACTAATTAGCCTGGGCACCCATAACACGCTTGACGAAATTGCCGAGGCCCAAAGGGTTGCCCAGCAGGAAAGACTGTCGACGACCAAGGCAGGAAGAAAAATCCTGGAGAAGCTGGGAATTGGATATCACAGGCAACAGGGCCATAAGGGTCCAGTTCCCGAAGGTGTACGCGGCAGACTCCGTGTGGACCCTGTCCCGTGGAACATGCACCCAGAGTATAATGCCGCCACAAGGCGAGCAAGGGCCAAGGCGTTGACGGACCTGCACGCCAACGACAGCGGCTCTCGATATGCAGATGCTGCGGAATACGCAAGTAGAGATGGCTTCGCGGTGGTGGCAGTCAACGCTGAGGGGGAAACGAGAGCGGCAGCCAGCACAGGAAGCAAACAACCAGAGGAGGCCGAAGAGATCGCCATCGCGCTGGCCATCGTGGACCCAGGATGTCGAACAGTCCTCAGTGACTCTAGCAGGCAGTGAAGAACTACGCCCGCGGTAGAATCTCCCCTGCGGCGGCCAGGATACTACACCAAAAGACCGAAAGCGACAGATGTGTTAGAATCAAGTGGTTCCCGGCACATGCAGAGGAGGTTTTGGAGAACAACGACAACCGCAACGAGACCGCACACTCACGAGCGCGAGAATTAACAGACCGCGCCGTGGGAGCCTGCGAACAATTGTGGCTCAGTACCAGGGATCGCATGACAAGCTTCAACGAGATCACGAAGGCCTACAGGATGGCCAGAAGAACGCTACCGCCACCCTACAAAGGGCTCAGTCGGGAGCAGGCCATAAATATACAGGCAACTACAAATAAGAACGATCCCGAGCCCAGCGCTCAAGCACAAGATGTACCCAGAAGCACACCCTGACAACAAGTGTAGGGTGTGTCGAAAGGAAGTAGCAACGCTCGAATACATAGTTTTGGACTGCATCAATTTCCCAATGGAGTCAGTATCTGGGAAGTTTCCGCCCACGATGGAAGAAGCAACGCGGCAAGGAAACCAAGACCTACAAATCGAGGCCGTCCAGCGGGTCATCGTGGCACTGGCTCGGCAGGAGTCCGACGGGCCGGTAAAGGCTAGCAGGGCTCCGGCTGCGGTTGGGGTCAGGAAGACGACGGAGGCCACGTCTGAAGTCTGCATGCAGACTTTACTGCGGGATCAATGAAAGTTTTTTTTTTAATCCAATCCAATCCAATCCCTCACGATGCCCGAGCCTGGACGACACCGGGCGCTCCTCACGAGACGCACGCTCACGTGCGCTCGGAACTTTATTTGTATTTTTTGTTTATGAACGGGGTAAGCAAGAGCCTAAGCAGCCTTGCTGCTAAACAATAATGCATCAAGGTAAAGCACCATCGCGACAGTAGGTTGTGGGGGTCGAGAACTTGCAGTAATCGCACATTTGTTTCATGAGACCGAACGTCTGGAGAGGTATTGAGCGGGCAAGTTGTTCCATTCGGTGATACTTCAAAGAAAGAAAGAGAAAAAGTTAGTCAGAGGTTTAAATTTCAATTTGAATTTAAAGTTGAAGAAGATTTATTTGTACGAGTTCTAATTGTATGCGGAATGAACGTAATTTTCCATCAAGCAGCACACCCAAAAAATCTTTTTTTTTATTTTTTTTTTTGCGATACTACGCCATTTGGCATAAAGTCCGAGAGGTAGAAGTTGCCACACGTTTCCCGAAGGAAGTCCAGGAGACAGCGGTGGTGGAGCCCCCACAGCCATCGCTGGAGACCGGGGGGTCTCCCTGGATGCAGGCCTGTGCCGCGAAGGTGTTGGGATCTCCCTACACTCCTGGAATGGCACGTCCACAACAGGTGATTGGTGTCGGGGTCTTCCGCAGGAGCCTTACAGAAGGGGCAGTTGTTGGTAAATGGGGCATGGTATCGCGGTGGCCACGCCCGGGTTACCGCAGGAAAGAGGGCCACCCCAACTCGAAGTCTACGCAGCAGGACCTCCTCCCAGCGAGCGAACACGCTGGGAAGGTCTGTTCCACACGGTGGGATGAGAGCGCGTCTGGCGCGACGCAGATCTTCCTTTAGTTTGAGAAATTGTTCATGTGGGTCAGCTGTAAGCAAGGGCAGCAGATCGCTACACCGTTAAGTCACTTCAGGGCCTACGAGAATGTCGCGCTATTTTGTACATAACATGCACGCACTTCTAGACTATTGACACTAAAACTGCAGATAGAAAGGTTACACGACCTAAAACAAATCTTACATCTACGTACATTTATTACGTCATTTAAAGTATTTTCTGCGCAAATTCCTGCTCAAAATGAGTTATCGCATGATATATAGCCATACCATATATTTTCCAGCCTACATTAGCACCCAGCCACAGAAGCGAATTGGGAGAGACATTTTTTTTTGCGAGAGTTTGCCTTACGGCATAACAGTCATATATACAACATTACATTGGTTTAACGCAGAAACGTCAACAGAGACCGGTACTGAGGGCCCCATATCCACCGCTGTAGATCAGGGCGTCTCCCAGGATGGAGCCCTGTGCCCCGGAGGTGTTGCAGGCGAGAGGTTTGAAGGGCAGGGCAGGTCCATAGAAGGTGGCTCGTGTCGGCTTCAGACGCAGGGACCGTACAAAAGGGACAGGTGTCCGCACACGGTGCGTGATAGCGGGCAGGCCAAGCGTGGGTCACTGCTGAGGATAATGCCACCCCAACTCGAAGCCTCCACAGCAGGACCTCCTACCAGCGAGCGAGCCCACTGGGGAGGTCGGTTCCACGCGGTGGAAGTAAAGCACGCGTGGCGCGGCGGAGGTTCTCCTTTTCCACCAGCAGTTCTTCTAGGGCAGCGGCCTTTGTAGGTCTATACGGCGACAGGCGCGATCCGCCGCAGGAAGCATGTCCCGGGGAACCCACAATACACGCACAGGGCATGGGCATATGTCCAGGATCGCGTGAATACGTGCCGACATGCTGGTGCTACGCGCAACGCGACGTAGATCACGTATCGCCGTCGTTGAGTCCGTGTAAATTTCCAGTTTCACACCGGTAGTTACTGTCGATGAGAGCGCTTGGAGACCATCCCGAATTGCAGTAAGTTCTGCCAACAGGCTTGGGAGAGGTCGGAGGGTCTCGTAGGCGCAACACTGGTTTAAGGTTGGGTGAGAGGGACAAGCCAAGGCTGTGGTTACGAGGCAGTCGTGTGCCCCGGCGTCCACGAAAGCTTGTATGACTCGTGTCCGCGTCGCAGGCGCCCAGTGACGGACATGAAGGAGGGCTGCATCCGGAGGTTGATGAAGGCCAGAGGTTCGGACATGTAGCCTTGCCAGAGGCTTGTTGTCCGTCACCTGATGGTAGAGCCAGGGCGGTCTAGCCGCAGAAAAGGCCGGCATCGTATCAGGAACGTGGCCCATATACGCAGCGAGAGCCGCTGCCTCCGGTACATATCCACGCTTTAGCAGGCGAGCGGAACGGCGCTGATGGATGATCTCATCTAGGATGTTTAGCTGGGCTTCGGCTTGTAGCGGCGGGATTGGTGTTATGCGAGGGAGGCCAGTAATGGTGCGCATGTGCTGGAACTGGGCCTGATACACAAGCCGTGGCTGTAGTACGGCGCGCACTAGGAGACTGGCAACAGTCCAGCAGGCCCCGCCAGACTTCTGAGCGATGCGGCGAACGAGGTGGAGCATCTGTCCGGCTTTCTGCCGAGCAGATCGTAGCCACTGAGCTGCTGACCCTGATGCCGATATTTCTAGTCCTAGGACCCGAAGACGGTCAACCACGGGTATGTCGTTCCCATTCAGTTGCAGTGAAACGGGAGACACTGCAAGGAGGCGGCGGCCCCAAGCGTTGGCCCCGGGAAGTAAAGCAGTTTTCTCTTGCGAGAGAGAGAGGCCCGCATACTCGCACCATCTCTGGCAGTCTGTTAGTGCTTGCTGGAGGCACTCAGCTTGTCGTGACAGGTCTGGATGCACTGACCACACCGACCACACCGTAATGTCATCCGCATACATGAGGAAATATAGATCTCGGATTGAAGCAAGGTGCCAAGCTAGCGGCAACATGACGATGTTGAAAAGAAGCGGAGACAAAACAGACCCTTGTGGTACGCCTTGGACTGGTGTAAAGTGACCGAAACTCGCTCCGTTGATGCGGATGGAAAACGAACGGTGTTGAAGGAAGTATCGGACGAAATCGCAGACTTTGTCTGGAAGGTGGAGGCCATGTAGAACTTGTAGGATGGCAGTGTGACTAACGTTGTCATACGCCTTGCATATGTCCATGGCGAGCACAGATCTCACACGGCGGGATCGGCCTCCAGCTAAAACCATAGATGAGAGGTAGTCCAACCCATCCTCAGTACCGAGATAGGGCCTGAATCCAATTTGCGCCGGGTGATACCATTGAAAGGTATCAAGCCACCACTGAAGCCGTGTTGCAAGCATTCGCTCTAACAACTTGCACAGCGTCGATGTCAGGGCGATGGGGCGCAAGTTCTGAAGTACATGTGGTGGTTTCCCGGGCTTTGGAATGGGAACATATCCGCCCGAAGCCAAGAGTCAGGTAGTTGACCGGAGAGCCACACCTGATTAACCGAGTCCAAAAGCGGCACGAGGGCTGGGTCGTCGATGTTCTTGTACACCTCGTAAGTTATGCCGTCGGGACCCGGAGCAGTCCGCTGTTTAGCGTGATCGATCGCTGCCAGGAATTCAGCCACTGTGAACGGTGCCTGTATTCCCAAAACGGCTTCACGAGTAGGCCGTAATCCAACACCGTTAGGCAGGGGAACGGAGACGGCATGGCGACTGGCACAACGTCAAATGCAGGAAACCAGGCCCGAGCAACGTCGGGGGCGAATTGTGCCGGGTCCTTGTTTGACGCAATACAATCGCTGGCAGCTGCATCTGGAGGCCGACTGCCTGATTCCATTGCGCGAAACGTGCGCCAGACAGACGCCGTTGAGGAAGATGGGCCTAGAGAGGCGCACCAGTCAAGCCAGCGCTGCCTCGACAGTTTTTTTTCGTGCCACCTGGCAGTAGCGGTAAGGCGCTGATACTGAACCCTGGCTGGTAGGGACGAACATACTCAACCATTCAAGTCACTCCATCGCCCTGAATAAGTATATAATTTTAAGAACCATGCTCTTTAGCAAACCGTAATTTTTCCTGTCCGCAGTTAAACCAGTTAACAAAACCAAGAAAATGCCCAGCGCTCGCGTGTGCGTGTCTCTGTACGACCGCCCAGCGTCCCCTGCGCACGCTTGTCCAGCCAAGCATACCCACTTGGAAAGATTGCCCAAGATTGGACAAAAAACTCCAGCGTTAGCCGTTATAGTGGCAACACCTGCTGGGAATACGAATGACAGTCCATAGCGTACGCCCCACCAAGGTGATGTTTAATGATTTTAACTTCCAATAAATGAAGGAAGCTCACACTTTTTGCAACAATGATCGAGTAAACGTCGCCGCGTCAGCAGCAGCGAAGAAGCAAATCTGGTGCAATCGTACAGATTTAAACCGCTGTAACGGTCGCGAAGGTTACGTAAAGCTTCGTTAGCTTCAAGTCCTACGCATAGTGAAAGCTGCCTGCATTTTTTATCGTTGATTGATTGATTGATTGATTGATTGATTGATTGATTAATTGATTGATTGATTGATTGATTGATTGATTGATTGATTGATTGATTGATTGATTGATTGATTGATTGATTGATTGATTGATTGATTGATTGATTGATTGATTGATTGATTGATTGCGGGGTTTAACGCGCCGACGCTACACAGGTGATGAAGCGCGCCGTAGTGGAGGGCTCCGGTTTAAATTTGACCACCCGGGAATCTTTAACGTCCGCCGAAATCTCGAGCGCACGGACGTTTTTGCTTTTCGCCTCCACCACAATTTTTATGGGAACTTTTTCTGACTGGGACATTGGCATGCCTTTAGCAAAACTCACAAACCATTCGATCACAATCATGGAGGCGAAAAGCAAAAACTCCCGTGTGTTCGAGATTTTGGCGCACGTTGAAGATCCCCTGGCGGTAAAAATTATTCCAGAGGCCCCCCCCCCCCCCCACCCCCCTTTCCTACAGCGCGTCTCATCGCCGGTGATGCGTCCCATACTCCAAAATCCGGAATCCCATACTCAATCATTCTGATGGAGGCGAAAAGCAGAAACCCCCGTGTGTACGAGATTTCGGCACACGTTAAAGATCCCCAGGTGGTCAAAATTAATCCGGAGCCCTCCACTACGGCGAGCCTCATCGCCTGCGTCGCGTCGGCGCGTTAAACACTACAATCAATCAATCATACTCAATCAATCATTCAATCCATCCATCAATCAATCGATCGATCGATCAATCAATCAATCAATCTTGACTCCCGCTCATGTCTCGGTTTAGACAACGAGACCACGTCTCATGATTGGAGAGCATCCCACCGAGCTGCTGCTGCCGGAACCGGGGCTGAGCTCACGTGCCCGATAAGCAGACACAAAGAAATCGCACAAAACTAGCGACTAGAGGCACAAAATTAACCCCGAGAACGCGAACTTCTGACAGCAGGAGGGCTTTTCCGCGCCTTCCGGTCAACTGCTACTGCCCCCTCCACGCGAAGTCGCATTTTGGCTGCTACCCGACTCTCCCCCCGCTGTGTTTCTCTGAGGCCCTCAGAACACTCTTTAGATGGTAGGCGGATACTACCAAATCTCTGTAGCTGCCCCAATTCGTATCCCACCCACGACTGTCAAGAAAATCCTTGGCAAGCATTAGACAGGGCCGTTGACGGGGCTCACGATCAATGTACATACCCTCGACTGAGGAAACCACGCTGAAGCCCCATATTGTTTTTAATGAGGACGCTAGTTCTGTATGTTTCTCTGCTAGTACAGCCTCCAAAATTTTTAATAATATAGCGGGACCGACGACCGATCGGCATGTCAGCGCCTTATCACGGTGTTCATCGGCAAAATAGGCGAGGGTACGCGCACGCGCATGGGACTATCTGTTGTGGGCGCGTCGTCTGCGCCGCTGTTCTCCTCAGGGCAACGCACCCTCTGTTTTCCTTATCTTGCAAGGCCGTTCCGCCACCCCCAAAGGTAGCTAAGCAGCGTGGAGCACAAATTCATTGAGATGCAGTGGCGGGGGGTGCACCACTCTGAATGAAACAGCGTAGCAGATGACACTCATACAGCAGATAGCCCTATGCGCGTGCGCGTACTCTCGACTATTTCGCTGCTGAACACCGTGATAATGCGCTGACATGCCGGTCGGTCGACGCTCCCGCTATATTATTGAAAATTTGGGCGTCTGTACCTCTATTTTTTTATCAAGTTCAGAAGTAAGCCAACTGTGCCTCGCATTGTTGGATAAAAGCAATAAATCATTAGTACCCATAAAGTTTTACTTATAAAACTATGTACCTCAAAGGCGTATACAAATCAAGATCGATAGCGATGCCTTGAGCGCGCCGCTCATCTACTCGTCTACTAAAGGAGGGTGAAGCTCGTTCACAAACATGTAATGCAAAATTAGCGTAAAAATTTATAGCTTCACCTGACATTGAACAAATTCGAAGGCACAGTGCTCGAACGATAACCGCACTCGGTAGTATAGGGACCGGGCGGCCGTTGTATGGCACCACCGTCGCTTCAGCGAACAGCGCCGCCCGTGGCGAACCGATCGTCAGTGGAATGCCTGCGGCGATCAGCGCAGCGTAGTTGTGCATGACTTTCTGTCATTCTGCTGCGTTGCGGGTTGCAAAGCGTGGATAACCACAAGGAGTTTTTTCAGATCGGTAAATCTTGAAAGTAGAGGCGGCCTATACGAGGCATGCCATGTGTGTGATTTACGCCAATACTTAATTACAAATAGCAGACGACGCTCAATGCGCCAAGCTCGAAGTCAAGCTGGAAGTGCAAGCCCGTTTCTTCGGGCAAATTTTTTATGCCTGCGTGCAGTTTGGTCTTACGAGGAATATACTGCAGCTAAATGCTCTTACAAAGCCGGTGTAAGCAGCCGGTCCAGGAATGCTACGGTGCTGGCCTTTTGCAGTTGATGACGAAACGGCGCCGTGCACAAGCGAAAGACAAAGTTGGGGGGGGGGAGGGGGGAGGGGGGGGGCGCCTTTTAAGATTTACCTCAAAACAGAAATTGTGATGAATGATGCTTCCGTAACTTCATCAACTAGGGTAGAAACGTGTTTAATTTCACAGAAATAAACTTACTACAGCAATAGGGAATCCTTTACAAAATAAATACCGCATGATTGTAGAACGTTATTGCTTGTCGTGGAAAAGCATTGTTTACAAGAATTGCAATGGGTGCTGGCTAGTTGGTAATGCTTTTTCAAAAAACAATTCTGCGTGAGTGGATGACGAGAGACAAGAGTGTGCCGAAAATCCGCCCTCATTTTCACAACTTAATGCTGCGGTAGTTTTACAGCGGCTGCCACCTACGCTTGAAAAATCATGTACTGCTCCGTCTAACGACGATTGATGATTTATCGCAAAGCTTTCTCGTGTGGGTTTTCTTGGTTGCCGTCTGGATTTAAACTTCGCTACTTGAGCTTTGAATTTCACCAGTACGCCGTTTGGTCTTTTGATCGCTGCGTCTTTATCTTTGACCATTTCCCATTCGATTTCGCACGAAGAAAGCTTTGTGTTCAACCATCGTTGTGGTTAAACGAAGAGCTGGATGATTTATTTGTTTAATTTTGCACTTCCATGCACCCCTCTCCAAATCCCAACTGCTTCCAGCGTGTCAGAAATGCGAATGTGCTGGAGGACTCGAACTGATGCACCACTATTTGAGGCAACTAGTCGTGCGTTATTGGCTTCTGCACAAGGCATTACATGATTTTTAGGTACTCGGTAATGTATACTTAAGCATTAAAAACTACAGGCTGACGTTAACAATGCTACTTTTTTTAACTATCGGTGCCAGCCTTTATTCCACGCAGGTGGTAAAATGGGAAGGGGAGGAGGCATGGTTTGCAGCTTGGGCTGTTGGGTGGTTGAATAACGTTGGCTCTGGATAAAATGACTACTACAAACACGAGCTCCGCTTCGGCTGTCAAGCTCCCATGCTGTCACAGTGTCGCTCACCAAAACCGAAGGCACAAAGAAAGTGTAAACTGCCACGATGTTTCCGCGGCCGCACGGTAATATATATCGTACGTATATTATAAGTGCCTTTCTCTTCAAAGCACACGTATCGAGGTATCCCAACGTTAAGGCTGGCGTTAAACCGTAGTCACTGAAACCATGAAAATAATTTAAACTGGTAGAAACGAATGCTAATACTAATAGTTTTATTCCTACTCAGTTCGCGCAGAGCCAGGTGCAGACGCTGCAAAAAGCGCTCATGTCAGTGTAGCCCATTCCCAACCTTAGAAATGTCCAATAAGTTTACGTAGCCGTTAGTGCCTTTAACAAGAAATTAATACTAATAATAGTAGTTTTATTCGTACTCAGATCGGGTGAGGCCAAGCGTAAATCGCTGCAAAAGCCGTTCTCGTAATTGTAGCCCATGCCCAACTTTAGAAGCGCCCGACAAGTTTACGTAGCCGTCATTGCATCTAATAACCAAACACACCTGTCTAGACTTCGTTTCACCGCACATATCCACTCACAACACCACCAAACCATTCAAATCACGGAAGGAAACGCGGAAAAAACAATAGGAGGCCGCGTATTCCAATGCACCGGCTCATTCCACTGACGAGCGGAGCGCCGAGTGGTGGCGCCGCCCGTCCAGCTGCCCGGTCCCTATAGCGTCTGCAAGATGGCGCTGTCGGCTGAAAACCGATCGAAAAGTTCCGTGATACCACATCATTGAGATCTGATACCGATGACTGTTTTTATTGAGGTATAGAAAGCGCGCTGCCAGTGGTGCTTAGAACAACACTAATTTTATTGAAATGAAGTGGGGGAGAGCTCACTACACCTCCTGCAGCTTTGGGACATCACACGCATCCAGGACCGTATTGGTATAAAATGTACTGCTGTAGCAGCTTAGGCAGAGACAGCTGTTCCACTCCCATCGGCATGGCTCGACGCCTGGCCAGTGCCGCTCGGATTGTCAGCCTACAGAGGTGTCGCAAGCTTCCTTTCTCCCGCAGTAGCGTCTCAAACTCGGCTGGGAGTGTGAAGGCCTTGACGAGAGTGTAGCAGGCCTCGGGCAGCTCCGCATTGTGACAAGGCATCACGAGTGCGGCCAGCTGGTGACAGCGCACTACGTTTATCCCAATGGAGCTGTTCTCTCGCCTGTAGGACGTATCCCTTCCGTGGTAGTATTTCCCTGTCAGCCATCTGTACACCCTCACCAACGGGTGCATGCGACGGGGCTCATCGCAGTAGCAAGTATCCTCGGGTCTCACTTCGACGCCGTAGCGGAGAAGGGTACTCAGCATATGCCCGTTGCTGAAGTAGATAGCAGCGTACAGTGGGCGCATGAAGCAGTGACAAAGACCCAGATGAATGCAGGGGAACTCCGCCGGGCCGCCCATACTGTCGTAAAAGCACGGAACTTCTGAAGGGCTGCGGAACATCACCGCTTCCAAAATGTACGTGGACGCGAGGATGCAGAGTTTAGGCGGACCGTGAGACACGCACAGCATATTCTCAGTGAGGTCACGGGTGTTCACCATGGTGATCATGCACAGCTCCCTCATGCAGGCGGCACAAGAGAGAAGTAGGTTGAGGCTGCACTCAATGTGCCTCAACTGGTTGGTTGCCGTGCAGGACAGGTGCAGCACCAGAGCCTTCGCGGGGAGTCCACGCTTCATGTTAGCAGTCGAGTCTGGGTTGACTGAGAAAAACGTTTCAAGATATTCCTGGCAAACGTGGATTCCAAAGATGGTGCTGGGGGGGCTTCCGCTGAGCTGAAAGGGTCCGAAAAAACGCGGTGGGTCTGCATGAGGTGGTGGGGCAGGCAACACCACGCTCACCTGGTTTGCCAAAGCGGCGAGAACGAGCATGGTGTCCTCGTCGCCGCTCGAAGCAGTCTCATCGAAGTCATTTTCACTTCCGGATGACATGCGGGCTCTGGAAGTGCACTTCGCCGACCAGGAGGGTAGGATACGAAGTCTGAAGACGCGCAATTTGCAGCGAAACCTCTGACGTGACTGGAAGGCTTGGCACTTCCTTTCTTGCCGTGCTTTATTGAAGGTTGATGATGATGATGGGATGGCCCACTGAAAATGGCACATACTCCCTCAGGGGGACTGGCCAAGAAGAAAAAGAGGATTTAACTATGGATTATAATTGCACAAGACCAAATCAAAAAATTGGAATCGCTGTGAATGGTAATAATATAGAAGATCGGGAAAGAAAATTCGTGTCCAGACTACCTCCTCCTCCTGCTAGAGGAGGGCCCATCCGAAATTTTCAAAATGAAGTGTAAAAGGGAGTGGCATACATCAACGTTGAGGGACCTAGCTAGATTCGTGCTCCATAGAGATAAAACACAAGAAGGGTAATGGCAGTCACGTCGCAAGGAAGTCTCCCACAGACTTCTTCGCTGGTTGGAGGCACGGCAGAAGGAAATTTTGTTCAATTGACCTCTCCCGGGGTACGTCACGGGGCGGCTGTGACGTCACGGCGAGCGCACGTGCTGGGCGTGGCCGGGAGGGTGGTTGGCAAAACATTCGGACCGGCGCGCGGCGCGTATGCAGTGAGGCTGCATTAGACGAGCGCAAAAGTGTAGTTTGTGTTTATGTGTTGGCTTTTCTGATGCCGGTGGGTTGCTGTGCTCTCGGCTACGCAAGTAGTGCGAGCAAAATCAGAGGCATCAGGCTCTTCCGCGTCCGCAAAGACGTAAATTCGGCGGGTATTGTGGATGCGCGTAATGCGCCGAATAAGCTGGTAGCCCAAGCAGCGACATGGTCTGCTCTTACTCAGAGCAACACTTCCCATTCTCGAACTTCTGCTGTTCTTCACAGCGCAGTCATATTGTCTACATTGGCAGCCCGCGCTGATTAGTGCCATGAAACGATGCTGTTTATCAACCGGCTGCTATCATGCAGCACCAGCAGAAATTTGGTCCAGTGAAATAGTGCCAGGGGCGAAGGGTGGGCACCGGGAAATTTTCTTGCTGCGAAATATTGTCATGTTTTGACGTGGTAGAAACAAGGAATGCCTAAAAAGACAAAGAATGCCTAACCTGCGTAGGCTACGCGAAATAAATCTGTCGACGAGCGTTCAGCGATACCCGCCTGCCGCCAGAGCGACCACAAGTTTTGGTCGCGTGGGGCGATCTGTTCAAGACGAACGAAATTCTTCCCTTGTAAGTGTAATAAATTTTTACCTTGATCAATTATATTGTTACGGGGCATTAATTAGATTCCCCACAAATAGGACGGTATTCATGTACTGTGCTAGCGGGCATCATCACCAAGAAGAGAGATGAAGAGGACGCTGACGGTGAAGCGCGTTCGCTCCCTGGCTTGCGCGGTGCTCTCTTCCATCGTGGTTTCTTATAACTAGCCTCTGAATGTGCATCGTAAATACACCACTGTAAACACAGCTTTACCCTGTATCATTTGGTGGAGAGTGCTGCATTGGCCCCGTACTGCTCTACCTCACCCCTTCCTTGGCACGAGTGAGCCGTGGACGCGGCTGACTCGGAGGTGCTGATCACGGAACTCCGAAGCGGGCGTCATCTCCGAGGCCCCACAATGGCACCGCCTACTGAAGCAACGAGCGCCGCTACGCCACTGGTCATCGTGAGCCAGCCTCGAGATCCTGGTTTCTTCTACGGTACCGGTGATGTCGACGTTGAGGACTGGATCAGCCGCTACGAGCGTGTGAGTGCCCACAACCGCTGGGATCCCACTATTATGCTGGCGAACCTCGGGTTCCACCTGAGAGGTTCGGCGGAGACGTGGCATGACACCAACGCAGCCAGACTTACTAGCTGGGATAGCTGCAAGGCGGAGATGATTGCAATTTTCGGCAAGCCTGCTGGGCGCCAGTTCGAGGCGAAAAAGGAGCTTTCGTCGCGAGCGCAGACGTCGACCGAGCCGTACGTCAGCTACATCCTAGACGTACTGGCCCTTTGTCACAAAGTTGATGCTGAGATGCCCGAGCAAGATAAAATCGACCACATTTTGAAAGGCATAGCTGACGATGCCTTTAATCTGCTCATGTGCAAGGACTGCTCTACCGTAAACTCAATTCTGAGTGAGTGCAAGCGTTTCGAGCATGCCAAAAGCCGTCGAGTTACACAACAATTCAATCGCCTTCCAAATACCGCTGCCACTTCTTCGTGTCAGGGACCGTTTGCTCCTTCCGGTCAACCACCCTCGGAGACAACTGCGGACGCAGTGACACGCATTGTCCGCCGCGAGATCGAGGCGATGACACCGGTCACCGGCCACCACTCGACGTCTGATGGCAATCTTCCGGCGATCTCGGTGATACAAGCGGTTGTGCGCGACGAAATTGCGAGCATGGGCCTGCACCCAGTCTGCCGCGAGAGCTACTCAGCCCATCATCAAGTTCCCTTCAAGTCGCGTTCATGCAGTCACAATGATCACGTTCCCTGCCCTCCGAATTTCCGCGCGCAACGTCGGCCCTCGTCTTACAGAAACCCGGCGGAGTGGAGGACGCCCGATGACAGGCCTATATGTTTCAATTGCAGGCGTGTCGGCCACGTTGCACGGTATTGCCGCAATCGCTGGTTCCCTTCCGCTCAAACCTCCTGGAACGACGATACCATTGACCATGCGCCGCGTCGTTTTGCACCTTCCTACCAGCAGCGCACTGCCGACAACCCCGCCGCATCCACTCTGCGATTTGGCCGCTCCCCTTCTCCCCAGCGCCGACAGTCTCGCTCCCCGCAGCCCCGCCGCTCTACTTCGCCGAACGACTACGTACGTCTCACATCGGAAAACTAGCGAATGCAGCTCCCGGAGGTGATGCTGCATTCCCGACCTCGACCGAAAATCCTCTTTTGACGCTACCTACCAGAGACAATTTGCTTGACGTGAATGTTGACGGCGTGCCTGTCCGTGCTCTAATTGATACCGGGGCGCATATATCGGTAATGAGTGCAAATCTCCGTCGCCGCCTACGTAAAGTTATGACGCCTGCTCTGTCGTATGTTCAAGTTGCTGACGGCGGTACGCCGGCCATCACTGGCATGTGCACCTCTCGTGTTAGTATCGCCGGCCACAACACCACTGTAGTTTTCTTTGTTTTGGACAAATGCCCTCACGACATTATCCTTGGCCGCGATTTCCTGTGTGAACATGCCGCGCTCATCGATTGTTCAGCGGGACTTCTGCATCTGGAGTTACCGGCTTTTGATAGCGACGCACCCCCGCTGCGCTTATGCTCCTGCGAATACGTTCGCCTGCCGAGTCAAGCAGCCACCTATGTTCCTCTCGCTACTTCCACGCCGGTTCCTGATAGAGACTACCTTGCCGCTCCCATCGTAGACGTTCTCCTGACGCGTGGTGTTGCCCTTCCACACACTGTTGTTACCATCAAGTACAACAGCGTTAACTTGCCTCTAATCAACTTTGGATTTCACACTCAAGTCCTTCCCGAAGGACTCACCATCGCCACCGTTGCTCCTTTCTGTGCACCGGACGTTTCTGCTTTTGCTTTGAACCATCCGTCAATTCCCCATGAAGTCTCCGATCCGCTCCTTACCACTCCAGATATATTTGCACCAATGATCAGCCCAAAGCTATCACCCGCACAAACAAACCAACTGCGCTGTCTTCTGACATCATTTGCCGACGTCTTTGACTTGAGCGACAAAGCTTTGGGGCAAAGTTCTACAGTCACCCATCGGATCGATACAGGTGATGCGCTACCCATCCATCGGCGTCCGTACCGTGTGTCCCATAGTGAACGAGGCATCATCCAGAAAGAGGTTGACAAAATGCTCGCCAAGGACATTATCGAACCTTCCTGCAGTCCCTGGGCTTCCCCGGTAGTTTTGGTAAAGAAGAAAGATGGCACTTGGCGATTCTGTGTAGACTACCGCCACCTGAACAAAGTAACCAAGAAGGACGTCTACCCTCTTCCCAGGATCGACGACGCCTTAGATTGTCTACACGGTGCCAAATACTTTTCGTCCATTGACCTACGCTCAGGTTACTGGCAGATTGCAGTCGACGAGATGGACCGAGAAAAGACCGCCTTTGTCACCCCAGACGGTTTGTATCAGTTCAAGGTTATGCCTTTCGGTCTCTGCAATGCGCCAGCTACCTTCGAACGCATGATGGACTCTCTCCTGCGGGGATTCAAATGGTCCACATGCCTGTGCTACCTCGATGACGTCATTATTTTTTCTCCATCGTTCGAGGCTCATCTCCATCACCTGTCCGAAAAACGGTCTCTTTTGCGTCAAGCGAACCTACAACTTAACTCCGCGAAATGCCGATTCGCCAGGCGCGAACTAACTATCTTGGGCCACCTTGTCGACGCAAATGGAGTGCAGCCTGACCCCGACAAAATAAAGGCGGTTAGAGATTTTCCGGTGCCCCGGTCATCGAAAGACGTTCGAAGTTTTGTAGGCCTGTGCTCCTATTTCCGTCGCTTCATCCGAGGCTTCGCTGATAACGCCCGCCCTCTCACCGACCTTCTCAAAAAGGATTCCGTCTTTTCGTGGGGAAGTGAGCAAGCTCAGGCTTTCAAAACCCTGATCTCACTCTTAACAACTTCGCCCATTTTAGCTCACTTCGATGTTGCCGCTCCCACGGAAGTACGGACTGACGCTAGTGGTCACGGCATTGGAGCCGTCTTAGCTCAACGCCAAACGGGCCACGACTGCGTTATTGCCTACGCCAGCCGCCTGCTGACACCAGCTGAACGAAATTATTCTATTACTGAACGGGAATGCCTTGCCCTAGTGTGGGCTGTCGCCAAATTTCGCCCATACCTCTACGGTCGACAATTTTCCGTCGTGACAGATCACCACGCGCTATGCTGGCTTGCGTCCCTGAAAGACCCGACCGGACGCCTCGGGCGCTGGGCTCTGCGGCTGCAGGAGTACTCGTATTCTGTAGTCTATAAATCCGGCCGCCTCCACCAAGACGCTGACTGTCTATCGCGGTACCCAGTCGAGCCTCCCGATCCTACAAGTTGCGACTCACTCGCCACCTCGGTCTTGTCTATTTCCTCCTTTCAACAGCTTGCTGCTGAGCAGCGCCTTGACGTCTCCTTGAGCAGGATCATCAACCGCTTAACCGCTGCCCCCTCCGACTCTTCACTGCGGTTGTTCCAAATGAAGGATGGCGTCCTCTATCGCCGCAATGTCCGCCCGGATGGTCCTGACCTGCTTCCTGTAGTACCTGAGCACCTTCGTACAGATGTACTACGGCAGCTCCACGACCTTCCAACAGCTGGCCATCTAGGGGTTTCCCGGACCTATGACCGCGTGCGACGCCGTTTCTTCTGGCCGGGGCTCTACCGCTCGGTTCGCCGTTATGTCGGCGCCTGTGACATGTGCCAACGCAGAAAAGTGCCTACCACGCTACCCGCCGGTCTTCTTCAGCCGCTCGATATACCTATTGAGCCATTCTTCCGAGTTGGTTTAGATCTCCTCGGTCCGTTTCCCCGGTCTGCGAACGGCAACAAGTGGATTGCCGTGGCCACCGATTATGCGACACGATACGCAATCACGCGGGCTCTTCCGACCAGCTGCGCAACTGATGTAGCCGATTTCCTCCTGCACGACGTCATCTTACACCACGGTGCTCCTCGGCAGCTCCTCACAGACCGCGGACGATACTTCCTTATCCTCCGCTCATGCGCAACCGTTCACAAGGTTACTACCGCCTACCACCCTCAAACCAACGGCCTCACAGAGCGCCTTAACCGGACTTTAACAGATATGCTGTCAATGTACGTTTCTGACGACCATGGTGATTGGGACATTGCCTTGCCTTACATAACGTTTGCCTACAATTCGTCGCGCCTTGATACTGCCGGATTCTCTCCCTTCTACCTACTATTCGGCCGAGAGCCGACGTTACCACTGGACACTCTATTTCAACACCCTTTGCCACCTTCCGCATATGCACAAGACGCCATCGCCCGCGCTGACTTTGCCCGCAACATTGCTCGCGTCAGGCTCGCTTCGTCCCAGCGCTCTCAAAAGGATCGCTATGACTGCCGCCACAGCACCCGCCACTTTGCACCTGGATCCCTGGTGCTGCTCTGGTGTCCTGCACGCCGTGTAGGGCGTTCGGAAAAGCTTCTAGCCAGGTACTACGGCCCCTACCGTGTCGTACGCCAAGTGACGGAGGTCAATTACGAAATCACCCCGCTGGTTCCGTCAGACTCATCCCGCTCTCCACAAACAGACGTCGTCCACGTCACGCGTCTTAAGCCATACCGCTCGCAACCTACAGCTTTACCCTGACAAGCACCGAGACGGCGCTCCTACCACCGGGGGGGGGGGGGTTGTGTTACGGGGTATTAATTAGATTCCCCACAAATAGGACGGTATTCATGTACTGTGCTAGCGGGCATCATCATCAAGAAGAGAG
This sequence comes from Haemaphysalis longicornis, assembly GCF_048455015.1. Lineage (NCBI taxonomy): Eukaryota > Metazoa > Arthropoda > Arachnida > Ixodida > Ixodidae > Haemaphysalis > Haemaphysalis longicornis. The sequence continues at coordinate 144,141,985 of NW_027526460.1, read as the reverse complement.
ATGAAGAGGACGCTGACGGTGAAGCGCGTTCGCTCCCTGGCTTGCGCGGTGCTCTCTTCCATCGTGGTTTCTTATAACTAGCCTCTGAATGTGCATCGTAAATACACCACTGTAAACACAGCTTTACCCTGTATCAATATTATGCCTTGAGTATGCGGCAAAACAAATGCTTGCCGTGCTCACATGTATGTGCCTTAGCTAGGCGCGAAACGGACCGATCACGAGTCTCGAAAATTTCAACTCGAAAAATCTGTTTGGCGTAAGCAAACGAACTGAGTGAATGTATTCTTTTGTTGCGACCTAACTTTTACTATCATCAAATAATGACTACCGATAATTATTTCAGTCCCACTGCCGCAAGCTGTACGCACCATAGAGTCGTACGCACTAACCATATGTGGCTGCTACGCTACTGTCACAATGACGATGAAGCGTTTAGCGATTTCACTAGGGAAAAAAATAACAAAACAATCGGTCACTTATACGTAGAGCCCGACATCATCGCGATATTTTTATTGGAATAATTTTTGGCTTTTGCTCTTTGTATTTTTTCTTCGTTGCTCCTTATTTTACTTTGTAATAGTTTCATGCTTTACCTTTCCTTTTTCCCCTCGACATGAAATCTTGAGTACGCCACTGTCTCGGGGCAACGCAAAGAAACCAAGGACAGAGAGCGTATACGCTGCCTGAGCTAGGCACCGCGGTCACTTAAGCGGACCTCAAAAACAACAATGAATGAGCTTTCCTTGGTATGTGTCCGAACACAAAGCATCTTAAAGAAACATGCTTGGAAGGCGTCGCAACCGTACCAACCTTCGTCGCTTAGGCTGTTCTGTCGCGCACTGATTATCCGAAAGCGTCACTCGTCAGTTGACCGTACGGTACACGAAAGTGTTCTGCAGAAGGCTACATGGAGGTGCGACGGCCGCAGCTAGGATAGCTAGACCCCCCACCTGTAATGTTGTCGGCCAGCGGCGGTCCGAACCAACGGCACATCGTTCCTTTCGGGCGCCGCGCGGCAAGGCCGGGCCGCGTATTCCCAAACCATATCCCGTAGGGGCCCAGGCCGACCACACCCTCTAAGCAGGGGCGCAGCCAAAGAGGTTAAAAAAATTGCACTTTTTTAACCTCCTTGGACGCAGCACCGTGACGTCTCTACCTATATGTGCGCGACTTCATGCGAGGTGGATTTTTTCTTTTTTCCCCCTCCCCTCGTTTCGACTGCTTGGCAGGCGGCCGATGGTTTCGCTCCGTGGGCGGGGCTGGCCTGCAGCGCTGGGGAAGCTGACGCACATGTGGTAGAAGCTAACCTTTTGTACCTGAGCCCCTGATCTCTCCGCGCTCTTCTTGCGCACCTGCACGTTGACGCTGACCTCCGATCGTGTTCCTAAATAAGCGCTCGACTCGGTGCTCGAAGTGCGCGCGCGCGGATGGACGCTTTCACGCGCATGTGGCAATTATACACGGTCCGGAAAGCAAACACCCTCAGTGAAACCTCATTCTACAGCACACAGAAGGGTATACAATTGAGTTGGGTGCTCTTTCACTATATACACACCTCAAAACACGATTCGGTGCTGCAGATGATTACAAGAAAGGCAGCCAATTACCCATGACTACATTTACAAACTGTCCTACTCTTGCGAAATATTACAGCTGCATGAGCTGCTACATTTTGGCACTTTCATAAGCACTATTACATTGAATTTCGTTAACATTAACTTCATTGCATTATTCTTTATCAGGAACAGTGCCACTAAGCAAAACATTGACATTTTGTTAACAGCAATGGAAGATGTGAATCATTCTTGCAAGGGTGATACATTGATAAGAAAGACACCAGCTCAAACGTACACGTTTTACACGGTCATGAATTCTGCATAATTTGCACTGCTGGTCATAACAATTTAGGGAAACAATATCGAAAATGTATACCAACCAAGGGCTAAGTAATAGTTGGATTGTACAGCAACTGAAGTACTCGAGGAGTTTGATATATGTCTTCTGTACAGGGCTATTGACCACAGACTCTTCACTGAAGCCACCAGGCCGAGTTTGATATCAGTAATCACGCGTGCTACCACTCACGCTGTTGCCAATGTCGATTAGTTATTTTTAACAATTTGTGCTTCATGCACACAGAGATTTTGCTACATAAGATACGTTATTTATAAATAGACAGCTCCAGCAGGATCCGAATGGCGCTGACGCCCCCCCCCCCCCCCCTGTAATCGGGAAGGCACACCAAATCGTTACCACTTAATTTGGCTCTGTCCATTATTCGACCGTAATCGCCACCAGCTTTTAACTCTAGGTCCCGCCCCTGCGACTGATCAGGAACATGTTAGTCGGGTCCGTTACGATCCCACCGCAATAGTAGCGATTACCGAGTACGCCCTTGAAAACAGACTCTACAAATTGGTGTAGCAGCCTGGCCGACTTCCCCGTTCGGTATACAATGTGAACTGTCTGCAGCGTGCACTGTTTTCAGTGTGAAGCGCATTGTCCACAGTGTGAACTGTACATTTAAGTGTGAACTGTGCGTTTTGCTGCCACTGACTGACTTTAACGTGTTCATTCTGCGATTAGGACCCCAAGACTGCAACTGTGTTCATTGTGCGAGTTGTGACCTTCCCCTTTTCTCCTCATCCTTGCTCCCCCAGGGCCCCATGGCCTCTCATTTAATGCAGTGTTACACTCACTCAGATACGTATATTCTTTTCGCTGGGACTAATGATTAGTTGCCCGTGAGCTTGAAGTCACGGTAGTCGCAGCAGAGATAAAACTCAGTAAAAAAGTTATCTCCTTGGCGCACTATTTTTGCGATAGTTTGTTTGTTTATTGAACTTCTGACAATAAAATTGCCAAGGTGCTGAGGCAAAAGGCCATTGAGGCATTGCAGTCGCCCCAGGTGCAGCAGCTGCCGCCAAAGACGACTGCAATTCGCCCCGAGCGCGAACACAGTCGGCCCCTGGCGGCGGCGGGACGAACCGCTCCTAGTGTGGATGGCGCTCTCGCGTCGTCTGCTTTTTCACGTGGCGTGCGGCGCAAGACGCGTGCTGTACACGACAAAACAACCAATATGTGTGCTCGTTTGGCATTAAGCAATGACATAGTAACCTCTGCGTGCTCGTTTCCTCTAGAAACGCAATAATCAGCGGCCGTTGCGGGTTAATGCGCTGGTTTAATTCCACGAAACATCTTCGCTGTGGTCACCGCTTGAGTGTGAAACGTGTTATAAACATTGCTTCCACACATTGCACTTTTCTTATTGTTGAGTGCAGTCGTCTGCGGTTTCGGGAACGTCGAAGGGTGCTTTTTGAAGGTGGCGTGGTGATTATTTAAAGGATAAAAGTTTAGTACGCAAAACGGGTAAGAAGCGACAAGACCTGTGCATACGCGTGCAAATTCCACACCCTTGTAAAATTGCGCTGTGTCCTCATAGAAAGAAGAAACAAACAAAAACATTTACACTGCACACGACCCGTGCGCTATCGCCCATACATTACCGGACACGTATTTTACACCCGCAAGCGTCTGTGTGATTGTGTCCTTCCCGTACCTTTTTCTAAAATAAATATCATTTTTGGACAGTCGTTGGTTATACTCAGGAGGAGGAATAAACATTTATTCAACTGTATCGAGTTGCTAATTTTACGTATTATTTAAAATACGTTTCTATGAATGTGCAAGAGTATTTAGGGGGAATGTTTCGGTAAAATTAAGCAGTTGTGAGTTTGCGTCAGTCATGTGGCATTTTGTGTCATTTTCATATATATCATTTTCAAATCCGACGTGAATCACCTTGTCCAGAAACGTGTCTCACTCAGCATAACCAAATGTCTAATTTGGTCACGTCTTAACCTCGGAAGTTGGACCTAAGATTAAAGAAAGAGGAGAAAACGCGTAATATATAATGCCCACATGTGTGTGGGGTGTGTGCCATGACTCGCTGTTTTTTTTTTAAGTTTTTTCCCACAGGGCTTGCTTTCAATACAATTTTGAAAAAGGCGTCCCACAATTCCTGGACAATCTCGGACCAAAGGGGGGTTAATCATTTTGGAAAATACGTGTACTGCTTTTTCACCGCTACAGAACACGACGCCTAGTGTATTTTCGATTGTAAATAATACTGATAACCATAGTTTGGCTTTTCGCGCGCGTTGCAAGCGTTCTCTTCTCGCTGCTCTTGCAACGTTGGCAGGACCCCCCCCCCTCCCCCCCCCTTCCCGAAAAAAATGAAATGCGCAGAATTTCATTTTTAACCAATCCTCAAGAATTAAATGCCAAGACAAAGGCGATATTCAGTTTACAAAACAAAGTAGTTACCGGGAACCCGCTACGCTGATTTGCAACGAGAAATAAAATCAAATGTTTTACATCTGCAACAGCGCAACTTCATTTATTGCCGTCTTCGTAAGCGACCTTATACGCAAGAATGCAAACACATCTCGCTGTTGCAGGCACCTGTTAGATTTTAAAAGGAGCGCAAATCCTCAACAGAGCAGCCGTCACAGAAAATTTGTGCTCACTGTGAGGTCCCAGAAGCTTGGTTTGCCCACTGTAAGCCTGCTTGTCACTTTGCGAAAACCTAGCTAAACATGAGATGTTGATTGTACTGCGTGCGCCGACAATTCAATTCGCAAGTTCACTTGCGACTAAAGCCGCAAATAAGTGATCCTAAACCATTATTCATGAAACCTTCATTCAGAGTCGCTAAAATTTCATTTAAAAGACCCGTTAGAGCGGTTACATTTATATCTCTGCGCTGATCAAAATTCAGTGATTTTATGTTGCCTTTTGAACACACAAAAAATATCGTAAGCTCTTAGAAAGAATTGCGGGGCAGTTAAGTAGTGTTACCATTTCATAGCATCCTGCAAATGCAAGAATGCGTCATGCTACCAGTGAAAGCGATTGAGATTGCCGTTGTAAACTGAATTTCAGAGATCGAGGCTTCCTGATTTGTATCTATTTATGCTTTTATTGAAGGCTCAAAGCCACAGTCTGGAAAGATCGAGCTTGCTACGAGCCACAGCGTACAAGTTCATTGTCACAATTACGGCCATTCTGAGATTCCCGATGAGTCGTCGCGTTTTTTGGCGTAATAATGAAAACTGACTGCCGCTTCCATGCTATACATTGAACGTTGAGTAACCCAACTACAGCATACCACTCTTGTTTGCTCCTGTCGTGCGCACATACGGTGGGGAAAAGGCACGAAGCGCGCCCACAGTGTGCATTCTTACGGGCCGCTCAGCGGAGCATCCACACTAGCAGCGCGACACTGTCGCCACCTACATGTCGAGCTCGCGGCGAATACTCGCCTGACTAGGCCCCTAGCACCTGACAGCACAAGGGACAGCAGAAGCAGCTATACATGCCAAAATACATACAACAAGCATGCACACTTCCGGTGTAACAACAGCAACATATGCCAAAATAAAGCATACTAAGAAGACATAACTGAAGAGAATTACACGCTTTTGTTGCGTAACAAAATGTAACAGAAATAAAATTACCGTGCCCACTCTTCGTTTTTGCACAGAAAAAGTAATATAGCGTAAAAAATCACAAAGTCAACAGATCTACAAGAAAAACTTACACATCATGGAGAAAATACATTTTGGTTTTCCGTTTAAAAGCGTATACCGAGGAAGTGTGTTCAACCATGTCAAATAGTACAGGGTGATTGTTCAAAAGATTAGGAATTTGCCATTTAAGTGTTTGAGTGCCATAATTAGTTCTAGTTCGTGCTTTTATAAAGTTTTTATGCCGGAAATTATATGCCACTTTAGTGTTAGTGAAATTAAAAAGAAAAAGCTCTGGGTTAGTATTGAACTCTAGAAAAATCGTTTCAGCCAGTCATTGATTATACAATGACTGAACATCAAGTATGCAATCTTGTTGAAAGTATGTATATGTATTGGTATAGTTTGGGAGATTATGAATGAACCGCAGACCCTTCTTTTGCATGCGATGCAAGCCAACCATGAGTGATTTTGACGCAACTCCCCATACAAGTAAGCAATAATGTAACCGTGCGTGCACATAGGCAAAATAAAGTTGCCTTTATATTCTCGTAGTCAAAAGGGCTCTAAATTTACTTAACATGCCAATGTGTTGCGCAATGTTACGTTTTATAGAACTTATATGACATCCCCAACGAAGATGTTCATGAAATACTACACCTAGAAACTTATGGTCAGAGACTCGTTCCAAAGGCTTAGATTCAAAAGTAATTACATTAGTAAGAGTAACAGTTCTGTTAATAGAACAAAATACTATATACTTCGTTTTATTAATGTTCAGGTGAAGCTGATCGGAATGGAGCCATTAGGATAGGCTTTCAAGCCATGAATTTGTTAAGGAAACAAGAGATGATATGTTCCGGGATGAAAAGAAGACATTTGTGTCATCTGCGCAAAGCACAATTTCTGGTGTGTGGGGGATATTAACTATGTCATTTATGTATAGAATAAATAATATCGGTCCTAATATTGACCCCTGTGGGACGCCAAATTTTTTATATTCAGTATCTGAAGACATGTTATGAAGTAATACATACTGTTTCCGATAAGATAAATAACTCCGTATCAACTCGAGTGCAAGACCTCTTATGCCGTAATATGGTAACTTAGCGTATAGGATTTCATGTTTAATCGAATCGACCGCTTTACTAAAGTCTAAAAAAATACCTAGTGTACATCTGTTTCTCTATGTTGTCTACAAGTTTTTCTCTAATATTTAACAGAGCCATCTCCGTTGATTTGTTTTTCTGAAACCCGTACTGATTAGCTGATATTAGATTATATTTATTTAAGTGACTTGTAATACGGGAATTAATAACTTTTTCTACTATTTTCGAAAAAAGAGGGAGTACAGATATCGGCCTATAATTGCTAATGCAATCAACGGCACCTGACTTATATAAAACAGAGACTCTAGCCACTTTCATTTTATCCGGGAAAATTCCAGTGGATAAAATAACGTTTGTTACATGACAGACTACATCAGCTATAATGTTCGCTACAGCGAACATTATAGTGATCTCGGAGTCCAAATAGCGGCAAAAAATTGTCACTTTTAGAGATCCACTGATGGGTATAGATGAGCAGTTTGTGTCTGTTTCTTGCGACGCATTTTTAGCTGCCACATATATATATTTCTGTAGTGTCTGGCCTTTTAATTCGAAAGTATTGTGTCACAGCTCGTGCCTCAACTGTAAGCCACACACACGCAAAAAAGTATACAAAACTATAAACAAGAAATAGCAGGAATAAAAATATAAATAGTGCAACACAAGTTGCCCGCGGAGCGAAACCATCGGCCGCCCGCAAAGCAGCCGAAACGAGGGGAGGGGGAAAAAAGAAAAAATCCACCTCGCATGAAGTCGCGCACATATAGGTAGAGACGTCACGGTGCTGCGTCCAAGGAGGTTAAAAAAATTGCAATTTTAACCTCATTGGCTGCGCCCCTGCTTAGGGGGTGTGGTCGGCCTGGGCCTCTACGGAATATGGTTTGGGAATACGCGAGCCGACCGTCGGCGCAGGCGCGTTCTGCCAACCGCCGCCGCATTTCGCAGCAGCCAGCAGGTGCCCTCCGTCGCGCACGTGCGCTTCGTGACGTCATGGTGTTTACATACAGGGAGACGTCCATTGATTCACTTTTTTTGCAGGAGGGGCACAAGGGAGAGGTCAGCAAGTCTGCTCGTTGAAGATTTCAATGAAGGGAGGGGACTACACCATGCGATACTCCACACGAAGGAACTCGGCAGAAACAAAAACTGTTTTTTATCGAAACACGAGGTATTCAAGTTCAAGAAACGTGTTCAGCCCGTAGATGAGAGGTATCTTGAGCGAACAGGTATTGTCAATGACGGAGCAGCAACATGTCAGCAAAAAAAGGCAAAACCTAAATAACCGAAAATGTAGTGCCGTTTTAGCCAAGGGTACAAGTAGATTCACGAAGGGAGAATTCACAACGCCCAGGCAGCCAAAAAACACTAATTTCGGACACCAGTAGGTGCGCAAGGAAATCAGTCTTAGCGCAGAAGTTCGTAGGCTCAGAACCATGCACATGGCAAGGAATCCGTGAGAAGTATCACCGAAAACTGCCCAAAATTTTCGAATGGCAAGAAGATGAGCACCGAATTCTGCATGCAGATAAGATATCAGTTTGCAGAGACGACAAAAAAAAGATATATTGCTGGAAAGAAAACACCCACTCCCACTATGTCATCCCTTCGTGAGGCGTCGGTTGCAATATCTACGTGGGATGGGTCTTCAGCCTGGTCGGCTAGGAGAAGGCCGTTAATAATGCTAACCGAGAGAAACACACGTTTTGGGCGAAAAATGTCATCGAATGTACTCCATACCACGCGCCGTGGAGCGTGACAAGACAGGGCTGGAAGGGGTGTTTAAGGAAAATGGAGAGAATTACAAAAAGAGCCCGTGGTCGGAGAAAATGAAGCCAACGCGAACAAAAAAATGCTGAACTAAATATACCTATAATCTGTCCATATTAAAAGAAATTGGCGCAGCTTACCCTAGTAATGAAGGACTGTGGAGACAGCAGAGCTGGCGGCCCCTCTCCCTTCATTGGAGACCCGGCTGTTGCACCTCGTATGAATTTCAGAAATGTCGGTGAAAGTTCTCCACGACTGGCAGTCCCGGATCGCTGTGTCTGCAGGCTTTCACATATATCCCTCACAAAGTGGAGCGCATTAGCACGCGCTAGAACCGGCGGCAACGAGCGGTTTGCAGTGGCGGCCCGAGCCAGCGCTCTCCGAAGTGTGTCGTGGGGCTGGAGAGTGGGCAGTATCCTGATGATGATGGTTTGGATTTTTTTGGCACAAGGCCAGCTGGGGCAAAGAGCGCCAAACAAAAGTATATAACAGAAACAGTGGCTACTAAAATGTGTAAGCCAGAATAACAGTAAAATCATTTAAAAGCAAAGGTGTATAGGGCCAGTTTTGATTACTCTTGATAGGAAATGAGGTTTAAAAAGTTAACATCAGACAAATATTTAAAAACGCGTTGCACAGAAACCATGGCATTGTCACCCAAAAAAAGGAAGGGTGTAGCGGAATGTGTTGTCTGTATAGTTCCTTGAAGTGCCTGTGTCTTGTACTGTCGAGTGCCTTGCATGTGATAAGGGTGTGGACTACGGATAGGCACTCCCCACCCCTGCAACACACGGGTCTTGGAGAGCTATGCAGGTGTGAGTGTGTTACATGTGTATGGCCTATCCGCCACCTAGCTAAGGTAACTTCAATGCGTCTGTTGTGTGAGTCAATAGTTTATGATCCCAAGTGTGGTTTTATTACGTGTAACTTGTTATCTGTCTGTTCATTCCATTACGCTCGCCATTTGTTACGAACGTGTTGTCGAATTTGTGGCTTAAGGTCAATGTGTGGTAGTGTTGTTAGTTCTACTGTGTTCCTGGGTGCGGCGGCAGCGGCCCTCTCATCAGCAACCTCATCGCCAGCGATCCCAGCGTGGCCTGGAACCCAGCACAAGACCAGAAAGAGTTTTTGGGCATATATAGACATGACAGTGTTGAGGACCATACTGACGATTCTGTTTTTACACGGCTTGTATGATGCCAATGCATGCACCACACTCAAGGAATCAGTATATATGATGGGGTTTGGAATTTTGTGTTCAAGAATGTGTTGTGCAATGAGTAAGATGCCACATGCTTCAGCTGAGTAAACTGTGGTGTATGTGATCATGGTTCTGCATGCATCAAAGGTTCGCCCATGAGGAGCGCAAGACACCATGGTTGCTGTTTTTGAAGGGTCACTATAAAACTCTGCACATTGATACTTATACTGCAGCGGCAAGAAGTGCTGCAAAATAGCAGTTTGTGGTACCCTCGTTTTATCAATTTTCGTAAAGGACAAGTCACAAGATACAAGTTGAAGCTGCCAGGGAAGTAAAACGTCAGTAAAAGAAGATGTGTAAATGTCAAAAAAGGTGATGTTGAAACCCGAAGCTTCCTGTCTCACGGACGGGCGCTTTACAAACAGTGGAGATGCGGATGTATCATTAAAAACAGGTTTAAAAGGATGGTTATTCAGCGATAAAATTTTAAAAGCGTAGAGGTCCATGTATGTTCGTTGGTCCTCAAGGCACCACTTGTTACACTCAGCATAAACACTTTGGACGGGGCTAGTGCGGAAAGCACCCAACGCAAGGCGAAGCCCCAAGTGTAGCACTGAGTCGAGCATTCTTAAGGCTGTTTTTGTCGCCGACCCATACACCACACTGCCATAGTCCAAACGAGACCCAACCAAAGTATACAGGCGTAGCAGTTCTTTGTAGGCACCATAGGATTGGTGTGAGAGGACCTCAATGATATTCGTTGTTTTGAGACATTTATGCTTCAGTTGCTTGATTTGAGGAATGAATGCGAGTTTGTGGTTAAACACAACACCTAAAAACTTGTGCTCCTTGTTCAGAGGAAGCGACATGCCATTCAGAGTAATGACTGGGTCCGGATGAGCCACACGCTTCCTGGAGAACACAATGCAAGAACTTTCTGCAGGATTCAGTCTACAACCGTTCTTGTCTGCCCAGCCGGCAAGTTTCTTGACGCTCAGCTGGACTTGACGTTCACATATTGACATATTACATAATTTAAAGGATATCTGGGCGTCATATACATACATGGAATAAGAGATTGTAGGTCGCAATGCCTTCTCAAGAGAGTTCATCTTAATTATGAAAAGGGTGCAGCTCAACACTCCACCTTGCGGCATGCCATTTTCTTGCACGTGAACCTTTGAGAATGCACTACCGACTCTCACGCGAAAGGTTCTCTCCGATAAGTAACTAATAAGGGTATTTAACATGTTACCCGAGACATTGAATGACTTGAGGTCACTAAGTATGCCGTAACGCCATGCGGTGTCATAGGCCTTCTCTATTTCAAAAAACACCGTAAGACAGAACTGTTTGTGAACGAAGGCATCCTTTATATTTAACGTTTCCATCATAGACTACCAAGACAAACAGCGCAAAAGACAAGACAAGATAAAGAACCACAAACCACAGGTGCTACTCGGTTTCATCGGGCTCTTTCACACATTCTACTCTGCAAAACTCTTTAATGTGCACCGACCTTTTCGCTCTTGCGACGTGCCGCGCTCGCTTGTACACCTACTCCATACAGCGCCTGTGGTTTGTGGTTCTTAACTTTGTTTGTCTTTTGCGCTGTTTTTCTTCGTAGTAGAATGTACCAGCTGGCGCTTCAGCAAACCCATCACGGACAGCCACTCCGGAGGGTCAGACTGAGCCCTCCACACTTTAATTATCATTCGCATTGTATCAGCAAAATACTTTTTCGAGCGTTTAGCATCAACGTCACGGTTACTTATCGCCTTGCGTGACTTCCAAATGCCGTTCATGGCCAAGACCATGACGATGTCGTATGGTGCCCCGTTGTCACTCTCAATGGGCAGAAACATGACGAGGGAAGTCCTTTTTCAAGGTCCTCTGAAGCACGTCCCGAAAAAATTTCCATTCCAGCACTCGAAGAACACATTTTCTACCGTCTCGAGTTTCTTACACGGGTAGCATTCCACCCCCCACGCAATGCACAAACCTTTCTCTTTCTGCCATATTTTTTACCTGAAGGACACCCACGTGAACTTTAAAAAAGAACGACCCAACCCATGGCGGTACCGCCATTCTTTTTACACGTTTCAGCACGTCCTGCCCAGGCCCTGCACGGTACACTGTTCTGTACAAAGGCACAGGTAGCACAATGTCAACCAAATCGCGGTACAACTTTTTTCGCGTAGCGCTTGATAAGTGCTTTTCACTAAAACGTGCACGCAAAAACTGGGTCGCTTGAACCACTTCATAGAAGTAGCCCTTGATTACTCTGGCAGAAATGTGTGCAGACGTAAAAACAAATTCAAGTAATGACCTGAATAATTTCAGCTGACACACAGAGCGCAAGAAAGAATGCATGTTAACATCACGAAAGAACGAAAAGCAACCGGCGACTTGCCGCAAAAACAAATGGGACAAAGAAAGGCTCCCCTGACGCACGTGCCGAAAGAGGTTTCTGCTGCTCGTTCTTTCACAGGCCGATTCCCCGATCAGTACTTCGAACACCCGTTAAAAGGCCTGTTCCCGCAATTGAAGCACCTCAAGTACATACCATTAGAAAGACGTTGCACACTGATGCCCTTGCTAGCATGGACAGGCCACTGCCTTTCCATTTTTCCGCTTTTTCGTGCAGTTCAGCCGTCTACCTGCTCCAATAGGGGTCTGTATCTTCATAGTATTCTAGGGGCACTCCCAAGTACTTGGCTGGCGTCGTCTGCCAGCTAATACATTCAAACACACTTGGCATACATTCCCGGTCCCCGTGCCAGAACCCGAAACATTTTTGCAAGATGACTCCACTCGCACTATATTTACAAAACCTTTTCAGGATGTTTACAGCAACGCGTATGGTACTCCTGTCGGCGCAGAAAATGGAGATGTCGTCAGCGTAAGCCAAAGCCAAGGACATTAACCGAAAACCGTTGATTTTCTCGCTTCTATCTCGGCCATATCACAGAGAGAGAGAGAGAGTAAACCCTATTTGAAAATAGGGAAAAGGAATGTGGAAAGAGTTATGGGTGACGTCCTATTTCCAGAACTCCAGTAGCAAAGGCTCCCAGCTTGGTTCTCTCTAGCAGCTCACGCTGTGTCCAAAGGTCCGAGATGGGCAGTGCTAAATCCCAGGACTCTCTAGAGGTTTGGTAGGTGTTCTGTTGCCAAATTATAGGGCAGTTCCAGACTGTGTGGAATAAGTCTGCTCTTAATTTGCATTTGTGGCATTCTTCGTTATATCTCTCTGGGGACATGAGGGACAGTGGATTTGTGTGGGAAAACGTTAGTTTGTAGTTTTCTTATGTTTCTTGCTTCTTCGGCATCTAACATGTGATGCGGTGCGGGCATGGTCTTTATCGCTTGCCTTTGTGTGTAAAGCTTTTCATTAAGCGACATGAAGGGAGGGAGGGTGTAAGAGTTGTCCGTTTCCCTGCGACTGTTGATTTGCCTCGCTAGGGAGTCGGCTCTCTCGTTTCCTTCAAGGCCTTCGTGTGCTTGGCTCCATATTATTCTATGTTGGCCTTTTGGTTCGGCTGGTAGAATCTTCCTGGTTTCTACGGGAATAAGGCCGCATATTAGATTTCTAATAGCTCTAGTTAAGTCCGTGATGATGATGAGGTTTTTGTTCTTATATTCTCCCCATCTTACAGTAAGTAGTATGGCTGTGGTTTCAGCCTCTTGAGGTGTTTGTTTTCTGCTCATGAGAAAGTCCAGAAGTTTGCCCCGTGCGTCCACAACTACGGCTGATGATATTCCGTGGTGGTTAGTGGCGGCATCCGTATATACTGCATGTATAATATGTATCATTTCATGCGTCATTTCATTCAGTTCTTGCCTTGTCAGATGACATGTTGTAATATACCATGTGGTTATAATCGGTGTAGTTTGTTCTAGTTCCTGTACCAATAGCTGTTCTTATTATTCTACCTAATTTTTGTATTTGTTTTCACTCTAGCAATGTTAATGATTTGTACCATTTTTTAGTTCTTGTGTTTATTTTGTTCTTGTTGTAGTTTATGTGACACCTTTGTAACCCCCCTACCCTATGTAATACCCTCCCCAGAGGGCCTTTAGGGTTTTTTTTAAATAAATAAATCTAGATTTTTCCCATACGTGCTTCTTATATAGTTAATTCTTGCTAGTCTTCTACTGTTGTAGAGGGGACTCATTTTCTTAGGAATGAGTAAATTTTAAGAGCTTTGCGTTGTTCTGGTTGCAGCTCTGTTATTCTTTGTACGAACTCGGTGTGAATGGTGTGTCCCGTTCTTCTTAGGATTTCCTTGCCGGTTCTTGTTTTCAATAGCCTCTCTTTTTGTGCTTCTATGGTGGCTTCTTGACTTTTTGGAAGGTATTGCAGATTCCAAGGTTATAGAACTTCTCGTTGGAGGTGTAGATGGGTAAGCTGAGGGCGATCTTGTAAGCCGTTCTGATCATGGCATTTCCTCCTTCTTGTTGTCTTTGGTCCAGGTGGCGAAACGGTAGAGTGTATGCGATCCTGCTCATTATGAGTGATTGGATGAGTTTGATTGTGTCCTTTTCTCTCATACCTTTTCTGGTCCGTGTGATGCGTCTGATGACCCTCGCAAGTTGTTGCGTTGTTTTTCTTTGGTTGCTCAGCGTGGTGGTTGCTTTTCTGTCTTCTTGCACGTACATGCCCAGTATTCAGACCATTGGTTTGAATTGGACATTTTTTCCGTCTCTTTGGATGCTTCTTGTGGGAATAGGTTCCTTCGATGGGCTGATTCTAATTGATTTTGACCTTTCTGGAGCGGACTTTAAGCCGTTATCCTGTATTGGACCCTTTATGCTGTCTATGGCTTCTTGTAGAGTATTTAGCTTTTCGGTTGGAGTGTCTTCTTTGGTCCAAATGGTTGTATCATCTGCGTAGACGGACTTGCTGATCTGCGTGTTCTCTTCCAGCGTTCTTCCTATTGCTAGCATGGTCAGATTGAAGAGTAGTGGGGAAATAACGGAGCCCTGTGGTATTCCTCTGTTAGGCATCTCGAAGGGTCCGGATCTAGTATTCCCACTTCCTATGGTGACTGCCCTGTTAAAAGGGAAGTTGGCAATGTAGTCGTAAATTTTCTTAACGCATCTTGTTTTCTCTGCCGCGTTACGTATCGCCTCGTGTGACACGTTGTCGTAGGCTCATTTAAGGTTGACTGCTAGGATGATTTGATCTTTCGAGTTAGTGTTCCCTAATAGGCCGTGTTTTAGCTGCAGGAAGGCGTCTTGGGCGGATTCTGCTTCTGAAGCCTATCATGCAGTTTGGGAACATGTTATTTTCTTCTAGGTGTCTCGTTAGACTAGTCGTGATGATTCTCTCATATACCTTTCCTGGCCAGGATGTGAGAGATATTGGCCTTAGATTTTCTATGCCTAGGGGCTTTCCTGGTTTCGGTATTGTTGTTAATTTGGAGTGTTTCCACAGTGGTGGCAGGTAGTTGGGTTTCCACATCTTATTTTTTATATGTTCCGCAAGCGCTTCCACTTGTTCTTCTCCCAAGTTTCTTAGGATCATGTTGCTGATGCCGTCTTCTCCTGGTGCGCTTTTCTTTTTGCACTCTAGTATAGCTCGGTATACTTCCTCTTTTGAGATGTCTCGGTCTAGCTTTTCGTTTTCCGTCCCCTCATATGATCTTGTGATGGGGGGAATCTTTGTGTTTAGCTCGAATCTTCCTTCCAGTGCTTCTATGAGTTCCTCGTTTGTCCACTCAAAGCCATGGGCTATTCTGTTTAGGCTATGCCTAATTTCCCTCCTGGTGTTTTCTGGGCTAAGCATGCCTTTGATTATGGCCCATGTTCTCGATGTGCTTAAGGTGTTCTTCAGTGTGTCGCAGAAGTCTTGCCAGTTTTGTTTAGCTAATTTGGTAGCGTATTCTCTGGCTTGCTTCATTAAGTTTTTGATCCTGGCCTTTAGGCTTTTGTTGCGTCTCTTCTTTTTCCACTTTTTAGTGAGTTTCTGCTTTTTGTTCCCTAGACTTATAAGGTAGCTGTCAACGCAGAGGTTTTCAATTTCTTGTCCAAATTCTTTGGTGGCTGTTTTGAGCGCTTCTTTTACTTTCTGGCACCAGGTGTCTATATTCGCTATCTCTGTTGTTGTACTGAGCTTTTTCCTGAAGGTATCCCAGTTTGTGATCTTTTATTTCCTGGCTCTTCTTCTGAAGATGTCCGCTTGCGTGGTAATTTCTATAATATCGTGGTTGCTGCCCAGATTGTCTTTGGTGTTCTTCCATGTTGTAAGTCTATCTGTGATCGGTACTATGGTCAGATCTGGGCCCGTGCCCCTGCACCTCTGGTTTCCCGTTCTTGTGGGGTTGGTTGTATCGTTTATAGCTTGTAGGTCAAGATGTTCCATAGTGTCTACCAAATGTCTTCCTTTCACCGAGGCGAAATTGCAGTTCCACTGGCTGTGTGGTGCATTCATGTACCCTAGTATTATTAAGTTGCACTTGTTTGCTCTTTGCGTGGCCTCTTGGAGTAGGGCACGAAGTTTTCTCTCGCATTCGGGGAGAACTGTATATATTTTAGGATGTAGTAGCTTTTTTTCCCTCTTTGGGTCGGTAGTATCTCTACTAGGTTTGCCGTGGGCTCCTTGGTGTTTAGGTGATGCTTTCTGCTTGATATGTCTTTCTTTACATATATGGCAGCTCTGAAGCCCTTGGACAAATCCATTCTGTTGTAGCCTTGGAGGCTCGTTTGAAATTCTACTTCTTGGAGGCATAATACGTCTGGTTTCTGATTCATGGTACTTATGTATGCTTCTAGGGAGTGTTTCTTAATACGTATGCTTCTGCAGTTCTACTGCCATACTATTAACTCTTCTTTGTTACTCGCCTGATTACGGGCCTTCATCATCATCTTCTCTTTCGGTTTCTGTTTTCATATTGTCATGGTTTCTCTCTACGATCATTTGTTTTGGACTTCTGATTTGTCCTGTGCCTGGGAGCTTCCTTTTCGTGGCTTGCTCCTGTGTGTTAGATCCTGTTGTTTTCTCGAGTAGCTGTATTCTTCTGTCATGCATCAACTTTAGCTCCGTATGGATAGACCTCCTGAATTTGTTGCACTTAGGTATCTAGTTTGGCTTCTACTTGGCTCTCTTGCGTTTTTTTTACTGTTCTTGGGTAGGTGGAGTCATGTGGTTCTTTTTGCTGATGTACTTGCTACAGGTTCTCTTGGAGGGGTTTCACCCTTCTCATATTTCTCTAGTTTTTCTTTTAGCAGTGCGTTTCCTGCTTTGGTTTCTAGTATAAGGTCTTTTAGTGCACTTATTTCTGCTGTGTATCTATCTGTCATAGGCGTTTTACGTTTTTGTGTGTTATTGCGCTAGGAAATAGCATCTGCCCAGCTCACCTTTGCAGTGTTGTCTTCTTTCTCCTTCCTTGTGGGGGTTCTGCTCCTGGACCTCCTGGGTTGTCCCTGGTTAGGTGAGGTCACCTCCTTTGGTCCTGGGGTGTAGGCCATTTCTGGCCAATCCTCGTCGAACCACCTAAATTCTTCTCCCTCTTCCAGTTTCCGGGAGGAATTCTTGGCGCCTTGAATTATATTTTTGCAGTCTTTGCTGCCGGCAACGTGTCCTTCTTTGCATAATTAGCACTTCTTTATGCAACTCTGTCGTTGTTCGGGGTCTTTTCTGCCGCATAGTTTGCAGATGCTAACTTCAGGGGGGGGGGGTTGGATACGTCTGCCCTGTGTCCTGGTTTTAGGCAGGTGAAGCATACTTGTCTGGTGGGCTTGTATAGATAGCAAGTAGTTTCACCTTCGTAGGCGTATACAACCCTTGTACCTGTATCCCCATCAAAGGTGATGAGCGCCGTGGTCGAGGTGCCCAGCATTCTTGTGTGAATTATTCTGGTGTTGGTCGTCCTTACTCTTAGGGAGCTCATTAATTCTTCTGTTGTAGTTCCAGCCACTCAGTCATGGGCCACGCCTTTTGCTACGTTCGCTGTGAAGGCGACGTATGCGGTGACCTCGTGCGTGCTACCGCTTAGTTGTAGAGCATCGCTGTTTCTTAATTCGTTGGCTGCCTCTTGGTTGGAGGTGCTTACAACAGTTATGTTCGAGCCAAATTTTGGTCTCACGATGGTATTCTTTATGTTTTTGCTTCCGCTTGGGCAGGCTCGTTCTACGGCCTTTGCAAGCTGCTGCGCCGAGTAGCTCTCGACTTGTAGTCTTTTCTTGAGTCTGATAATAATCTTGGCATCTTCTTTGGGGAGGCTGGGATGTCTTCTCTTATTTAGTACGCGGAAGCGCGGTTCCTGTGCAAAGTTCGCATGGTTGGCTGCTTCTGCCTTTTCCTTTTCTCTTTCCTGCAGTTCCTTCTTCTTTGCTTGCCTCTGCCGTCTGCTCCGGTAGTATGCCCATGAGGTGTCGTCCTTGTCTGGTAGGTCCTCGGGAAATGGGTACATCTCGGGCCTGCAGCTTTCTGCTGTTTCTTGCTGGTCCTGAGATTCCATTGGTTCTGCTTCTCTTTCGTCGTCGTTCTGTCGTTTCTCCTTGGATTTCTTCTGATTGAGGGCTTCTTTCCGTGCTGGTCACTCCGTGTCACCCGTGGGCATGTCGGCGCTGCCCTGGGCCGGTCACGCCGGGGTTCGGCTAAGCCGCTCCGCTTCTTCTCTTCGCTGTAAAAATCTAATCGTTGGTCAGGTTTTTAAATGCAGAGCATTTCAGTAACTCACGATGTCACCCGTGTTGACGTCCGTAGTCCGCACCGTCGTTGTCCCTACTATATAAAAAAGAAAACACTATCCGGCGCCAGGTTTCGATCCCTCGACCCTGCGGGCGGAACGCAATGTACATGGTGCTCTACCCACTGCGCCACAAAGCCGACACAGAATGGGACGCTACTAACGCGCCTTATATTGTTGACTCATTCAAATTACTGCTGACGAGCGCTCTCTCGTCAGCAGTTGCCACAAGTGCAACAACATTAACGTAACGCAAACTACTTAACGTCGTGCGCCCCCGGAAATGCTCTGCATTTGATCGTGCCCCTCGCGAGGGGGATGTTTATACAGGAACTCCTACTTCTAGCGGACTCTTGGCGCCCTCTTTTTGGGGGGTGTCGAACTCCTTCTGGGGGGGGGGGGGGGGTGTTGGGAGCAGGGATTTATGCAGAATTTCGATTTTGGGGGGTGTCGGTGAGATGTTTGGGGGGTGTTGTGTAAATCCCTAGGCAGGGAGCTTGTGGTTGTGGAATCTTTTTGGGGGGGTGTCGAAGTCCTTCTGGGGGGGTGTTGGGGGGGTGTTAGGGGCGTGTGTATAAATCCCTGGTTGGGAGCGTGTGGGGTGTGTATAAATCCCTGCCCGGCGCTAATCCACCTCCTCCCATCTCTTCTATCTATCCTTCCTTTATTTTTCTTCCCTAAACCCCCGGGCTGGGTTGGAGGCTGGTGAACTCCTAAACTGCCTAAACGAGTACAAAAATATCCCCAATCCATTTCTTTTTCCAACCACTACGCTCCCTCTCACCTCCTCCTCTCTCTGTCAAAGGTGCAGTCCGCAAAAAAGGACTGTCCACCGAAAACTTCACTAGAGCGGCATTCATAAAAAAAAACAAAAAAACGTGACATCAACAATGATGTGGCTTGCATTTGTTTTTCTTTGCTTGTTTTGTAGTCTATTTTTAGCGTTACAGTGTTAATTTTTTAAATAATTGCTTATTGAGACTCCTCAGATTCTAGTTAACCACATGAGATAAAAGGCTGGTCTCGATGGCTGTCAAAATCTGCCGATTCCGATGGATATCGCAGAGCTGCGGTCATCCGGCAGCTCTGTCATCCGGCCAGCTTGTTCCAAGTCGGACATATATATATATCAGGGTGTCGAACCGGAACTGAACCGGTATTTTTGCCGGAACTGAACCCGAATCCGAACCGTTATTTTTTGAGCACGCTGAACCCGAACCGGAACTGAACCGAAAAAAGAAATAACGGTTACCGGTTCATGCCGAAACGGTTCGACCCTCCGTTGTTGACACTGCACAGTCAATGCAATTCAGGCCTTTTTTTTCTTCCACGTACCATCAACTTCGTACCCGCTCGCGCACTTTCCCCTCCGGACAATTGAACACTATCACACTCTATGTAACAACAAGAGAAATGAATGAGCACCAATGTAGCAATGGTCTGTTGCTGCTGGAAGCGCGAGCGTAGTGCAAGCTGGCCAAACGAAATGTCATTCTCCGCAGCTTGCACGGGATATAAAATGACTTTGCCCTTCCCTAGCTGCGACTTTAGTGGAGCAATCAGGCTGCAGGAGTGCTACCTATCTCTCTATCACCCCCTTTCTCCTCTAATCTTTATATCCCCCTCCTCCCCCTCCCCACCACACTGGGTTGTATGCAGGTGAGCCCCCAGTTGGGCTCAATAATATCCCCAGTGCACTTCCTTTTCCTTTTTCACCCGAACCACCTAAGAAGAAGAAGCTCCAGTGCGCAGCAGCGAAAGCCCATACCCAATGTGTGCAAACTTTTTGCATTTCATAATTGTTCCCCCCACCAGGCGGGTGCCCAGACAGCAGCACCTAAGGCTCGCATAAATAAAGTTTATTCCTCCCCCTCATAATTTGTTTAAAAGGTCCGACACCTGCAAATTGTTAATACTTGACAAGTGTGACCGCAGGAGCTGCTCAGTGGCTAAACCGCCTGCTGCTGACCACAAGTGGCTTCGATGTCCCTTACCCACGACCGTTTTTGAGGACAGTACAGTGGACAAGCTCCGTTTTTTACAAGTACAAATAACAACAGATATGTCAGGGAAAACTGTTAAGGTGCGCACTTAGTCCCTTGGCAAGAAACTGCACCCTTTGACCTTGTCTTGGAAGCAGAAACAGTAATAAAGCATATTATCTCTATGAATAAAGCAGATGACACGTGCAGAAAGGCAGGCCGGTACCTCACACTGTCCCATTCGCCCAGCGATCATCTTTTCCGTTTGTTCTGCAGTTTTGTCTTTCAGATCTGCTTTTTTTTTTTCGAAGGTGCACTTGTACTGACTGCCCAATTCGCTACATTACTTCTACTGCTACTCGTTCCGGAGGGGAGTACTGATTTGATTTGATTGTGGGGTTTAACGCGCCGACGCAGCGCAGGCGATGAGGTGCGCCGTAGTGGAGGGCTTCGAATTAATTTTGACCACCTGGGGATCTTTAACGTGCGCAGAAATTTCGTACACATGGGCGTTTTTTCTTTTCGCATCCATCAGAAAAGCGGCCGCCGAGGCCGGGAATCGAACCCGCGACCTCGCGCTCAGCAGCGCCTTAGCCACTCGGCCACAGCGGCGGGTCGGAGGGGAGTACTGCTGTGGACGAATTAAATAGCGTCTACCCAAAAATGTTCATCTCATGCTCCGCGCGTCAAATTTCCCTTTCATTTTGTAACAGCATAATCTGTTATAAGATTCCGCAATGTAGCACACGGAACGATGGCCGGGGGTCAGGCGGTACGATGACATGCTGATTATAATGCACACTACTAAGCGCTGATATTTGAACGTGCCAGTACGCAGACCTAAATTTAAGGCTTCAAGGTTAGCGTGATGGGCGATTCCATAGCGGCGATTGCGAAAAATGAAAAGGCAGAAAATATATCTCACCGTCATATCTCTTGGCGGCTGCTATATGAATAGTCGCTCGGACAACATAAAGTCTGGACGAGAAAGCATGTGGTAAATCGTCACCACTTCATCCGTTTTTCTAATATCTCGTGAATGTTTAAAGTTTGCTTTGCAATTGCGCCTCTGCCCTTGGGGAACAGCAGCATTTTGAGTTTTTGTTTGGGTTTTGATTTTACTGTCGCTTTAAACTACTAAATATTTTTTTTCTAATTTCAGTGACAATTCAACTCATCGAACCAGTTCGCGAACTGGTTCAAGCACACGAACCGGTTCGCGAACTGGTTCGGTACGTGATTTTGTCGAACTGGAACTGAACCGGAACGAAATTATTTCACCCGAACCCGAACCGTAACCGAACCGGTATTTTTTTCGGTTCGATACCCTGATATATATATATATATATATAGTTCCTGGAAACTCTGTGCTAAAGAAACTTCCAAAGTTCTAAGCGGGGAGCATTGATATTCCAGATGAAATCAGGTCATAGAGTGCTCCAGAGAACAAGTACGCTCCGCCAACTTCAGTGGACGTTGAGTGTTCTTTTTCTTTGCACACAAATTTCTTCTGAAACGAAGTACAACTTTAAGATATTGTGAGCACTTATAGGTGTGTTGAATCACCGGACTCTTTAGACTGTACGAATTGTCATCTGCTGGCGGGTCCAATCTCTCTGCTGTACATACCCATCATAATCACCATTTGTTCATTATCATCATCATGGGCGGCTCGTTCGATGGAATACCAGAGCTCGTGACGGGCTTCGGAAAAAGTCGTTCTTACAAACTCCCATTCTCCTGTGCAAGTCTACTTTCGTCTTACAGTATCTAAAAATCGTTACGGATGTTTGGTCATGGCTTTTAAGCAGTTGTTTTAGCGCCGCGCCACCCACATTTCACGTGGATATGTTAAAATGGCGACTGTTGTATCCCGCATTCTCACGAAGAAAACAAAATTACTTTCCCATAGCCCAAGATTGGCTCGCTGTTTCTATTGCTAGTGAAGAATTTGTCTTAAAACAGACTGCTGAAATAAATAAGAATTGGGCCTTTACATGCCTAAACTGGAGTTTTTGACGCCTATATATGCCTAAATGACATTTTTCAGTGCCTACCATATCCACGTAAAACCTTGATTTTTATGCCTGTCTCTGCACATCCCACTTGGCTGAATATCATGCACAGATCCTACTCGTACACATCATCAAGATTTCTCAAAGAGCCTATACATTTCCATTAAATGATATTTTCTCTTCCTATTATTTGCATTTAAAAACTACTGGAATATGTGTATGTGTGCTTTTATGTTTTGCATTTCGGGGCTATTATTTTGGGAAGGGATTTTTGGTGTTTTCTGTTGCCTTCGACGACGCAGCCCATTCCTTGGGCTGCGATACAGGCAGCTATTGTCCGACGTCCATCTCATCGTCAGATCACCTGGGGGTTCCCGACGCACCGGGCTTCCTGTACCTGCCTGGACATAGTGCACTTTCGGGTGCTCTTCGTTTCAGACACCACCACCGAGGGCGCCAGCGGTGTCACGGGCAGGACAGGTGGTGGCGCAAGGATGATTGCCGTCGGGGTCCATTTCCACCGTGTCCATTTCCTTCAAGCACTGATGTCAGGTGTGCTCGGTGCTTATGAGGCTAAAACAGAAGGAGCGACTCTGCTCCCGTCCGTTTATGCTGGCACCTCAACCACAGCCGGTCCGGCAAGCGGTGCGGCAATGGCTTGGGCTGCGAAATTCAACCCAGAGGGGGCCGGGGGCAGGTCCAAGGCCGTCCCGCGGTACTGTGCCCCTGCCGACAAGAGACGCCACTGGACCCCCGGCGAGCTGCGTTGGCACAGCTCCCTTGAGGGTAGGGGGAGGTGTCCCAGAGGGAGCCGTGAGGGATCTCCTTTCGCGCCTCTAAGAAGGAGATGTTTTAGATGCGAAGCATCTCATGCTCGGGGCTGTGTCCCTCCCTCCCTTGTCGTTGTTGTCCGCCATCCGCACAACCACTGCGCATGCCAGGCACCGCTGATGATTATTGTGGCAGGATGCCCCTAGGGATTGGCCAACCAAAGAATCCATCACGAGATAGCTTCGCGTTCAACCACCGTCGTCATCTTTCCGTAGGGGAACCCTGAGTACCACACCCCCACTGCGCATGCCTGGCCAGGCACCGCTGATGATGATTGTCGCAGGATGCCCCTAGGGATTGGCCAACCAAAGAATCCATCACGAGATAGCTTCGCGTTCAACCACCGTCGTCATCTTCCCGTAGGGGAACCCTGAGTAGTATGCCAGACATTCCTCCTCTCCTCTCCGGCATTCCTCCTCTCCTCTCCGGAGCTCCTTTCCTCTCCGGGATTGCGCAACGAATTGCAACACCTGCGGCTCCGCGCGCGATAATGCGAAGCAGCTTAGGGTTAGAGACGCGATGGGAGCCGCTGCATACTCCGCTAGGGGCGCCACTTTACCTCCACGGTATAAATGACGCGCGCACGCGCTCCGCTCCCCTCATTCTCCTCCCGCAACGCCGGGATCGAACTGAAAACTAATGGGAACTTGAGTCGACCCCATGGCTGCTTCACATACTACTCAGGGTTCCCCTACGGGAAGATGGTGAAATTTTTCGTTGTCTTAACATTGATGATTCTCTTTTGTGTACCTGACACGAGAATTCGGTGCAGCCGTTTTGCAGGTACCGACCGGGTTTATTTGGGAGAGGGGTTGAATTATGCGTATGGCATAAAAAAAAGCAGGGAACCGGGGTGCTTTCATTATTGACTTTACCCTGGTGGCCAATGAAGTCCCAGAGCTCTTTGTCTGGTAGACAGATAGGGAGCCCATCGGCCGGAGCTTGACTAGGGCTTCGACGGCCACCGTTCCAGGTTGTCATAGCTTATGTTGGGCGGCCCGAAGTCCGTGGTGTAGCCAGCACCGTCACGTTGAATGCACAATGTCCCCGTGCGGTGTGCAGCTCTTAAGTAGGCAGCCTGTGTAAGAGAGTAAATGGCGACGGGCCTCTCACGTTAACCTGAAAGGAGTAGCATGTGGTGCCTAATGGTCCTTCCAAGGAGTGGTATACGAGAAAACGTCGTCATGCTCTCAAAGATATATTGGACAAATGGGGCACTCGGTCAATGATCGCCTGCGACCACATGGTAATTTCATGCGGCCGTTGACGGGAAGCAACCTAGCAGTACAAGGCAACGCGCTATTCAAAGCGTTAGGCAAGTACGCTATTACAAGAAGGTTCAAAGAAATCTTCGAAGCGTTCGCCATTTTCAAGGAAGGCCCAACTCTCGCGAGCAGCCCTTCCTTAGCTCCTTTTTACGCCGACATTAAGCGTGTGCACGCATCGAACACCGTTTTAGATATCCAACGAATTTTATTTATTTATTACGACAACAGAATTGAAAGTAGGAAGGAGAGTTGGTGGGTATGCGTTTTGAAGTGTAACAGCGTGAAAGAAACTACGAGGGACATGAAAAAAAATTCACAAGACGGGCGTTGATTTATTACTGTTTTGGGTAACTTTTTAACGCCCGCTTATGTCATTTTTTTTTTCTCGTCACTTAAAACTGTATCTCGATGTGTGCAAGCTGCTGCAGACGTGCCAGTTTAACTGACCGCGCTTAGCCCGACACACCCCACACAGATATGACGAATCCGACCACGTTGCTCTTTTTTTATTGCACAACAAAGCCTTGCTCTGTCTTTTTCCCCGTTTTACGTTCATTTTTTACTGCGAAGCAGTGTATGTCTAACCCCTCCAGTTTTCATTCCAGTGAAGCCGCCTTACTGGGCCCCTCCTCGCCACAACAACGCCTCTATCACAACGGTTATTCCCCTCGCCACCAGGGATGCCTCCTTCTCTAGTAAAGCAACCGGCCGACAACGGTGGTAGCGCCATTATCAGATTGTTGCGGAGAATCTACAGATGCGCGAATGGGCGTAAAAACGACCAAACGCCGTGTCGCCGAAAATGTAACCGCCGAGGTTGCCGCCTCAAGTTCGACCTAGCCAAGTAGCTGCGAATTACTCCGGGTCGAAGGGCAACTTGGCAACTTACGCGGTTGGAATTTCGGCGCAAGCCCGCAATTCTTCAGCTTTCAAGGTTCACCAACACCGACTGAATCAGCATGAGGAGACACACAAGGATCTAAGGATCCATTCCCTGCGGCGTTCGTCCATCACTCGCATCCAGGACCATGCTCGTACAGAATGTAGCTCTGCAGCCGCTTCGGCAGAGGCAGATCTTCAACTCCCTTCGGCATGGCTCGGCGCCTGGACAGCGACGCTCTAAGTGCGAGCCTGCAGAAATGCTTCAAGCTCCCTTTCTCGCGTAGTACCAACTCGTACTCTTCAGGGGGAGTCAACGCCTTGACGAGAGTGTAGCAGGCCTCGCGCAGTTCCGCGTCGTGGCAAGGCATCACGAGTGCTGCCAGCTGGTGGCAGCGCAAAACGCTTTCCGAAGTCAATCTATTCTTGAGCCAGTACGCTGCACCAGCAGGAGTACAATAGATGCCTGTCAGCGATGTGTAGACCCTCACCAACGGGTGCATGCGACGGGGCTCATCGCAGTGGCACGTGTCCTCGGGTCGCACTTCTGCCCCGAAGCGGAGCAGGGTACTCACCATCTCTGCGTTGCTGAAGTAGATGGCGCCGTAGAGTGGGCGCATGAGACAGCGGCAAACATCCAGCTTGAGGCACGGGAACTCCGCCGGGCCGCACGCATTGTAGAAGCATGGAAGATGAGCTGTAGTTGCACGGAGCAGCACCGCTTCCAAGAGAGACGTGGACTCGACGCTACACGGTTTAGTTGGTGTGTGAAACTTGCCGGAGGCGTGCTCAGTGAGGGCATCGGCCTTGACTACAAAGATCATGCACAGCTCGCTTATGCATGCAGCACACGAGAGAAGCAGGTCGATGAGGCGCTCCATGTTGTTCCCGTCCGCGTTTCTTTTGGACCAGGTCAGGTATAGCCCCAGAGCCGTTCCTCGCCGCATAGTGTAGGCTACGGACTCCGGGTTGTCCGAGGGGAATGTCGCCAGGCTTTCCCGGCAAAAATGGCTCTTGAAGACAGTGCTGGTGGGGCTTTTGCGCAGAAGGAGGAGTTGGAAAAAAGGCAGCCAGTCGGCCTCTGGTGATCGCGCAGGCGAAGCCACGGCCGGTTGGTTTGTTGGAGTGGAAAGCACGAGCGTTCTGGTGTGGTCGCCGCAGAAAGGAGGCTCTTCGACGTCACCTTGGCTTTTGGATGACATCTAAGCTGTCGTGGGTGTAGTACGCAGTCCAGGAGGGGGACAGACTAAGTCGGCACATATAAAGTTCGCGGAGAAGCCTGCGAGGTTATACTGGAAGGCTCGGCGCTCTGTATTCTGTCGTGTTCGTCGCGGGAATGGGCGCGAGCACATTGATTCACAGAGCCAATGGGATGGTCGTTCTGGCTTTGGACAATTGATAGAAAAAGATGTGTCCTATCGCGTACTTGCTTAAGCCGCGTTTAGCAAGCAAGCTGAGGCTGTAAGTTAACTGATTTGAAAAATAAAAGGAATACTAACCAGCAGTGGCGCAAAGGTTACGGCACGATACGTTTTGTGCGAACTCATCGGTGTGATGATACTTACGTGGGGGATTCAAAGAAATGCGAACAACAGAGCGCATAATTTCTGTCGCATGCTGCACCATCTGGCTGCAAAGTCAGTAAACTGCGCGCATGCGCACTTCTTCGAGAGCGTGGGAGATCGTGGCCTACATTTCTGGGAAATGCTTAATCAAGAAGCGACACCGGTCGTTTATTTTGAGGCGCCTTTTCACGCTGCGTAGCAACTGAGCGGGATGATCGTTGAACGGCATCGTGCTAGTTGCAATCAGGCTGCTGCGCGCTTGGCTCCCGAATGTAGTAGATAACCGGCTGCTCAGTGGCGACAGAGCATAAAAAGACGCCTCAAAATAAATTCCCGGCGTCGCTTCTTTATAGAGCATTGCCCCTGGCCACACTCTCAAATGCTCTGAAAGAACAACGCATGCGCCCAGTTTACTGACAGTGCAGCCAGACGGTGCGACAGTCGTCGAAGGCTGCGTGCTCCGTTGTTCGTATTTCTTTTAATCCCCATTTAAGTGACTGGATCGTAATTTTAAATGCGAATGCATTCCTTAGCCGCGGGTTGTCTTGCGTCGTTGAGCGGCGTGCGCCTAGCAACAGCTGTGGCGCGCGCCTAGCAACCGGAGCAGGTGCGGAGTAGCGGAGAGTGAGTGGAGAGGAGGAGCGCGCTCGGCGTGTGAGGGCGCTCGCATCGCGGAGCTCGGGGCAGAGAGAGAGCTCGCGCGCGGGCTGGCGCGGGTCTCTCTCTCCTCTCCGCGTACCCCTCTCCGCTCGCTGCGCATATAAATGCAGGGAGCGCGCGCCTCTCTTGCCGACTGGCGCCTTGATAGCGATTGAAGTCGGTGAAGTCGAATCCCTCGCGGCAACGATACCACAAAGAAGAATTCGGTGCACCCAATGCATTCGCATTTCCGCACGATCCCCTTCTGGGAGGGGGGGGGGATTTTTTTTTTTTTTTTTTGCTCTGGAGCACGTTCTTGGTCTAGTTGGTGTTGCATTTTGATACGAAAAACTGTGCGTGAGGGGCGGGACTATAAAGAAATATAATACGAATAAGTACGCCCTTCACGAGAACAAGATGGCACTTGATTTTTGTTAAGACGAGGGAAAGGGAGGGAGATAAAAGAAGGGGTTCCTCACGCGTCGAAGCGCGACAGCTGTGTTGAGCGTAACTTTTTTGAAACTTTATTTTCAATTTCGGTGTACGACGCGATGAATCTGCGCAGGCGCGAAGATTTGGCTGTTTATTTATTTATTTATTTATTTATTATTTAAAGGAGTACTGCTAGCCTTGGGGCAAGGCGTTAAGCAGGAGTGGGCGATACAAGGAAAGGAAACAGCACAACAAAGAAAAAAAAAGTACATCATTCAAGCACAAATCAAGTACATTTCGGTGGGTTTGGGAGCTCACGCTTATGCGTGAGCTCTCAAACCCACCGAAATGTACCGAATATGATAAGAGATCCGGGCATTGTACAACATGTGCAGGCAACAGGTTCCATTCGAGTGCTGTTCGGGGAAAAAAGAATTTTGGTAAGATTTAGTTCTGCATGCGTAATCTGCGTGTTCTTCTAAATTACATGTTTCTAGACTAAACATCAGTTTTTAGCCTGCGCCGAGTCCTTCATTGTATGTGCCGGTTTCTGGGTCCTCGTGTTACCGCGCAGTTTTATTATGAATCAATTCCAGCTTGCCCGATTCACTGTACTCCATAGTACGGGCGCAGAATTACAACTATACTTTCTTGAGAAGATGAACAAAACGCACCCCCCTCTGGTCATGCGCACAAACGCAACCACTTTCATCAGTGCATCAACCTATTTAAAAATTCGTATTAAATTTTTACTAAGTAAGGGACGCCTTACACAATCCACTGGGGCTTTCGTACGAAAAGGGCTGCTATCAACGCTCCTGCGACTTGTCCACGGCTTCTGCTCATCGCTTTTGCTTCGTTCACGCGCAGCTCACATGGGCGTGCATTACAGTGGTGTGGCGGTGCGAACCCGTTTTCTTTTTTTTTTTTATGAGCAGTGGGTGGAGCTGCTGACCAGCTCCGACCTTCCCCACCAGCGACGATTGGTGGAGAGGGCACGGATGGCCAGCATAACCCAAGGCATCCCGGACTAAGGAAGCCTCCCACCGGGCGGGTGCCCTAACATCAGCACCTGGTCTCCAATAAAGTTTTTTCATCATCATCATTAGAACCGGTGTTCCCGAAGGTGAGCAGAAATACATCGGCTGTTGTAAAAATAACTGTGACAGCTGCCAATCCTCCTCTTGGGTGCAACATCCCCAGGTGGTCAAAATTAATCCGGAGCCCTCAACTACGGCGCGCCTCATCGCCTGCGTTGCGTCGGCGCGTTAAACCCTACAATCAATCAATCTTGGGTGCAACAGAAATATTCAATTCTTTGGCCACTCTATTGTGCCGATAAAGACAACGTATACGAAGACTATCCACAGGGTGTATCCATATGGAGCACAAGGCGTAATATCAAGGCCATACACTTGGGTAGGCAAAGATAGTGAGATTGAACATTGCTTAAAATTGATATCCCTGTATAATCTATCCTGCCGACACAGTTGACGCCAACGGAGACTGCATGCAACCCTCAAGATACACGATAGAGTGGCTGACCTGACCTAGAAGAGTAGCAACGCGGCCTGATTGACTTCATTCAAGAAGCCGTCAGCCTGGACCGAGGCCTCTGAATCTCGCAGCGCTCCCTACAACTCCTCCTCACTTTTTACCTGTGAATGAAATATTCTCTCTCTCTCTATCTCTCTCCCTCCCTCTCTCTTCATCTATCTCTCTCCAAGATAGCTCTGACACCCGCTGGCTACATTAGCTACGCCCCGCATATTCCCAGCCAGTTATCTTCTAGCTTACAGTTACACATGGCCCCAGGGGCGAATGCGGGGAGTGGCATTTAGAAAGGTTGATCTAAGACATGTGAAAAGGCTCAAAAGTAGTATTGTACTTTTCCGATCCGATTGTTTTCAGTTATGCACCACCAGGGGGCTGCAGCAATGTAGACCATAAAGTTTCGTACAATAAAAAAGGTTGCAGAGACATCTACGTTTGTATTCTAAGATACAAAACACGATAGCGATACGTCGACCCCCACGGAGCGTTTCCGTGCGCAGCTGCTGCATTTCTGAGCACGACAGGTTATCGAGAAGAGAAAGACTAGCAACCAGGGTCTTTAATCGCGGTCTCCCAGGAGAGACAAAGGCTCTCTGCGCTCCTGTGGCTTAAAATGTGACCGTGTAAGGTTGCACATGCTAGGTGTTGGCCAGTTTGAGCGAGGAAGAGTCAGAGTCAGTGTATCAAAATGTTTATTCCGTGATATTTAGAACGGGTCGAACAATTTTGCATTTTTCAAAGAGAGAGAGAACAAAAAAAGATGGCAGAGAGCTCAAAGGTGGAACCCGAGCCTACGACAGCAGATGCCGCAGCTCCTTCCCTTGCCCTCTCAATCAGCTCGCGCTGACCTTGAGGTAGCGAGCTGGTCAAATCTGCCTCCCATGCTTCGAAGAAGAGGAAGATGTTATGTTTGAGTTGTTCTCCTCTGGTCATACCCTTGGACATGGTTGCGCGCAAGGGTGTGGATGTTTCCCCTATTTTAGCAGAGTTCCAAGTTAATGTCTGATGTTCCCACCGAACGCCTTAACGCACGTGGATTTTCAGGTAACTGTGTTGGTTTTCCGTCCACAGAGTTTGTGACTCTTCTGCATTGAGACCTCGTTGTAGCAAGGGTAAGATTGTGTTCTTAGGCACAGGATGGTGATTCATTAGAGGGCAGTGTGGTAGTCCTGGTCACAAGGAGCATGGTATGTGTGCCTCTTGCATAGTGCGTCGTTCGCTTTCAGACCATTGGATCCGGCTGCCCAGGTGGCGTTGTTAACTTTCTGCATTATGGATGGGAATATTTTACCGAAGCGCTTGGTATTCTGCTCCAGAAAACTGTATAATGTCCTTTGTGAGTCTGCAATGATGTTATGCTTTTATTTGATACTTCCGCTATTCGGATTGCCAAAAGGATGGCTCCAACTTCCTCTTATTAAATGCGACGCTGAGAGCATCTCTTGTCGACGGCCCTGTCCTTCCTGCGTGCGTCCATCGTTGTCGTCGGCGTCCGCACTTTCCTCCGCTCACCCCCTCTCCTCTTCGATAGCGAACACTCTCGCGAGGGGCATTGGATTGGATTCGATTGGCTTGGCTTGGCTTGGCTTGGATTGAATTTAGATTGGATTGGATTGGATTAAAGTGGATTGTGTTGCGTCATAGCCGCGGCAGACGCACTGGCGCCGGCGCGTGCCCAGGTGAGAGCGAACACTCTCTCTCAACATCTGCGGGTGTGCGGCCCAGCGCGCTCTCACTCCGCGGGTGGGCGGCGCTGCGCGCGGTGCTGCGCATGTGCAGTACTCTCTCTCTCTCCGCGGTCTCCTCTCCTTCGGGCGCGCTGCGCATATAACCGGTGTGCCGCTCTCCCGCGGCCTTTCGGTCGATGGTTGCTCTCTGCTTGCGCTTGAACCCCCCTCAGCGTCGCATCACACCAGGGTTCCCGCGAGGGGAGGTGGGGGTAATTTTTGTTCATGTACGTTTGAGGATTATGCAATCACAAAGATTGCCAGAGTAGTCAACTGCGACAATTGGGGCTTCGTGCTTTCGTACATTCCGGAGTCGGTTTATACTGAGGTCTCATGATATTGATTGATTGATTTGATTGATTGTAGGGTTTAACGCGCCGACGCAACGCAGGCGATTAGGCGCGCCGTAGTGGAGGGCTCCGGATTAATTTTCACCACCTGGGGATCTTTAACGTGCGCCGAAATGTCATACACACGGGCATTTTTGCTTTTCGCCTCCATCTGAAAAGCGACCGCCGCTGCCGGGAATCGAACCCGCGACCTCGTGCTCAGCGTCTCATGATATTGAAACTTTCCTCTAATGAACTTGAGTCTGCCATACCGCCCCTTCTTGTGTAGGACTGTATCCATATTTTTAGTAGAGAAGAGTTTTTATGTGTGGTCGCTGGATCGGTGCCATGTCTATCAGGGCGTGCCCCGTTGTTTCCTTTGAAAGGCGTGGGGGTGCCTGTCTTTCTTTTCTGTTTGGGGTGGCAGTTTGAGCGTGCCTGTTTCTTTGCAAAAAGGGTAGAATGTCCCCTCCCGATTTTGTTTTTACATCCGTTTCTTGGTGCTAGAAGAGTGCATCATTACACCGATTTATTGAAATGTGTTAGGAAGACGCAAATGGTGGACCTATTCATCGTCATTATCACCAGTCGTCCTGTTTAGGACGACTGCAGCATGAAGCCTCTCATACTGACCTTCATTCGCTGCTGTCCTGCGCTTCCCGAGTCCATTCTTTGCTGCGAATACTGTTATTTCATCCCTCCATCGAGTAAATGGCCGTCCCCTTCTTCTACGCCGGTCTATGCATGTTCATTCTATTACCCTTGTGGTCCAGTCTTTGATAGTTCGTCTCCCGATCAAAATTAAGAGGATGAGAACTGCCTTATATGACGGTGTTTCTTTCTCTTTCTTTTGTGCGGGTAAATTTGTGGTACGGCAGGCTCTGCAATGTTGTGTTCATGATCAGTTGTTGCATGAACCTTATCGTTTCTCTTTTTCTTGCTCTTTCTTGGTTGGACGCTTTGCCTGTGGGCAATAATTGGTTTTAGATTTTCTGTTTTTGACGATTGTGAGTTGGGAACTACCCGGCAGTTTGTCTAGAACCTCTCCGAGCATTCTTATGGGCCTGTTCCCTAGGTGGGTACTCGTAACTATTTTAGGGTGATTTGTGTTGTTGATGATGATGATGCTTAGTGTCTTCCCCTTTGTAACGGGGTGGCGTTGCACAGCGGCCTTAGTCGCAACGCCACTGTACAATCACCTGGCCAAAAAAATACAAACAAAATAAATAAAAAATAATGTCAAAATAAAAAGAAAATACTTTTACGAAATTTTTGTGCTAGCCTGACTTCTTTGTTCGCATGTCTTCCCAGATTGTTCTCTGCTCTTTTCCCACCAACATTCTAACCTTCTTTTACTAACCTCTACTGCTGTCCAGTTCACTTTTCCGCTAACCTTAAAGCCAAGGGCTCCCGGAAACTGGATGGCTCCATCACTGAGGACTGGACGGATACTTTTGCACTCCGTTACAATATGTCGCATGGTTTCTGGTTCATCTCCGCAGCCTGCGCATAGTTCTTCCTGTACCGGCTCGCGGATAGGCGTTTTTTTATCCGCAAGTAACCCGCTCGGGCTTCAAAAAGCAATGCAGTCCCTTTGTTATTATCGAATAATTTTTCCCTTGTGATCTCCGGCTTCCCGATCCTGTAGATATCCAAGGACTTCTTCGCATCCATCCTCTTTTTCCCAGGTCGTTGTCTCTGTTTCTTTCACTTCATTGTAACTTGGCCGCATGGCGCCATCTGTCGTTTACAAAACCGAGCTTTCAACGGAAACATAACCGTGGTAATATTGAAAAGTATTTTTGGTGCCGGCATAAGTCCCGCTAAAACACTCAGCGCGGTGGCTCAGTGGGCCGCTTGGCCGCGAGCTCATTGATCGCACCATCCTTCCCACGAGTGGCGGCGTCCTCGGCGTCCAAGGAAGACCCTCGGCGTTCCCTTGGGCAGCCGTCGTCAGTACTTGGCAGCGAGGTATCTTGGGGCTGCACCTCCGGCACCTGGGCTGCTGCTGTTTCTTCCTTGCCCGTCGTCCCCTCAATGGCGTGACCTTCGTCAATGTCCCCTTTTCCTGCTGGCGTGTCAGAAAGGGTCGGTGTATGCTCCCCATCCAGGCCCTTGACGACCTCATCTGCCTCCACCGCATCCATTATGTTCTTCCAACGCTCTTCTGTTGCTCCGGGTCCGGTGGCCGCCGCATACATCTTGACGCAATTGGCGCCGTCATGTCCGAAACGCCGGCAGACCTTGCACTTGGGGACGCGACTCTCCCTCCGATTGTGCCCAGTCTGTTGACACCGAAGACGTAGTGAAAGGTCTTCCCGGCACAGCGACGAGAGCTAGCTCAGTTTCGATGCGCAGCTGGTGCGGAAAATAGTCCCTTGCAACTCCCCCTTTCAGCCGGAGAACAACGATGTGTGTCATGGTGCAGAAGTTCACACACCCTGCCGCACTCCACTTTTCTTTCGTCACTTCAACCACAGTTCCGTACGGCGCGAACGCTTCCTTTATCTGGTCGTCCAGAACATTGTGCAGGACTCAGTGAAGCTTGACGCGGACGTCTTGCTGACACGGGTCATTTACCAAGCACCTGTGGCCTTTGACGGTGATTTCTTTCTTCGCGGGCATTTTCTTCTTTCCTTCTTCACTCGTAAAAGTGACTGCCCAGATATGATTCATCTGGTAGGTGCCGAGGGCAGCAATGTCGGCGAGCATAGCGTCTTGCGTTAACGCGTCTCGAAAGTCTCCAACTCGGTACGGTCGAGCCCTTACGTCTCCATGCAGAATAATGGCATAAAAAACTACCACCTCCCCTCGCGGGAACCCCTGTGTAGATGCGACGCATAGGGGGTTCACGTTGCAGCGTTGGACAGCGGAGGAACGGCGCTGAAACGATGGAGCGGAGCGGCGCAGGCACCGCGTTTTATAGCGCGCATAACGGTGAGGGGACGCGCCGGCGCCAGTGCGTCTGCCGCGGCTATGACGCAACACAATCCAACACAATCCACTTTAATCCAAGCCTAGCCAATTCAATCGAATCCAATCCAATGCCCCTCGTGAGAGAGTGTTAGCTATCGGAGAGGAGAGGGGGTGAGTGGCGGAGAGCGCAGCTGGCGTGGCGAGGGGAATGGGGGAGGGGCGGACGCCGACGACGACAACGCCGACGACGCCGACTGCAGGGACAAGGCGGGTGAATGAGATGCGGTCGCATCTAAAACAACAGACCCGGTTGACAAAGGAGGCAGAACAACCGAGTAATCCTGGGCTTCTTCAGCGTTCCTGTTTCCACGGCGAGACTGGGCCGCAAATGCCGCTCCGACGGTGCTCATGATTCCGCGTCCGCACGCTGCGGTGGCCGGTATGCGAGGCCTGGCAGCGAGACGGAAGCAATGCCAGCTTAGTAGGCTGTTCGCAGACCGAGAACTGTATATAACTGCGGTGCAAGAAACTAAAGTGGAAAACCAGGAAACGACAGACCGCATGTTGCAACCTTTTAGAGCAAATTTTAATGTGTGTGTCTCGCACGCCCTGGGAACATTGGCTGGGTGCGCCCTTTTTATTAGGCGATCACTGGGGATTGTTGAGCAGACCGTTGTAGCTGATTCGAGTGGCCGCTGTGTGTGCTGCGACTTTGCATTTTGCAATATTGAATAGAGAGTTATATGTATCTATGCACCGAACAGACAGGGTGAACGGGAAACTTTCTTCCAAACTATTAGTAAGCACCTTGAGTGCGAAATGGTTGTTATCTTGCTTGGGGATTTCAACTGTGTGTGCATGATAGAGGACAGAGCAGCCCACGAGCGTGTTAGAGATAAAAGCGCCTCCTGCCTTTGTATTCGCAAACATCGGACCTGTCCGCAGCGGCGCTCGCAAGGCATGTTTGCTAACCGTGGATGGTTGCGGGGCGGGGAATGAGTAGTGTGTGAAATGTAGAACCCCACATCTGGCGCCCAACGTGGGGTCGACCAGCGAGCCCGGTAGAGCGCTACGGCTTGCGCAACAGGCGGAAACACTAACCGCTCCTGCGGGAGTGCACGCCTTACTGAACGTTTTCTTTGCACGCACATGCGATTTCTTCGCAAATAAGGTGGCGTTTATTTGTACGCAGGACTTCTTGCGTTGATCCCTGATCGATTTCGATCGAGATACATGCACGACGAGGCAGCACGTGCTGCCACAGTTTGCGTCATGTACGCTTCTTATGGGGGGTTGTTCGCAGCTTAGAGAGAGAGAGAGAATAAACTTTATTTAATGAGACGAGTCAAGCGGGCGGTTTCCTCAGTTCAGGACCCCGTTGGAGCGTCCAGCCGCCTCAGCTCGGTGGATCAGCCGAAGCTGCTCTTCGAGGCTAGAGCTGGCCAGCACTTCCTCCCACTGCTCAATCGAGGGATTAGATATCGGGGAAAGTGAGGGGTTAAGCTGGCACTCCCACACCATGTGATACAAGGTGCAGGGCGAGTTGCAGAATTGGCACTGTGGGTAGTATATTGTTGGCCAGAATAAGTGGAGTTTGGTCGGGTGGGGGAACGTGTTGGTTTGGAGGAGACGCCAGGAGCGCTCCTCTGCCTTGCTGAGGGAGGGGTGGCCAGCGGGTAGCATAAGTCTGGTGAGCCTGTAGAATTGGGTCACCTTTTGGTATGACGTTACAGGGATCGCTGTCTCAAGCCAACTTTCTCGCGGCGCTCGGTTGGTCAGACCTCGAGCAGTCTCATGAGCAAAGACATTACCGCAGAGGGAAGCGTGAGCTGGTGTCCAGACAATCGACACCCTTTTCCTCGGAGGGTTCTGGCCGAGGATCTTCATGGCGATGCACGAGATGCGGCCTTGGAGGTAGCTCCTACACGCTGACTGTGAATCTGTGACTATCACTTCCGCTGGGGTCTGCGTTATTGCCAGCGCAATAGCTACCTCTTCTTAGCTTAGCTTAGAAGATTAGCTTAGAAGATTTCACATGGACTCCACTAGTGTCACTAAATAAGGTCACTAGACTCCACCAATTCGCCCCGCCGTCCCGCTCCATTCCCGTCCCGACAGCGTGGCTCGGCGCGTTCGGCTGGCCCGGCGCCTCAGCGGCTTTCGTCGTCAGATGCGGCGATATGGAGCTTTCATGCCCGGACTGGTGCGCCGGTGACGTACGCCTCTTCGAGGCAGTGGCGGTGCCAGGAGCGGGGTCGGGTCGGGATGCCGCCGGAGCGGATGTTCCTGCCCTTCCAGGGACGGACGGTTGCGGACGCCGACCGGTCTGCGGAAGGGCGTCTCCGCCCCTTCTACCGGACACACGGCTGTGCGGGTGCGGCGCCGTGCTGCTGCACCCGTGTCGTGCGGGGCCTCTACACCGGGCCCGGACGAAGGCGTCTGGCGCCTTCTCTTCGGCCGCTGCACCACTACCACCACCTCCACCACCGGGGCCAAGCGGGGCCGCTGCTGAGCTGATGGGCCGGAGTTTGCAAACTGGCTCCTGCAGGTGGCCACCGCCCAGGCCTCGTCCCAGGGCCCCGCGGCGGCGGACCCGGCTGCGTGCCCGTGACCTCTGGCCGTCGTGCCGGTCATGCCGCCCGTCGCCGCTGCCCCGAACGGGCCGGCGGACGCCCCGGTTGCGATTCTCCAGCCGCAGCCCCCCGTACCGGACCGGCCTCCCGTGGATGCCGACGGAGTCGAGCTGCTTGGGGCCCAGGCCCCCTGCTGCCTGCAGCCCCTTGGGAACCGGCCAACCGCGAGGCCGAGCTGATTCAGGGGCTGTCGGCGAGCGAGGTGGACCTTCTCGAATTACTGTTGGAAGAGTAAAAATAAAAAGACTCCCTTTTTATAAAGGTAAATAAAGTTTACTGCTTCGTCGTAGCTGGTGGAGAGGATTCTTAAGGAGGGGGATGTGGGGAGCACACTCGCACCTTGTCCCCTTTACCACTTCGAGTCCACGCAAGCCGGCTGACGCCGCCGGCGTATAAGAACAACTATAGTTCATACCACAAGCTGCATGCAGCACTGTGGAGGCTACATTGTTGTCAATTGAGCGTCCACTGAGGGTGCCTAACTCACCGCGAAGGGGGTTTTGAAAGGACCTTTCAGTCTACCCTCTGGGCAGGTGGAACCGCAAGGCCTCGGCGCCTATTCTAGCTTTCCTTCGCGGTGATTTACGCCCCCTCATTGGGCGCTTTATTAACAACAATGTAGCTTCCACAGTGCTGCATGCAGCTTGTGGTACGAACTGTAGAGCCACTAGATCAGGTTTGAGAGATGGGCTATCGCCGTCGGCAGGCTGCCGTACGTGTTCTGTTCCTTTCGTTTACCGCCGGTGTACTACGCGGCGTTCCTACGCGGTTCGGTTTAAAAAAGGAGCCATGAAGACAAAATACAAGTTTGTTTTATTGGAAAGATTTCGTGCTGTATAGTGCCCCCGCGCTTGTCCGGACACAAAGGATGCTTTATTCGCTGTGAAATTAATCAATTTAAGTTAAAATTTTGATTTTCCCGCTAAATCGTGCGTGTTCGGGGTCTGCAATGACATCACAGGATCCGAATGCTCTGGGCGAGCGTCCGCCGTACAGGGTGGAGACACGTATACGCTGGCGCCGCCATTTTGGGTCACTCACTCGCCGCCGAAGCAAGTCATTGTATCAAAATCGCGCTAAAATTATCGCCGCAACGTGGTTTACTGGCG
Organism: Haemaphysalis longicornis; assembly: GCF_048455015.1. Lineage (NCBI taxonomy): Eukaryota > Metazoa > Arthropoda > Arachnida > Ixodida > Ixodidae > Haemaphysalis > Haemaphysalis longicornis. The sequence goes on along the minus strand of NW_027526460.1, from coordinate 144,103,805 downwards.
AAGTTTGAATCATCTTATCTGTTTCACGTTTCTGGGTCTCGTGGGGAAACGAAAAGAACGCGTTGAGGACGTCGACCAAATTGCGGCGGCACGGGACCATTCAAAGGGTGTCTCCACCCTGTACGGCGGCGCTGGCATCGAGGCACTCTACTACAGCCGACTGCGCACGTTTGTTTGCGTTACTGAACCTAGATGGCGCCACCATACCGTGTCAAGCCGTTTTCTGACTTTGGTTTGTTTTTAACTGTATTTAAGCCTGGCTTGATTTTGTTCTGGGAGAAAAAACACCCGCATTTCCCCGAAGGGGAGCATGGGGAAGTGCGAATGCACGGGTGATGATATGAGGGGGAGTTATGTTGAACTGTGTTGGCATTCGCCCGTTAGTTGCATTTAACACCCCCGCGTGATCAAGTGGGGATTCACACACCCCGTTAGTCGTTCTCTGGAAATCTTGGTGAATTAAAGTGTATGTTCGAGGAGATCGAGTACCTTTCGCGCACCGCTCACGCCGACGCCGGCGGGGCCCAGTCCCGAAGACGTCGTGAGGAGGAGGAGGAGGAACAACTTTATTTAGTCAATAATCATTGACTTTGATTAATGATGGGCTTCTTCTTGACACCGTGAAGTGGCCAGAAGACCTTGCTTCGTGGCGACTTCTAAAGCCCAGTCCACGGCCTGAATTTGGGTCTCAGGCTTGGAGCTGGTCACCGCAGTCTCCCACTCTATTTGGTTAGAGAGATGCCATTCGGCTTTAGGTTGGAGCTCAGGGCATTCAGATAAGATGTGGGCTAGGTCGGCTTTTTCGGCCTCACATATTCTGCACTTTGGGGTGTACAGACCTGGGTACATTAGGGACAATTTATAAGGGTTTAGAAAGGTATGAGATTGGAGTTGCCTCCATGTCGTTTGCTGGATTTTCGTTAGGGAATAATGAGGCGCAGGGTAAACCAGTCTTTCATTTCTGAAGTGAGATGTAATTTCTTGAAAAGTAACCATACGCTCCTTAGACCCTCGCAGGCACGATTGGTCCACCGCCTGGTTGACGAGTTCGCAGGCAAAACTGTGGGCCGCTTCGTTCCCTGGATGGGACGAGTGCGCAGGAATCCAGATAATCTGGATCTGGCGAGGTTCGAAATGATTTCGTAATAGAATTTGAGATGCCGCTTCGTGAATTTTGTTTTTCGCAAAATTACGCACAGCCGTTTTGGAGTCGCTGAAGATAAATTTTGCTTTGGTACTAATAATTGCAACAGAAATTGCAGCCTCTTCCGCTTCTTCCGGCCGCCTGCCATAAACAGTGGCTGCGGTGATGTGCTTGTGTTTGTTGTCGATGGCTGCAACTGCAAAGGCATCCTGCACTTTGTATTCGGCTGCATCCACGTAGACTACCTCCTCGTGGTGTTTAAACAGTTTTTCGAGTGCTTTGGCTCTAGCGTTTCTTCTTTCCTTGTGATGAATAGGGTGCATATTTTTAGGAATAGAGTTAATAGTGAGGTGCTTAAATATATCTCGAGGGACCGGGTTCTCCCTTGTGTGTGTTCCTTCGTAAGATATACTTAGATCCTTTAAGATGTGCTGTCCTGTCGGGGTCTTCGATAATCTTTCATATTGAGCGATTCTATGGGCCTCTATTAATTCTTCGAGGGTGTTGTGTAGGCCCATTTTCAAGAGTTTATCAGTCGGAGTACACCTCGGTAAGTGCAAAGCTGCTTTGTACGATTGCCTAATCAAGCAGTTTACTTTCTCCTTCTCCGCCTTGTGTAAACTGAGGTATGGAAGGGAGTAGACAAAGCGACTCAGAACAAAGGCTTGAACTAGCCTCGTGAGGTCTATTTCTTTCATCCCCGTATGTTTGTTCGCTATGCGGCGAATTAGACGGTTCGTCTGATGCACACAAGCTGTCAGTTTACTGAGCGTGGCGGTGTTCTTGCCATTGCTTTGTAAGTACATCCGTAGTATTCTGATCGTTTGGACTTCGGGTACTAGTGCGTTATTCATGCGGATTTCTATTGGGACTGGTGTATCCTTGGCTTTTCTTCCAGGCGCGTAACGCATTACCAGGAGCTCGGACTTTTTAGGAGAGCAAGACAAGCCTATAGCCCTAGCCTGTTCCGAGACTATGTCCGCTCCGGTTTGCAACGTGTACTCTATTTCTCCGTCGCTGCCCTTCGTTGTCCACAACGTAATATCATCAGCGTACAGGGAGTGGGACAAATTAGGTACTGCCGCTAGTAGCTTGGTCATGGGTATGAGTGTGATGTTGAATAGCAAGGGGGAGAGCACTGAGCCCTGCGGTGTCCCTTTGCTGCCTAGGGTGAAAGGGTCGGACTTGAGCTGCCCGAAATGAATCTCAGCTGTCCTGTTGGACAGGAAAGCCTTGATGTAGCTATGGGTTCGCTCACCGACCTGTAGGGCTGACAATGCTGCCGTAATCGCCTCATGCTCGATATTATCAAATGCTTTGGTTAAATCCAAAGCGAGGATTGCACGGGTGTGTTTATTATGTAATGGATTAACCACCTCTTCCGATATTCTGAGCATGATATCTTGTGTTGATAGGTGTGGTCTGAAACCTATCATAGTGTCTGGGAAGAGATGGTGTTTCTCCATGTGTGTTTGAATCCTGGTAAGGATAACATGCTCAAAAAGCTTCCCTAAACAAGACGTGAGGGAGATAGGTCTTAAATTTTGAATGTCCAGGCTTTTACCTGGCTTAGGAATAAAGGTGACTTTGGCATGTCTCCAAGCAGGCGGGAGTTCTCCTTTTTTCCAGCAGTGATTGAAAAGCTTAGTGATTGCCGTAATTGAGCTATCGTCTAGGTTTTTTAGAGCTTTATTTGTAACTCTGTCTGCCCCAGGGGCAGAGGAGGTGCGGAGTTTGTGCATTGCCGCCCTAACTTCCGCTGTCAAGATCTCCTCATCCATCTCTGGATTTGAGGAACCCGCGTACCCTGGAAGTTCTATAGGACTAGATGTGTTTAAGTATATGTCTTTGAGCGCCTTTAGGAGTTCCTTATTTCCCAACGGATGACCATAGATGATTCGCTCGATGTTCTTACTGTGTGCCGACTTACAGTTTTCCGGGTCTAGTAGGAACCTAAGCAGGTGCCATGTGTCTTTAAGATGTAGGTTGCCGCTCATCTGATCACAGGTTTGCCCCCATTGCTGCTGTACTAGTTTTTTCGCATATTCTTCCATGTCTTTTACCAGACGCGCGATTTTGATTTTGAGTTTCTTATTGTGTTTTTGTTTGAGCCATCTTTTTTGGAGACTCTCGTGGGCCTGCCACATATGTAATAGTCTGCTATCAACGGACTGCATCTCTGTTGTAACCGGGACTGAGTCGGTTGCTGCTTCAACATCGTCCTCTAGCTGGTTAATCCAGTCGTCGAGATTTTCAATTTCCTCGGCAGTTTGTGAGCGTAGTGTCCTAAATTTGTCCCAATCTGTTATCGGAATTTTTTTTCTTCCCTTTCTCTTAAGGGAAGAAACAGGAACAACAGTTTCAATTATATAGTGGTCACTACCGAGGCTTTGCGCTGTGTTTTTCCATTTTCCATGTCCAATATTTTTACATAAAGTGAGATCCGGGCTAGTGTCCGCCTGAACACTGTTTCCTATCCGGGTGGGTTGCAGCATGTCATTAAGCAGGGAGAGACCCTCATCTTGGATATAATTCCACAATGCGGTTCCCTTTTTGTTGTTCTTTCGGTATCCCCAACTCGTGTTGCACGCGTTGAAATCTCCCACTACTACTAGAGGTTTGGTTCCGCAGAGTCGGAGAGTCCTGCTTATGGCCTCGAGGATTGGGGGGTGGGGCTCTTTTGGGGAGCTATATACATTAAGCAGGAATAAACTACAGCACCCTCTCGTTTGTGGTATTATCTCGACGAGGAGGCAGTCTACGCCTACTATATCAATCTTGTGCTCAATAGCTGTGAGATTCCTGTGAACCAAGACGGCTACGCGTGGGTTTTGCGTTCCGGGTATTTCATGAGCTTTATAGTTTCTAAGTTTAACTCTGGCTAGATTTTCTTGTAGAGCAATAATGTCTGGGGCCTCGGAGCTGTCCAAATTTTGAATGTGGAGCTGCAGGTTCTCCCGCTTATGGCGGAAACCTCTGCAGTTCCACTGCCATATTTTTACTTCTTTATGGTCCCCCTCCATGATGAATTACTGTCTGCATTTGAGTATTTGTGGCGGCGGGGTTGACGGGAACTGCGAGGGTCTCGGCGAGTTTTGCATTCGGCTTGGACGCCATGCTAGCCTCCGTCTGGCTTTGTCTAGCTTCCATCTGGCTTTGCCTGGCCTCAATAGCCTCTATGCGTGTGGACAACGCACTCATCCACTTCTGGGTTTCGGCTCTGTTCCTGTCAATGTTAATTAGCAGTCTCTCCTCAAGCTTTTGCATAAAAGTAAATAAATCCTTCAACGTGGGGGTTTCATCTGCCTCCGTTACCTCAGTTGTTTTCCTTTTGATTGGGGTACCGCGCTGCGGTGACGGGGCTCGCGAGGATGTCGCGGAAGGGGGTAGCGAAATATTTTGCCTTGGTGTAGGCGAGGTTTGGATTGCAGGGGGAGGCGACCTGTCCTTTACGGATAGTAAATTTTGTAACATTTCTTTAATTTCTTTCATTTCCTTCTCCTGCCGTCTTATTTGTGCCCTGAGCTCCGCGTTTTCTCTCTCTAACTGGGAGTCCTGCGGCTTCCAGCTCACCTGGTTTGGACGTTCCTTGCTCTCGGACCTCCGGAGGGGTGGGAAGGAGTTGGAGCGGCTTCTGCTGTGCCTTCTTCCTGATCTGGAGTTAGACCTGAATTGACTTCTGGACTGACGATGCTCTCCGTTTGCCTGTCCTTGCTGCTGCTGTCCGCGTTGCCACGGGTTCTCGGTGTTGGTAGACGTCCTTCGCTGGAAATTTCCGGGTCTCTCGAAACGCTGCTTGCATTTCCTGATGCCAGTGAAATGATCCCCATTGCACAGGATGCATTCTTTGACGGGGTGCTGCCCTCCACACCTGCGGCACAAGCCTGTCTTCTCCTTTGGGCACACGTCCGCCCTGTGTCCTGCTCGTCGGCAGTTGAAACAGGTCTCCACTTTCGCCTTGAAGGGGTAGCAGGTGTAGATCGAACCGAAGAAGATGATTTCTCTGGGTACCTCCTTCGTCCCGATGAAAGTTATCAGGAGCGACTTGGTTTTGCCTAGTTGCCTGGCATCGGCAATCGTGTAGTTCCTGCTCTTGTTCAGGTTTATGATGTCTTCGAAGATTTCGTCTTGGGTTTGGTCGTAGACCGCATTGTAGATGATGCCCTTGATTGCGTCGTCAGGGGCTGCCACGTATGCCCGGAGTGGGTGTTGCTGGTCCTTGATTTGCAGCTCTTGGAGTTTGACATAGCGCTTCATCCGTTCTTCGGACGGAGTGCTGATGGTGAAAGAGTTGTTAAAGGGGTTGATACGCAACTTGTCCTGTGTGCGAGCAATGGCGAAATCCACATCGGCACACCGGCAGACCGTCTGCAAGAGCATTCCGCCGTTCACAGGTCGCAAGTCCAGGCCTCCTCCCGGTCTGTAAATTATCTTATAATCGGACATCGGAAGGCGCGGTAATGGTTGTCTTCTCTTGATTGGGTAGTTGACTCTTTTTTGGGTTTCTTTCTTGGCATTTTTGCCCTGGCCGTTCTCGGTTCCGCCGGGTGGTGATGCGGTGGTGTCCACCGATTTCTTCTTCGCGAACAAGTGGTCGTGAGCCTTGACGGCGCGAGACCACAGCTTCTGGTCATTATATTCCTCCGGAGAAATATCTTCCCCTTCCACGGTATACTCCATCTTGCCTGGCACCGAGCGCCGGCGTGGCGGCGGTAGGAAACCAGACCGGTGGCGCTAGGCCTGCCCGGCGGCAGCTGAGCAGCCCTATCGCGGTAGGCGACGTTAGGCTTAGCTCGCCAAAGTGCAGTTCACGATCAGAGATGAGGAAAACACGAGCGGGTCCTTCACAAAAACGTAGCGGTTGGGTGCCAGGCACCTTCACTGACCTCGGTGAGTCATTTCCAGGTCTCTTCGGTCCGAAATTCCGCTGACAGGACCCAAAATTCGGAGCCCATGTGGAACCGGTGTTGCTCGTTCGGCCCCCTGGTGGCTTTTTCCCGAAGACGTCGTGAACGTGGGTGGGATGTGGAGGCTCTGCGCATCCCGACCTCCCACTCCCTGCTGGCCATAAATAAAGTCTTTCTCTCTCTCTCTCTCGAGGAGATCACACACACACGCAAGTAAAGTGAAACGACAGTATTCTTTATTCAGCACTTGTTGGTGTTGTCGTTGTAGTTGACGGTCATTATGACCGCCTTGTGGTCACTGAAATGTACGGTCAAGAGTTGTTGCAAGACCGCGCGTATCAGACAGTTCCTAGCAAAGGCCAGGTCGATGTAGCTGCCGTTGATGGTGGTGGGAGCGACGTCAAGGCGAGGGAAGGGGAGAGGAGGCGAGAGTGAGCGACATCAGGCGAGCGAAGGGGAGAGGAGGCGAGAGCGCGCGACGTCACGTGGCGTACTACGTCATTGCGCCGTTGGTACACACGCTCCCCTCCGCTCCGCGCCGTTGCTAGGGGCGACGAGGCGCGCGATAACACCTGTGCTGCGGACGGACGGACGGCGGTGGACGCGTGATTCAGGGTCGCTTAAGAAGTGCATTCGCACTTAAAATTCACCCGCATTTCCCCGAAGGGGAGCATGGGGAAGTGGGAATGCACGGGTGATGCGAAAGAATTATTCTTGGCCAATCGCCCTAAGTGGCTATGTGGTAAAGAAATTAGGAACTCTTCTTGGCCAATCGCCCTAAGTGGGTATGTGGTGCGGACGGACGGACGGCGGGGGACGCGTGATTCAGGGTCGCTTAAGAAGTGCATTCGCACTTAATAATCGTTTCGTGGAACATAGTGCCCGCTCGACAAATATGGTCACGTAAGACACTGTTGCTTGCGTCATTTGGCCAGTGTGGTCTGAGACAACCCCAAAGCCCCGCAGTGCTGTGCAGCTAAACCAAGCATAGTGCGCGCAGTACGAACAGCAGTACCCATCAGTACTTCTATGTTTATATGTGCTTTCGTAACTCCCACTGTTTGTCCCACCGGCTTTAAAAAGAATGTGCCCTACATTTAAGCACAAATAGCTCGTTTGCAAGCTTATAAGCTCAGCCTAATTTGCGTTTGCTTTTGCCGGCCGCCAATCGCAGAGCAGTTTGGTATGACATCATTGGTTCTGTTGCGGGAAATGAGCGAGTGGGTCGCATGGCTATTCCCTTTTCTCCTAATTATATAGCTCATTTGAGCGAACTTTACGTTAAAACTGGTGTCAGTATGATTCTAACGAGGCCGTATTTTGAATGAACCAAACTTGTGTTTTCTCCTCATGGCTCCTATAAGGCCCTAAAATTGTTCGGCCACAGCTAACGCGTGCTCCAATTACTGAACACTACAGCGAATTTGCCTGTTGAACGATGAAATTCACGTGTTCCCAATCGCCGAAGTGTTGTTCGATAACAAAGTGCTGGCTCAGAGCTGGCTTCAGTGAAGCCGACGACATAGCTGATAGGTGTGCTGACGACCGGGAGTCATTCAGTTTGGTCATGGAGCTGCACGAATGCAGCGCGTGTTGCAAAGCAACATCCGGTGTGACGGCCGGCTATACGTCTACGTGCAAGACCAGGTCCTGGTTTGCTCCGACCTGACAACTGAAGAAATCATGGAGGCCACCTATAGGTAAAAGGGGCGCCACAAATGATCAGGTGAGTGTGATGAAAAGCTTGCAGAGGAGCCAAGCTTTATGGCTACCCGCGAAGCAGTAGCGGGATTTGACGCGCTGCAGATATATATCTTGCCACTGCCTGACTTCGCACTGGAGTACACCGTGAACCTCGACAGCATCAGCTCGACGGTGGTTTCGCATTCCGCACGTCATACTACTGTGCAGAAGAAAATTGATGACTTTTTTTCGCCTATTAGAGTTTTAATCTGATGATTATTTCTCTCAGTATGCTTACCTGTTTTATAGGGAGTCAGTGAAGCGCGCGACGCATATAACGAAGTGACGTGTATAACGAACAGGTATCGCAGTCCCACACGCTTCGTTATACAAGCGTTTGACTGGATGTCCAAATCCCAAATCATCAATTGTATACCGAGAACCAAGCACCCACAATTTCGCTCCCAAAACGAGGGTGCGAAGGGGGAATCGGCCTTGCCAGATAGCGAACTGCCGGGAGGTCGGCGCGAGGCCCGCGCTCACGTGCGCGTGCTCACGTGAGCGCGCGCGGCAATTTATTGTTATTTTTAACTGCGGACACGAAAAATTACGATTTGCTTAACATCTTCGCTGTTAATAAATCTTGCTAAGGTAATTATATATAAAGAACAAATTCACTGCCATTCTGCTCTGTGAAGAAGGATGACCAGCGAAGCTGTCATGCCGAGCCCAGCGTGATCGACATCATGCTTTTACCGGATTAAGTCCAATTAGGAGTGCACGATACAAAACACGTTGGTTGGTAATTTGCGATTGATACTTCCTAGTTAATTACATGAATGAAATTTGGACAGAGAAGAGTTTTATTCCAGCAGGCGAACACGGGGCTGTCTGTTTTTTTTCCGTGTCTTCCCATGTATTGACAGCAGACGGAAATTTCCCAACATTTACAACTTTACTGCGAGCTTTTTCAAACGCAAATGTAAGTCGGCGTAACGGTACGGTGGTCTTAGAGGCTAATTGTCATATATTTTCTTTCCGAATACTTAATACACACAAGAATTAGAGCTGTTTTCGGTGATCATACTCCCTCAGTAGATGCTTCGCTCCGCAACACTCAATGTGCGAAGGCAATCTTACAAAGACCTAGCTTACACTAAAATATTCTTAGTGTATATTGTAGCGTGAGCTACACTAGCCAAGGTTGAGCAGTTTCGCGCTGCTCCTGGAGAGCCGTGCTGCGCATGCGCGAGGAACAGTGACGTCACACGGCGCGCAGAACGTTGCTCGCTGCTCGGCGTCTCTCTCACGTGCGCGCGGACCTGCCTCACATAATGTGGGGGTGTGACGAACACAGAGTGTGGGGTTACCCACCGGAACTACCACAACATGTCGTGCAAAATATGAACTCCCCGACTAGGGAGCTCCAACTCATGGTGATCCAGCAGCTGGAGACAGCTCTGGCCAGGCAGAAGCGCGGGCGGCTTCCCGATCACGTCAATGGTCGAACCCCCCAGCGCCGACGCCTCCGGCCGGACGCGGCTCCGTCTCCGGATCGGCTTTAACACTAACAGCCGACGGTGAGGGCGGAACCCTGTGTGGTGATCCCCCTCACCGATAGTGCAGGATAACCAATAAAAGTCCTTTCTCTCTCTCTCTCTCCCTCTCTCACACCCCACGCGCCCAGCGTCTTCGCCGACCTCCGTTCCGCACGTGGCGGCCCGGTCCACTTGACGATCAGGCGAGGGGTGGCCGGGTGTGGAACCGATGGCTCGTGCGTTGCAGCAACACCGGCGTGCGCCTGTGGAACCAGCTTAGCTCTGGGGCGATTGGTGACGCTGCGCCGGAGCCGCTGGTTAAATATACATGTGTCACATAATGCGTGTACCGTGTGTGTGTGTCATTGAAGCAGCAGTAAGCATGATAAATCAAGCTAATCCTAGACAGCTGCAGGAAAGCTAAGAATAACCACCTGAACCTTAGCTCACGCTACGCATATCCTCCTGGCATAGCCGAACTAAGCCACTGCTAATTTTCTGCTTACGCGGTTTCGCGCACTGACGGTATACACAGGCGAGGCGTGCCGTAGGAAAAAGCTCCGGATTAAGTTTATACCCTTAAAGTAGGCTTCACCTCAAAACACAAATGCATTGCTGGTCAGACCTTATCTCACGGGAAATATATGCCGTCGTATATGAAAACATGGAGTGTCTGAGAAGTTCTTTTTATGACTTTTCCCATACGCTGAAGGTGTGGCGCACAGTTTTATTATCCTTCGGGGTTAAATTGACGCCGCAAGGTGGCGCTACGCTAGCATGCGATTCTTGTCTACAAAAGTCGAAGAGGATCGGCTGGTCCATAGAGTAGTATTAACTCTATCAGGCGGGTAAAGCTGGCTCAAAAATGTGTCTAAACACGGATGCCGCCATGATGCCACGCTGTAGTTGCCAGATCAGTAGTTGAAGATATAGCTAACAATTTTTCTTAGAAATGAGGCACACATTTAGGGCTCTAAGCTAAAATTAGGCAACTTTTATGGCAATAACTGAGTTTTCTTACGAGTTTGTATGTCTTTTAATAGTTTTTTTAAGTATTCATGCTTGAAGAACAAAAATAAATTAAATTATAAGCAAAAAAAGGGCGTCGGGCTGAGGCGCCAAATTCAGTTTCGGTATATTGTGAGGAGCGTCAGTCGTGTGGGCCTAATTTACAAAGGTTCACTCTCACACGCCTTAGTGTCTGCTGTGTCACTTCGTTGCTTGCGAAGACAAGCTTGCGAAGACTGCCGACGATACAGAATAAAGCCGCCGCCGCCAATCTTCAAGGACACCTCTACATGACCGTAGTGGCTGCCGCCGATTCGAACTCGCCGTCAGCCGGTCATATCATGTTACGCGAAACATGTCTGGGCAGATCGGCTCCTTTTAATCGTATATGATTCGTCAATTAAAAACAAACAAACGTACGAACCATTTTACCATGCCTAGAGTATAACTAGGCTCTTGTTTACGGGTGCTGTTATACTTTCACTGAGCGGTGTTTTACTTGAGTCAGAGATAAAACAACCGCCAACTAATAATAATAATGGTAACTTTATTTATTTGCACAATAAGGTGGTTTTCTAGAGGAGGACAAGGCGAAGCCGAAAGGTAATCCCGAATGTAGGTGCAGAAATCTCCTGTATGGCAGTGTGCGATTGGTGCTCGCTCCTTCAATCGCTGAAACACGCAATCTGAAATTTTCGAGAATATATTTGATGCTTTACATGACACATTTCTTAAATTCGGTGGATCAGCGACGTTGTTTAATTACGTATACTTGCACCTCTGCTCTCATATGGCCCATGTGTATACCTGCACAGAGGAGCAAGGGGAGGAGTAAACTTCATTAATGTGAGATGGGCACCCGTGCGGTGGGGCGTTAAGAAAAATTATTCTGTCCTTCCCTGGGTGCCTTCGCCAATGAACGGAAACGGCCACTTCTGTTCACGCGCAATTATCAGGACCACCCCTGCAGGTGGTTTTGCCTGAAATGCCTGCGGGTTCAGCCGGAAATCTGTCTGTCAACAGAAACAGCCTAGGAAGCATGCTGAGGTAACACGCATATGCGCTTTCTTGGGTCGCGATGGGACCGTCATGTATTTTGTGCAAAGCGAAGTCGACGAAGGATATACGACTCCCTTGAAAAGTAAATTAATTTGAGTGCACCTATAAATTGTTATGGCCGCTCATTAGTTCAATCATAGTGGTTAATTTTGAAACAGCGGCCAAACATAACTATAGCAGGTGAATCAGACTGCCTAGCATGAGACTATCAATCGGTAATATAGAGTATTCAGACACTTAATGTGCATTGCATATTGCAGTCATTAAGAAAGCCAACAATATATTGAACTCTCAATTTTATTATTTGCGACAGTTACGTCTGCACGTATCGGTTCAGCCAGGGCCATCTGGAGACGTTGTTTAGCTGTATACACTAGATAAAAGGAAGGAATGCGATATGCGAATGCGATACGCGATAGAACGAAGGAATTCGATATGTGTAGCACAGCCTTCTCATTTATGCCAACATCAAACCGGTGGCCACAAAGGTGTCACACCAGACCTTGTAGAATTTCCACGCTTCCATTCCAGCGTGCCCACAGCAACAAGGATGATGACGAAGTTGCATTACCGAAGCTGGGTTCCAGTAATGCTGTAGCTGATTATGAAAGTTCTGACTAATGCTCATTCAGATTGTGGTCATCAGCATTCTTATTTTCATCAAAAATAATGGGCCATCGCAATGCCATCAGCCCATGTATCATAAGCAAAAATAAACACAGAAAAAGCAAGAGGGTCATATGTACAAGCAATTCTCATCCAACAAATTTTATTTCACCACCAGTAATGCCACCAGACCTCTAGGGAAGTTTGTGATGGTAAGAGCAAGGCTAAGATCACCTAATGTGCAACTTCAAAGAAAGGAAGAAACTGTAGAAGAAAGCTAGGGAGGTTAACCAAGGAAAGAAGAAGAAGAACTGTCCAGCTGGCTGTGCTACATGTGGAAATGGGAACAGTAAACTTGAAAGGAAAGGAAAGGACTGGCATAAAATAAAGGATGAAAAATTCGGGAGAAAAAAAAACATGGCGTGGAAATGGCCAGTACAAAGACAGCACCATGGGCGAAAAAAAGATAGGCATAAAACAAGCATGCAAAATGACAAAATGGGCAAACGAAGGATGCTGCATGCTTGTAAAGCCCCAACCACATGGAGCGATTTTGCGAGCGACTTGGGGCGCGACGCGACTAGCGACGAACTACTTTTCGCCGCGCACCAAGTCGCTCATCGAATCGCTCGGTTCTGGGTCGCCAGAAACAGTCGCTCGCCTCCCGGAAGTGGCCTCAGCGACTAGCCAATAGGAGAGCCCCTACGTAACACGCAACCTCCGGTTTTGAAAGAGAACGGGAGGAAGATTTTGCAAATCCACGCAGACGACGTTTGCGGTGCAGCGGCAAAGAAAGCTTTGCGTGGGAAAACTTGTGTACACGCTGAAGCAGAAGCAAGAAGGCTCCCGCTCACACTGGGTGAGACCCGTGTGGGAAAAACGACGTCAAGAAAGCGAATTCTTCACGGCGTTCATGTTGGAGCCGAGAAACGAGGCGCAGAAGGAAAAGCGTGCGCTATCGCTAACCCAAACCAGTTTTAGAGATGCAATGAAGTGCAAAAAGCAAGGTAGAAAGGCGTAATACTTTTTAGTCATGCTTTTTATGACAAATGAACAAAAAAAATGTTTTCAAACATCCAGCGTACCAAGCGCGTTACTATGCGCAGTGCGGAAACATTGAAATCGCCATCCTCAGTCGCATGCTCAGTCGCTCGAGCCGTCACTGTCATGTGGTTGCCTCGGCGAGCGACTTCGGTTCGGCGACTGCGGATCCTAGTCGCGTCGCTCGTCGCGTCGCTGGAAAAATCGCTCCATGTGGTTAGCGCTTAACACTCCTACAGCACCTCTGACTGTTTTTCTCTCTTAATCACTGCAATCTGCTCCTTCAAGGCAAGAAATGATTTGGCTACTTCAGCTCCATCTTGTCTAAAACCACTGAAATATGTCTGATTTTCTGTGTACATAATGTAAATACGGTACATAATTTCTAATTTTTTTTAAATTTCTCCTGAAGGGGGGACGTGGCTTTCAAAATCAACTTTTTTATTTCTTTGCGGATTTTGATGATAATTGGCACAGCAACTGGAAATGCTTCTGTGATAACACCATAAAAATTTCAAAGTAATATTTTGAAAACTTTTTTATGTATTAAATTTTCTTTTTGTTCCGCTTGTACCGAGCTTGAGCGGCTTATACAACACGATAGAAAACTTGTTCGAAGTGCTTTGCATTCCCAAATGAATGGACGAGGTCGTGACAGTTTTAGAATTTTTTTTTTGCAACACAATGTTTTTTAATTTTTCATTTTTTTAGAGGTTAATGTGCAACAGGCATGTCGACTGTGAACGATTATTTGAATAAAAAAATCACAAAAAACAAATCTGGAAAACCAAGAGTGTCACGACCTGAACTGTTCATCAAGGAATGTAATGCAAGAAACGGAATCAAAATAGACCCAGCGGTCACGAAGAAATCCCTGGAACAAGCGACACATGTAGCAAAAAAAAACTGTTTTGAGAAAACGGCTTCCGAAGTTGCAACATAGGTTTCACTTATCAAAAGTCGTCACGGTTGTAGCCTTTCATGTCCTTTTGAACATGGGGCTTCTGGAAGGCCTTGCCTTGAAATTGGAGTCCTTTTATAGCCTTTCTCTTTCCAGAAAACATCATTTTCAGCTCCTCCGTGAAGAGTACATACCCCACTTTGCAGACCAAACGGTGGGGGAGATGGGTTTCAATGGGCTTTCAATGCAAAGTAGGTTAGCTGGTTGGCTGTATCGCACTGGACAACCTCATTTTGCAGACCTGCCCTTCAGGAGAGGAATTAACCAACTTCTTGGGCGGGTGAGGAGCATCGCTAGGCGGATGTGACGTCACGTTTGCTCGCAGCGTTCCCGCGCGGTATGTTTACATTTTTCCGAGTGCTGCCTACACGGCGTACGTGCCGTAGCGATTCAAGTAGTCGCGTTCGACAACGCAAGAATTCATAAACTGGCGATGGTTGTCGCCCTGTCAGTCGTCGTTCAACAGCTCCAGCATCTTCTGGCACAACAGCTTTGCAGTTATCTGTTACCATCGGCCAGTTACCATCGGCCGACCAGGTGAGTGTTTTTTGGCGGGTTTGCAATCAGTTCGCATATCTCCTACTGCAAAGCGTGCTTTCTGTTTGCGGCAGTTATATTAGCGACGTTTACGAAATTGTTAACGGCGCGTTCTCACCGTCTTGCATTATTGTTGCTGTTTATGCTGCTCTGTTCGCGTCTGTCGGCGATCGCAAGCTGTTGGCGGTTTGTTGCACGGCGCGGAAACCCGTCTCGCCCGTGGCGCTTCTTTGTCTCTTCTTCAATGTGGCGTCATTAACATCGCTTGTTATCCTATACGATTTTTCTAAGCAACGTGCCTTGTGCTAACCTCTCTTAATGTTGTAACGAAAATGAACTTGCTGTGCGATCTATACGTGAAGTTAGAGCGTGACAGAACGCTGTTGGCAAGGTTTTCGTGTGCGCGTGTGGTTCGTGAGGGCGTTGTAACACGCTGCTTTAGCCTCTTGCACCTCTTTCCTGCATCTAGTACTCTTGCTTGCCAGGAGTGCCTGCCAAGGGATGGTTACTTCGTTATGTGTGTTCATATTTAATAGTGAACCACTCAGCGTTCTATAACTGAAGCAAATGCAGGCGGAACGACCCCGATAACAACGCAGGGCAGGGGCAGTGCTTGTGTGGTCTTCTCTGTCGTTTGCCCTTCTTTTCAGTCGTCGTAGATTATTTACTGTTGCGTGAACGTTGTTTGATTCTTCACGTTTCATTTTTCTCTTGCAGCATCTCCTGACTGCAGTCACGGTGCCCCTAGCCTGCGTGCAGCACTCATTCTGCCATTCTAGTGGGAACTGTTGTTCGCAGGCCACTTGTCACGACCTAACGGGTTCCCGCCCTTGCCTGGCTTATAATTGATGGTATACTTCAGATACACTGCTGCGTTCTCTCTCTGCATACATTTAAAGCGAGTGTTTACACTAACACAGCAGTGGATAGCCATGAAGACAGCAGCGTGTGTACTGGTAATGCCAGTGAAAACAAAACCAAACGATCTACAGATCTATGCCAGCTTGACCATTACAAATCTTTCAGCGAGTGTCAAAGCAATGGACAGCTGGGGATATCTCGTGCGCTAAATTGTGTTCTTCTTTCTGTTTGTTTTCTATTTGCTGGTATAAATTTACGAATTGATAGTATGAGTAAAGTAGACAGAGAACAAAGTGATTTCGTGCCTTACACGAAATAAAACTGCTTCCTGCGAGTTCGCACTGCTCAGTGCGGGGAAAAAAGGTTCCGTATAACAAATAATTTGGTGCACCCAAACCCATCTGTGATGAACATATGTCATGCATGGATTATTTAAGGGCATGTTATTAGCTTCGGAAAAACAAGAAAGTGACCTCTTTCTTGTGCAGAAAACTAGTTTAGTTGTGATTTTGGCTCTTATCTGTCCAGTGTCAACAGGAATAGTAGCCTTGATGCGCGACTTTGCGGACACTTTCCTGTCACCTTCCTTCAATGTCAACACAGTGGTGGTGAAGACTCCTGGGCAGTCGAAATCGCATGATGACAGGCAGTTATATTCTACCACGAGAAGCACCCTCCATAAGCCGTGAGGCCTTGCTCTGTTTTCAGTTGGGGCTCCTTTTGTTGCCAAGTGCCTTGGTCTTTTTGGGTAAAGCTCCCAAAACAAGGTGGTCTTGTCCCTGTTGGAATTGTCATGTTGATCATACCTTTCACCCACAGCTTTCCAGTTCATTTCACTTTTCTAACCCAATTCTAATGTTATTAGTGTAGGGAAATCTGGTGTCCAGCAGCTTGCGTTTCAAAGGGAATAGATGTAGCAACTACATCAAGCACTAGCTGATTCTGATGCTTAGTGGACTTTGCTGTGAGCCGTCCAAAGCACCACAAGGGGAAGCAGTGCTGGTCTTATGTAGTTTAGTACTTTGGAGCTGCAAAATTACAATGCACCTTTTATTACAATGCACCTTTTTTACCTCAATTTTTTTATGCTGCAGTGGAAATCATGCGAATGCATGTTTGTAAATGTCCATTCCACCAACAAATTCACGGCATGCCTTGACAGTAGGTGCAGTTTTATGCATCTAGATAATCACCTGTACCCATTTATCACAGGCCTGCAATTTGCACATGGTCGGATTTAAGCACCCTAAATGTGGCAAGTGTAACCGACCGTAACACACAATCTTGAAAACTGTACCTTATCAACGCGAAAGCAATAAGTGGCCCATTGACTAAGAAGCCACTATCCGCCGTCTGTACTAGCACAACAGCTCCTAAATCGGCCGGCAGTGCAAAGAGAGCAAAGAGTGGATTGAGTTCAAAACTTTGGGAAGAGTTCAAACCACATGGGAATCAAACCCAGGACATCCCTAGTGCAAGTCCAGCACCACATCCTTGACACCACTATATCTCAGTGGGTCTAGCTGACTAAAGGTGGACCCAGGGAGCGCATTATGCCCTTAAACTGAAAAAAGTCCACAGGTACAACAACCCGACATACAATGAGTTTTAAATTTCTTGGCAATTCATTCCGTGGATATGGCGTGATTTTTTTTCCACCAGAATAACTGCCGGAGTGGCGATTCTTGGCATTGCCAGTAAAAAAGTGGACCCTGATTTACAAGGCTACCTGCTTCTACGATATCGAAAAGTAGCTTTCGTTAGCCGCCGCCTCGGAAATCACATCGCTCAGTTTGAAGAGAACAAACTGCAAGCAGGCGGAGATCAATCACTATTTCTACAATACATTAGGTACAAACAGCTTCGTGAATATCGGCCCAGTATTTTTCACCTTGCTGCACATCGAGAATCGAATTTAAGAAGTGGTCTGAAACTATAAGCCAGCTTCCACATCTAAATGATGCACTAAAACACAAAAAAGTTTCCTATATGTGGCACTGTTTTCTACTTTCACCAGAGGCATGTGCTGCTGAAAACACTTTACTTTCAAGTGAACTATATCTAACGCTCTACCACTAGTAAATACTTCCCTTGAGAATTGAACAAAAAATCTAGTTTATTGTTTAGGAGAAAAGCAGTTTCGTTAGCTTTCGCACTCCACGAGGAGGACGGCCGATATTTGTGCGGATGTATTTGTTACTATGAGAAAGGCTGATTTTGGTTCACTTAGCGAGTGAGGCAAAAGACGCCAAAATGTTTATACCTGCGTGTACAGCAACTCTAGTTAGGTCGTGAAACTTTTGGAAAGGTCTAAAAGGTGGCGTTGGGGCAGCCCAAATATGGCCGATATTGGACGGGGAAGTGCAAATAGTCAAGAATTTATAATATCTCTTTCTGTGGTAGGTGCAAAAGAAGTGACAAATGTAGGGCAACTGCTCGTTTTGCGCTTTGTTTTCCCTTGAGTAAAAATATTATTTTCAAGTAAAAATAGTTTGTAGGCTTCTAACCTCTTTCATTGCATTGAAAAAAAAAAGGCGGATATTGCTACCTATGCGGTTAGTTTTAAACATGTGATGATGACGGCAGTACAGCGTGCTGGTGTAGCAGAGAAATCCCGGCCGAACGCATCCCTGCAGCCGGCGCAGCTCCATGCAAGTCGCCAGAGAGGCGCGAGCTTCACGGGACAGGTTCCCCAACCACCGTCACAAGGCCGCTCGGAACTGGTTTCAGCAACTCTCCGCCAGGTGCATACGTCGTCTGCTCGGGGGTGCTTTGAACGAAGGTACCTGGCGTGCTCTGTAATACCGGAGCTAAGGATTTCGCCATGGTGACTTCAAGAGCATAGACTACTTACCTGGATTAAATTTGGACAAACAACAATTTGAGTGCAGTTGGCCTTTAAGCTACAGCACATAGCCGTAACATCCCCACTCAGGTGAATTGGCCAGTCACGATGATAGCTGCTGTCAGAAGCTCATGGCTGTTTCACCAATTCCCGTTTGTATTAAAACAATGCTGCTTAAATTACACACTGGCCAACTGCACCTCATCGAGTATATTTTACGCTCCTAGCATTCTGCAGTAGCCTTGTTTAGTGTTAAAGAACTACGTATTTGATCACATGTGAAGACTGCGATTTCTGTTAAAGCATTTTGTGCTTTCAACCTGAATTGGTTGACGCTCGTCAATTCAACACTGGCTGCAAACTGATTGTGGTGTAATAAACATAAAACCTGAAAAGAGTAAAAATACTGAAGAGTAAATTATGCTAGGCTTATACATTGCACAGCGTAGCTGTAAGCATCAAAATTCAACTTTTTAGGTTTCACGAGGAAAAGCTCAGCATAACTTGGGCCAGCTATGAAGGTTAACTGCAGTGGAGGGCTATAGGTTAAGTCAGGCCACCTATAAATCTTTGACATGCTTCGAAATCTTTGCACACAGGCATTTTTTTTTCTGTTCTACCTAAACCAATGCTTTGGACTTTGGCCAAATGTTTTGTACGGGTTAAACTGCACAATGCAATTCCAAATAAGAATTGAACAAACGTACTGTTGTGTCCATTCGAGAATCCAGTGCTTGCCCAATATCGAAAATTGCCTCCAGCAATCGATTCAAGAAATGTATTTGTATGTCCAAGAGACAAGCTCAAATAAAAAGTTACCCTACTTCAACTGCATTCCTTGCATATTTATTTATTTGAAAATATTTAGCACGAAAACAACAGAATGGTACAAACAGGCAGTGCTGTCACTTTTCGTGCTCTCTCTCTCGTGCTGTGTTGTTTTTCCACCGTTTATTAATTTTAAAAATATGCCACATTTGCCATTTTAGTTGTTTTTATTTGTTTTGATGTTATGCTGTGTTGCCAACGAAACTTTGTAAATGTCTTCCCAAGAAAAAATATGAATACCTAGCATTTGTAAGTGTATGCTTCTTGATGGATAGCAACTCTCACTATATGAAAGTGAAGCCAAGAAAACACCAAAGTCATCACAAACACTGAAGAATGTTTATTGACATGGCATCACATCACTTGCTGGACAAGCAACAAGGCACCATAATGCTGCTCACACAAGAGTGCGAAGCATGCTCCGCGGCTAAAACCACTTGATAAAAATACAAGCAGGCGCTTATCTGCCCCAAGGTGACCCTGAATGAAAATGTGACATGCGCAACACTGGAAATCAACAAAAGTTATTGGGTCAGGCATAAGTGAAAAGTGCGGGCAAAAGTCGAGGGCACTTTCATGTGTTGGATGACGAGACTGCTGGCACAAGACGGGAAGGATCGAAGGGTGAAAAACGCTTCTGACGGGAAAAACGCTTCCTGCAGTCAGAAACAAATCAGGACCCTCGCGGTGTGAAACCAACATCTATTCCGTGACACCATTGCAACATGGTCAAAGTAGTTTGAATCTGGATAGCGGTGCATCGAGATGCAAAATTAGACAAAAATGGTGCACCTCACATTCTAATGACGACGACAGTTGAACACGAAGCTTTCGTCAAGCAAAATCAAGCGGCGAAGTTTCAAAGCCACTGCGATCAAAAGTCCAAACAGCATGCAAGTAAAAGTGATAGCTCAAACAGGCAACGTCGAAGCTCAGATGACAATCAAGCAAGGAATCCCTTACGAGAAAACTGAGTTAAACTGAAAGGCAGGTTCTCCTAGACACCCTTCCCACTAACTTATAACCAAATTCCTTAAATGATCTCTTGCGTCCCTCGTACCCACCTAATTTAGCGGAGGCAGTGTGGGACACACTCCTGCATTTCATATACCGACCCACTATTTTTCCCTTGCTATTTCCCACCCATACCCGTCGTGAACTTTAACTAATCGCTACTTCTAAGGGGGTCTGATGCACTAGCAAGAGGCCCCCGGGTGTTTTTTTTTACATTTCAATAAACGTTAATAATAAAAAAGCCATTATTGTCGTAAGACAAAAGCGTGCAGGTTTTTTTTTCCTTGCAATTACAGCAACTAATGAACACATGACAGAACAAGTAACAGAGAGCAATGATGAAAGTGACAACCACAGATTTGCACATAACTGTGGAGAGGAACTCTCTGGATAGAAGACTGAGCAATAGAAGAGCACAGCAGCTGCGGCTGAACCTTCCCACGCAGCTGAACAGAGACGAAGAATACGGCAAATGGACAAAATTAAGGGTTGGGAGTCTTAGTAGCCACTGTACTTTCTTATCAACCAGGCGTATGGCTGGATGGTATAGATGAACAGCAACGTGGGAGCTAGAGGACTGCTTGCTGGCGACACTACTACCACCCAGTAGTCTGTACTCCACAGTACACAGTAGAAGGAAACAAACTGGAAGTGGGACTGCAAATCGCCATGATGTTACAAATGAAAAAAGTGCTGCATGGCTGTCACAAGTCAAGGTCAATCACCCTTAAGGGGAGGTGCCAAAACCCCTTAGAGAGGGGATGAAGACTTAGAGAGAGGATGAAGACATGACATTTGAATCTAGTGGCTAAAAATGAACCATTCATGTAGCACCCCACCGCAAAAGGGGATTGATCTTCACTCATTTCCTGAAATAAAGTTTAAAAGCAATTCATCCAGGGCAGTTGCCACCAGCACCCTAGAGTAGTATGGTGGAAACACACCACAATCTTTGCTTTTGGGGTCTTTTACCGGGCTGTCTACCAAAAAACTCAAATTCTTTTTTTCTAAGGGGGCACCCTGGTCTTAAACAAAAAAAACAACATGGTTTTTACAGTTAGGACGATAAAAATTGGGTGATGCATGTGGTTTTTCATTGAAATTGTAGATATGAAGTTTGTTTCTGTGTAAAACAACTATATTCAACTTTATTTGGCTTTTATGTTTGATTTTTTGACAGCCTTTGTAAAAAAACTGCTTGAGGGATGCAGCTGAACAAGATACCGGTGAACTGTGCACAAATCAAGGACTGACTGCCATAAGACTAACATTATCATTATATATGGTCTGTAGCAGAAATGACAGCTGTTTGAAGTTTGGGCCTGGATGGCAACACCAGTTTTCCTGGTTCCCATTTTCTAGGCCCAAACTTCACATGGCTGTAACTTCTGCTACAGACCAGATAGAATGATAATGCTAGTATTATTGCACTCCTTGACTTGTGCACAGTTAACTGGTACTTTATTCAGCAGCGCCCCTCCAGCAGTTTTTTTATAAAGGCTGTCCTAACATCAAACATACAAATCCAAATAAATGTGAATAGAGTCGTATTACACAGAAACAAATTTCATATCTACAGTTTCAATGAAAAACCACATGCATCCCCCGATTCTTATCATCATAACTGTAAAAATAAAGTTTTTGATCAAAAACTGATGTTCCTTTTTAACTCGAAGCTTTCTGGCCAGCTCCGGCCTCAAAGGTCAGCTGCGCCTGATCAAAAGGACTGTCAACGCGGCTTGAGCTCAAGGCATCCTGGAATGAGGACACCTCTCTGAAGCATTTTGCGCAATTAATTAAAGTTTATTCTCTCTCTCTCTCTTGCGACTTGAGCCAAAGTCCAAAATCTAAACTGCTTCGACCGTATCAGAAGGGTGCAGTCTGACAGACAATGGTTTCATAATGCAAGGGACACTGGTTCCATTATGACCATGGAAAGCGTTTTTTCTTGAGGTGCTTGATGTGCTTTTGCTTATCCTCATCGCTTTGTGAAACTCACTGTGTAAAGTTAGCTTTCCTGCAGTGCATTATGTAGCCACATTGAATGTAATCAGTGAGGTCCTGAAAGCTTCACTTTAACAACAGGAGTTACGTGCTTGTCAAGACCCTCGTCTCACAGCAAACTTCTCTTCACCAGCAGGCACAGGCTAGAGCCCAGTCAGCAGGTGCTGCAAAGACATGATGAGAGTATTTAAGCACGAACCTCAAGATGGAAAGGAGGTGGAGCAAAGAGCAAGAAAAATGCATCAGGAGGAGACTGCAAGCTCTGGGATGAGCAAGCTAGGTGTGGTGCTGTCAGGACACTGATGTCATAACCCAAGCCTGGGAACAAGCGGAGCAATAGCGCAGTTGTTCCAGCCTCCTCTGGAACAGCGATTCAGCTTCTCATGACTACCATCTTAGCGACCATGACTGCTCTAAAAAATTTGACACAATAGTAGAGAACCTTTCAGAAATACTGGACTGCAACCCAATAGATGGTATTCACTGAAAATTTCAGAGGGAGATTTCTTCACCCGACAACACTGGAAACCACCACGTCTGTGCCTGCGCATTGTGCCCACACCTCGCAGAAAAAAGAAAACCTCGGTGCATATCGTCTGCACCACTTCAACCTGATTGTCGGCCTTAGTATTAAGAGAAGACCTATTAATTGCACTCAAATTACGTGGTGGTGCTCTCCTTGCCCTCAAGAACTTTGCATCACTGTAGAGTGAAACTGCGGCTATCAACGAAAGTGACACGGCATGCCAGAGGCAACGCTGCAGTCGCCTGCGACTACCGATGTTGACACAAGTGCCATTTAATGAACAGTTGAAAACAAAAACCAAATATTGCTTTCGAAGAAATGCTTTATGCACACGCCGGTTTATATTTATATTCTATATTTATATTAAATGAAGCCAGTGCACGTGATGCCATCTCCCGAGTTGTGCCATGCTTGCACCGCTCACCCCCTTGCTGGTAGCCATGTGCTCGTACCGTGGTCAACCTCAAGTCTTCACCCCTTTCCTTTGAAATCCTTTGTGTGCACGCACAACTCACCACATGCTATCGAAAAAGAAGAAATAAAAACGTGCATCACTAGAAAGCATAGCTGCTACCCCAGCAACAAGTGGAGGGGGCACCCTTTTGTTTGTTTTGCCCGAGACGACTGCCTAGAATGGCGGATTACCAGCCCGCGCATGTGCAGATTGGTAATAGAAAAAGGTCCATTACTGCAATCTCATGGAGTCCGATGTATCACAGACGCTGCGGCACATACATGGCGGCGCACACACAGGGTCGCCCACTTGTGGGCCACACCAGTGAATACAACCTATGAAGTGCTATACCCACCACCGATATAGCATTATCTAGGTGCAGTCAGAAACACTTTTTTATATGTTTACACGTACTTTCAAGCGTTCGGAGGGTCAACATGGCTGCTTGTCACTGCTTCTGACCGATCATCCATGGGTCGATCCCACCAATCTGGCTGCCACAAATCACGGTAATAACGCGGAAGTCTTCAATTGTGGGCCGGACTGACACACACGATTCGCGCCAGGGCTGTCAAGCTGGTGTGGCAACTTTCTGATCGCGGCGTTAACACGCCACAGTGGTTCGAACACTTTCCCAGTATGAAGGTAGCTATTTCTGTCGTCGTTGGTTTGTCGCATAATGCATGCTTTATTGATGTTTAAGTTCAAGACCTGGCAAGCTTCTCTAGCTCGCCCAGAATTTCTCGATACGCAACTCTGAGCTGACGTGTGAGCACGTCTGTTTGTCGTGTGGTTCCTTGTTAATGAGCCAGACCATGCAACTGAACGGTGCGAATGCAGATTTGATGCTTTCAGCACGTTTCACTTTTTTCTTCGATCAACAAGAGAGAAACTGTCAGTAATGCTCATAGAAAGACGGGGCGAGTCAGAAATGCTGCTTGGACACTTCCTAGTACCATATAAATAGTGTACTTAATCTTCCCGAGAGCCAAAGCATCATTTTAGGTTGTAGTGAAACAGACCAGAAAACACCCCTGCCCTTTTTCTTGTCCGTTCTCTTTGAAGCACTCCTTTGTTTATGTATTGAAAACCAATTTGTGCAGCGGCACACTTCATTAGTTATTTGTGTATATGGCTAATTTTTCACATTTTAACATTTATATGTTCTCATTGTAGTATGATACTAATCTTGATCAGTGCATTTTTGAAGCAGAGGTGTTTTCTTCAGGTGGCAGTTCCTTTTCTCTACAAAAAAGTGCTTGCTGTAAACAGCATCAAACAACAAAAAAGGAAATCTGTTTTAAGTAAGGAGGAAAAAGGTTTCACGTCAATTTATAAGGCTGAGACAAAGATTATGGCACTCACTACACGTTTTGTGGTTCCCGTAGGGCTAACAAGCGATTTGCAAAAAACTGGACAACACTTCCCATGGTGCGGAAACCGATGTACTCCTGCAATTAAAACACGGAATTATCGCTGCCCCTTCAAAGGTAGATAATTGAACCATTTTGGCACTTGATCTTTAGAAAGCTTTGATCACGTATCACACCAGGCTATTTTGTGTAACGTTGCCACTTTCACTCCGGGTCGTTGCACATACAACTATATCCGTAACTTCCTTTCGGACCACACGGCTGTTATTCAGCTCGGTGACCTACAATAAGACACTATCCATTTCCCAACCATTGGCACGCCTCAAGGCGTAGTATTATCCCCGCTCCTATTTAACATTGCCCTAATCCACCTTCCCAGTAAGCTCGCCGCGATCCCTCGCTTACTCCACAGCATATACGCCGATAATATTACGCTGTGGACCACCAGAGGCAGCGACTTTCAAATCGAGGAGGTTCTCTAACAGGGAGCTGACTTAGTTACCGCCGCCGCGCAAGTTGGGCTTGGATGCTCACCTGAAAAATCTGAGCTTTTAATCCTCCCTGCCAAATCAACCGGCAACCCAGCCCAGACACCCACCATTGAGGTCCGGATTGATGGTAGAGATGTTCCCCAAGTGGTAGTCCTGAAAATACTTGGGCTCTGCATACAGCGCAATTGTGCAAACATTAAGTACCTAGCACAGCTGACTTCTCAGGTGAATCAGACGATCGCCCTCATCCGCAGGATTGCTGCCCGCTACAAGGGGTTCAAAGAAACGGAGCGTATCCGGCTGATACAGGCATTTGGGCTCAGCCTTCTCACTTACTCTCTCCCGTATCTCTTGCCCTCGCGTACCGAACTCTCTAAAGTCAACTGCCTCATTCGAAAGACCTAAAAAACGGCGCTACAAATCCCTCAGAGCACTACCACTGCCAGACTCGAGAAACTCGGCATTTACAATACTGCGGAGGAACTCATTGAA
Source organism: Haemaphysalis longicornis (assembly GCF_048455015.1). Taxonomy (NCBI): domain Eukaryota; kingdom Metazoa; phylum Arthropoda; class Arachnida; order Ixodida; family Ixodidae; genus Haemaphysalis; species Haemaphysalis longicornis. The sequence goes on along the minus strand of NW_027526460.1, from coordinate 144,078,433 downwards.
GCCCACCTTATCGGTCAGCTAAATAGGCTCTCATCCACCCCCACCGGTCACACTCTCCTTGTTACTCTTAACCTTAAAGCCCCTATCCTCTGCAATGACAGGCTCCCGGTACCAGCCGACATTCATGGCTCCCTCACTATTTACCCTTTACCGCGCAATATCACCCTGTTTTCAACAAGCAGCGTAGGGAACTACGAGCAGAAGCACTTACAGAGAAATACCCCGTCCACCCCACTACAGTTTACGTGGACGCAGCTTGCTATCGATGGCAGGATGCATACGCTGTCACAGTAGTAATCAACTATCCCAACACTCCTCCTCTTAAATCCCAAACAGACCGCACCAACTGACCCGCTGAGGCGGAAGAGGCGGCAATAGGTGACCGGTAAAAAGCGCAAATGCTCATGGGTGCATTGTCTGCTCCCGCGGAGTTCTGTTACTTCCGGTTCGAGAGCTCTCCTGGCCTCCCATACGCCGACGGCTTTCACGCGCGCTTGTGCTTGTTGTTTATCTGTTTCCACTGAAAAAAAAAACCCGCCCATGCTTCGCACATTCAAGGTGTAACAACAATGAATTCTACTAGGGGCTTCTCTGAAAGGTTAGCACTCTGTGATAAATAAACAACACGCACACACGCACGTGAAAGCTGCCGGCGTACGGGAGACCAGGCGAGATCTCGAACCGGAAGTGGCTGGAGCAGACAACGTACCCATGAGCCTTTGCGCTTTTTATCGGTCACCTATTGCGCTAGCCCTTACACATAGGCCGCCCCCTATCACTATCGTCTCGGATTCGAAAACGGCCATTCGAAATTACGCCAGAGGCATGATCTCGCCCCTGGCGCTCGGAATTCTCCTCAAAAATCCTCCTACCATACAAATAAAGCTGATCTGGACTCCGGCCCACATGGGTGTGGGGGGAAATGAGGCAGCACATAGGGCCGCTCGAGAGCTCACCGTCCGAGCAGGCCCTAGCCTCGAACCCTTTCACGGAGCCCTATCAGCTCGGGACAGTCTCTTGACCTTCTAAGACATTACGGCACATTACCGCCTCTCACGCCGCCAGCTCCCCCCCGCACACCCGGATTTATCCAACAGGGAAGAACGGCTATGGCGACTGGTGCAAACCCATACCCTCCCATGTCGCTACCACCTGCACCATATTTATCCTTCCGTCTACCCCTCCACCAACTGCACGGCCTGTGGAGCAGTGGAAACACTGGACCATCTTCTTTGGAACTGTCGCCACAACCCCTATCCTCTCTTAGCAGACGGTGGGCACTGGGCTGAGGCACTGGGCAGCTCCGACCTGTCTACCCAACGGGTGGTCACGGCGAGGGCTGCTGCGGACACCGGTACGCCGGTCACCACGTCCCCTAAGGGGCCTTTAAAGGCTCAATAAAATGTTTGTCCTCCTCCTCCCATGGTGCGGTCACATGCGGTTCTGCACAGATGGCATCTGGCCCCATTTTGTCTGACTGGCAATGAAAACTGCCTGCTTCAAAATAACAGACATTTTTAAGCCACATTTATATTCAGGCAAAAAGTGTTGTGCAGCCATTGCATGTAATGTTGCCTAGTATGAAAAATTGTGCTCAATAGGTTTCTGAGGAAAGCTGGTTTCGAGAATTGCATTGTGTCATAGGACAAAACAAAATTAACTATAAATGAAAAACAACACAACAAAAGTCCTGAGTTTTGCCATGCATATTTTTGTGCTCCTTTTCTATCATGTTTACAACCAACGTAGCCATACTGTTAATTACATTGCACCTTTGGTCTCATAGGTCACCCAGAAAGGAAATCAACTGAAGTCGAGGAAGTAGTGTAAGGAAAATTCACTTTATATTGTAAAACAACAACAGTATTAATGTATTCTTGAAAGCGTAAGAAACAACAGCCTCGCCTGGACCTTTTTCAAATGTAAAATAGTTTCTTCTTGTCTTCTTTTTATTTTATGGTGAAGGAATGGGGCTGCTTCTTTTCCTGCAGCTTGTTGGCCATTTTTTATGTGATCAGGTATTTAAGCATTCAGGAGTAGACGTGTCCTGATCAGGTATATCTTGAGTCCAACTGAGTAAAGCGTATTCTGATTTTTATCATGCTAAGGGTCATATTCCGAATGCTCCCCATGAGCACAAACGAGTTGCAGTGAATGAATGAAGATAGCACGGAATTCTTTTATCAACACGTAAATGCCTAAGACTAGTTCACATACTTGAACAAATCACAAGCACACCATAAACTTAATGCGGTTGCCCAGCAGTTGGGCAACACGCCACTATTTAAACTAAATGCATATGTTACTCGATAGTTTCCCTCCAGCTTAGAGACTGCCTTTTCCATGTATTTTCTAGTTCATAAATATACCATAGAATGCTTGGCTGCAGCAGCTCTCATAAATTACAAAATGACAAGAATAAGATGGGCATTGCTTCCACAGATGATCCCTTTGTATCATTCCTGACATGAAATAGCCAAGTGAATCTTTTGACCTTGGTAACAAATTGTTTCAAAGCACAGTGCAAACCGTGATGAACAAACAGCATTGCGTCAGGTGCGTAGCCTGCGACACTGTCCAGCTGAAAAAAATATCTAATGTCTTTCTGCTTCATTTTCCCGTGTCTACATATGCAAAGTGCCTTTATTAACAATAAAAGCAGGGCGGTAGGAGGGGTGTAAAACGTTTAAAGAGCGCACTGCAAAATAATGTGACACGGTTTTTTTAAACATTATGTATGAGCTGCCTCACGTAAGAGGCATTTCTTACAACATTCTTAGCCCTGTATGGCTTTCTCACACAGCTTAGATGTCGTGCGAAAAAGGCAACTTAGTCTAACAGCTCAAGGCGAGGTAGGTGCACCTTCTCCCGTTTGCACTCAAGAGTTTAGATGAAAAGGCATTAAGTAATTACATCATAATCGAGTAAACTGAGGTCACTTCACACTATGAGGCACAGGGCAGTGTGGTAGAACTCTCACTCAAGGATCTTTAGCGTAAACCAAGACATCGTGTACAGAAGGTTAATTTTTTTGGCTTTATAAATTCAATGCAGCCCCGGCAGCCAAGAATCGAACCCAAGACATTGTACATCCCTGCAGCCATAGGAAACAATGTGAGATCTGAGCAATCTGGCACCTGAGAAATCTCATTAAGACGAATAAAGCTACCGTGCGTATTACTTAGTGTTTACAAAAACCAAGGATAGACAGCATAGGGGCACTAGATACATCCTTGCTTACACAAAACTCAAGAGTAAAATTAAAAAATATATATATATGACGCGGGCATCCGAGGCACGGTATATCTATGGTGTTGACTAACACCATGTACTGTGCCCTGGCCGACCACATAATTTATGTTCCTGCCTCCACTGGAAGCTGGAAAGCACTGTAAACGGCCCTGTGGTCAGCCATAACCCATTACACGCCCAAGACTACAGTGCAAACTGTTGTGACGGAAACCACGTACGGTGCTGTTTGCACGAAGGTCACGCCAGCCCACCTCATAGATTGTGCTATATCGGTAGTGCATATAACAATTTCTGGTGGGACTTCACTAGGTGGTACATATTGCATCATCCATAAATTTTCAACAGTAAAAAAATGAGGGTAGTAATTAAGCAGTGCATGAGCTATCCCTACCTCTTCATTGTTTCACTAGTTACTGAAAGACTTGTATTTGAAAATGTCAGGCTGGAATGGATGCATAGACCAGGTTGGTTTTTTGACATTGGCATAAATAACTAAACTTGATTTTTAGCACACACGCTGCTGTCTTCATGGCTATCAACTACCGTGTTACTGTAAACCCTCGCTTGAAATGTACACGGAGTGAGAACGCACTGGTGGATCTAAAGTATACCATCAAATAGAAGCCATGAAAAGTCGGAAACCCGTTTGGTTGTGACAAGTGGCCTGCACTAGAATGGCAGGACGAGTGCTGCAGGCAGGCTAGGGGCAATGTGACTGCAGTCAGGAGATGCTGCAAGAGAAATAAATGGAACATGAGGAATGAAGCACCGTTGAGGCAGCAGTAAGTAAACAATCTAGGATGACTAAAAAAAGGGCAAACGAAAGCGAAGACCACACAAGCAGTGCTCTTGCCCGCCCTGCGTTATCCAGGTCGTTCCCGCTGAATTTCCATCGGTTATTGAACGCCGATTGGCCCCACTATTAAAGATGAAAACACATAACGACGTAAGCATCCCTTGGCAGGCACTCCGGGCAGCAAAAGTGCTGGATGCAGCAACGAGTGCAACAGGCTAAAGTAGCGTGTTACAACGCCCTCACGAACAACACGCACACACGAAAACCTTGCCAACAGGGACCTGTCACGCTCCTAACTTCACCAACAGATCGTACTGCAAGTTCATTTTCGTTACAATATTAAGATCGGTTAGCACCAGGCACGTTGTCTAGAAAAAGCGTCGAGGAAAACAAGTGATGTTAATGACGCCACATTCAAGAGACAAGGAAACGTCATGGGCGAGACGGGTTTGCAATGCGAGCGAGTTCCCGCGCCGTGCAACAAACCGTCAACAGCTCGCGATCGCCGACAGACGCGAACAGAGAATGCAAGACGGTGAGAACGCGCCGTTAAGAATTTCGTAAACGACGCTAATATAACTGCCGCGAGCAGAAAGCAAGCTTCGCAGTAGGAGATATGCGAACTGATTGCAAACCCGCCAAAAAACACTCACCTGGTCGGCCGATGGTGGACAGTTGAACGCCCACAGATAACTGCAAAGCTGTAGTGCCAGAAGACGCTGGAGCTGTTGAACGACGACTGACAGGGCGACAACCATCGCCAGTTTATGAATTCTTGCGTTGTGAACGCGACTACTTGAATCGCTACGGCACGTACGCCGTGTAGGCAGCACTCGGAAAAATGTAAACATACCGCGCGGGAACGCTGCGAGCAAACGTGACGTCACATCCGCCTAGCAATGCTCCTCACCCGCCCAAAAGGTCGGTTAATTCCTCTCCTGAAGGGCAGGTCATTTTGCAGTGTTGTCACCATGGCAACAAGTGAAGCATTTTTTTTGCTTAAATTTGAACATTTTTGGCTTTTTTTTATGTTTTATCATCTTGCCTGGCACAGCAACTTAGTACTCATACGTGCAGGTGTTCTTGCCAAAAGTTTGCATGCCACAAGGATGAAAATGAGCGACTTTGAAGCTTGGTAGAGTATTCCGCATAACTCCCAACTTCAATGCAAGAGCATATTTTTTTACTACTTTTAACATTCAAGGCATCCAATATTTCTCGCAGCACAGCCAGTATGCCCTAAGCAATGGTATCAATAATTTCCCTAAAAAATCACTGTTAAATGCTGCGACAGTAACGTACATTTTTAACGCAGCGAACATATCTTTATTTCTATATTACTAACTCAAACCTGTTTGCATGAAAATTACAAGTGCACGGGAAACATTGCGCAAGAAAGGCGATATGGCTCGCGCGCATCGCAGCGCACGCTTACCGCGACATATCGAACTTTGATTATACCTGATATGGCTGGTCAGGTCGCTTTTAAGATTAAATCTAACGTCGCAGGCATTAATTACAACTACTGGCGTTCAATCGTAACCGCGGCTGCCCAGTCATGTGATGCTCCAATGCGCGTCGGCTATGCCGTGCGCGCCGCAGCGTTTGACGCGTCGACCGTTTCTTTCTGAAGGCTAGCGAGCCCACAGTCAAAACACAGCAATAACTAAGCGTGTAAACATCGCAAATCCGACTAAAAGTTCACTTCACGAACCGCTATCGCAAGCGCGCACACCGCGTCACCCTCCGGGGTCTGGCGACGGTAGAGTCACGCGCACCACGAAGCGTTCGATGACCTCCGCCTTTCAAGCCACACAACTTCCCGTAATCTGGCTCGTTATCTCTGGCATTCCCATCGCGATAACGTCCGCGTTGAATACCACAGATTGAACAGAAACTCGGCCGAGCGAAGCGGCGAAAATGAACTCAAACCGCTCGCTACGCAGCTCAGGCGGCCGCCATCTTGCGTTGCGCCCGCGACATCCAATCAGGAGGGTCGTTATTCTGCGCCCCGACCGGAAGACCAATAGCGCTTCAGCATCTATTGCTAGCTTCGTTTGTGCGTCGTTTCTTTTCTGCCGTTTGTGCGTTTGTGAATGAACGAAGATAAAAGAGACGAGCGGAACCGGAAAGACGATCGCTCGGCCGATCTAACCATATCAAAATGGCCGCGCCCGGTGGCACCGTTGCGGAGATAGAGCGCTCCAAAAATTGCCGTTTTTTCGCCCTTTTGCGCTGATAGTTTGTCACCGCGCCTGACAAAGTATTTTTTTATGCCACTTTGCGACGCTTTTCAGCGTAAAAACTTTGCAGACGCATAGAATAGGAACCTTAGAAACCGAATATGTGGGTTTCAAAAAAACGATGTCTTGGTCATTTTTCCGAAGTTGAAAGCCGCGTCCCCCCCTGAAGTGTCTGCTCCTTCGTGGAAGCTTTCGTGACTAACTGCCTCGTAGAATTGCATTTGCTTTATTCATTTTTTGCTCTTTTATGCTGCCTCTGCTTGTATTTGTTTATTTCGTTCTCCTCTTCTCGAGTGCTTAGGTTTTTTGTCATGAAATTGTTTTTTCTTCAGAAAGGTTCTTTTTGGCTTTTAACCCTGTCTGTTCATTGGCTTAAACCCGCCATAGCTTTGCAGGAAATAGTGATTTCCTCACACAATTTTCCTCTTTCTTTATTCTGGGAGAGGGGGCATGAAATTTTAAAAGGTAAAGAGCCCTGCAGCGACTAATGAACACTTGCACTACTTTCTTTGTAGTTGGAAGTACTGAAAGCTATAGTTCCACAAACCCAGAAGGAAAATGCGCGTTCTACAAATCTTCTAGTCTCTGGTTTGCTTTTGTTGAGATTTTGTTTAAGCTGCTATTAAATAGAATTATTGCGACCTAATCTAACCTGACATTAATCATGTACCTTGTGTGACGTCCCCAAGCATGCAATGACAAATCTTCTAAGCAAACCTAGAAAAACGGAAAATCTCTTGAGTGAGTTTCTTGATGCACATAAACTTAGTAATATTAGGCTTGGGTATTTCCCGGTTATTGAAACTAAGCTAATGCAAGGGCCACTACCTAAAAGAATTTCAACTGGAGAAAAAAGTTGACGCACGTGCTGCAGGGGCCTCGTAGACAGGCACAGGAACAGGCACAGAAAGCGTGTTTGTTTAGCATAAAGTGCAGTCACAAATACGATTTCCATTTACATGCATGTCTTGGAAGCGTTGTCCAGTTCGAACTTCCATTCGCTAGAAAAGCAAGTAGTTGTAAAGAGCGCCTCAATAGAATGCAAAAACAATCAGCTGACGCATACGGGGGGGAGGCGTGTGAAACATGTTAAAATAGCGCTGTACAGACGGGACAACAAAGAAAAGACTACACAGGACAAGCGCTGCATATCAACTGAACTCTTTTAGCACACACAAAATGATATATACAGAAACAGCGCACGCGCGAATACAGGGGAAGCCACCTGGAAAAAAATCAGGGGAAAAAAGCAATCAGGGGGAAGTGATTTCTTTTTAAAGGAACAAGGAAAATAAATGGACTGGGTTTATTATTAAGCTCTCATGGGAGCTCACCTGCATTTAACACAGTCCGGAAGCGCGAATAGTAGGGGAAATAGGATAGGAGAGAGAAAAGTAAAGATTAGAAAGGTGAGGAAAGAGTAGAGAAGAGTAGTTCCACTGTGGTCGATTCCGTCACACACAACACACCACGAACACTGTTGGCTGGCGTAATGCTGCGTCCGGGAGACGAGAAACCTCAAAGGGAACGGTGAAGCTTGGAGGCGAGCATGGTGCGACGAAGAGCGAAGTCTGCGGCGGTCTCGACCGCTTTGGAGACGGGTACTGGGGGGGCGGGAGCTGGCACTCGACCGCCCACACCAGCAGAGCGAAAGCCGGGCGACGTCCAACGGCCCGCGCTTGCAACGGGCCGCCGAAATGAAGCCCCTCCGAAGCACAGGAGCACGAAAAAACACGTCCGCTCAACTCCGATGCGACGACCGTACTTTCCTGACGCACCCGCAAAAGCTACCCCTCCGAGCGCACGAAGTACCCGCTAATCTACGCGCTACCCTTCTCAGGTGCGGAGAATACAAAACTGCATCTAACGCGGCAGCATGGCACAAAAGTTCGCTACCTACCACAGGAAAAACTTCACACAACGTTTCTGCACAGCAAAGTTTTCACGGCGCACTCACAGCAACGGAGGCTGCCATGATGGAATGCGTTGGTTACTAGGTGAATACCCACTACTGCCGCCAACTCTAGTAGGCAACGCTGTGAGGGTGGCATCATGTCTGCGCCTGGGTGTAGCACGGTTTCAATGCACGGGCTGGCCGGGCAGCATGGAGGAAAAAAAAGCTTAGGAGAGGCCCCCAGCCCAGCTATCCCCGCGCATTGGCAAAAGTGTGGAGGAAGTCACGTGCTTTCGGCGGCCATTGGAAGTCGCGTTAGCAACGGCGTCCTAGCAACAGCCCGCCCGCCGTTCGCCAGTCATGGAGGAAAGGCAGCGCCTGCCTTGTCGTCCGATTGCGAAGATTGCTGCTTCGCTTTGCTGCGCTGTGGTCTTGCGGAACTCTAAAAGGATGCTGCGAGTTGCGACAGCTGCGCCGATGTGAATATGTCATTTAATGTCTACTTGCAAGTGCACCTTGTACCGCGTCAAGCTATTGCTCCGGTCGCGATCACGACGCGCCTATTGAAGTGCAGATATCGTGAACGCGCCGTCCCGTCGTACGCGCGGACACCCGTCAGGTAGATTTTCGGGAAGTGATACACGGTGTGCAGTACGTAGGCGACTTGCAACCGAACGATTCGCAACTCAATTTTTTGGTTATCGCCGCTGCAATATATAGTTTGCTAGGCCGGCAATGCGCTGCAGTGCTTTTGCAACTGTTACAAGGTAGATTCCCAGTTGATATTATTCCATCGTCCTATTACCTTAGTAGGTGTCCGTCTGTTGACTGGAAGAGTGCTGGATCTGGAATCTGGATCTTTTTGTGGTCTCGCTCTGGATTTCGCTTTTCAACGCTTCATACTGCGAGGTTAGTGTATGAACGTTTTCAACTGATATCACCTTGAATTTATTGACACTGAGACAAGTTGAAACTTGGCGAAAAAAAGTTTATTGACGCCACCCACCCTCTCATTTTTTTTTACTCAATAAAACGTTTTGCCTCCTCCTCCTCCTCCTCCTCCTCCTCCTTCGCAAAAAATTCTATCGAAGGCACGCGAACAACGGTAAAAACATTCCACAATTTTTTAGCGTGAAATCTGCATGAAGTACTGCTTACCTATATATATAGAACGGCCGTTTAATTGACTAGTCATCTCTGGGATTGCCAGTGAAACTGCAACGCAAACTTGGGCACTTTCCAGTCCGGTAGCCGCACGGCGTTCGCCCACTGTTTGCGGCGTTCTCCATCGCTTGGGAACCTATAAACGGCGGCGATTGCAAACAAAGGATGAATGCACACCAATGTACAGCAATACTTGTCAGCGGAATGATGCACTAACCGGTGGAAAGTGACGCCCAATTCCTTGGGTACCGATCGCGACTTGCAGCCTGGCACCGAGCATTGCGGCATTGTTAGAGCGAGCCGCTTCGCAAACCTGCTGCGGCCACACTGAAGACGTGTAACAGTGTAACCGCGCGTTTAGGTTCACGGTCACGCGCTGCAAAACGGCCTTCTACCTGCCTATCAGCTGATTTCCGCCGGCTCGGCGCTGGCAGATGCAGACGACAAGAGAGGTGATACAGGACGGAGGAGGCGGAGAAGGTGCACCGAGAGAGACAGGCAAAAAGAGTCCGCCAATGGCATGGAGGGCCAATGGTCCGCCATTCGACTTACAGAAATGGCGTTTCCGGCTGCGCTGGGTGTGACGTCAGGGCCTCTCCTAAGCTTTTCTTTCCTCCATGCCGGGCAGCTTTTCCTCTAGAGTCAGTAGTATTAACTCTATGAACTCTATGGTCCATAGCCATAGACAGCGGGTAGCAGCAGTTCGCACAGGTCGCCGAATGAAGTAAGGCTGGCCCTGTCATTCCCATTGCGTTCTACAAATGGCATGTGCCGAAAAATCAGTAACGAGATTTGTGTGTGTGTGTGTGTGTGTGTGTGTGTGTGTGTGTGGGAAGGGGGGGGGGGAAGAGGTAGATTAGTGATATAGTGCCTTTGGGGGGCGGCGATCACCCAATTGCCCCCCCCCCCCCACCCCCCGATCCAACTATGAGTTTTTTTTCATAACATATTGGTGTTGAATTGAATTGACTTTATTCGGGAATAAAGAAAAAAATACACGATGAAAACATTACAGGAGGAGATCCCAAAGTCAGCGACTCTCGGGGGGACCTCCTATATCTGATAGGAGAGGTAACGGTGCGATAAAGGTTCAGTCGTTTAGAGCAGTACAAAATGAGTGAAAACAACATCAGTATAAAAACAAGCAAACCAATATTCATCATAAGAATTGTCACATGAATATAACAGGTTGCAGAATATACGTGTGGGTTTCCAGACATTGTAACAAAGCATGTATACAATAAAGGGCAAATATGTATATATGTTACAAATACAGAATATATATGTGGGTTATAAAAATATATGTGACAAACTGCACAATAAAGAAAAACAATTATGCGTACAATATATAAACAGAAAAAGATGAAAGAAAAACATGAATAATACAAGGTGCTACGGATAAAGTACAAGATCAAGTCAAAGTAAGTCTTTGAAAGGTAGATCATTTAAACATTGAACAAAATGGTTTTTATCACTGTGATGGAATATGCGTTGACTAGGGGATATTTTAATGCCATGGGGCAAGGAATTTCAGTTTGATAAGCCAGCAAATATGGTAGTGAACTTCCCATAATCAGTTCTCGCCTCAGGATCAGCGAAGGAACACTTTGCGTGAGTGCATGATGCAGAGGCCCGATAAAGATTGCTTTACGCCGACAGCCGGGACGATCACAGACTGAAAGCATTTTTAAAAATAAAATGTAATGCTACGAGACATGATTTTCACGTGTAGGTACGTCATGATAGCTTCCTATAAATTGACTGACCTGGATCGCATGAAAGAAAAAAGAAACGTTACAACGTAAAGCCCCAACCACATGGAGCGATTTTGCGAGCGACTTGGGGCGCGACGCGACTAGCGACGAACTACTTTTCGCCGCGCACCAAGTCGCTCATCGAATCGCTCGGTTCTGGGTCGCCAGAAACAGTCGCTCGCCTCCCGGAAGTGGCCTCAGCGACTAGCCAATAGGAGAGCCCCTACGTAAGCACGCAACCTCCGGTTTTGAAAGAGAACGGGGGGAAGATTTTGCAAATCCACGCAGACGACGTTTGCGGTGCAGCGGCAAAGAAAGCTTTGCGTGGCAAAGCTTGTGTACACGCTGAAGCAGAAGCAAGAAGGCTCCCGCTCACACTGGGTGAGACCCGTGTGGGAAAAACGACGTCAAGAAAGCGAATTCATCACGGCGTTCATGTTGGAGCCGAGAAACGAGGCGCAGAAGGAAAAGCGTGCGCTATCGCTAACCCAAACCAGTTTTAGAGATGCAATGAAGTGCAAAAAGGAAGGTGGAAAGGCGTAATACTTTTTAGTCATGCTTTTTATGACAAATGAACACAAAAAAATGTTTGCAAACATCCAGCGTACCAAGCGCGTTACTATGCGCAGTGCGGAAACATTGAAATCGCCATCCTCAGTCGCATGCTCAGTCGCTCGAGCCGTCGCTGTCATGTGGTTGCCTCGGCGAGCGACTTCGGTTCGGCGACTGCGGATCCTAGTCGCGTCGCTCGTCGCGTCGCTGGAAAAATCGCTCCATGTGGTTAGCGCTTAACCGAGCAAGCATATATTTAAATGACAACTGCGGCTGCAGCGCATTCAAGCAGTTCTTAGACAGTGCACATGCAGCAAAAAGTAAAAGATACTGATCCTGAGTAGAGCACAAGCCAATTCCTTATTTTTCTTTTTTGCGCATGGTACCGTTGACGTACCGTCAACGGTACCATGCGCAAAAAGAAAAATAAGAAAAAATGGGGTGAGGTGCGGGCAATCGATTTCTACATTGACAAACGACAGGTAAACAACCTGTAATAATCAGAGCCAGTGCACGCACACAATAATAAGGTGTGACGCGAGTCGTTTCCGTGATTTTTCGAGCTTAATGTGCTCACAAATTGCACCGACGACAAATAAACTAGGCGAGAAGAGCAGATGTCACGCATTCAGCGCGATCTCCTTTCAAAACACGCGCGCATTGACGTCACAAGTCCGTAACAAGCCACAGATGAAGCTCTAGGCACCGGTGAAGTGAGAAAGGTTGCGGTACTTGGCATCTGTGCACCGAAATTTCTCTGATGTTGGTACAGTTGAAGGGAACGGAGCCCATAATTTCTACAGAGGCACCAGATTGTAGTGCCAGTGTTCGCTTTACGTAAAGTTGCGGAATAAGCGCCCCAATATCATCATCGCCATTAGCCGCGCTATTAGTGCGGTTGTATTACGGGGCCTGCTGTTCTACATCTCGGCCGTGTCAGTGTTTCATTTCTGTACATCGGTTCCTAGCCTCCGACTTTCGTCGCTTGCGTCGCCGTACTTACGTGCAACTGTGTGTGTGTGTGTGTCTGTGTATTCAAGCAGGGTGTATTGATGGTTCTGTCGTGACTGTCTCGTCTGTTTACACACTCGTCCCGATAAGGCGGCTCCTGCTCGGCGCGCGCCTCAGTTACGCCGCGAATGCTTCCGTCGCCGTGCACGACCGATCCCGAATGCCAGTTTGCTGCCCCAAGCGGGCCCTCGGAGATCAGCCGAAGAGCGGCCCCATGAAGAGGTCCTGAACGTCCCACAGCCGAGGCGGCCGACGAGGGGGCGGTGTTGGGCGCACATGCGCAGCCGTCCCGGCTGGAACGGTTCGGGGGCGTCGATGCGAGCACGTGCCTAACTGCTGGGCTCGTCTCGAACCATGACGGCCGACGCTATGGCTCAGAACCAGGACGTGGCCTGCTACCTGGTCACCAAGTCGTCCTGGAAGGGAAAGTGAGTACCGCTCGCTCTGTCCGCGGCACCACTGTCGCGGCTGGTCGTTCCGAGGTGTTTGTTGACAAGAGCGTTGCCTGCAGTGCATACGTCGCCGCAGACAATCGAGTAATGTCACGCTCCGGGGTAGCTGGCGTAGCAGCTGACACTTGACACCTGAAATGGCCGGGGACTCTGTTGTTGATAAATTTCCACGGAATGGTGCGCAGAGTAGAGTAAAACACTGCGATCTCCTCGGCCAAAAGTTCAGAGCGTGTGCGAAGCCGCATTGCTGAAAGTTACCGTGCTCCAGTAACCTTCTGGTTGTTGTCACAAGGCTGGTGATGTCCACACAGACGTCACCTGTGTCAGCACGATGCAGTTATCAGCGCGTGTGGCCGATTGCACTTTCCGAGCAGCGAAAGTTGGCACATATCCGCCGCGGTGGCTCAGTGTGCTGCTCAACCGGCTAACTGTCGCTGGTGACCATGTCGTGTGTGTCGTCTGAAAGAGCGGGCAATGAGCGTTTCACTGTCGTCCACGTATTTCTGCCCACTGCAGGATGCAGACTTCCGGCCGCTCCGTATCTATTATTTGGCTCCGAAAATTCCTGATCTCCTCCCTCCATCCAGTTAATGTCTCCTTCTTAGTGGCCATTCTGTTTATCTGTCCCTTAGTAGCCATTCTATCATTGTTTTGCCCGCATTGCATGCCAGCCAACTCCTTTCCTTTCTGTAAATTTGACTTCTCCGCTCGTCCCTCAATCTAAGACACCCATAACCTGTCCCTAAATGTTACTACTACCATTCTTCACTCCATGGCTTGCTGGGCTGATCAGAGTGGAGTACAGAACCACCGGTTGTGTTTTTTCTGTAGACTTTGTTTTGACCCCTTGAAAGCCCTTGTTCTGGCTGCTGTCAGGCTGTTTTAGGGGGTGCAAGAGTGGCACAGCCTGGCGAAGTGGCTGAACTCGTAGCGGAAAAACTGCACACCGTTACATGGATGCATTCTCACAGAAGTGCCGTATCTTCGAAACATTGCACTAAGTTGTTTGAATGCAAAACTTTCAGCTGTTGTGTCATGAAATGGGGCATGGAATTGTGCACATGTCTAGTGCGTTCCAGCGGTGTAAGAGAATCCCAACATTGGCGTGCGTGCGTGTCTGTTGGGAGTGAGGTGGTTTGGCGTAATGGTCATGCATTGCACCCATCTCTTTGTGCGCCCGGAGCACGAGGACACGGGTTCGATTCCCGGCCGCCGCGGCCCACTTTTCTGACGGAGGCGAAAAGCAAAAACACCTGTGTGTATGAGATTTCGGCGCACGTTAAAGATCCCCAGGTGGTCAAGATTAATCCGGAGCCCTCCACTACGGCGCGCCTCATTGCCTGATTTGCGTCAGCGTGTTAAACCCGACAATCAATCAATCAATCTTTGTGTGCCCGGTTTTAGGTGAGTGCAGCGACAATGGTGGGGGAAAAGGTGGCTAAGCCAAACCAAACATTATGGTGCACGGTTGGTGTTCGTTGTAGTCAACTGTTGTTTGTTATAGCAACTATGCCGACCGGCGGGCATGTGCAGCTCCGGTGGCTAGCATTGCACTTTATGGAGAAAAGATGCTCTATTGTCGTGGACGTAGACCAGGGAAGACCATTGAGCTTGTGGTCTGCCATTGGATAGCCAGGGAGCTTGAGACGTACCCTCGAGCCGCTGATTTGTTGACAACTTAGGGGTTCTTGTCAGCGGGGGAAACAATTACCAAAACAGCTGAGCTGTCTCTGTTGGTCAGTGTGGCCTCTTGGTTTTCCGTGGATCTGTGGTTCGTTATTCCCTCTAGTTTGCTGTGAAGGCCTGCTAGGCACAACTCAGCGTGGCAGTGTGGGGATCCATTGATTTGATTGATTGTAGGGTTTAACGCGCCGACGCAACGCAGGCGATGAGGCGCGCCGTAGTGGAGGGCTCCGGATTAATTTTGACCACCTGGGGATCTTTAACGTGCGCCGAAATCTCGTACACACGGGCGTTTTTGCTTTTCGCCTCCATCAGAAAAGCGGCCGCCGCGGCCGGGAATCGAACCCGCGACCTCGTGCTCAGAGTGTGGGGATCCACTTTCTCTGGGTGTCATCTAGTTGACTGTGGTCCCAGCTGGTGGGTTTTTTTTTTTTTGCGAAGCCCCTGTAACTTTGCTTCTGCATCGAGCCAATTTTGTCACTGCTCTCCACCATCTTTTTCAAAAGTCTGAAAAGTCAAAAGTCAACAAAAAGTACACTGGTTTTTTGATGCAGCAACCAACAGGGATATAGCGCCTTCTCAGGTGACGTTAGAGACTTGTACTATTCCCTGCCGCATGACTTGATGTTAACCTGGGTTGAGGATTACATTTTTTGTGTTTCGTTCCGGTGCGGCTTCTGTTTATTGTCTTTTATTTTTGGATTTATGGGGTCTTTACGTATAATCAACATACATCCAATGGGATGGAGTACATCGAAAAACAAGGAGAGTATGTCCAGGTTTATGCATTGCCCCTGTATTGAGCAACCTTGTCATGGCACACTTCAATAGGTCACTTGCTGACAAACCAAAAGACACGAAAGCATGGGCGTCTGGAGGGAAGGGGGCCAAATGCTCCCCCCCCCTTTTCCCGTGCAATTTTAGACTTTTGTTTAGTTTGGCTAGGCTGCTAAAAAGTTGCCCCCTCATAGAAAAAGTTCTGTGGACACCCACGCAAGAGTTTTTATAAGTTTTTTGGTATGCTGATAACTTCTTGGTGTTGCTTTGCCATGCCAAGAAGTTTTTTTTCCTTGATGTGGCACAAACATCGGCAATATTCCAAAAGTGTCTTAGCCCTCTAAGTGCCTCAGCCATTCAGTCTCAAGTTTTTGGACTGGAGCCTTTAGTTCTCCCTGAATCACGTCTGTTGGGTGTACGACCTGTGCTGTCGAATACCGCTTCTTCCATTTAAGTCCGCCCACACAAAATTAGCTAAGCCAGCCATTGCCAGCACCTGTCTGAACGGTGCACCAAAGAAAACATGCAAGCACCTCATGGATCGCAGTTGCAAGCTGCAAGTGCAACCCCTAAGGTTTGCAGGTTATTTTCTGAACTTGATTGTGGCGGTGGTCGACATGATTTGGATAAAGCAAAGAAAGGTTGGTGTTGGACCAAATAACAAACATTATCAGGTGACCCACCAACCTAGGGTGGTGGCGGCTGTTTCTTACATTCGCTGCATTTCACACAGTCTTACAAGAAACTGCTGCAAGGTGCTGATGTTAGTCATGTCTGTGTGTGAAAACTGTTCAGGGTAATTGCTGATTCATGTACAGTTTCAAGATAACAGAAAAAAGTAAGGTGTTTAACATGAAAATGAGTATGCAGACTACATTGAAGAAATCGTGTATGAGCTGCAGCTGTCACGTGGCCAAACAAATTAATGACCTAATCAATGCCTTCATGAACATGCAAGTGGAGTAGAAAGTGGCACAGATTGGAAATTGGCCATCTATTGCAACAATTGCGAGTGCACGTTGTTCAGTCACGGGCATGTTACCAGTAAAAAGTAAGTCTTACAGTCACAGTTACCTGAGCCAAAAAAGTGACTCAGTTACAGTTTCCAAAAGTAACTTAGTTTTAGTTACCATGAAAAAGTATGGTTGTTGCTTTTCTGTTACTGTATAAATTCAAGTAATTGATCACCATCCAAATGAGTTTATTTATATGCCCCGCCACGGTGGGGCAGTGGCTAAGGCGTTTTGCTGCTGAGCCCTAGGATGCAGGTTTGATTCCTGGCCGCGGCGGCCGCTTTTATAATGGAGGCGAGAAGTAAAGATGCCCATGTCTTTGAAATTTCGGCACGCATTAAAGATCCCTGGGTGGCCAAAATTAATCCTGAGCCTTCCACTACAACCTGCCTCATCCTTTGTTCAGTATCGATGCGTTAAACCTCACAATTAATTGATCACTCAATCAATCAATCATCCAATCAATCAATAAGTTTATTTATAGAAATGTAGGAAGGAATGCGGATAGTCAAAATTGCAAGTGGTAAAACCCCAGACGAAAAGAACATAAAAGGTGGCACACTCAAGCCCATTGCCACACCAACAATCGTCGTGTATGCCTCATTTTGTTGCATCACCTCTTAAAGACTGTAGTCGTCCTTGAAGTAACAGAAAACCCGTGCAAAACCATGACACACACGAAGGCAACAAACAGACGCAGCACTGATACTGCTTGTTACCTTCTTCTTGTGTTTCGTCGTTTTGCTTTGTTTGTTTTCTGTTTATGTTTCCTGTTTTGCATTGTTTGTTTTCTGTTAATGATGTAAGAAACCACCTATTCTTTCATTTTAGCAAGTCTTTCTCGGGATACTCAAATGCGAAAATTTCGGACAGCCTGTCTGTCTGTCTTTCTGTCCCTCGATCAAGCGGCCTGGACAAAACTTCAAAGAATTCTTCAGCGAGACATTTGAATGAGCGAAACACTTCCAAAGTACCAAATCTTGGTGGCAATGTTCTCACTTGTCAATGTTGTTGGGCAAAAAGAAATCTTCAGGCATATTTGAAACAAAACATGAATACATAAATATTTGCAGTGTTATTTTAAATAAAAATACATCCATGCTTGATTTTGCGATAGAGAATAAATATGCCATCAAAAATAGTTCCACCAATAAATTCAAAAAGAACTTGGAGCCCCCCAACAGTAACAAAAAGTCCAACTGTAGAAAAATGTTTCAGTAGATGAAGCGTTAGCAGTGGGACACGGCAATATTGAATTGACTGGTGCAAACCGCTACCATGGTTATCGTGGGAGAGAAAGAGCATGAGAGGTGGGGGAAAGAGAAGTGTGTCATTTAAATGGCAGGTGCGATAGAAGACCATGGACTTTCGACGACATTTGAAGCGATGTGAGCAGATATGTGGCCAAATTTATGTTGATGCACCCTCTGTTTCGGGGAATTCATATGCAAAAATTATTGTAACTTAGGGTGAGTTGTTTCTCAAATTGGCATCCAAGAGCTTTCCTCTTTTCAGGGTGTAATTGCCAGTTTTTTTTATTTTCCTTGTTTCCGCTAAACTCGACGAAGGAAAAGTTATCAGAAATCATCCTAAAGGCCGACCTTTGACCTTGGTCTTCGGCAGGGAAGGTCATGCTACCTTCCATGCTACCATATTGAAAAGAAGAAAGTCCCTAAAAGCAGAAAGCACAAATTGTTTGTTGGCATTTAAAGATAGTTGCTGTTTGAAAATATCGTTAAGGAACTGGTTACTGGTAACGCATTACTGGTTACTAGTTACTGCCCAAAACTGACATCGTTGTATGATGAATGCATTGCTGTGTTCTGCGACCCCGATCAATGCGGACGGGAGATGGCTGAAGCAGCAGGGTGAGGGCAACAATTGTGCCAGCATGACCTCCGGACCTTTGACCGCAAATGAGCTGGCCTTCTTGGGGGCGGGCATGACCTACATGGATGAGGAACTATTGTACACTGCGCAGTTGCATTGGTTAATCTTGTGTTAGTGTTATTAACGTTGTATGCAGTAAAAGCTCTTTAATATGAGCTTCGGGGGGAAGATGTCTCAGTTGCAATAAACGAAAGTTCAAACGAATGAAAGGGAAGAAAAACACCAGTACACTGCCGTTGACATGTGGCAAGGCATGTTAACAATTTGATGAATGAAAAAGTCTGGAATTGCAGTCTGCCTTCTGTTGTAGAACATTCGCCAATTCGAACATTCGATACATTCGCCAATGAGCGAATGTATCAAAAGGCCTCCTTTATACCTTTTTCAAATTAGATAAAGAGACTGGCAGCATTAAATTCTGTCTTTATTTTTGAGCGGGTATCCACACTGGTGCATCCTCCTCCTCCTCCTCCTCCTCCTCCTCCTCCTCCTCGTAGTCATCATCATCGTCACCACAGCAGTCGACAGGTTCTGTGCTTCTGACCTGAGAAATCATGTCCTCACCACACCACACACCACTGCACTCGCATCCACGCTGCCGTAGTCCACACAGAATAAGTTTTCCAAACCGTACTTGGGGGTTTTTAGATTGTTTTGCCCTGATTTTAGCTTCTCCTTCAGTTCTTCTCTCATTCCAGAGGAGTCACATCTGCAGCTGGCACATTTCTCTAACCGCGTGCCAGGCACCGAGCCACCGGAGTGCTGGCGCGTAGTTCAAATTATCCTTAGCAGAGCCCAAAGGTGTTTGAATAAACAGGCATTTTTGTACATAAGCTTCTATGAAGCTCAGCTGCTCCAAGTCGCCGAGCTTGAATTGTTCATAAATTTGAATGATTGAATTTCTTTCCAAATATTATGCCAGGTTGGCCAGGTTATTGTCCTGGTTTTGCCTTGGAAAGCCTTCAGTGTATGATTACACCCATCTAGTTTAGCCTCTACTGGACCAGGTAGCACTGTAGGCCTGGGGGACATGTAAATACTATTATGTGTGCTCAACAATGTGAACTGGAGATACGCCCCTGTGAGACCAGAGGAAAACTGGAAGTTTTTTATGTGGGCCAAAAGTGCACGCTTTCAAGATAACTTTCGTTTCTCGACAGTCTAAGTAACCAAAAAACACTGCCTGATATAAATGCAGTGCTAAAACTGATGGGTTGCTTGATTTCACTGCCATATACTGGATGGAGGGATGGAAATGGTCTTTCTTTTCTTTTTCTTAGTGCAGAGACATGCTGGCACCACAATAGGGCTCAATCAATAATATAGTCACACTAGGAAGCTTGTGGTGACAGACATTCGGAATAACAGCACCTTCGGCTTTTGTGTGAACGCTAACGTCTTAGGTGTTTAAATCTTAAGTTACCGGTAGCAGAGGTGTGTTGAGGTGGCTGAAACTGCTCTTTAAAGTCATGCCTGCACACAAAGTCATGTTGTACTTTATGTACGCAGCAAATATCATCTGCCTAGGCAGAGGCTGAAACTGTTTTGGGGAGCACTTTAGCAAGACGTTTAAGGCCCATAGTGAATAGTGTAGGGCTGAGGACTCCTCCTTGCGGCACACCACAAGTTTCAGGATGGCCTGGTGTTTCACCGTCAAGTGTGATCACGAAAACACCTGGCCTGGGAGATACTAACTTGCTATCCACAAGTGTAGCTGGCCTCCAATGCCATGAGCACCCAAAATGGCATCGTGGAGCACGTCAAGTGCTTCGGCAGCTGCAGAGGTGCCCTGTGGTTGCTGTGGCTGCGCAGGTACCCGCGGGTGTTCTCAGTGGGCACACTGGGAATCCGCACCTACTCGCTGCCCCACATGGAGGTGACCAACCAGTGGGCGTACGGAGACTTCCTGCGCATCCAGCCGGCAGCGGGGGCCTCCTGCCTCGAGTTCACCATCACCTTCCGTAAGGGCCGCAAGGGCGAGAACAGCATGCGCTTCCTCTCCGAGCACCGCGCCGACATCATCACCCGCGCCCTCGTGAGTACGCACGCCCCTCGGTGTCTTCTCTTGGAAGCTGGCGGCAGGGCTGTCCCTGCAAACTGGGCTGGGCCCGACCGTGGGTGCAAACTAGGCAGGGCAAAGTGAATCGCAATGATTATTGGTCTATTCGAGCCTGTTGCACAGCCGGAAGGGCCCCGAGATTACTGTGTGTCAAGGTGCACCATATGCTGCTAGGTTTGCACGCGCATTAACACTCTGGAGGCAAAAGTCGATTACCATTTATTGACCACGGGAGGCAGGAATGTGGCTTCCTTCCTCTGAAATTCTGAAATTTGCAGAAATTCAGAGAATTGTCTACTAACCGGTGTGTCAAACCGAAAAAAATACCGGTTCGGTTACGGTTCTGGTTCAGGCGAATTCATTTCATTCTGGTTCAGTTCCAGTTCGACAAAATCACGTACTGAACCGGTTTGCAAACCGGTTCACGAGCTTGAACTGGTTTGCAAACCGGTTCGATGAGTTGAATTATCACTGAAAATTAGAAAAAACATTTAGTAGTTTAAAATGACAGTCAAATCAAAATACAAACAAAAATTCAAAATGCTGCTGTTCCCCAAGGGCAGTGGCGCAGTTGCAAAGCAAACTTTAAACAATTGCCAGATATTAGAAAAACAGATGTATTGGTGACGATTTACCACCTACTTTCTCGCCCAGACTTTATGTTGTCCTAGCGACTATTCATAAAGCCACCGCTAAGTGATATGACGGGGGTATATATTTTCTGCCCTTTCCTTTTTTGTTGAAATCGTAATGATCGCTATGGAATCGCCCATCACGCTAACCTTGAAGCCTTAAATTTTGGCCTGCGTACTGGCATGTTCAAATACCAGCGCTTAATACCAATGACGCACATTTTTTATATTTGTAACAAAACAGAAAAATCCTACAACAGGCACATAAATACTACCAATGAATTAGATTATTTGGTCACCCTCAATAATTTGTTAGCTGTGACCTTATCGAATGTGTTAGCCACACTTTTGTTAAAAGTAAGCTTTAGTTAACGCTCAGTCACTACATTATTGCTCTGACCACTGCAATTCCCTTTGCGAGAGCTATACCGGATGTGTGCATTACAATCAGTATGTCATCGTACCGCCTGACCCCCAGCCAACGTTCCGTGTGGTACATTGTGGAATCTTATAACAGATTATGCTGTTACAAAATGAAAGGGAAATTTGACGCGCGGAGCATGAGATGGGACTTTTTTGGGCAGACGCTCTTTAATTCGTCCACAGCAGTACTCCCCTCCGGAACGAGTAGCAGTAGAAGTAATGTAGCGAGTTGGGCAGTCAGTACAAGTGCACCTTCGAAAAAAAAAATGCAGATCTGAAAGAGACAAAACTGCAGAACAAGCAGAAAAGATGATCGCTGGGCGAATGAGACAGTGTGAGGTACCGGCCTGCTTTTCTGCACGTGTCATCTGCTTTATTGCTATTTCTGCTTCCAAGACAATCTCGAGGGCAGCAGTTTCTCGCCAAGGGATTAAGTGCGCACCTTAACAGTTTTCCCTGACATATCTGTTGTTATTTGTATCTATAAAAAACGGAACTTGTACACTGTACTGTCCTCAAAAACTGACCACGTAACTCACTTCCTTCGCATTGATGACACGTTTGGTTGTGAAAGGCAGGGCAAAGAAAAGTATAGATCAATATCCACGTTTTGGTGCTTTTTTTTACTTACTTGGTTTTTCTTACTTTTTGCCTACTATTTTAAAACGTGGTTCACCTTTTCTTTTTTGTTGTTTTCCATGTAAACACATTTTTTTGTTTAAAACTGGCGCATTTCATGCCCCGTGCTATATCTCTGTTCCGAGTCGCAGCTTACGTTGCAGGCCGGCAGACTTATCTTAACCAGCTGGCGATATTAAACGTGGATCAAAATCTCGATACACGGACGTTCTCGATTTCCATCTACTTCAGAAAAACGGTCGTGGGGAAGGGAGATCGAGGCCACTTGTGGTCGTCAGCAGCAAACGGCTTAGCCACTGAACAGCTCCTGCGGTCACACTTGTCAAGTATTAACCATTTGCAGGTGTCGGACCTTTTAAACAAATTCTGAAATGCAAAAAGTTTGCACACATTGGGTGTGGGCTTTCGCTGTTGTGCAGTGGAGCACTCCTGCAGCCTGATTGCTCCAATAAAGCCGCAGCTAGGGAAGGGCAAAGTCGTTTTATATCCCCTGCAAGCTGCCGAGAATGACATTTCATTTGGTGAGCTTGCACTACGCTCGCGCTTCCAGCAGCAACAGGCCATTGCTACATTGGTGCTCATTCATTTCCCCTGTTGTTACATAGAGCATAATAGTGTTCAATTGTCTGGAGGGGAAAGTGCGCGAGCGGGTACGAAGTTGATGGTACGTGAAAGAAAAAAAAGGCCTGAATTGCATTGACTGTGCAGTATCAACAACGGAGGGTCGAACCGTTTCGGCATGAACCGGTAACCGGTATTTCTTTTTTTGGTTCAGTTCCGGTTCGGGTACAGCATGCTAAAAAAAACGGTTCGGGTTCGGGTTCAGTTCCGGCAAAAATACCGGTTCAGCTTCGGTTTTCGGTTCGGTTCGGTTCGGTTCCGCTTCGACACCCTGCTACTAACGCATAGCGTTCTTATTCCGCTTGTTGGCATTGTGAGTGCTTTACAGCTGATTTGGCTGTGAGTAGCCAAATATGTCAAGATATTTTATTGTTCAAAGCTTTCTTGTGTTTCTTTTTTGCCAGTGATGTAAATTTACATTAATAAAGCAATAAAGCATTTTTACTTCGCCAATTGCGTATCTTTCCGCGGATACTAGTGCAAGGTTGTTCCATTTGTGATTTTTTATTCGTGTTTTCATTGTTCCTTTTCATTTTTCCGTTGTCCTTGTTTTTCGAGGGCTATGTATCAGACGGTTATTTCTTATTTTGTCGGTTTGTTTGGGTAAACATTTTGTTTCTCTATTGCTTGCATTTTTTTTGTTTCGGGGAATTCTGTTCCACCAATTATCTCCATTTATGCTATTATAACGATTAAGGGGGATACTTCTGCCAGTTATGCATTTTTGTGGAAATTCAGGAATTGGCTCATTTTTACTATTGTTTTATTGAGGGGTCATAAGCGGGCTTGGGGCAAGTGTGGGGGGGGGGGGGGGGGGGTCACAGGGGGGCCTAGCTACACCAGCTGTGAAGCTCCGACTCCCGAGGGGGGAACACCCTTGCACAAATGTGCTGCTCCCCCTTGGGCAGTGGTTGTTGGCCGCTGCGTGTAGGCGCAGCGTCTGCCGGTGATGCAGTGAAATCCTCGCAGGAATTTTGGGAACCACAAGTAATTTCTCACTAACAAAAAAGGGGCACACTGTTCTGGTTATTGGAAAAACACTGGGTGGTGCAGGGAATGTGGCAAACACATTGCAGTGCATCATGTGTCGGTTGAAAATCTTGCCTACAGACGGTAGCACAATGCCCTCATCACATGTGGGCCAAATCTGGGGACGAACAGAGGTGCAGCCTGAGACCGCTGCTCTTCTTTCTTCCGTGCAGGACTTCAAGCACCTGTTTGCCGAGCCGTGCAAGGAGACCGCGGTGAGTGTGCTCCTCTCGTGGAGCCCCATTGGACCCACCGATTCTCCTGGGTTGATTGATTAATTGATTGATTGATTGGTTGGTTGGTTGGTTGGTTGGTTGGTTGGTTGGTTGGTTGATTGATTGATTGATTGATTGATTGATTGATTGATTGAGAGAGAGAGAGAGAGAGAGAGAGAGAAAGAGGGAGAGGGAGAGGGAGAGGGGGGGGGGGGGGGGCAGCTAGTAACCTGGCTGCCAATGGCTGTAGCCATGGGTCTTTGGTACAGTACTCTGTCGCCTGCCTGTACAGCCTAACCTCGACCAGGGCGCATGCGTTCTCTTTCCTCCTGTCCCCTGGTGACCCTGTCCTGGTGCTGGTGTGTGCAGCGGTACCCTGCGCGCAAGCTGCGCTGGGGCCAGGAGGAGGTTCCCGTGGAGCTGGAGCTGGGATGCCAGGGGATCAGTGCCCAGGACGCACGCACGGGGCGCCTCTTGGGCATGTACCCCTACCGGGACCTGCGGGGCATGGCTGCCCTCGTGGATGCCCCAGGCCTCGTGCTAGTCACGGGAAACGACCGCCTGGTGAGCAGGGCCATCGGCCTGGCACATCGTTTCGTTCCATTCCTATTATTTCCCATTCCATCATGATAGTTCAAAAAAACTGCTCGGACCCATAGCCAAAGGCTGGTAGCATAGGGTCCAATGTTGCGATACAACGCATTGTAACAGGATACGTGCAGAATACAAGATGTGAAAAACATTGCGAATATAGAAAAGAAGGTTGGGACACTGTACAAACACACATGCTCACACACTCAAACGTGGGCAGGATAGCAGAAATTGCAATTTTTATACACAGACAAAAGAAAGGCAGTGAATGATAACAACTATGCTGTATACTTTCGCTGGATGTAGGGATATTGGTAGAGAAGAGTTTAACAATTCTGTTATTGTTTTGGGGGTGAGTGCTAGTTGGGGAGATTAATTACAGAAGGCAAGGAAATGATTCTTTATTTTTAGGGGAAAGTTAACAGCTGATTTTATGTCCGGGGGCAAACTGTTCCAGATTTTGGTACAGATGAACTGTAGTCGTCGTTCGCCATATACGTTATTGGTGGGAGGTAGGTTGAAGTTACCAGGAACGAAATTTCTGGTAGGCCAGGATGAGGAGCACAGAATGGACGAAAGAACAGGGTGGATATTGCTTGTATTCACTGGCAAGGTGCGCATGCAGGCAACCGTGTGAGTGCGTCGTCACTCGTTGCATCGGGCTCCGCGCGATGTCCATGCCAAGCAGATGACTGTGTTGCACGTTAACAAACTCTACCCACCGAACTCAAAGTAATGCCTCGAGTTCAACGTGAGTGCGATTGACAACATCTCTGTTGTCACCACCGTTCAGAATCGGGTTGAAACGGAGCAGACGACTCAGGCTGGCGTTTTTTTTCTTTGGCGTGTGGGTGCAGTAACCCAAGCAGCGCCATGTACGTGGCGCATCGGCCATGTCTGTGGCCGTTTCCAGTGTTGCCAAGCGAAAAAACTGACAGCTAAACTTTTCAACAGATACCACCTTTACCTTACGATATGATTAATGGCAATGGCCTCTGGGGCACCGTGCTGCAAGTACCTTCAACTGGGGATACATGCCGTCTGGGCTGTTTGGGGGGCAAAGGAAGAGAAAACGCGTGTAGAAACAGCGTCCTAGAGTGGCCCTCGATTGGGTGGGAGAGCGTGACCTTTTTTTGAGCAGCAGCAGCGGCCCCCCACCCCACCCCTTCTCCTCCTCCCTCTGCCCAGCACGTGTTCCTGGTGGAGCGGCGGGAGGAGTTGATGAAGCGGGCCGTGGACTGGGCCAGCCAGCACGTAGGCGTGCAGCTGGCCTTCCGGGAGCCCCTGAGCCGGGCAGCCGCCCACGAGGCCCGCCTGGGTGCACGCTACAGGTCAGTGCGGGGGAGTGGGAGGCCACCTCTTCCATCTTCTTCGAGTGTCGGAGGGAGGGAAGGGGGGAGAAGACGGGGAGGACGCTTTGTCCGTGATTGCGGGTTGCACATCAGCCGCAGTGAGGTGTGTGTGCAGGCCGGTATCATTTTCTCAATCGGCAGGGCATGCTGCCGCTTGATGCATTCAGGCTGCAAGAATTGGGAATTGTAAATCTATGGCAAATCAAACAATTCTTGCGTGCAAAAAACACCTAGAATATGAACTGTACTTTCCACTGCATGTGGCACACGTACTCCCTACTTCACGCTAGGGTTATTTTGACGTCAAAAAGGGCAAAACACGTTGATTCAGTCATGTGCAAGTTTATGAGCATCTGGAAACACATCATAATAATGAACAATGAAAGCAGAAGTGGCCTTTTTTGCTCGGAATTTCAGTATTGTTTTCCCTTGCCAGGTTAAAGTGACAGTGATTGATGGCAGTTGAACTAACGTTGCATGGTGTCTCATTAAATTTGTGTGCTGTTGTGCTGCCGAGCACAAGGATGCAGGTTCAATTCCCAGCCACAGTGGCTGCTTTTCTGATGGAGGCGAAAAGCAAAAGCGCCTGTGTGTAGGAGATTTCGGCGCAAGTTAGAGATTTCCAGTTGGTCAAAATTAATACAGAGCCCTCCACTACGGCGCGCCTCATCGTATGCATTGCGTCGGCGTATTAAACCCTACAATTAATCAAAAATTGTGTACAGCATGTCTTCTGGGGTATTCAGTACACCTGATTTGATGTCGATGCTCCTCAATTCTTCCGACATAGTTTTTGTTTTGCTTTTGCAATGATTGAGTGGCCCTGTGGGCCAACTAGGCTGCTGTAAGTCTAGGAGCATTCATGGTGGTTGAAATCCGATGGCAAGCCTCCGTCAGCATCTTCCGGGGGCGTGGAAGTGGATTTCTGTTCAAGCCATCGACTTCTGTTAGTGGAGTTTGTGGCAGTCCGTTCATGTGGGCATTATCTGCTGTACGGTCTGCTTGTTGCTAGCCCTGGCTTCATACTGTTCTAGCTTTGTTAGCTGGAGGAAATTGTGTTCTTCCTTCCACAGGAGCTGTGTTTCTTTTTGAATGCACATTTGTTTTCTCTACCTGCACCTGGCAAACGTAGCTGTGTGAGGCAAATCGTTGCTTACTGTTCACGTGCTTTGACGCCTTGAGGTGGTGAGTGGCGTTGCCACGAGCAAGTGCTCTGGGCCAGCTGCCACTGGCCACTTTTTGCCGGTGTAGGGTGAGGCAGCCAGCAGTGGGCCTCTGATCCCCCGTTCTCCCCTGCTTGCAGCACGGACGAGGCGCTGACCTCCCTGTGCGAGTTTGTGGTGCACAAGATATCGCCGCGCCACGAGGTGAGGCTGCCCACCCTGCAGAGGGCCCACCCTGTTGCGGGGCCCCTTTGCTGACCCCCTCCCCCTCGTAGGAGCCCGTGCGGCGCCTGCTGTGCCTCACGGAGAGCTGCCTGCTGGAGCGGGACCCGGCCACTTACACCGTGGTGACGCTCAGGCCCCTGGCTGACGTGAGTGGCCCCTCTGTCCTGGGAGGTGGGGCTTTTAGGGGCGAAGCCCCTGAGGGGCTGGGGCTGTTGGCGTCTCCTGTCGTCGTCGTCGTTGTTGTAATTGTCGCCGTCTTGACAATTAAAATTGTCGTCATAATTCATGTAGTCACAGTACTAAAACACTGGGACACTCGTTTATGCCTCACGCGGGAGAGCTTCGTGCTTCAAAGGCGCGAGACTTTTACAGCAAAGCTGTATACCTCTGCCCCTAACGGTTTCATCTCTGTCGACAAAAATGCCAAGGCGCCAAGAATACACTTATACACTGCATGCTTCACTCCTCCTCAGGTTTCACGTTACTGGAGATGGCCCGGGATTTTTTTTTTTGCGGCACCCAGCGACCTAGTGGGGGCAGAACCGGTACCCTGCACAGCAAACCCAGGGCCAGAAGGAGGGGATTTGCCTTGTGCAATTTGCCACGCTCAGAGCCTGATCGTAACAAGGTGCGCACTGGTGGGTTCGTTTGAGGGTGGGGCTGCACATCCTATCATGTACTGCACACATTGGGAATATCATGGGAGGCAGCGGGGGCTCATGACAGGACATCTGCTCGGTCACCACACGGGCGACACCCCTCCTACATGCAACTGTGAGGTGGTCACAATGCTGCTTCAGTGGGCAGCATGCCAAATTTGCGTACTGGCTTTGAGGCGGCTAAGAGCCACAGGGTCCATCCCCACCACAAACCCAACTTGTTTATGCAAAAGTTGAACTTGCACATAATGCCCTGCAACATGTCTGAATAATTTGCAGCGCTTGTGGAGCAAGCATGCCTCTGTACTGGGGAACCACAATTTGCTTGGCAAACTAAGCTTTGGGAAGGGTCTCGACAGTTTATGGAACACTGTCTCGTAGACTTATAGAACGTCGTTTAACCCTTTCACTGTCAGGTGTTTCTGGCTGTGACACACCCCCAGTGTCGGCTTGGTTTCCAGAACATCAAGGAAGAAGCATAGATTTATTTGACTATGATAGCATCCGGAATGTAATGCGTCGAAAGGAAAGAGTGTGGTTGAGAAATAGCCTGACTTCCAGGTATTTTCAGTTTGCCGTGCCCGCTTCTGGGACGACGACCCCACGGTTTCAGGGGGGACACTGCTCTTAAAAAAACTTATTTAATTTTTGAGTAAACTCTGTGAAACTTGTCAGACTTGTTGCTTTTCCTCCGCTGATTTCAAATATGGCATTATTTTTTTTGTTGGTCAATTAGGTCCCGAGATAATTAGAGGTAATTAACCATTTTTGAAGGAACAATAGACAAAACTGTGTTGGTCAGAAAACTGTAATCTTTACATTTTCCAACACTATGAACCCTGGTGAGTGCAATAAGACAATCAGTTTTTTTATGCGTCGCTTGGAACTAATTTTACAGCTCATTAAACCTTGGTGGCAACACTGGCAAGGAGCCATTTTGAGTGCCAACTTCAAACACTGAAGTTTAATGAGCTGTAAAATTAGTTCCAAGCGACGCATAAAAAAACCGATTGTCTTATTGCACTCACCAGGGTTCATAGTGTTGGAAAATGTAAAGATTACAGTTTTCTGACCAACACAGTTTTGTCTATTGTTCCTCCAAAAATGGTTAATTACCTCTAATTATCTTGGCACCTAATTGACCAACAAAAAAAAATAATGCCATATTTGAAATCAGTGGGGGAAAAGCAGCAAGACTGACAAGTTTCACAGAGTTTACTTAAAAATTAAAAGAAATAGTTTTAAGAGGGGTGTCCCCCCTTCAACATCAGACTCTGACGGTGTGGAATTCACACCCTTTCCTCGTATGAAAAACTCTCAGAATGCAAATTCGGCTTGGCTCGTATTCGGATCGAAACTGGAAGAACCATTGCTCCTGTCTGCAGTCAAAGGCTCTACATGGCCAGCCATCCAAAAGTAACTGCCCGCGTGGAGGGAGCGCTTTCAGCAGCCCACACAATGCACACAAATGACATGTTGCGAAATCATGGTGGCAGGTAGAGATACAAAGGGGATACAATGTTGGTACAACAACCTCGTTTCCTGCTGACTGTGGCAAGTGAGGGCGCAGCGAGCCTGCGAAAGCCGCAATCGAGTCATGTTTTGGTCTATTGGAGGGGCAACGGTGCGCTGGGTTTCCCTGGCACGCTGTAGCAGACGCACCAACAGAAAAAAAAAAACCTAGAAACTCCTTGCGGATGGCACAACAACCTTTACTTCCGTAATAGCATGTGTGCCGCATGGTCACTCATCCCGACAGAGTACAGTGTGCGGAGCGACCAAGCGCCCCAGTAACGAAAGGTGGGCATGGTCGTTCCGTACTCTTCAGTATACCGTCGTGAGAGCTAGCGAGTGAAAATACATGGTACTAGAAAGATTCGACCGATGTTGCGAACAGTGCGCCCGCTTTGCGCTATGGCACGAATTTTACCACGCACAATGAAGAATGTAGCAGTACGTCAGTGACACTTCGGAAGGGAAATGCGAAAACGTACCGGTACGTCAGTGACAGCGAAAGGGTTAAACGGGAACGTCTCATGGCCCAATGCGACCTGCCTGCTGCCCTCCGTGTTTGAGTGGTGTGGGCTGTTGTGTTAGACAGTAAGATGCCTACAACGTGGGAGGGAAACGGGCAGTCAAATGTTTTTCCTCTAGAATGAAGCTCCAGCCCTTCAAAGTTTCATTCAGCTAATTTGCTAGGAAGTAAGGTCAATTGCAAATTAGAAACGTGTTTTGTTTCGTGCACTCCTTGGACTGCAGCCAGCTTTGCTGGTCATCCTTCTTCACAGATTGCAAGGGCACTGAAGTTTTTATTTATAGTAGTTTTAAAGAAATAGATTCACTCTATGCTGTAAAAATTTTCTTAATGATCAAAATTTGTCTCCGCAAATTACATTGTCAATTGTGCAGGTTGCTCTCTTATCTGGGTATCCTATTTGGTGTATTCCTTCTTTTAAGTAGCCCGCCCATGGGAAAAGCAGCGATTTTGGGTAGCCCAGCGAACAATTTTTTCCCGTAAGAAAAAGTATGACACATATAAGTGCATGGTATTGAATTTAAGAAAAGTAAATTTCCTTTGCAGTGGTAATGGTTTCAAACGAATTTTTATTTAAAAAAGAAAAAGAAAAAAAAAAGCTGCATGGAAAAGTTTTGGGACAAAGACAAAAAAATAAGCAAAAACCTCGGTCTTGTTCCACACCGAAAAAACACAAAAAATTCAAGATATACAATTTGTACATATACTATCAGTGCAAAACTCCTGCAAGTATCGAATGCCTAACTGTAAAATTTATTGCATTACGAAAAGAAGGTAAGCATAATGGGTTTCGTGCCACTGTGCAAAGCAGTTCCTCGAAACATAGGTTGGCCACACATGCATTGCAGAAAACATTGGTTTTCTGCGCCACTCTTTTTTATTCGTAGCACTATTCACAGTTTCAATAATTTTGCATTTTCTGGGGCTTGTGTTGAGCAGGGGTGCCAGGTTCTGGGCCAGTTTGGCGCACTGTCACTTTCAGTGCTGAAATGTCATGAATCTGGTGACGAGGATATGTACTCTGAGTCAGCGGTGCTAATGTCATCCAAAAAGTCGCAAGTAGAATCCTCCAAATTGCTAAAAATGTGGCGTTCCCATGGCACCGCAGCATGTGGTGTTGATGCCACCTCCGTATCATCCGAGTGCCTGTCACGTGACACCGGCCACGCTTTTAAAAATTTCGGTGCGCAGAAAAGTAAGAGAGGATGTAAGTGTCTTTACCACTCAGTAGGTGGCGCCAGCTCTCAGAACACATTCAGGGAGTGCCAGATTCGAATGGAAGAACATCAAAATTTAAACTTGAAAGCGCCGATAGCATACTATCGATTTGAATAAGCGTGTGCAGGAAAGTGTTAACTGTAGTTTACCATGGCATTGCAGCATAACTCTAATTTTTTACTCCATGTTCCTTTTGTGGGGAAATACACTAAATATTCCCGGCTGGCTGGAGGGCAGGGAATACCCCGCCCTCCAGCCAGCCGGGAAGTAGGGTGGGCCATCAATGAAGTTATGCTGAAGTTCTTCAATAATACTATGCTGGTGTGATGTGGGCAATAGGAAAAAATAAACGCAATGAGCATTTTATTTTTTCTGATTACACACGTCGCACCAGTGTAACGTCATTGAAGAATTGTGCCGAACTGCAAGAGTTCTCATGTCACCCCAAAATCGCTTGTTTATTTGCTACTTCTAAAGCTCTACCATCACGCATTTTTTTGTGAGGACTTCTTTACGCCACTCCCTGCCACCTTTCTGTGCCGCGATCATCCTTTTAAAATTGAAACCCTTCATGTGCCGCACAGTAAATTGTGTCAGGTCGTTCATACCGCACCCTGTAATTACTGTTATCAGGACAGAGCACTCTTTTTAATGAAGCAAACCGAATACTGTCTTCACGCCCCCTTTAGGGGAAATGAATGACTGAGAATGGCCAGCCTTCGTAAGCAGGAAGATGAGAGTGCTTGGTGGCGTGTGGTGTGAAAAAGGGTGCGTGCCTTGTGGGTTGCGCAGGTGTGCCGCCTGGTGCGGTTCCGGGACCAGGTGCAGCAGTTCTCCATCGAGTACGCCCAGGGAGACGCCCGACGCTACAGCTCCAGCAACCGGTCAGTGGTGGTGCCTCCTCGGCTGCCGCCCAAGCGGCCGCCCAAGCCTTACGGTGTTCTTGCGGGACTGCCTAAAATGCCTGCTCCACCCAAAATGTGGACTGCCAGACTGCAGCAAAGCAGTCACGGGAATTCACACCTGAACAACTCTCACACATCTTTCCAAGAGAGATTTCCCAGTTTTTACGATATGGGAATTCAGGTGCTTCCAGGCAGGCGGGATACTGCTGAGGAGTAACTTAATGAGGTGCTTGATGGTGACTTGACAGAGTTCACATTCAATCTAAGTATCAATAGACTTTTCACTAAGGGTATGCAGGCACTCAGAACTTTCAGACACGGAGTGTGTAATGGGATGTTCAGTTTGAGTTGCAGTGTTTAGAAGCTCTGATTACTTTCAGAGTATTTCAGATTTCAAAAATACAAGTGTATACTTGATGACACTCGGTAAACTTTGTTTTTGTGAGTCGAGAGACAGGGAACTGCCAGGAAAACTTGCATGTAATGTGGGCGCATAGGTAATTCGAGGTGTAATTTGGACCACCCCTTTGAAATTTGGAGCAAATGTGCAAGCACTAGTGTTCAGTTGCAGAATGGAGCAGGGGCGCTTTCTTGGCACTGGCGATATCGAACCCACAGTCTCTGCTCCATTGCAATCCACCACTCTTTGCACCCGATTGCCACCACGGACATCATGGGCAGCTGGAAAGGTGTCCACGAATGCGGCAGCTTCGCTAATTCTCAGTTGACGCGCTCCCTGGTATCCATCTTTGGTGTGCAAACATTTCTCCCCTATAGCCACCACAGAGCCCACTTTGTGGAGGCTATTTACGACTGTGCCTTGCCTATTGTGTGGAGGTCAACCATGAGTTTTCTTCTCAACCAGAGGTTGATTAGAAAGCTTCGCATCAGCTGAGTCCAACCGAGGGTTTGGCCTAGGGCTGAGGGGCAAAGATATGAGGCTGGTAATGTGGTGGGCCAAACAGTTGCCTGACAACAAACTTGCTGGGCGTAATTCTCTATACTCGGGGACAACTTTCCGTGGCAATGGAGTGAAAGCTAGAAGGGGTGTCTTGGGGGAAGAGGGGGGGCGAGCTTTCTGCTTTGTGTTACTGCGCCAAATTACAGTGGAACTCCGATGGTACGTCCCCTGGTTTTACAGCAACCCACTTCTTATGACATAAACTGTGGTCTTGGCGAACTCCACATAGGAACCATGCATTAAAAACCCCGATACTAAAACTCTTGGGTGCACGCGGTCCGCTTCATACGACGGACTCTGGCGGGGATAAACCAGCGTTTCTCTCTTCTTTTACACTGCTTCGTCGCCTCATCCCAACCTTCAATAATTCTTAATCCCCATCCACGCTGCTTGATGTGCAAAGGTCCACAAACGATCTGCTGAACAGACGCAAGCAAGCAGGCGTGTATTGGTGGGCGGGAGTTAACCGTCGACGGCCCCACGTGGCAGCAGAACACCAACACACCAATCGCGAGAAGTCAAAGTCCAAGTGGCCGGTGGACCGCAGATTTGAAGCTCCCATCGGGTTGACGAACGTGGAAACACATCGTACAACGCAACCTTACGGCGATGACCGAACACCCGTTTTCCTCGCCCGCTGAAGTTTCTTCCTTTCGCAGCGCTCTCTTCCCCTCTTGCTTTTCAGTGTCTTTGAAAGCTGCATTATCGCTTGGTTGCTTTCTTTCTGCTGCCTGATACTATCCTTCATTTCATTGGGCTTGGCAGTTTCGCAGTCTCGCCTTTTTCCCTCTCAATTCGCTTGGCTGTGTCAGTCCAACATGGGTCAACCTTCTATCTCACGCGCGCGCGAGGTGGGGCTTGGTGGACCAGTGCCTGACAGCGTGGGGTTTGCGTGGCGTGCGGTGCATGGCTGGCGGGCTAGCAAAGAAGCCATGAAGGGAAGGGGGCACAAAATAGGCGTTTTTTTTTTTTTTAGAAACTTGGGATTTTAGCTAAAGGTTTACACATTATGTGAGAACGCACTGAATATAGTACAGTGGAATCTCGGTGATACGAATTCGGTTGATACGAATTTTCAAAATTCCCCGGCGAAAATGCATTGTATGCAATGTAAAAAAATTCGGATGATCCGTACGCATTTATCACTCCTGTGCGGGAGATACGAACACGCGAGCCGCGAGCAGACGACTGCGGCGTGGACGGGAGGCGGGAGTGTTGGTGCAGCCGTGCGGCCTTGGTTGCATGCGGGCACAAAAGCATTAGTCCTCCCCCGCTGACGGTAATCCTCCTCGTGGGTGTTCCGAACAGAACGTTTCGCCCTCTCGACGCCTGGTCTTTCTCCCTCCCTTCTTTTATATCCCGCTACAATCTCTTCTCTCTATACCTTTCGTTTCCGCTGGCTGCAGCTCGGGTGCCTGTAGCGTCCATTTTTGTATTACACTTTTTTTAATAAACCACGGCAATCAAGCGTTCCCACATTTCTGACGGTGAATACCTTCGCCATTTTGCCTTCTCCACAACCCTCGCTTCCGAGGTCTTGCCCCGCACTCTAGTTACCCTGTTGTCGCCTTGCCGTGTTGCCTGCGCCACTTGCTTGTTGATTATGTTGAAGTGTGAACCGTGTGGAGCGTTTTCTGCTCACGAAAACGCGCCGCCACGAAATACCACCCGCATTCTGCGCACGGCGCGGCAAGCGGCGGCAACATGGCGGCGTCACCGGCCGCGAAGTGGTGCGGGTAGCTCGACCGACCGCTTCTGCTTGTACAGTAAAGGAGCTGATAATGTGGGTGAAAACGACACTATAAAGCATCGTCTGCGCGGGTAGGAAAAGCGCCAATGAAATACAGTTGAACCTCGTTATAAGAGACACTGATGTAAGAGACAAATGGGTATAAGAGACACTATTCACCCACATGGTTGGCTGCCCTATCTTTCCCATTAAATCGACCTCTTTTATAACAGACATCGAATGTAGAAGATTGGTTATAAGGGACAAGTCATCCTTGAAGTTTAATCAATAATCTCGCTTGTAACAGACATTTTAACTTCAGATGCAGTGCCACCAGTCACTAATTGCAGTTGCTTCCTGTGGAAACACAGGTGGACGACAGACGCCTGCAGTCGCTATTTATTATAACTTCAGCAAACACACAGTAGTTCAGTCAGCTATGAAATGACGATGAGAAGCCCTGCCAGTGGAAATGCAACTGACTGAAGTGGTTGAAGCTTACTGCCATCCATTGAATGGAGCACGATCGCACATGCGGGCTCTCCCACTCGTGTAGCTCCAAATCAAGAGGCATCGCAGATGTTGAGTCCTGCAAGCGTAATGAATAGCCTGAGCACACAGCGGAAGAAGCTGTGCGCTCTGGCTATTCATCAGGCTTGTGAACTCAACATCTACGATTCATCTTCCACAAACAAGGAAAGGAAAAAAAGCTTGTGGAATCGGTTGTAAAAAACAGTTAAATACAGTCGTGAAGCAAACAAACTTTCATAGATTTTTGGGCCAAGCATACATTAGAATGAATCTTTTGCAACATGCTGTAGCGTTCCTTTGAGCTTATTTTAGTCATACGGTGCCCACATTGAACTAGGGTCTGATTAGTAAGTGAAAACATGGTTCCCTGCTTATAAGAGACATCTCGTATAAGAGACAGAAACTGCTCCCCGGTACGTGTCTCTTATAAAGGGGTTCAACTGTATCCGCAACCGCGGTAAGCCTAAACATCTCCCGCGGGGCCAACGGGCTGTCCGGAGCATTTTCAAACTGCCGCCATGAAGAGCGCGCCTCGCCTCAATGCATTGACGCAAGTCGGCAGGCTACTCCCACTTTTCTGAGCGAGGTAGATTCTGTCGCGGTAGCGAAATCGTCAACGCGGGCGTGAAAATAACGCGCGCACAACGCCGACGCACACAAATCACATGCGGTTCATGTGCGCACATCGCGTCGACGATGAGCACGTGTTCTTTTGACTCCCACGTTGACGATTCGGGCCGGCACCCCGGCACCAGCCTCTACCTCGGTTGCCGCGAATGGCAGTGGGAAGAGCCTCACGACTTCCGCCAATGGAGAGACGTGTGCCTCATGGCGGCAATATTGAAGCGTTCGCAGCAGCTGGCTGAGCCACCTCCGCGGCAGATATTTAGCGCGGACGGCATTTTATAGTGAGGTTTTCTCCCACACTGTGAGCTCCTTTCCCGCATGAGCAATTTAGTTTACACCTTGAGCTGCGTTTTAACAAAAGGATACAAGCGGTCGCTGAAGCTATCTGCACCTCTTCACGGCAGGAACCGCCGCCTGTCACATGCACGGCACTATTCCATTTTTTCTTGTTTTCTGATGATACGAATTTTTGGGTGATACGAATATTTTTGCTGCCCCTTGAGATTCGTAGGACCGAGATTCCACTGTAGTTTAAATACGTTCTTAACCCACCTATTGTGTGAGACCGTCTACTAGGCCGGCATTTACCCAAACCCCGGTCATGCGGCTCTTTTGCAAGGTCCTTTGAAAGTCATATTATCAGGGTTCCACTGTAGTTCCCAATAAACTGATTTTGGTTTCAGTTTCGGCGTGACAAATACGCCTTTGCTACGGTTCATCTCATTGTATAAGCTCCGTGGTTGAGTGCGCTGAACTACAATCACCGAGCATTCAGGCATATTGGCGCGTCCTTCCCTACGTTTCAATTGTTTCTCAACACAAGCCAACGCTTTTGCTGGAGAATTCGGACCGACTTAATAAATTACAGCATGGATGATACCGTCCAACTCTGTATTATTCAGAAATGACGTGAATTTTGTGAGCGCTGCAGTTTTGAGGGCATGCACTGACACGTACATTTTTCTTGGGCTGAAACTGGCCCGCACCGCGGACGTGTGTAGCATGCTTAAATAGTGCAGGCACGGAATAACGAAAGATCAGCATGCACGCACTACGGTGCGAAGTCGGATCCCATTTGGATCGCATTGTGTGTTGGGGGGTGGTACTATTGTACTGTTGCACTCTTGTCTTTCCATAACTCGAGGTGGTTTTGCAGTCGCCAAACGAAGCCGGTTTACCCTTTGGGGACTTCAGGGTATCACTCAGGGTACAGGATGGGGCAACACTCGCTTACGCCGGCAAGCTGGCTAACTGAACAAAATGTGGAAGTGATCGGGAGTCCCGGTTGCGCCATTCTCATATACCTACGTTGCAGCCAACTTGCGTCATTTGTTTCGGCGTTCTCAAGCTTCTTGAAAATCTTACGCGCGAGTGAATTGGTGACCTACTGTAGGAAAGGAGGCATCTGTCAAGTAGGACGGCATGTTTTTTTTCTAAGGAGAACCTAAGTGATGCCAGTGGCGAACGCTGCAACCGAAAAAAGCTAAAAATCTAAAAAGTAATGCTCTCTGTTTCACATATTCAAGGGTAAAAAATAAGAACTGCATATTTTTGCTTGGTCCTGTGGCTGCTCTTCACATGAAGGCAAAAAGTGAAAACGCCTGTGTGTGGAAATTTTAGTGCACATTAAAGATCCCCGGTAGGTGGTTGAAATTAAAGCCGGAGCCCTCCACTATGGTACACTTCATAGACCAGGTGTAGATTCGGCGTGTTGAACTCTACAATCATCATCAGCACTCTGCCGTGCAAATTGCCAGTTTGCTCCCAAAATTCCGGAAATGCTTTTCTGGCACTCTTATAGCGCTTTCCATTGGGCGAACAGGAGCACTTCTAACTGCACTCAAAGTGCTCTCGCAAGGTCTGGCGTCTTCCAGTGGTCGGGCAGGAGCAGGGGTGTTGTGTTTCATTGGTCGAGGAGGAGCTTTTTTTTGGCGCCGAGAACAGCCGAGAGCAGTTCTCAATACTCCGTCGCCAGTGGCGGAGTAACAGGGAACGCTGAGGAAGTCGCATGACCTCTTTTACATCACTTCTGGTTTTATCCCCGGGGTGGCGGGGGAAAAATGGCGGAATCCAGCAGCCACGATAGTCGTTCAGTGCGTATGGCAGCAGCTAAGCTCCGCCGTCTGAACGAGGAATTGCTGCTACTTTAACACTCGTCGCCTACTTTATCATTCGTCGCCGTGAGGAAGGCAGACACAAAACCACTGGCACGTATCTGGCAAAACTGGCGCGGAATAACTGCGTGCGGACAACGCGAGCGCGCGAAATGCTCCGGGAAGCAAGCGCGGGGAAAGTTTGGTCACATGACCCTTAACATCACGACCTCCCTCTCTTTTATC
Source organism: Haemaphysalis longicornis (assembly GCF_048455015.1). Lineage (NCBI taxonomy): Eukaryota > Metazoa > Arthropoda > Arachnida > Ixodida > Ixodidae > Haemaphysalis > Haemaphysalis longicornis. The sequence continues at coordinate 144,039,999 of NW_027526460.1, read as the reverse complement.
TGCTCCCGGAGCAGCGCGAATGTTTCATTTGCGGAACGAAAGCACACGTCCCCGTTACTCCCATGTGCTGCTCTGGCTACTCGCTGCACTTGCTCCTTTTCGCCCAATGGAATTCGCCATTAGTTCTCTTTGGTGCTGCTTGTGCTTTTGAGTTGTTCAATTTGTGAAGTGTTTCTGTGCAATAGTTGTGTCATCCTTTGGTTGCCCCCACCTTCTCCCCTTTGGCAGGGACGCGCTGCTGGCGACACTGGTGGACGGGGTGCGTGCGTCGGGCAACGAGGGTGTGCTGGTGTCCGGCTGGCCGGGCCAGTGGGGGCGGGGCCGCCGGGTGGGGCCCCTGGGATGCCCGCCCGACGAGGACGTCGAGGCCAGCTACCTGCGCATGCTGCACACGCCCCCAGCCATGGGTGCGTGTACTGGTCAGGGGCACGGGGTCGTTGTCCACGTGAGTCTGTGAAAGGGGCGAGACAGTGTCTGAAGCCGCTCTCGAGCATGGCAACTGCTGCAGCTGGCCACAGCGCGTGCAGGGAGCACCAACACGGGGGTGAGAAAAAAAAAGCATTGCTGTCCTTGGCTCCCCGTCATTTACAGTTCATAACTCGCTTGTGGAAAGGTTAGTGCCCTCTAGTGATGTGGGTATGCGACCGCTAGATGCTAGGCCTAACATCATGCTTTGACATTGGTGCCCTCAGCTGAATGTACGGTATGTCGTATGTCTTGTCGTATGTCGTATGTCTTGTCGTATGTTGTATGACAACCTTGGCATGTTGTATGACGTGTCATGACATCATTTTGCATGTCATAAGGCTTGACCAGAAGGTTGCCTATTGTTGAGCCTAAACATTGAACGTTAAGCCTAACGTTGTTAAGCGCCATTAAACGTTCCTAGGCTTAATGTCCTAGACTGGCACCAGTTGGAAAAATGACTCATTCTTAGACTTAACATGCTGAAGGAGTATCTACAGTGTCTCTTTTCCGTGTAGAAAGAAATGCGCAAAACAAATTGGCACATACATTCACCTTTGCAAACATCAGAGCTTAAAAAGCCTCGTACTGAGATTGCCCCTGCATAGCTGAATTTGGCGATAGGGTTTTTTTTATTATTATTATTACTGACAGGTACAGGAGAGAGGTTGTTGGAGCATCTTAAAGAGGGAGAAAACAGCGGTGTCAGTCAGCTGTTCATTCGGATGTCTTCCTAGATTGTGATTGCTTTCGAAGGTTATTGCATGTGCCCGGTGATTATGTAGTTTTTGTGGTGGGTTTCTGTTTTATGTAATTCTTTCCCTAGCTGGGGACATTCGAGATTCGTGATGACACGGGTTCACTGCATGTGCGTGTGTGTGATTTCTTCCCAAGCGAAGTTGGCAGTGCTCTGTCTTTTCCGTCTTGGGAGGCAGTGGGTGCAGCTGTCCTTGGGCGTGTGTGTGTGTGCAGGGAACTGGAGCTTTGCTGAGCTGCTGCTGCGCTTCAACAGCAACGTGCCTTACAGTGGGCTCCTCAACACAACCAACAAGGAGGCAAGTGGCCTGGGGGCTCTCTTTCAGGGGCAGGGAAGCTTGGGTGGGGAGGGGGACGCCAGCGGCGGGAAGCATGATGTTTGTGACAGGGGCCCAGCTGTCATGCTTGTGGCTGCTCGGTCCATGCACTACTCAAACCTTGGTGTGCAGATTTTTCAGCATGTTAGAAGTTTGGGCTGGTTGGTACATCTTTTGCAGACAGCGGAAACAGCGCAATGGAAGTGACAAAGAAGGACAACCAGACGATGCACTTATTTTTTAAATTTCCCAATCTTTGCTCCTAATAAAAACGCGTGTTTTCTTTTTGGCGATTTAACGGATGAACTTATCACTACACTTTCAGCTTAATGAAGTTGGCGCGCATTGCTTGTATGTACCAGGGCTTCCTTTTGATAAGTAAATGGAATTATAAGTCCAAGAAGCCAATCATTTCCGGGCGTCCTTGAGTATGAAAACGTAGCCGGCAAATGGCACTCGTCAAGCAGAAAAGCAGACCGCACCGCTGAGCTGTCTCCAGACACATGCAAGCGACAATTGCTCGCCTGCCCAAGCCCTGTCCGTGTGTTGTGGATTCGCCGGGACACGCTTCCTGCCCACACTGGCAGAGACCTCCCAGGGCCACTACCAGTTCTTCCAGTATCTTCCGTAGAACTGTTGGTGGAAGACGAGAACCTCCGCCGCGCCACGTGTGCTTTACTTCCACCGCGTGGAACTGACCTCCCCAGTGGGCTCGCTTGCTGGGAGGAGGTCCTGCTGCGGAGGCTTCGGGTTGGGGTGGCGTTATCCCCAGCTGTTACCCACGCTTGGCCTGCCCGATATCACGCTCCGTTTGCGGATACCTGCCCCTTCTGTGTTACTCCTGCGTCAGAAGCCAACGTTGAACACCTGTTGTGGGCTTGCTCAGGTCTTAGAGACGCCCGAATGCAACACCTGGGACGCACAGGGCTCCATCCTGGGAGAACCCCAGATCTCAAGCGTTGTATATGGGAACCCCAGCCCTGGTCTCTTGTTGAATTTTTGCGTGAAACAGGTGCAGTGTTGTATCTTTAACACTTCCTGTCATGCCGTAGGGCAATCTATCGCAATTAAAAAAAAAAAAAACAATCGTGCTGGGTGCTTTTGTCAACAAAAACTTGGGGGGAATTCAGACACTCTGGAAAGAAGCGCCAAGTGGAGGTGGACTCCGGACCACTTGGGCGAGGACAAAAGACAACGAGCATAGCCGCCGTCAGTGTCTGCCAAACACGAAGCACATCCATTGAAAGCGGCGCGCAAATCATGGCCGCCTTTAGGTGGGGCTTTATACTTGCACAGATTGTAAGGGGCACACCCAAACTGGTTTCGAAGCATTGTGAAAAGTTTCTAGCTGGGCTGTGTGAACACTGTAGGCACTGGCTTGCTATCAAATATTAGCCAAAGTTATGTATCCTACATTTGCTTGTGATATACATAAGAGCAGCTGGTGCTTTTCACATTATTGCTGCAGTTTTGTTAATGGGCTGCTGACAGCTGTGACGATTGCTCTTACCTTCTCTAGCCTTATTTGGATTACTGAATTGGGCAGACCTCGACGTGACAAAGTTCGCGATCGAACAAACTTTTTGGCTACATGTAGGACGTTGTAGTGTTGATGTTAGACTCGGATAGTTTTGAGCCGCTTTCTGGAATACCACTGTAGTGAGCACATTTGGAGGCTGCACCAGGTTTATCGACCATTTACAACAAGCAGTTAGGCTTGTCTAAAACTAGTGCCACACTCCACATTAGTGACTTTTGAGCATGTGACAGTTTCGGATTTTACTGTAGACTGCCATGATGGGCTGAAAAGTGCGATGTTAGCAAAATAAGGAAGGCTCGGGGAAATGTGGTCAACTCGTTCGGAGCTCGTGTTGGTCGTCAGAATGCGAAGCAGAACATTTGTGGAAGCACTGTAATGCACAGAAATATGCCAAAGTCTCGGCGCGCCGTCACCACTCGTGATTCAAGCATTGTCTCCCGACAGGTTTGGTTCCCCCCGTAGACTCGATGTAGCACGCTCATTGCTACAGGCAGATCACACAAAGCGTGGAAAAGCAGCGAAAAAACGTTTGCATTTATAAACTGCAGCTGTGGATTGGACCTTACGTTTACCATAACATTTTCCCCTCTTATTTTTGTGTTGAAGGTGATGATAGAGTAGTGAACTTTTTATCTTCCCACCAATGCAATATATTCTCGTAGAAACTGCTGCCAACTTCATCTGTGTAGGCAGATGTGGGTTGTAAACTTGATTACTTTGAACCTGCATCTCTTAGTTCGCTTGGTGACAATAATGATGGAAACTCACCCACGGTACTTGTTATTTCCATACTGTAGCCAACCGATTTTTCTGTCCTGGAGGGGAATGAAAAATAGTCCGAATAAAAGAGCACCCCGAAAAATCCGCAAGTTCAGGAAAGTCTGAAATATCCAGCAAGTCCGAATTTTCGGAGTCTGAAAAAACGGTCGGCTACTGTATTTGTCAAGAAGCCAACCCCCTGATTCATTTTTCCTCAGGGTTGCCCATGGTAGCTCAGAATATGCCTGCTTGTCGGCACCGTAAACTCTTCTCGTGTCCTCTGGTTTGGCTCAGTGCTGAGGTGTCCCGTTTAGTTTCGGAGAGTTCGTGCAGCACTGCAGAGAAGCCATCTTTGCTAGCAGCAGTTTGACTGTCAAATATGGTGACATGTACCGTATTTTCACACGTATAAAACGCCCCTGCATATAATCCGCACCCCCACTTTCAGCTCACCGGAAAAAAAAAAAAAAATCCTCTCGTATTGCCCGCACATTTGATACAGGAAAGGGTGCACCAAAGCTGCTGCTCTAGCAAGACTTCCCATACCATGTATACAGAAAAAGCGTACATTTAGCAAGTAGAATACACTGACTGCAAGGCGAAGGTCACAATTCACTCAGTGTCACTGCTCTCGCTAGAGCTATGGAAGGCTGAGTCACTGTTATTGCGTAGGAGCTTCATGGCATAATGCTCATTGCCGTGAAGCTGCACTAAAGAAAACACCCAGTGTATAATCTGCACTCGTACTTTGCCACTGAAATTTTCGCATTTTTGGTGCGGGTTATATGCGCGAAAATGCAGTAGTTCCCATCGGCAGCCTGTCTGGACCCAGGGAGTGTTAGCACTTTCAGCTACACTGCTGTTGTGCCTGCTGCCTTGGGCAGGTGCTCAACAGCAACTGGGGACTGAAATATGATTTAGTAGCGTAACTGACTGGCCTAGTTGGTATTCCATTATGTACAGTTCAGCGCAAGAATAGACGGGGATACGGCGTTCTTGTGTTGTCTTTGCTAGTCCCTGTCTATTTTTGCGCTGAACTGTACATAACGGGGACTGAAGGCTGGGAAGTTGTTTGCCAGTTCATTTTGGGGGGTCTTTGGCCAAACACTACACCAAGGAACCCCATTCCTTTCATTGGTGAGGATTTGTGTCCTGGGGAGCTCTTTGTAGTATGGTTGCTCATCAGGTGCAGCCTCCCTGGTGTCTGGCAATGTTATATAAACCTAGACAGACCGGGCAGCATTTCAGGCCTGTAAGGAAGATGGAAGGTAGAACCCCATTAGGAGCTGACCAGGGACACAATACCGTATTTTCGCGCGTATAAACCACCCCTGCATATAATCCGCACCCCCAATTTCAGACCGCCGCAAAAGAAAAAAAAAAACATCCTCGCGTATTGCCTGCACATTTGATAGCAAAGCTACTGCTCAAGCAACACATCACATACTACAGTCATGTCTCGTTAATATGGATCCCGTTAATATGGGCACATCGCAATATGGACGAAATTTTCGGCAACCGGTCTCTCGCCATGCAATTCTGCCCCGTTAATATAGAAATCCGCAGTCCGGACTATAGACGGCTATTTGGGGGATGAAACAGGCAAATAAATGCATTTTTGTCTCGTTGTTATGGACACCCGTCCACAAAGCAAAAATTATAAAAAATGACTCGTGAGTCGTGACCACCAGAGGCCCCAGCGCGTACCAGAATTCACTGTTGGCCGAAGCATACAAAGCTTGAAGCATGCATTTATCTCGGAGTGCTCTTCCCTCAAGTACCGTCGAATTAGATAGAGAACATTCGTACTCAGCGAGCACCACTCTAGGGTATGCAGGGTGTCACCCGTTCCCTATCAAAGAAGATTTTTCGGCGTGGCATATGCCGGAAAGAGCCAGTCTTGTAGCTCAGAACAAGATAACAGAACGACAATAGTTCATGCCAATATTCGCTGCGCAGAATAGGCAATGCTGTACGCTTCCCTGGCTTTCTTTCTCTATATCTCTGGTCAGTTCGGCGGACGCAGTGGCTGGTGGTAAGCGTGAACAGACTGAGGTTTCCGCTCAGATGAAAAAAAAGGAAATGTGCCAATTGAAAAGTGAGGCGCCTTCAGCATCTGTTCGGTACGTGAAAGCTGTGCTATGGAAGAGGGGGATCCGAAGGGAGGGAGCTGCTGCTCGGTGCAAAAAGAAAACGTGTAGAAGCATTAACCTTCTTCAACGATTATTCCTTGCTGTTTGGGTTTTTGGCCTTGATTCGCTAATATGGACGACTCACATTATGGATGATTTTTCTGGGGAACGGAGGCGTCCATATTAACGAGACATGGCTGTATATGTAGATAGAAAAAAGCGTATATTTAGCAAGTAGACTGACTGCAAGGCGAAAGTCACAATTCACCAATAAAATTCAATTGTTAGAGTGCGCTCGTCCTTGTTTTTTTCTCCCTTGTCCCGGTATGTTTTGCGCAGTTGCTGCCACAGAAGGCTTAGTCAGTGTTACTACATAGGAGCTTCACGGCAGAATGCGAATCGCCGTGAAGCTGCACTAAAGGGAAAACACCGCGTATTATCCGCACCCCTACTTTGCTACTGAAATTTTCACATTTTTGGTGCGGGTTATAGTACACGCGAACATCCAGCATTAGGCGCCCTTTGTCGATGCGCCCAATATGTGACATGAAAGCTCAGCTGCACATAGCTCCCAGTCATTAGGTAGTATATGAGGGAGGGAATGGCAAGGGCAGGTTACACGCAAGTTGTCGCATACCGGAGCATTACAGTGTATCGTGCGGGGTCCGCCTACCCCTGTACCCACCCTGATCTTGCACCTTAACAGGGCTTCTTTGGGGACAACAAGGAGCGTCAGGTGCAGCAGGCGCTGCTGTCGGTGCTGGACCAGGAGCTGCCCGAGGACCTGGTGGAGGCCCAGCTGCATGCCCTGCGCCGCCTGTTTGCCTCCCGGCCGGGGTTCGCCGCCTTCAACCAGATCTCCAGGTACTGTAGGACTGCTGTGGGAGAGACGGAAGAGAGGAGGACTGGGCACTTTTGGCTCCTCGCAGGGTGCGCGAGCGCGTCGGCATGCTTGTGGTCAAGGCGCTCAAGATGGACGACGCCGGCGTGGCCCACGCCACCATCGACATGCTCTGCGCCCTCATGCAGGCACGTGCACGTCCCTCCCTTTCTATCGGTGGGGGGAGAGAACTTTGATTACCGCGCAGCAGTCCCCACGCTTAGTCCTTGCGTTGTTGGGCTCTTGCATGAACGTTTATCGCAAACCCGCTGTGAGGCACGGACTGGCGCCCCTGACAGGTCTCGCCTCCCTCAAGGTCTCTCCCAGTGGGCCTGCATGGGTGGTGGACACTGCTCTAGCACACTTTTCAGCTGTGAAGCCTTTGTAGTCTTACGCCCCCAAGATATTGTGCAAGAGGTTGCAGACTAGAGAGAGGTGAACGTTGAAATGGAAACCATTTCATATTTTAGAATAAACAGGTAAAGCATGTTGACATAAAGAGCATAAATCCACGCATAAAGCACTTTTAGTGATGTTGCACTCGCGCCATACATATTTCATCGACAAACATGTCTTTCTAGATGGCCGCCAAAGGTACTGGAATATCTCAAGTCATTGGGGGGAGGGGGTAATAGGGGCAGCAATGACCCATAACATTGTGGCAGTTTTTCCTCTCCTTAGCATCGGATGTCCCTGTGCCATGAAAGCCCTTTGCCAAGTTTCCAGCCTGGAAGCCGCTCTCTCGAACCTGTCTCCATGCCCTCCTATTGATGTGTCTGCCCCACGTGTAGTGTTTGCAGGCACGGTTGAAGCTGGGATGGGGGGAGGGTGGGAGTGGTGTCAGAGGTGGTGGCAGTGACCGCGTGTGCCCTTCCTTGCACTGCAGCCGATGCACGAGGGGGGCGACCTGTACCACGAGCAGCAAAACAAGTGGGCCCTGCTGTCCAACAAGGCCTTCCTCGAGAACCTGCTCGCCATCTTTGTGCACCACGTGGTGGGTCACCCCTCCCCCTCCTTTCTGGGCGAGGGTACCTGTGAATGCACTCGGTTTCTCTTTCTCTATTTTTTTTTTTAAGTGTGGCTGCTGCACTTTGCTCCACTTTGCTGCACTTTGCTCCGGGGTGTTTGTTTGTACGCCCTGCAACGGGCAGAAAAGAAAAAAAGAGTGTCCAGGAATCGGTAGACGCTGGATGGCCGCTTTCTCAGCCTCTATCTCAACACCTGCGAGGGACTTGGTATTGGCCAGGCATTCTTAAACACACCTGCAAAGTATGGCTCCTCTTCTAGCAAACGTAGAGCTACTATATCAAAAAATTAGTTTGCTACCGTGATTTTGTGCAACAAGTGTAAGTAAAAAATAATGAGAAACGTCCGTTTCGATTTTTTTTTTTAGATTGAGGCTAATTATGAGGCTTATTGTGCTGACAATTTGTGCTGACAAATGAGGCTTATTATGCTGACAATAAAACTGCGGGAGAACGTGTGTTATGTTTTGCATATATGTTTGCAGTCAAGTATAAACAGCTAAACTTGCATTGGCATTTGGGCAACATATTCCAAAGCAATGCACCGTGCTCTCGCTGCTGCTGTTCTGATTGCATGCCTACTTTTAACTGTATCCATACCAGGGGAAAAGTACCCTTTTTTGTGGGTTCCAGTAAGGTTTTTCTTGTGCAAGAAATGTTAGGTTCAAAAATATTAGAGGCTCATGAACATGAAGCCAAATATATATGCTTTTTAATGGTATGGTTATAGAGATGGAAGGGAGGGTCAAATGGAAAATTAAATTTGTCATGCGCAGACTCTTGCCAAAGGGTGGAAATTTTTTTTTCAAAAATGAGCTTACATGTTATAATAAAAAGAATTTAAAAACATTTTGGAACATGCAATGTATTTTTTATTTGCATTAGCAAAAATTGAAGTCCTAGGTTGGGTGGTTTGTCAGCTACGAGAAATAACTTGCAGCCCTTTCAAACCCTGGTTTTTTTTGTCAGTTCCAGTAGAGCTCTTAATGCTAGAAAGGACACAAACACTGCAGCGGCGGCTTTTTCCCCCATTGTAGATGCTGGTGAAGCAACTGCAAGTAAGCGAAGAGTGAAGCCACCAACTGCAGAATAAATTTGGAATGTGGCACTTTTTTCCTAGCCACAGGGGACAGGTAGTGCAGCTAGCTGGTGTTTCAAGAGAGAGCCTGACTCATGAGCGACTCCTTGCTGGGTGGCGATGCAGGAGCGGGGCACAGGTGCCCTGGTGGTGAGTGCCCTGCTGGACCTGCTGACGTTTGCCATGTGCCCGCCGTACAGCGAGACGACGGACGGGGCTCAGTTCGACGCACTCCTCGAGCTGGTGGCCTCGCATGGGCGCGTGGTCTTCCAGCTCTTCCAGGTGAGGCCCTCCCTGGCATGGCTCGGTGAACGGGGCCCTTTGGAAGGGTGCCTTCACGCCAAGAGGAAATGGCCGTCTCGCTGCCCCTTAGGATTATGTGTACTTGTATTGAGAGAGGCGTGTTGTGCAGGGAACAGTGAAGAAATTGTACGGAGCTCCCCGGCACACCCCTATGCAGAGAGTGCTAGCCACAAGCTGTTAAAGGGACACTGAAGTGAATTTGTCAAGCTCCCGTTTTTGCTTGCACTGCGTAGACTGGCTCAAATTAGCACACTTTTCATCGTTTATTCGGTTGACAAATCGGTAATTATTTTACAAAGCGCGAAAGAAGAAAAACTACCATGCGCGGTTTGCGGCGGCCGCACCAACTAAAGCTGTGACGTTAGGAGGAGCCGCACTGTGATTGGACGATGCCCAAGGTGAGCAACCAAACAAGTTTCGGTTTCGGTTTCGGTTCTGTAAAACACAACCGTTGGCGTTGTAGGATGGGCATTCTCAATAACTCAGTAATAATCGTACCGCGCTTCTGCCATGTTGTCAGCTGTAAAAATGCATAAAGATAAGCCTCCTAGGACGGATTGGAATCGTAGCATTCACTAGCCGAAACCTACGCAGTGCATGAACGCCCTCCGCGTACCCGCAGACGCCCAAATGTCATGCGCTTTTCCCCCATATTTGGAGCTTGCCTCCCTCATGCCTGTGTCGTAAAAAGCGTGTTCGCACCAGGCCAAGGGTCTGTTCATTCTGGCCTGTGCCCACTGCCTGCAAGCAGTCGGTGCTTACGGCAACAGCACGCCAACGAGAACTCGGTAGCGCGCCAGTGCCAGCCTGCGCGCGTTTTGTGAACTAGTTCGTGGAGCCATGAACGTTGCGGCCCAAAAAAAGGTGAACTCAATATAGAAAACATCGGCGGAAAACGAAAAAGTTAACTTACAAAAAAAAAAAAAACAGCACGTACCCGCGGGGATTCGAACTCACGACTTGCAAAATACTTGCGGTGGCACGCCTAGCAACCCAGACCGCTCGGCCACGAAGCGGGCTCGGCTGGCAACGGTAATATAGGGTATATATTGTACAACCAGTTTACAATTTTCTTTATTTTTGACATTTCAAGCAGCTTATGTGACTATTAGTTGTATTGCGCTCGTGCAGTAAGCGTCCCCCGAGTTTCCACAATAGCTCACGTCTAGCAATTGCATTTTGTAGACGGGAAAGCGTTCGCAGATGCGTAGTCGTGCTCCTGACCGCTCCGCTTGTTCGCCCAGCGCAAAAAAGTGCTTCTCGCACCCTATTTTTACGCTGTACGGTAAAAATATCAGTTGATTTTATTTCCTTAGTACCTATATTGACTTCGCTGACTCTTCTCCCGCCTTCAAGAGGCCTTATATTTTCCTACTGGCATACCAGTCAGCGAAGCGTCGCATGTGCGCTTGTGCAGCGTTGTGTGAAGCGACCTTGACTTGGAGCTAGATACAGTGTACAAACTAACAAGTAAAGAAAGGCAAATTCTACCATTCACAAACGTGTCCTGGCTTCGTTTCAACTGAGCGAACGAATTGCGACGACCCGTCGGCGGCCGGCGGACGAAACGCTGGGCCGACTGACTCTGTCTGAAGGCCGGGGAGCCGTGCAGTAGCGCGGCCAATTGCCAGCTTATCCCCTCCTGACGTCACACGAAAACGCCGCAGAAAATGGGCGAGCGTAAAGAGAGGAGGACAGCATTTTCGAATTAATTTTTCTACTAAATAAAATCGCGTAAACGCGCCCAGGGTGGTCGAAACATGGCCTGGGGACTCCGGACTACAATTTGCGCAAGTAATCCCGCAATGTTTACGTATCACTTCAGTGTCCCTTTAAAGCAAAGCTTTAACAGCTTTAAAATCCCCCTGCAGTGGAGAAAAGAAACACGAAAACGAAAGTGATGAAATACTTCCTCCTTTACCCTTTGGATATGGCGGTGGCTGTCCAGAAGCGCTCGGAGAGCACCAAAATTTGAATTTGTTTTCATCAATAGCATACTACAGTGGAATCTCGGTCATACGAATCTCAAGGGGCAGCAAAAATATTCGTATCACCCGAAAATTCGTATCATCAGAAAACGAGAAAAAATGGAAATGTGCCGCGCACGCGACAGGCGGCGGCAACATGGCGTCGGCTCTTGCCGTGAAGAGGTGCAGGTAGCTTCAGCGACCGCTTCTAATCTTTTGTTAAAACGCAGCTCAAGGTGTAAACTAAATTGCTGATGCGGGAAACGAGCTAACAGTGTGGGAGAAGCACTATAAAAAGGCATCCGCGCCAAATATCCGCCGCGGAGGTGGCCCAGCCAGCTGCTGCGAGCGCTTCGAAATTGCTGCCATGAGGCACGCGTCTCCCCATTGGCGCAAGTCCTGAGGCTCCTCCCACTGCTGTTCGCGGCTACCGAGGCAGAGGCTGGCGCCGGGCTGAATCGTAGACGTGAGCGTCAAAAGAACGTGCGCTCATCTCCGACGCGACGCGCGCACACCACATGCGATTCGGGTGTGTCGGCGTTGCGCGCGCGTTCTTTTGACGCCCGCGTTGACGATTTCGCCCCCACGCTGGGGTACTCGGAAAATGATGCGCGAAGCGCGTGGCAGTAGGAGGAGCCTGCCGACTTGCGCCGATGGGGAGGCGCACTGTTCATGGCGGCAGTTTGAAAGCGCTGCGGACAGCCAGCTGGCCCCGCCGGAGATGTTTAGGCTTACCATGTGCACGGTGGCGGATATTTGATAGGCGCTTTCCCTAGCCGCACAGATGATGCTTTATAGTGTCGTTTTCAGATACATTATCAGCTCTCTTACTGTACAAGCAACTTCACTTGTTCCTTAAAAGTACCATCCTAAAGCGCGGTCCGAAGCGGTCGGTCGCGCTACCCGCCCTACTTCGCGGCCGTTGACGCCGCCATGTTGTCGTCACTTACCGCGCCGCGCGTAGCATGCGGGTGGTATTCGCGGCAGCGTCAGCGTGCCATGGCGTGCCTGTGGCGTGCACGGCATGTTTTCGTGAGCAGAAAACGCTCCATGCGGTTCACGTTTAATTAATGCTTTTGTGCCGCAACCAAGGCCACACGGCTGCACAAACACTCCCGCCTCCCGTCCACGCCGCAGTCGTCTGCTCGCGGCTCGCGTGTTCGTATCACCCGCACCGGAGTGATAAATGCGTATGGATCATCCGAAATTTTTTACATATCGGGCAATGCATTTTGGCCGGGGAATTTTGAAAATTCGTATCACAACGAAATTCGTATCACCGAGATTCCACTGTACTATCGATGGGAATAGGTGCGGTCACAAAAGTGTTTGAGAAGTGAAAGTGTTGTTTATGCCTGAGGTGATGGAGGCATGTTATATTGCTAAGTTAGGTCAGACGTGTGTAAGCTATCCCCCAACTGTACTCGGGGGGGGGGGTGTAAAGAAATTGCATGACTAGATAGCACACCAAGTCCTACGGCCATTTTTCAGTGCATACTAGTTGGTTGTGCTTTCGTTCCGACGTAGCAGCCTGTTCAGTGTGCATACACGTATTCCTTCACTGAAAATGCTCCATGGTGAGGTGAGTCTTCCTCTTGCTTCTATGTCCCTTGCCCCCCCCTGTGTGCTGTTGGCAAGCCGTGGTGACTTGGGTGCGGGCGCGGCCTTAAATGGAGTGCTTCTTTCTCCCTCTGCAGCACCCGTCGGTGGCCATTGTGAAAGGAGCAGGCCTGGTGATGCGCGCCATCATCGAGGTGAGCAGGCCACGTCGGCCTTGGTTCCTTCACCTGAGGTGGGCGATGGTTGGGTGCTTCACTGCACGGTGGGCGCATCGCACGTTCGGACTGCGTGTTGAACCAGACTGGCCTGCTTTCTGATCGGAGAGTGCGCGTGGCTGAAAGTGTTCCTTCTGTACAGCCATTAGGCAAGGGCAGTTTCTGCATGCATTTGTTTCCTCACAGCTGAGTGAGTGGGTAGCAAGGCCCTCCAAAAAGAGGGCACACTTCCTGCGCTGGGGCGGTTGCAGCTTCTGAGCGCAGCAGGGGAGAGAATAAGGACAGACGTGTTAATGGCCGTTGCAACCAGGTAGGTGCGAGCGTAGCCACACTGCAAGCCCCCTCGATGCGCTGTGTATTGGTCCTCTGGGCACGGGAAGGACATGAAAGGCCTGATAAGGTGTCGGCACCCTTCGCCAGACAGTTTCGGGCCTTTTCCTCCTACCTCCCCCCCCCCTCAAAGCCTCATCGCATCGCATCGCACGGGAAGGATGGCTGAGGGAGGCAGGGAACCCCCCCGGGCTACTGGGGCCTCAAAGTGTTTGTGCCTCCTTCTTGCAAGACGGGTCGAGACTCCGGTATCCTGAAGGGACACAGAAAAGCTTTGTGAAGGTGGCAATCAAATGCATTCAGGTGGTAGAACACATAACGGGGGATGTTTGAGCCAAGTGTGAGCCCCATACGTTGTACGGATAATTTGCAAACAATTTTTGAAGATCGCCTTTCTCAGCCGATGAGCGCGCTGCCGCAGCGAGCCAACCGCGGCTGACGCAACGGCGAAGGCGCCCCCTGATTCGCCCAATCGCCGGCGAGGTCGGCCACAGGCGGCGTCACTGCCATTGGCTTCCGGCTGCTCTTCCTCCTTCCTGCGCGATCCCGAGTCAAAGGCGGCAAAGGCGGGTCCGCAGCGATTGACGCGTGCTATACGCCTCGAGCTTCGCGATCGCTGCGCCGCCTGCCGCCGCTTCTCCGCGGCGTTGACGGGATCTGCGCTGCGTGGCTGATAGGGGCTCGTGCAGTGTTTTGGTTCTGTTTCGCTTTTTTTCGCCTTTCGGCGCCCTAAACAAAACTTGTTATGATGACGTCTATAGGCAAAGGGTACGTTTAGGTCACTTAAAAGGCAGCTGCGTCTTCGTAGAGCACGCGATCGCCTGCAAGAGCCACCCGCGGGGACGCGGTTCTGCGCGCATCGTCGCCGCTCTTCCGGGCGTCGGCGACGATAGCAGCATATCACCCCTGTCACCTCCAAATACATCAGGCACAAATGAATTCTACTGTCGCCTCGTTTAGACCTGGTACTGCACAGGGAGAGGTTGGCTTCATTTTGCGGCGTGGACAACGAATGCGGCTTCGTTTCGAATATATACGTCGCAGAAAAATATCTTTCGGGGATGTGATCAACCAATCCCGGACAATACATTATGCCTTTTATAAGAATATAAACCATGCGAAAATGTTAAGTATATTCCAAGCCTGTACTTCGTTAAATATGTGCCCACACACGCCTTATAGAAAGAACCAAGGCAATCTAATATGAAACCACGGAAAAATACATGCTGCGCAAGTGCGGAAGAAACATAATAGCTCTAACGGAAATGAAAAAAAAAAACAACACAATGCAGCTTGTGATATGCTAAAGACGTTCGTCGAAACTTGAGCCAGGTAGGGCTCACCAGACCAACAATACGCAAAATGCACTGCTATATCGCGAGACATATGGGGGGGGGGTAGGGGAGGGGGACGCTGTGTACAAATGCAGAGCGGAATCAAGCAATGGACGTTTTAGTAATCACATACACAAACCTCGCGTTCACTGTCGTTTTGTTTTTCGACTTCAACGAACAGCTGATCGTTCGGCGGACGCATTTTTGGAAGTATATAGGGTAGGCAGTTCACAAGCGATGAAAGGTGTCGTTGGAAGAGTGTGGTATGATAAGGCCATCTGATTTCAGTTTCTCCTTTATTCTATAGGCTCCCTGTGCCATGTGACGATATTTCGAAGAAGCGTTAAGTCGCGGACGCCGATTATATTCTAAGCCCGTCTGCGCGCTGCTCGCAGAGGATGTACGTAGCAGATGAATGTTTGCGGGCGCTCACCTCACGACAAGATGACTTTTTGTCGTGTGGTGATGCCCGATTGTAATTCTGCATTATCCGTCGTATTTACGTTGAATATTCCCGAAATTAACACACATTGGCTTGTAAATGGTGGGGATCAATATATGAGGTATGATATTGGCAAACGTAACTGGCGTGCCGTCAGGTATCAGTGCTCCGCTGAATATGTAAGCGCTACATCGTAGTGTACAGCCGTAGCATGAACATCTGAGGAACCGGTGGTTACGGAGACACTGCTAGTAAATTCGGGGCAGTGTAACTACAATCGGCTCCATGATACGCCGGTTCCGCGATGTTGGCCTGTCACACACACCTGGCGCTTATGCAGACCGAATATACCACACTAAGATCGCGTCAGAAACATTTACACTCTCGTAAACACATTCCATTTGCGAACAGAGTGACTGCTCCACATAAACATGGATTTCCAACGCCCGCAAACGCTAAATCTCAGTCGTGAACATGCCGCAAAAGCAGCGGCGACACTGGGGAGCGGGACGGCGACTCCCGCGCCTGCTTTCGAAACGGGCCGCTAGGAGGATTTCAGTTGCGCCCCTACAGGCCGCGCTCGAGGCGTATAGGCGCAGGAATGTAGCTAGCGCAAAACGGAAGTCGAGCGTCGCGATGTCGCATGGCTATTCCCAGTGTTTCCAGCTGCTTTGAAGGAAGCAGAGAGGGAGGAGCAGTCGATCGGCAAGTGGGGAGAGGTGCATTTAATTGCCTCTGGCACAGCTAATACTGAATGTAGATCAATAATTCCAACGGCATTGCATCGCTATATTGGTGCTGCGCGACAACGCAGGCCTTTTGTAACTTTTACAGAAGGCTTTTCTGGGTCCCTTTAATACCTAAGCTGCACTGAAGCCTTCAAGATTAACTCTCCGATTGTGTGGTTCCCTAGATTTTGCGATGCATTAGGACAGTCCCGGTAAGATCCTTGTGAAAGTAGCGAATTAAAAGGTTGGAGTACACGATGCTAGCTAGGAGTGCGTTCCATTGAGCGTTTCTCGAGCCTGATGGCACCGGTGAACAGCTGGAGTGGCAATGAATTTTTGCTCTCTCGTGCGTTGCCTTCTTTGCTGATTGGAGCTCCTTTTAGCTCGGGTTTGGTGGTCTAAGGGATTAAGCTGCAGCTCCTCCTGCAAGTTTGTCAGGGCAACTCAAGTAATAGGGGCGGGAGAGCAGCATTTGCCAAGAAAAAGCTGAGGTGGAAGTTAAAGGAGCCATGAAGACTTAATTACAAGTTGGTTTCCTCAAAAGGGCCATGCAGACAAAATGCAAGTTTGTTTTGTTCGAAAGATTTCGTGTTTTATAGTGTCCCCAGCACTTGTCTGAAAGCAAACGATGCTTTGTTCACTGAGAAATTAATCAATTTAAGTTAAAATTTTGATTGTCCCGCCAAATCGTGTTGTTCATAAAACTGTAATCTTTATATTTTCGAATACGATGAACACTGGTGAATGCAATAAGAGAATCGGTTTTTTGACACGCTGCTTGGAACTAATTTTACAGCTCATTAAACCTTGGTGGCACCGGTGGCAAGAGAGAGAGAGAGAGCAATAACTGTATTATGTTTGTTGGGTAGTTGGACGGGGTGGGTGCCCCTAGTCCAGGGCTCCAGTCTCCAGGGCGCCGGTGGCTGCTCTGGCGATCGTTCGGCACTGCTCGTCGTAGTCGGCGCTAGACAGTGCCTCACTCCGCTGCTCCTCTGTTAGAGCGTGTTTGTGAATTTTGTGGCACCCTGCTGCCGTATGGTAGAGGGTGGCTACTTGGTTGCACTTGGGGCACAGCTTCGGGTATTGGGTTGGGTACAGTTTGTGTAGACGGGAGAGGTGAGGGAAGGTGTTCGTTTGGATTGAGCGGAGTGCTGTTTGATCCTGTCTTTGCAACTTGGGATGAGGATGTGGGAATTTAATTCGGGTTGCTTTGTAGTAGCTTAGAATTTCGGAATATGTGGGCATAACAGGAACAGGAAGCTCTGCTTGGGGGCTGTCAGCTCGGGGAAGGGAGGCGCGAGCCCAGGAAGGAACCACTTTGAGTGCCCATTTAAAACAACCAAGTTTAATGACCTGTGAAATTAGTTCCAAGCGGCGTGTCAAAAAACCGAT
Source organism: Haemaphysalis longicornis (assembly GCF_048455015.1). Taxonomy (NCBI): domain Eukaryota; kingdom Metazoa; phylum Arthropoda; class Arachnida; order Ixodida; family Ixodidae; genus Haemaphysalis; species Haemaphysalis longicornis. The sequence continues at coordinate 144,022,776 of NW_027526460.1, read as the reverse complement.
TCTCTTATTGCATTCACCAGGGTTCATTGTATTCGGAAATATAAGGACTAGAGTTTTATGAATGACACTGTTGTCTATTGTTCCTCCGAGAATGGCTAGTTATCTCTAAATATTTTGGTAACTAAAGCAGCCAGGCGGCCATGTTGCTAATTGCACTGTGGGCGTGAAATCGCGCCGCAAGTTGGAGAGGGCAGCGGAGAGGAGAACCCAACAGATGGAAAGAAGGAAAGGGGGAGAGGGAAAATGAAAGAACAAAATAAAAAAAAGGAACGAAAGAAAGAAGCGGATGGAGCAAAAAAAAAAAAAAAATAGTGGTTAGGAAAGTCCCAGGCCAGGGATTGAACCCAGGACTTAATTGACCGCCTCAAAAAATAATGGCATATTTGAAATCAGTGGGACAAAAGCAACAAGACTGACAAGTTTCACAGAGTTTACTTTGCAATTAAAGGAAGCTGTGTTGAGAGCCGTGTCCCCCTTAATCAGAGCGTGCTTGCACTGCATGTTGTCATGTCGCTGGGGGATTTCTGATGTTGGCAGCAGGAGGAGTATGTGAAGGAGGTGAGGAAGGTAAGGCACAGCCCCCTTCCTCAACCCTTGTTCCACCCTCGTCGTCGCAGGAGGGGGATGCGGAGACGTCTGGGCGCATGCAGTCGCTGGCGCTGGCGGAGGCGGCCCTGCCCCGGCACCTGCTGGGGGCTCTGTACGGGGGCGGCCAGGAGTCCCGGCTGGTGGCCCTGCGGCAGCTGTGCCGGCACCTGGTGGGCCTGTGGGTGTCCGGCCACGAGGCGGCCATGGGGGCCCTCAAGCGCATGCTGCCCCCGGGGCTGCTCGCCTGCCTCGAGGAGCCCCCTGGCCCCAAGGGGGACGGGCCGGGCTTCCACGAGCCCCGGGACAACCTGCGACTCGCCAACGTCAGTCGATCTTTTATTAAGAAGTCTTACTCTCTCACCTGGCCCTGTGCACCAGCGCTTGTATGTCAAACACTCTGTCACTCTGACCACCTCATTTAGTTCTACACCGCGTTTGTTTATTAGTAGCTCTTTTTTTTTTGCTCTCCTTGCCTTTGATGGCCTTGCGCCAGTGAGAAACTGACCATCATCATTATCATCTGACAACAGTCATACTGCACCCCCCCCCCTCTCTCTCTCTCTCTCTCTCTCTCGCTCTCTCTTGCTCTCGCTCTCGCACACTGACCACTGTCTCGAGCCACCACTCTGAAGCCAACTTCCTCGCAAAAGTCGACATGCATGCATGTGCCATAATCTACCCCTAAAGCATAGTGGCTGCAGAGAGTGTATAGTGCAGTGGAGCTGTTGGGGCTCGGTCACAAATTTTGACCTTGTGACCCGCCGCGGTGGCTCAGTGGCTAAGGCGTTGCGCTGCTGAGCACGAGGTCGCGGGTTTGATTCTCGGCCGCGGCGGCCGCTTCTCTGATGGAGGCAAAAAGGAAGAACGCCCGTGTGTACGAGAGTTCAGCGCACGTTAAAGATCCCCAGGTGGTCAAAATTAATCCGGAGCCCTCCACTACAGCGCGCCTCATAGCCTGTGTTGCGTTGGCGCGTTAAACCCTACAATCAATCAAATTCTGACCTTGTGTCAATCAGCACCTTCTTTCTGCCTGCATGAGGTGTACCTGACTCTGCACAAAGAAATACCTTCCGGCAGTGTTTGGTATGACGATGTTCACTTCTTTGGTGGTGAGGCACTATTTGCACCCAAGTGTATCTTGTGCCAGACCCTAAAGTTACTCAGGAGCCTTGAAGTGGCCACTACAAATGCGATTCCTTTGTTACTGTATACTCCTTGCACATCTCACCACACTACCCATCGCTGATGGAGTTCAGAATTGCAAGTCCCTCATCGGTGAGCTTTCAGGATACTTTCGTAGAGCCAGCAACTTCAAGGAGGTGCACTCCTTGACACAACCTTCTTTTTTGTAATAATGAAGCTTATTGGTGGTAGCAGTGCAGTGAGGACAGGTACGGTGTACAACCCACTTTGGAGTTGATAAATGCGCTTGTGCAGACCTGCATCGATCTGGCGTGCTTACGGTCTAACTTAGGGAAAGAAATTATCCCAAGCCATCTCCACTAACGTGAACCCTGAGGAGGGGCGAAGTATGAGGTGTATAGGTGGTATTCACTGAAAAGTTTAGCGGGTGATTTCTTCGCTTGGCAACACTGAAAACTGCCATGACCGTGGCTGCTGTTCCTCGCATGTGCTTTGTGTCCGAATTTTGCTGAAAAAAAAAAACCAGCGTGCATCGTCTGCCACGTTTCTATCGGATTCTCGGCTGTGGCATCAACAGATATATTATTAGCTGCACTCGCATTATGTGGTGGCGCTCCACTTGCCCTCGAGCCCTCCGCATCCGAAGTCTCGGCCGTGGCGTCAACAGGTATGAATAATAGCAGCAACGTTTTGAAGTGAGGCTAGGATAGAATAGAGAAAAGTAAAGATTAGAAAGGCGAGGAAAAAGTAGAGAAGAGTAGTTTCCCTGTGGTTGATTAGGCGCATTTTTATTGAGCTTTATGTGTCTCAGGGGGCGGTTGTGGCCGCTGGCTTGTGCCGGGCGGCGACACCGGCAGCTCTGGTGACCAAGGAGGTTTGTACCTCTAGGTCTGAGCTCCCCAGCGCCTCCTCCCACTGCTCATCAGAGGAAATGAAAGGGATCTTTAGGGCACCCCCAGAAGATGTGGGGAAGGGTGGCGAGGGAGCCACATGCAAGGCATTTTGGGGAAGGTTATAAATGAAGGGTGGATTTGGGGGAGTGTAGCAGGATTTGGGAACGTGTTCGTCTGAAGGAGACGCCACGTGTGTTCTTCGGAATTGGTAAGGTTGACATGAGCCGGGGGGTACCTACGGCAGTCGAGGCGGTAATGAATGGTTATTTCTTTGTACGTAAGGAGTCTATCTCTGGCAGATGTAGCCCCGTGATAGGGTTTGAGGCTTGCCCTTGATTGGATTGTGAGCCCTCGAGCCGTATTGTGGGCAACCTCATTACCAGCGAGGCCCATGTGCGCCGGAGTTCAGACAATTTCTACCCTGGAGTCGGGTAAGGTGGCGTTGGAGAATTTTGGATGCCTGTGGCAAAGCATGGCCGTTGGCAAAATTTTAAATGGCCGCTTTGGAATCGGAGATTATTATTGAGGGGGTCGGCCTTTGCGAGAGGGCTAAAGCTATTGCCGCCTCTTCCACCGTGGCGGGCTGGGGAGTACTTAAGGTTAGAGAGTCAAGAGGGCAATTATCCGGGCCGTCTATATAACTGCAATGGCGAGTGCGGCGCGGTGTCTGTATTCTGCAGCATCCACATAGACCGCGTCGGATCGAGCAGGGAGTCGTTTTTGGAGAGCACATGCTCTCTGTTCCTTGCGGGCTGTTGCACGGTATTGGCTTAATTACAAGCATTGCATGGGTTTCAGAAGGGAGGGGAATTTTGGCCTCAGGGCAGTCAATGTGACCTATACCTAGCAGCGTGAGAGTACGGGTTCCAGTGGGAGTTTTAGACAAGCGGACGACCTGATTGGAAAGGTGGGCTTCAGTAAGCTCCTCTGCCGTATTGTGCACACCAAGACCTTCAAATCTGGCAGTGGGCATGTTAAGGGGATGGTGGAGGGCAGTTTTGTATGCCCTTCTGATGAGCCGATTGACCTTATCTAATTCAGTAGCAGTCGGGTTCAGGTAGGGCAGGGAGTGCGTGATCCTGCTGATAATAAAAGCTTGGATTGGCCGGATCCTCTCCTCTTCCTTGAGACCCCTGCGGTGGTTGGAGATTCATCTGATGAGTCCTATAGTTTGAATAACATATTGTTCTAATTTCCGGGGGAATAGTGTGTTAGTGCGATTATTTTAGACAAGCATCCCCAGGATTTTAAGGGTAGAGACCTCTGGAATCGGGTTGTGTCCTATTTGAACTCGTGTCGGGTGATACTTTGGATCTCCTTTTTGGTTGTAGCAGATGTTGCCTCACATTTGTCGACGTTCGTCGACAGTTGCATCTAGTGTCGCATGAACATAAATGGCCAGCTGTGAGGGGCCCCACTGCCGTGTGTAACTTTTTGTTTTATTTGCTTTGGAGGCAAAAAGTCGCTGCTCTCAGGTGCCCACATCGTCAGCTGCTCAGAACCGAGGTTCTCCTGCATATAAAATGTGGTCCCAACACTGACCAGTTGCAGCCATGGAAGGGAGGCACTGCCCACCGACACAGTGCCTCACTCGTGTGCTCCCACATTTCAAGCCGGGTTGTTGTGATCGGGGGTGGACTCGGGTCATTTGTGCCGTGTTTGTACACGCAGACTGCTATGCCGTGGCGCACTGCTTGTACAGTGATCTCGGAGTCGTACCCATATTGAGGAAGCAGTGGGCAGTATTGGAAAAAAATGTTGGCTCCGTCGTAAGGCCCCTGCTTCCTTGTACGACATTCAGGCTAGGCAAAATGAGCGAAGCGTGTGCAGAAAATGTGCAAAGAAACTTGGGGAGGAGATGTAGGTACCAAGACCCGCTGCGGTGGCTCAGTGGCTAAAACGTTGTGCTGCCAAGCCCAAGGACACGGGTTGGATCCCCTCCGTGGTGTGTGCTTTTCAGATGGAGGCAAGAAGCGAAAACGCCCGTGTGTACGAGATTTTGTTGCACGTTAAAGATCCCCCCAGGTGGTGGAAATCAATCCGGAGCCCTTGAATACGGTGTGCCTTATAGCGCAGGTGTAGCTTCGGTGCGTTAGACCCCACAATCAGTCATCAGTAGGTATTGTGCGGATGGCATTGCTTAAAACTACGGAGTCTAGCTTTGTAACCTAGCACCTGCTTGAGCTGTGTGAGGAGGAGGAGGAGAAGGAGAAGGAGGAGGAGGAGGAGGAGAGAGGAATTAAGCACCAATCCCCTACCTGCAGGACCTGCACCAGCAGCAGCAGTCCGGCAAGGGGCCGGCCTGGGCGCAGCAGCTGAAGGCGGTGCGCGGGGTGGAGCGGTTCCTGCAGCACTGGCGGCAGCGGTCGGCCCCCGTGGAGCCCATGCGGCCCGTGGTGCTGCGCAAGCGGCGGCAGCGGGTGCGGGCCGAGGCCAACTGGGCACGCTTCTACCACCACTTCTACCTGGACCACGCCCGGCCGGACCTCATCTGGAACTTCCGGGTGAGGGGGGGGGACCTCGTTGAATTTGAAGCAACTAGCCTTGTACAACTCACTCAGCTCTATTCGGGCCTCGGAAGGCGTTAAAAAATTCAAGCAAAATGAAAAAAAAAAAAAAAACCGTCAAATTCAGCACTGGTGAGAAGTAATATGGGTAGGAGGGATAGGACCAGCACTAAAACAGAGTTGTCAGTGTGTTATCTGCATGTTAGCATCAAAGTGGTGCGGTCAAACAGAACTAGAGGATGCAGTACAATCGTCCAGTCGTGTTATTTGGCAACGGCTTTGGCTCACAGGCCTGCCCGAATCATGCACACATGGTGGCACAAGCCAGCACAGAGCTCGTAGCCTCGCTACCATACTGCTACACCTCTTTTCCAGCAGGCTCGTGAGGCTGCATGAGGCTACGTTGTGCTGCTGGCCTGTGGTGCAATGTTTGTATTCTTTCTGGGGCGTCTGCACTCTTCTTTCATGCTTCAATGTTGAATTACTCGGCTCGGCAACTACCAGCAGAGCGTAATGGCTGCACACGAAGGCCATGCAACGAAAAGCCACTGATGTCACCACCAAGGTGGACAACATTCGCGAGATACGCTCAGGGGCGAGAAATGCCGAAGTCTCCAAGAAGTAGGGGCTGTCGACGTCTACAGTATCAACTGTCGTGAAAGGTGGAAAGAAGATCATGGAATTGGCAAACCTCAACGGCGCTGAGATTAAACGGAAGTTTTTACTTGAGGCGACGTACAAGGAGGTACAAGGCGCCCTGTACATCTGGTTTCCGGACGTCAATACAGCAGCTGACCGATTTTTCGGATCCGCAGGGGAATGAAAAATAGTACGAATAAAAAAGCACTTCGAAAAACCCGTAAGTCAATACTCCTATGGGACAACTGGCGGTTCCTTGGGAAAGTCCGAAATTTCCAGCAAGTCCGAATTTTGGGAGTCCGAAAAAGTGGTCGGCTACTGTAATATGCCAAGTGCGCGCTGCAGCTGGTCACGAGTTGGCCTCATCCGACTGCGACGTAGACATTCCTGCCCTGCAGCCTATAAGTACTGCCAAGGCGCTGGACTACACTGCGGCTCTCGACTAGCTTGTTTTTGCGAAGGGACTATCCGCGGTGCATGCCGACCACTTGGACAGCCTGCGAAAGACTGTCGTGCACACTACAGCGCAAAAGCAAGCAGCCATCTCTTCATCCCCACAATAAAAAGGTAGCACACCTCATTATTTGACTTTTTCCTTATTTTTAAAGGCATGTCCAGATACAGTAGAATCTCGATGATACAAATCTCGCGGGACCGCGAAAAATATTCGTATCATCCGAAATTCGTATGAACCAACACAGACCAAAAAATTGGGCACTGAAAAAAGTTTTCGTTTATTTCTTTTCTTACTTTCGCGTGAACAAATCCATGATTTTTTCTGCTTTTTTTAAACCCCCACGTCACAAAGCAGTCCTTTCTGGAGCACGTAACGCTTCGCCTAGCTTCGCGCTTGTCTCTTCACTCCCGGTGTCCAAGCTCGCTACACGCCGCAACAGTCAAGCGTGAACTGCATGGTGCGTTTTTGCACGCGATTCGCACACCTCGGCTTTGCGCGCGCTGTATTTTCAAGGCCGCATTGGCGATTTCGCGCCCGCGGTATCTCCTACCTCAGTCACAAAAAGACGCTGACGACTTGCGAAACGCTCGAGACAGCCCGCTGGCTCCGCCCGAGATGTTTAGGCTTAGCACTCCGGCAGATATTTTATGGGCGCGGATGGTGTTTTATAGTACCGTTTTCGCCAACGTTATCAGCTCCTTTACTGCACAAGAAACTTCGTGTCTGCCTTGAGCGGCATTTTAAAGAGCGGCTAGAAGCAGTCACTCAAGCGGCCGTGCCACTTCTAGGCGGAAGCCACCGCCATGTTGCCGCCGCCAACCACGGCGCTCGTAGCGTGCGAGAGGTTTCGCGGCGCGCATGGGGCGTGTGGGGCGCGTTTTCGCGAGCAGAAAACAACAGCCTGGCCGTTTCTGGAGAAAGAAGAGTGACAAATGGGGAGAGAGAGCCGTCGCTTGTTCGGCAGTTGGGCGCCTCGCCAGCTCGTTCGTATCATCCGCCGGGCCGCGCAGGTCCGTTCGTAACAGCCGAAATTTTTCCCATTGCAAACAACGCAATTTTGCCAGGACTTTTCAGAAATTCGTATCATCCCGAAATTCGTATCGCTAAGAATCGTATCATCGAGATTCTACTGTATAACGAGATACTGTTACGACGACGACCTATCACGGATAGGTTGAGTGTGACTGTAGTGACAAACTTTTGGCAAAAAATGGGCATCATTGAAATTGAGACGAAGCAGTCTTTTTAATGAATCAAACTTGTATTTTGCCTTCATGGCCCTTTCAACTCTTTTGCGACCGCGGCAAAATGGCCAATTTCGAGAGTTTCCAGAAAACTTTTTTTTTTCTCTTGAGCTACTGAACACATTTAGCATTGCTATGTTTGAAATTGTAGCTTATAGACTTCCCTTTCAAATACATAACAGCAGTTTTGGGAAAGGCGTAATTATTAACAGTTTATTAGTCAACAAAACAAAAAAATGAGCAAGAAATGTATACACAAAACACAAATAGGCAGTTTTACTGGGCCCGAAAATTATTTTAGGAATTCTAAGATACACGAAATGTTTCTACATTCCTAAGCTATGGTTCAATATGTACATCAACGCTGCACACCAAGTCCTGGTTTTTTGCGGGCCCGCCAACCTAACGGTCCTGACGGTTGTGCCACTCCGCGAAGCCACTCGAGAGTAATTCGGTCTCTAAAATACGCATCTAAGCATACTTGTTTGTGTTCTCGCACAAAATCCTTATCACTGCAGCGGTAAAAAACAAAAAAGAATTAGTGCTTTTGAGGAGCAGCGCGCATCGCTCTGCAGCGCCAATTTTGCACGAGCGGCAGGCTATCTTGAAGGTGTAAACACGATACAGCGGTATGCATTTGGCAAAATATCCCCGCCACACATTGTTCAGACCCTTCACATGAAAGTAATACTGCAGTCGTCAGATATTAAATACGTTTTGTTTATAAATACAGCGCGAAGTCAAAAACGAACCTTCCGTGGCAGCACCTGCCTAAGTCTGAGGCCATTGAATGGGAGAGCCTTCATCGGAACTCAAATTTGAAGAATCCACGTCATTGCTGGAGTCATCGCTGCTGCTAAGGTAAAAAAAAAATCACCAGCAGCAGTGTCCAAAGTGGCTAAAACTGTTGTCTGCCTTTGCGGAGCGCGCAGTGAAACAGGATGCCATTTTCGCCCAACTCATCGCTACCTTGGGTTCAAATTTCACTCGCGATGCTGTCTACCCACACAAAATGTAAACAAGCGGCTTCTAAACTGAAAAAAGGGTTGCCGATGAATACGCCAGGTGGTGTCAGTTGTCCGAATAGCGCCGTTTTTAGTTTTTGCAGGAGGTTTGAAAATCATCGTTCACCCGTGAACGATGGCCTGTGGCGTGGTCACTAAAGAGTTAAACTGCATAAAGCATACGATCAACACAGTGTGATTGTAAATTCCACCCCATTTCACATTGACCCCCTTTGATCAATAATTTCTTTCCTGCTAGCAACAAATTCGAACAGCCTGCACCCTTTTGCAACACTAGACCACTGCTTCAGTTGCAGAAAATATACATAGGAACCTTATCTGCAACATGCTGGTACTTAGGGCATATCAGTGCAGAGATAACTGGTGGGATTTGTTGCCTCTTTGGTGCTTTGAACAGCTGCACCAGGCCATCATTAGGTCTACCCACTCTGCCATTTCAGTTACAAATCGGACATTCGTTTTTAGCAAAGTTGGTATGTCTTCTACTTTTTTCTATGCTATCTGAAGTGTGCTAAGGGTCTTTTTTTATATTAACAGTGGAGCAGTTGTGGGTTGAGCCTTTTCGTCCGTCTGCTGAAGGTCATGCGTCACACAGGGGTAGGACCAGGTTGCCAGGCCCACCGATAGAGGGCGCAGTGGTCTTGCAGGGGGGAGTTCCTCTCCCTCCCGCTCCCACCAATGGCGCTGCCCTTCTTGGGCGAGCGTCCATTAATGTTCGAGCCGACACTAGGGCTCCCCTGTTTCTGCAGACTTCACACTGGGCGGAACTAGGTTTAGTTTTTTTGTTGTTGGCCATTGTTTCATCAAACTGAATTACTTTGTTGTATTTAAAGTTTGTATTGCAGTTGACCCTCAGTTTAAGACACTGAACCTACAAGTTATCATCGTGAATCAGGAGCTTGCTAGAATTGAGAAAGCATCGAGTGTACTGTATGCAACTGGGATGGGGAGCTGAATTTGCTGTTTGAATTGCAAAGTGCCTAAAACCAGTTTTTGTAAAGTTGATGTTTAACTGTGAGCGGAATTGTCCTAGCGGCTACACAGAGAGAGAAACAAGCTTTATTGTCCAAGGGACCGAGGTCCAAGTCCTACTTGTATTCTTCCATTCACCGGGTGCACGTAGTGTAATAGTAACTACAAATTTCTCATCACAAAGAGAGCCAAAGCGCATGCCAGCGTGCATTTCACTGCAGGCTCAAATAAAAGTTTTACCAATCCAATCCAATCCAATACAATCCAAAATCACTCACACATCATACAAATACACCAACCAAGGGTGTTTATTGAAAGCAGGCTTTCAATAAACGCCCTTGGTTGGTTTATTTGCCACTTCAAGTTTAACCCAAGCAGACAGAGTTTTCAGAACATGTTCACATTCAGCACTTCATAGTGTTAGACAAGGGTATGAGTATTTATCTACTTTCATCATTTGGTAATGGTAGTGATGGTAGTGGGTTTTTTGTTTATTTATTTACAGCCATGCAGCAGCACTACCATATTTACAAGATTACTTTCTTCTTACATGCAGCATTGGGGTGAACCCGCCGTGTCTTCGCAGTGGGAAATTTCTTAATGGAAAGAACAGAGGAACGCAAAAAAAGGCTACGCAGACAACAAAGGCAAACATGCGCTGACTGTGAAGCGCTAGCTACGCGTTCAGTAGTCATGCAGCCATCTTGAAACGTTTATGGCGATACGGCACCGCAGTCTTGAGTCGTACTCGACTGTAACGCGCATGTGATTTTGGGACCTATTTTTCCGGAAAAAAGGTGTGCGTTAGTAAATACGGTAACCTCAGTGGCGAGCGACGAGTCTTTGCCCTGCCCCCTCCCTGTTGCAGACGCGGGAGGAGCTGCGGGACGCGCTGGAGGCGGAGCTGCGCAGCTTCAGCCAGGACCGGTCGGTGTGCGGTGCCACCCAGGCGGTGGCGTGGAACCACTGGGAGTTCGAGGTCTTCTACCCGAGCCTGCAGGAGGAGGTGCGCGTGGGCGACTACTTCCTGCGCCTGCTGCTCGAGGAGGACCAGGAGGACACGCCCGCTGCCTACATCCGCCGCTCGTGAGTCAGCGGGGGGTGGAGGACGCCGCGCAGAACGGGGCACTTGACCAACCACAGTTAACTCCTTGATGCCCAGTGTGGCTCAGGAGCAACAACTGAAACACTCTGCATTTTTTTTTTACACTTAACACCATCTATCGACAGACAAAGGGTACCGGTCCTTAAAAAACAAAAGGAGAGAGGGCAGCACATACTTCCGTGTGCTAAAAAAATATGGTTTCCACGTGTCAACTCGCATTGAGCCCGGGAGGCTCAATGGGCTAGTGACAGGTAGCTGAAATTGTGCAATTTCATTGTTAATACAAATGATAGCAATTCGAACTTTCCGTTACTGTCTTCATGTTGGTCGAGGTAGTTCTCGTGTTCAAGTGATATATGGGCAGCCAGTGCCCAGTGTGTCGCAGTGTCCATCTTAATGAACCAAATTTTTCTGACTTCATATTTGTGGTGTCGGAAGTCCTTTTAGGACATAAAAAAAAGCGAAATAATAAAGTTTTGGGCATCAAAAGGTTAAGCACAGAAAATTTTCAGACAAAGGACTTGACGGATGGGGACAGGCACCATCCTTGTCTGTGCCCATCTGTCACGTCCTTTGTCGGAAAATTTCTGCTCTTAAGAGTGGCGGGTCATGGAATACCAACTACAGTGGAGTCTCGGTGATGAGAATCTGAAGGAGTGGCGAAAATATTCGTATCACCCAAAAATTCGTATCACCCGAAAACTATAAAAAACGAGTTCCCTGCACTTGGACACACGCTGTGCATGTAATAAATGGCAGCAACAAGGCGTTGGCTTTTTCCCTGCTGGCTTTGACCGCCTCTGGCCTTTCGTTAGAGCGCAGCTCAAGGCGTGAACTAAATTGCTTATGCAGGAAAGAATCGGATAATTTCGGCGAAAGCTGCACTATAAAGTGTCATCCATGCGAAAAGCAAAAACGCCCCCCGTGTGTTCGAGATTTCGGTGCACGTTAGAGATCCCCAGGGGTTCAAAATTAATCCAGGGCCCTGTGGTATTCAACAATCTGTGGTATTCAACACGCATGTTATCGCGATGGGAATGCCAGAGATAACGAGCCAGATTACGGGAAGTTGTGTGGCTCGAAAGGCGGAGGTCATCGAACGCTTCGTGGTGCGCGTGACTCTACCGTCGCCAGACCTTGGAGGGGGACGCGGTGTGCGCGCTTGCGATAGCGGTTCGTGAAGTGAACTTTTAGTCGGATTTGCGATGTTTACACGCTTAGTTATTGCTGTGTTTTGACTGTGGGCTCGCTAGCCTTGAGAAAGAAACGGTCGACGCGTCAAACGCTGTGGCGCGCACGGCATAGCCGACGCGCATTGGAGCATCAATCACATGACTGGGCAACCGGTTACGATTGAATGCCAGTAGTTGTAATTAATGCCTGCGACGTTAGATTTAATCTTAAAAGCGACCTGACAAGCCATATCAGGGATAATCAAAGTACGATATGTCGCGGTAAGCGTGCGCTGCGATGCGCGCGAGCCATATCGCCTTTCTTGCGCTACGTTTTTTTTCCTGTGCGCTTGTAATTTTCATGCAAACAGGTTTGAGTTAGTAATATAGGAATAAAAGTATGCTCTCTGCGTTAAAAATGTACGTTACTGTGGCAGAATTTAACAGTGATTTTTTTAGGGAAATGATTGATACCATTGCTTATATAGGGCATACTGGCTGTGCTGCGAGAAATATTGGATGCCTTGAATGTCAAAAGTAGTAAAAAAATATGCTCTTGCATTGAAGTTGGGAGTTATGGAGAATACTCTACCAAGCTTCAAAGTAGCTCATTTTCATCATTGTGGTATGCAAACTTTTGGCAATGAACACCTGCACCTGCACGTATGAGTACTAAGTTGCTGTGCCAGGCAAGATAAAACATAAAAAAAGCCAAAAATGTTCAAATTTATGTAAAAAAAAATGCTTAACTTGTTGCCATGGTGACAACACTGCAAAAGGAGGTTGTCCACTGCGATACAGCCAACCAGCTAACCTACCTTGCATTGAAAGCCCATTGAAACCCATCTTCCCCTCCGTTTGGTTTGCAAAGGGGGTATGTACTCTTCACGGAGGAGCTGAAAATGATGTTTTCTGGAAAGAGAAAGGCTGTAAAAGGCACTCCAATTTCAAGGCAAGGCCTTCCAGAAGCCCCATGTTCAAAAGGACATGAAAGGCTGCAACCGTGGCGACTTTTGATAAGTGAAACCTATGTTGCAACTTCGGAAGCCGTTTTCTCGAAACAGTTTTTTTTTGCCACCTATGTCGTTTGTACCAGGGATTTCTTCGTGACCACTGGGTCTATTTTGATTCCGTTTCTTGCATTATATTCCTTGATGAACAGTTCAGGTCGTGACACTTTTGGATTTCCAGATTTGTTTTTTGTGACATTTTTATTCAAATAGTTATTCACAGTCGACATGCCTGTTGCACATTAACCTCTAAAAAAATGAAAACCAAAAAATATTGTTTTGTAAAAAAAAAATTCTAAAACTGTCACGACCTCGCCCATTCATTTGGGAATGCAAAGCACTTCGAACAAGTTTTCTATCGTGTTTTATAAGTCGCTCAAGCTCGGTACAAGCGGAACAGAAAGAAAATTTAATAAATAAAAAAGTTATCAAAATATTATCTTCAAATTTTTATGGTGTTATCACAGAAGCATTTCCAGTTGCTGTGCCAATTTTCATCAAAATCCACTCGGAAATAAAAAAGTTGATTTTGAAAGCCACGTCCCCCCTTAAGCCCCTCAATCAATGAATCAATAAAATGTCATCGACACCAAATATCCGCTGTGTAAGTGGCCCAGCCAGCTGCTGCGAGTGCTTTGAATTTGCTGCCATGAGGCACGTGTCTCCCCATTGGTGCTCGCCATAAGGCTCCTCCCACAGCAACGCACAGCAACTGAGGAGGAGGCTGCCACCGGAGTTCCGGGCCAAATCGTCACTGCGGGCGTCAAAAGAACGCATTCCCGTCACAGATGCGATGCACACACAAGAACTTGTACACGTAATCGACGCACAAGCGGCGTTCGCAACACAGTAGGGCGACGACAGGACAGCTAGAACTCAGGGCATAGAGGGAAGCGAGGAATGTAGAGAAGGCAAAATGGGGAAAGTACTCACCGTCAGAAACAGGGAATGCCTGATTGCCGCGCCAGCCGTGGTTTATTCAAAAAGTATATACAAAAAGGAAGCTGGACGCACCCGAGCTGCAGGCAGTGGAAATGAAAGGGGCAGCGGGAGAAGAATGTAGTGGGAGATAAAAGAGGGAAGAGGAGACGGATAAAGAACATAGTAGAGAGGGTGGAACGTAGTGTTCCTTCAGAGCAGCGCCTCTCTCACCACTACTGTAAATGCCCCACGAGGAGGAATGCCGCTGGCGGGGGAGGTCTAATGCTTTTGTGCCCGCACACAACCAACACCACATGGTCGCACCAAAACTTCCACCTCCCGTCCACGTCATGGTCGGCTGCTCACGGCTGGCGGGTTCGTATCTCCCGCTCCGAAGTGATAAATGTGTGCGGATCATCCGAATTCTTTTACATTACAGTGTAAACCATTTATAATGTAACCGCTTACAGTGCAGGACCGGATATAACGCAGGCTTGTGTGACCACTGCTAGGTCTCCCATAGAAGTCTTTGCATAAGCATACCACTTAAAATACAGTTGTCTGAAGCACAATACCGTTTATATTGCGTTTTTTTGCGGGGTCTGCTGATTGACCGGTGCAGCGGGGGCGTCGTTTTATGGTCGCAAAAAAGAAAAAAGAGATGGAATCAGCCATCCCATGCAGCGCTGCTCCCTCCTCTCTAACTTAGTCGAGGAAAAGAAAAAAAAGAGAAAGAGGCAACCTTTAGATTGCGTATTCAGTTAGCACTCACGTGATAACCACAACTCCCCTTGCGTTTGGTGCACCTCAGAAGATAGCAAGCCTGCGTGCACACGGTAACTTGTTTCTATTAAAACATTGCGCACATTAGCAACCCTCCCTTTCTCTTTGCCAACATCCAAAGATAGCCGGCTGAGACACGAGCAACACGGCAGGTTTTCGCCACCTATAGGTTGTGCTGATAAGCAAACACAATCGGAGTTGTGAGCACTAAGTGGGGTGAAACAGAAAAAAAAATCTGGCTTGTGTTCTTATCACGTTATCTCGCCGGAGTAAACCCTCTTCCCCCCTCCCCCATCATTCACCTGCCGCATTCATTTTAGACGCGAAGAAACAAAAACGTGCTCCCTCGCGCTCGTGGTTAGTAAAAGTGTGTGGCAGTGTCCGAATGCGGGAAAGAAATCACAAAATAAAAACGGTTTCTCTGTTTTTAAGTGGTGTTTGTTTGAGCGATGATAATAAAGGAATTGCTGAAGGGTAGGTTGCGATGTGGTTGGATTTGTGAATCTTTTGTTTATGCTGCACTGCTGCTTATAGTGCAAATTTTACGTTATAAGTGGTCTACATTCTATATACGTACAATGCATTTTGGTTGGGGAATTCTGAAAATTTGTATCAACAAAATTTGTACCAACCGAATTCATATCAGTATCGCGGAGATTCCACTGCAGCTTGGAACCTTTGCATTATGGGGCACTCAAGGCGCGGGGATTGCATGGGCTGGTGTAGAATTACGGTGCCCAATTCCTTTCAACTGGCTGCTGAGACAGCTTGCACGTACCAGAATCACGACCAGCATGTGCACTGTGGTGCTGTGGGGACCTGCTCCACCCCATGCAGATAGCAGAGATAGAGGGAGAGAGAGCGTCATGAAAGGAAAAAACGAATTGAGCGGACAAACAAAGTACCGTATATTCCGGTGTATGAGTCGTGGTTTTTTTCTGAAATTTTTGTTGGTGAGTCTTATCCACCGGTGCGACTTATGTATGGAATAAATCTGATTCGCGGCGGCCGCGCGTGGCCAGCGCACGTTGAGACACAGCTCTATGGTGTAAAGCAATCCCAAGTCCACCGGTACGACATTTCTCATAGCCCATATGTCGCTTCGGGACATTGCACCAAAGAATTTTCAGCTTTTCCTAGTCAAAAAGAATGATAATGGCCTGTGACAACTATGTGCCACTTTAGGCCATGCGCAGTAACTACAGTTCAGAATAAATTCAAAGTAACATCAAACTGGGTTGCAAAAACAAAATGCAGCTCATGAATTATTACAGACAGTTACTCTGAAGGAGGTAAACGTGCTGCTAATTTTTAAAATGACAGCTTGGAGATAAGTTTTGATTTTCATGCCGCTTCCCGTCGCGTCAGTTCCGTCTGCCATGACACCTTTATTGCGCTGATTTACGACAGCATACAAGAGACGCGCGACGTTTGGAGAGGTGGCCAAATGGGTCTCCGACTCTTGGGACTCCATTTCTACAAAAACAGTTGTAGCCGGGTTGATAAAGGCTGGAGTAATCCGGTCCGCGAGTGGTAACGATGTTGGCGAAGAAGACATCAGAGAGTCGGAGGACGACAGTGATGCACCGGTGGAACTCCCACTGAAGATACTGAATTATTTGTTAGCGAGTCTGAGGAAAAAGATTTCGATGGTTTTGCATAAATGCCGTCCGTAAGTACATGCCATCTGTGTGTATCCATAAACCATTTTTGAGAAGTTAGTTATGTCCAGACTTTGGATGTTATATGCCCCTGTCTAGCCCTGCTTACAGGGGGATGCGTTGCTAGGCGGCGGCCGCCACAACCATGTACTTTCGCCGCACTTTCTAACGATCTGATTCACTATGAGTTTACCTAATTAACAAGTGCGTCTTATATACCGGTGCGTCTTATACAACGGTGCGACTTGTATACGGTTTTTTGTGTTGGAAAAACTGTCATTTTGAGGGGGGTGCGACTTATACAAAGGTGCGACTTATAGACCGGAAAATACGGTAGACGTTCAGTCATGGCCATTGGGTTGCGTCGTATGTGTGGCTCTTTCGAAGCCACATTGGCGCTCTGCTCCTTTCGTTGTCGCCTTTTTTCTATCGCCGCCTTGTACCATAGTTTGTTTTGCTTGGCCTTGGCAGTTTCACACACCCACCGTTTCCTCTCTCCGTTTGCTCGACTATGTCACGAGGTGCAGGGCTTGTGGGCTATAAATAGTGCTGGATGGCATGGGGAATCGCGTACCGCACAGTGCATGGCTGGTGGGCTAGCTGCAGGCACTGTGGAGGAGAGGGTGACACAGAACATGCACTTTATTTTTAGAAATGTTAGGTTTCAGTTAGGGGTTCGCAAATTACACGAGAGTGCGCTAAATATAGTGGTACTAGTTAAAGCAAGTTAGTTCTTAGTCCACCTGTCGCGTGACACTGTCTACTAGGCTGGCATTTACCCGCACCCTGATCATACGACGCCTTCCCATGGTCCTTTGAAAGTCGTATTATTTTTGTTCCACTGTGGTCTGAAATCTTAGGTGGCTGTTAGGCATTTCAAGATGAAGTTTGGCGTTTCTGTGCACTTTGCCTTTTTGTCAGGCAGTGTGCCAAGTTGCAGTGCCCCGTTAGAAGAAGCGGCCAGACCAAAGCACGGGACGCAGCCTCCCTCGTGCCCTGTTTAGAACTCTCGTTCAAGTGCTGACTGTGCCCCCCATAGTGAGTGGTGGCACGTTCTGCTGCCAACCCTCCCCTCTTGCAGGTCCGAGTTCTTCAGCGACCTGTACCACGCGTTTCTGCTAGCCCCGGACCCGGCGCGGCGGTGCCAGTGCCTGCAGGCCATGGCGCTGGTGTACGGCCGCCACTACAATGACATCGGGCCCTTCAACGACACCCGCCACATCCTGCTCAAGCTGGACAAGGCAAGGACAGGCAGGGGGAGGGGGAGCCCCACTGCTGGTGGCAGCAACACTGTGGGGCCGTTAAGGGGAGACGCAGGTCTTAAAACAATTTCTTTTGATTTTCAAGCAAACTTTGGGAAACCTGCTAGTCAAGCTGCCCTTTTCTCCCACTGATATCGAATATGCCATTATTTTTTAGGATGGTCAATTAGTCCCCAGGATAATTAGAGGTAATTAGCCATTCTTGGACGAACAATAGACAAGGCAGTGTTGGTCATAAAACTGTAATCTTTGTATTTTCCAATACTGGTGCTTGCAATAAGAGAATCGTTCTTTTCTTTTTTTTTTTTTTTTTTTGATGCACCGCTTGGAACTAATATTATAGCTCATTAAACCTCGAACTCACCAGTCGGGCGGCCCCCCAGGCGAGGTCTCCCCCCACGCCCTTGAATCCCGGACGGAGATCACATGAAGATGCGCCCTACTCGCTACCTACACCACTAGAAGACTACGGCACCATACTACGGTGGTACCGAGACGCCAGGAGACGGTTCCCGGCCCCACACCCCAACCTCACTCGAAGCGAGGGGACCCTCTATCGCCAAATACAGACTCTGTGCTCACACCAGTACTGGGCCGCCACATAGCCCCCGCAATCTACGAGACATCCGAGTGCACCATCTGCCGCGCCACTCGCAGCCCGCTGGCCCACATACTACAGTGCGCACCCCAAGACCCCGCACCCTCAAGCATCCGACAGCTACCAGTAACAGTGCGAAGAGCCATCACCTCGTCAGACTACAACACCCAGAAATTAGTCGTCCAGTGCGTCCGGGAGGCCCTGGAAAGGCAGCGGGTAGGCGGCGCGAGCCCCTTGGGGCCGAGCGCCGGACGCCCGACCTGAAGCCCCTAGGGCTGGCCCGGACGACGCCATCGGCGCCACTGGACCGTTTCTATTCAATAAAGTCTTTTCTCTCTCTTGGTGTTTTAAATGGGAATTTGAAATGGTTCCTTGCCACTGGTGCCACCAAAAAAACTGCTTCGATTTGTGCACTCACCAGGGTTCAGAGTGTTGAAAAATACAAAAATTACAGTATTATGACCAACACTGTTTTGTCTATTGTTCCTCCAAAAATAGCTAATTATCTCTAATTATCTTGGGAACTAATTGATCTGGTGAAAAAACAATGGCACATTCGAAATTAGTGGGGGGAAAGGTTAAAAAGGTTAAAAAAAATTAATTGGGCACTTACAAGCCTTTAAAAGTGATTTGAAGGCGAAAGGCAGCGATTAACGAAGACTTCCTCACTGCTTCATTGTATTTATGGTGCTGTCACGTTCACCAGTCATGCTTCCGGATAATTCTTGTTCGATCCTGGCACGGTACCGGGTTAAAGCTGTAGCTGACACACTTGACTGCAGCCCTCAGGTCCAGGGCAAAAATACTATTCGAACCCAAATAAGTTCCAATGTATATTTTGCTTGCCTATTTTCTTTTTAGAGTGGCCTTGATTTGTTTTCATTCGTGTAGTCGCCAGCAACTATGGTCACTTTTCGCGTTTGATGAGACATCTAAGGCTTTCACCTTAATTAAGAAGTATGTTGAGTTTTTTATAGATCTGTGCGGAATGGTCTTTTCTCAATTTTTCCTATTTTTCTGAAAAAAAAAAAAAAATTGTGTTTATTTTGCGCCCTTCAGAATTTTATGAAAACTTCCATCTCTACTCTAGAAGCAGCATTCTTGCTGGTTGGTTTACCAGTAACAATTTTTGCCAGTCAGTTTGCCAGTAATAATACCAGTGGCTTCGGTGCCATGGAAGACTCGAATCTCCGTGCAAAATTTCCGTAAAGCGCGTTCTCGGCAACTCACATTCTGTAGGGAGCTGCTTGCCTGAAGAGAAAGCTGGGCCAACTGGGAGCTTGGTAGAGGAGGCGAGGCTCGTTATGCCGTCTGTAATAACTGCTTTCTCTCTTGCCGTCTCTGTTTATTTGCTTGTAAAAAAGAAACAACAGGAACGGTGCAATTGATTTCCTCCTCCTTCTCCCGGCCTATGCAGTGCACGGACAGGATGGAGAGGGATCGCCTGCTGCTCTTCCTCAGCAAGTTGATTCTACACAAGGTGAGGGGCCAGCCGTCTGCGGTAGTGGTTAGAGCAGTAGTACAGGGGGCACCATGGTCCCCCCCGTACACACCTCGTGCAGCAGTTGTATCTAACGAAGCCCAGCATTTTTGAGCCCTAGGGAGTGTGGGCGGGGGAAACCACAAACGTTGGCCCCCTTGAGATCTTTGACCACCACGCAGGGGGGCAAGACTTGTGGGTGCCCCCTTCCTAGGTTTTTTGCATCGCATGTTGACTCCAATGATCGGGGCCTGTAGAGTGTCTGTGCTGAGCAACTTCCCCAGTGTTGAAACATCGTTAAGCAGTGCTTGCTTGGAACAGGACGACAGCAGAGGAGACACACATGGCAGCGCTAAGTCTCAACTGTTTTTATTACGCATAAACACAAATATATTTATTTATTTTTAATTAATTTATTTATTTAAAATACCTTACAGGCCCGGGGGCATTGAGTAAGGGGGGTTCATGAAAATTACAGAAGGTGCAAGCAGCCAACACTCGGCAGAAAAGATTGTTAAGAACTAAAAACTTCAGTACACACATGGCAAAATCAGAGGAAAACAAGAGGAAGAAAACGGATAATTACATTGCAGGGAAATAACGCAAAAAGTACTACAATGTTCAGAGCACACAAACATCATCAAATGAAAGGTACATATCTCGCAATAACATCTGACGATATCTCGCAATTACATATACAGTTGAACCTTGATATAACGGACCTCAATTTAACGAAATTCTCGATATAACGAATTTTTTAAAGTTTTCTATCAAAATTTTGCTAAATGCATGTATTTTTATCTTTATTTCACGAAGTAATTTCGTGCGGCGCTTCCGATTTAACGAAGTCACGGCAAGAAAGAAAGAACGAAATTCCGCTCGAGGCACGTTTTGTTTTGCCTCTCAGAGACGACATTGAAAACATTCAGTACTCGCATTGACTCTTAAATGGCTAAAATGAAAGAAAAGCAGTGAAATCTGCTGTTGGCAACAATTAAAAGCGATGAAAGAAGCTGCTCAAACCGCTAGCGGTCATAGACGGTTGCATAGTGCGGCCACCATTTTAACGTCTCCATTGTTGCCTACGCCAGCGCCCTCTATGCTGAGACTGCCGGAAGCCTACTTCAACCTTTTTTTCTACGCGTCCTTCCTCACGGTGCTGCTGCTCTAGGTTGTGCGTGCTGATAACCACATTAATATTTTGTTCGTGCATCATTAGCTGAGTCTTGTAAGCAGTGTGAGCCCTCCAAGGGAAAGAAAAGTCTTCCGAACAAGAGCCTGAGGCTAGACCGACGGCCACCGAAGTGATGGATGCCATCGACGTTCTGTGGAGGCACGCAGGTGCACGCGAATGTTTAAGAGCAAGCCCTGTTAGCTCTGTCAGCATACGAGGTCAAGAAACGCTAAGCACTGCTTACGGACTTCTTCACTACGGCTTAAACATCGAGTGCTGGTGGCAATAAATTGCTGTCTTTGAACATGGTCATCTTCGTTTCACCCGTGTTCATTAGACAGCTGCGATGCAGAGAAATCGGTTTCTTTAGGGCTTAGTGGGCATAAAAGTAATTGCTTAATCGAATTTGGCCAGACGATATTTAATGTAAGCTTTCCGCTTTAGCGGGAGCACGTAAGCGCTGCTACACAGCCGGTCCGCGTGTACTCCGCAACTCCACTCTACTCACAATCGTGGCTATCTCTAGTGTAGTGGTTCCTTCACGCGCCCATATTGCAGAGTTTTTGTACATGAAAAGTCTTTCGGAAGTTTCATAGCAGCCTTCCGCTGTTGGCCCGCCGCACCCCTCAACGCTGCGCCTAAGCCTACCACTGAACGGATGATAAGAGGCGTAACTTCGAACCAGCAGCTCGCTGGGGTGAAGTTCACGGGGCATGGACGCAGGTTCAATTGACTAACAGCGGCGTTTAGTATTGACCGAAATGAAAAAAATAAAAAATGGAAACCCGGTCTGCTATCACATTTAATGAGGCGTTGCGGAAAAGCACCGGTTTTACGACGACACATGAACTACCGTCGGCTATCTGAATTCCATTGCCTAAGTGTTGAAACTCTTAATTCACACGGTTTTCGCGGCCAGGTTTAGTACAAATTTCGCTTTAACTGGAGGGGTAAGTACATAGTAGTTGCTTCTGGGCAATGGGCAAGGTTTTGAAACCTGAATAGCTGGTTAAATGAACTGTAAAATCGAAACCTCGATTTTACGAAATTCTCGATTTAACGAAATTTCCGCCCGCAAGTACGACTTCATTATATCGAGGTTTAACTGTACTCAGAATGAACACGTGCCCAGGTCAACCCCTCTATAGTGCAGTTTGATGAACACAAGATTACAATGTTTACAGGATTGCGGTTCAATAAACACAAGATTACAATGTTCACATTCAACAAACAATGTACAAAACACCTAAGTTAATGCATTTGATATGAAATGCCACCAACGCGTGGCTGGCCCACGTTTCATGGTTCTTATGTAGAAAGCTTCAATTATCTCTCGCATCAATTGGTGATTGTGCCACCCCAACACGCTGGTGTTCTCAGATAGTGGACAACATTGCACTTGGTTCTGATCTGTGCGGGTCGCGCAATGCCGAGTGATGTGTGCATGAGGGTTGTCACACCTTCTCCAACCCCCATTCTTGTGTTCAGACAGGTGCAGGGAAAACTACCCTGCAGCATATCATATTGGCATGCCCACAGAAACCTCACTGACGTAATGGATCATTAAACATCAGTACTCAAGAGCAATGGGAGGCCACCTAGCTCAACCCGCACCCCAACTCACAGCAACTATTCGTTCAACTGGTGGAAGATGCCGCTAGGGCCCACAGGCTCATGGCTGTCATATAACGGGGAAGGCCAGGTGACCTCCTCCCTCTCGCCTGCTTCAGTCAACCAGCATGGGCTTAGATGAAGTTCCTTTTCTCTCTCTCTCTCTCCTCTCTCCCCGTGGTGGAAGAACTCTTTTTTTCGTGTAGCTTAATTAAGATTAGTGTGCTCACTAGAGGTGTGTGAATATTTGACACATTGAATAGTTTGGTAGCAGTGTTTGCTATTCGTTTTGTTTTGTAGAGTTGTACTGTTGTAAGTATGCAGTAAAGCGTAATGTAACAAAGTTCAATTTGATGAAATCCCTGGTAAGCGAAGTTGCAAAGAATAAGGGGCCCATAGCCTATTGGAAAGCATGTATATTTATTCTTGACATAACGAAGCAACTGTTGCTGTAATTTCAAAACAAGGTCTCTCGATGTTGAAAAAAATGATCCGGAGGGATCGATTTCACCATCACAAGGATGGTCGAGGACAAGACTGTCCCCCCCTGCCTCCACTCCATGCTAAAGAGAAGACTGCTACTTGTTTTTCCAAGTATCACTGCAGGCTACCCCAATACGCCTCGAGCGCTGTACAATTAATGTGGAGCAGTCACTCTGTTCGCAAATGTGGTGCATTTACGAGTTTGTAAACATTTCTGACGTGATATTAGTGTGGTCTGCATAAGTACCAGGTGTGGGTCACAGGCCGACTTCGCGAAACCGGCACATGAATGGAGCTGATTGTAATTCCACTGTCCTGAAATTTACTAACAGTGTCTCCGTGGACAGCGTTTCCTCAGGGGGTCATGCTATGGCCATACACTACTATGTAAATCGGTTTTGTGCGCTTACATAATCTGGAGGAGCAATCATGCCTCACAGCCGGCCAGTTACGCTTGCCTCAGATATTCATCCCTACCGTGGGCAAGGCAACGTGGCATAAATTTTACAAACATTCTACAAAAGAAGTACGATGGATAATGCAAAATTATACTCGGGAATCAGCACTCCACAAAAGATTTTATGCTGGGTCGTCTTGTCGCAAGGTGAGCGCTTCCAAATATTCGTCTGCTACATATCTCCTCCACGAGCAGAGCGGAGACGGGCTTACAGAGTAATTCGCATCCGCGACTAAACGCTTCATCGAAACATCGTCATATGCTAAGGGAGCCTGCAGAATCTAGCACAAACGGAAATCAGAGGGCCTTACGAGACACCACACTCTTCCAACTACACCTTTTCTCGCTTGTGAACTGCCTACCCCGTATATCTAAAAAAATGCGTCCGCTGAGTGATCAGCTGTTCGTTGAAGTTTATAAACAAAAGGAGAGTGAACGCACAGCTTGTATGTGATTACTAAAACTTTCATTCCTTGATTTCGCTCCGCATTTGTACACAACAATAATTAGGCGTCCACCTCTCCCTCCTCCACCTCTCATTTCTTGTGAAATAAATTTGATTGATTGTGGGGTTTAACGCGCCGATGCAACGCAGGCGATGAGGCGTTCCGTAGTGGAGGGCTCCAGATTAATTTTGACCACCTGGGGATCTTTAAAGGAGCCATGAAGACAAAACACAAGTTTGGTTCATTCGAAAGATTGCCTCGATAGAATCATACTGACACCACTGTTAACGCACACTTCGCTCAAATAAGCTACATAAATAGAAAAAAACGGAATGGCCATGCGACCCACTAGCTCATTTCCCGCAACAGAACCTATGATGTCGTGAGCTTAGCTGTGCGATTGGCTTAGGATGGAAAAAGCAAACGCAAATTAGGCACGGCTTAAAGGCTTTCCAAACAAACTATTTGCGCTTAAAAGTGTAACGCATATTCATTTTACAGCAGTAAGAATGGTGCGGTAAACAATGAAAGTTACGAACACGCACGTAAGCATAGAAGTACCGATGCGCACTGCTGTTGGTACTGGGCGCACTATGCTTGTTTTAGGTGCACAGCACTCCGCCGCTTTGAAATTGTTTTACAGGACACTGGCCGATTGGCGTAAGCAGCGTTGTCGTACGTGAACATGTTTGTCGAGGATACCCCAGGTTTCATGAGACAATCACTTTTTACAGTAACAGAAATAAGCCAGGTGCAAATACGCCCAAAAACAAAGCAACGGCGGACAACGGTTCGTGGATGACTATAGCAGCGCCATCTGGGAGGGCTGACGGACAGCAAGGCCGCAAACCCGAATGACACAGTGGAAGTTCGCTTGAATAGACGCGCTTCTGACGTCATTGCTGACATTACGAAAACCCACGATTTGGCGGGAGAATCAAAATTTTAACCTAAATTGAGCAATTTCTCAGTGAATACGGCGTCATTTGCTGTCGGGCGCTGGGGGCACTATAAAACGTCAAGCGCTGGGGGCACTATAAAACGCGAAATCTTTCGAATAAAACAAACTTGTATTCTGTCTGCATGGCTCCTTTAACGTGCACCGAAATCTCGAACACACGGGAGTTTTTGCTTTTCGCCTCCATCAGAAAAGCAGCCGCCGCGGCCGGGAATCGAACCTGCGTCCTTGTATTTCTTGCGAATCTAGTTGATCTGGTAAGTCCTACCTTGTTTATGTTTAGACCAATTAGCATTTCCGAAGCTCCTCTGGGTTTCTCCTTTCCCGTAGGAGCTATTCTGTGTCTTCCGGACTTGGCAAACCATTTATTTGTCCGTGGTTTTATTAACTTTACTTGGGCCTTGCTATAAGGCATTAGTGGGCACACATTTAACGAAGTACAGCCATGGAATATACTTAACATTTTCGCGTGGCTTATATTCCCATTAAAGGTACAAGTTATTGTCAGGGATGGGGTAATCGCATCCCCGAAACGTACTTTTCTACGGCGTATATATATCAAAACAAAGCCGAATTCCTTGTCCATGCTGCGAAACAAAACCAACCTCGCACTGGACCAATACGAGGTCTAAACGACGCGACAATAGATTTCACATGTGCCTGGTGTATTAGAAGGTGACTGCGATGATAAGCTGTTGCTGTCGCCGACGTCTCTAAGAGTGGCCTAGAAGCCTGCAGAACCACCTCCCCGGATAGCTCTTGTTGGCGTTCCAGCACTCTACCAAGACGCAGCTGTTTTTGAAGTGCCGTGAACGTACCATTTGCTTACCGACAATGCCATAACAAGTTGTTTAGGTCGCGGAAAGGCAAAAAGGAGCGAAAGAGAGAGAGAGTATAAACATCTTTAATTTGGAGCTTAATGGTGCAGGATAGTGAGAGCATCACCGGTGGGGGGCGTCCGCTAGTCCGGGATGCCCTGGTCCGATTTTTGCTAGATTTTTGTGCAAAAAGAGAAGCTACTGTACATGTTAGGGAGTCATGATATTCAGAAGTTGAGAATACACTTTTTAACTCTCATTAGTAGCAGTTCGTGGTATGTGGCGGAATAACAGCTTGCATATGTCCCTGAACCACTATGAGATCGTACTTCAAAAATCTAGAGCGAAAGAGAACCAAAACACTGCATGAGCCCCAATCAGCCACACAGTGCTGCTCCTGTAAGTGCCGTGGAGAAGCGGCGGCAGGCGGCGCAGCGATCGCGAAGCTCGAGGCGTATAGCCTGTATTCAATAGCGAGGCACACATGCAGGCAACCGTGTGAGTGTGCCCTCGCTGGTTACGTCGGGCTCTGCGGGATGATGGTGTTGGTCCGTGCTAAGCACATGATATGGGTTGGACATTCCAAGCTCTAGCCCGCGGAACGCAAAGTAATGCCTCAACTCCAATGTGAGTGCGATTAATAACAACTCTGTTGACACCACCATTGAGAATCGGGTTGAAACGGAGCAGAGGACGCACGCCGGTGTTATAATCTTCGGCGTGCGGCCGCAGTGGCACAAGCTGCGCCATGTCTGTGGCGTTTCGGCCAAGTCCATGGCCGTTTCCAGTGTTGCTAAGCGACGAAATTGACAGCTAAACTTTTCAATGAATACCACCTATAGCCTACTTGAGTTCGTAGGTTTTGTGCGGGGGTCGGTGTCATGTTTGCTGCTGTACCTGATTTGGGTCCATGAGGTGACACTCCTGTGGAGGCAGTCAACCCATTTGTTGATGTGAATTCTGTGTGTGTGCGTTGAAGTCAAGCTGTGGTGGTCGTGCAGCGCAACGTGAAGGAGCTGCTGGACGCCGGGGGCCTGTCCACCCTGGTGGAGCTGGTGACCCTGGCCCACCTGCACGTGAGCCGGGCCCTGGTGCCCGCCCAGGTGAACGTGATTGAGGCTTCCCCCGACACCAAGCTGGGCCTCGAGAAGGAGTGGCACGTGGGCGGGGAGGACAAGGACCGCCAGGGGCCCTACAGCTACGACCAGGTACGACAGACTGCCACGACGCTTCACCCCGCTTTGAATCAGGTTGAAGGGCAGTGTATCTTGAAGCCGTGGGATGTTCTTGAAGCTCTTGGAAATTGGGCCTTGAACCTCAACCCCTTCTCCTCCTCCTCCCCCCTCCTCCCTGTCTCCTGTGCAGCTGAAGGAGCTGTGGTCGTCGGGGGAGGGCGGCCTGAGCGGGCGCACCCTGTGCTGGGCGCAGGGCATGGCCGGCTGGCTGCCCCTTGCCCGGGTGGCCCAGCTGCGCTGGGGCCTGCTGGCCTCGGGACAGGCCCTGCTCAACGACGGACAGCTGGCGGCCACCGTGCTGTCGGCCCTGTCGGCCGTGTGCGCCTTCTACCCGTCCCGCGACGCCGACGGCGCCGTCGTGCGCCCCATCCCCCGTGCCAAACGCCTGCTCTCTCAGCATGCCTCCCTTGTGCATATCGTCCAGGTGAGCCACGGGCACTCGGGGCACCGCTGAAAATCGGGGGTGGCAACATTGCAAGTGTTCTTGCCCTAGCGGACCCAGTTTTGATTCCCGGCCGCGGCGGCAGCTTTTTTGATGGAGGCGAAAAGCAAAAAGACCCGGGCTTATGAGATATCGGCATTTGTTAAAGATCCCCAGGTGGTCACAATTAATCCGGAGCCCTCCACTACGGCGCGCCTCATTGCCTGTGAAGTGCCTGTGAAGATTAAACCCTACAATCAATCAATCAATCAATCAATCAATCAATCAATCAATTAATGTATGTATATATGTATGTATGTATGTATGTTTGAAGAATGGCATTAGGAAAACAGCAATGACTGGTGCTCACAACGCATACATGACGGCACAGCGCCAGCCAGGCCCACCACGAAACATTCGCACCATTTCAACTGGATACGGATTGGCTATAGCTCCGGCTTGGCGAACTGGACCTGCACCTTCTGTAAAGACGGCCAGCCACATTGTTATTGCCAGCAAGAAATGGCGTCCATCATGCGTTTGTTTTTGTTAATTGATGGTGGTGTGGGTGCACCACGCTTGTTTTTGGTGAAACTAAGTGCCCTGAAGGTTTAACAAGCTACAGATGTACAGATGACGGGTGTTATGCTTATTTTATTGTGGAATAAATGTTCAAACCCACTTCCACTGAGTGAAAATTTCGTTCATTGTAGTGGGGTTTGTATCTAATCAAATTAAAAAGAAAAGCCAAATATCGAATTGAATCGAATACATATAAAAAATTTTGTTACAGGTTCCGATTTTTGCTAGATTTTTGTGCAAAAAGAGAAGCTACTGTACATGTTAGGGAGTCATGACATTCAGAAGTTGAGAAATACTTTTTAACTCTCATTAGTAGCAGTTCGTGGTATGTGGCGGAATAACAGCTTGCATATGTCCCTGAACCACTATGAGACCGTACTTCAAAAATCTAGAGCTGGCCCAGTACGCGTCAAAGAATGATTTGTAGGGGTGTGCGAATATTCGATTTTCGAATTCGAATCGAATATTTCTTGCCCGAATAATTCGATTCGACTTTCGAATAATTCGACGTGACGAATATTCCGAACGCTGCCAAAGTTGCGGCTAGATTAGTGTGGCCCTTACTGACCCTAACGTCGAAAGTTTTTGGTCAAACAATTGCCAGCGACCCATTTTCGGCCAGGAAAGTTGTCTTAGAGGTTTCGCCCGCAGAGACTTCATTGCCAACATGTAATTGAATAGTTCCTCGATTTTTTTGCGTCACTGGCATACATAGAAAGAAGGAGCAACACAGCAGTCTTTAGCGTGCAGAAAACGTTCCTCACATACGGGTTTTTGTAATAATAAGGTGGGTTGCCGTTTTCACGTCACTGGAAACAAATATGATGCGTCCCACTCAGGACAAAACAAATTACTACGGCGACGCCATTTTGTGATGGCGATGACACTGACTCTTCCCCCCTGATAGTCGGCCATAAAATATCGTTTTTCTTTTGTTAATTAATTTTATCACACAACTGTGCAGCCACAAAATAGTGTATAATTATGGTCTTGTTAAATTTCTGTGATTCTGGCCTTGCTGTAACACACTATCATCACCCGTCCTAGACCCTTTCCCGATGCCTATCCATAGCCAATCTGACGGTCGTCGCCATGGTCGTCGCACGCCCATGATTCTTCTCCTGTGTAACGTCTGCGTGCAGTGCTATTCAGCATGAATAGCCACGGTGAAAAAAGAAGCGTAATTTGGAAGTTTTTCGAGAAGGCAAGTCCGTCCTCTGCCATCTGCTAGAAATGCGGCTCCACGCTCAAGATGCTGGCAGGCACGACAAGCCCGCTCTTGAATCACTTGAAGAGCAAACACCACGATCACTACTTGGAGATTGAAGATTCAGCCAAGGCAAACCAGCGGCCTAAAGGCGCAGACCAACAAACCTTGCTAGGCATGACCAAGGCCTCTTGTCAGAGAGTGCTAAAAAACAGACCACCATGTTCATCGCACGCATGATCGCGAAGGACCTGCAGCCGTACCAGTTCGTCGAGAACGAAGGATTTCAAGACTTGATGCATCACCTGCAGCCCCAGTACAAGGTCCCGCACAGGACTACGTTTTCAAGAACAGTAATCCAAGACCTGTACCAAAGCACTGTTGACTCACTCAAGGTTGAAATCGCTTCGGACATGGCGAACTCAGTGGAGTCGATCACATTCACCACTGACATGTGGACCTCCAGGGCCAATCAAAGTTTCATCGCTTTGACATGCCAAAGAAGAGACGCCTGCCGTGTCTCTGCTGTGCAAGAAGGCACGAGCCATAGTGGGGCACTACAAGCATAGTGCTCAGGCAACTCGGAGGCTGAAAGATTGCCAGAAGCGCACGGAGCTGCCAGATGCAAGTCTCATTCAAGATGTAGAAACACGTTGGAACAGCGAACATGCCATGTTGAGCCGTTTGGTAGATTTGAAAGATGCCGTGTCCCTTGAAATGGCAACATCTGAAACCAGTGTGAGCTTCCTGTCACCAAGCGAATGGAATGTTGCAGCAGCCTGGTGCAGGTCCTGCAGCCCATTGTAGACGCGACTGCAGATTTGAGTGGCCAGAAGTATGGTATCATTTCAACTGTTGTTCCTTTTCTCCATGGAACAGAGCAAATTCTAAAGGGGCACTGTGACATTGAAAATGAAGCAGGTCTGTCTAGCAAAAACTTGCTAAAGAGCTTGAAGTCCCGGTTCCGTCTTTTTATGGAGCAAAAGGAACTGATGCTCGCAACGCTGTGTGACCCGAAGTTTAAGTCTATTTTCTGCACCAAGTCTTTTGACCAGACACGGGCTGTCGAGCTGCTTGCAGCAGAAGTTGGTGTCCGATGTGCTCGGTTGGACTCTTCTTCAGAGCAGTTCGAAAGGCAGGAACTGTCCAATGCACCAACCAGTCCTAAAAAAAGCCTGCAAACTAGGGGTGTGCGAATATCAATTTTTTAATTTCGAAGCGAATTCGAATAATAAAAACAAAGTTCGAATCGAATCGAATATTTCTCGAATATTTTTCGAATACGAATACTTATTATTTTTTGTAAAATTAAAGTTTTCACCATCTAGACTCACAAAAACTGCAACTTTATTGCACAACAAATCATACAAAGTAAAATTAGAAATTACACAATACCGTTGCACTCAACAGGTTAAGGTCTGTACTCACTTAAATGTTAACATGGAGAAAGGGTAACTGCTCCACATATTCGGGGAGCAGTGACAACCTCCTGCTCGTCACGACTCCACCAGATACCGAAAGTAGCCGCTCACTTGAGACACTAGTGGATGGCATGCCCGAGCCCGTGCACATTGCCGCGCGCTGATACAGTAAAATCTCGATGATACTAATCTTGCGGGACTGCGAAAAATATTCGTATCATCCGAAATTCGTATGAACCAACACAGACCAAAAAATTGAGAGCTGAAAAAAGTTTTCGTTTATTTCTTCTCTTACTTTCGCGTGAAGAAATTCGTGATTTCTTCTGCTTTTTTTAACCCCCATGTCGCAAAGTAGTCCTTTCTGGAGCACGTAAAGCTCCGCGCTCGTCTCCTCACTCGCTGTGCCCAAGCTCGCTACACGCCGCAACAGTCAAGCGTGAACTGCATGGTGCGTTTTTGCACGTGATTCGCTCGCCTCGGCTCTGCGAGCGCTGTATTTTCACGCCCGCATCGACGATTTCGCGCCCGCGGTAGCGCCTACCTCGGTCACAAAATGACGCACGACGCGCGCGGCAGAATGGAGGAGCCTGACTACTTGCGTTGAGATCGAGACAGCCGGCTTGGCTCCGCCGGAGATGGTTAGGCTTAGCACCCCGGCAAATATTTTACGGGCGCTTTCTAGGGGCGCGGATGATGTTTTATAGTACCATTTGCGCATGCATTATCAGCTCCTTTACCGCACAAGCAACTTCGTGACTCCCTTGAGCCGCATTTTAAAGAGCGGTTAGAAACGGTCGCTCGAGCGCCCGCGCCACTTCGCGGCTGGAGCCAACGTTGGCTGGAGCCGACGCCATGTTGACGCCGCCGTCCGCGCCGCGCGCAGCGTGGGGGTGGTTTCCCGGCGGTGTCAGCGCGCGTTTGGCGTGCGCACAGCGTTTTCGCGAGCAGAAAGCAACAACACCGATACAGTCTGCGAAAGCACGCACCGTTTGCCGTGTATACGCTTCGCCACTTTGCTGCTGAGACACGCTCTGAATTTATTTATTTTTTTTTAGTTTTGAGTGGTTCGAATATTTCGAACCATAAAAGTGTCATTCGAATCGAATCGAATACCAAAAAATTCGAATCGAATATTCGAAGTTTCGAATATTCGCACACCCCTACTGCAAACAGTCTGGGAAACTGTTAAAGTGCTGGCGTCGCAAAAAAGCCCAAGAAATAACCCGAGACCCCACAGTCAGGAGGTCCAGAAGTACCTGAATGAGCCCCTGATCCCCAGGAAGAATGACCCTTTGCTATACTGGAGAGAGCACGGCGCTGCACTCTACCCTGGTATTGCCAAAATTGCCTTGCGGTACCTTCCTATCCCTGCTACAGAGGTGCCTAGTGAACGCATGTTTTCTACTGCGGGTAACACTGTGACATCGCGCCGAGAGAGCCTGAAGCCAGCTCACGTGGAGCAGATTGTGTTTCTTCATGACAATTTGTAATACCTTTAACATGACAGTTTGTGATTTCTTTAATTCCTTTTAGTGTATTTGCTATTTAGAGCTCAAGGTCATGAGCATGTGTTTGTTAGTGTCCAACCTACTTTTTCTTCCAAATAAAAGCTTTGGTATTCGATATTCGATATTTTTGTCCACTATTCGACACTATTCGATTCGAATTCGATTCGAGATCAAATTTCACTATTCGCGCACCCCTAATGATTTGTGCTTGAGTTGATGTACTGTAATCACTGGCAACGACTAGACGACAGCGCCTTCCAACTCCAAAGCAAGCACTTTGCAAGCATGTACAGTATGACGCGAAAAACACAGCATAAACGCAATCATGGACCACGGTTTTACTCTTGCAGTGTACATGCACGAGCAAATGTGGAGCTGAAATGCAGCAGGTAGTAGGTATCACTGGAAGCGTCCTCCCACGGGGGCGGTCATTTTGAAGGGGGCGGTCTCCTTCCGATTGCAGGTGCTGCTGACCTTTGACCCGCAGCTGGTGGAGCAGACGTGCCAGCTGCTGCTGCAGGTGATGGAGGAGAACCCCGCCGTGCAGCGGCTGTACGCGACGGGCTTCTTCTACTTTGTGCTGCTCTACACGGGCTCCAACCTGCTGGCCATTGGGGAGCTGCTGTTCCGCTCGCACGGCTGCCAGGCGCACCGCTACGACGAGGGCACCCAGCGCAGCATCCTGGGGCCCCTGCTGCCCGAGGCCATGGTCTGCTTCCTGGAGAACCACGGGCCGGCCAAGTTCGCCGAGATCTTCCTCGGGGACTTCGACACGCCCGAGGCCATCTGGAACGCCGACATGCGGTAGGCAGGGAGGAGGGCACGACTGGGGGGCGATTCCACGAGAGAACGAACATGCGTGTACACGACCATTTTTTTTTCATTCTGGTTTTTTTATTATATATGCGCGCAATATGGAAACCCCCGAAAATCAAGTTTGTTTTCTCCTGAGGTGCGTAGTTCGGGAGAAAAAAATGTTTGAATGTGCCCGGAGCGCAGCGGTGGTTTCGGCAACTGCAGATTTTTCCAAGTTTGCGTCTCTGTGTACGTCAAGGAGTACAAGGGGTGTGTATAAAATGTTTTGGGCCATAAACTAGACCAGAATGCTAATCTGTATAAATCAAAATCAGCGTCCTGCAGCGAACAGAAAATTTAAAAAAAAATCGTGAAATCGGCCCAGACGATAATTTGTTAGTGTTTTTGACGCCCCCTATCTACATTTCTTCTTTTCTGAAAAACTTGTAAGTCGGCCATTTTATTGGCCATACGTATCTGAACGCAAAAACAAAAGATGGTGTTTGGAGAAAATTTAGAAGTACTAAAAAAAATTGAATAACTTCGGCTCTTTTTCAGAAATTGCGCAAATTCAAAACTCAATATAAAAAAAACCCCATACTCGATTTTCTTCAAAATTGCGAAAATAAGACTCCTTTACTTGGACAACAAAACTGTGGAAAAACATGTTGCATCATTTTGTTGAGAACAAAGTTATAAGGGGCCAAACTTCGTGCTCGCGCGACGCGTCTTGGCGCGCCGCGGTAAGTTGCGGCCGCTGTTGCCGGACGTTGCGCGGGTGTACACGGGCGGTAATTCATATTCCACTGCCACATGCCGGCACGGTCAATCTCTCTCCAGTATTCCCAGACGAAAAAAACTATTCTGGAGATTCTTCTGTTTTTTTTTGTTTTTTTTTTGCCCGCCTCTGTTTCCCTAATTTGTTCTTTAACGAGCTAACTTTCTGGCCGATACCAGCTCGAAAGCGCTCCTTTGCGAACGCCACTCTTCTTATAGGGAAAGGAAAGAAGGATTCGAAACAACAGGAAAAGTTTTTCCGGTGGTTATATCGGGTAGAAGTGGTAGGAGTGGTCGAAATTTTCTATTATTATGGCGCTTGGGTCACAGCATGAGTAAATTACTGAAGGTATTTCAGTTTTTTCTCAAGAATATTTATTCAAGCAAAAAGACACAAGTTTGGAAATTGGCTGTCAGACTATCGTGATTAATTATTTACAGTCAGGAACACAGCAAAAGGCATACGTGTGGGAATACAACTCAAGTAAAATATTTATAATATCTGCACCACAGCTTCCTCGGGCGCTCATACAGTCAAGCACAGCCACTTCGCAGACGTGTAGTTTGCTCTGGAACGTTCGTACAGCTGATATTTCTTCTTGAAATGGCTGGCTGCACCGTCACTAACGTAAACAACGTAGCTGTACACAGGGGCACTTTCTTCCAGGCATTCGTGCACCTTGTGGAGCGAGCGCATAGCATGCATGTGCGGTATCGTGTTGCATGTGATCGCTAACTACTGCGAAGCTCTGAACTGATTTTCTTGTAGTTACAACGCACGTAAACAGTGAAACCTGTGTTTTGTGCCAGTGGTACGACTGGACTTCATTTGGCAGAATAACTGTCAAATTTTCAGAGAAGTCGAAGTGCAGTACAATGCTTGATCGCCGTTCGCATCTTTTCGCTTCGTTTATGGCAATGGCCTGGGTCCGCCTAATAGAGTCATGGGAAATCCACTTGGTGACCCATTTGCCTAGCTCCTTCACGAATGCAGCTGGCGGTAGACTCTTTTTTATCAGAGAACCAATTTCCCATACAGCGTATGTGACGTCTTCTTCGTCCGAAACGCCCAAAGCGGACATGGTAAGGTTGTCGGACATTGGGAATTGCCGGCACGCGCCCAAGAAACACTGCGTCGATGGTGAGGTGCAAAGACAAAGCTCCTTTAAGTTGCTCATTCTTCGGTCAACCCCTGTAACAATTTGCAGGGCCAAAGCAGACAGGTCGGCATTCGCACAATAAACGCAGACGCAGACTTCATGCTGGGGTGAGTGCAAGACTTGGGCGGGAATGAACTGTGGGTGGGTGAACGGGTCACACATTTTTTTTTTTCAGAACATCCGCTAGGCTTCCCCTGCCACATCTATCAGGATAAGAGTGTGCGGATAGTCGAGCAAGCAAACACGCGCACAAATCCACGTGCAAACACTTAGGCACAAACTAAAGCATCCACCCGTGAAAAAAAAAAAAAAAAAAAACTTTTAAGGGGAGGAGTCAAAAGCAAACAAAAATATGGCAAGAGTAAAGCAAAGGGAAG
Source organism: Haemaphysalis longicornis (assembly GCF_048455015.1). NCBI lineage: Eukaryota > Metazoa > Arthropoda > Arachnida > Ixodida > Ixodidae > Haemaphysalis > Haemaphysalis longicornis. The sequence continues at coordinate 143,987,886 of NW_027526460.1, read as the reverse complement.
CATCCGTTGAGAGCCCATCAACCAGTGAGTTGAAGGACAGAAAAGGACGGGGCACTAGCCTCCCCTTACTGCAATTTTCGTACGCAAGCGTATCAAAATAGTTAGTAATACTGTAATGTACGCTTCGCCTTTGTGATATGTGACTAAACAATAAATATACGGCAATAATATGACAACAGACCGGAATTTAATAATACGTCAAGAAGCCAGGTACCCGACCGCACCTGATTCTCATTCCAGTAAAATAGGTTCGCGTGCACGTGGCGTCTCCGAAAAGCCTCCTACGGCCTCGTAAGCCGTGGTGCAGGTGTTTGTTTCCTGGTTAGTTATTTTTAAGGTCGTTCTCTCATGTTTGCCTCAAAGAATGCGGTGGGATACCCTGTACTGACGCCAGCGCACCATGCACCACCAGCGGAAATGCGCCCGTCGTGGTGGGGAACTGATTAGGGTCTGAAGGTCAATCCATTCCCTCCCTTGTAACTGCCCGAGCGCCATCTGTTTCGGTTGCCTGCGCATCGGAGGAACCTTTGTTGTTTTTGTTTTGCATCCCGCAAAATACTGGCGCCGCAAAGGAGCGCTTTCGAGCTGGTATCGGCCAGAAAGTTAGCTCGTTAAAGAACAAATTAGGGAAACAGAGGCGGGCAAAAAAAAAAAAAAAAAAACAGAAGAATTTCCAGAATAGTTTTTTTCGTCTGGGAATACTGGAGAGAGATTGACCGTGCCGGCATGTGGCAGTGGAATATGAATTACCGCCCGTGTACACCCGCGCAACGTCCGGCAACAGCGGCCGCAACTTACCGCGGCGCGCCAAGACGCGTCGCGCGAGCACGAAGTTTGGCCCCTTATAACTTTGTTCTCAACAAAATGATGCAACATGTTTTTCCACAGTTTTGTTGTCCAAGTAAAGGAGTCTTATTTTCGCAATTTTGAAGAAAATCAAGTATGGGGTTTTTTTTATATTGAGTTTTGAATTTGCGCAATTTCTGAAAAAGAGCCGAAGTTATTCAATTTTTTTTAGTACTTCTAAATTTTCTACAAACACCATCTTTTGTTTTTGCGTTCAGATACGTATGACCAATAAAATGGCCGACTTACAAGTTTTTCAGAAAAGAAGAAATGTAGATAGGCGGCGTCAAAAACACTAACAAATTATCGTCTGGGCCGATTTCACGATTTTTTTTTAAATTTTTTGTTCGCTGCAGGACGCTGATTTTGCGTTATACAGATTAGCATTCTGGTCTAGTTTATGGCCCAAAACATTTTATACACACCCCTTGTACTCCTTGACGTACACAGAGACGCAAACTTGGAAAAATCTGCAGTTGCCGAAACCACCGCTGCGCTCCGGGCACATTCAAACATTTTTTTCTCCCGAACTACGCACCTCAGGAGAAAACAAACTTGATTTTCGGGGGTTTCCATATTGCGCGCATATATAATAAAAAAACCAGAATGAACAAAAAATGGTCGTGTACACGCATGTTCGTTCTCTCGTGGAATCGCCCTGGGGGGCCTTTTTCAGAGCCTAGTTTCAACGTTTCTGCTGCGGTGGGTGCAGACAGTGTTCTGTGGGCTTGATAATTTGTGCGCGTAAAGCAACTTGCATCGTGTCAGATGGGCACAACACAGGTATGGGAAGGGGGTGTGCCGCAGGCATGCCTGGCGTGAAGTGAAGGGAAAAAAGAAGACGACGACCCAAAAACACCCCAAGAGCACCATCATCATCACCGAGCGCATGTTTGGACTGTGACATTCTTCAGCTTGTTTGGACTAATGACCTTTTTTACCGAGGCTTAGCTGTGCTTACCTGTTCTTAGTCTTGCATCTGTGTATCCGTGTCTGTCGTGTGTATTTATTTGGGTTTCGGGTATTACGTAAAAACATAGTCTCGTCTGAAGATTTTCTTCTTCAACCTGTCAATGCCCCGAGAAGTAATGGGCGCTCAAACTGCACGCAGGCGCTTCATGATGGGCAAGATAGCGAGCCACATCGGGGACTTCACGCCGCGGCTCAAGTCGAACACGCGCGCCCAGTACGAGTACTGCCCGATCCCGGCGGTGCGCTACCCTCAGCTGCAGCACGAGCTCTTCTGCAACATCTACTACCTGCGGCACCTGTGCGACACAGCCCGCTTCCCGGACTGGCCCATCGCCGACCCCGTGGCCCTGCTGCGTGACGTGCTCGAGCGCTGGCGACAGGAGCTGGACCGCAAGCCGCCGCCCCTCACCCTCGAGGAGGCCTGCGCCACCCTGGGCGTCACCCCCGAGCAGAGGTCAGTCTCGCGCTGCCTACAGTAAGAGGGGAGGCCACGACCCATGTCAGTCTCCCCATTGTGATTTTAAGTGCAGCACTTTAGGGGCTCGTCTTGTCGTCGTAGCTCGCTTGCTGGACCCAAGTAGAGCCACACGGCGTTCCGTCGTAGCGGCGTAAGCCAGAGGCCTCGATAGCCAAGCGGTTTACATAGTCATAAGCGTTTGAAACTCGTAAACCGCTGGCACTTGTCATACATCTCCCTGTTGTTTAGCGCAAAGAAAACTGCAGCTACATTTGAGGCAAGATATACGTAATTAACCGGGAATGCCCGCGTTCATTTAGTTAGGAATGCTTGTTGGTTGGTTTTTGTGATAGTAAGCAAAAAAAAAAGTGGCAGTGCAACGCCGGCATGTGTGGGAGGAAAAGCAAGCACAGAAAGACAGAACTCCGCTGGCGCAGTTTCAGGCAGTGGGCATGCGACTGCTGCGAAGGCAGGAAATTTGAGTTGCATTGGGTGGTAGCAGTGAGCGGATAACGGTGCCACAGCCCGTTATGGGGAATCACTGCGCTGCACTTCCGACAGCTTTCACGTTGAGTGGAACGGCTTAGTAAAAAGCACCTATCAAATCCTTTCACTGCAGCAGCTGAAAGGAAGCCAGCGAACAGCGGCGGCATTGCTTGTGTGACAGCACGCGCACACACAAGAATGTCCGAACTTTCAAAACACCGGAAAGAGATCTTTCGCAGAGTTCCTAAGATGTCTGCAGAATGGTAATATCTAAACAGTAGTAGATCGTGGCTATACTTACTTTGGGGACATGCAGATTGACCATAACCTCAAAGTGTTTTAGATGTTGTGAAAAGTGTTGCAGGGTCCTTTTAAGGTGGGGACGTGGTTTCTACAGTAATTACAATCCAGCCCACTTACTGTAACAAACTCCATTGTCGCCCTGAATTCGTTCTGTACGTCCTCAGTTCGTAATGAGTGTAATAGCGCTTTGTGCATGCGATGCAGCAAGCATGTGACTAGCACACTGTTGCGGTCGCAAACATTACCTGCACAACACGTGGTACGGCCAGCCGGCCAGTTAGGGCGTTAGCTGCAGCAGTGAAGCTACGCAGGCAAGTTTGCCTCTCATGCGTCAGTCGTGAACTCCTGGGCCAAACAAAGTTACACATGCCAGAAAACAGCTAAACCCTGATGATACGACTTTTAAGGGACCGCGCGAAAGCGGTGTATGACCAGGGGGCCGTGTGACCGGTGTGCGAGTAAATGCCAGCCTAGTAGACTCTCTCACGCGACGGGTGGGCGAAGAACATGTTAACATGTTTTCGCGTGATTTGCGAACCTTCTGCTGAAATTGCAAGTTAAAACTATTTTGTGCCTCCCCCCCCCCCGCCCTCCCCCTCCATGGCATCCGAGCTAGCTCGCCAGCCAAGCACTGCGCGCTACGCGACCCCCGTGCAGTCCCATGCTATTTATAGCCCGCCAGCCTTGCGCGGGAGAGATAAGGCCGATGTGGTCGAGCAAATTGAAGGTGGGAAAGGCGAGTGTGAAACTGCCAAGGCCAGGCGAAACGAACGATAGTACGAGATGGCGATGGAAAAAAGGTGTCAAAGAATTGAGCGGAGCGACGCCACTTTGAAAGACCGATAAGCAGAACCAACCAATTGAAACACACGCTCACCTGCCGTCAGGACCATGAGGGACAGGCATCTGCTGACTTGTCTCGGTGCCAAGTGGGTGAGGGGCTGCATTCGAATCCGTTGCTTTTGACCCTCTCCTCCTTTCCTGGCTCCAAGCCAGACTGTTGTACGAATAGGTAGGCCTTTGTTCACATGATGCTTCGGATTAGACACCATCGAAGGGAAAATGTGCCTGGCAGTAGCGCCTGTCGCTATCTGGGGCTGGGCACGCTGTTCTGTCGGTACAGTACAACTTTTGAGCCCCGTTGAGTCCCGTGTGTTGTTGAGGCCGGTGCTCACCTTTCCTCGGGCAGGTCGGACGACTCGGTGATCCGGAGGGCCTACTTCCGGCTGGCGCAGAAGTACCACCCGGACAAGAACCCCGAGGGCAGGGTGAGCCGGCTGCTGCTGCCCCTCCTGTGGGCAGAAGACGCTGATGCAGTGGCTGGCCCCCTGCCCCTGATTGATTAAACACGCAGGACCAGTTTGAGAAGGTGAACAAGGCGTACGAGCTGCTGTCGGACAAGAGCCAGCGCTGCCTGGACGGGCCGGACCCGGTGAACCTGCAGCTGCTGCTCAAGACGCAGGCCATCCTGTTCAGCCGGCATGGGGCTGACCTGGAGCCGTACAAGTACGCGGGCTACGGCCTGCTGCTGCGCCTCATGGAGGCCGAGCTGGATGACCCCCAGCTGCGCAGCAAGGCCACCCCGCTGCTGGGCGTGGCCACCGAGACCGCCTGGCACACGCTGCGCTGCTCCCCGCTCAATGTCGAGGAGCTGCGCCGCGAGGGCGGCCTCCAGGTGCGTGTGACGTGAGGCGGCAGCTGCGGGTTTGTTCGTCCCCCGTGCTTGCGTACATGTGTGCTCGGGCAGCAGTTGTGGAACGAAAATTCAGAGCCTTTCCACTCTGCACGAGCGATGGGAGATCTTGATGTCCAGCCCCGACCTGTCGACGAAGCAAGAGCTCGCGTCCAGGGGCCAGGAGCTATTAGACTCGTATGGGACTTGTAAATAGGGTTCCACCCCATCTGACGCCTGCACGCATCACCTGAAATGGGCTCAACAAAAGTTCTCTCTCTCTCTCTCTCTCTCTCTCTCTCTCTCTCTCTCTGTATATACAGTGGAATCTCGGTCATACGAATCTCAAGGGGCGGCAAAAATATTCGTATCACCCGAAAATTCGTATCATCAGGAAACGAGAAAAAATGGAAATGTGCTGCGCATGCGACAGGCGGCGGCAATATGGCGTCGGCTCTTGCCGCGAAGAGGTGCAGGTAGCTTCAGCAACCGCTTCTAACCTTTTGTTAAAACGGAGCTCAATGTGTAAATTAAATTGCTCATGCGGGAAAGGAGCTGACAGTATGGGAGAAGCACTATAAAATGTCATCTACGCCAAATATCCACCGCGGAGGTGGCCCAGCCAGCTGCTGCTAGCGCTCCGAAATTGCCGCAATCACAATGAGGCGCGCGTCTCCCTATTGGCGCAAGTCGTGAGGCTCCTCCCAATGCAGTTAGCGGTAACCGAGGCAGAAACTGGCGCCTGGGTGCCGGGCTGAATCGTCAGCGCGGGCGTCAAAAGAACGCGCGCTCATCGCCGACGCGACGCGCGCACACGAACTCAAGCCTGAACCGCATGCCATCCGGGCGCGTCGGCGTTTGCGCGCGCGTTCTTTAAAATGACGCGCGCCGCAGTGGGAGGAGCCTGCCGACTTGCGCCAATGGGGAGGCACGCTCTTCATGGCGGCAGTTTGAAAGCGCTCCGGACAGCCCGCTGGCTCCGCCGGAGATGTTTAGGCTTACCACGGTGGCGGATATTTGGTAGGCGCTTTCCCTAGCCGCGCGGACGATGCTCTACAGTGTCGTTTTCGGACTCATCAGCTCCCTTACTTCATAAGCAACTTCTTTTGTTCTTTAAAGAGCGGTCAGAAGCGGTCGGTCGAGCCACCCGCCCTACTTCGCGGCCGTTGACGCCGCCATGTTGCCGCGGCTTACCGCGCCGCGCGCCGCATGCGGGTGGTATTCGCGGTGGCGTCAGCGCGCCTGTGGCGTGCGCGGCGCGTTTTCGTGAGCAGAAAACGCTCCATGCAGTTCACGCTTAATGATTTTGTGCCTGCGTGCGACCAAGGCCACACGGCCGCACAAACACTCCCGCCTCCCGTCCACGCCGCAGTCATCTGCTCGCGGCTCGCGTGTTCGTATCACCCGCACCGGGTGATAAATGCGAACGGATCATCCGAATTTTTTTACATTGCGTACAATGCATTTTGGCCGGGGAATTTTGAAAATTCGTATCACAACGAAATTCGTATCAACCGAATTCGTATCACCGAGATTCCACTGTATATATATATACACACACACACACACTCTGCAAAGCTGTAGATATGGTGGGTTTTGCTGTAGAGGATTTACATACTATCGTTATTGGGTCATGTTGGTGTTCTAAGCTGGCAAGTTGCTCTTGGTCCGGGAGGGATTCGCAGCTACTCGACGAGCTGGAACTTGAGGTGGCAACGGCGGCGGCTGCACGTTCAATGGCAGCGGAGTTTCATCGCTTTCGCGCCCATTCACGCTTCTGTGCATGTTGACACTCCTTCAATTGCTGCTGTTCTTCCTCTAAGTGAATGACGCATCCGTCCCATGGAGAGTTAAAAGTGCAACTGCTGATAAGAGTTGCTATCGCCGTTACCAGCCGATTGTGCAAATTGTGGAAGAGGCATCGATGGTGGCAAGGAGTGCAAAACTTGTCAAAAAGGCGGCGGCAGTGGCGAGGAGGAGTGTAGAACTGGTGCCGACTAAATTGTCGCCTCTGAAAGAGAAACTCAGCATCCTGCCATATACAGCTTTGCAGGTTGTGGAGGAAGTTTCTTGGGCGCATTTGCGTATCTGAGCACGGAGGTTTAATTTTGGGATATTATGTGCACTTGGTTCCAAGGAAAAATTTGTGCGTACCATATTTTTTAAGGGTGTGCGAATAGCGATTTTTGGTTTTCAAAGCAAGTGTGTAGTGAATAATGATTTTGTTCGAATAGTTGCAAATCGAAGCAAATATCTAATGATCTTCAATAAGAAAACCTAAATTTGCAATTGCACTTGCACGACGCGCAGTTGCTGGGGCGGTGCATCTCTCGGAGCGTGGAAATGCTGAGCCACAGCTCGGAGCGGGGCTCCCTGGAGGTGGAGGTGCTGACGCACGCGGGCCGCTGCCTGGCCGTGGCCGGGGGCTCGGCGGCATGCCGGCAGGCGCTGTGCGCCATCGACGGCCTGGCGCGGGACCTCTGCCGGGGCCTGTACTACGGCCACCTGCCTGAGCTGGGGCTGTCCCTGGTGCGGTGCGTGGGCGCCCTGGCGGCCGAGGGGGCCCTGCAGGGCTCCCTGCTGGGGGCGGGCGCCCTCTTCCACCTGCTGCTCACGGCCTTCCAGTACGACTACACGCTGCGCGAGGGCGGCGTCGAGGCCTCCATCGAGACCAACCAGCAGGCAAGAACCCTGTTGTTCGGCCCGAATGGCACGTTCGACTGTAATAGTTGGTCACACCGGCTTGCCAGTGACATCTGAAGCGGAACTCTCAGTTGTGTCCATTTCATGTCCACTTCAAAGTGAGCAAGCCGTAAAAGCAAGGCATTGGTTTTCATGCAAGTGCAACTACGTACGATTGAAGTGGACGCGCAATGGACATTTTTGAAATGGACACAACTCTGAATTCCTCTCCTGCACAAATAAATGTAATGCACATCACCCACACAAACCAGCTGTGGATAATGTGCAAGGAATGTAGTGTTCTGTTACAGTTACAGTGGCTTGGATGAAGTGCTATTGTTTTAACCTCGGAAAGCATGCATCCGTGGCAGTGTTGTCATGCAGGTGATGTGAATGACTTGAAACTTGCAGATGACCCCGCCTTGTTCAGAGGGGTGAATACATGTCAAGAATGGCCCAGGCTCTCCATTTGAAAAGCTCAGTCATAAGCAGCTTTCCGGACAATTTCAAAGCTTCCCACGGCGTGTTTAGGCACATTGCCCTAGCTGGTTGGGAGTTTAGGGTATGCAGTTTCATTTTGTGTATAGTAAAAACTCGTTATTTAACTTGTCTTGGTCCTTTTCCAGAACAAGTACAACTGCTTTAACAAATTACCCAAACCAATGTGGTCACTCTTTCCTTCAAACACACTATAAAGCATTGTTTTTTATTTCTTGGTTATGTCTATTCAAAGATAGCATTGAACAAAAAAAAGGAAAGAAGAAAGAAAACAAGGGCAGATACAAGATGAGAACAACTCGGAGCAGTTCTTATTGTCTTCTGAGTGTCCTTGTCCTTTTTTTCCCTGCGGTCTTTGAATCAAGTACCAACACGTCCAATTTTGCAATTCTGCACGTTAATGGTTACATCAAGGTTTGAGTGTGTGAGATTGTAAAGGCAGAGGATGTCTGAGCACGGGTTCTTTTCCATGGCGTGCTGCAACAGCCACTGCAAGAAAGCCAGGCCAGTTGGTGCATACTGGGATTGGCCCATGGGCCCCCGCAGTCAGTCATCAGTCCCCCCTGCCCTTTCCGTGCGTGCAGGAGGTGGCCAACCGTCTGGCCGAGGAGAGCGTGGAGGCGTGTGCGCGGCTGGCCGGCCTGGACGGGGCGTGCCCGCCGCACGACGGGGCGCGCAAGGCCCTGTCGGCGCTGCTGACGCCGTACCTGGCACGCAAGCTGGGCGTGCTGCCCGCGCCTGAGCTGCTGCGCATCCTGACGGCCAACACGGAGAACCCATACCTCATCTGGGACAACGGCACCCGCGCCCAGCTCAAGGACTACCTGCTCGAGCAGCAGCGCTCGGTCGTGCGCTCGGTGAGGCCCCCCTCTCTTGGCCGGAAAGGCTCGCCTTCCTTCCTTCCATGGGGGGGAGCGATGGGGGTCAGCCACAGGTCAGGGAAAGCAAGCTCTCCACAGCTGGTTCTTGGTGTTAAGGGAAGTGACACTTCTTGTGGGGACCAACCCTTTTTCCCCTCGTGCTCAGCCATCAGCCCAGTGAGCTGTCAGGCATGAGCCACCCGGTTCCTCGTTCGCTCGGTTCCTCGCTCGGTTCCTCACTCGGTTCACTTTTGGCTCAATAAAACGTGCTGTCAGATTAGTTGGTACATACTGAAGACTGGGGCGGTGGCAGGCGAGACAGGCGCTACTAACAACCTGTTAGTAGCGCCTGTCTCGTCTGCCACTGTCTTCGTCTTCTCTGCGCTGTTTTGGCCATAAGCTGCACAAGGAGCGAGGGACAGACGCCCCTTTATTAGCACAGAGGAGCTTCATTCCATGACTTTTCTTTTCATTTGCTCTGAAAGGCACCATTTTTCTGCGTAATAAGTCAGCTCTGCAACTATGAAGAGTTGTTTTGACTTCACGGGCTTCACTAAACTTACTACACTCCACAGACTAACAACACATCCTCATTCTTCTGGACGCAAAACTTCTCCAGGCTTAACTTTCACTAGGCTTTTGATTTCACATGACTCATGGGCCAACCGATCTTCTCGCTAATTCAGTAAGCTGCGCAGTTGGTGCAGTCAAGCCATTTCAGACATGCTTTGTGCATCACAGGTAACATGACCAAATTATCAAGGAGATTGAAGAAGTGAAAACAGCACTTTTAAATTGATTTTTCTACTACACACATTCACGTTGACACACCCCGAGTGCTTAAAACATGGCCTAGGCACTCCAGACTCCCATCTGCTCGAGTAGTATCCCACAGTGCTTTGGAATAACCCGAGCGTGCGTTTAGTAGAGCCCGGTACCTGATGGCCACGTGGGGGCCTCTTGCTCTTCTTCTTTGCGCAGGGCGAGTGTGACGAATTGTACGGAGCCGGCTTTGTGTACAGCGCCCACAAGGAGGAGCTGGTGGTGGGCGAGATCTTCGTGCGCGTCTACAACGAGCAGCCTGGCTTTCCCCTCGAGGTGCGTCTCCTCCCCCTCCTCCTCCTCCTCCTCCTCCTCCTCCTCCTCCTCGTGTTCTTCTTCTGGTTGGGCCAGGGCACTCTTCGCCACTGGCTTTTTCCATTGGGGCATGGCAACAGAATTTTAACCATTTCAGCCCTGATTCTTTTATTTAAAGCAAAACAACGTTTTCTGTGTGTTTTCCTAAATTTCAGGCTCCCATAAGCCCCCAAACAAGAAATAGAGCTGGACGTTCAAAAAATGACAGACTTATTAATGAGGCAATTAATTACAATGAAAAATGTTATGTCAAGCAGAGACATCACTTTTGCATATTTTCCTAAACTTTATGACTACATGAACCTGCAAACAAAAATCAGCTTGCTAATGCACGTATTTATACATTTACAAGCTTGGGAATAAAACTCGGACCGCCATTTTTTTTCAGCCTCCATGTCGTAATTTCGTCATCACCGCAGCTTCTTCTTCTTGGTAGCGCACAGCTCCACTAAAATTAAGTAACAGTGATATCTATCGCAATAGGCATCAACGAAGAACAATTCACCAAAAAAGTAGCAGTTTTGGCTTCGTTCTCTATGTGCTAGAGCAGTAATTCTCAAATGGGGGTCCGCGAGAGCATTTGAGGGGTCCGCGAAGCCTCCCTCAAAACTTTCCCCCCGCTATTCTTTTCTCGATTTTGCCAGCACCGGCTTGCAATTCAAAAAGGTGGCTTCGTCGCATTACATGTACGTTTAGTTTCTCCACGTAGCACATATTTGAACATCTCATTTTTGCACAACTCACTAGCTATGAGAAGGAAAAAAATACAGACCGAGAAAAGGCAGCGTATAGGTATTTAGAAGAATTTAAATTCAAGAGGAAATTGTTTGACATTATGGCCCGCTTAGTCATTAAAGTCAAGCAGAAAAGGCGGGCATTGGATAAGTCTGTGGGCGACGTGAGCTGCAAGCGCAAATTGTTTGACATTATCACACCGATCAACGTATGCTCCATCGTAGGGTCCCCCATCACTTTCGGAAGACCGGAAGGGGTCCCCGGGGCAGTCATGGCTGAGAACCACTGTGCTAGAGGAACTTTTATGTGATGGCATCCATCGACACCACCAGGGCTGAAAGGGTTAACACCACTCAGTGCAGCTCCAGAAAATATATGTACTCAGAATAAGAACTGCACAGGAGCATGTGTCAGCAGCAGCATTTCTCATTTTTCTTTTCTTTCTTTCTTTTTTTTTTTTCCCTTAAGGGAAGGTTTTTCTTGGGTAGAAATATTTTACTAATGCGCTCCCCTTCTACAGAAACAAACCGTGAGAATTCGAGCACTAGTGAAAGAAGAGACTACTTTGCATTTACAGTCAAATCACAGCGTAACAAAACTGATGCAATGCACAAGAAATTTCGTTAAAGCGAAAATTTCGTGGCGACAAAACCTTCCTTTTAACTCTTTCGCTACCGCCGGAAAATTGACTAATTTTAGGGGTCCAAGAAAACATTTTTTTTCCTGCTCAAAAATTGGTTAGGCACTAATGTCAGGAGCACAAAATGCAGATTATTTAACGGCATTTCCAATAATACCAGTTTTTTAAAGGTTTTTATATATCATAGTTGTAAAAAATATATCAAAACCAAAATTTTTGTCAAGTTGTCGAAAAAAAATGATAAAAAAGGAGTTGTTTATATCAAACCACCGGTAGTAGAAAAAAATTAGAATATACATTTTGTAGGAAAACATTTCAAAAACATGCCCTAGAAAAAATGTCGACTTGCGCGGAACAGTTTGTCAGATATAAAAAAAAAACGTTAGCATGCACGGTGCTCGTGTCATGCGGTGAAGCCCAACCTCCAATTCAAAATGTGCAATTTCAGGTGGTTTCCTGCAATAAATCTGGCGGTTTGTCATTATCAGAGGCACCAATTTGCCCCCACATAACGTAAAAACATCTTGTTAATGGCTGACTTTGCATTTACAGCGACCACAATACTTGGGACAAGCACGCGATGCGGAAAAAAACATGCATGAAGTTGAAAACGGAACGCCGTGGCTGACGCTTGTTGTCGTTCACCGTCAGTTATCTCTCAAAACATAAAGCTGAGCTTTATTATCATCTTCTTACTCGCAATTGTAGCCTTGCTCGCAAAAATGAGGTACGATGAGCTAGAATCGGGCCCTGCGATCTTTGCCCGAGTAGCAGTTGCGCGCTGAAAAAGATCAGCACAACGAGCCTCCTCTATTGCAGCGCCACCTAACATTTTTCAAATGAAACAGTACAAAAACTTATCAGAGACTCCGTCCGAATAGACAGTTCAACTAAGCAGCAACATTCGACATCCGGATATACCCTCGCGTGGAAACGAAACTGGAAGGCGAACAGCTGGCAGTGTAAGGCCGGTTTGAAGCGCTGTCCTCGGCGGAACAGATATCTGGCGACTGGGTGTGACCTTTTGACTTGCATCTGAAGTTCTTATCGCAGAAAGCGGGTTAGGGTGGGGAGAAATCAGGAGCGCCGTGCTTTGTTCGAGGATCAGTCGCGGATGAAGTTGGGTAACTGCGTAGTAGCGCTAAATATGAATTTCGCGATGCAGAAACGAGACCGAAACTGTTGTAAACTGCTTGTGAATGGTATTGGGGTAAGTAGAACTACCACAGTACTTAGAACAACGTGCGCAAAGGCAATAAAACTGCCTAAAATCGTAAAGTAGCTTTGCAACCAGGCACTGCTTGACATTTTCAGCCGATTTCTGGGATTATTGCTGTCAGACCACAAACCTGACGATTGAAAATCGTTTGCTAGTTCCCCATTCACGCCCTGATAGCAAAAAACAAGCGCTGGTGCAGAGTAATTACGAGTTGCACGCATTCTTCGTTGGTAGCCGTGACGCGCAATGACCACGCCCCTTTTCCACACCCAGGTGATTCAAAAGCGTATCAAAAATCACGTTTCTGTTGCAAAAATGAAAACAAAACTGATTTTGAAAGGCCATTTTCTGATCTAACTCCGAACAGCTTTACTTGTTCGAGAAACGCCTGGAACGCTATGAAAAGGCGCTCCCAAAAGTATCGATCAAATTGATCGATTTTGATAGGCGCAGTAGCGAAAGAGTTAAGCGGCGAGATGGGGATTGAAGGCAATTTCTTCGTTTTTGGCCTAGAGTAATGAAATTTGGTAGGCACACTGGAAAACACTCCAAAGGGGGAAATTTAAAATTTCATTGTGATACCTCCAGTTATTTATTTTAACAGATTTACATGTTGCCCGCTCATGGAAAGCCTAGTGTGGTTTTTAAAGTCTTTGGGAAGTTGTGAATACTTTTCACTTGTAGTCAAAAGAAACTGCATGGTATGACAGCTTCACCTTTTTTTTAAACCCTTCATTTTTGTTCACATACATTTTCACTCATACCCAGTAGTACACAACTGACTTGGCCATAAATATCACATAAAAAATTACAAGGCTCTAGAAGGAAAATGCAAGAATGTCATACCCAGCAGAACTCTACAAGGATTGAAATAAAACAGACGGGGTCAAAATTTTCCCAGTGGTTGCCATGCTATCCTTTCCACAGTTGACAGAACAGGTCAGTTAGCAGAGACATTCAAACTGCACTACCAGCATAGTCCTTGCTGTCCTTGCTTGGGGACAACCTCACAGACCTCTGCCATTTGCTTTGGTGCATCTGGGATGCCTTCCTGGCTCATTGGAGGTTTTTATGTGCAGGCCTTTAGACGGTACAAGTACCATTTTACAAGTACAAGTACAAGTACTATACAAGTACAGTACATTAATATTAGTGTACGATGCTGTTCACCTTGAGGTGAAAAAAGTAGGGGTGTGCGAATATCAATTTTTTAAGTTTGAAGCGAATTCGAATAATAAAAACAAAGTTCGAATCGAATCGAATATTTTTCGAATACGAATACTTATTGTTTTTTGTAAAATTAAAGTTTTCACCATCTAGAGACACAATAACTGCAACTTTATTGCACAACAAATCATACAAAGTAAAATTAGGAATTACACAATACCATTGCACTCAACAGGTTAAGGTCTGCACTCACTTAAATGTTAACATGGAGAAAGGTTAACTGCTCGACATGTTCGCGGAGCAGTGACAACCTCCTGCTCGTCACGACTCCACCAGATACCGAAAACAGCTGCTCACTTGAGACACTAGTGGCTGGCATACCCGAGCCCGTGCACATTGCCGCGCGCTGATACAGTAAAATCTCGATGATACCAATCTCGCGGGACCGCGAAAAATATTCGTATCATCCGAAATTCGTATGAACTAACACAGAACAAAAAATTGAGCGCTGAAAAAAGTTTTCGTTTATTTCTTTCCTTACTTTCACGTGAAAAATTCGTGATTTTTTCTGCTTTTTTTAACCCCCATGTTGCAAAGCAGTCCTTTCTGGAGCACGTAAAGCTTCGCGCTAGTCTCCTCACTCACTGTGCCCAAGCTCGCTACACGCCGCAACTGTCAAGTGTGAACCGCATGGTGCGTTTTTGCACGCGATTCGCTCTCCTCGGCTCTGCGAGCGCTGTATTTTCACGCCCGCATCGACGATTTCGCGCCCGCGGTAGCGCCTACCTCGGTCAGAAAATGACGCACGACGCGCGCGGCAGAATGGAGGAGCCTGACTACTTGCGATGAGATCGAGACAGCCGGCTTGGCTCCGCCGGAGATGGTTAGGCTTAGCACCCCGGCAAATATTTTACGGGCGCTTTCTAGCGGCGCGGATGATGTTTTATAGTGCCGTTTTCGCGTGCATTATCAGCTCTTTTACCGCACAAGCAACTTCGTGTCTCCCTTGAGCCGCATTTTAAAGAGCGATTAGAAACGGTCGCTCGAGCGCCCGCGCCACTTCGCGGCTGGAGCCGACGCCATGTTGACGCCGCCGGCCGCGCCGCGCGCTGCGTGGGGGTGGTTTCCCGGCGGTGTCAGCGCGCGTTGGACTTGCGCAGAGCATTTTCGCGAGCAGAAAACAACAACACCGATACAGTCTGCGAAAGCACGTACCGTTCGCCGTGTATATGCTTCGCCACTTTGCTGCTGAGACACGCTCTGAATTTTTTTTTTTTTTTTTTAGTTTTGGGTGGTTCGGATATTTCGAACCATAAAAGTGTCATTCGAATCGAATCGAATACCAAAAAATTCGAATCGAATATTCGAAGTTTCGAATATTCGCACACCCCTAGAAAAAAGCTTTCTTACAGCACCGCCAAAATAGGCGATGTAAAGTGCCATTAAAAATGTAAAATTGAAAATGTTGCAGCCTTGCCATGTTTCTTATCATTTTAACGATGAAAATATTTGTAATCCCAGATGACATTGTATGAACGAAAGCAGTATTTGTAATCCCAGACTGTGTTGTGTGAACGAGTGTATAACCCCCGGCAAAGGTCGCTCAAAGTGAGGTGAGGGCACATTGCATTAGCCCTCCCCTTAAAATCCTCGAGGCACACGTTCACCTCAAGCGTAATTGGAGTAGCATTGCTGTGTTTAGCCACCTCACTATTGGCAATAAAAATTTCACTTCACAGACATTGGTTATTATTACTCGCACATTCATGCCGAATTTTCTGGAAAAAAAGTGGGTTCATTACGTGAGTAAATACGGTATGTTGTTTTTGATGAAGTCCATCTTTGGACCCACGCAACATCCCATAATCTGGCCCCTGTTCTCAAGCGTATCACTGTGATAGCATCACTGTTCACTACAACAGATAGAACGGCTAAACGGAAACCCAACCGATTGCGGAACCTAATCCAGGGAGAAAACATCGGCAAAACACACAGAGTACCTGAACTACACACATGCTACGCAGTAGCAGCCGGTTCGGGTGGCAGCCACGTTTTTGTTGCCATAGTGTCACCTGATTGGAAAGGCCATTTCAGCGAACCCAGCTGGAGAGATGTGAATAGCTTGAGGACAGCAGGAATAGCGGCTTGCTGAGGAAGGAGGTTTAGAGATGCTCTTGTATTGTTGCAGCACCCTGCATGCCCTTCTGTTTGCATTGCCTGAGCAGGAAACAGAGAGAAAAGGAGATGCGCACTGTGTTGTTGTTGTTCTTCTTTCCTCCTCACCCCACCCGCTTCTTCTCGCTGTGTGCAGAACCCGCGGCAGTTTGCCCTGGACCTGCTGGACTTTGTGGGCTCCCAGGCGCAGTACCTGCACTCGGCCCGCTCCCTGGAGGACGTCAAGGGGGGCGACGACAGCAACAACGCCCCCCGCGTGGCCCAGACCCAGCAGGCCCTGGAGGCCCTGCACAACGTGCTGCGCAACCACCCCGGTACGCCGCCCCCCCCCCCCCCCCGTGCGTCTCTAGGCCCACAGGCAACGCTCCCAGCTGTTGCCTGGCAACTCATTCTCTGGCTCGCACAGCATTCTTTTACATTGGGACCGTGATCGTTGGGCTTCACACGTGACAGACGCTGTTCTGCAAGGTGGAGCAACTCGCGCTAAAAACAAGCGCAAAATGCATCCCCTGCAGCAAACTGGACATGGTGCGCAGTGAAGCACCGTACAAAGTTGGCCGCCTACCTTCGGTAGCAGTGGCTGGCTTCCCCGCAGTGCACCTGTGCTTGCAGGGAAAGGTCATCAGCAGCTTTGTGCGGTGCTTCTGCCAGCAGGACGGCTCGTCCAGGAGCCTTCGGGGAGGTCCCGTATCCTCACTTCCAGCCGACAACACACATTCATGGTGTGGCTAATCACAGGATGACGAAGCACCTGCTGGATGAGAAGGCTGCTGCGCTGCTTTGCGTACTTGCAGGCTTTGCAATACTTTGGTAGCAATCTTTTTGCTTTGTATTTAGGACATTTGGAAGAACTACCTATACACTTAAAAATGCCTGGGGACCAAACAAACCAGCAGGAATGGTCTGCTGTAACCGGAAGTCTGTTGTTGCCAGATCCACTGCATTGAGCATGGTCTGTATATCAAAACCAGGCAGGGCACGAGAGGTGCAAGCAAGAGGCGAGAAAATGCTCGATTTTTTGCCACCCTCGGCGAAAGCCACCCCGATGTAAGAGCACCATGGCACTGGTTAGTTCCTGCCACTGTCGTAAGAATGGCTGTTTGAACCGCACACTTCTGCAAGTTGTTTTTTGAAAAGTGGGTGGACGAAGTTGTGCCGCGTTTCCTCTCCCTCGTCTCTTCAAAATGAAAGCGACCATCGTTGCAGCTCAGACGCCACCTCTGTGCTGCAACCAGGTGAGCACACTGGTTAGGGTCTTCCCCAGCAGGAGTGGCTGGCACGGAGCCCAACGTGGGGCACCTTGTTTGAGCCGCCTATTGGAAAACAAAGGAGCAAGCTGGAAGCTGCACATCTGCTCTGTGCGGCCACTCCTCACTCTCGCTCTCACCCCTCCCCTTCTCCCCTCTCCTTTTCTGTGTGCATGCAGGCCTGGAGAGCCTGTGCGTGGGCCACTTCCGGCTGCTGTTCTGCCTGCTCAGCCTGGACGGCTGCCGGGGCCTGCAGGCGGTCACAGTGCAGGTGAGCTGCTGCCGCTGCCGAGTGTGTGTGTGCGCGTTTCATGGCGGATAAGGGGGGAGGTGGGGATCGGAACAAAGTTCTCATTTCTTGGCGCAGTGTAATGAAATTTGGTAAGCACCTTCGAAAGCACTCCAAATGGTTATATGAAAAGTTTCATAATGACACCTTCAGTGTTTTTTGTGTTACGGAGATTTGCAGGTAGCGTGCTCGTGGAAAGCCTAGTGAAGTGACGAAACATGGTAGGAAGTTCTGAAGGCTTTTAAATTGTAGTCGAAAGAACACTACAGGGTATGACATTCTTTGAATTCTTTTTAACTCTTTCGTGACCGCAGGAAAATTGACCGATTTTGAGGGGTCTAAGAAAACGTTTTTTTTTTCTGCTAAAAGAATTGGTTAGGCATTAATTACTGGTACACAAAATGCAGATTATTCTTGCCCTCACTCTTGCCCTCGCTCTAGTAACACCAGTTTTTCAAAATTTTTTCATACATCATAATTGAGAAAAAAATATCAAAATCGAAATTTTTGTCAAGTTGTCGAAGAAAATGATAAGAATGGAGTTGTTTTAACAAACCACCGGTAGTAGAAAAAAATTACAGTATACATTTTGTAGGGAAACATTTCGAAAACACGCGCTAGAAAAATGACGACTTGCGCGGAACCATTTGTCAGATATTAGAAAAAATGTTAGCACGCGTGGTGCCTATGCCATGCGGTGAAGCCCAACCTCCATTTTAAAATGTGCAATTTTGGGTGGTTCCCTGGAAGAAATCTGGAAGTTTGACATTATCAGAGGCACCCACATAACGTAAAAGCATCTTGTCAATCACTGGGTTTGCATTTACAGCAAGCACAATATTTGGGACAAGCACGCGATGCGGAAAAACATGCGTGAAGTTGAAAACAGAACTCTGTGGTTGATGCTTGTTGACGTTCACGGTCAGTTATCTCTCAAAACATAAAGTTCAGCTTTATTATCATATTCTGACTCGCAATTGTAGCCTAGCTTGCTGGAATGAGGTGCAATGCGCTAGAATCGTGCCCTGCAAACTTTGGCCGAGTAGCTGTTGCGCGATAAAAAAGATCAGCACAACGAGCCTCCTCCATTACAGCGCCACCTGATACTTTTGAAATGAAAGGGTACAAAAACTTATCGAAGACTCCGTCCGAATAGACCAGTAGACAGTTCAACTAAGCAGCAACACTAGACCCCCGGAGATACCCTCGTATGGAAACGAAACTGGAAGGTGAACAGCTGGCAGTGTAAGGCCGATTTGAAGCGCTATCCTCGTCGGAACAGATATCTGGTGACTGGGTGTGATCTTTTGACTTGCATCTGAAGTTCTTATCGCAGAAAGCGGGTTAGGGTGGGGAGAAATCAGGAGCAGCGTGCTTTGTTCGGGGATCAGTCGCAGACGCTCAAGGCGCCATGGCAGGTAGCCTTGAAGTTGGGTAACAGCGTAGTAGCGCTAAATATGAATTTTGCTATGAAGAAACGAAACCGAAACTGTAGTAAACTGTTAGCGAGTGGTCCTGGGGTAAGTAGAACTACCACACAACTTAGAACAATGTGCGCAAAGGCAATAAAACTGCCTAAAATTATAAAGTAGCTTTGCAAACAGGCACTGCTTGACATTTTCAGCCGATTTCTGGGATTATTATTGTCAGAGTGCAAATCTGACGGTCGAAAGTCGTTTGCTGGTTCATCATTCATGCCCTGATAACAAAAAACAAACGCTGATGCAGAATAATTACGAGTGGCACACATTCTTCGTTGGTAGCAGTGACGCACGGTGACGACGCCCCTTTTCCACTCCCAGGTGATTCAAACGGGTTTCATAAATCACTTTTTGTTGCAAAAATAAAAACAAAACTGATTTTGAACGGGCATTTTCTGAGCTGACTCCAAATAGCTTTACTTGTTCCAGGAATGCCTGGAACGCTACGAAAAGGGGCTGCCAAGGTATCATTCACAATGAACGATTCTGAATGGGCACGGTCACGAAAGAGTGAAACACTGCACTGTGTTTTTTTTTTTTAATAGCGTTATTTTCTCCTGTAACCATTGGACACAACTAGCATTGGCATAAATACTAAATAAAAAAATAACAAGGCCCTATATTGAAAATCAGGAAATGTGACACCCTGCGGAACACTTCAAGGATTCAAAAAAAAAAAAAAAAAACATGAACAAAATATGTCTAGTGGTTGTGGTGGTATCCTCTCCATGAGCAACAGGGAATGCCTGCAATGCACTTTTGAGAAATGGCTCTCAAAGTTTACGGAGCACTTGATGTCCTTTAAAAGGCACCGGATGCATAGTCCTTACTGTCCTTGCTAGAGAATGACCATTGGGCTTTTGCCCCTTGATCGGATGTGACGCCACAAAAATGGGTGTTTTTCGGTCATAGCGATCGGTTTTGTTTCCTCCTCCATTGAATAAATCATTTTTTAGCGCCTTTCGACGTCGTTTTTCGGCACGATATTTTTATACAGCATAGAATAAGAGTTTTCAAAGCCAAGGCGGGCAGTTTCCAAAAATGAATTTTTTTTTCTTTTTTTCGGCGATTTCCGCAACCCAATCCCCGTGTCCCCGGTAAGGGGGGACATGGCTCTGAAAACTATTTCTTTTAATGTTTACCGTATTTACTCGCATAATTTGCGCACCCGTAAGTTTTTTTCCAAGTTTAGAGAAAAAAATTTCACTCACATATTTTGCGCTCCCTGTCTCGCCCAAGAGAACCCATTGGCACGTGCGCACAAACAAGCACGCTTTGGACGGCGGCATGGCGCATGGGGGAGTAGTGATACACGATGCTGTGCGCCAATAGTCCCTTCATTCTTTTCTCACTTCTTCCCTTCTCCGTGTCTGCGTGCGCCTCCACTCCGCCCCTCCGTGACGGAGCGCAGGCAAGGAGGAACATCCATGCGCCCTACCCGGTTACATTCCCCTGCTCTGCCCTTCCCGACACATGCACACCCTTCCTCTCGTCCTTCCGCTGGGAGTCGAAACTGCTCGAGTGTGTGCCTTCCTCCTCCTTTCCTTTCTTTTGCGCCGTTAGAACTCGCACACAACACACACAAAGGCAGACGCGGAGTCGGAAGCACTAATTTCTACATCGGAGGTGTGAGAGGGCGTATCAGCCCTGCCGCGGTGTCGCCTTGCCGCCTCTTCTTTCCTGCGTTCGTGCTGCGAGAGAATCCTCTGCCCCTTTCATGCGTGCGCACTGCGACGGAATCCTCCCTTTGTGTTCACGTTTTGCCGTCGCCGTCAGTCAGTCACCTTTTGCTACAGTAGCGATGGGCTACAATAACTATACAACGAAATTCAAACTCGGTGTCATTGAGTTTGCTGAGAAAAAAGGGAACCGTGCCGCCGCAAAGCACTTCACAACGTGAACGAGAGCTACGTGTGGTATTGGAAGAAGCAGAAGAGTTCCCTCCAAAATACCAAACCTGGAAGGAGGGCGTTTCGGGGACCAAAGCAAGGAAAGTTTCCTGCCATGGAAGAAGAGCTGTTGTAGTATGTTCGACAGATGAGGTCGTCCTGTCTTGCCATGTCGTGCGAGATGCTACAGTTTGAAGCAAGGAAGATTGCGCACGAGAAAGGGATCCCTGCTGCGGCATTCAGGGCGAGCAGAGGCTGGGTGACGCGCTTCATGAGACGCCACCAACTGTCTCTCAGACGGAGAACGACCCTTTGCCAGCGGTTACCGCAGGACTACGAGGAGAAAATTGTGTTGTTTCACCGCTTCGTGATTGGATTACGCCGAACGGGGAACTTCATGTCCCAGATTGGGAACGCTGACGAAACGCCACTGACGTTCGACATGCCGCCCAACACCACAGTGAGTGAGAAAGGCGTCTCGTCTGTGCCCATCAAGACCACTGGCTGCGAAAAACAATGCTGCTTGGTGATGCTTGCCGTGACAGCGGATGGCCGCAAACTGCCGCCCTTCGTCATCTTCAAGAGGAAGACATTGCCCAAAATGAAGCTGGGGGCCCGCATTCACATCCGTGCTCAAGAAAACGGGTGGATGAACGAGGAGCTGATGCAGGACTGGATCGACACTGTCTGGGGCAAGAGACCGGGGGCTTTGCTGCGACTGCCATCGCTGTTGGTGGTCGACAGCTTCAAAGGGCATCTTGTGGACAGTGTGAAGGAGAAGTTGGGTGACATGCGGACCCACCTGGCCGTTATTCCGGGTGGCCTAACATCTGTCCTGCAGCCCTTGGATGTGTCGGTCAACAAACCCTTCAAGGACTACGTGCGCAAGATGTACGTCGAGTGGATGGCCAGCAGAGAGCACGGGCTCACTCCCACTGGGAGGGTAAAGCGACCGCCACTGGAGACGGTCTGCAAGTGGATCGTGGCAGCGTGGGACATGGTCTCACCCAGCATCGTGGAGCACAGCTTCAAAAAGACGGGGCTGTCGAATGCACTCGACGGAACTGAGGACGATGCGCTTTGGGAGGGCAGTGATGGCGGCCGTGACGACGACTCGGAGTCGGATTTCGCGACGAGCGATTCTGACTAGACCACAACCAGACTGGACTTTTGTAGGTACTTTTGACTGTGTACTTTCAACTACTTTTCTGTGTACTTTTGACTGTGTACGCGTTTAAATAAACGAGTATCGTTCGCTTTTGCTATCATACTCGATTTTCTCTTATTTGTATAGTCCGCGTTAGGACCGCTTACACGTTATTTTGGACTTTTCGCAGTATACCCGCGTAATTTGCGCACCCCCTTTTTGAGGCCCTAAATTCGCGAAAAAAAGTGCGCAAATTACGCGAGTAATTATAGTAAGTAAACTCTGTGAAACTTGTCAGTCTCACTGCTTTTCCCCCACTGATATCAAATATGGCATTATTTTTTAGATGCAGAGCATCTCATTCACTCGCCTTGTCCCTCCGGCTTCGTCGGCGTTGTCCGCCCCTCCGCCATTCTCCTCGTCGCGCCAGCTGCGCTCTCCGCCGCTCACCCCCTCTCCTCTCCGATAGCGAACACTCTCTCGCGAGGGGCATGGGCATTGGATTGGATTGGATTGGATTAAAGTGGATTGTATTGGATTGTGTTGCGTCATAGCCACAGCACGTTGCGTCATAGCCGCGGCAGACGCGCTGAAGCTGGCGCATGTGCAGTACTCTCTCTTCCGCGGTTTCCTCTCCTTCGGGCACGCTGCGCATATAACCCGTGTGCCGTTCTCCGGCGAAGCAACATCCACGCTTGGCTCAAACACCTAGAGTCCACGCCGCTTTACAAGTACGCCAACGTCGTCATCGACTGGGTCCGGCTTACGCAGTCCCCTCAACGTTATGCGCGTTGTAAAATGCGGTCCCTTCGCCGCTCCGCCTATGCGTCGCATCTACACAGGGGTTCCCGTGAGGGGAGGTGGGAGTTTTTTAGTTGGTCAATTAGTTCCCGAGATAATTAGAGGTAATTAGCCATTTTTGGAGGGACATTAGACAAAACAGTGTTAGTCATGAAACTGTAATCTTTACATTTTCTAATACTATGAAGAGTGGTGAATGCAATAAGAGAAGCGGTTTCTTGATGCACCGCTTGGAACTAATTTTACAGCTTTTTAAACTTCAGTGCTTGAAGTGGGCACTCAAAATGGTTCCTTGCCACTGGTGTTTAATATGAGCTGTAAAATTAGTTCCAAGCGATGCATCGAGAAACAGATTGTCTTATTGCACTCCCCAGGGTTCATAGTGTCGGAAAATGTACTAGTGTTGGAAAATGGAAAAGCAATGACTTGAATGTGTTATGACCAACACTGTCTTGTCTATTGTTCCTCCAAAAATGGCTAACTAGTACCTCTAATCATCTCGGGAACTAATTGACCAGCTAAAAAATAAGGCCATATTTGATATCAGTGGGGGAAAAGCAGCGAGACTGACAAGTTTCACAGAGTTGAAGTTTTTTTAAGAGCAGTGTCTTCCCCTTAAATGCCATGTGGTTTGTCATGTAGCTGCACAGGGGACGCTCGCAGTCAGGTTTCTCTGACTTCCCCCCCACCCCGTGCTTTGGAGTGATGCTGTTTTTCCCGACACCCTGGCCGTGCTCCGAGTTGTGTGAAGTAGACCCGAGGAACTGTCAAGCTATAAGCAGGGTACACAATGCAGCAGTGAAAGGTGTCAATGCACTGCATCCGAGTTCTGGTCTGTGCCCTGCTGAGGGTCCGCGGGTGCCGTGCAGGTGATCCAGGCGCTGACGGGGAGCCAGGAGTGCGTGAACGACATTGCCCACTCGGAGGTGCTCGTCTACCTGCTCCTCGTACTGGTCACCTTCAAGAGCGCCCAGCGTGAGTGCTGCTGCCCCGCCGGTGCTCCGCTTCCAACGTCTCCCACTCGAGCCTCTCTCTCCTTTCCCCAAAGCTTTTTTTGCCCCCACAGCACCACAGGTGCACCCGGATTGTATACTGTTATCAACACTGACAGTGTCTGTGGTTCGTTAGCGACATCGTGTGTCTGCCCTCAAGTAGAGCTGTGCACCAATGCCAAATTTGGGGCTGCAGATTTCTTGCTTTAGTGTGTGTAGGTGTTCAAAAACATGGCTGCTACAAAAAAAAGAAAACAATGACTTGGAAGTCAGGATTTGGTGCATCTGAGTGAGCGAGAAAATGGTACAAAAAGTAAGATTGAGGGGGAGTCGCCTGATCACTTGTGATACGGACTTAAACAGCACTGTGTATCAATACGAAGAGTTTTGCAAATGCATGGACATGTTCCTAACAGCCTAGTTTGCTTGCTTTAGAAATTAATGGCTTCTTTACAGAGACACAAAAGAAACAAGAAACGCATTTTGGTTTATCCGGTTTTAATTAACTAGATGGCACTAGCTTTCTGGCAAGCAAGTTTTATTTGTTTATTTCAGTACAGAAGTGGCGTATCTCTAAAATAAGCAAGCTATTCCGTTGTGAATATTTGTGCGTGTTTGTAAAGCTTTTCGTATTGGGGCTACAGTGTCTTTATCTTCAAACGGGCCATGAAGACAAAACACATGTTTGGTTCGTTCAAACGATTGCTTCGTCAGAATCATACTGACACCACTTTTAACACACACTTCACTTAAGCACACTGGTCTTTGAAACTTTTTTTTTTTGTTTTCCAACCAATTTTCATGAAACTTTATGGGCTTGTTCAGATTTTTTAGCTGATTTCAAATATCCAATTAGTTTTGATGTAACACATTTAGTTTTCGAGATAATTAGAAATCTTTCTTGATTGTTCTTGAGAACAATGGAAAAAAAACTAATCAATAAAAAATTACAAGCAAGGCATGAATAGATACTAGAAGTTGTGTAGAAGGTTGTATGGGAAGCAGTTTTTTTGTTTTACAATCACATACAAGTTTCCATCAATTCTGACTTTTAGGTTGGAAGTACTGCTGCTAACCAATTAAAAATAATGCTAATTAAACAATTACTGAAACACAAAATGCAAAATCTGCTTCCCATACCACATGGTTTAAACATTCAGCTTCCTGCTAAAAGAAAAATTATCATTCTAGCTGCACTACGTGCTGAGGTATGCCTCTCGAGAAGTTCCTATACGTCAAAAATATGCATTTTGAGAAAATGGCAAAAAACGTAGCGGTGCTATGTTTAATGCAAACAATAGAAGGTGGAGTACTTTTTTTGCACGAAACAACTAGTAGGCCCCTGCAGCATAGTCATCTTGACTGCTGGCACCACCCAGGTGCCTCTTCTTGAGGGTCCGCTGCACATTTTCTGCGGATGTCCGCCTGCGGGAAGAGTCCTTGGTTCGCCGGCGGTCCTTTTCGGCCATGCGTGGGCTGCTTAGTGCGCCAACGGTCATGTTGAGCTCCTGCAGGATCTTTGATGATGCCAACTGGCTTCCGGCATTGAATCGCATCACAGCCTCTGCGACCGCAGCTTCCACACTGTGAAGCGATGCGTGGCGCTCCTTGGGAGCCAGCGACCATATCACTGAGTGAAGACTCTCATTGCTGTTTTGCGTCTTGCCGCGCTGGCACCGCTCAAGCAGCTTGTGGTCCGCCATCCGTTCATACACAGGAAGCAAGGCCTCGCAGACGTGGGGGGGCAGGTTGTAGCGGTGCTTGGGGGCTGGCTCCCCTTTGGCCTTGGCAGCGTTCTGGCAGCACCACTAGTCAGGACCAGTGGGGCAGAGGCTGTGGTTCGACACTGCATCATTGGATGTCACGTGATAGTACGTGGCCATCACAGCCTTGTGCATGGCTGGCACGTCCCCTTTGTGGGACTTGATAGCCCAGCCATAGTAGGACGTCAGCTTGTTGATCAGGTCGCCAGTCAGCCGCCCCCTACCACTGAGGCTCTCTGAGCCAGCTGGCCTCTGCTTTGGGAGGTTGCGCAGTTGAGTGCCCATTCTCTTCTGCACGTGGTTCACGCACTCCTCTTTGAGGATCTTAATGAAACCATAAACATCTGCATCCCTCAAAAAAGCGAGGTAGGTGCGGCAGTCACCATCCGAAACCACTGTGGTGTACCTGAGCTTATGACGCTCCCACGACCTCTGAAAGAGAATGAGGGCAGCCTCCACTTCCATTTCCCCAGCTTTTTTGGTGGTGTTTCTCTGGCAGAGGTGCTTTGCCTTCCACTCTTCGTAGGCAGGGTCACTCTCTTTGGGCGCCCGCTCGCAGCCGGCGCAAAAATTGGAGAGCATGACATAATCGAGCACGAGCCCCGTGAATAACTCGATGACCGTGCCGACTCCGATGTGTGACGAGTGTCCCCTCGTCATCCAGGAGCCGTCGTACGACACGGCGATGTTGCTCGGGTTTGCAAGGTCGAGCTCAGCGTACAGTTGCCGAACTGATCGTGCGCAATCTGGAGTCACCTTCCGCGATGCGCGAACAGCTGCGGGCGTCAGTTTAGTCTTCACGTAGCTCTGCCACGTTTTGTTGTGCAGGCCGCGCGAAGAAATGTTCATCGACGAAAACACGTCGTTGAACGCCGTTTGCTGCTTTCCAGTCGACTGCATGGCGCGCGCGCCCAAAACATTGATGGCAAACGGCTTCGCCTTGCTCTCGCCGTCAACGCGTGGCGAGCTCCACGCCGTCGACACGTCGCCGCAGTTCGCGCACTTGAGCACTAGCTTTACGGCGAGGCCGTACTCCCTGTCCTCCTTGCCGATTTCCACATCACCGGAGCACAACTTGAATTTCACTGCGCGCATTAGTTCGTTCAGCTGGGTCAAACTGACGATCACGAACCTTGTTTCGTCCAGCGGCGTGGCTGCGGCGTTGTCAGGGTCGCCCAACAGGCTGCACTTCCGTTGTGTAGCTCCAGTTGAAGAAAGCTCGTTCAGCTTGTTTTCCGCGTTTTGACGCACCTCTGCCACTTGTGACGGGTGCAACATTGCTGTATCGAGACGGATGCGGCCACTGCCAGAGGCGTTATGAGCGGTCGGCGGAGGCGCTAGGCCTACGTTGACAAGCGCGTCGTCGCCAACCACGGAAGGTCGGTCGCTATCTCCTTCATCGCTCCTCGCTGGTGTGGAGCGGCCTCTGAGATTCTCGAGGTTGGATTTCTTTCTCTTTTTGCCATACGGGTTCTTCGTGCGGGATTTTCTTCCGGCCTTCCACATCGCAAACGTCGTAGTCAGAGCCCGAGCAATATGGCGCCTGATTGTGCCGACAACGGCATGGAGCAGACGACAGACGCCGCCTTCGGCCAATCGCATCGCGCTGTCTAGTCACGTGCGCTCGCCGGCGAATAGGAACGCGCATTTTTGCTTTTTTTGGCGCGTGTTTCCCACTCTACGACTGAGCGGGCAGGAACCGCAGTGGCGGGAAATTGAAGACCGAAGTTCGCTCTTTCAAACAAGACCAAGATCGCTGCGATACCGCTCGTTGCACAGCAGTGAGGAATTATAGAAAAATAGTTATTTTGGCGTCGGAATCTCGAAGAATCGGCCTTGTAGGGCTTTTATAAGTTGCTGTTACTGCTCAAGTACCGACTTTTCGGAGGAAAAACTTCGCAAACCGGGAGAAAAAGACCTGAACATTTCAAAAATGATGCTTATGAAAAGTGCATTTTTTGGCACTTTTTCGGTCCCAAGGACCCGTGTGCCCCCTTAAATAAGCTATATAAATAGGAAAAAGGGAATGGCCATGTGACCCGCTAGCTCATTTCCCACAACACAAGCTATGATGTCATACCAGCCAGCTCTGCGATTGGCTGAGGCGGACAAAAGCAAACGCAAGTTGTGCAGGGGTTATAATCTTGCAGCAAGAGCTCTTTTCTCTTACATGTAATGCATACATTCATTTTAAAGAAGTATGAATGGTGGGGTAAACAGAAGTTACGAAAGTACATGTAAAGATAGAAATACCGATGCGCACTGCTGTTGGTACTGCGCACACCAGGCTTGTTATACAGTGTAGACCATTTATAACGTAACCGCTTATACAGTTGAACCCCTTTATAAGAGACACGTACCGGGGAGCAGTTTCTGTCTCTTATACGAGATGTCTCTTATAAGCAGGGTACCATGTTTTCACTGACTAATCAGACCCTAGTTCAATGTGGGCACCGTATAACTAAAATAAGCTCAAAAGAACGCTACAGCATGTTTCGAAAGATTCATTCTAATTATTGTTTGGTCCCAGAATTTATGAAACTTGGTTTGCTTCATGACTGTATTTACACTGTTTTTTACAACCGATTCTACAAGCTTTTTTTCCTTTCCTTGTTGGTGGAAGATGAATCGTAGATGTTGAGTTCACAGGCCTGATGAATAGCCAGAGCGCACAGCTTCTTCCGCTGTGTGCTCCGGCTATTCATTACGCTTGCCGGACTCAATGTCTGCAGTGCTTCTTGATTGGGAGCTACACGAGTAGGAGAGCCCGCATGTGTGATCGCGCTCCATCCAAAGAATTGCAGTAAGGTTCAACTACTTCTGTCAGTTGCATTTCCATTGGCAGGGCTTCTCATTGTCATTTCATAGCTGACTGAACCACTTTGTGTTTGCTGAAGTTATAATAAATAGCGACTGCACCTGTCTGTCGTCCACCTGTGTTTCCACAATGGAAGCAACTGCAATTTGTGACTGATGGCACTGCATCTGAAGTTAAAATGTCTGTTACAAGCGAGATTATTGATTAAACTTCAAGGATGACTTGTCCCTTATAACCAATCTTCTACATCCAATGTCTGTTATAAAAGAGGTCGATTTAATGGGAAAGATAGGGCAGCCAACCATGTGGGTGAATAGTGTCTCTTATACCCATTTGTCTCTTACATCAGTGTCTCTTATAACGAGGTTCAGCTGTAGTGCGGGACCGGATATAACGCGGGTTTTTGCGACCACCGGTTTGCCTCCCATAGAACTCAATGCATAAGCATACTGCTTAAGGTGCGGTTGGCCGAAGCACAATACCGTTTATAGTGCGGTTTTTCGGCGGGTCTGCTGATCGACCGGCGCAGCTGAGGCATCGTTATAGGGTAGCAAAAGAAAAAAGAAAGGATGAAATTGACCGGCCTGACGCAGCATGCACCCCTTGCCCTGCTCTAACGTAGACACCCAAAGAAAAAAAAAAGGCACCCTTTAGTTCGTGCGTACCTGATAACCACAACTGACCTTGCTTGATGCATCTCGGGAGATAGCGAGACTCCCCATCCGCGCACGGCAAGTTGATTTTATTAATCGTGAACCGCATGGGCCGTTTTCGAGCACGAATCGTGCACATCGGCGTTGTGCGTGAATTTTTTTTTTTTTTTTTTTCGTGCTCGTATCGACGATTCCGCGCTCGCGGTGGCTTCTTCGCGTGGGAGTGGGAGGAGCCTGACGACTTGCACCAATGGGGAGACGCGTACCTAATGGAGGGAGATTCGAAGCGCTCCGAGCCGGCTAGACGCGCGAGCCGCGCCAGAGATGTTTAGGCTTACCACCGCGGTATTTTTTGATGGGCGCTTTCACAAGCAGCGTGGATGGCAGTTTATATTCCACTTTTCGCCCAGATTATTAGCTCTTTTCTTGCATGAGCATCTTCGCTTGCGCCCCGTGCGGCATTTCAGCGAGCGGTTAGAAGCGGTCGCTGGAACTTACTGGAACTGCCTGCACCGCTTCACGGCCAGTGCCGACGCCATGTTGCCGCCTCTAGCCGCGCCGCCCACACCACGCCAGTTGTATCCGCGCTGGCGTGCACTGCACGTTTTCGCGATACCAAATCTACCACTCGGTTCACGCTTTAGAACGTTGTTGCAGATAAGCCACTGCTCTTTCCCTTTCCGAACTTTCGAGCCGCGCAAAGCCGAAGATTCCCACCACCAGTACGTTGCGCTGATAAGCAGCTGCCTTCGGCATCGTGAACACAAGGTGGGATAAAAAAAAAAAAAATCCCGCTGGCGTTCTTATCACGTCTTGCGGCATCTGTTTATAGACTCTAAAAACGCAGCCATGGTCTTTCAAAACAAACACAACGGAAGTTAAAGCCGCGCTCGCCGTTTGTGAGACTGCGCTTTTGCCCTGCAGCAGCGGCTGATGTTAAAAATAATACGAAATATAGACCGTGCCTTTGTTTTTAAGTGCTGTGCGTTTGAGTGATGATAAATATAGGTTGACTTGAGAGATAGGTGGCGATGTGGTTGAATTCGCGCGTGTTTTGGTTATAGTGCAGTACCGCTTATAGTGTGGGTTTTTGCGGCTCCCGCGACATACGTTATAAGCGGTCTACACTGTAGCTGCACAGCAGTATGGCGCTTTCTGGTTGTCTGACACGACACCGGCCGATTGGTGTAAGTGACATCGTCTTACGCGACCGTGTTTGTCGAGTATACCCCATGTTTCACAAAACGAGTACTTTCTACCATAACAAAAACAAGCCGGGTGCAAATACAGTCAAAAACAAAACAAAGACAGACAAAGCCCAGTTACGGTCTGGTGGCGCCATCTGGGAGGATTGACGGTAAACGAGGCTTTGTAGTCCTCTGAAAGCCTAGTGCCGCATTCAGGTTCGCTTGAAAACCCAGATTTGTGACATCATCGCAAACGACCTCAAGAAACACACAGTTGGTGGGAGAATCAAAATTTTAACATAAATTGATAATTTATCAGTGAATAAAGCATCATTTGCTGCTGTACAAGCGCTGGGGGCACTATGAAACACCAAATCTTACAAATAAAACAAACTTGTACTTTGTCTGCATGGTCCCTTAAATCCATGGGTCATGAAGCATAAGTCCCATAAGAATGTTAAAATTGCCATGAAGGAATGTGGGTTCTTGAGCATGCTGTGGATGCACAAAGTGTATGTGACTACGCCCTCCAATCTTTGGAAAGAGTCTGGGCATGTTGATGGCTAGCATTGCCGGTACGTTACTGCAAGCATTGCCATCACCTGGCAACTCTTGATTGTTTGCTCATGCCGCCATATGCACTTCTTGGCAGCTCATGAATTTTCTTGCTTAAGTTGCGTTCTACTTCAGCCAACATACACCAGAGAGATGCCCTTTGTTCTGCACTACGCTTAGCCATGGTAGCTTTTTTGCACAACTCCGACGGCATCGTGCGGCACAACCAACCCAAAAGGGCGGCATACCGTGTGGTGAAGCTTGAGGAATTTGACGAGGCTTTCCTTTGAAAATGTACTGTTTGATTTGAAACGGTTTGAACAAGTTCACTGTTCACTTTGAATTCACAAGCAGAGTCGCCGTTTGCCTACAAGGTATCCCCGCATGAGTGCGTGTGGTGCTGGATGGGCCCAGGCTGAGTACTGCCATTTGCCTCCTCTTGCAGAGCGCCTGGTGGTCCTGGACACGCTACTCCCCCTGGCCTCGAACAGCCGCCTGGTCAGGGAGGCCGTCAGCAAGGGTATTCCTCCTCCTCCTCCTCCTCCTCCTGGACTGCTGCCAGTACCCTTCTCTCCCCCCCTCCCCCGAGAGACCCTTCTCTACGAAACCAATTTGCAAAACATTGTGATCTCGCAAAAAAACAATGCAGGATTAAACGGGATTGTGAATCCACAAAACAGCTGCAGTCAAAAAAAAGCTCGAGGCAAGCCCTCATCGTCTAGCCATAGGCAGGCATCTAGTGCAGAAATGGCCAATTTTAAGCTTCACTCTCGTTTTGAGGCTACTTCAACATTGCATTAATTTGTGTGCAGAATGCGATGTGAGTGGCTTCTCCTTGTTATGAGGTACTCATGCACTCAACAGGCCATATTTACCCGATTCTAACGCGCACTTTTTTTCCTGGAAGATACGTCACAAAATCGCATACGCGTTAGAATCGAGTACCAGACGAAAAAGGTGTAGCAGTTTCTTATCATTATTGACTAGTATCGGGGCAACCATAATCACAGGTTTGCGCAAGCAAAGCTTTAACGATTGCCCGGCCCATGGCAACACAAAAGTAACAAAAAAATCCAGTCGATGTTTATCTCTTAACGCAGAACGAAGGCGGTATGCACTCCTCAGCAGACAGGTGTACCCTCTTGGTGGGTGGTGGGTGCAGGCGTCTTATCTGCGAGGCCCGAAGGTCTTGTGCACCCGTTTTGAGGGGATTCGCATGGCCTTGCGAGTGCTTGTTGGGCCGGTGAAAATGAAAAAGAAGCAGGTGCCCCTTCTTAGATAGCAGGCTCAAGACAGCAAGCCCATGCTCTTCCATTTTTTCCCATGAAGGAGAAAGAGCAGTGAGTGCACGTTCCTAGTGGCATGTAGTGCACACCCTTCTATAGAGGACTGCTGCTCCGTGGCAGCCTCTCGCTGAAAATGTTTAGTTTTTCTTTCTTTCTTTTTTTTTTTTTTTTTTCAGCCAGAGCTGCATGGGTGCAAGTTTCCACCACCGTTATCAATGCTACCAACCCTCTGTTTTTTTTTTCAGCCTTTGAGGGCAGCGCTGTTTTTAGGTGCCAAAATAGAAAGAATACTGACCTTATCCACATTGTAATTTTGGCCTGAAATTTAACTGCTGAAAGCACACAAAAACCTAATAATATTATACTGAATTAAAATGTCAAATATTATACTAAATTGTTTATAAACTCCTTATTTTTGATTTTTTATGACTTCTGATTTTCCTAAGAATATAAAAACACTGGAAATGCTAGCACTTTGTGGCTCCATTTGTGTTAGTTTGTGTTAAAAACCAGTGCACTGCTTTTGGTGCTATTCTGTTCCCTATTAGTGCTTGTAGACTAATGGCTTCGTCTGTGTTAGATTAATAGGTCCCAATAGAAAATACTATAAAATCGCCAAAAGTTTCGGGGCTGTCTCCTTCTCAAAGAGTTGATGAGGCTGCGTGCCCTTGTGGTGGTGTTTCTGTTTTAAGTGCAGAGCACTTTAGGGGCTCGCCTTGTCGTCGTAGCTCACTCGCTGGACCGAAGTAGAGCCACGCGGCGTTCCGTTGTAGCAGCTGTCATCACGGCGTAACCCAGAGGCTTCTTTAGAAAGCCAAGCGGTTTATATAGTCATAAGCGTTCTAAACGCGTGAACCACTGGTGCTTGTCCTACATCTCCCTGTTGTTCAACGCAAAAAAAAAACTATAGGTACATTTGAGGCAAAATCTGTGTATATAACCGGCAGCCCCGCGTTCGTTTAGTTAGGAACGCACATTGGGTTGGTTTTTACGAATATAAGTGAAAAAAGCGGCCCCGCAAGAAAAAAAATGGCGCGTTCAAAATGACACGGAAAGGCTGCAGCCGTGCAAGAAAAAATGACGTGTTCGAAATGACGCAAAACAGCTCCAGCTGCGCAAGAAAAAAATTGTGTTCGAAATGACGCAAAACAGCTCCAGCATACGGAATTAAAGCAAGCACTAAAAGAACGGAACTCCCGCTGGTGCAATTTCAGGAAGGGGGCATGCAAGCACTGCCAAGGGCGGAAATCTGACTTTCATTGGGTAGTAGCAGTGAGCGGATAACGGCCTATTATGGCGAATCACTGCTCTGCACTTTTGACAGCTTTCCCATTGAGTGAAACGTTCTCTCTTTTTGCCGGTGCAGGAGCTGTGGTGTACCTGCTGGACCAGTGGTGCAACGGGTCGGAACAGACCCTGCGCGAGCGGGCGGGGGGAGCTGCTGGCCAAGATGGCGGCGGACAAGCTGCACGGCCCCGCGGTGCGTGCCACTGTGGGGCGCTTCCTGCCCACCGTCTTCCTGGACACCATGCGCCAGGGCCCCAAGGAGGCACTGCACCTCTTCCAGGGTACTTACTACGCAAGGGGTGGCTCTCGGGGGAGGAGTTTTGCTTGCTTCTTGCGGTGGCCAGATGATGTTACAAGCGGTTGACCTTCATGACCACAGAAAATTATTGATGCTAAAGTGTGAGGTATGAAAGGATAGGTGAAGGACAGGCCTTTCTGACAAGTATTAATTTCAAACAGGTTTATTTTGAATACAGTCGAATCCCGCTACAACGAAATTGACGGGACGCCCGAAAAATTTAGTTGAAACGAAAATTCGTTGAGGCGAAATCCGCCCCAACACACCACGGAAAGGCCCGAAAAATAGCCCCGAATGTTTCCGCATCATTGGCAGCAAAAAAAAAAAGCAATATTTAGAAAACGGAGTGACGCGCAATAACGTCATGTTTATTCAGATAACAAACATACCAATGGTTATCTGTGTTCACTGCACGCAAAGAACGCGTTACGGAGGGGGGTGAAGAAATGCAGGCGCAAAACGTATTGCTGCACAACAAGGCGTGCCCACCGAGCTGATACTTGCAGATAGCTGCTAGGCCGTCGGAAGCCCCCCTTTCTCTTGTGGCAGGAGCAGTGCCGTTATCTTATCCTCTGACAGGGCACCGCAGCTACTGACCTTGGCAGGCAAGACGCGCTTGCTTGCATTAAACATGACCGCGCGCTCGCGACTAAGATAGGATGACTTGGCTTCAAGACCAAGCACACAAACATGATTTTTGCTCTTGACTATGAAGAATGGTAGAAGGAAAACGGCAAGGACGAGTCGCAACGCATACATGACGGTGCCGCGCCAGCAGCGGAGCCAGCGGAGCACATTCGTGCTAGGGTCCCTAGAAATTGTATTCGTGCGATTTCAATTGGATACAGATTGGCTGTAGCTTCGGCTTGGCGAACCAGGCCTGTGCCTCATGTAAAGACGGCCAGCCACATCGTTACCACCATCAAACAATGGCGTCCGCCTATGAGTTTTGTTTTGTTTTGTTTTGGGTGGCGGTGCGGGCGCACCGCGCATGTTTTCGGTGAAACTAAGCGTCCTGAATGTTTAAAAAGTTACAGATAGCTGTCGCTATGCTTGTTTTATTGTAAAATAATTGTTCAAACCCAGCCCAATTCATCGAAAATTTCGTTGAAGCGAAAGCAAGCCAGACAAATGGTTCGTTGTGGCAAGGACTTTGCTGCATTGACTTCTATGGCTAGCTGACGGGGAATTGGAAATATTTCGTTGAAGTGGAAATTTCGTTGAAGCGGACTTCGTTATAGCGGGATTAGACTGTATTATAAAAAAAAGTAACAAAAGGAAAAAATGAAAACATCAATGCTGCTTTGCTCAGGGTACACACAAAAAAAAAAAGAATTGAAATATGCACTTTGAATGCAAGGCCCTTATAGAATAATACTGCAAATACAAGCTCTGCAAGTACAAAAGTTATTTTCACAGACCGTAAATTACCCGATTCTAACGCGCACTTTTTTTCCGGAAAAATAGGTCGAAAAATCACGTGCGCGTTAGAATCGGATACGAAACCGAAGCTGTCTAAACAGCGGAAATTTCATCCCACCCATTGCCATCGCCATCTCAAGATGGCACCAAAGCTTTTAGAAACAATTTTTTGGACGCAGGAAGCACAGGTGCCTAGGCTTTTCTATCGGCGTTCACACAAATCGTCAAATCGTTCCACTTGCGTGCTTGATAACAGCAATGGCAGCAGCGGCTCTCACGCCTTCAAAACAAGCGGTCG
The DNA here is from genome assembly GCF_048455015.1 of Haemaphysalis longicornis. Taxonomy (NCBI): domain Eukaryota; kingdom Metazoa; phylum Arthropoda; class Arachnida; order Ixodida; family Ixodidae; genus Haemaphysalis; species Haemaphysalis longicornis. The sequence goes on along the minus strand of NW_027526460.1, from coordinate 143,952,624 downwards.
GCTGAAGCGTGCGCCTCTGGAGAAGGGCTTGCGAGGTGTGGGCCACGATCCCATCGACCATGGTTGAACGCTTGTTCAGAAGTGTGGCATCGCGAACGCGCTTGACGGCACCAAGGACGAGATGTTGTGGTCAGCGGAGAGTGACGAGGAGTGAGATGAGTGAGATTACTTCGAGAAATAAATTGCCCGTTTCTCTCGCATTCGTTTTTCTGGCTCGCAAAGTTCTGTGCGCGTTGCAATCGGAGGTGCAAGTTTTTTCAATTTTTTTGCCAGGAAAATCGGGGGCGCGTTAGAATCGGGTAATTACGGTATACAAAAATATAAGCACTAGTGCTTATCATGCCACCACATGAAGCAGTTTCTTGATTTGGTGAAAAAGGTTGGCTCTGCTGTGCAGCCGGCACCAAGTGGTCTTGACTCAACGAAGTTGACACCCTGCAGAGAAGAGCTGTGACCTTTAGAACAGGCCAGATATGTTTACATCAATGCGCGGTAGCGATAGAACGGCCTGAGGAGAAAGCGAAACTTACTGGTAGATACCTGCTGATGTTCCGGGGCAGTTTGACACACTTTAGCCGTCAGCACTGAAGTGTGTCGAATCGAAATCGTCTTACGTGTCTGTGCTGCTACCACCATTCAGAGATTACAGCTCAGATTCATCGGAATCCATCAAAATTTGCCGTTCCCAAGGAGCACCTGCGAGCGGCATCAGCGCCATAACCGAAACTCTGTGAGCCCGACTGCGAAGAAGCTTTGAAAATGCCCCCCCATGGTGGGGAAAAGCAACTCGAAAGCAAAACTGATAAAGTACTTCCTCTTTTACCCTTTGAATGGCAATAGCTGTGCGCACTCGCAGAGTGCCAAAATTTGAATCTGTATTCGATAACAAACTATAATCGCGCCATGAAGCAACGCCGACGCTGGGCGAAGCCTCCGAGAAATGTGGTGGCGGTGACGGGGAGGAAGAGGTGGCGTCTCCTGCAGCCACATAGGCTCAGGCTGTAGTCTGCTTCGAAGTGGGGCGGAGTTACTTTCGTGCGAAGGGCAATCCCAGTGCGGACACAAGTCTGCAATGTTTAGAAAAGGGCTGCAGCATGCGCCACCAGATGTTGACAGACATGTAGCATAGAAAAAGGCCATTAAATGATCATGTTTGTCTTTCAATTGATTTCTTAATTTTTTTTTTTTTAACTGCTGTGGATCATCTGTTTTTTCGGATGGTATGTTTCTCCCTCACTTTTTTGTTTAGACGTGTCAACGAGGTTCTACTGTATATACTGTTGCTCCGTGTACACTCCGTATATACTCTTGCCACTGACAGAGCAAGCAATAAGAGGTGTTTGGAATGGGCATTCAAAACGTTGCCTTGCCACTCGTGCCACCAAAGTTTAATGAGCTGTAAAATTAGTTCCAAGCAGTGCATCGAAAAACTGATTCTCTTAGTGCACTCACCAGGGTTCATAGTATTGGAAAATGTAAAGATTACAGTTATGCAACTGACACTGTTTTATGTATTAGTATTCCACAAAAAATACCTATTATCTCTAATTATCTTGGGAAATGATTGACTGACTCAAAAAATATTGGCATATTTGAAATCAGCAGAAAAAAAAGCAGCAAGGCGGACAAGTTTCACAGAGTTTACTTCAAAATTAATTCCTATAAGAGCCATGTCTCTGTCAAAAGAGGTGTCTGCATTCGGCCTTCTGTGGCCTGTTTCAACCATCTTTGACCAGTGGGAGTGGAAGAAGCAGCGCACTGCGAATGTTGGTGTACACTGGTGGTACATGAGTCAGCAAGAGACCGTTGCGAGAGGCAGCCATGGGAAACTGCGAATTTCAGTTTTCTGACTGGAAACCGTTTAATATTCACTTTGGTTTGCAACTATTCGAACAAAATCATTGTTCACTTCCTATTTGCTTCGAAAGCAACAATTCATATTTGCACACCCCTTTTAAATGCCCAATTCTACGATGCAAGAGTGCATGGGGTTCACTTCGTACGATGGCTCTCAGGGAAATAAATACCTATGGTGGTTGGAGGAGAAGCCAGGGATTAATTTTTTCCTGTCGGTGAGGCTGCATCTTCCCACATTTCACTTCTTCCCCACCTTTTGCTGTGCTCTCACCCGGCCTCTCTCCACCTTACGGTCCCACAACCTTTCATTTCATTTTCATTTTCAAAGGACACTGTACTTCCTTTCTTTTGTTCCGCTTTGCTTCCTCTGTTACACAGTAGTTTTGCTTCCCTTTTTTCCTCAAATTGGGTGCCTTTTCGATATCTTCTCTCACCATTTTTCGTATTTGTTTGTTTTATTTTTTTTTTACTTATCTTGTGGAACTTTGCTGCCAGCATTTGCCTATGCTGCCCCCTCCCCCACCCCCATGACCGTTTTTTTTTTTTTTTTGACCTCCTATTGAAGAGCAGTGCACAAAGCTCTAGTGTTTGGTTTTCCCAGCTCTTCGGCTGGCTAAATCCTTCTTTGCCGGATGTCATTAACAACAAACTCTGTCTTTGCCTGATGATATTACGGAACTTGCATATCCTTCCGGCTCCACCGACCCTCCGTTGTGCGTGACCAAGTTCGAAGGCAGGATGTTTATACCGACTGGACCAGGCAGCCGAACGGGCACACCACAGCACCTGTCACAAACACAGGGAACCCAAACTCTCTGTTGAAGGCCGTCTGCTTGTGTATGTTCAGGTAACGAGTGTGGCACCACCGGTTGATGTCCACAGATAACAATAAGTGTACCGTATTTACTCGCGTAATCCTCGCACTTGCGTAATCCTCGCACCCCTAATGTGACCCACCAAAACTTGGATTTTTCGGTTCCTCGCATAATCCTCGCACCCCCAACTTTGCAGCGGCGAAAGTTGCCTGCTCGCGAAACCCGCATGGCGCACGCGCTCTCCAATGCGCGCCCTCCCCCGCCGCCTCTCCGTTCGGCGGAGAGCGCTGTGTATCCAAGGCCATCCAGGCGCCCTAACAACCTGCATGGCTACTCCCTAACAGGCGCCCTAACACGCTACTCACACTGTCCTTGAGCCAGTTTCGCGCATGTTTCGCGTGCGCGCAACTAGACGGTGTTCGCGCAGCCCGCTTCGTGTCGCCGTCGTGGTCCCGTTGTTGAGCGGCAGCAGTCAGTGAGTCACTTGCGTCAGTGGTGGATAGCTCGCTGCCATTTTGAGAACTTTTTGATCTCTTTGTTTTGTGCTTGGTGCCGCTTCGCCTTGGGGAGGAACGCCAGCTACACTGCCGCTTTCAAATTGAAAGCGAAAGAGTACGCGATCGAACACGGCAACCGTGCCGCAGGCAGGCACTTCGGCGTCACCGACTTCAGCGTGCATTACTGGAGTAGGGCACGCACATACGACGACGAGATAGGGCGCGCGTCAGAAAGCAAAGGCGGCGATTTCATGATCGCTGATCGACGGGAGACTGTTTACGTTGTAAATAATAAAATAAAAAGAAATAGCTGCTGTTGGCAACACTGAGTTTACATATACAAAAAACGACCGTTACAATTAGCGGGATTGTCATAAGGCAAATTGGCAACACTGTGCACCGGATTTTTTTTTTCCCCGCATAACTCTCGCACCCCTAACTTTGCATTGACTTTTCCGAAAAAAAAGTGCGAGGATTATGCGAGTAAATACGGTAAGTGGCGGCTCCTGGTGCTTGTGTATGGCAGCACAGTCGATATGCAGAGGCGTGTGTGCTGTGTTCCGCTGTGCTTGAACCCCGTCAGGTGTGGAATGGGATGATGGGAGCTCTCTTCTCCCTCCTCTTCCTCCTCCCCATTCCTCTCTTGTTGCAGCCCAGCAGGAGAACCCCGAGCTGGTGTGGAAGGAGGAGACGCGGCAGCGATTGTGCCAGGCCGTGCGCCGCATGGCACTCGAGTGAGTACCCCGCATATGGACAGCTTGTCACACGGGACTGCCCAAAATTGTTCGTTATTTTGAAATATTGTTGTAATGAAAAGCGTGCGGTTATGAGCCAGTGCTAAAACCTAGGAGTGAGAATGCCGTACCTTGGTGGTATACGCATGCGCAGACAAGCAAACTCCCTAGTCAAAATGTTGCACTCTCCTCAAAGCAGGCTTTATTTGACGAAATCAGTTTTTTTCGTGTGAGTGCAGCATGTACGACGGATTCCACTCTGTGCGATACCTCATATGTTACATCATTGCATCGAGCGATGACAGTGGGGACTGTTTATGTGCACTAAAACATCAATTTTTGACACTCCCACCTTCATCTGTGTTCTGGGACCCACAGACGTCTTCGTTCGCATGGGGCGATGATTCTTTTTGCTTCTTCTTGCCTGCATCGCTAGCTGCATTCATCGTTGAATATCGCACAAACTTCGCAGCAAGATCACTCACAACAACAAAGGAATATCTGCCTGCACACGTGAATACAGTCGAACCCCGCTACAACGAACGCCGCTTCAACGAAATTTCCGCTTCAACGAAATATTTCCAATTCCCTGTCAGCCAGCCATAGAAGTCCATGCAAATAAGTCCTCGCCACAACGAACCATTTGTCAGGCTTGCTTTCGCTTCAACGAAATTTTCGATGATTTGGGCTGGGTTTGAACAATTATTTTACAATAAAATTAGCATAGCGCCAGCTATCTGTAACTTTTTATACATTCAGGACGCTTAGTTTCACCGAAAACATGCGCGGTGCGGCCACACCGCCACAAAAAAACTCGTAGGCGGACGCCATTGTTTGATGGCGATAACGATGTGGCTGGCCGTCTTTACATGAGGCGCAGGCCCGGTTCGCCAAGCCGGAGCTACAGCCAATCCGTATCCAGTTGAATCCGTATCCAATCCGTATCCAGTTGACGGCGCCGCTGCTGGCGCGGCGCCGTCATGTATGCGTTGTGAGCAGCTGTCCTTGCCGTTTTCCTTCTACCATTGTTCATAGCCAAGAGCAAAAATCATGTTTGCGTGTTTGGTCTTGAAGCCAAGTCATCCTATCTTAGTCATGAGCGCGCAGTTGTGTTAAATGCAAGCGCGCGCGTCTAACCTGCCAAGGTCAGTAGCTGCCGCGCCGCGTCAGTAGCTGCCGCGTCAGATGATAAGATAACGGCACTGCTCCTGCTACAAGTGAGAGGGGGGCTTCCGACGGCCTAGCAGCTATCTGCAAGTAATCAGCTCGGTGGACACGCCTTCTTGTACAGCAATACGTTTTGCGCCTGCATTTCTTCACCCCACTCCGCAACGCGTTCTTCGCGTGCAGTGAAAGAACAGATAACCATTGGTACATTTGTTATCCGAATAAACATGACGTTATTGCGCGTCACTCCTTTTTCTAAACATTGTATTATGCTGCCAATGATGCGGAAGCATACGGGGCTTTTTTTCTGGCCTTTCCGTGGTGTGTTGCGGCAGATTTCGCCTCAACGAATTTTCGCTTCAACGAAATTTTTCGCACGTCCCGTCAATTTCGTTGTAGCGGGATTCGACTGTGGCACAAACAACGACCGACCAGCCAATGACTGACACCCAATGCAACGAGAGAGAAAAGGGGCAAATGCGGCTAGGTGCTAGCAATTTGCCCTCAACATGGTCATGATGATAGCTACTGCACTTGGAGGAACACACACACAAACGGCGGTTTCTGCTCCATGTGAGAGTTGCGGGGCTGTTGCTTTCCCCGAATTTGTAATACTGATGTTCGTCTACTATAGAGGAGAAAATAAATTACGTGCGTTTTTCTGAAATATGCGCTATACTGAAATTCGTAGTTCTGAAGTATTTTTACAGTGAAAATATAGGCAACCTGGCGGGGATATTTAAAATCTTCGTAAATTTAAGAAATTCGTTTACCGTACTTACCCGATCTAACACGCACTATTTTTTCCGGAAAAACGGGGCGAGAAATCGCATGCGCGTTAGAATCGGATACGAAACCAAAACTGCCGAAACTGAAAATTTCGTCCCACCCATCGCCATCGCCATCTCAAAATGCCGCCAAAGCTTGTAGAAATGATTTTTCGGACGCAGGAAGCATATGCTCCTAGGTTTTTCTATCGGCGTTCACACAAATCGTCAAATCGTTCCACTTACACGCTTGATAACAGCAATGGCAGCAGCGGCTCTCATTCGTTCAAAACGAGCGGTCGGCTGAAGCGTGCGCCTCTGGAGAAGCTCGCGGGATGGGCGTGTAAGGTGTGGGCCACGATCCCATTAAGAATGGCATCGCGAACGCACTTGAAGGCACCGAGGACGAGATGTTGTGGTCAGCGGAGGGCGACGAGGAGTGAGATGAGCGAGATTACTTCGGGAAATAAATCGCCCGTTTCTCTCGCATTCGTTTGTCTTGCTCAAGTTCCGTGCGCGTTACAATCGGAGGTGCAAGTTTTTTCGTTTTTTTTTGCCTGGAAAATCGGGTGCGCGTTAGAATCGGGTAAGTACAGTATGTGGAGTTCGTAGTAACGAGATTTGACAGTAGTGCGGCACACTTAGCACCTATGCTGAAACGTGCTATGCACCCCCCCCCCCCTTTTGTTTTAAGATCCTTTCATTAATGAGCCTTTCATTAAAGCTAAGCTCTCTGTATCTCACTGATGGTGTCCGTGCACACCACAGAACAGGAAAGCCAGCTTTCTCTGACGATGATGAGTGATGATCGTGGGTGCAGTGAAAGAGAACACGTTTCCCGTGGAAGCGAAACTGGGTCCCTTGCGTTATCTGGCTGCGCCATTTTGACGTGGTTGAAGCAGTTCGGTCTTAAAAAAGGGTGCATGGGCGTGCAAAATTAGACAGAAGGATTATGCACCGTTTCATGTAACAACGAAGATAGTTGAACGCGAAGCTTTCTTCGTGCGAAATCGAATGGGAAAAGGTCAAAGTCAAAACCGCTGTGATCGCAAGTCTTAACTGCATGTTAGTCAGCTGCTGCATCAAAGTCTATACTGAGACGGCAAGCAATGAATCCCTCATGAGAAAGCTCTGTGTTCAACCATTGTCTTCGTTAGACGGAGGGGTGGCTAATTTTTTTTTCTGCAGGCTAGCTTGAGAAATTGTAAATTTCAGTTTCCCTGTGGAAATCATTAAATATTCACTTTGATTTGAAAATATTTTTTCAATTTGTACCTGCAGTATAACCTCATTGGCACGTTCCCGGTTCATACGATTTCCTGGTTACTACACTCTCAGTTGTGAACACTAAATAGTACGTTTCTTCCCGGATAGTACATTTTGAGGAATACTAGTACGTTTCTCCCTCGTGTAATTTCATTTTATTTTAATGGATCATCGAGGTTCTACTGTACTCCAACAAAATCATTATTTGCTTCACGTTTGCTCGCAAATGAAAAAAAATCGCTACTATTTACACTACCCTAGTTTGTAGCTTTCCAGGGGCTGGTGTTTTCAAAGATGTAAATGTGTCGATTTCAAAGTGCCTACTCAAGACATGTCCAGCAGCTCGTGCCCTGAAGGCAGCGGCGTAGTGCCGCATCGGGGAGCCGCAGTGAAACAGAACTCCTTTGAGGCCATCACTGCTGTCGCCTACTTACGTAGCCGTAGCCACTTAGCTGAGTATTTGGAGCATTATCAGTATGCAAGTAGGAAGGGGGGGGGGGGGGGGGGGATCCCATTTCTGATGACAAGAGTTGGGAGTGTGACCGGGAGGCCTGTACTTAATGTCGGTCTGAAACCGGGCTTAGTTCTTCAGGGTCTTTGGGCTTCCCCGAGCGGTTTTTATCTGCCTGTTGGCATATTTATTGAAGAGGAGGTTTCAACAGTGGCGCTCTTCCCGTTGCAGACAGTGGAACCTCCAGAAGCAAGACCCCAAGGCCGACTGCAAGGTGAGCCCCATCCGCCATACTTACCGTATTTTCACGATTCTAACGCGCACCCTTTATTGCTAAAAGGTCGCCACAGTATTTGTATGTGCGTTACAATTGGGCTCAAAATAGAAATAGGCTTTAAAGAAGCCAGCAGCATTGCCATACGGAACAGATGTGAAGTCCCCCCAAATCCAACTCAATCCAATAAAAACAATCCGTCAACACTACATGAGTGAATTTCGGCGCACTAATTGCTTAATGCCGTGCCACATGCCTTGGTCAGACATTTCTTTGTACTGCTGGAATTAGCCCGTCACGCCTAGAATTACGAAGATCAAGGCACTTGAAATCGCCAACAGCTTCAACGTTCCCTGCTATAACATTATTTCTAGCAGCAGCTGGATAAGAAATCTTATGTAGCACAATTGTTTTTGGCTTCCACAGCTGCCAAATAAAATCTCCTTCTTCCAGGTACGTGTTGGCATGTCTTTTTCATCTGCGCAGTACAGTCAATGTCAATTTTTTTTTTTTTCAAATTTTCCTGTGCAAACTTAGCTGCACGTTACAATTGGAGGCACGTTAGAATCGCGCACATACAGTACTTGCCCAGCTTCATAGGGTGGACTGGTGTATGCATCAGGCCCGGCATGCACTTTTGATGACAGTGGGAATGGAGCCCACTGGAGTTCATTGTAATCATTTAACTTGGTATTCCCTTGAGTGCCCACCCCCCCTTCCCACATAGTGTAGCATGTTCACGCAAAAAGTACAAACCGAAAGCACTAAAAATGTGCATAGATAAAAAATGAACTAGAAACAGGATATACCGTGTAGACCACTTACAGTAAAGCCCGCTTATATCGAACAGCGCTAGGACTGTAAAATAGTTCGATATAGCAAACAATCGATATAGAAAGTGAAGCAAAAAAAAACTTACATAAGAGCAATGCTGCCGACGGAGTCACGAGCTAATGCTGAGCTCTTACCACCCTGCTGTTCACTATTGATACGACCCCCGCACGGGGCACCTTGAGTAATCTTGGTGACGGTATTGGCAACACCGCGGACCCCGAGCCCCCATACTCATGCTGTATCCTACCGTGGCTAGGAGTTTTAAGGTAAAGGGTAGAAACCACAAACGGTGGCCGTCGGAGCCGTGGTCAAGCTCCGGCGGATGGGCTCCCTGTCTGTTTACCAGGCAGGGAGCTCCGGGACCTCTCTCGGCATCAGTGTAAACCGAGCGAAGAAAGTACCCCCGTTCCCTGCTTTTTTTTCCATGCTGCATGGTTCTTTCAAAATTTTCTAAACCCACTGATCGGCCCCCCAAAAGGGGCCGCACCGAAGCGAATTTTCCCCCATCGCCTGCCCTATCGTTCCAAATACCTGACAACTTTCCCCGGTTCTTGATCATCGCATCCGAAGACAGTACAAAGCCAGTGACATCTACATCCGTTTTCTTAAAGGGGTCCTGAAATGCCTTCCGCCGATGCATGGATGTACATGTAACCAAATAAAGCAATGTATTAGCAATGTCCTCCTGCAAGAATTTTGTTAAAGCGATGAGTATTAGCTGAGAAATCGTAAATCAAAAACCGCGAATTATCGTCGCGCCGTATTTCCTCCTCCTTTCAACTGTTTCTTCGCTGTTGGCCTCCCCTCCCATGATGCTCCGCTCCTCAGCGGTGACGTACTTCCGCTATTGCGCTCCCACAGACTGCCGTCTGCTACGGGCCAGCTCTTTCGGCTTTTTCATCTCTGTAGACACCATGGACACAGGCTGGAAAAGCGAACGAATGACCTGGCCGCATGTGTGCGGCCTGGCCTTGCCCTTTCGCGGTGTACGTAGCTGCAGTTGGTATCGGCGGCGAACTCGCAGCCGCGTGGGGAGAATCGTGCGCTCGTTCCCTTTGGTGCACCGCGCACTGTTTATCCAAAAAGCGCGGTCTCAGATGTGGCCCCGCTGGTGCCGGGTGTTATTTTGCGGTGGTTGTAATTCCTACTACCGGCGGCATGTGAAAAAAGACATTTTCAACCGACACAGAACCCGTGCACAAAACGCGCCGGATCGGATCGCTTTATCAGCGGCGATGAACGTGAAGGCGAAGAGCAAACCAACGCTGCACTCGATCAGCGAGAACCCGTGTTCTGACAAGCTGCACCCATGTGTTGCATTCAACACTGACGGGAAAGCGTTTGTTTGCACTTGTTTGGATAGTCGTAAAATGTCCAAACACTCCGGCACTCCGCTAGCAGATCAGCCGGCGAGACATTTCGGAAAACATTTGACAGATGGCGCCGTATGCATTAGTGTGTCGCTACGCAAAACTGATGAGACGCTCTACTAAAACTCCCATCGCGGTGTCACGTAGCGGGACGCAAAAATTTAGCGTTTAGCGTATGCAAAGGCCACAAACGCTGTACTAAAACTCTATTAGCAGCAAAATAGCGTGCGTATGTGAAACCGCTGGCGTTTACAAAGCTGCACGCCGAGCGCGTACGTTTCAAACCTAGTGACATCGTTTAAATACACTGGCAAGCACAGTCTAACGTGTAGTCAGATATCAACCGTATGCTCAGGCGACAAGCAAGAGCTTGTTTTATGTGGGGCGGAGATTGCGCATACAGGCCCGTTCGCACTTGCGACGAAAGCGAGTGAGAGCGGCAGGAATTCCGTCGCTTTGTCGCGCGACGATCGTTTTTGTCGAATGGTCGGGACAAATTTTGGTTGCGCGACAGAATTCCCGTCGCTTTCACTCGCTTTCGTCGCAAGCGGGAATGGAAAGTTCTGCCGCTGCCGTCTGCTACGCAGCTCGGAGGTAACCGCGCGATCTGCTCGGGCCGGATGAACGCGCACACTCCCGCACGGCAGCGCCCCAAGCGGCAGACGGCCGCGTACATCGCTCCCGGCGCCCGCCTGGAGCCCGCCCTCGGCACACTAGCCAGTTTATTTCAGGCACTATAATGGAGGAAAGATTTTTTGCTTCCGATGAACCTAGTTCTTTGCCCCTGTGTTTTTAAATACGTGAAGTGGTTAGCACGTCGTCCTCACGCAGCTCTGTATCGTCGTAGCATCGCTGATTGTCCAAACGAAGCTTGCAGCTAAGCCAATGCAGCGACCGAAGCTGTGTGTGTGTGTGTGCATCGCCTCCTGTGTGTTGTGGACGCGTTCGTTTCGCGATGAAATGCGACATTGTACTTCTGCGGGTGGATAGTGCTTCCCATGGTCTGGATTATCTTTCTCGAACGACGTACCACTCAACCTCGCATGGGGTATGTGCAGTGTGCCTGGCTAAAAGCCTTCTCGCTTGCGCGCCAGAGTTGTGACTTGCTGCTCGTCCCCGCAAACCGGGTGTGAGGTGAGTGCCGAATTTACGACGGGCAGGAGGAGGCAACTCATCGTCTGTCAATCGCGGTTCAGACTTGCAACGCGTGTTGTGACGTTGCGTTCGTTCGAAACGCGTCTCTGGATTGTTTTGAAGTTGAATAAAATGTACGCGTCAAACCCGGGCATTCGGCTCAGGGCGTTCTCTGCGATTGCACCAAAGAAGTGCCACGGGACTTTCTTTATGGTACGTACTCACGCAAGATAAAATCCACGTCGTGTTATGGCCGTGTTGCATTCAATAAAAACGGTTAAGCGTTTGTTTACACTTGTTTCGTTTGTCGTAAAATGTCAAAGCACTCCGGCACTCCGCTGGCAGATCAGCCGGCGAGCCGACGCTGAGCAGACGACTCATCTCTTTGCCGGAAGTGCGTGAAAAAGCCGCCCAATAGCAGGATGTCTAGCTCATGACGAACATCTGGGAATCGATGATGTAGACATGTGAAGATGGCGGCGTCCAAAAACACGAAGGAAAGGGTGAGAAAAAAGCGACAAACTTTGCAACAAAAGTGTGAGCTTTCCGCTGCGTGTAAAAGAGTAATACTTGGCACAGGTGACGTTGGCGACCCAATCTAGCGATTGCGCTAGTTCATTTAGTGTGCTCAAAATGCCTTTCAGGACCCCTTTAATAGCTAAGTGCATTGAACATGTTGTAGGAAAACACTACAAAGCCAAGAAACTGACCTCTGGAGAAATCCTTGTAGAAGTAAACAACCCGGCTCAATCAAAAAAGCTCCTTTAACAAACCCTCATTGGCGACCTGAAAATCAGTCACTCCCCACCGAACGCTAAATACATCCCAAGGTGTCATATCCGAATCTGATCTCTACAATGAAACTGGCTCTGACATCCTCGAGGGCCTGTGCGACCAGGGCGTCATTGCAGCAAGGAGGATCACTATGCGTCGAGAAAATCAGGAAACCAAAACCAAACATGTTGTCCTCACCTTTGACCGTAGTACCTTACCTGAATTTGTGAATGCAGGCTTTCTTCGTTGTACCGTCCGACCATATGTCCCCAACCCGCGTCGGTGCTTTAAGTGCCAACCATAGGCGTGCGCACAGGGGGGGCAGGGGGGGCGGCCGCCCCCCCTAATCATCTGAAGGGGGGCGCCAAATTTGCCCCATACCTTGCCGATGTAACACATGAAAGTAAAAATTTCTGCTCAGAAATATTTTGTGTTGCAATTCCATCGTATTGAAATTGAAATTTTACGAACATCCCTCTTTGCACTGCGTTCGGACCGCTAGGCCTTCAGTGGGAAGAGGTCGGGAGCTGATGTAGGGGGGGGGCGCAGCGCTAAGACTTTGCCCCCCCTAATCGAGAACCCTGCGCACGCCTATGGTGCCAACGTTATGGGCACAGTACTAACAACTGCCATGGGCGTTTAACGTGTGCAAAGTGCTCAGAGCACGACCACCCCAAAGAGAATTGCAACAGCACTTTGATCAAATGTCCGAACTGCGGTGGCCCGCACACAGCGTACTCAAGGACGTGTGAAACATCAAACTTGAGAAGAAAATAATCAATCTTAAAGTCAATGAGAACATCTCTTACCTAGAAGCACGTAAAAGGCTCAGCACCTTTGCTTCTGCGAAGTATGCCGACGTGGCTCGCCGGGGGGCGGAGCGGCGTCTAGTCACTGCGGCCACCCAGTACTGTGAAGCAGACTTGGTGCCGCCCCAGCCCCCCAAGGTGCTGCCTAGGGCAGCCCAACCAGCTGACACAACACCTGTGGCACCCGCAAGGTTTGCGTCGGCCACGAATGCCAGGAGTGACGGCTCTGCCGTCGGTCCCCTTCCTCCGGCTACCTCAGGTGGCCATGGATGTAGATGTGGCGGGTCCTTCGACCACCTCTGCGTCCAACACGCAACAAACTCTGGTGGGAGGGATTCCTTCCTCCACTTTGAACATATTCCGTGTCGGAGGCCGCAAGGACTCCATCTCGTCGCTGTCCCAGCACTCAGACGAGGACATGGAAATGGCACCGTCTCAGCCAGCGCCAAAGGCGGTGAAAGAACAGCGCTCCATGGCGGGGCGGGGAAAAAAGCCAGCAGCCCCCCGTGTCACTGGCCCAAATCATACCTAAGTGTGGTAGGTGATACATCCATCCCTAGTCTTCACCAGCCAAAATCTTCTTTAAACATTTATGGTAGCACAAATAGTTATGCAGTGGAACTGTAGGGGAATAATTAAAAACCTAGATGATATATATGAAATCCTACACAAAACTCAAGCAACCGTCCTGTGTCTACAAGAGACTCACTTGAACCCTGAGCATACCAACTTCCTAAACCAATACTCAGTTTTTATAAGAGACAGAGACAGCTGCTCGCACTGTTCGGGTGGCGTGGCAATCGTTATGCGAAAAGCTGTTTTTTGTCAATCTATTCATTTGCGCACCGGCCTAGAAGCGGTTGCTGTTCGGGCAATTACTTCAACAAGTTAACAACAATTTGCTCACTGTACATTCCCCCTGAATATCGTCTGTCCAGTTACGAATTTGAGTCCCTTATAGATCAACTGCCAGAACCGTTTTTACTAGTTGGTGACCTTAATGCGCACAGCCCACTATGGGGATCGGAACGCACAGATTCCCGGGGCCGCTTGATAGAAAACTTTCTCTTGTCATCCGGAGCTTGTCTCTTTAACAAAAAGCAGCCGACATACTACAATACAGCACACCACACATATTCACGCATTGATCTGGCTATAGGGTCCCCCGTTCTTTTTCCATCCATCGAATGGGAAGTGGATACAAATCCCTATGGCAGCGACCACTTCCCAGTCACCCTCAGATATTTAGAAAAATGCCCCTACAGTTACACTTCACATGCGAAGTTTAAAGAAGCTGGTGCCGACTGGGCAATGTTTAAAGAGATGTCGAAACTTACTGTATCTCCGCAACGGTGCCACCAAGGAGGTTAACCTCCTTGGGTGCCACCGAGCGCGGCCATTTTGGTACCATTGGATCGGCCGAGCGTTCCTCTTTCCGGTCCTTACCATCTCTTTTATTTTCGTTCATTCACAAACGCACGAATGGCAGAAAAATAAAGGCGCACAAACGAAGTGAGATATATGCTGAAGCGCGGTTGGCCTTTCTGACTGCGCGCGTGGAAACGGCCCTCCTGATTGGGCGTCGCTGCGGCATTTCAAGATGGCGGCCACCTGAATTGCGTGATGCGCGTTTCTGAGTTCATTTGCACCGCTTCGCTCGGCCAAGTTTCTGTTCAATCATGGTATCTGCGGTGGTATTCAACAGAGTCATTATCGCGATGGGAATGCCTGAGATCACAAGCCATATTACGGGAAGTTGCGTGGCTGGAAAGGCGGATCGGTCACCCAACGCTTTTCGTGGGGCGCGAGACTTTACCCTGGAGGAGGAAACGCGGTGTGCGCGCTTGTGATAGCGGTTCGCGCAGTGAACTTTTCGCCTTATTTGCGATGCTTACACGCTTAGTTATTGCTAAGCTTAACAGTAGTCTCGCTAGCCTTGGGAAACGGGCGACGCGCCAAAAGCTTCGGCGCGCACGGCGTAGCCGCTGCGCATTGGAGCATCGCCTTACTACGCAACCTGGTACGATTGAACTCCAGTAGTTGTAAATTGATGCCTGTGATTTTAGATTTAATCGTAAGAGCGACCTGACGGACAATGTCAGGGGTAAACAAAGTATGACATGTCCCGGTGTACGAGCGCCGCGATGAGGGTGAGCCATATCGCTTTCTTGCGCAACGTTTCCCGCGCACTTCGAGTAATCATGAAAACAGGTCTGAGTTAGGAATAAGAACGTGTTGACAGCGTTGAAAATGTACCTTACAGTAGTTGAAATTAAAAAATTGATTTTATTTATTTTTTAGGGAAATTATTAATACCAATGCACACATCTGTAGTTAAGTGCATAGTGGCTGTGCTGCGAGGAATATTGGATGCCCTCAATTTTAAGAGTACCAAAAAATGTCCACATATTGAAGTTGGAGTTATGAAAAATATTATACCAAGCTTCAAACTAGCTCATTTGTACCCCTGTGGTATTTTATTTTTTGCCACTGAACGCCTGCACGTAAGCTGCTGCTCCAGGCAATGATATGAAGCATAAAAGAAGTCAAAGCTCAGTTTTCAAATTGAAGGAAAAGAAAAAAGTGCTTAATTTGTTGCCATGGTCACTGCAGAGGGAAGTTTTGCAGTGCAGTACAAGCAACCAGCTAACCTACTTTGCATTTCAAGCCGTCTCCCCCCCTTGGTCCGCAAACTGGGCTGTGTACGCTTCACACAAAAGCTGCAATTGATGTTTTATGGAAAAAAAAAGGGTGCAAAAGGCACTCCAATTTTAAGGCAAGGCATTCCAAAAGCCCCGTGTTAAAAAATTATGAAAGGCTACAACCCTGGCGACTTTTGATGAATGAAATCTATTTTGCAACTTCGGAATCCGTTTTCTCAGAAGTTTTTTTTTTTTTGCTACCTACGTCTCTTGTTTTAGTGATTTCTTTGTGACCTGTAGGTGTATTTTTGATTCCGTTTTTTGAGTTTCATTCCTTGATCAACAGTTCAGGTTGTGACACTCTTGGTTTTTCAGGTTTACTTTTGGTGAATTTTTTATTCAAATGGTCATTCATTGTCTATATGCCTGTTGTACATTCACCTCTAAAAAACAAAAAAAACTAAAAAAAGTTGTGTTCTAATAAAAAATCTAAGACTGTCAAGACCTCGTCCATTCATTTGGAAGTGCAAATTGTTTTGAACAAGCTTTCTATCATGTTTTATAGGCCACTCAAGCTCGGTACAAAGTGGACAGAAAGAAAATTTTATATATAAAGAAGTTTTCAAAATATTACTTTGAAATTTTTATGTTGTTACCAAAAAAGCATTTCCGGTTGCTGTGCAAATTTTTCATCGAAATTCACAAAGAAATCGAGAGGTTGATTTCGAAAGCCACATTCGCCCTTAATTATTCGATATTCGATTCGATATTCAAAGCTAGATATTCGTATTCGATTCGAATTCGAAAAATTTGATATTTGCACACCCCTAGTTATTAGCGGTTGATGTAACTGTAAATAGTAAAACCTGTGAGTAAAAGTGAAAGTGAAATGAAACAAAAGACAATGAAAATGGCTGGTGTATAGGATCGGGGTGATCCTGCGTGATGTGACAAGAGCTGCAGTAATTTTATCTCCGCTAAAAACTTAAAAACACGATGGACAGAAAACATTGATGGGTGCAGTGGGGTGTGATGTCTGTTGAGCTCCAGAAAATGTTTGTGTCCTGTTGTGTCTAGTGCCTTGCATGCGATTAGTAGGGGGACTACAGATAGGCCCTTCCCACACTTACTACACAGGGGTCTTAACGATCCAGCGAGCAGGTGGGAGTGCGTCACGTGTGTGTGGCCTATCCGTAGCCTAGCGAAGGCCACTTCAGTGTGTTTGTTGTGTGAGTCAGTGGTGTATTGCCCAAGGTATGGTTTTATTACGTGTATATAGTTTGTTGTCTGTTTGTTGACTCTAGTGTGGTTTCCACGTGATTCGAAGCTGTATTGTGATGTGTGTTTTGAGGTCGGTGTAAGGTACTGTTGTTATGTCGCAGCAGCCATTTGATCGGCGGCCTCATTGCCAGTGATTCCACAGTGCCCTGGAACCTAGCATATAGTTATTTCAAGATATGAGGCATATGCAGTCATTATAACCTTTAAAAGAAGATTGATCACGTAGTTTTTAGATGACCTTCCTGATGACAGTGCCTGCACAACGCTCCGGGAATCTGTACACGATGGACTTTGGAATTTTATTTTGGACGATGTGATTTGAAACCAGTAATACGCTGTATGCTTCTGCCGTGTGAATACTGTTATGAAAATTCATTGTTTTAGTGACACTAAAGTTTGGTCCGTGCACCGTGCAAGAGACAGTGGAAGCAGTTTTCGGAGCGTCGCTATAGAATTCGGCGCAACTGTATTTGTCCTGCAGAAACAGGAAGCACTGCAGAACTGCACTCCTGGGTACCCTGTTTTTTTCTACTTGAATGAATGACAGGTGGCATCATATAGGACGTAGATGTCATGATGGAATGAAATTATGGATGGGTGTCTTGTGTGTGTCTGAAAGGGAGACCTTAAATTCCTCGTAAGGAAATAGATGGCCTGTTTAAAAAGAGTTGCAACTTTGGTGTGCCTTTAATGACAGGACTAAAAGGATGGTTGGCGAGAGATTCAGTGGTACGCATTGGTTGTTGAGAGAGTGATGATACAGTGTGCCAGTATAGAGAACACAGAAGGGGACTGTGGTGTGCCGAGAAAGGCTTTATCATCAGCGCTTACCCCCGAGCAGTGTGTCCCTGCATGAAATTCGGGCCCAAGTTCTGCTGGTATCTGGTACAATCGCGGGGCAGGACTCGTGCCTGTGTTGACCGTGCTGTGGGAAGAGGGCAGGAAGGTTGTCTCTGTGTGCGTGCCTGATGCCCCCTCCTTTGCTCTTTGTGCCCTCGCAGCTGCCTGCCGAGTTCAGCCTGGTGGAGGAGGACCCGTCGGAGCTGGTGGTGGCCGGGGTGTACGTGCGGCTGTTTGTGCAGAACCCGGGCTGGTCCCTGCGGCGGCCCCTGGACTTCCTCACCGAGTGCCTCGACCGCATCTGCAGCCTCCTGGCCAAGGAGGTGGGGCGGGACTCTCCTCTCTCCTCCTCCCTCCCTCCCTTCCCTCCTTCCTTGACTTGACTGGAGGGTTCGGTCACCGCCTGGTGGTGCAGGTGCAGGGGGAGAGGGCGGCGGAGGAAGAGGACGGGGAGAGCCCCCTGGGGCTGCTGTGCAGCGCGGCCTGTGCGGTGCTGCAGAGCCAGCCCTCGCTGCGTGAGCGGCTGCCCGTGCTGGGCCACCTGCCCCAGCTGTGCTCCGCCCTGGCCCGCCAGCCCAGCCGGCCGGGCTGCCTACGCCTGCTGCACCAGGCCAGCACCAGCCAGGTGGGTGGTCTGCGCCGGCTGCCTTTCGCTCAGGCTGTCGTGTCCAGTCCAACTCATTTCCAAACATTCTTCTTCGACCCTATGCACTCCACACTCTTAAGCCTTTTTTATTTTTTTGCTATGGCCATATGCAATTTTTGGATAGCATTGCATTCAATGTCATTCGCAGTGTTTTTCAGCCAAGCTGCCGTCGTGCCATTAAAATCTATCAGCAGTGCAGCACCAGGCACATCTTGACATGTCCTACTTGTGTACGTGTGTGTGTGTTCAAAGGGTACTGCTGCCAGCCTAGGCTGAAGAGGCCATGGGCAGAACAAGCGAGACAATGGGCCAAAGTAAACAAAATCGTAGAGTAATCACCACTGCAGCAAAAATCAAGATGACAACTCTGTGCCCTCGGATGTGCAGACCGGCAAGAACAGCATGGTTGACATGACGCAAGCTGTCAATGCGGAATTGAGAAAAGGCACATTGGGTGATGGGCGCGCCTTTTGGTGCACAATCTCAATCCACTGCAGCCTTCCTGTTCTCTCTATCTGTAGCATACACTCATCCACTCATCACACATTCATGCTCGTATGCTTTCAGTTCCTAAGGCGGCACGGCATGTTTGCTCAATGACCTTCATGCTCCCTTCGTCATCTCACTCTTGATCGTGGCCTGTGCCGATGTCCAGAACAGCTGAGCCGGCCACCCAGCAAATAGCGCGAATGCCCGCCCTTCTAAACTCTTGTGCAGAATCAGCCCTATTCTTGACCTTGCCTCGGCATTGCCACCTTCCCAGAAGCCTCTTCTGGCTGGTCTCTAAGGCCTTTCAGAGGGGGCGCCATCTTGGTATGGCAGCGTTTAGGCAAAGGTAATGGCCCCAAGACTGAAGCTGGTCTGCCCATGGGGGCTTTGTTGCAGAGGGCACTGGTGGTTGGTGAGTAGGAGTGAGCTGGTTTCAGGCCAAACTAGCATACACACAAGGTTTCTGTCACAGCAAATGCATACGTACAGGGTCATGGAAAAAGATGGTCACGTGCACAGCACTGCATGAAAGAGCATATGCTATGATCAGTCGGGCAATGCACCGAAAGTGAGGTGAACATGCTAACGGTCTGCTGTGTAGCTGACTGGCTGGCCTCGCATCATCAGGCGGTTGTCCCCTGCTCATCATTTTTGTGGCGGCATTGTGCGAGGGAGAGTGAGCGGTGAAACGATGGTGGAAATTGCTGTTCTGGAAGGTTTGGTGAAACGGAGCACTTTGACCGGTCAAGCTGGGGCGGAGAGGCGAATGTAGATGGAGTTGGCCACGTAAATGTCATGAGCGGTGGTGGCATGGTAGCAATGGGTGAAAAAACAAGTGCTGCTGAGCAAAAAGCGAAACGTCAAGCAGCGACCTCCTGACAAGCTCATTCTTACTAGCCTCAGCCGCAGTGCTCCGCTTTTGTTCCTGGCTTTCTTTTGCTTGTTGGCACTGTCAAAATGCGCACTTTTTTGTAAACTTGTGGGGGGACACATGTTGTAAGATTTGTTTTGAACCCTTCCGGTGCCAGTCTTGCAGAATGGCGTGGGTGTTCCTTTTGGTTCTCAGTGGGTCAGTCTAGAGTGGCAGTCGTCCTGACCCTCGCTCTGACCTCCCTCTCACTCTGGCCGTGCTGTCGTCGTCGCAGGCGTGTGCCCAGGCGCTGGGCGTCTCGTGCCTGGAGGCCCTGGGCCTGTCGCTGAGCCACCCCGAGTCGGCGCAGCTGGCCTGCCAGACCCTGCTCGGACTCTGCCAGGCCGCCGTGCCAGGGCTCGTGCACCAGGTCAGTCTTCTTCCTGCATCCCGCCCTTGCCTGCTGCTGCTCAGGGACGGGAAGAGGCTTTTGGGGAGGGGAGCTGGCCAACGTCCAATGAACGGATGGTTGTTTCAGTACACTCGGATGCATGAAATTGTGCCTTGCTGGCAACATGAGTGCCCCGCTAAAACGCACGAAAAACGCATTATTTGCAATGAGTTAGAGGTAGTTGGGCACCGTATGTATCGCACTTTCAGTGCTTCAGGCTGATTCACAGGACGGAGAAAACTTATCTTTCTGGCCTGCGGAGCCGTCCACATAACCAGTTTTAAGTCCCACCCCTCCTTGTGGGTAGTCTACCAACGGTCTGCGCCCAGTCCGCACCGAAAAAGCTGGCATCTTTTTTCGCGCGGATTCGGGTTGCAACCGGTTTTGCCGCAAAGTTGGGAAGCTTCCCTGTGGCAGAACTTGTTGTCACTGCCTGCTGCGGGGTGGCGGTGGAATCGAGAAGCACCTGGCTCCCATACCTTGTCATCTGCAGCATGCCACGTCTATCACAGCTGTGCCATCAGGCTTTGGGCAACAACACTCTGGGGAGAATGCCTTGATGGCCTTGGGCAGGCAGGCGCTTATCATGCAGTCAACTAGCGACTCGACATCACTCAATTGCTGGCGTCTCATTGGTCTTAGGTTGGGGGCCGCGCCTTCGGAATGTGGGGGCTTTCGACCCGCTCCTCGCCGTCGCCGCCGTCTGCTCATGGTGGACGTTCGGTTTCTGAGATGCGTTTCCGAGGTTTTTACTGTGAACGGACTTCTCCCAACCAAATCAACGAGCCTACCAGCTATGTTGC
Source organism: Haemaphysalis longicornis (assembly GCF_048455015.1). Lineage (NCBI taxonomy): Eukaryota > Metazoa > Arthropoda > Arachnida > Ixodida > Ixodidae > Haemaphysalis > Haemaphysalis longicornis. Next base: position 143,931,873 of record NW_027526460.1, on the reverse strand, counting down.
ATAGAACGAAAGCCGATTCCTTCAACAAGCTGGAGATTCTGAATAAAGACAGCAGCAAACCGAAAAGGAAGTGCAGTGGCTTGGCAAAAGAGCTCGGCCTGCTGCCGTCGACATTGTGCATCATTGTTGCACAATACTACGTGATTTTGAAAAAAGCGCAGTGTTTGGCATGAACGTCAAGGAGGCCAGGCAGCCCAGCATGTCAAGCTTGAAGACAACCTCCCAACATGGTTCAAGGAAGTGACTGTGGCTGGAGTGAACGTCGAAGGAAAAGTGTACCGGGAGCAAGCCGATGACATCACCCTTTTGCTTGAAATCGAGAACTTTAAGGCCTCCCACAGGAGTATTTGCTATTTCAAAAAACGGCAAGGTCGTGTATACAAAACTGTGTGCAAGGATGGAAAGAAGGTGGACGACTCAGTGGTGAGCAGTTCGATGGCCAACACACTGCCGGCGCTGTTATCGGAGTATGAAGCACGAGACATATTTAGCATGGATGGGGCGGGGACCCTGCATGCTCTTGACGTGTTGCAGCATGCAGTGAGCTGGGGCACCATGGGCAAGAAGATGAGTGCAAAGTTCTTACGCACTCCAGAGAGGACTGCTCAGCGACATGGAGGTTAAGAAAAAGCAGAAAGACTTCATGGATTTCTTCAAACTAAAGCGAGAAAATACATAAATGAAAACGTTTTGGTGCTCAATGGTTTGGTCGGCGTTGGTTCGTAAGAATTTTGGATGACAGGAGAATATCACGGTCCCGCAAGATTCGTATCATCACGATTCCATGTAATACACTATTTAGCTTTTGTGGTGGAAAGCTGCCCCATGTAAAATAAATGAAGCTGAAAGTTGCAGGAAAGCTTTTTCGTGCTTGTTTTGTGCCACAGAAAAATTTTGCTAATTCTTTTAAATCAGCCTTTTATTTTCCTACAGGCCACTTTTTAAACACGTGAGAAATCGAAGACTTCAGTTTTTGTCTAGGAAATCAGTAAATACAGTAGAACCCCGTTGATATGTTCCCAGTTCATATGATTTTTGTTCCCACCCCTCCCCACTATTTCTTTCTTTTGCTGTTTTTTGTTTTTTGTGTTTGTTTTTGTTTCGTTTTTTGTATTGTCATCTTTATTTATTTTTGTCTGAAGTGTAGCCTGGTTTACCTATGCAATGCATCACTTGTCTCTAGTTCTTTCTTAATTCCTCATGTTAGTGACTCTAAATTTATTGGCAGAAGCAATATGCCTTTTTTTGCGTAGATTTTGCTGATAATTTTTTGATAGGTGCAGAAGGGAACATTTCGGATATCTCCAGCCTTATCTCGATTGTTGCTCATGTCAGTTGTAATAACATGCGTATATTCTTCATGTGCCTATATCTTGTCACACGTAACTATTCAAAACATTGCTCGTCTCTTGTTTTAGGGGCGAGGCCCCTAGGGGCTCGGGCTGTTGGCGTCTCCTGTCGTTGTCGTCGTTCCATGTAGTCACGGTACTAAAATACCGGTACTCTCATTTTCCAATGCCTCGCGCTAGAACGATTCGTACTTCAAAAACTTACAGCGAAGCTGTGTACCTTATACCCCCCAACAGTTTCGTCTCCATGGGCAAAAACGCGAACCCACCGCGGATACAATAATGCGCTGCATGCTTTGCCCCTTCCCCAGGTTTCACATTAGTATAGATGGCCTGGGATTTTTTCTCTTAGTTGCTTTGTCAGCTGGGATGTTTTAATTATGGGGGCATTTTTTAATGCATCAAAAGTAGGGTCGGTTCAGTAGTAAATGTTGAGGGGACACTGAAGTCAAAACGCAAGCTGTTCTGGATGTATAGATTAGCTCACCAAGAACACAAATATACTACTCTCACGCATAGCTTTTTTTAAAATAAGGTAGAAAATAGCGGAAACGTGAAAGCTGCTGCCACTGGCTATGCCACACACACTACTTGCACCAGAAATGCTTGAGGGGGCAGACTGGTCTTAGAGGTATTTTTTTTTATAGTTACAAACAAATTTTAATGAAACTGCACGGCATTATGGAGTTCTTTGTGCTGATTTCAAATCTGCAATTAGATTTTTCGCAAGTTGATCATTTTTTTTAGATAATTAATGATTAATTGCTTTTATTTTGGGTCACAATTACAAAATAACCACGCCATACAGAATGGTAATTACCCTGTTGCAAGCAGACAAATGACTAAAGAATACAATGTCAGAAGAACATTTTTGATTTACCTATTTCGGGTCATTTTACAACACACTGAACTTCACTCCTCCCGCGCTCTGCCAGAAATGGCTCACAGGTAGTGTTGATTGAACACGATAATAATTTTCCGAAGACACCATTTGAAAAATTTGTTTCCAGCATTGTATTCTTCACACATTTAGATATCAAAAGCAAAAAAAAAAAATTACAAATGTACCTGCTCTGGGTGCCGAGATATCAGAGGGCGAAATGCTCGCTTGGCGTTGCAAGAAAAGTGTCGCTTCACCATCGAATTCTGCACGAACTGAGCTGTAGAGTGCACTTTAAAATGCCGTTTACAGTAGGTAAAATATGGTGCCCTTGATGAGGAAATTTGCAGACTGATAGAAAAAATGGCCGTGGATGCCGCAAATGCCATCTTCCAGAAAACAATTTTTTGAGCGTTTTTCGGGCCCAAAGACCCATCTGCCCCGTTAAACCATCTGGCGTGCGCAATGTCTTTCCTGGCTGTTGCTGAATGGCGCTACTCCTCCATACTTGGGTGACTGTACCACCCGAGCGTGTGAGCTACGTGCAAGCAGTTGGTTCGATGGCAACATTCGCGGGTCCTCAAAAGGACAATAAGGTTTTTTTTTTTCAACGAAGTGTCAATACTGACCACGGATACCGTAAAGGAACATTTTGCTGAGTGTTCCGAAGCTGCAAAAGACATGGGAGTTCGGGAAGGCACGACTGATTTGACCGAAACTGACCAAACTGCTCGGTACGTGGTAGCGTTGTACTCTCTTGCTTCTGGTTTATTGTGGCGCAAACAGCGACTGCAGTCACTGTTTGTGCCACGTTTGATCAGTGTGCGATTAGCCATTTCTGAGCAATTAAGGCACCTTTCGGCACCCAATCAATGCTAAAACTGTTATGGGGAAGGTCAGACTTTCGTTTGAAACCAAGTTGCTGGTTGTCCCTTCAGGTAAAGCTCTTGTTTACCAGAAGCAAAAACTGGAAATATAGTTTGGCTCTGGAAATCTGCTTCCAGACAGGCTGCACTGCTCCAAAACTTGTGCTCTGAAACTCCCCTCTTGCTGCTCCAGAAGAAGGCCTAAGCCCGCTTTCACCTCTACGACACATTCACGAAGAAAAAAAAAATATAAAGATTCACACGCGTGGGAGGCAAGGGGGGTGGGGGGTGGACCTCTCATGTGCCATTACCAGCTGGTAAGGCCCAAGGGGGAGGGGGGCAGGAGGCAGTGAGTGTCTGTGTGCTTGTTCTTCGGGAGGACCGCTGCAGAGCGAGGTCCGCCTCCGGTGCGATGATTGTGCTGTCCTCTCTTTTTTGGTGCAGGCGGTGCGAGGGGGCCTGGTGGAGCGGCTGCTGAGCCTGCTGGGCCAGCCGTCGACCACAGCCACCACCAAGGCCCACGCCGTCCAGGTGCTCAAGGCCATGGCGGCTGACACCGCCAGCGGGGAACAGGTGGGAAACGCAGCCTCGACGCAGCGCACTTGCCCTCTCGAAAGGTGCTGGGGGAGAAATTCCAAAGGAGAGATGTGGAAACATAGAAGGGATGACATGCCCGAAGCACCTGCTGTTTGTAAAAATCATCTACGAGTGAGCACTGCCCAAGCACAAAGATGTTGCAGCTATGCATGGTAATTATTGTGGAAAGTCGTCAGTCTGTTTCGAGAAAACTATTCTCTGAAGTCAGCTATGTTGTACTAGAGGGTAGATGTGTGTCGTGTGGGGGGAAAAACCAATGAAAAAAGTGTATCGAGCTTAGGCATTCCCCCAGAGAACTCCTGTTGCAGCTAGCGCCACTTATGAGTTTTTAAATCAAACTCAACAGTTATTTGGTAGTTTTTATAAAACTTGACATTGTGAAATAAAGAAATAAGGCTATTTATGGCAACAAATAAGGATTAATTTAACAAACAAACCTTCTGAAACCAACTGGACAGCAGTGGCCGCCAGGGGCGCTGCTAACAACAGGAGTTCCTCGGCAGAAATTTTCATCGCAAAAAGGACCCCCCTAATCGGCCCTGAACGACGCACCTCCCTCTTCTAGTGCACTGTAGCTGCGTGTTGACGTAAACAGTCATTTGTGAACAGTGTCCCGTGGCATCGCATTCAGATGTGTCACAAGTACTTTGTAATTTTCTGTATTGTTTTTGTGCAACTCTGGCATGTTTTTTTGCAGTCTGAATATTTCACGCTCACTTTCATTTGCTGGTTTTCGTCTCCCCAGTATAAAGATTTTCTTGTGCAATGTTTTTTTTCTCTTGTGAAAGGCAAGTTTTGCTCATGTCCTTTTCAAGTATTAACCTGGCTGTGAGTGTTCTTTGTTAGCTTGCTTCTGCCAGTGTTGCTGTATTCTTCACTTGTTGCGGATGTTTCAACAGTAGGGTCCCTTTTATAATTTCTTATCATGAAAACCCCCCTCTGTATTAAATAGCGGCTGAAGTGGATAGAAAGTGGAGATTCCATTTCAGAGATTTCTGAACAATGGTGTAAAGCAACCTCCGATTGCTGGCTCGACTTTAAAGTACAAGTTATCGGAGCCCGAATTGCACAACTCCACTCCCCTCCAGCTTCCTCACCCGATTGTAGGCAGCGTTGCAGCCGGCCAGGCCATGCAAACAGTAAGATTGCACTGTTGATGCTTTGTTCTAGAGCAGGGGTTCTCAGGCATGTTGGTCCCAGAGAACCCTGCTATGCTCTGTGAAGTGCCAAGGAACACCCCCCAATGCCATTTTTCATTTCATTCATGCTACATTCACGTGTAATAAATGCAAAAGGATGCAAGCTTGCTTGCTTTCGAATTTATTGCATGTGAATATCGACTTTCTGCAAGTGCGTACGCTAGCGGCACCTATCTCAACAGGAGAAATGCGCATGGGGGTAATATAACTTAAAGGGACACTGAAGTGATATGTAAACATTGTGGGATTACTAGCGCAAATTGTAGTCCAGAGTCCCCAGGCCATGTTATGACCACTCTGGGCGCATTTACGCGATTTTATTTAGTAGAAAAATTAATTCGAAAATGCTGTCCTCCTCTCTTTACGCTCGCCCATTTTCTGCGGCGTTTTCGTGTGACGTCGCGAGGAGCCGAGCTCGCAATTGGCTGCGCTACTGCACGGCTCCCCGGCCTTCAGACAGAGTCAGTCGGCCCAGCGTTTCGTCCGCTGGCCGCCGACGGGTCGTTGCAATTCGTTCGCTCAGTTGAAACGAAGCCAGGACACGTTTGTGAATGGAAGACTGGGCCTTTCTTTACTTGGTTAGTTTGTACACTGTATCTAGCTCCAAGTCAAGGTCGCTTCACACAAGCGCTGCACAAGCGCATATGCGACGCTTCGCTGACTGGTACGCCAGTAGGAAAATATAAGGCCTCTTGAAGGCGGGAGAAGAGTCAGCGAAGTCAATATAGGTACTAAGGAAATAAAATCAACTGCTATTTTTACCGTACAGCGTAAAAATAGGGTGCGGGAAGCACTTTTTTGCGCTGGGCGAACAAGCACAGCGGTCAGCAGCACGGCTACGCATCTGCGAACACTTTTCCGTCTGCGAAATGCAATTGCTAGACGTGAGCTATTGTGGAAACTCGGGGGACGCTTACTGCACGAGCGCAATACAACAAATAGTCACCTAAGCTGCTTGAAATGCCAAAACTAAATAAAAGTGTAAACTTGTTGTACAATATATACCTTATATTACGAAGGTCGGCGGAGCCCGTCCCGTGGCCGAGTGATCTGGGGCGCTAGGTATGTCGCCGCAAGTGTTTTGCAAGTCACGAGTTCGAGTCCCCGCGGGTATGTGCTTTTTTGTTTTTGTAAGTTAACTTTTTCGTTTTCTGCCGATGTTTTCTACATTGAGTTCACCTTTTTTTGGGCCGCAACGTTCATTGCTCCACGAACTAGTTCACAGAACACGCGCAGGCTGGCACTGGCGCGCTAGCGAGTTCTCGTTGGCGTGCTGTTGCCATAAGCACTGACTGCTTGCAGGCAGTGGGCACAGGCCAGAATGAACAGACCCTTGGCCTGGTGCGAACACGCTTTTTACAATACAGGCATGAGGGAGGCAAGCTCCAAATATGGGGGAAAAGCGCATGACATTTGGGCGTCTGCGGGTACGCGGAGGGCGTCCATGCACTGCGTAGGCCTCGGCTACTGAATGCTACGATTCCAAGCCGTCCTGGGAGGCTTATCTTTATGTATTTTTACAGCTGACGACATGGCAGAAGCGCGGTACGATGGTTACTGAGTTATTGAGAATGCCCATCCAACAACGCCACCGGTTGTGTTTTACAGAACCGAAACTGAAACTTGTTTGGTTGCTCACCTTGGGCATCGTCCAATCACGGTGCCCGCTCCTCCCAACGTCACAGCTTTAGTTGGTGCGGCCGCCGCAAACCGCGCATGGTAGTTTTTCTTCTTTCGCGCTTTGTAAAATAATTACCGATTTGTCAACCGGATAAACGATGAAAAGTGTGATAATTTGAGCCAGTCTACGCAGTGCAAGCAAAAACAGGAGCTTGACAAATTCACTTCAGTGTCCCTTTAAGGCCGATATTCAAGTGCAGTAGTTTAACCACGCGGCCCGTTTTCGCAGTCTGGCTGGCTACAAGCTGCCGGCGGGATTTATTGCGTAGTTCGCGCTTTTGTGTTATGGACTGAGATGTGCTTACTGACGCTCGGGCCTGAGTAATGGAGGTTCCTTAGATTAATCGCATCTCGGGTTCACCATCTAACTTACTCGGCGAGTGCGCAACAAGTGAAAATTTATCAATGGCTCGCGGAACCCCAAGGAGGGGCCTACGGAACACGTAGGTTCCGCGGAACCCACTTTGAGAAACCATGTTCTGGAGAGGTGGTAGCGCTGCAGGCCTAAGCAGGCGTGAAGAGCAGTGCTGTGTGCAGTTGTACCACGTGTCCTCCGTCCCGGTGCGCAGGTGAGCAGCGTGCTGGGCCAGTCGAGCGTGTGGTCGGACTACAAGGACCAGAAGCACGACCTGTTCATGGCACCTCCGTCCGCCGCAGGGTACCTGCCCAGTGAGTGCTGCACCATTTCTCTCCGCGAGCACGGCTAATAACTGCCATTTGCTCCCGACTCATTCTCCCGAACCACTGCCTATCGAGCTCGGAACTAGAGCCCCTAAATTAAGAACCTCTCGTAACAGTAAGCAATCTTAATGCGTGCAGTGAACTCTGGGAATCTGAACCTAGAAGGGGCCCTTGGCCACTTGCTTTCACCCGGAGCTTGTCTATTTAACACGAAACCCTTCGACATACTGCAGCACAATGCGCAACACGTATTCAAGCAGCAATTTGGCAATCGGCTCTGCTGTTATTTTTATTACTTTTCTACGGGAATGCATTGGCCTAAAATGGAGCTGCTTGTCTGTAAAGTGTACTAGCATTCCCATACAAACTTGTACTGCTCTAATACACGTTCCTTACATGTATTGCTTCCACTGTTCCTTCGATACATGCGCCCTAATACTTGGAATAAAATTTGGGCCAAGACGACTCGGCCTTTTTTTTTTTTTTTCTCTCTCTCTCTTTTTGCAGGAAAAAATTATGACCTCATAATTTTGTTTGCAATGTGATGTTACATTATTCAAAAAGCAGATATGAAAAATATATATAGTTGAGGGCTTTAGTATGAAGTGTTTTTGTTTGCTATCATGGAATGTTCTGTGGAGTTTTAGCAGGTGAAAATCTTTGGCCAAAATTACGACTCACAATAGGTTACTATTTTTCAGTATTTTTGCTAACCGTGCCAACAGCGCTGGCAACATTTTTCAACCAAGCGCTCTTCGGAAACACAGATTTGTAAACCTAAATGGTCAAACACCTTTGCGCACGGATTGAACACAGTAAGACGCACAAGAACTCTCTCCAGGTTCGGGAGAGCTGGCGGTAGTGGCACACGTTGAACCTGAAAGAGGGTGAGGGGAGATCTCGGCGAGCGGTGTCCACTGGTAGTTTCAAGTCTCTGCAGCATGTCTCCGCTAGAGCAGCTTATTTTGTATTCTGCAACTGCCGTGGCTTGAGTCACCACCGACGAGGCGCCCGTGCAGCAAACACACTCTGGCCTGTCGTAGCTTGTTCGAGGAAGGCGGGCTTTGCCGCCAAGCACGGGGTGCTTCCCCTCACTATACTAAGCTACACGCGCGCATGGTAGCGCAGTGCTGAATCGTAACAAAATCAAAAGCGTCTGCATCACGCCATCAAGAGCTGTTGGCGGTGTGATTTTATTCTGTGTACTCGATGCCTAATAACAAAGAGACTGTATCACTTACTGCGCAAATGTGAATGCTGTCCTGAAATGCCGTCATAATGGGAATGATGCCCAATGGCCGTTGCATAAGAATTTTTGAAAGTGAAGTACAGGATGCCTTGAAATTAGGTCGCTAAAGAAACAAGAAGGGAAGAGCCAGGGCTGAAACGTTTTCTGGCAAGTAAAACACTGTGGAGATGCGGGGGTCTACTACACCTGCTGGATTTTCAGCCAGTGGGTGCTGGAACCTCAGCTAGCTTAACTGTGGTTGGCAACAGCACTCCCAACATTCACTAAGAGTTAAGAGTGTTGTGCGAACGTTACAATGGGTTCAACCCACTGGCAGGACAATGACAGGCTCCAAAGGGGTGAGATGGACTAGAGGCATTGTTAGCCGAGTAGTACAAGTACATGGTGACTGCGTGAACGAGGCAAAGTAAATACCATATACTGACATGCGCCTTTGTGATGGGTGGCTAGAAGTGCCGGGGTGGTATACGCGAGGCCGAGGTTAGGCCCAAGGGGCCTATAACACCGGCGTCCGATCTCGGGGCTAACAGCTCCACGGAACAAAATGGCACCGACATATAAGATGAGCAGCACCTCTCCCCACAAAACACCTGAGTGAGGACAGGCGTGGCTGGCAGGAGATTCGGTTTTTCGTGCCACCACATCAACCCGCACGACAAAGTTCCCGAGACAATTGCGCGGGCCTCATGCGCGCTGAGAGCCCCACTTGCGGAAAGGGGCAAAGGTGATCTATATATAGAATCCCCGCAGTAGATCTGATGTGGTCCCCACTTTGCGGTGTCGGGCAGCCAACAGAAGTCACAACCACTGGAATCTGTGACGGCCTGCTTATGCTACCAACTATAGTTGGGCTTAGAAGGCCACCTTGCGGGGTTTCAGAGAATGTGGGTTACGTGCAAGCGGCTGTGGCTGACTGCGGCCGGCGTCTCTGTTGCAGGTGCGGGAACAGCGGTTGCCGGCTACCTGACCCAGGGCTCGAGCCAGCACATGCCGCAAACCCCACCCCCGCTGGGCGAGAGCTGATGGTTGGGGTGGCCTAAGAAGCAAACCAAATGTGCCTTGCAAGAACTGCAGCGTCCCGTCCCTACAACAGGATGGACTCTCTGTCGCGGGGCCCGTCCTGCACTCGGAGTGGTGGTGGTGTTGCGGCCCCGGGACCCTGCGCTTGCTGGAGAGATGTCACGGTCACCACTTAACCACCACCACCACCGCCGCCGCTGGGGATGGCCTCGTTGTTCGAGCCATTCTTTCCCTATGTGTTGATATTCGTTTCTGCCGCCGCTGCATACTATGTGAATATATGTGTTGATGAGCGATGCGCGAGAGAGTGTTGTTATAGATTTATAGCAGAAGGGGGGGTAGTGCGTGCATGCTGTTTTGCTATTGGAAGTTGCGGTGCTGACGCAGAGTGGTTCAACCAGCTTACAATAAAGACATTCCTCTTCTAGACGCCGGCTCTTTTCTTTACACCTGCCTGCCTGCTCACGTCAGGGACACACCCACCACACTTTGGTGTTGTGAAACACTATGGACCAGAGTGTGTGTGGGTCAGGGGTGTCTGCTAAGTGGGAAAGCTCTGAAAACAAGAATTTTGAGGGAGTTTGGAAACTCTGGAAAAAAATCGGATAAATCTCGCGCATCACTTTCACGTTTTTTTTTTTTACAAAAATCTTGGTTGTGAGAGAGGGTGCGTTATCAGTAATCAATTCCTCCAGAAAGTGAAAACAGGTAGCTTCTGTAGTCAACTTGTCCAATACTTTTATGAGTTTCCACTGAAGGGGGGGACACTGATCTTAAAACAATTTCTTTTAATTTTTAACTTAACTCTGTGAAACTTTTCACTCTTGCTGCTTTTTTCCCCACTGATTTCAAATATGCCGTTATTTTTTTTAGTTAGTAAATTAGTTACCACAGTAATTAGACTAGTCATTTTTGGGGAACAATAGACAAAACAGTGTTTGTCATGAAACAAATTTTTATTCAACGTTGCTGGCACCAGTGGCAAGGAACCATTTCGAATGCCCATTTCAAACACAAAATTTTATTGAGTTGTAAAATTAGTTCCAAGCGGTGCATCAAAAAACCGATTCTCTTATTGCACTGACCACGTTTCATAGTATTGGAAAATATAAAGATTACAGTTTTATGCCTAACACTGTTTGGCTATTGTTCCTCCAAAAATGACTAATTATCTTGGTAACTAATTGACTCAATAAAAAAATTACGCCCACCTTCCCTCACGGGAACCCTGGTGTGATATGACGCTGAAGGGGGTTCCATTGTGCGTTTCCGTTGGGTCGATTACTTGAATTGCGTGAGCAATCGTCCGGTAATGCGAGAGAGAGAGAGAGAGAGCAAGCGTAGCGCGGACGACCGTCGACTGAGAGACTGGCCGGAGCGCGGCACTCCGCTTATATGCGCAGCGCGCCCGAAGGAGAGGAGACCGCGGAGAGAGAGGGCGCTGCACATGCGCACAGCGCGCTTGCGCCGCGCGCAGTTGTTGGGAGAGAGTGTTCGCTATCGGAGAGAGCAGAGGAGAGACGCAGCTGTGCGGATGCGGACGACGACGACGCAGGAAGGACAGGGCCGCTGGCAAGAGATGCTCCTCTCAGCGTCGCATCTGAAAATAATGGCATGTTTGAAATCAGTGGGAAATAGAGCATCAAGGCTGACAAGTTTCACAAGGCTCTGCATACTTAGAGAAGTGTAGTTACAAACTAGCAGTTGCAAACTTGATGCGTCTGCGGCAATACTTCCTGCGTTGCTCTCGGCACTGAGAGCAATGCCAGCTGCTTGACCCTTTCCTGAACCAGCCAATGATTAGCTGACAGGATGGGTCATTCTCCTGGACGTGATAGTGGTAGACGAAATGGGTTCCACCAAGTATGCACTTTTGCTTGGAATGTGTCAGTTTTGAGCCTAGGGCTACAGATTCCATCCTGTGCTCACTTGCCAGGAGTAGGGGCTTCTCACCACCCCCTGTGCTACCCTGATGCGAAGCTTGGGTGCGCGAAGCCAACCGAAGGTTCGCAGCATAAGGACTTGAGCCAGCTGAGTGCTTTGTTGTCCACCTCCCCTACGAACGCAGCCTTGTTGACTTGCGTAGAACACATTTCGGAATCTTGAGACATTGTGCAGCAGCGCTTGTATGGCAAGTGTACTGAAGAACCCCAGAGTTTCCCTGCAAACTAGGTCTTGGAGAGTTCCCAGGAGGGGCCTAGACTTTAAGGAGCCATGAAGACAAAATACAAGTTTGGTTCATTGAAAGGCTGCTTTGTCCTGATAAAAATGATACCGATTTTATCGCAAACTACCAAAAAATAACGGAAATATTAAAGAAAACGTGTGGAGCTGTGGCGACTCGCTAGCCAGTTTGCGGCAACTTTTCTATGACGTCTCACAATCTTGTTTGGGCGATTGACGGCGGTCGAATTAATCGATCGCCAGGACACATGACTGGACGATTGTAGTCAGGCCGCTAGTTCCATTTTATCGAATCACTTGAATGCTAACGTGCTCCTAACCCAGTGAAAATTGTTTTTAGTGCTGGCCCATATGACGTCACTTGCGCCGATAACACGTCACTGTGGCGTGAAATTTGAAAGTCCTTAGGTATTTCTTGCATTTTCATCAGTTAAAAAACGTCTTTCGTGGACGGAATGAAGTTGAGTGAGGTACTAAAGTCTAACTCTTTAAAGTTAAACAAAGTTGTATTTTCTCTTCATGGACCCTTAAGCGTGCAGTGTTTCCTTTGAGGCTTGGGTCAGCGTTGCCACTGCGAGCGTTTCCTGCGCACGAGGCAAGGTTGAGGGTACGTAAATCAAGGCTGCCTGAGTGGAGACGGGACGCTCAGATCAGAGAGTGGGCAACTGGGGTGCTCTGGCTTCCTCGAGAGAAAGTTGTCCACTTTTCGCCCGAGCCTGCCTGCATCACAGTGATGCAAATAAAACTGGCCGGACTTTACTGATGAGGGCCAGTTGAGACCTGCACGGTGTGGATAACTTGCGTGTTGTAGTACTCAGGCCCGACAAAGTTCTGGGGATCCTCCACGCGACACGAGATTGGCTGCCCATTGACATGCGGTGAAACGTACATTTGCGCGTCAACATTGTGGGAGCGTTCACCGAGTCACCAGTGTTTCACAGACTGTGGGGCCTTTGTGAAGCAGTGTGGCCGCTGTATAGCAACCTCCAGGGAATCTGCTGGTGATTCCTTGGTGGCAACAATTGTAATCATTGATGAGCCATTGCCAGAACCTTCTTGGGCACCACCAGAACGTGCGTGGTCATTGCAACCATAACGAGACTGTTTTACACTGCTAGCAAGTTAGTACGGAGAATGAAAGCAGCCATTCTACCTCACGGCATCGCAACACCAAGGGTTTGGTCCACTCGCCAGAAGGTGCCAATTGCTCACAAAGGTGATACTACATTAACAAGCGCATTTTTATGGTTGGTCCCAGATGTACACTGTATATGCTGCACTTCTAAGAAAAAAGGGTATAAAAAGCCCAGCAAGTTTTGCCACTTAGCTCTTTGCGTGTAGCGCCCTCTGTACTGCATTATGAAACACTGAAATGGGGGGAAACCATCTCCCGTGCTGTCTGCAATCTGCCGCCAGCGTTGACACCGATAATGAAACCGTTCTTGGTTGCGCAGTTGCAGTTGCTCTCGCCGATCGGGCGTACATGGCGGCTCTGTGCCATGCTGCCCCTGTGACTCTCAGTGCTGCCACTGATGAACGGTGATTTGGAGCAATTTCTGTATCGGCAAATTATTAATTTTGGAGCAATTTGGAGCACCTAAGTGCCAGTTTTGGAGCACCTTGGAGCAACTAAACATCAACTGCCAGATGTGCCCAAAGCATCTCTCAACACCGAAAATTGACCGGTATCGTCCAGTAATTGATGTGGAGGTCGCCATGGAAGGTGCTTTTCACACATGCAATCACAAATGAACAGCGCAGCTGAGGAATAATGGTCTTCTTGTCCTCACTAGGGGAAGACTTTTTCAAGGAGTCACTGAAAACGCTTTATAGTTGGCAGGCTCGAACATGCATTAAAAACAGCTTTCACAGTCGGCTCTCCCAATAGCCCAAGAATAGCTAAATAGCCAATCAAAAAAACTTTCCCGCCAACCTCAAGAAAATGTAGCCCAGTCTGGCTTAATTATAGCCCAACCTGGCATCCCTGGGCCCTCTCCTCTCACTGTACATTGCATTGGAAATGTAAGGTGGTCTGCAAGAGTGTGAGAAGTGGCGATGATGATGTCATACACCCATAGCAGTGTGTTTCAAGACGCATCAAGACGCATCTTAACACTGAACTCCGCAAAGCCTCGCACCGAAGGAAGAGAGTCCCTGTTTATCTGAGTAACCTAGCTGGTTCAGTTTTCCTTGCCATTTTCACTCCTCGTAGCTTGAGTGGTATTATTAAGAATTAATTTGTCTGCCTAAATATATTTCAGGGCTGTTCATGTTACGACTGATGGGTTCACGACATCGCCGCGCAGCGCAGTTCGCCATGCATGGGACGTTGTTGAAGAGGTGAGCTCACGTATGCCACTCAACATTTCAGTGTCTTGTTGTTTTAATGCGTGAAACTGCTGTTTATTATAAACTTAACCTATTGTTCGCTTTTGCCACTCACTTTGTGAAGGTCCAGCCAGCCTGCGGCAAGCGGAGCACGGCATGGACAATGGCCTGTGAAAAATCGCTTAAACGACGAACTGTCTGCATGCCGTGTATACAAACAGAGCAGTAAAGGTATTCATCCATTCCAAGAGTTCTTCTATTTGTGATACAGGAAATCAACGCACTGCAGTGGCAACTCAGATGTAGTGGCTGCAACAAAAAGTGCAACAAGTTGGCGGCCAATCGGAAGTCCAATGGGGCCTCCAACGGGAAAACCTACTGGCATTCCAATGGGTTGTCCAAAAGGTCACCCAAATGGCCGGCCAATGGGAACGCCAATGGGTGCCGAATACATCATTGGCCGACCAATAGGCCGACCAATTGTTCGACCCATTGGAATTCCAGTAGGTCGGCCAATGGTTTTTTTCGGCTGGGTGTCTCTTGCAACGAGGTTCTGCTGTATTTATGCTGAACGCGTGCCCAGTTGCAGGCGTTACTTACGGTCGCTTCTGGTGGTGTGTAGCTGCAACGCTGTCGTGTGTCTTCCCTCCATGTGTCTTCACTGGTGCAGAGCTGAAGTGCTCGAGGGCCCTGGGCAGGCCCCTCCTAACTGTGGTTGAAGTCGCTGGGGCCCGCGTTGAGGGCATGACACTTTTGGCAGAGGACCTCCTCCCTAATCCTCGGCCTCATCACCAGCCTATCTACGCCCACTGCAGGGCGAAGGCCTTTCCCATATGTCTCCAATTATTCCGGTCCTGTGCTAACTGCGACCAATTTATCCCCGCAAACTTCTTGATCTCATCTGCCCATCCAACTTTCTGCCGCCCCCTGCCACGCTTGCCTTCTCTAGGGATCCACTCTGTTACCCTTAATGAGCAACGGTTATCTTGCCTTCGCATTACATGCCCTGCACACGTCCATTCCTTCTTCTTAATTTCAACTAACATGTCCTTAGCACGCGTCTGTTCCCTGACACACTCCGCTCTCTTCTTGTCCCTTAATTAATGTTACACCTATCACTTCCATTCCATTGCTCCTTCCACCTTCCAGAGTGGAACCACGTTCCAGCAGCGGTCGTTGATACTAACAATTTAGAAGAGTTCAAAAAGTGGCTGCACGCGCACTTTGAAGTACAGGCTGCCAAGTACAAGCAGGTAGTTGCCTGCTTAGCACTGCTGTCATTGTGAACATCTTTTTAGGTTTTTGTACAGTTGAAGTGCCCGATTGTTGCATTGCTTGTAATCAAAAGTTGTTCCTTTTTTTTTCTGTCCTTGTATGGTATTGAATAATGCCGCTATATTTTTTGCATTTAATTCATGTCTGCAACAAAACTTGCTAAACACTGTTCTCAGCTAAAAATGTATGCTGTACCACTCCCCTCTCCAATGCCCTTTTGGGCGATGAGGGTATAGGAAATAGATAAATACACAAATAAATAAATAAAAAGTTGAACCCTCTTAGTGAGCCTCCAAGTTTCTGCCCCATAGGTTAGTACCGGTGAGATGCAGCTGTCATACACTTTCTTCTTCAGGGACAGTGGTAGGCTGCCATTCATTATCTGAGAATGCCTGCCAAAGGGATTTCAGCCCATTCTTATCCTTCTAATCATCTCTGCCTCATGGTTGGGATCCGGGGTCACAACTTGGCCTCGCAAGTGGCCCAACCAGCTAAACGAGAAAGCGGAGAGTCCCGCATTGTGCAAGAAAAATAACATTTATTCATCCATCTGTTCGATGCTGCCAGCAGCCTGTTGATTGCCAAGGCAGGAGGGTTCATAACATTTGCGCGCAAAAACATCACGCACACGTGGAACAAAAACAACAAAAAAAGCATTAAATGAGTACTATTCTAAGCGCAAGTATACAATTCTCTCTCAAGATCGCATTCAGAACAAACAAAACAAGTGTAAGTTTGATCACATAGAATCATCAACACAATTACGACTTTGTGATTGGACCCTTGTGATTGGATATAAAAGAGAAAGAAAAAAAAAAAGACGAAACAGCAGGCACAACTACAATTGTGCCAGCTAGCACAGATTACAATAAAAACCTGTAAAAAATCATGGCAGTATCAAATGCCCTAAATAGTTGTTTACATAAATATGTTGTTTACATATTGTTTACATAAATACATTGTTTACAAAAACAGTTGTTTACACATAAAAATAGTTTGTTTACAACAGTACCTACACTGCACACACACCAGCAGAACATGCCCTCCTCCACACCACAGTCTCTCCAACCACCAAGCTCGCATATATCGGCGTCTACAAACAGAAACCTTCTACAACCACACTGTACTCTCCCACATATCTCCGTCCATTTTCCCCCACAACTGCCCACAATGTGACATCCCTCTCACAACCTACCACCTTGTGTATCCATGTCCCCACCACCCCCACCCCATTCACTCCCCCTCCCTTGAGCAGTGGGAGTCTGCGCTGACCAGCTCGGCGCCGGAGCATCAAATCGCCCTGGTGCAACGAGCCCTGGATTCGGCGCAGGCTCGCGGTAGGAGGCTGACCACGTCCCTTTCCAGCTCCCTTGGCTGCTCAATAAAAAATGTTTTTTACCACCTACCTACAACAGTACGGGCAAATTAGGAGAGAGAAAGCAAAGCTGTGGATGAAAAGATAAAAAGATTAACGTATAAAATAAGGAAGAGCGAGGTCAATAGCACTCAATATTAGACATGGCACACGGTTTCTAGAATGGCACTCTGTCATCCAAAGTCATAACAATCGGGACTAGAAGATGGGGGACAGTCAACTGATACCTGGGGCCGTTTGCCCGTACGCATAAGTTCATGATTAAGTTCCCGCTAACGAATAATACGCCAACAAGTCAAATTCGGCTGCGGCAAATAAGCCGGTTGCCAGAAAACCTGAGAGAAACGCTACCTTAACCTAGCGTTTCCATCAGTTTTGGGCAAACGACTTATTACCTATAAAGTGCTAAAGTCGTAGTTGAGAACTTATTCCAACACTTATTGCGTTCGGGCAAACAGGCCCTGGAGTGGCAGCAGGCACACGAGGGTGCACACAACTTGTTATAGAGCACCCGACAAGAGAAACGGCACTTTCAGTTCAGGAATTTGAAGCAACTGCAGAACAGATAAGTCAAGAATGAAGCGCTGACCACGTGATACGAATGCGGGCTCCAAACCTCTCCTCCCGTGTGTACGAAATTTCGGCGCCGTTAAAGATCCCCAGGTGGTCAAAATTAATCTGGAGCCCTCCCCTACATCACACCTCATCGCCTACATAACGTCAACATGTTAAACCCTACATTCAATCAATCAAACCAAACCTACCCTCCTTTGGCGGTTTTGCTGCTTTTAGCTAGAAAAACTGAGCCTATTGTGATCCGCTCTAATGTTCTCAGATGAATTTTTTTTCCCCGTGAGGCTGGTGTTCACGGATTGGACCCGCTGATGGAAATGACACATGAACCTTAGCCCTTCTGTTTGAATGCCCTCTACGCATGCAGTGTCTTTTTTGCGTGTGAGTCTGGGGTGATGCCACGTGCATATTCCAGCAAATGACTCAGCAAAACATCCCTTAGGGCGAGTTCATAAATAGTAAACTCAGACTGGAATACTTGCGCTGCTTAGAGCAGTACAAAACGCAGACGGAGACAAGGAAACAACACAGGCGCAAGCTGTCAACGGTTTGTTCTTTGGAGTGCCCAGCAAAGCAGGCATTCGAGCCTAAGTGCAGTGAGCAACACACCGCATTAACCAGAATAAGAGGTCACGAGTCCCTATTCTTGATGGATGATGTATAGATGATGTATGGTCCTGTTTATATGGTACCAGATGCGTGTGCGTGCTGTGCATTTTGCCTTCCTTGTGCGCTGTTCAAAGCATTGTTTCAAGAACCACAGTTTCTAGGTGATACCTCCTTAGTCTTTGACTACGGGACCTACTAAAGTTATGTACTCTGTAAAAATGTCTATTGCAATATTAAACTGAAACCTAAAAAATGCTATGTATACGATGCTGGTTACAAGGCATTCCAAAATAAATTAGATGGTACAGTTGGGCCTAGATATTTGCATCAGGGGACAAGTTTGTTCATTTATTTTTAAACCTGGTGCAGCGATTGTTTTTCGCGATGGTCATCTAGGTGGAATGCTCAAAGCAAAATAAGGACTCAATGTAAGGACTCAATCTGTGCGAACGATTTGTCAGGTGTAACACGTTGTGTCCTCTTTGGGGCCTTGTCTTTGATCTGTTTGCAATGCAGTAAACTTTCGTTATGGACCCGTATTGATCATCAATGTCTTGGCTTCTAACTGCCAGAAACCCCCCTTCCCTTCTTTCAGGATGTGTTCCTCACAGAGTCAACACATGACGCCTATTCTGGCTTGTTCCTCTTAATCACTGCTATTCACTTTTGTGGTAAGAGCACTTCTCATCCGATGAAACAGGAAAAGGGAACATAATGAGTGGCTGTAAAAGCTGTGGCACGCAGTGCTGTAGGAAAAGCAGGAAAATGGAGAAGCGTCGATTGCCTCCTCCTGCGCTCCTAGCAACGCTTTCGAAGCGTCTGTGTGATTGTTTTTGTATGGGCCCTACCATATTTACACGATTGCTAGTCGACTCGAATGTGCCGTATTTACACGATTCTAGGTCGACCCTTTTTTTCAAATTTGACAATCCAATGTTGGGGGGTCGACTTAGAATCGAAATCAAACCGTCTACCTCTAGTAACGGCAACGGAAGCGGGGTGCTATGAAGTGGGGACAGCTTTGCATCCTCGTTCCTATGGTTATGGTCTAAAGTGTGAACCGCACGTGGCGTTTTCTGCTCGCAAAAATGTGCCGCGCTGTCGCTGCCGCGAATACCACCCGCATGCTGCGTGCTACGCGATCGGCGGCGGCAACACGGCGGGGTCACCAGCCGCGAAGAGGTGCGCGTAGCTCCAGCGAGCGCGCTTCTAACCGCTCTTTAAGATATCACTGAATTCACAAACGAAGACATTTGTGCAGCAAAGGAGCTGATAATGTGGTCAAAAACGACACTATAAAGCATCATCCGCGCCGCTAGGGAACGCGCCAATCATATATCCGCCACTGCGGTAAGCCTAAACATCTCCGGCGGCGCCAGCCGGTTGCCCCGAGCGCTTTCGCCACGAAGAGCGCGCCTTCCCATTAGGGCAAGTCGTCAGGCTCTTCCCACTGCCGCGCTCGTCACGCGTCATACCGAGGTAGAACTTAAAACGCTTAAAAGTAGTAGAAGCAAAAGTCGCCCGCGCAGCGCCGATGCGCACGAATCGCGTGCAAAAACGCTCAAGAAGCGTTTTATTCGTTTCTAATACGCAAAATGAGTATTAGCGAATCCCTTGATTCAATGTGCAGCGCTAATGTAGCCCAAATCATATCACATTGTTCAGTACACTTCCGAACGCGATGGTTGCTTTCGCGCGCGGCCACTTCCGTCAGCCGCCATGTTGTTTGTTTTGGTATCGCGCGGCAGTGGCCGCTGCCGATTGCTTTGATGGTTGACATCTCGCAGCGAATGTGTTCTTCCCGCTCAACCCACGGCGCATGGTTATTCCCTGTGCTTAGAGAAAAGCTGCTCTTTTTTAACATCTACCGCTCATACCGCGAGCGCACGGCTCTTGTGGGAGCATCGATCATTGTAGAGCGTAGAGCCGCCGTGTGAATTGACGGAAGCGCTTCTCTTTGTGATACAATTTTCTAGGCAGCGCTCGCTTTTTTTTTTTTTTTTTTGAGAGAGATGCAATTTTTTGGGGTCGACCTACATTCGAGTCGACCTACAATCGTGTAAATACGGTAGGTTGACCTTCCAGAAAATGCATCTATCTCAACAACAAAAAAAAGAAAGAAAGAAAGAAGGAAAAAATGCAAGCGCTGCCTAGAAAATCGTACCACAAAGAGAAGCTCTTCCATTGACTACCAATACCCTCCATAGGGCGGCTCTTCCATCAATGATCGATGCTCCCCCAAGAGCCGTGCGCTCGTGGTGCGGGTAGTAGATGTTAAAAAAGAAAAGCTTTTGTATAAGCAAATTTATTCCCAATTATGAGAACACATTCGCTACGAGATGACAACCATCGAAGCAACCGGCAGCGGCCACTACCGCGCGATACCAAAACAAACAACATGGCAGCTGACAGAAGCGGCCGCATGCTGTTTCCTTTTATTCGCAAGTATGTTACTCGCATTCAAGAAGCGTTTTTTTTGTTCGCCTCTAATAAACAAAATGAGTATTAGCAAATCCCTGGATTCAATGCACGGCACTAACGGAGCCACAATCGTATCACATTGTTCAGTAGACTTCTGAACGCGATGGTGAGAGGTTAGTCGCTGTAAGTACGGTGGACAAAGGGCACAGATCCGGAACGCCAACTTTCAAAGTCAGCATCACCTTTATCGGTGCCAGAATGTATGCAATGGTAAATGCTACGCTTTGACCGTAACCGGGCATTCCGTGTTCTAACCGACTTCTTCGAGAGGAGGACCGGCCCTAATTTTTCCTTTTTCCATACGTTCCCGATGAAAGTGCCCTGCCATCATTAGCATCTCCAGCCCAAGAGAGTGTTGGTCTGTCCTTGTCTGTGTCAGTGCTACCACACTTTCACTATGTTCAGGGACCCTTGGGAATGTGCACTCTAGTGCGAGCGTGGCTTGCCACTTCCCCTGCGGTAGAGTGAACTAGAGCAGAGTGGTCCAAACGCCTATACTTTTAAGACATCAAAACTGAAGCCAAAAACTGGTAAAATTCATTAGTGGCACTGCAATCGTAAGACTTCAAAATGTGGCGTAGTGGTAGAATACTCGCTTCACTCGCAAAAGGCCGAGGTTCGATTCCCACCAGTGCCACACTGTTATATCTTTTTTTTGGTTTTTCCTTTTTATGTCCCTGAAACCTTAGAGAACTACGCTTAAGGGTTGCTTTATTGACCTTCAGTCTTTATTTTCTGTTCGTTACGACATGCTATAGTCATACTCTGACAGTGAAATCAATATTCGTACTTCCTTAGAACAGGCAATCACAAGCGAATTTGTAGTTTGCGATCATAAGAAAAAACAGCACCGCAAATTTTCTTAGCAACAAATACGTCATGAATATTTACGCCTACCTGTACACATAAAATTTCATACAAATATTACTGTATGAAACCCTATGCTTATACATGCTTTTGTTTTATGCAACGTCACATTTGCTGAATCTTCAACTGATAAGTGCGTGTTCATGCAACGAGGTGCTAGTCTGAGCTCGGCAGCACTTTCCACCAAATACTAAAAATCGAGGGTCGATTAGGAGAAGAAGCGTATATCTGGCGAACTAGTGCGCCACCGGTGCATATTTTAGCCCAGAGGACTATATACTCGCTTCACACCTGGTTTTTAAGTTATACGCTGTCTTCAAGCCTAGGGTGCATTATCTTCCATGCAACGGCTGCGCGTCGCAGAAGTTCATGTAACAGATGACGTGAGAGTTTTTGCTGGCCGCCATCGCAAGAATACAAACAATTTCTCTTCACATTCACAGTAGTAATAATAAAGTGTGTTTACGTAAATAATTATATGGCCATGTTTATATTTTATCTAATTTTATAATTATTCATTTGTTTGTTAGTTTGTTTTTAAATTATCCACGCAAAGGCCAGGGTTCGTACAGGCTTCAAAAGCAAAAATTCAAGGGTTTTCAAGGACTTTCAAGGACCAGAAAACACATTTTCAAGGTCCCCATTTAATGTTTTATCTGGTATTATTTATAACTTTTCCAACACAATGCAAAAGTTTTTTATTGCACAATACACAAGCACATTAGTGCACATTTAGATAGGTGCTAACGGGTTCGTATATGCTCCCCCAGCTTTATTTTTTTATTTCATGGCTGGTATTTAGAGGTTTTTCTTTGTGTTTTGCTGAGGCTGTTTGATTTCTAAACTTAGTTAATGTTGCCTGCATGTCCTGCTTTGTCAGCAAGAGTACCAGCTGAAATTAAATCGAACAAGTGTTGCTTCAAGGCAGGATGAACTATGTACACGTCCACCATTTGCACGTAAAAGCAAACGTAGATGGAGCGTATGAGTATAGTGAACTAGAATATAGTATGAGGCACTGCAAACATGCAATGAGCAAGCGTCCACAGACTAGAGTGCAAGATAGAGAACAGAAGCTGGATTTCACTGGATTGTGTCGTGATATGGATTGGATTGACAAGTGCCTGCTCCCAATGTTGCCTTGTAATAACGAAAATCCACCAAACTTCTAATTTCACGCAATACACTGGAACTTGATTGTTACAATGTTTCTCCACATTTGTTAACACCTAAAATCCATGACAAACACTTTAAATTCTTGTGACAAAACAGGGCCATTGATTCTCTCAGGAAAAATCAAGGGTTTTCAAGGACCATTTAAAAATTCCAGGACTTTCCAGGCCTTGAAATTGACACTTCTGAATTCAAGGGTTTTCAAGGTTTTCAAGAACCTGTGCGAACCCTGAAAGGCTCAAGTTGCAACTGACCACCAAGTGGCGGCCTGATGATCGCAACACTTCGGGGGATTCCTATTTTGTTACGCCGTTCTTGCTTCATCTTTGGTAGCTCGTTTGGACCACTCCGTGTTCTAGTTCACTCTACCTGCGGTAGTGAGAGCGGGGGTCATCACACCTGCTCCTCCGAACCCAGCAGCACGTCCCGCAGGTGTGCCAGTCCCCCCTGCCCGTCCCCCTGGTGCGCGCTGCCAGCCAGGGCCAGGGCCCGGTCGAGGCGGGCCCGGGCCTCGGAGCGCAGGGCGGCCGCAATGCGCTGCTGCTGCTGGCCGCCCGGGCCCTTGGCCGGGTCGTGCAGCAGGGCCTCGAGCAGGTGGGGCAGGTGGTCAGGCAGCAGGAAGCGCTTCTCGGGAACCAGGTCCAGCCGGTCGGGCAGCGTCGTGTAGGGCAGCCGGGCCACCAGCAGGTGGCAGTAGTCGCCCAGGGCCTGCGCCTGCTGGCTCAGCAGCGCCGCATACGTCGTGTGGTACAGCTCGTCCACGCTGCTCTCGCTCGCCACGCCCACGTCCTGCACCGGGGGAGGGCAAGGGTGACACTGAAACTGCACCCCTCTCTCCAGCCCCTGCAGTGTGTGGCGGCCGCCTGCTGGGTCCTTCGCCAATAACACTTCACAGGACAATTTGGTCTTTTACACGTGCCAAAGTACGATCGAGGTTCGACACAAATGCCTGAACGTGCCTGCTGCTACGTATAACAAATGGGAGACAAACGCAAATTAACGTGGCTATGAACAACAACAGGAAGGATAATGGCACTAAATAGATGCGAGAGCCTCCACAACTAACCCTTAGCGCTAGCCTGCAAATTCCACTGGCCAATTCCCTTGGCAGCAGAAATGATGGTTGGGTCAACGCTTGTAGTACCTTGGTGGTTCAAAGACAGTAGGGCATGGGTCTCAGAAGGATTAGTGGGGGTAGTGGTACGGCGAGTAGTGGTACTGCTGCCTCACAACAAGATATTAGGACTCCTGTTTATTGTTCACCCTCCATCAACCATCTCGCAAGCGGGAATAAAAAAAGAGCTGACAAGCCGATACACCCAGCAAAGTGTTAAGCGACCTATGTATAGCAAAGGGTCATCATCGCTCCCAGTCCTCGATCCTCCGTTTATGAAACTATCCAAATCACCCTCGACTCACGCTCCAGTAACCAAATCAGTCAGCCAAGATTTCCGCATGCTCTTCTGTCCATCTCTAACCAACTCCAAAGAATGAAGGAACAGGACCTCATCTGACTCGTTCACCCAGTTCATTCATACCAGAAATCACCTGTGTCACCCCCTATCTTACACTCCCTAAAGAGGATCTGGATGCTCTCAGGCAATCGACCAAGCTCTTAACTTCCCCTGTTCACATCCACAGAGCATTAGACTTGGTGACACTGTCACCAAGCCGATAGAAGGACATCTCTCCAGCCAGAGTCCCTGACTCGCCCAACCCTCCACAGGGCTTGCCCCTCCCAAAGATCTTTGCATCACCATTCCTCAAACTGTAGCCGCTCAAGCCACCCCTGACGACCAACACCTTACAATAAGCATCCCGCAGTCCACCCAGGCCGACGTCTCGCTCGTAGCCAAGCTCACTAACGAGCATATGGCAAAGTCCCCAAGGTCTCACATACAGATGGAAGCCCTTACTCCTTCTTGCTTAATTAAGATAAGGTCACAACCTGTGCCTCCATCAACACCCTCTCCTCACTGTAGCTACACCTCTACCATACCTGCCGACTTGCAGACAAATATGATAGGGGTCTGTCGTCAGCCTGTCGTAGCTCCTCAAGTCTATCGCAGCTCCTTGACAGGTAAGCTGGCCCTGACAACCCCCCGACAACACAGCAGCCATCACCACCCCACTCGGAACAACAACCTTGTTTCAACTCCACCTCAATCCTTGCTGAAGAGCAACAACTATGCATGTCAGCAACTCTGCCCCCTTTTTTCCCCATGCTACCGAGGACACTTTGGACACTCCACCCCTGGTCCCACTCCAAGACATCACCCAGTATTACTGCACCCTTGGACAAACCCTCTGCCTCCTCATCATCCCAAACTACTCAAACAAAAAAAAATTAGTGCCCTTCCACTCTGTGAATAAGGATGACCTGTGAAGCAGCCAACGGTGTGCACGAAACAAAGCAACTTTGTAATTTGTGATTGAGCATACTTCCTAACTAATTAACTGAATAAAACTTGGAATGACCCGAGCTTTATTCTAGCGGACAATCATGGAGCTGTCTGTTTCCCTCCTGGGTCATTTGCGTAACACACCAGCCCAATGCGCCCGGACCACTGAGGACACCGGATAGGTCAGATTGAACCATCTGACGTCCACATTTAAATTTCCTGCCAGCACAACAGACATGTCATAAAAAGGACATGAAACCTATAGCTGCGCCTGCACGCCTCCACTCCTCCCTCTACTCCCAACCCGTACACGCATAAACCCGCAACTGGTTATGTACACGTGCTTGGGAGTGAAAGGCACCGTCGAAAATGTTGCTCTGAAAGATCTCTACGCTGAACAAGTAATATTGGATCATGGCGTTACAAGCGGGCAAGCTGCTCTTCATCCGGGAGGGATTCGCAGTTACTCGACGAGCTGGAACCTGCAGCGGAAACTGCTTTGTGTAGTTCTCATGCCCATTCATGGTTCTGTTCGGGTCTACTTTTCTTCAATTCCCGCTTTTCCTCCTACAAGTGAACGACATGCGTCCGGTCCATAAAGAGTTAAAACCTCGAAGGCCTTAAGCTTAATTCTAGCAAACAAACCTGTTGCTTTCTGTTTCCCTCTGCCATTGTAGGCATATTACTGTCTGTCTACAGACCAAACCAGACCCAAACCGCTCGATTACAGACGACAGTGGACAGGGCGCTTTGAGCCATGGGACTTCCTCTTTCAAATCTCCCACCAGCACAATGGGCATGTCACTGGTGGTGGCATGAATCCCAGCTGTGCGCGCACGCCGCCCTCCTTCATCTCCCAACCTGTGCACACATAAAGGATCAACCGGTGATGGGCGCGTAGTTAGGCGTGATATACATAGGTGAAGATGTCACTCGGAAAGCCTTTCAAGCTGAAGAAAAACTATGCGCTCCCGCAGGCATTTCAAACGGCCAAGTGGCTCTTCGACCAGGTGGGATTCGAGTTGCTCGGCGATGTGGAATTTGATGCAGCAACAGCAGCGGCTGCATACTCGGCAGCGGCGGCTTTCGATTGTTTATACACCCATGCGTGCTTCCGTTGATTCTCCGCAATCACCTGATTAACGGCGCTACCGTCATTGTCAGCTGATTGCACAACTTGTGAAAGAGGCATCGGTGGTGGTGAGAGGAATAAACACTGCGAAAGAGGGGTCGGCAGGGGCGAGGAGAAGCCCCGGAGCAGTGCTGAGTAAATCGGCTTCACCGGAATGAAAACTGGGGGGTTTAGGCATATACTGCATTGCAGTAAAAACTACAGTGCAATCCACTTACAACGATCCCGCATATAATGATAGTACACTGCTAACAATGATCAGTTCTACCGGGATTGTCAATTTTACCATAGAAGCCGTGTAAAAAAAAAAAAAAGAACACATATAACGATGCGATTTTCGTTTGTATACAGCTCATAACCATCAAATCCTGGCTCCCTCGGACGTGGATTGTGCCAAATTTGGCAAGAATTGTAAAATAAAGCTGAGATACCGAACAAGCGGTGGAAACACGATCGGGATCATTGCGCATGAACTCATTTAAAAAGCCTCGCAAGCAGGAATTCCTGCAATGCGCCTGTTAGACACTATCATCATCAACACAGCATACTGGGCCGATCTGATCTGAGCCAATCCAATCCGGCTTTTTTTGGTTCTTCCTGCTGCGTAGGTGGCGAAGTTGGCGAAGTCGGCGAGGTCAGTTAGTTATTCGCACTGGTGCCTACGCAGCGCAAGGCTATATCGCTCGAAATGCAGAAACAAATTTTGAAAGATGCTCGACAAGGGATGAAAGTGGTGAGCCTGGTCGAGAAGTACGAGCTCTCGCAGTCTACGATATCCACGATCTCCAAGAGTGGAGGCTCAGTGATGAAAAAGGCTGGCACCAGCGGCCACAACAACGAGAGGAAATGGGCTAGGGAGCCCTTCTGCAATGACTTTGAGGAAGCGCTTTACCAGTGGTTTTTATCAGCACCCTCGAAAAATCTGCCCATTAGTGGGCCACTGTTGGCTGCAAGGGCACGGAAATTTGCTTTTCTGCTCAGAAACGCTGACTTTTTGCTGGGAGGAGGGCGCATTCAGCGCTTCAAGGAGTGCCACGGCATTATTTTCAAAACCGTTACGGGTGAGGCTGCGTCACTTGGCACTGCGGCCAAGGAGAAGTGGCTGGACGAGACGCTACCCGATGTAATAACGTGCTTTGAGAAAAAGGAGATTTACAATGCTGAAGAAACTGCGCTTTTCTACCACCACTTTTAAAAGGAGACGCGTGTGTCGGTGGAAAGCATTCTAAGGTCCAAGTGACAGTGCTTCTTTCTGTGTGCGAACACGGATGGGAGAAACAGGGCGAAGTATTATGGGGTTGGGAATCCCAAGAAGCCAAGGTGCTTCAGGAACCAGCACATACCAGTGCGATATCGGCCCAACAAAAAGGCTTGGATGACAAGGAAGCGCTTTGAAGAGTGGCCTATTGAATTCGACGGGGAAATGGAGAGGCAGGGGAGAAAAGTCATCCTGCTTGTTGAAAACTGGAGTGCACACAATGTCAGCCCCAAGTTGTCTTCAGAGGAGCTAATCTTCCTACCTCCAAACACCACAGCAGGTCTTCAACCAATGGACACTGGGGTGGTTGAAGGCCTGCCTGAAGAATAATTGCAGATGTCAAGTTCACGAGTTTGATGAATAGCCAGAGGACAATAGCCTGAGCACAAAGCTTCTTCTGCTGTGCACTCTGGTCATTCTTCGCGCTTGCATGACTCAACAGCTGCGATGCTTCTTGACTGGGAGTCATGAGATCGGGAGAGCCCACCTTGCGCTCCAGGTATTCTTGGCTTGCACAGAAGCCCACATTTGCGGTCGTGCTTGTACACTTGGCGGTAAGCTTTAACCACTTCCGTACATTGCATTTCCATTGAGGGGGCTCATCGTCGTTGTTTTATAGCTGACTGAACCACCGTGCATTTAGTAAACTTAATAAATAGCAACTGTGCATGTCTGTCGTCCCCTGTGTTTCCGCAATGAACAAAACTGCAGTTTGCAACCGGTGGCACCGCATCTGAGGTGAAACTGAAAATCTCTGTTACAAGTGAGTTTGTTGATCAAAATTCAAGGATAGCTTGTCCTTTATATCCAACTATCTTCTACATCGGATGTCTGCTATAAAAGAGGTCAACGTAAGGAGAAGGATAGGGCGGCCAACCATGTGCGTGGATATTGTCGCTTACACCCAATTGTCTCTTACATACACACCTCTTACGATGAGGTTCAACTGCACTTATAAAGTTCATGCGTTATAGTCCGAGACGGGCGTCAACTACAATATCACTGCCACGCCACCATATGCAGAGATGTCAGCACTGCTTTGAATGCCTTGTTAGAACAGGGCATGCCTGGACAAGGACCCAGCAGTACTTCCTTAGACACAGCACGACAGCCCTAATGGGCCAATGGTCTGGCTAATTGTTCTCCAGGATGCGCGTAACGTGGACAATCTCACAGAACGTGCAGGCTGAGAAACTTGTAAGGAGTAAGTGGGAGAAGGTTGCATGGCTGGGGCTCCACTGTGTTTGGTCTGTTTGAACCAGCGAGCAAAAATACCATATATAGTAGGTGAAAAGGCCCATTGCGGCGAGTGCGGGATAATGCCACAGTGAAAACAAACACAAACTACAAAGCTTTCCGAGTTGCGACGGGGAAAAAGGGGGCAGCGATGCCCGATGGACAGCGGCCACGATTCACTCCGGGAATGCACAGTTGGCTGCCAATCATAGTGGCCGTGCAGGTTGTTTTTGTCCCGCAAGAGACACCGCTAGCTTCGTTAACCTAGGCCGAGTGCTTGTGCCGTTATCTGGCCGCCCTAGGAAGCGACGTTTCCCCTCCTGTCCTGTTCTTGCTCCGTGGTTCGAACTGCCGTTTCCGCGACCCCCAGCGGAGTCCTCGAGCGGGACTCACCTTGTGCAGGCGGTATGCCCGGTGCTTGAGCAGTGCGCCGTCCGACTCGAGCACGAGCATCTTGACCCTTCGTCCCCCCTGGGGGGCCTCGTTGAAGCGGGGGCAGGGAAGATGCGCCATGGCCAGCGCCCAGTCGTGGGTCACGTGGGTGGGGCCCGTGGCCGCCTCGTCGTACTCCACCCGCACGCCCAGCTCCGACTGCAGCAGCGCACACAGCTGCCCCACGGCCGCCACATGGGCCTCGCTGTCGCGCGAGTACACCACGCGCACCTCCACTGCGGGCAACGGGGAGGGAGAAGAAGGGGGCAGTGGTCGGGGGTGAGGACGCCCCCGAGGGGGACACATTTTCCACTCCAACCTCCCCACTTGCCCTCACTCTCACAGCTCTTAACATCACAGCTGTCAAGAGCTGTCGATGGTAGTGCAAACGCTGCGGCATCTGCACCCCCATTGACACTTCCAAAATGCACAGAAGAACTTACTCAGGTGAGAAAAAGTACCGAAGCGGAGACCTAGGGAAGAAAAAGCTATCCAAAGGGCAACTGGATTCTAAAAATGGCTCTGTGACAAGCATTGTCAGTCAGAACATTCGTCGGGTGCTGTGCTGTCTGCTCGACGGCTTGTGCATCCCAAAAAGAAAATGGCCAAGGGACTCAAATAGCAGACCAGCCTCGTTTCTTGAGAGCATAACCCAAAGGCAGTCGTGTGCGAATATTCAAAACTTTGAATACTTTGCCAGTACCACTTGCTACCCCATTCAATTCACAGTGCAGTGTTACCATTCAAAGTGTCCAAACTTTGAGAGTGTTTGGAATCAATGGACAGGGCAATAAAAGTCGGCTCCGCCACGTCACTTGCAAGCTTAGAAGCTTTGAAGCTTCACTGCACGGCATGCTGCTTTGGGTTGGTTTTCTTGCGTAACACCAAAGCTGCGCGAAAGAGCGCAACACCGGTAAGCCCTGTGAAAAATACAGTGTGGGTCACAGGACAAGAGCAATATAAGAGCAAACAAAATGATCGTAAGCACCCGCTGCCCAATTAGTTCATACTCATTTCACAGAATATATTTTGCATGTCTTTCAGGATGGATTTTGTCATTTTCAACACTGGGAAATTTCATGCATTCAGGTTCACTGAAACAACTGTCTTTGTGTTTTAGAACTTCGAAATACTTCAAAAATTATGTGTGCATTTGTATTCAACGCATCCCGTGCCTTTTCTCCCAATTATACACAATTGTAATTCTCTCTTTCTGTTCCAGCATTATGATTCCAGCATAAGCTCAAAAAGCGCCAGCAGAATTTCCATACGAATAAAACGAACAAAACACTTGCAACTACACACCCTTGTAACTGTGCATGTGGCCAATCCCACTGTACCGATGGCGGGCCTTAATGGCTCGCATGCCGTCTTCCTTCGCGCATTTTCACTGCCGGCATAGGTTAGCCACGCGCAATGCACCCCGCTTCGTGTCCTACGTGAGGGCAGTTGACCACCCCTGCCTGTGGCGAAGTCTGCCCCCCGTGCAAGCAAGGCAGCCCACAGACCTGGTTGCTGTCGGGGTGGAACGGTGCCCGGGGGGACCGGCAGGGTGGCCTTCTTGGAGCTCGCAGCCAGCCGGGCCCGGCGCCGAGCCAACCAGACGGCCCCGACCATCAGCAGGGCCAAGGTTACCAGCAGGGGCACCAGCAGCAGCCACAGGAGTTGGCCCTCGGGGGCTCCCCCTCCGGAGGGGCGGCCAGACTGCTGCAGGACTTCAGGCACTGCACCAACGGGCATTCGTGCTGAAACTGAGGACAAACAGACCAGGATACGCAGCATGACCAACTTCCAAGGTTCCCGCCTTTCAACAGGAAGCTGCTTGGCAAATGCCGAGCGTGGGCACGCGAGAGCAGGCCTTGCGGCGACTGCCCGGCAGTTAAAAAACCCAAGAAAATGGATGACTGCCCAGCATCCCTGGCACATGCTTGTCAAGCCCAGCATACCCACTTAGGGAGATGGCCAAGATTGCCACACCCCCTCCCCCCCAAAAACGAGGAAAAACTCCAGCGTTCGATGTAATCGTGGCAACGCTTGCTCGGAACGAGAACGACACGTCATAGCGTCCGCCCCTCCAAGGTAACATCTCATAATTATCACTTCCAAAACAATGAAGAGCGCTCAGACTTATGGCAACAATGCAAAGGGCATTGCGGCAGCAAAGGAGAAGCAAATCGGTTGCGATTGTGGACTTAAACCATCATAATGGTTGGGAATGAAGGTTGCATACTGCTTTGCTACCTTCCAAGTCTTGCGCGTTGGTGTGAGCTTCCTTCATTTTTTTTTTTCTTTTACCTTGCACGGATCAACAGCATGACAAGGTCTCTCAACATCACAGCTTGGGTAATGCTGTCTGCCCACAATTCCCATAACCTTGAAGGAAAACCCTACACACGTGCACAAATGAAAAGGCGGAGGCATTCGGTATACAGCCGGATCCCGCTACAACGAAATTGACGGGACGTGCAAAAAATTTAGTTGAAAATTTGTTGAGGTGAAATCTTCCCCAACACAGCACGAAGGGCAAGAAAAATAGCCCCGGATATTTCCACATCATTGGCAGCATAATACAATGTTTAGAAAAAGGAGTGAAGCGCAGTAACGTCGTGTTTATTCAGATAACAAACATAGCAATGGTTATCTGTTTCTTTACCAGCACGCAAAGAGGGGAGAGGTGAAGAAATGCAGGCGCAAAGCGCATTGCTGTACAACAAGGCACTTCCACCGAGCTGATGACTTGCAGATAGCTGCTAGGCGGTTGCTCTCGCTTGTGGCAGGAACAGCGCCATTATCTTATCCTCTGACTAGGCATGGCAGCAACTGACCTATGCAGGCAAGCCGCGCGTGCTTGCATTTAAAGCGACCACCCACTCGCGACTAAGATAGGATGACACGGGTTCAAGACTAAACATGAAAACATTATTTTTGCTAGTGACTTTGAAGAATTGTAGAAGGAAAACTGCAAGGACAGCTGCTCACAACACATACATGGCGGCGCTGCGCCAGCAGCAGAGCACATTCGTGCGATTTCAACTGGATACAGATTGGCTATAGCTCCAGCTTGGCGAACCTGGCTTGCACCTCATGTAAAGGCAGGCCCGCCACATCATTATCACTATCAAACAATGGCGTCCACCTATGAGTTTGTTTTTGTTTTGGGTGGCAGTGTGGGTATGGTGGCCACCGCAGTGTGGGCGCAACGCGCATGTTTTCGGTGAAACTAAGCGCCGTGAATGTATAAAAAGTTACAGATAGCTGGCGCTATGCTTATTTTATTGTAAAATAATTGTTCAAACCCAGCCCAAATCATCAAAAATTTCGTTTGAGCGAAAGCAAGCCAGACAAATGGTTCGTTGTGGCGAAGACTTTGTTGCATTGACTTCTATGGCGAGCTCACGGGGAATTGGAAATATTTCGCTGAAGCGGAAATTTCGTCGAAGCGGACTCCGTTCTAGCAGGATTAGACTGCATATAAATCCACGGAGAGTCGCCGCATCCTCAATATTCAACCCATCCAGTGATACGCAAATTTCCGCCCAATAGAGACGAGGGTAACCCGACTGGAGCAGAAGGACAGCCACAAGACTGCAATGTCACAACCAGCGAGCGGAACCCCACCGTACTTTTTCCAGGCCACGAATTCATAACAGTATCATTGAAAGCGCTCACCAACTGCTTTTCTATGCAAGCATTCAGGACAGTTTGGTGCGGCTGTGAGAACGATAAGGAATTACTGGACATTGTCAAGTGATAAGAAAAGGGAGGGGTTAAACTGCAAGAGGTTTGCAGCAAAGCCCGTGAGCGATCCCCTCAACCAAGAAACCGAGCAATTAAATGTGAGCCATTCAGCATCATTGGAGTTGACTTTACAGGACTTTCCAGTTGAATTTACAGGAGATAGCGCGAGGGAACACTACATTGTCATCTTTGCCCGCACTGTCAAGTGAGCATTACACCCCAAGCTTGTTGGCAGTAATAATGCACCAACTTCCTGGACGCATTTCATCGTTTTATACTGTTAAACCTGGATATAACAGGGTTGAGAAAATTTCTAAATTTTTCGTTACGTGCAGGTTTTCGTTACATGCAGGTTTTGAGTTAAGGCTCGCGTAAATGAAGGAGAAGCGAAACCAAAACGCTAGACACCAGTGATTGTGAACTCACCGCTCAAGGATTTATTTCACGGTAAGAAAAGTGCGTGATTTGCGCCTACTGCTTTCCCACGAGTTTAGTCACTACACGGCACTGCACAGAAGCAAGGTCGTGACTTAAGTATCACTTTTGACACTTTTTGGTGCCCCAACCTGTTTCCAGGAAAAAACTTTTGCTGAAAGGGCGCCTTCTGGCGAACTTGATGCTCTTTTTTGCGCTCAAAATTGTTGAGACGGTGCTAGCTCGGATACTGTACGGGGCGGCGACGGGACTTAGAATTGCGAGCTTGTCTTGAAAAGACACAACTTTCCGTTTTGTGGCAACAAAACTCATCACCCATGAACCGTCACCACAGATATAAGTTGAGACACGCGACTACACGCCGAGACGCGGGCCTAGCACTCAACCAACACCGCACTCACACTGGACACTCATGGTAGTTTGCGGTGCGGAGGAAGTTCGCTAAATTACTGCATTTCTCCAGCCATTTTTTTCAGAAAAAGTGCAGAACACAAAGGTTTGTCAGCATAGCAAGTTCGTTACATCAAGGTTAACCGTCGCAACGCCTTCGTTACACAGAATTAAAAAACTTCATTAAACCCCGGAATTCGTTACATAGACGTTCGTTACTTCCAGTTTACCTGTAGTACAAAGAGCAATTTGCAAGACAGTACATACGAACAGTAGCCTCACTTTTAAAAGAGCTTCGAAAGACAAGAAAACCATTTGGAGCACTATAAAAGACACGAAAGTGCTAGAACATAATACAGAAAAATTGAAGTTCCCAGGATATTTTTGAGAAAATCAAAGTAACTACAAATTCAACTACAAACGAGCCACCTGGTGGGAAACATTTCCAAGAACTGAGGAATCACTGAGAAAGTTTCTGCAAGCCAACTGTTTTTGCTATGATAAATGTTAAACCCTACTTACAGAACTCAAGCCATTGACAACTGTCGACAATTCACTACCCTCGCAGCAATGTTACGGGTGGAACCCTTAGCTCCACACATTTGTTGGTTAAATGAAGGCTAATTTGTGCACATAGAGGGGTAATTTTGCTAATTTGGAACAAATCATCCCAGTGGGACTTTCAGGCACGATGGTGACGACGACAGGAACCACAGGATGCCTTCTGGCTCTATCCAGAATACATCCTGCCATGCGCCCACAGTGTAAATATTGCAGCTTCAAATGTAATGCCAAGGATGGCGACACCACCCTCATAGTGAGCGATCCTTGAAACAAATTTTCCTGGCAGCAACAATCGAGTGTGTGCCTGCCTTTTGAAAAACCCACAACGGATCTTGCATTAGAAGGGCAGTCCAGTCTCCCTGCTGCTTGGAGGCTTCAAATCAATGCTACCTTTTGTACATGCAAGGTATGACCTCATTGAGTGGCAGTCAGAGAATACTTTTTGCTAGGGGTGTGTGAATATCATATTTTTCGAATATCGAATCGAATATCGAATAACTAAAGGGGTACGTGGCTCTCAAAATCAACTTTTTTATTTCTTTGTGTACTTTGTTGATAATTGGAACAGCAACTGGGAATGCTTGTGTGATAGCACCACACAAATTTCGAAGTAATATTTTGCATCTTTTTATTTATAAAATTTTCTTTCCGTTCACCTTGTACCGAGCTTGAGCGGCCTATAAAACATGATAGAAAACTTGTTCGAAGTGCCCTGCATTGCCACATGAATGAGCGAGGTCGTGAAAGTCAGATTTTTATTAAAGCACAATTTTTTTAGTTCTTCGTTTTGTAGAGGCAAATGTACAAAAAGCATATAGACCATGAACAACTACTTTGATAAAAAATTTCACGAAAATTAAACCTGAAAAACCAAGTGTCATGACCGCAGCTGTTCATCAAGGAATGTAACGCAAAGAACGGAATCAAAATACACCTAGCGGTCACAAAGAAATCACTGGAACAAACGACGTACGTGGCAAAAAAAACAAACGTTTTGAGAAAACAGCTTCCGAGGTTGCAACATAGATATCATTCATGAAAATTCGCTAGAGTTGTGGCCTTTCGTGTCCTTCTAAACACGGGGCTTCTGGGATGCCTTGACTTGAAATTGGAGTGCCTTTTGCAGCCTTTTTCTTTCCACAAAACATTTCCAGCTCCCCTGTGAAGAGTACATAGCCCAGTTTGCGAACCAAACGATGGGAGGTAGCTTTCAATGCAAAGTAAGTTAGCTGGCTGCCTGTATTGCACTGGACAACTTCGTTTGTGCGTCTTTCTTTTTCTGTCGTTGGTGCATCTGTGAATGAAAGAAGATAAAAGAGATGGCCGGTACTGGAAATAGGATCGCTTGGCCAATTCAATGGCAGCAAAATGGTCGCGCCCGGTGGCACCGTTGCAGAGATACAGCACTCCGAAAATTGCTGTAGTTTCGTCCTTTTGAACTGACATTCTGAAAACTGTGGCTAGCAAAAGTATGTTTTATGCCCCTTCGCGATGGTTTTAAAAACTCTGCAAACGCACAGGATAGAAAACTTGCACACCGAATATATTGCTTTAAAAAAAAACGGTTTTGGTCATTTTTTCCGAAGTTCGTCCCCCCATTAAACTAATCGATCCAAATATTTGATAATAGCCAATTATTTGAATCCTTTCGGTATTTGAAATGTTTCGAATACATAGTTTTCGAAGCGAATACGAATATCACATATTTAATATTCGAAGAATATTCGAATTTTTCGAATATTCGCACACCCCTACATTTTGTAAAGACAACGAATTTACGAAGAATGCCTCCAAGAAGAGAATGCAGTCGGTAGTAGTAAGAATTTTTGCAAGCTTGTTTAATTAAGCACGCTTGAATACTGTTACTGCTTCTGGCATTTGCGCAGGTAGAAATGCCCCTTTGTCGCTTCTATTACTCTAAATGTGCAGTCACGCAACACTGGCTCGTCTGTTGCCTGTTGTGAGCGTCTCCAATGACCAGCAGTGAGGCATGTTCTCAAAAAAGGTTTAGAAAGAAACACTGAAAGTGTGTCACACACCACATGGGAACAACAATGGGAGCTAATGGAAAGCCGCTCCGTATCTTTTCTGAAATGGCGGCCGCAGCAGAGGCAACAGTATTTGCGGAAAGAGAAGAAAAAAAAAACTGCAATGCAATTAGTCTCCTCGGACGGCTGGTGTCGCGCGTTTTTCTGCCTGGTGAGCACCAGTGCATGCCAGTGTGCTCAAGGCCACAGGCACCTGTGGGGAAAGAGCAAGGGCACGTAAACGTCCCCAAGAGTGGCACACTGCTCTCCTCAGAGGAAGAGAAAATACGGCGAGATGAAAACCCCGTGCCAAGTGTGAGGACAAGGTGCGTGACGGCCGCTGAAATGCCGTCAAAACACCAGGGTGCCAGAGGTGGTGGGGTGGCCCGCAGCTCCTGCCTGCACACACAAAGCCCGGCCAAGGTAGGTGCGCTCACCTGGGGGCAGCTCCAGCACTTTGGAGGAGACTCTACGGCAGTCCCGGGTCTTCTCGCACACAGGTTTCACCTGGGCAGCAGGATGGAGGGGGACACATTGTCTGAGTTGTTGCACCACATGGGCCTCACCTGGGGAAGCAGAGGCGAAGAGGAGGGGGAGGGGGACCTCATACTGCCCTCCGGTACCAACACGCAGCCACACTGCCTGCCGGTCTCCCCATCCACAGTCTCCGTGACTGAGCACCACTCCCTGGCAGCCCCTCGTAATTCACATCTGCACCCACCAAGGGTGCCCCCCCCCCCCCCCCCCTCTCTCCCGTCACTCCAGTCAGCCAACTGAGGAATACACAGGCCTTCCCTTCTGGCTGGCCCTTAAAGGGCCCCTGAGATGGATATCAAAGTGGGTTTGTTTGTGTCAGACATCCGCTCACTATTTCTTGTTGAGGCAAGTCCAAAAAATAGTTATTACTCTGATGACGCAGGACTTGCGATGGCGTAGAAGTCCGACCTCGTCCGAGGCGAAGCTTGCATTTCATGGTTGCCCGCCTGAATTCGCTTCTACGTCCGCGATTTTTGACGGCGGTGGTTTCACCTGCACTTGTGTACAGCACCATCGTTACCATTATTACTTAAGCAAGTGGGTCGCACATGGGACGACAACGCTTTTTTGTTAGTTTTTTTTTTTTTTAAAGCTGGCTTTTCAGACCTTACAGACCTTGAGGAGGAGGTCGGGAGTCAATTGACTGTGCATGCACGAGAGTTACCATAAACGGCAACTTACCCGTATAGGTTTAAACAAGTAACCACACACAGCGACGGTGACGAGCGACACAAAAAAGGCAACCCAATGGGTACAGCAAACCGTTAGCATGGGTGGCAGGGACGAGCGAAAATATTTTTACACAAGACACCGGGGGCGGTGAGAGACAGCCCGACAGCAATGGGCCATCGCTGCCGCTCGCCTTTTGCTGGCCAAAAGCAGCCCACAAGCGAGCGACAACAGGAGGCATTGGCGGCAGTGTATTAACTTTTTCCCTTTTCGCTGTCGCCCATACTACTTGTTTGTTGCGCCCTTGAGTTATGGTTTTCACGTCACCGTCGCTGCCCTTTACCATTGACACATAGCTCCCTGCACCAGCGAAGTGTACCATCACGTCTTGATTACAGCAAATGCACTGCGTTTGGCTCTTAATGCTCGGTACTACCGATAAGAGCAATCTTAGTTGATGCTTAATACGTTATTCAAGCTGAATGGCGCTCAGGAGCACCACAGATGAAAACTTTTTTCACACAGGCGAGCAAAATTTCCGCCCCTACTCGTGCTGAGCCTTGCCCACCTCAAACGGTTTAGATGCGTTTATGAACTTGCAAAGTTCTCTTAACAATTGTCCTTAAAACTTGTCCTGGGCAAGGTAATATAGGTTACTGCGCAATTATTACAGCATATTTTACTCATTTCCTGACGAAATATTTAGCGAAGGCGTGAGTTCTGGTTAACGGATTAGTATTTGGTGGTAATTTTTCCCACTAGATAGCGGCTGATGCCGCTACATGATGTTGATACATCATGCTTTCTTTTTTTTTATAAAGCTCTACGGAAATGCCTACAACTATTTTAAAAGAATATTATTGTATTGTGGAGTAATCTAAAGCGTCCACGATTCCAGCTATTACAAGCGTAAGCGAACAGTTCTGGGCAACAAACTTCTGTGTCGTTTGCTTTGATACCAATTCGACAGATGTCGCAACTTGCATTACGCCAGCCGCAATCTCGAAATGTGGAAACTGCAAATGAAGTTCCCAAACATGTCCTTTCGTTTTCAGCGGCAAACGGAAACTCTTGTGTCAAGTAACACGGTAAACAGAAAGGTGCGCAGAAGACACTAGGCAATGCGGTTCACTCAGAAGGCCGAGCGCGTCCAACCACATTCTCCTACGATCGTGACTTGACGGGAGGCAACGAAATGAAACTCCCTGGCAGGAGCTGTAGTTGCCACGACCGCGGGCTGCGCATGCTCTTTATTTCATAACAGAAACAACATTCGTACGCTAGAAAAAGTGAATCACCGAAGAGAGTGCAAATAATCATTTCGGTTACAGCCGCAAAGAAAACAAATGAAACCAATGACACTCTTGTGCCAGAAACGGAGCGCTGATCGCTCGCGCCGTGTGGGCCGTTTCTCCGGCGCTCACCGTATCCTTCCACCAAGAAAGAACAGGTGTGCCTCGATCTCAGTGTGTAATCCGCCTCTTTCACAACCCCACTGCGCATGCGCAATCCCCTAGCGGACAAGTCCCTAAGCAGTCCGGTAGGGGCAGCAGACGACATTCCTCACAGCTCCCGCACAAGCGGGAAGGGGTCGTGGTTGTATTTACATCGTTTGATTTTTTGTGTGTGCTCGTTGTGCGTGGAACAATGCCCACAACTTGTGCTGCGTTCCGCTGTAACTCGGAGTGCCGAAAAGGGAACGGTGTCGGCTTCTATCGCTTCCCGTCGGCCGCACGCAATCGGCTACGGCGGCTTGCGTCGCTCGCGTCGGATCGGGTGATGGGAACTTTAGGCTTAGCATCCTGGCGGATATTTGATCGCCGCTATCTGTGCAACTGCGAATGACAATCCGCAACACAACTTTTCACTACACTATCATCCCCTTTCTCGCATGTGGAACTCTATTTAAGCTATAACTGCCGTTTGAGCGATCGGTGACCAAGACATCTGCGTAGCCTGTTTCGATGCTTCCGCGCAGGTATCGCCATCTCTCGGCCACTCGGCGCACCGCGCGCCGCGGCGACCGGTCAGCGTAGGCTTGCATCGCGGCAGATATATCTGATCGCCGCTTTTAAAATAAGCCCTGACAACAATCCCTAGCACAATTTTTCACCACACTAACACCTACTTTCTCGCATGTGGAACGTCTTTTTAGCGATCAGATTGATTCAGAAGAGCAGCGACAAGCACGGTTGCTACCGTGGTCTGCGCCGGTTCGAGCCGCTGAGTGTGCCGAGCTGGCAGGCGCAGCCGGCGTGTGCGCGGACTGTTTCCGAAGGCAGAAAACGCTTCACGATTGCTTGCTTTATCCATTTCTTGCGAACAAACGCGCAGAATCTACAAATTCAGCTCAGCGATCATCGTAGTTGACCATGGAGCAAAAACAGTGGGCGGAGCGACGCCGACGACGCATCTCATGCGCGCATCGGGCCGTCTCAAATTCACGCGTACGACTAGTCGTGGCGACAGTCGTAACGATCAGTCGCATGCGAATCGCGTGTACCAATCGTACATGTGTCCAGCGCTTAAAGGCATTTTGCGAACTGCCGGTCTTTGTTGAGCTGGCGATCGCACTTCATGCCAGATGACTCCAAGTACTGATCGCTCTGCTACTCGGACGGCACACGGATCTGTCCGAGATTTCTCTGCCCGTCCTCATTCAGTGATAAGAAGCCGCCTGGTATTATGTGATGACCAGGGGCTGTCATCTTAAGGCGTTATAACACCAACACAGAAGAAAAACTTCGGCTGCTCCTCGCCGTAATGTGGGATTGCCGTGCATAGAACGAGAACGCAGCCGGAGGAAACGCCGGCAAACCCTACCGCTTCAACTTCTGCTAGGCACGCTAGGTGGCAGCACACCGCAATGAAAGAGGCGGATTGCTTTACACTCCGGTGTAACAGAAATACGTGCCACTGTATCAACGCACTCACACATGAAAGGGGTTTTTTGCAGCTTTCTGGTGTTTTAACGCTCGTAAAAAATTGCTTATATCAAGGTCGGACTGGTACGTCACAGAGTAGTTCAATAAATAGCCGTTGCGCGCTCCAATACCATCGACCACCCCAAAAACCCCGTCTCAGGGGCCCTTTAAGCATGCTGCCCACCAAGCTCAAGTTCCCATTGTGAGTAAGCTCAACTTTACTGGAAAGGAGAACGCACGGTAGGTGTGAGTCGAATCCACAGCAAACTGAATACCTTAGGACACACACGCGACACCCAGTGTGCGTGGCATCCAATTTTCTTTGAAGGGGCACTGACGGCAATTTTCGGTGTTAATGTTATTACACAGTTCGCTTATTTTACTGAACAGAATGCCCTGGCTGAAATCTGAGTGGCCTGATACACATAGAACATGCTTCAACTCGAACTCATTCATAGCGCCGCAGGAACAGCATGTGGAGCGGCACACAGCAAATGGACGTCAGCGTGACATCCCTCCGTGGTAGGGAAAAGAAGTGATGCAGCCGTGTGCCTCCAACACCCATCAGGAACTCGTGACGTCACTTCGCACGTGCAGCTCGGCGAGCGACGGCTGGGTGTGGGTGCGTTCGCAAACTTTGATGCACGTGCGAGAGCTACAGGCATAACTGCTGCGCAGAAAAGCACTTTTGCCAGAAATAAAGTTCCACATGTGGGAAAAGAGCGGTAATGTAGCCCAGAATCACAACAGAAGTTGCCATCAAGACTTTCATTGAAAGCGGTCAACAAATTTCTGCCGCAATGGTAGGCCTAAACGCCTTCTGGCAGCTCAGCCACTCGGCTCCAGCGGTGGCGTGGTTGGAACAACGCCCCCGCTGGCCTCCGCAGTGTTTTGACGTCCGCACAAAACGGTGAAGTCATATCGTGGTTCTGTCATACGCACCCTCCAGGCTGGAGGTGTGGGAAACCAAAACGGACGATTTTCAAACTGTTCAATAAAACTTAATAATCGCGTGCAACACTGTGGAAGCATGACCAATAGAAGCGCATATTCCCTGAGTCTTCCAGACACTCCAAATTATGGTTCTTGTTTTTCCCAGTTGGTAGGCATTATAGAGAACATCGCTGTAAATGATAAAACAACTCAGCTTTGGATGGGCATTGCCATTGGCTTAAAGCGGCCATGCAGACAAAATACAAGTTTGTTTTATTCCAAAGATTTCGTGTGTTATAGTGCCCCCAGCGCCTGTCCGACAGAAAACGACGTTGCAATCACCGAGACATTAATCGATTTAGGTTAAAATTTTTATTCTCCCGCCAAATCGTGTGTTTGCGTGACGTCTATGATGAAGTAATAACCTCCAATGCGTCAATCGGCTCTACAGCCTTGCTTGCCGTCAGTCCTCCCAGATGGCGCTACCATACTCAGCCACGAACCATTGGCCGCAGTTGCTTTGTTTTTGACCGTATTTACACCTGGCTGGTTTTTGTTACGGTAGAAAGTAATCGTTTTGTGAAACATGGGGTATGCTCGACAAACAGGTTCACGTAAGAGAACATCGCTTAAAAGACAATCGGCCAGTGTCGTGTTAAACAACTCCAAAGCGATGGACTGCTGTGCAGCTAAAACAAACATAGTGTGCCCAGTACCCACAGCAGTTTGCATCGGTACCTCTATGTTTACGTGTATTTTCATAACTTTCAATGTTTACCGCACCATTCCAACTGCTGCAAAATGAACATGCATTACATTAAGTCGCAAATACTCGTTCGGCAAGCTTATAAGCCCTGCCTAACTTGTGTTTGCTTTTGCCGGCCTCAGCCAATCGCACAGCTGGGCACATATGACGTCATAGGTTCTGTTGCCGGAATTGAGCTAGTGGGTCGCATGGCCATTCCCTTTTTTCCTGATTACAGTTGAACCCCTTTATAAGAGACACGCACCGGGGAGCAGTTTCTGTCTCTTATATGAGATGTCTCTTATAAGCAGGGAACCATGTTTTCACTTACTAATCCGACCCTAGTTCAATGTGGGCACCGTATGACTAAAATAAGCTCAAAATAACACTACAGCATGTTGCAAAAGATTTATTCTAATTTATGTCTGGCCCCCAGAATTTATGAAACAGTTCTGAATCTTTGTTTGCTTCATGACTGTATTTACACTGTTTTTTACAACCGATTCTACAAGCTTTTTTTCCTTTCCTTGTTTGGGGAAGATAAATCGTAGATGTTGAGTTCACGAGCCTGATGAATAGCCAGAGCGCACAGCTTCTTCCGCTGTGTGCTCAGGCTATTCATTACGCTTGCAGGACTCAACATCTGCGATGCTTCTTGATTGGGAGCTACGCGAGTAGGAGAGCCCGCATGTGCGATCGTGCTCCATCCAATGGATGGCAGTAAGCTTCAACCACTTCCACTTCTGTAAGTTGCATTTCCATTGGCAGGGCTTCTCATCGTCATTTCATAGCTGACTGAACCACTGTGTGTTTGCTGAAGTTATAATAAATAGTGACTGCAGGCATCTGTCGTCCACCTGTGTTTCCACAATGGAAGAAACTGCAATTAGTAACTGGTGGCACTGCATCTGAAGTTAAAATGTCTGTTACAAGTGAGATTATTGATTACAGTTCAAGGATGACTTGTCCCTTATAACCAACTGTCTTCTACATCCGATGTCTGCTATAAAAGAGGTCAACTTAATGGGAAAGATAGGGCAGCCAACCATGTGGGTGAATAGTGTCTCTTATACCCATTTGTCTCTT
This sequence comes from Haemaphysalis longicornis, assembly GCF_048455015.1. Lineage (NCBI taxonomy): Eukaryota > Metazoa > Arthropoda > Arachnida > Ixodida > Ixodidae > Haemaphysalis > Haemaphysalis longicornis. Next base: position 143,888,979 of record NW_027526460.1, on the reverse strand, counting down.
ACATCCATGTCTATTATAACGAGGTTCAACTGTATACAGCTTTTTTGAGCGAAGTGTGCATTAAAAGTGGTGTCAGTATGATTCTTATGAAGCAACCCTTCGAATGAACCAAACTTGTGTTTTTTCTTCATGGCCCCTTTAAAGTGCCTTTTGACTGTTGTCTAGGCAACAACTCCAGCTGTGGCAAAAGACCATTTCCAGTTGTTCACTTGGAGGGCAACAGTCCTTCTGGTTCTGACATGGCTGTCCTAATAACTTTTTTACAGGATGGTATGCCGTGTCTATTATATTGTCGGATCTTATGGGGGAAGATTTGTTCCAATCCAACAAAGCTCACTGAACACACATAGCGAAGATGGGGCCACAGAGTGAATCGAGCATGTTTGAATTATCAAGGATAGACTGTACAAGCCGACCGGATTTCCTAACTGAATGAGTTTTTATTTCAAGCTGAACGATCGCACCCTTCAAAGCTGTTTTAGCTTTTCCTTCAGGCCAAGCAGTGCCTTCATCATCATCAACCACAACAGCCTACTAGGCCCACGGCAGGGCGAAGGCCTCTCCCATTGACTTCGAACAGTTCCTGTACTGTGCCGCTCGAGTGCAAAGTTTACTCCCGAATTCCCTCATTTCATGCCTCCATCGGATTAATGGCCTTCCCTTTCTTCTAGACCCATGTCTTGGTATCCACTCTGATACCGTAATTGTCCACTGGTTGTCTGTTCGTCTCACTACATGGCCATTTCTTTTTCTCCACTTGCACTATTATATCTTCCACTCTAGTTTGTTCACTGATCCAGAAAGCTCATTTCCTGTCCCTAAATGTTACTCCTAACATTATCCGTTCCATGGCCCCTTGAGCCGACCAAATTTTGCTTTCAAGTTGTTTAGTACGGAAGCAAGTTTTAGCTCCGTACGTACCCGGCAGTATGCACCGGTTGTAGATTTTTCTTTTATTGAGTGACAGAGGTAGCTTACTTTCTATTATTTGGGAGTGCTTGCTGAGTGCACACCAACCCATACCTATTCGGCGCCGGATTTCTCTCTCATGGTTGGGGTCAGCACTAACCATCTGTCCGAAGTAGTCATATTTTTTTACTTCTCCTAGCATTTCCGAGGCTTGTGAGAATAGAAATTTTTTTTGTTCGAAGCGAATTCGAAGCGAATAGTCCTTGTGGTCGAATACTTTCGAAGCGAATTCGAATAGCTGTCAGGTGTCACTGAGCTTCCGGGCCTGGCGGGACCTTAATAAAAAATTACTATACAGTGGAATCTTGATGATACGTTTTTGGGTGATACGAATTTCAGGATGATACAAATTTCTGATAGTCCCAGCGAAATTGCATTGTTTGCAATGGGAAACATTTCGCCTCTTACCAACGGACCTGCGCGGCTCGGCGGATGATACGAACGAGCCGGCGATGCGCCCGACCGCCGAGCGAGCAAGTGACAGCAACGTACGGCCTCTCTCACCTCTTTGTCGCTCTTTCTCCAGGAACGGCCGGGCTGCTGTTTTCTGCTCGCGAAAACGCGCCGCGCACTCCACAGGCGCGCTGACGCCGCCGTGAAACCACCCGCAAGCTGTGCGGGGTGCGGCCAGCCGCATAGGGTTGCCACCTTCCTGGTTTTGGACCGGCCTGACCGGTTTTTTACACAGCGGGCCGGTTGCCGGTCCATACTTAAAACCGGCTGGCATCGGCCAGTTTTTTTGGCCCTTGTGCCGTTATTATGTCCGTTTTGGCATTTTATAAGCGTCAATTCAACAACTAAGACGATAAATATGTGTCGACAAGCTGCGCAACAGACACGCGACAGGAGATTATACGCGGCCGAGCGCGCTGCCACAGGTGGAGGGGGACCTAAGGGAGGAACAAAACAACGAAACGCTGCTGCCACGGTCAGTTTTGTGGTTACTTTTCAGTCAAGTAATAACCAGTGAAGAGCAATAACCAAGCTCTCAATCAGTTTCACTACAAACTTTATGTTCATTACTCTCTAAGAAAATGCTACAATAAATTGCACTGCATGTCAAAAACACGGTGGCTTTTTTTCACCACAAATTAAACATTCTTTATGCCATGCCGCCCCCCCCCCCCCCCCCCCCCTCTTCCCGAAGGGCCTTCTTTTTTTTTTTTTTTCATGAAAAGGTGGCAACCCTACGGCCGCGGCAACATGGTGGCGGCTTCGATCGCGATGTGGTGCAGGGCGCTCGAGCGACCGCTTCTAACTGCTCTTTAAAATGCCTCTCAAAGCCCACACGAAATTTCTCGTGCGGTAGGTGAGCTAATCATGTGGCCGAAAACGGTTATAAAACAACATCCGCGCCGCCAGTGAAAGCGCCCATGAAATATCTGCCGGGGTGCTAAGCCTAAACATCTCCGGTGGAGCCAGCCGGCTGTTTCGAGCGCTTCGAAACTGCTGCCCTGAGGCACCCGGCGCAAGTCGTCAGGCTCCTACCACTGTCGCACGCGGTGCGCGTCATTTTTTGAGCAAGGGAGAAGCTACCGCGCATGCGAAATCGTTCTGTAGTTTGTCTGCAATGCAACACCAACTCGCCCAGGAATGCGTACTCGTCGACGCGGGCGTGAAACAAATCGCAAGCGCAACGCCGCCGTGCACGAATCGCGAGCAAAAACGCGCCATTGCTCGCCTCCAGACCGCTTGGAAATAATTTTGCAGCTCATTAAAGTTCGGTGGCACCAGTGGTGAGGAACCATTCTGAGTGCCCATTTCAAACACCAAAGTTTAAATGAGCTGTAAAATTAGTTCCAAGCAGTGCATCAAAAAACCGAATCTCTTGTTGCACCCACCAAGGTACATAGTATTGGAAAATTTAAAGATTACAGTTTTATGACCAACACTGTCTTGTCTATTGTTCCTCCAAAAATGGCTAATTACCTCTACTTATCTTGAACTAATTGACTGACTCAAAAAATAATGGCATATTTGAAATCAGTGGGGGGAAAAAGCAGCAAGACTGACAAGTTTCACAGAATTTACTTAACAATTAAAGGAAGCTGTTTTAAGAGCAGTGTCCCCCCTTAAAAGCAGAATTTCGTCACTAAAAAAAAACAAAAAGAAAGTCATGAGCAAAAGTTTCCACACCTCTGTGGTGACCGGTCCCGCGAACATAGCGCGCTGCAGTCAGGACACACAGCCGCTGTCGGGGGCGTAGGCACTCTCACCCACAGGTCACGCGCTCTACCTTTATTGGCACTCTCGGCGCGGCATCTCGTGGATGTACAGGGAAGTTCCTCCGTGTATTGCTCCCAGGTGGCGCCAGTTACCACAGTTTCCCCCTTAACAGTTTTAACAGAAGTTTAGGTTTAAGGAGAACCCCCACGCACAGGAACAGTTAGTCACGGAAAATACCGAAGCACAGGACGGCGTTCCCTGGTGCTCCGACGAAGCCGTGGTGTGGGAGGAGACGAGGCGCACTCTGTGCGCGGTGCACTTATGTCCCTGGCCTCCCATGGGAAGGACGCACCGGAGGGATGCACTTGTTCAGCCAAACTTGGCACCGCGTTGGGATAGACACTGTCCTCGGTGTTCCCTGGAGTTGACGGCGGCGGTACTTGTAGCTCGGTGCCTTCAGTGCCAGAGCCACAAAGGCTGTGCCGGCCTGGTATCGGCTGGGGTTGCCTTACGTGATCCAGGTGGCGGGTCCATTGTCGCCCATCATCCAACTGCATCTCCGTCTGGGAATTGTGTTGCCTGGTGACTGTGGCAGGCATCCAGCTCGGACCTGGACGAAAATTCCTGGCGAATACCCTGTCTCCTGGTTGTGCTTGCGCCCTCGGCTTGGCTCGTTGATCATAATCCCTCTTCTAAGCGATTTGTTTCTGGAGGACTGTTGTTTGCAGATCCGGCCGCAGAAGATCCAACGCAGTCCTGAGCTTCCGTCCCATTAGAAGTTCGAACGGGCAACACCGGGTAACTTTGTGGGGAGTAGACCGATAGGTTAACAGTATTCGGGCAATTTGTGCGTGTAGGTCCCCTGTGCCAACTTTCTGTAGCTTCACTTTCATTGTCTGCACAGCTCTCTCTGCAGCACCGTTAGAGGCAGGATGATAGGGAGGCACCAGCATCCTCTTCACGCCGTTCTTCTTCAGGAATATCTCGTATGCTTCACTCACAAACGTGGGGCCATTATCCGATACCACCATTTCTGGCAGGCCGTGATTCGCAAACATGACTCGCATGAATACAATTGTGCTTCCCGCTGATGGCGATGAAACTGGGAACACCTCAATCCATTTGGAGAAAGCATCTATTGCAATAAAAAAGTAAGAGTTCCTGTACGGTCCTGCATAGTCCACGTGAATTCTTGACCATGCCCTGTCTGGGAACGGCCATGGCATCAGGGGCACTGGTCTAGATGGTCACTGTTGCTGTTGGCACGCACCGCACCCTTGTACTGTGGCCACGATGTCGCTGTCCAACGATGGCCACCACACATGGCTTCGTGCGACAGCCTTCATTTTGGAGACCCCAGGGTGGCTCTCATGCAGTAACTTGAGGACTTCCCCTTGGAGGCAGGCGGGTACCACAACACGGTTGCCCCACAGCACACAGTTCTGATGCACACTCATCTCATTGAACCGGGACTCGTAGGGCCCCCCCTCTGGTCTCACGTCTTGAACTTGACCAGACCACAAACCCTGTAGTACCCTTGAAAGCACCGGGTCTCTTGCAGTGGCTTCAGCAACCACTTTGGGTGACAGCACACGGGGATATACGCCTTCCAGCATGAACACTTCTGCCGGGGCCCCTGCAGAACATCCTGTTGTTGGCAAAGGCAACCGACTCAACCCATCTGCAGGGGCTATCAGGCCACCGGGCCGATAGCTCAGGCTGTAGTTGTACCCTGCCAGCAGCAACGCCCAACGAAGAACCCTCGGCGAGCAAGTTTCAGGAATTCATTTACCAGCGCCTAACAGAGCCAGAAAAGGTTTGTGGTCGGCAACCGCTTCGAATTCCCGTCCCCACAGATACTGCCTAAACTTTGTGACCCCAAAAACGAGTCCAAGTGCCTCTTTATCCAGCTGACTGTAGTTCTTTTCTGCGGCGGTAAGGCTTCGTGACGCGAAGGCTACCGGCCACTCCTCTCCCGAAACCTCTCGTGCCAGAACCACCCCCAGGCCATGAGGGGAAGCATCAGTGACCAACACAGTTGGTCTGGAGGGGTCGTAGTGGGCCAAGACATGGGCGGAAGCGAGCATTTCTTTGCTACGACTGAATGCTCCCTGTTCGACTGCAGTCCAGCGCCACCTGGTCCCAGCAGTTAGCAAGCGGTTCAACGGCTGTAGCACATCTGAAAGAATCGGGAGGAACTTTCTGTAAAAATTCACCAAACCCAAATAGCTTTGCAGCTCTTTGACATCCTGTGGTTTGGGAGCTTTCTCAACTGCTTCAGTCTTTGCGGGATTTGGACGTAGCCCGGAAGCACTTATTATGTGACCCAAGTACCTGACCTCGGGTAACAAAAATTTGCATTTCGAGAGTTTCAGCTTTAGGCCCACTTCTTGCAAGCGTTCCAGTACCTTGCAGACATTTTCCCAGTGTGTTTTGTCACTGTCGCCAGTTACTAAGATGTCGTCGAAGTATACTGCGACATGATCAAGTCCCCTCAGCAGGTTTTCCATTTCTCGTTGAAATATTGCAGGCGCTGAGGTGACCCCGAATGGCAGTCTCGTGTATTGAAACAACCCTTTTGGGGTATTGATGGTGACAAACTCCTGGGATTCCTCATCTAGCTCGATCTGCTGGTAGGCGTCTTTCAAATCTAGCTTTGTGAACTTTACTCCTCCTTGGAGTTTTGTGAACAAGTCATCGATGTGCGGCCCGGGATACGTTTCTGCAAGTGCTACGGGATTGACCGTTATCTTGAAATCGCCACATATGCGCAACTGCCCGTCTTGCTTCAGCACCGGAACAACGGGCGCTGCCCACTTGGCAGACTTCACTGGTCGGACCACCCCTTGACGGACCAGTCTCTGCAACGACTCCTCAAACTTATCCTCCAGAGCAAAAGGCATCCGCCGGGGTTTGAAGAATCTGGGTGTAGCGTCCTGTGGCACCATGATGCGAGCCTTAACCCCTCGGAACGTGCCTAACCCTTCACAAAACACCTCCTGGAACCGAGCCACCGCTTCTTCCGCAGACGACACGGAACAAATGGATTCCGGCTTGCTGATCCCTAATTGAAATTCTCTCATCCAGCTCCTACCAAACATTGTGGAGCAAGGTCCTTTTACCACAAACAGTGGCAGCTGTCTCTCTTCTTCTCCGAGATTCACAGCTGCCGCGTACTTCCCAGCGACTGGTCGTGTGTCTCCACAAAAACTCCGAAGTTACACGTCGGATGGTTCCAAAACGGCAGAAGGAAACAGCTGCGTGAACTTCTTTTCACTTATCGTTGACACACTGGCGCCCGTATCTAGTTCCATTTCTAACGGCACGCTGTTAACGATAACTGCAATGCGCATCGGCGCCGGTCCGGCCGTCTGTAGTGGTTAAAGGTCATACACTTCCCCCCTTGTCTTCCGCCTCGCGCGCTTCATCCACAGTATTCACGCGCCTCGAATCTGCGCGGCGAATCTTTTTATCTGTTAGCCCTTGATCAGCCTTGCACACCCTTGCCAGATGCCCTTGCCGCCCGCATTTGTAGCAGACTGAGTTCACGTGTTGGCACTGGTGTGCTTGATGGGTACCACCGCAGCGGAAACACCCGCGTTCACGGTGCCTCGTTTGCACGATGTTTGCCGACACCGTGGCCGTTTCGACTGTCAATTGGGCTGGCACGGACTGTGGTGTTGGTTGAGCGCTCAGCGTACGGGAATCCTCACGAGCAGCTTTGATGGCCCTCACCGTACTTATCACGGTTTCTAAGTTTAGATCAGCTGTTTCTAATAACCGCGTTTGCATCGGGACGTCGTTAATACCACTGATGATTTGGTCTCGTAGCATGCGGTTCCGGAATGACTCAAACTTGCAGTCCTCGGCCAGTCGCTTTAAAGATGCTATGTAGTCCCCCACCGCCTCCCCTTCCCGCCTGTGTCTTGAAAAGAACTTGAAACTTCCTACCACCTCCGACACCCTTGGCGAGAAGTGGTTGTTGAGAGCTTCCAAAATTGTCGCTAAGTTCGTCTCTGCAGGTTTTCCCGGGGCCAGTAAACTTCGTAGCAAAGAATACGTCGCGGCTCCGCAACAGGTCAGAAATACAGCCGTCTTCTTACCGTCGGGGACGTCGTTCACCATGATGTAAAGCTCCACCCGCTCCCGGTATTCCGTCCAATCCATGGTGTCCGCGTTGAACTCGTCTATCTTCCCGATGAACGGCATGGCTGCTCGTGCGTCGTCGTTCACTTGACTCATTTTTCCTCGTCGGCAGTTGTGGTGACCGGTCCCGCGAACATAGCGCGCGGCAGTTAGGACACACAGCCGCTGTCGGGGGCGTAGCCACTCTCACCCACAGCTCACGCCATGGAGGAAAGAATACTCAGGAGAGGCCCCTAGCACCCCAATGCATTGCAAAAAGTGTGGAGGAAGTCACGTGATTTTTCGTGAGCCCATAGACAATGTTGCTTACTTGTTTACAACTGCGGCGGCCAAATTTGGGCAAATAGAACGGACAAATTTTGAAGGCGCTTGGTATGTGGCTGCCTCGTTACGCTTGCAAACCAGCGCAATCGCTACGACAAACGTTTTTAAATTAGGCCAGTTTAAAAACTCTGCCGTCGGAGGCGTCTGCGTTCGCCACCCCGCGAGCCTGTTGCTATGACGACGACAAACGCTACTTTGCCAGGCTTAAGAGCTGAAAAATCGTCCTTCTATCTCAAAAACGAAGGCCGTTTTTCGATTGAAACTTTGGGTGAGGGTTAGAATGGGCAAATTGAAGGCGAAATCAACAGCTTAGAAGATGACATCGCACCGAGGAATTAGCGACGAAGCTGTTTTCGCTTCGAAGCGGGAGGGCAGGGCGACGCCATGTTAGTCAAATCAAACCGGAGGCAGCAAAGGATGATGGGATAGAGTGCTGGGCTCCGTGGGCTCAAGTCATGGCGGGACTCGGCTTCACAAATGTGACGTCAGGGCCTCTCCTAACCTTTTCTTTCCTCCATGGCTCACGCGCTCTACCTTTATTGGCACTCTCGTCGCGGCATCTCGTGGATGTACATGGAAGTTCCTCCGTGTACTGCTCCCAGGTGGCGCCAGTTACCACAACCTCTGTCTGTCTTTTGTGAGGGGGGCTGGCCTAGGAGTGCAACTACAGTGCACTGCCAGTCCTCGTAGTACAGAGGTGGATACAGTGCGACCATGGTAAAAGGGTCAAAAATGCAGGCGGGGAGACTTTATGCAACTCAGCCAGTGTGCCACTGTCCATTTTATACTGCAGTAACGAAAGTTGAACTAGTTGGTAAGGTTGCACACTTCCAACAGCTAAAATGACGGGGACAAAGAACGAACGATGTACTAAATCCTCACCGCAGCCAGCTCAGCCAGCCCTTTGCTGACCTATATGGGGAAGTGAAACTAACCTAAAGCAGGCAACATCCCCAAAATTGAAAAGAACAGTGAACAGACCCAACAGGAAACAACCATGGTGTCTAAAAAAAATTCCACCAAAATAGCGGAAACTGACCTAAAAGAGGCAAAACCACAAAAAACATACAAAAAACAGTAGCTGAAACTGACCTAAAGGTAATGAAACTACCTGAAATCCCATTTATAGTGCATACAGGTGTCGTAAATAGATTATGTGCGTTATAAAAATATAATCTCCAAGTATGACAAACGTTTGAAAAATGAAAAAAAAAGAAAAGAAACCGCGGTTCCAACATTAGAATTTAAGTGGTACCACAGGAGTGGTACCACTACGTCATGAGACCAAATTGTTCTGAACGAATTAATGGAGTGCCACAAGCACGTGGATAAAGTACAGTGGAACCCTGATAATACGGCTTTGAAGGAACAGCGCGAAAGTGTTGTATGAACAGGATGTCATATGACAAGCGTGCGGGTAAATGCCGGCCTCGTAGATGGTCTCACACGACAGGTGGGCTAAGAACTTATTAAAACTACTACTATAGTTAGCGCGTTCTCAAGTGACTTGCGAACCTTTAGCAAAAATCTGGTTGTTTAAATCTGTTCTGGTTGTTCTGGCTGTTTAAATCTGGTCTCGTTAAAATTTGGTTGTTCCCTCTTCCATGGGAACCGGTAAAACACGAAAGTTAAATGAGCATTCACAGGAGCAGTTCAATGCTTATTGTGCATCGGTATGGCACCGTCAGATGCATCAACGTTAGACACTGGATTGCACGCGTCGGAGCATTGTGTAAATCCGACTGGAACCACAGGCGCTCGCAAACCGTCCGTGTCAACGAAACTAAACGAGTCATCAGCGAATCGTTTGGTGAACACACGCTGCAGCGGACCGTGTCACGTCACGACACCAGCGCGACACCAGCAAGTCGGCTTCTACGCAGCTTACGCTGCGTGTCTCCCGTACACGTAGGCGCTGTAATCGAGGCGCCAACTGTCGGCACCTCGGCGCCTCCCCTAAATAAGGCGCGTTTGTCGCCCTACTCACGCGTCTGCTCGTAGCGTAGTCGGGATCACGTTTCGTACCTCCCGTCGCGACGGAAGAGTTCGAGGATTGAATCCTGGCGCCGCTGCGTCAAGTTTTCTGGCGATGTCATTTCCGTGGCGGATATGACGTCAGTTAGATCTTGGTCGACCCCGGCATAAAAAACACTTTCGTGTCAAAAAAAAAAAAAAAAAACCTATTTTGTGCCCCCTCCTTTCCACAGTGGCCCATGAAACGAAACGAACGATAATACTAGGCAGCGATAAAAAAAAAAGCGGAAAAGAAAGCAGTGGAGCGACAACGCTGCTTTGAAAGACACTGATATGCAGAGGGGAAAGGGTGGGAGAGAGAGTATCGTGAAAGGAAGAAACTCGGATTGAGCGGGCGAGGCAAGCGGGTATTCGTTCATAGCCGTAAGGTCGCGTCGTATGTGTTTTCAAGTTCGGCGGCGGCTCGACGTGAGCTTCATATTAACGGTCCGCCAGCCACCTGAACTTCAGGTTCTCGCGGTTGGCGCGTTGGCGCACTGCTGCCGTGTGGGGCCGTCTAAGGTTGACTCCCACTCGCGAGTGCCCATCTGCTTGCTGGCGCCCCTTCAGCAAGTGGTGCGGCCCGTATGCGGACCTCTGCACATCAAGCAGCGTCGGGGGTTCAGAATAAAAACGGTCGAGACGAGGGGTCGAAGCAGTGTAAAAGATTGGAAAAACGCCGGTTTCTCCGCGCCAGGGCCCGTCGTATGAAGTGGACCGTGTGCACCCCAGTGCCATACCATTGGGGTTTTTAATGCATCGTTACTATGGGGAGTTTGCCAGGACCGTGGTGATCTGCTGTAAGAAGCGGGTCGTCGTAAGTGCAGGGCACATATCAGCGAGGTTCCACTGTACCAAACGTGCCCCTAGATGGCGCCATGCGTCACTAGGCTGCGCTGACTAGGAAGTATCTTTAGAGAAGAGTCTCCCACCGGGAGGCACTCACATGGACGCAGTAGTTTCCAGAAGACACGTTCTCGAAGCGCACATCCAGGGAGTGCCCCTGCATCATAGGCACAGCAGTCATCGTGGTGCACACATTCAAGGCCGCTTCACGGCTGGCGGCCAGAGCCCTTTCGCGGGCCCTCAACAACTTCCTGCCCCCACCAAGCTGACTGACACACCAAGTGAACAAACCCCACAGCCAAGGGTGGATGCCACAGGACCCCAGAGGAAGCTTCTCTCCCCACAAGCAGGGAAAGAACCAGCACAGTAGAACCGCGGTTTGGCCAAGCCGTTCACACAGTATCGACACTTCCTTCAGTGGAAAGTTCGTGGCCAGCATGCCAAGAAAGCAGAGCACAGCAGCTGGGAAGCAATCCGCGACCTTCCTCCCTGTCATGTGCCCCCTCACGTCACGCTGCCTCGTCAAAGGGGGCACATGACACAGAGGAAGGTCGCGGATTGCTTCCCACGCACACCACGCAATGCTGCCCACACATCGCCAAAATCGCACCCGTCTCGTAGACGGGATAAAGCACTGTGCAAGAAGCGCAAGGCGTGGTTGTTGCACCTTGCCTAGCTGCTCCCCATTTGCCTCCTTATCTGCCAGAGCGGCAGGTATCCAGTGGCTGCATGACAGCGTGCGATCTTGGAACCTGTGAGAGGCCGCAAGACTCAGCTCCTGGCACAGATGGAGGGCAGCTCTGTTCTGGCATTGAGAGGATGGTCGCGCCCCACCCTGGCTGCGCCTTTCAAACCCAGAATTGTAAAACTCTAACGTGATCGAGTGTAGGTGGCAGATCAAAGACGGCCAGGAGAAAAACCACGGCAGAGAAGCGCGAGCCGGAGCCCTGAAGGGATGGTGGGTGTAGGCACGTAGGCACAGTCGAATCAGTTGCCCTAGGGCTCTGTACAAGGACTTGTCGCTTCAATGGGGCAACTCCAGGAGCGGTTACTCGATAGCCTTTTTGCTCTACTTTTATCATGTCTTTTTTTTCCCACCATCCAGACATTGCCGCTGCGAAAAGCTGGCTACTGTTACTCAGAGATCCCACTGCTTCAAACACTCCACCTAAGAAGCTCGCGTCCTCGCTGTCTTTAAATGCAGAAATTACGTGCCCACTGAGAGGAAAAGTTTCGACACATTCGACAGGGCCACACGTCCCCTGCACCCATCTGCAGGCCAAACAGAGACAGCGTATCCTTGCTCGCAGGCTGAAGTTCTCAAACCACGCGATTAATGCGCACAAAACGCAACCGCGAACCCCCCCCCCCTCACAGGTATGCACTAAGATCCACAGAAGGAAGCCATCCCGAGGAGTATTGCTGGTCTCCACCCCAGGCAACTCGTGTGAAAAGCTCTTGTACTCACCCGCAGTGGGTGCGTTTGGTTGTCCACATCCATGATGACATTCTCACAGTCCCCTTTAGACGCATCCTCATCGCGGAGACGAAACAGGGTCACTCGCAATTTCTCGCAGCGAGGGTGAACGTCTAACTCCACGTAGACCTCAATGGCGCGTCTGCACAGCAGGCAAGGGCAGGGGAGGGAGCTCACATCAACAGCCTGGGACTCACCGCACACTATACGAGAAGCAATCTGGCGCTCCTTTCCCACACACTATATCCCTATGGAGGATTACCCGCACTGAGTCTAACCGAAGAGCCCCAATGTCAGGCACACGCTGCCTATGAAGGTTGCCAATTAAAGCTTCCCCACGAAACAAGCTTCCACGGCCAATGGCTGAAACCTCGCCCACAGTGACAGCTGCGGCAGTGAACAGGCGCGAAGGCAAGAACTCACCGGTAGTAATCTCCTTTGGGGATGACCATGGCAGACCAATTGCGGCACGGCTCCTCAAGTGACCGCTTCGCAAGTGACCGCTTCGCCCGAGTGGGTTCCTTCACCAGGTTGGGGCCCGTGTCTGTGAACACAACCAACAAGACCCTTCCACACCCTTCCACACCTTCTTTTTCTGCCAAAAATGCAGTGAAGGCTGCCCTCGTTACTAAAGAAACACCACAGTCCCAGTGAGTTCGCGCTTTAACCTAAAACGTCACATCTTTCAAAGTTGTCCCGACTCTTTTGTGGTGCCAAACGATTGCCTCGTTTGTCTAGAAATGAACAACAAATGCCGTCAGCTTTTTTCTCATTTCCCTCCAATTTTTCTTTAAATTTCTTTTCAAGAGCGACAGAGTGCTGCCGCGTCGGGGAACGAGTAGGGAATGATGGTGTGATTCTCCACCATGGCAGTCGACGGCCAGGGAGGTTGCAGGCCCGATTGCACTTAGTAACCTCAGACCTTTGCGATTGCTTGTGATATAAAAATAGGCACTGGCAGTAGCACAGGGTAACAGGTCTCACATTCCTCTACTCAAATCTTGCAGTTGTACCATAACGTGCCAGAAGAACAGCCACCCAAAGTACAGAAATATCAAGTGAAAAATATTGGATGGGCGAACTTTCGGGCCAATCGGAAAGCACAAGCACGTGACCGCATGAACACATGTAAAGATGATTCGCGTTTATTTTGCGCACTCATCGGCACTAAAGCCGTCGATCTTTTTGGCGTCTTTCACTAAATTGAATATTTCATCTGTATAGGGGAGCGGGCAGTGTTTCGGGGAGGGCGTTTTCTCGGAACTTTACGGTACCTGTATGACAATGCAAAGCCCTTCACTGAAAGTACTCACAATTATTTACTTATTTGTTTATTTTATTTATTAAAATACTCTCAAAGCCCGAAGGCGTTACAGAGAGGAGTGGTTAACATTTCATACAATATTAGTTACAGCCGTTTTGAATGATGTAGGATCCGGAATGCTGGCGATGGAGGCGGGGAGGTGGTTCCAGCCGTCGCAGGTCTTGGGTATGAACGAGTGAAAGTAGGGGTTTGCGCGACAGGTAGGAACCCCTACCTTGAACCTGTGATCGTTATGTGCGGTGTTGTAGGATGGAGCAGAAATGAGAGCCTGTTTTAGAATGGGGTTAGTAAAGTAAATCTTATGAAAAAGGCACAAGCGCGCAATTTTCCTTCTAGCAGCAATTTCACTGAGTTTAAGAGAAGATTTAATTGACGCGATGCTAGCGGTTCGTGAGTAGTTTGTGACAATGAATCGAGCAGCCCGGTTCTGAATGGCTTCCAAGGATGAAGACAACACCACCATACGAGGGTCCGAAACCAATTATGCATACTGTAATTTTAATCTAACAAGGGTTTTATATAATAAGAGCTTTAAAGACACTGGAGCAAAAGCAAAGTTACGGCGTAAGAAGCCAAAAATGCGATTAGCATTATTAGTACTAACATAATTAATATGTTCATGCCATTGCAGATTAGTGCTAATGTGGACGCTAGGGTACTTATAAGAAGAGACAGAAGATAAATGTACATTGTTAAGTTCGTACGGAAATAGGTACTGCTTGACGCCAGAAGAAACTCTCATTATTTTACATTTCTTAACGTTAAGTTGCATCAGCCAATTATTGCACCAAGAAGATACGGTATTAATGTCGCATTGGAGAGAGACGGAATCTTCCGGGTTAGTTATTTCACGATAAATCACGCAATCATCAGCAAAAAGTTTAATTGTAGAAAAAATGCTGTTAGGAAGGTCATTAATATAAATTAGGAAGAGTAAGGGACCTAACACAGAACCCTGCGGTACTCCAGATGTTACGTGTTGCAACGGTGAGTTACAATTGTTAGCACTTACATATTGTATTCGGTTAGACAAAAAACACCCTATTTACTTGAGTAAACTGTAAACTGCTTCCTATGTTAAGAACACTAAGTTTTAACAAAAGAAGTTGATGGGAAACTGAATCGAACGCTTTTTGAAAATCTAGAAAAATGCAATTGACAATGGCACCCCAGCCTGTTATGGAAAACAAATCATTAGTGAAAACTAAATGTTCAAAAATGAAAACTAAATTATGTTCAAAAACAGTTGGTCGCAGCTTTTGCAAAAACCATGGACTCAGCGGAAGTACCTGCAACTCTTTTCTGTAAAAAAATTAAAACGAAAACACTGAGACGAGCCCCCACCAATCCTGCCTTGCGAACCATAATTTTGGATGTCACAAATTGTAGCCAGAGAAAGTGTTAGGGGTGATGAGACTTGTTTCTAGGCTTTTGTAATTTTTCGCATTAATAAGCAAAACGTCTGCCGTTGCAGGTGGCATATCGTGCAAGCCGATACCATTCACCGGTAGGAGCCCACTTTCCTCTGCACTGTTGCGGTGGCCCCCTGAAGCAGTGGGAAAAAGCGTGCACGAAGTGCACCACATGGGATCTGCTTTTGCAAAGCAGCCCAGCAGCTTTTATAGCCTTTGTGAAGTGCGCACACTGCACTGCCGGCAGATGCCCTAGTAAAGGATGTGCCATGTTAAGCTCACTTAAAGGGGCCATAAAGGTAAGACAGGCTCGTAACAATGACGCAATTTTATTGCCAACTTTGAGTCAATAGCAGAGATATTAAAGAGAACATATGAAGCAGAGCCAGCTCTCCAGCCACTTTCTGGCCATTCCTCTAGAATGTCGCAGAATCTTGTTTGTGTTTAATTCTAAGTGGCCGCTGACCCAATCCACTGCCATGATACGTGACTGGACTATTGCAGTGGGGCCATCGTGTCACTGGGCCATCGTGTTGTGTTTGAAGGCTAACGGGCACTAAACCCACTGATAACCATGCTTTTAGTGCTGCCCCATACCATCACTCCTGCCTGTAATATGTCAATGTAGCGCAAACTTTGAAAGTTGTTCAATATTTCTTTCGTTTCATCGGCTAATTAAACACCTTTCGTGGCTGGCACTGTGCATTACCAAAGGCCAGGGCGGTTCTTCCAAATTAAGCACAGTTGTACGCATTTTGTCTTCATGGTCCCTTCAGAGCTCCTCGTGACGCGCAGGTTTCGCCCCCTGCGACCCTTGTGGTGGAGCAGGGTCGGACAACGGAACAGCCCATCCGTCGGTGGACCACAGGCGGCCACGTACACAAAAAATGACTAAATGACTTTAAAGGCCAACTGCACTCAAATTTTCGACAACGTAAAACTAATGTAACTTAATGGTACACATAAAACAGTGCGAAATGCAAAACACTACGTTACAAACATGAAAGAGAGCGACACAAACGGCTCGCAACATTGGCGTTTTCGCAACCGAAACTGAATAGAAAAGGCGGCCGTTACCGGCGGCCGGACGTCACGTACGTGATGAAACGGAAGCGGCCGCGCTAGAACCGGCGGCCACTCAGAGCTGCCTTCAAATGCGCGTGGTAGCGTCGCGTTTCGCAATGGTATTTTCACAGAAGAACTCCCACTAGCGTTTGCCCAGGATAATGGAGTTAGGCGCCATTCCGACATCACGTTGCTATCAATCGAAATGAAGTAGGCCGTACGACAGTTCTTTTTACATCGGAATAACTGCCGTTGTGGCAATCCTTGGCATTGCGGGTGAAAAGGCGGGCCCTGTTTTACAAAGCTAGTTGCTCGTAAAAAATCGAAAAGCAGCTTTGGTTAGCTGGCGCCTCGGCTGTCACATCGCTTTCTTTGAAGGGAATAAACCAGAGGCGGGCGGAGATCAATCACCATTTTTACTATACATTACGTGAAAACAGCTTTGTGAATATCGGCCCAGTATTTTTCCTCTGTGCGCACACAGAGAATCGAATTATAAAAGGGATCTAAAACTGTAGGACAGCTTCCACAGCTAAATGTTCCACTAAAACACGAAAAAAATTACCTATCTACCGCTGTTTTCTACTTTCACCAGAGACATGTGCTGTTGAAAACATGTCACTTTCAAGTAAACTAAATCCAGCACTCTACAAAACTAAATACTTCATTTGGGAATTATAAAAAAACAGCGCTCCACAAAAGTAAATACTTCATTTGGGAATAAGTGTATTGTTTACGAGAAGAGCAGTTTTGTTAGCTTTCGCACTTCGCGAAGACGACGGCCGATATTTGTGCGGGTGTAATTGTTACGACGAGCAAGGCTTATTTTGGTTCACTAGAGAGCGAGTCAAAATTCGCACAAATGTTTATACCCGCGTGTGCAACAACTGTAGTTAGGCCGCAAAACTTTGGACAGGTCCAAGGGATGGGAATGGCGTTGGACGCGGGAGTGCAAGTGGTCAAGAATTTATAAAAGATCTTTTTTTTCTGTGCTAGATGCAATAGGAATGACAAATGTAAGGCAAGTATGCGTGTCGCGCTATTTTTTTTTACTAGAACTATTGTTTCCAAGTAAAAAGAGTTAAGCTAGCTCCAGAACGTTTGCAAACGCACATACAGTTTGTAGGCTTATATAATCTTTTATTTCACTGAAAAAAAAAAAGGCGGATATTGCTACCGGTACGGTTATTTTGAAGAATGTGATGGCGACAGCGGTACAGCGCAGTGGTGTAGCAGAGAAACCTCGGGCAAACGCGTCCCTGTGCCCGGCGGAGCACCGTGCAAGTCGCCAGAAAAGCGCGAGCTCCACGGGACAGGTTTCCCTACCTCCGTCACAGGCCGCTCGGAACTTGTTTCGGCGACCCTCCGCCAGGTGCAAACGTCGTCTGCACGGAGCTACTGTGAATGACGGTACCTAGTGTGCTGGTTGCTTATGAGACTTACGATTTCGCCAAGGTGATTTTAAGACCTTAGACTGCTTATATGGATCAAATTTGGACCGAGAAAAATTTGAGTGCAGTTGGCCTTTAAGTGCTTAAAGCCTGAAGAAACCGGATTACATTATTTGGGCGGTCCGTGCTACACGCCAAAATGCACAGGCATAAATGTGTTAGGCATGATGGTGATAATAACCAAAAAGAGAAATGCACTCATATTTTAGAAGTCTTTAAAGCGGAAAAAAACCTTTTTAGAAGGGTTAAAAATGTTTTTGTGAAGGAAAACGAGTGTGTTTCAAAACAAGTGGTGTGAGCTGTGTCTAAAAGTGGCTTCAGCAGCTGCTGTCGCCTGCCAGTGGTAGCCAAATCCGAAATGTTCTAAGCAACAAGTAACATGACGTTCTGCCTTTTGCTGCTGTTTTAGTGAACTTTGTCTTCAGAACTTCGCCGCCAAGAGGGCACAAAAAATCGTCTCATCTCGAAGTTCAGCTACGCTTCCGCGCCAACACTCTGGTGCTGCGAGTATTGTTGGTTTCATTGCTCATTGCGTCTGAGTAGGTAGATTTAAAGTGTTCGAGAAGGCGAATGAGTTGGGCGCAACTCCTTAAACCAAAAATGACATTAGAGCTAATGGCATTATATTTTTGCATGTAGCAGCGAATTAATGGCATTAAAACTTAAGGCATAAAGTACTTAATGTCATTTTTCGTGTACGTGTGGCACGGGTATTACCATATTTACTCACATAATGAACCCACTCGTGTAATGAATCCTCCCCTCACTTTTCTTCTTGAGAATTTACTTTTTTGTCACTTTGAATAAAAAATGCAGCGGGGGTATGTTTTTATCTCAGCATGGTTTCTGATACCGTAGATGATCGCAGTAACTTGATATCACACCACAGTACGCGCAGAAATGCTAAAAACGCATTCCAACAAAAAGAAATCTCAACACTAGCCGGAGACGTGAGCTGGAATGCTGTAGCTCACAATTTAAAAATTTGCCGCGGTGGCTCACTGGCTAAGGCGTTGCGCTGCTGAGCATGAGGTCGCGGGTTCGATTCCCGGCCGCGGCAGCCGCTTTTCTGATGGAGGCGAAAAGCAAAAATGCCCGTGTGTTCAAGATTTCGGTGCACGATCAAGATCCGCAGGTGGTCAAAATCGCCTGCTCATCGCCTGCGTCGCGTCGGCACGTTAAACCTTACAATGACAATTTAAAAATTACGCGCTTGCAGTGCACCACCTGCTGAACACAAAACAAACCTTGCACCATAAAAACATTGCGGCGTGCGAAGAAAGTGCAAAGCACACTCCACACTCCTTCCCTGCTCTTTGCCGTTCCAGCTGGTTTTGGCGGTGTGCAAACAAAGCACTAAACGTACTCCACTCCCCTGCTCTCGCTGTTCCACGACTTCGCCATGACGCTCCGTGGTGTTGTTGTTCAGCTGTGTTCCGAACTTTTTTTGTGCTCCTGGTGCACGCCGTACGATTGTCCAATACATGAGCTGCACAGACGGTTTTAAACTGAAGGTGGTGAAACATGCGTTGATGCGCATGGAAACCGCGCAGCTGAACGGCACTTGACCCACTGCGTGTACGCTACGGGGGAAAACAAGGTTTTTGGTCGGTGAACAAGGATCGCTGTGTGTTTCGTGGGCCCAAAAAAGGGAAGTTTCCGGGTGTGAGAAAAGAAGTTTTGGAGTGCCTTGACGGCACGGAAGACGGTGCACTGTGGGCCGACGACGAATGTGAAGCCGCAAGCGACTGCTGTCAGGAGGACAGCTCCGTGGCGAGTAGGGGGCCACTAGCATGTTGGGAATAAAAAAGAAATTCCCAGGTGTTTTTGCGAAAATGGTAAGGCTCTCACAAGCTTATTTTAGCAACTTTATTGTGTGGAATTTCAACTTTTAAAAAATCTGTTGCAATTTTTTCCCGCACAATGAACACTCCCCCAAATTCATGCCGAATTTTGCGGAAAAAAAGTGGGTTCGTTACGCAAGTAAATTCGGTAAATTTCCCCGTTGTAACCTGCAATGCCAAACCAAGTGACAAGATTTGCACCTACCAAGCCCTGCATATGTATTCCGCTTCAGCATACCAAATCCCCCGTCATTTCAATATGAAATCAAGATAAATTTACTCAGAGGGAGAATATCCTCTTTACAACTCCGTGTTTGAGGCAAAGTCGTTGCTAGCACTTTCTGGAGCGGCCACGTCGACACCGGAGGCCCCTGATAATGCACACAGTCGCTGATGCAAGTGCAATGTTTACCCATTCATCACAAGAGGTCGCTCTCCTCGCTACCTTCCTCTCTCTGCCTGCTGCCAGCTGCATTCACCCCACTCCTGGCCATCCCTGCACTGCCTATCCCACTGCCTTCTTTTGTCGGGGCTCCCCAGCCTCTGGCCTTTCCCAAGCCACACACATTTGCTTTTGGCGCACATCGCCTACCTTGGAAACTCCACCCAGAAATAAAAAAAATGAAAGATGACGAAAAAAAGACGTGAAAAAAAATTGTCCTTCCGTGGGAATTCTTTCATTGGGAGAAAGCACGAACACTGCTCTGCATCAGGAGAAGGGCAGCAGAAGCCCTCGATGACATCTGCCACGGTTTCACGGCCTCCGGTCGGCACGAAGATCACTCGCACCGTGCTGAACTGTGACCTTTGCTTCGAATCAGCTCTCGCGAAGACCATTGTGATATTCAGAAACAGCAGCGAATCGAAGGAGAGAAAGCGCGGGGGAGTTGGCAGCATGCCACAGCTTTGCCCCTGCACCCTGATAGGTGATAGCCACCTCTGCAAGGTGCCACCGGCACGCAGCTCTGTCAGTGGTTTGTTTGGCTGTGCATGCAACTTCGATGTGCAGCAAAAGGCCACGCAAGACCCATTCAAGAAAAGTCCCGGAAACGTCCCAGAAAACTCAAGAAAAGTTCCAGAAAAGAAAGAAAAGTCCCAGGTTACGCAAGCAGCTTGCACAGGCTACTGGGCCGAAGTTTCGAGCTAAGCACTGGCCCCTTCCTCACCTTAGCTCAGGACTCATGCCCGCATGTTCCCATGATTTGGGCAGCCGTCCTGTTTCCCAGATCAGAACCAACAGGAAAAGGACTGCTTCAACTGCGTCTTTGTGCTAGCATTTCACCATCTCATTTGTTCGGATAGCCACGTGTGGGGCTATTCTGGAAGGTGCGAATAAATAGTCTTCAAGTGTGGATGCAACTGTCGCATGGCGTTTCCTCGTTGTGATGAGGCACCACAACCTCTTTGCGTTGAAGAAGTGCTGTTGCGTAGTGGGCAGAGCTGCTGGCTCGTTCAAAACGCTAACACAGGGCATGTCCCCTTCAACGATTGGGAATGTGTATCCTGTTCACCACGTACACTTGACCCTCACCCCACCCTGTGCACTTCTGCAGTGGAATTTACACATGGAAGCACATGTCCAACCTTCTACTTTTGTGGAACATGGGATGCATCGACCTCGAATCTTCACGCCCCAACCCATACCCCGTGAGCGCCTGCTCGCACAAGGGCTCTGCAAATGGGTTCCCACCTAGTGTAGCCTTGATTTCAGCTGGCCGCAGCGACGTCAGGTTCCCTGCTGGCGACACCACCTGCACACAGAGGGAGAACGTTTCAGGGCCACTCAGGTGCTTGGCCCATAGGAACTTGACCTGTCTGCCAGCCCTTCTCGGCACGAAATTTAAGGGCTTGGTGCAGTCAACTCGAACGCTGCAAGGCTTTGCAAGATGTCGAAGCAGCGTTCCACACCCCACTACGGTAGAAGATGTCCTAAAAATGCAGCCATGTGATTTCTGTCCCTGCAATCGAGCCTTTTAGAGTGTGAGGTAATTCCTGTATCCCACCCCATCCCCAAGTGCAAGATAGCCAACTGGACAGTTCCCTGGTTAACCTTTCTACCTTTCCTGTACTGTTCCTTCGTTGATTTCAGGCAACGTCCTCTGATGTTGTTTTTTTTTCTTTCACTCTTTTCAGGGTCAACACTCGCCGACAGGGTACGCAAAATTAAAGCTATTGCTTAGCCCAAATACTGAGAAACCTCAATTACAGTGGTCAGGGTAACTACCCATCTCTGGTAAAAGCTGCGAAGTAATTAGGCAGGGTATTAGCAACTTACCACATAAAACCTACCTTCTAAGTTCCAACTTCTAAGAAAGTAATCTTATACACACATGGACCACCTTTAGCATAGATACTGAAACGATTGAAGAGTTTGAGGAATGTCCTCTTTGGTCAGTGCCGATCCCAGCCTTGAGCAAAACCTGAGAAGGGTTGAAACTTGGGCCGCTTCGTACATCACTTTGGAAGAAGCACAGGTGCTTGTCTACTTATCTCTACTTATCTTCCCATCCCGTTTCATGTGTTGTCACTTTCTTCTGAGAAAAAAATTAGCAAGAAACCTGTACTCTCAACTAGTGAGCATTAAGCTATATCTGTCACTGAAAAGGATGGTTATTGGTATAGATAATCGATGTGTACTTAAATATTCATTCCTGCAATAAATAATTTATTCATTTATCAGGTACTTACGGCACAGACATTTGGGGACTAAGAACCTTGCAAGAAAGCTTATGTTCACGAGAGTAAATTGCTGGGATAGTTGGTTGATAATGTACTTAAAGTGGAACCAGTGAAAATGATGCAGAAAAGGAGGGGAAGGCCTAGACACAACCAGTGCGTGTGGGCCTTCTCCACCTGTCCTACATCCTCTTCCGGTGGTTCTACTGGTTCTATGACCTGATGAACCATAGAAAGAATACTGATAGGAGAACAATTAGAGACAAGGAACGAGCACCTTAGATAAGGCAGCAAACTTGATTCAAAGACAGCCTATCTTCAATTACGCAAAGGATAGGGGTTGGGCTGCTCATGCAATGCAGAAAACTGGCAACCACCAGGATAATGGGGTAGCTACCAAGGGCTGCGACAAGAAGAAGGGAAAGATCGTGAACTCAATGGAGGGACGAGATGGGGAAAGTCTGGTGTCAAGGAGTGGACAGCATAGGGCCGGAGAAGATGCAAGTCAGTGGGAGAGGCCTTCGTCCCACAGTGGACATGATAACATGCGCACCTGGCATCTTTCCAGACCATTTCGAGGGTATGTTTTGTTGTGTTAATGCTGCAACAAGCACAACATTGTCATGAGACACATAGCTGAACAATGTCCCATGCTGCCATGGCTTGAGACAGAAGACGATGAAGATGACGAAGAAGTGGCTGTGTCCCCGCGCATGCTGTCTTATGGCCGCCATGTGCATTCTGTAAATACGTCCATCCCATCTGCTCGTAACCAGACCACTTCCCAGCGACCATGGATCGCCTCATCACTTCTGCTGCCACCTAACAAAATTTCCCTGTCCAGAAAAGTGAGACGCTAATGTCCATTTCTCCTGTGCATAAACACATCCTTCGTGATCCCAGTGAAGCACTACAGCGTGCGCTAGAAGTAACCACTCAGGAATACCATCACTAGTTATCTCTGAAACACTTTGGACATGCATTTCACTTGAGCGTAAAATCTGCAAGCAACACCGACTCAATATTTGCAAGGGCCAGCCTGGACACAGACTCAGGAAGAAGCAAAAGTGCAGCAGAGATGTGCGCATCACGCAATGACAACTCGGCGATTGGCCCAAACACCGAAGCCACCGGCATGGCTCAGCTCTGCCTATCTGTGACTTTTGCCCTTACGGATAAGCGCATGCCTGCCATGCCGACCCGAAGGAGTCCGGACAGAAGCCGTCATTTGGCCTCAGAACCACTTCCTTTTCGTGATTTGGTGGCCAAAAAGGTGCGAACTGAAAGCACACCAAAGGTGGGCGGGAAATCATTCTGATATCCGCGTGTCATGGGCTGCAAATCTGATACTGCGAAACACAAAAACATTACTGCGAGTTCGAATATTTTACGAATGTTCTTGCTTAACTTTGCGTCTCTGCAGCCACAGCGCCTGGTCAAAAGGGCATATAAGAAACAAAAGCCTGACGAGGGCTGGTTGGTTGAACGTACTGAATAATTTGAGGCGCTAAACGACGGGGACCAGAAGAAACACGTAGACACAGACAAGGCGCCTTGTCTGTGTCTACGTGTTTCTCCCAGTCCCCGTTGCTTAGCGTCTCAAATTACTTGGCATATAAAAACGTGTGACGTACACCCTTTGTCAAAATTTTCTTGGCCAAACCCAAGCCAACGACAAAGAATTCCAAGAATAAGCTTTACGGTTAAATATGACAAAATTATTTTATGGCAGGAAGAAAGAAAGGTGTTTTCTCTAGCTTTCCAGCATAAAACATTTCAGCGTCGCTCAGGACGTAAGCTTGAACATTGAATTTTTTGCGGCCCGCACACTTTCAGCTTGGCCAAGAAATTTTTGATAAAGACTGCACATCACACAGGGTAGTGTGCAGGGACACTGCTGAGAGCACTGCGGGAAAGCTTGAACTTGGCAGAAGCCCATTGTGATGCACAGTGAACATTGCGTGAATATATCCCTTCAAGTTTTTTTTTTTTTCAAGTAAACATAAGACGGCAGATGCAAGAGCTGGCAGCTGCTCCGCGTCTTTTTCCGCCTCTCTGGTTATTTCAGTCTTATCACGAGGTGTCAGAGCCCTTTGTTTGCAAGCATCGCGCGCAGCTAGGAAAGATAAAAAATCATATTCATGGGTGCCTTTCACCGATCACGAGCCGCCGAAGACAGCAAACGCAGGCAGGTGCCGTTGGGAGATTCCCCGAGTTGTGCCGAGGCACAAGGAAGTGCGGGAGGAGCTAAGGGGAAGCTGGCAATGAAGCAAACCGGCTGGATGGGGAATTGAAACAAATGACGGTACGGGGTGCTTTTGAAGAAAAAGGCGGGGGAAAAAACAAAAACAAAGAAGGGGATGATGAGGCGAGCTGCCTGAAAGAGACTGAGGCAGAAAAGAAGAGAGGGGAAATTGCTGCATTGCTGTAGAAAAACGAATGTGGAGCAAAAGACCAATAAAATGAGAGGGACGCTGGTCTTACACCCGCCGTAGGCCTTGCCAAGTGCATGAGCCGTCGTATGAAGGGGCACTGATGCAACCTGTAGCAGCACTTCTGCCTTGACTTTAACCCCATTAACACACACACACACACACACACACACACACACACGCACGCACGCACGCACGCATGCACGCACACACACACACACCTGCGACGCTAAACAGGCGAGAACAAAGAAGCAATCAAGAAACGACAGGTAAGGCGCCTCTATGTGTCGTTTCTTGCCTTTGTTCATCCTCGTCTGTGTAGCCTCGCAGGTTTCGTCTTTGAGTCACTCACCGACGAGCTCAGCAACAATTGTTGTTAAACTGCCTTTCGTCACTGGTCTCAGAAAACAGGGGACACAATTGCTGGCGCGCAAGCTACCCGTGCGTGTAAGCCCCAGGCCAGCCCAGCTCACCACTGCGCAGTAGAGGCCAGGTTCCAGTCCGGCAGCTGGGAAGAGGATCTTCTGCTGACCAGCCTGCGACATGGAGAGAAGGAGAGCCAAAGCGGTGTTGTGTACATCCACACGGTGAAGGGGAGCTCGTGCATATTTCTTCGCAAGCTCCGTTTCTCGAGTGGTTTCACTTTCTACAGAATGCATGTGTTGCAAATCACGTTAGCATGTGCTTTCTTCGTACCTGTTACCATGTAGCAGCTAAGGACATAAATCAGTATGTTGGTAAAGAACAGATGTAATGCTCGTTAAAAATGCTTTCACAGTGTAGACCGCTTATAACGTATGTGCACTATTAGCGGTGCCCCACTATAAACAAAACATGCGCGAATCGAAATATATCACAAGCTACCTTTCAATCATTGTTTATCGTCACTCAAAAGAACGCCACTTAAAAACCCAGGTACAGTCCTTATTTCGTCTTTCTTTTTCCCGCGTCAGACACTACGGCTGTACGGTCTAACAAATTGTGAGTGTGGCTTTAACTTTGTGTTTATGTTTTGAGAGCTCTGCGTTTCTCAGCGACCAGAAGAACGGATGCCGCAGGGAGGGAAGCAGCCCAGCTTACGCCGGTGAGACATCGTGATAAGAATGCAAGCGGGATATTTTTTTTCATCCGCGTCTTGCGGTCGAGATACCAAAGGCGGCTGCTTCAGCGCAACGTACAGGTAGTGGGAACCTCCCGTACCGTGGCTCGGTTCTCTATCTCCAGGTGTTCAAAAAGGAAAAGGGTAGATAACTGCCTACCTGCATGAAATTGTAATCGCAACAGCTTACTCTGCCCAAGGAAGAAGTGGATTTTGTGGCTCACTACCTTCAGAGGTGTGCCAAAACGAAGGGCAGTTGTGCTTATCACGCATGTGCAAATGGAACACCGAACTGAAGGGTGCCTATTTTTTAAATTTTCTGTGTCTAAGTTAGAGGGCTGCGTCGGATGGCTGAATCTTTTCTCTTTCTTCTTTGGGACCCTAAAACAAAGCCTCAGCTGCACCGCTCTATCAGCGGTCCTGCCAAAAAGCTGCACCATGAACGGTATTGTGCTTCGGGCAATTTCATTGTAAGCAGTGCACTTATACATTGAGTTCTATGCGAGGCCTACCAGTGGCCAGAAAAACCTGCGTTATGTCTGGAACCGCACTGTAGGCGGTTACGTTATAGAAGGTCTACACTGTAGTTTTTTTTAGCGGCGTCTTAAAGCAAAATCCTTGAATTTGTTTTTTTTGCATTTGCAAGGAGAACATTTGTCATAACAAAAACAAATTCGATGTATTCAAGGCCACCACAGATAATGCGGAATTTGTAAAAACATCCAATTTACTGCCAAATCCACATTCGCCCCACATAGATAGGTTCTACTGAAATCTTGGAACTACTTATTAGTAGGGATGTGAAAATATTCAAAACTGTCCTATTTTATTTGGCTTCGAATGAAATAGCAATATGTACTTGAAAATTTCAAGTAAATTGCCGAAGTACTTCGAAGTTCAAAAACATCCACCAGTGTTCTTTGCTGCTGTGCTCTTTGATGTTGGCGAGGGGCTTCCCCGTACTTCTGTGGTGACGTGCAGCTAACGGCAAAAAAGAGGCGCTTTTCGGCAGTGTCTGTTTTCTCCTTGGCATCACTCTGTAGAAAGGAAAATCCAGCCTTGTATTGCCATAGTCCCTGCCAACTTACACCTGATTTTCTGATGAAATGCTGCACTAATTAATCCTTTTTCTCAGCGAAGCTGTCTATGACTCCTTTCTGAAAATTTTTGCATCCGTGGACCGAGTCGCGTAGACAAGGAATTCTGAATCTTGCGGCATGCAAAGCCAACTTTCTGCTGAATGCTCGGTAGCTCTCCAATCTAATGCAGGTACATTGAAGAAAAAAAGCATACCAAAATTGGCTGCTAGCAAAACTCAATTACTATTACGTCGAGTGTTTAGCCTACAGTAGATTCCCGTTAAGACGAACCCTGAGGGATCGTAAAGATAAGTTCGGTATTATCAGCAATCCATTCTAAGTGGAGGTTTTTGATTGTGGGCATTACAAGAGAGCAAAAATGTTGTTCGTCTTAACCATAGTGTTCGTCTTAACCGAGTTCGTCTTAACTGGAGTCCACTGTACTTGTGATAATTAGATCATAGAGAAGTTGGCTGTCCCGTCTGCTGTCAATACTCTGTCAATACTCTGTCTTAGGGCACATGGTGCCCTAAGACAGAGTATACTGTTACAGAACGTGACTGTACATCTTGATTAATCGGAATTACCCCAAAACAAATCATATGACAATTAGCCGCTAAAACGACTCTAAAGTTACACAAAATTTCATTTACATTTCGTAATTACGAAGTTCACAGAGAAGGTGTAGATATTGCGGAATTCCCGTCTGCCATCAATACATGGGCTTTTACAGTAAGGAAACCGACAGCCCCATAATTGTGCGCTAGAATAGAACCTTAGTGCTTGCAAGTTTCATTCAGCTAATTTACTATGAAGTACGCTCAGTGACAAATTACAAACAATCGTGTTTTGTTTCGCATACTCGTTGCACTGTGGCCATCTTCACTCGTCATCCTTCTACGCAGAGTGGAGGGGCACAGATTTTTTTTAAGCCTGTAATGTTTCTCTTCTTTTAACAGTGACGTGAGCTTGTCTTGCTTCATGCTGATAGACACTGAGATGAAGCTGTCTTGAGGGGCACTCACTCACAAAGGTGGTTTGCAGTGCACGTTTAAATGTGTTGTTAGGACTTGGAAAGAGATCCGCGAGCAAGGGCAATGCAGGGATGATATCGTCACGCGATGAAGGCATGCAGAGCAGAGCAGGGTTTATGAACAAAGCTAATCTTTCATGCGTTACGTTGCCTCATATAGAGTTCTTCCTTTTTT
This sequence comes from Haemaphysalis longicornis, assembly GCF_048455015.1. NCBI lineage: Eukaryota > Metazoa > Arthropoda > Arachnida > Ixodida > Ixodidae > Haemaphysalis > Haemaphysalis longicornis. The sequence continues at coordinate 143,861,448 of NW_027526460.1, read as the reverse complement.
GATAGCTGACATAACGACACATGAAAATTTCATTTACGTGTCTTTTTTATAACAAAATATATTGGGCTAATCATGCAGTTTGTCCAAATATAGTTACACTACCCTAATCACACTGTACAATAAAGCGCTTGTGGTTGAAGTCACCACACGAGGCGGAAGCTGCCCTCATGCAATATATCGACAAACCTAAGAGCAGCAGGATAGCTTCTTTGCGCTTTTTTTATGCCACGTAAAAGGTTCGAAAAATCTTTTACGCAAGCCTGTCATTTTTCTTTAGGCAACAGTTACTGAACCATGTTTCATACAAAATTACTAATTTCAGTGTTCCAATTGAAAGTCGTTCAACATGTGCTTTTATTTACACCTATTTGAACAAAATCATTGTTCACTTAATTTTGTATTCACTTCAAAAGCAAAAATTGCTATTTGTGCACCCCTAGCTTTTTGGCATTTTTACCGGTCACACATAAAAAAAAAAACACCTCAATATCTCAAAGTGCATGCATGTTGAGATATTGAAACACTTCAATAGACAAAAACAATTGCTTATTGGTTTATTGACACCAATAGCTTCCGGGTATTGCTCAGTAGGTGCTTTGGTTTATAGAATAGGCCTATAAACCAATGCAATTAGGTGCGTAGGTTCATATTGGTGCCCTGCCATGCGGGCATTAACCCTGGGGGCCTGCAGGAAGAGCAGCCGTCGCTCACATTGGGCTGCATACTGTGCAGGTGGTTGTTTGGGTGCTTAATTTGGTTTCCAAATGGGCAAGCACTCTTATTCGACGTGTCAGCAATCCACAGTTTGATGGTGTAATACGTATGACAGGGCGTTAAAGGTGGCCGAGTTTGGGTGTGCTGCCGTGTCTCCTACTGCAGCTGCTCAAGAGGGCATTTCCGGCTCCAGGCGGTGTTCCCCGCTCACCTGGATGGCCTGGTGCTTCACCAGGGTGGAGGGGCCCGCACAGGGGAGGCCCCCCTCCTCCCCTTCAATGGCCCGCACCAGCAGCAGGTCCCAGCCGGGTTGCGCGTCCCCGACGTCCACCTCCAGGCCCCCGTCCGTGTAGTCGATGCTCGGGGAAAGCAACGGGACTCCGGCCACCAGGGCCAGGGTGAGCACCGCCACCCGCAGCATGCCTCCCTCGCACAGGGTGGGCCACACACTGCGTCACAGAACGGGGGACACTCACACTCACACAGAGCCACTCGGGCATAGTGGCTCTGACAATGAGATCATGCTGCAAGGGACAGGCACGAGTGCCCCAAATGAAATGGGACCCTGAACAGGTAGCAAAAACAACCGTACACAGCACAAGACAAAGTCAAAGCAGAGGAGGCGATTCTGCCTGCAATAGGTGACGGGTAAAAAGCGCAAAGGCTCATGGGTACGTCGTCTGCTACCGCCACTTCCGGTTCGAGATCTCTCCTGCCCTCCCGTACGTCTGCGTGCGCCGGCGGCTGTCAGGCGCGTGCGTGCGTGGTTTATCTGTCACAGGGTGCTTACCTGTCAGATAAACTCCTAGTAGGGTCAATCCTTGTTATTTATGAAATTCCTGATGCATGAGCGTTTTTTTCCCCGGTGGAAACAGATAAACAACAAGCACACACGCGCATGAAAGCCGACGGCGTACGGGAGGCCAGGAGAGCTCCCGAACCGGAAGTGGCGGTTCTCCGCGGGAGAAAACAAGGCACCCATGAGCCTTTGTGCTTTTTACCCCTCACCTATTGTGTTCGAGAACAGCATGTGTGGAGAGGCTGGGATATGCAGCGCACCTCAAACACCACGTCAGTTTGCCATGTTTAGGTCTGGGGACTAGATCAGTGTGCATGGTGGCTGATGCGAAAGTCCTGGCGGCCCACGGGGGCGAGCTCCTCAAGCCTATAGAAACAAAGACCCCGAGGCTCTTCCCACAGCCCCGCAGAGTCTAGCGGCAGTACAAACTCCCTTTAGGAACAGCTGCGAGACGGCAAGAGAAGGGAAAGGCGCGATGCCCCTCCAAGCTGGGAGCTTGTGGTTTATACGGCGCTTTTTAGCCGTATAAACCCACCCCAAGCTCCCACGTAGGGAGGTGTGAGTACTGTCCCCTCAAAGTCAACTTGCTTCCACTGTTATTTGATGCATTAGATTTAAGTTGCGCTCACCCATGGAGCTCTATTCTCAAAGGCCACGAACCCTGCCAGTAGGGACGCCCCTGAATGCCCCCCAGGCAGCTTGTGCCAAATGCTGCCACTTTGCGAAGCTTTCACGAGCTCAAAATTATTATTTACACAATGACAGTATCACATTACTCCACAATTATCTCAGATACCACAGCAGTGCAACACAATATGGCCTGCAAATGAACCAGATCTGTGAAACAAGTAAACGTGTGTGGGTGTTTAATGTACAAGGGCGTATGTGGCCCAGGAGCGCCAGAACCATGTTGTGTGGTCATTCCGTGTGTTCTTTGTGGCTAAACTCGGCATGGAATGAGTGTTGCGGTAATGAAAATGCTGCTTCTGTAGCTGAACAGGGCCCTTAATTCAAAACATTACACTGATCATAACGATGAATGAACGTGCCAATGTCACAATGCGAAGAGCACCAGAAGCCTTAATACACGCCCCTTGCTCAAACAGGCGCTGGGAGGGTCTGGCTCCCACAAGGGGGCCCTCAGTATGGCCTCGCTTCTAAGGGGGTCGGAGGTTTTGCTCAATGCAAGACAAGTGTTAGAAATTCTGTCATAAAGGTACGACAAAACACGCTCAGTTCAAAACATTGGTTCATCACATAAACACAATGAGTGGTTTAACGGAATCTGATGCTTGTAAAGTACAGAAAAGTGCCGTCATCTTGCATGTTCTAAGCATTACACTGCACTAAAGTGTTGTTCAGTCATTCCCAGCAGCTATCACACGTTGGTGTATGTGCGCCATTTAGAAAGCAAGAGTGTGTGGCCTATTTTAAGTCTGAAAATGGATACCTCAACGGATATGTTGTTTTTAAACAGAAGAGCTGTTTTGCTTACAGCTCCACCCTATAGTGTTACCACAAAAAAATATTGTGGTGTTGCCTTGTGAAGAGTCTCCGGTGACGTCCAGGCTTGCGCGTGGGCTTGCACAACGTGACGAGCTCGCAGTAACAGTACCAAGAAAAAATACCGAGTGCACGTGAGCGTGCACCTTGTCAGGAGCGCCCGGTGCTGGCCAGCTCGAACTTCGAGTACACTCTGCCCAGCGTACCTGGCATGCTCACGCGCCAGTTCACGTGCGTTTGCGCCTGAACTGGGGAGCACAGAGGGCGAGCACTGGAATCCGGTCGCCGCGGGTTCTAGTGCGTGCTAACGCAGTCCACTTTGGGAGAGGTGTGCAAGGCTGCGGACAAAACGATACGGGTCTGCCAATCACGGAGAACTTTCAGCGGCAAGTTGGGAAATCCACGTGAGGTGCAAAAGCCGAGTCTCCCACGAAGGGAGAGGGGCGGCCAGCTCTGCTGTTTCTCCAGCCTTGCACAACTAGCGCAACCTGCGGAAATATTTCGTGGCGTATCGTTTGCGGTTTTACCGTGTGCAGTTTGTTCCTTGTTTGTGTGTCTCGTGTTAGCTTCCAGTATTTACAGAGTCCCCTTCATGTCAGCGATTTCATGTCGACATAGGTACCCATGGTATGCCTGCACTAGTTGTGCTACTACAGAGGGCTGCCTTAGCCACATTATGGTCAGCGATTTCACTGCCCAAAATGTCACGAAGTCCATGAGCCCATAGCATAAAACAATCATTTTTAATTGTGCATTATAAACAGAAATTACAGCTATAATAAGGTGTAGATAACGTTTTTAGGACAACGTAACCATATTAAGAGAGCGCGTAACGATGATGAATTCTTGTATTTTGTCTTGTGCAATGGATTCACTGCAACTACAATACCATACACTTCGGCCATAAAAATACTGCTATTTTCGCTCAATGTCCCAGTGCTGGCAAAAGGAGAGCCATGCATGGAGCATTTTTAAATAAAAAACGCTGTAATATTAGTTCTCTCGGAGCTTCTCGCTTGTCCATTACTTTAACCCTTTCGGCCCTGGCGTCGTCATTTGACGACACAACTCATAATATCCTCTAGCGCCTTAACAACAAAACCAAAACTGAGCTTAGGGTTGTTCAAGGATGCCTCTTGCGATAGACACCACCATTGTTGAGATTTGGCGAGGCTGGACGATATGAAAAAGACGAAGCTTCAGTGGACACAGGATATGACGACCGTGCGGGTAAGGAAATGGAAATTCCGGTTCGTCAAAATGTGTATAAATCTGTAAATACTTGGATTACCAGCTTGATATTTTTTTCTGTAAGATCAGGATATCATAGGCTTTCCAACAAACAGAAAAAAAAACTTTTTTTACAAAAAAGAAAATTTTTAATTGCCTAATGACATAATTAACGTGCCTGTAAATTAATAAATACTTGCACTATTAGCGTAATTTTTTATTTCTGTGCTTCTGATGTCCAAAGCTGTACGAAAAAATTCATAAAAACAATTTGCGCTTGAAATAAAAAATCCAGGGCTGAAAGGGTTAAAAGACACGGCCTCGCACTCCCCAGCACCGTTTCATCTCAAATAACTGATGTTGTTGCTTGTCATGTGTCATCTTAGATGCCAACAATCACACATGCATTGTCCACAGTAACTGCTTTCTTGGATATAGCTACAAATCGTTAATCACTCTCCCCTCCAGATTAGTTGCTGGCCATGCAGGCATTTTAACTGACCACATATTTTTAAACTACATATCACCCCTCACCAGTGCGGTATTCTAGATGCTAGCATCATCAGGGGTGAGACAGCTGAATCATATTTGGGAGCAGTTTCTGGAGCAGCGAAATCTCGATTTTGGAGCAGAAGAACCTTGATTCGGAGCAGAACGACATTTATTATGTCAACTTAGGAGCCTATAGACTCGCATTTTTGGCAACTCGGGGGGGAAAGTGCAATTTTTAACCGGTTTTGAACGTACATAACATTGAAGCAGCCTTTCAATAAAGTTTTTTTTCAACCAGACTATCCCAAGGTATGAACTGCACTACCTTTTTAGAAATTATTTTTAAATTCTCAGGCTCTATGCATAAATAGCGCATAAAGCCGCTGAAAATATCGAATAGAAAACCTAAGCAATGGTAAGGCATTTAATGCTGAAATTATCATTTTTGTAATCCCAGACTTGGCTTTACACACAACCATGACAAAAGTTGCGCGAAGCGAGGTGACAGTCGACACAACCCACCAGCCCTCCCATTTCAATTCCCAAGGTGCACAATCGAATTTGAGCAACGTTGGTATGTTTAGCCACCTCCCTCTTGACATTAAATTTCACTTCAGATAGATGAACAATTATCACTAGCGTGCAATAATAGCTTTCCCGCGGACACTGCTCCAACATTTTGCGGCGATGTAGCCTGCAACGCCACTTCTGCAGTGTCGATCGTCCCATTCCCGCCGCTCGCAAGCTCGCTGTCAAAGGCAGCAATAACTCCGCGTTTTATAACACCGCAATGGTTCCGAAATTTCACTTCAAGCACGCACCGCGCCTCACACTCAAGGCCGAAACACGGCGAATTCGCGAGCACCGCGTTGTTTTTGATGAACTCCCGTCTTTCGAGTCGCGCAACTTCCCGAAACAGATCAAACGACTGAATGTAAACCCAGCCACCCCCAATAGCCAGAACCATGGTAGAAATAGGCAAAGAGCGCTCTGCCTGATGAACCACGAGCAACTGCTTCGCCCGGCGGCGCCATGTAATGTCGTTCCGGAGATAGTTCGTCGCCTCAGGGCCTCAGCACAACACATAAGCATTTTTTCTACGGGACTTTGCAATGTTTGTCGATGGGAAAACTTTAAAAACTCACAGGATATAGCATGTGCGACCCTACATTGTGACTTTCGAGAAAACTATTTTGGGGACAATTTTATGCGTTTTTTTTTATTAAATGATCAATCACTTAAACTTTCACAAACAGCATCAGCTTGGGGGTGCTGGAAGATTATGCCGTCAGTAAGCATTTTTCCCCACTGAAACTGACGGGAGCGTTAAAATCCTGGGCTCTCAAGACTGTTCTGGAGCAGTTTGGCGCAATTTTTTCAATTTTCAAGCTTTTGGAGCAGCCTGGCGCAGGAAAACAAATTTGTATCAAAACTGCACAATATGCGCAGCTGTCTCGCCCCTGCATCATTGTCTCTATATCTAATTTTCTTTAGCACTCCACCAGGGAAATAAAAACTTTCCGCCCATGCCCCACAATCAATCTGTCTTTGGGTAAACTGCTGCAGCATTCTCTGCTCGACATTGGAAAGGAGTTACGGTTCTGGGCCTCACCTTTGCGGATGCCGCACTCTGCTTAAAAAATCAGACGCTCTAGCATTCCTTGAAGTGAACTAGAGAATGGTAGGCCGTTTGGCCTTACGAGCGCATGGTAAAACAACTAACAAGCAGTGCAGGGAGATATGGGCTGGGCGTCGTTTGAAGTTCGAGAAGCTCGGAGTAAAATACGTTTTGAGAGCAGGCTGAGACCAATGATCAACATAGGTGGACAGCTACAGTTTTTCGGTACCTATACATGAAAAGCATGCACACGCAGTGGCTAAGGAAGACTAGAAGGCTAATGATGAAATACGGAAAGAACAGTGGAGATTCAAAGACAGCCAAGGCAACCAAAAAAGGAGCAAGGCAGATAGAAACGAATGAATGGAGAGAAAAACTGGAAGCTAAACGTCGTTAGAGATGTACAGGGCAGAGAAATTGGACATCACAAACAAAAATTTCTACGATAATTTCAAGCGCAGCGCTTTGCTTTTTGAGGCTTGAGCAGGTTGCTTGCGAACTAAGAGCTTTCTGGGGAAGTATACATAAAATGATGGGGTATGTGTGGTCTGCGGTAAAGAAACAGAAACTATGCAGCACATAGTGTTGGAATGCAAGTGTATCGATCCAAGTCCACATAGGGAAATATTCGGCTTCCAGAAGAAGCCCCAGGATTTAAGGGTAACGCAGAGAGAGTTAACTTTAAGGCTGTCGAGGCGACGGAAAGAAGATTAGAATGCTGGTGGACGAAAAGCAGGCAGGGGAATATTGCCTAGGTCAGCTACTACCTGTAACAGAAAAAAAAGTATTTTGTGCCTGCCCTAAGAACAGCGCTAATATTAAACGAAGAGTATAAAACTTGGATACATTAGTTTTTTTTTTTTTTTTTTGTAAAATGACATGTCATTACCCCGTTACAAAGGGGTACCAATAGCGATCAACATCATCATCATCAACGGTTCCTATAAGTACAGTGAACTAGAATAGGGGTAGCGTGCTCACTGCGGAGCGCCCGAAAGAGGCGCGCTGAGGCCGGCGGCGTCGACTTTTGATAGTTTCGTGGGGGTTTGGTGGTCGTGGCGAGTTCAGTCTGCTCTTATGAATCCGTTGCTGGTGCGCGTTTAGTTTTTTTGTGTTCATTGAACTGGAAAATCACCAATGTAGGGTGCGGCGCGTATTATTAAACTGTGAGTCTCCTTCACAAAGGGAACAAATAAGCCCGGTAGTAGGCAGAACCACTGCTGCACGCCGGGCTGCAATACCGGCCACATTAACAAGAAATGTGGCCCTAAGGTGGCCCTTTGCAGTGTGCCAAAAGAGGCTTCTCGAAGAGAACAGTGGGACAGGAACCTCCATCGCGCAAATAAACTGCTAGCCAACAACTGCACTGTGTGCGCGTAAGCCATCATTCACACAGCCGTTTTTTACCCCGTCACGTCACCGTCTTCCGTCATGGACGACAGTTTCTCGGGCGATTTCTCGCCGAAAATGGTGTGACGGTGACGGGAAACCGAGCTCTATGTTTCCATTCCATCAACGCAACAAGACCACACCCAGTGGTAAACCAGCCAATCAGAAAATACATTTCTACGGCTAAATTTAGCAAAAAGTGAGCACACGTAAAAATCTAAGCCATTTTCTTTACTGTTCAGATTAAGCACGCTCAATTCTAGGCAAAACTGATCATCAGGCAGCCGACCTTGTACTCTGACGGAGAGCTCCAGTACGAACGCTACTCCGACACGTCTCAATCACGATTTTTTGACGTGATGGTGCCGTGACGGAGAAGGTGACGGCTATGTGAATGAGGGCTTACACTTCGAGCGGCGCTTCATCATCCGCGATTACGTCCATGTCGTGCAGGCACAAGAAGCCTGTATTCCTCACGGAACACCACGCTTAGCACCAGATGCTGTGCCGACCATTTTACCTAAAAAGTACCGCGGGAGAGGCCGTTGAGAAAGGAAACGATCAGCGGGGGAAGAAGCGAGAGCGTCCCCCCTTGCAAGGCGTAAAGGGCGTTTCGAAAGTACCGAAGGTGGTAGCAGTGAAAACGAGATTGCGCTAAGTGAGCCTTTCCAAGAGTCGGATACTTTCACTTGCTGCGCTGCGTGACCCGAGGCCCAGTCTTCTACAACAGAATCCCTTAAGCCAAATGATTTTTTTGTGTTCTGGACGAAGAAAACGACACAACGTTTTAACATCTGGGTGGAACTCTAACATGGAACAAGTATACGAGAAGGTAGTGATGTTCATTCGCATCAGGCCGTCCAAGGAAGTTGATTGTGACTCTTATGCAATTAAGATTGTGAAGTTTTTATCGCCGTACGGCTTCACGTCGTTGTTAAAGGAGTTAACATGGACAAGTCTGGCCGACGGGAACGAGCCAAGCACCTTAAGATGAGCTCTAACTGAGCAAATAAGGCGGTTGCTTTGCATTTATGCTCAGCCTGGCTTCCACAAAATAAATGTTTGCCTCTGCTCCATTGGGCAGAAAGGGCTTGAGCTTTTGTAATCTGCTGAATTTTTCTTCGGTACGAGAAGATAGCGCACATATGCTTAACGGGTATGTGCTCTTACAAGTTATCCGCAACACCTGGCCGCTCGCAAAAACAACGAACGAAGGAAGAAAATTTTTTTCTAGAAGGAAATAAAACTTATTCTATTACGATGGAACGCGTGCCAAATAATTTTGCGTGCTGGGTTAGTTAGGCTAGTAGAACATGAGGTAAACAAGAAATAAGATTTTGTAACGCTTTCTACGACCAAATTATTCTGCAGCGCGCAACAGCCGGTGGTTATCTTCCCTTCTGGCGGGTAAGCATCTATAAAAAGCATTTTGCAATTGTTCGAAATCGAGAACACATACTAAAATCAATTTTTTATAACGGCAAGAGTGGAGGTTAGGTTTGCAATTACATACAAATTCATCAAGAAGCACGCAAGAGAGCGACATGCACTGCGCTTGCGGATCAAGCGCTGCACTCTTTACCCCGCATTCGCTTCTTCTACCGAATGCACATCCGCACTTTTTACGCACGATATTAAAGCACACAGCATTATAAGCCGATCCAGCCGTTTGCGGTAATACATGCGGGGTTCCCTGCGAGCCTATGCAACTACGTACACGTAAGCTCGTTTGTGGCGCCCCTACCGCTGTTACGACAGCGGCGCCACCGCAAGCGGCCGCCCTTGTCGACAGCGGCGGCTTCACTTCGGCCGGGCCTCTGAGCACTGTCCCTATTCTAGTTCACTATACTATAGGTACGGCGGCTAGAAGAGGAAGTGCGACGAGCAGGAGTGGAGGAGCGCACAAAACTGCAATGAAAGACACCTGGCATTCCAGATGGCACTGCCTCCCTCAGAAGTGCCATCGCTTGGTCGCTGACTGAAGCCAAACCGTGCAAGTATTACAGTAGCATGCTGTGGAGCTGCAGATTATTTGAACTGCTAAACTCGCCTGCGCAATACACTGACACGCAGTTATGAATCCCTTTTCCTATTATTACACTGCAATGCATGCAGTAATGTTGCCGATGAGGCATGAAACAGGACAGTAGACAAAATGTACGAGAAGTGTTCTACGTTGGCTTTCCCTCTTTGTTTCGCGAGCTCCTTGCTTTCTAAGATGTCTTAGAAATGCGAGTTTGCTAAACTGAACTCCCGGCTGCCTACGGGCAGCTGTCAGTTCATTTTCATGTTTACCGGGGGGAAAAGGGACTTCCTTTGTCTGAAAAGAGTGGTTTTTTTTTTTACTCTGATATCTAATGCCTCGTTATTATTGCTTCCCATTGTGTATACATGTACGCGCTGCCCCCTTCCCCCGAGCACATTTTGCCAACGCATGTGCGTGTGGAATTTTTCCTTTTTGGTTTGCAACACACGACTCATGGAAGTCACAGCCAGAGAAAAAGAAAGGAATGAGAACCGCGCGATGGTTTATGTTCAGGGGATCCTCGCGGCTGCTTTATGAGAAGCAAATCCCGAACATTTCACTTCCCTCGTTTAAGGAGATTTGCGCGAATGCATGATACAATGCAATAGTTACGGGAGTCCAGCTATTTTGCGTTTGGTTTATTTTCTTCAGTATCATTGTGCGTGCATGCATGCAGGTGCCCTTTCAATTCAAAATTGGCCGTTAGCAGTTTGCCACACTTAAACCCTAAACGTGCAATTGCGTGCCTTGGCATAAACACGCCACGCAACCATTTTGAGACGCATGAGACCCAGTGTCGGACATTTGTTTTGACTTTTCTTCACAATCATGACAACTTACTGGCATTTTCTCCGTTTTAAATGTTTCTGTCGGTCCCTCCGAGTTTCTGATGGAGGTGAAAAGCAAAAACGCCCGTGTGTTCGAGATTTCGGAACACGTTAAAGATCCCCAGGTGGTCAAAATTAATCCAGTGGAGCCCTCCACTACCGGTGCGCCTCATCGCCTGTGTAGCGTCGCCACGTTAAACCCCCCAATCAATTAATCAATCCCTCCCTCTGAGCTGGCTTGTCTTGGTTTCGACTGTTGTATACTGTCGTCTTGTGTGTCTGAATACTGGAATGCTATCTAGTCTTGTTGGGCAATACTTTTGGGGCTGTGTCACTGCGGATCCTCTCTCAACTGCGGCCGATCCCGCGTTGTTTCTACGACTTCACCATTGATTACGTGACAATCCGTCTTCTCGATGAATCTTTCATCAAAATGACGTTCACAAACCACACAGTCGCGCGTTAACTGTGTGTCAGCCCGCTTGATATTTCGGGCCCGTTGCTCCTTTCTTGAAGCGTCCTTTGGAGCTCTAAACACAGACAGCTTTTCTGCGCATTACTTACAGCTGCTTTTGCAGCCGGGTACAAAGCATGTACTTGATCTCGACGACGGCATTGTGCGACTACATCCTCTATAAACGCTCTCGTTCGGCGGACTAGGTGGCTGACAAATGACAACGAAGCAACCAAAGCACGCATTGCGATGGCGCACGCAGTGTTCAGAGAGGCGAGCGTCGGCACCTCTGTCCACTGCAGCGCCCCTAGTGGCGCAAAAATTTTCATGGCAGTTCGCGCACTCCTCTCCTACGGCGCGAATACGGCGCCTGTCACACTTCCCCCTACAGACCGTACCAACGAGGGTGCCACCATCTTGCATGCGCAGCGCCCTCTGGTAGCTGGCCGATTTGCTGGCGTGGGCGTTTGTTCCGCGGCGCATGGGCACCAGCGGTGGCTCAGTGAATTTTTCATTCTAGCGCGTTGTACATTCTTTTCCGTAATATACTTTAAATGGGAAAGTTGTTGCATAGGGACCAGTTTACGCGTTCTGGCTTAAACTGGCGGCTTTTTGGACCGTGGTGGGGAAACGATGCCGTGTCCAACATATGTTTGCAATACTTCGTCACAATTTGTTTTGTTTGCTTGCGTGTGTCCAGGATCACGTATAGCTGGCTTTGCTGCAAAAACTGATATTTGTTAAAACGGTCTAACCGTGATACACTCGGTGCCCATGGTCAACAAGCAGAAGTGTGTGTCAGTGTAACAGACTTCTGGCTTGATATCCCTGCAGGGTTGAATACCGGTAGTTTTGGGTGAACTTAGTAAGTATTTGGCATATTACATAGTTGGTATTAAATCTTAGCGATATATCAACAACTCATCCTCAGCCACTACTGCTGCCAACTATAAACAAAACTTCCTCTCTAAAATGTCAAGCTGCTCTGCAGCACAATTTAGCCTTGCAAGCAATGTATGACATAAAAAAATAAACAACACAGCTCCTGCAGAACGTCATATAAGGACTTATTAAGCATCCGCCGTTAGGCTACCAGTCAAGCGTTTGCTTTTGCGTTGCTTAGTTTGATGTTGCCGACATAAACATCACATTTGGGTAATAGACTGAACTCTTGGCTGGAGTGAGTGAGTGAACAACTTTGTTTTGCCGAAGACGGGGATGGGGGAAGAAGTAAGGTGAAGTCCCCTTCAGTAGCCGCCTCCCCCCGCCCCCCTCAGATTGGCTGGGGAAAAGGACAACCTAGGGAGGTAGTAGTAGTCACTGTAAAAATCGCCAAGGCCAGCCCACGTAACACTTGGAGCTGGGTATGCCGCAATGTGACCGCAACAACGGTGAAGATGAAACTAATACCATCTGCGGCACAGGCAAGTTTCAGTGACCCATTTTAGTTTGGAAAGGAGATAGAATTTTCTGCCACTAATCCAAAGTAAGTGTACAGAAAGAGCTCAGCAAAACAAACTTGCCATAAATCATGTGTGCTTTAAAGTGAGTAACTCACGAGCTACTAGTCTGGCTCATTTATTAGTAACATTTAATTAAAATAATGCGTAGCAGCTGCGCAAGGCCCGCCGTGATCGGCTGGGGGAAAGGCGGCCCGCGCGCCGCGACCGCTGAGTGCGAGAGTACGTTTCCCCCTCGCCCGAATTCAGCCGAGCATTTTGGGAAGAGGGGAGTCATTGGAAGTACAAGTCTGTCAGAACATAGGCTCAGCGCTAAGGTTTTAAAGGAAAGCGTTGCGAGTTCCCTCTATTTTGAATATCCACAACAACGCTCATTTCTTCCTCTCCCCACCCTACTCCTGTCGTATGCTCAAACAGCATGCAAAGAATTAAGCATGAACCTAGATACCTCCTCAAACAGCATGCAAATTAAGCATGAACCTAGATACCTCCGCGGCTATGACTGCTGCAGACGGAATTTAGCAGAATCGAGCTCCAAAACCGTCACCTACAGAACGACTACGGAATAAGGGTAGCATTTTGGGCACATCGGATAATCCGAGCACCACTTAGCGTAAAATGTCACGGACAATTTTGAGAGAGAAAAGGCACTCACATTGTTGCGCTGTACTGTATGCGCAATCGTACTCTTATCGACGACACTGGACTTGCGTAGGGATCCTACACATCAAACAGTCCGCTCACTAACAACACGCGATTTGTGTTTAAAGCAAGGTTGCAGTCGAAGCCTGAAAACCAAGTGGGAACAGAACGCGCGCGAGGAAAAACAGAGCGCGCGCAGCTCTTACCGCGGGAAGTAAAACAGCTCGGGGCTCAGGTTTCGCAAGGCGAACGAGCGGGAGAAAAAAAAAAACTCTCGACTTCCCGGTTGACGTACCGCAGTTCCGCGCAATCCTCTGCTTATCTTGTTTCCGTCAGCTCACGTCCTCTGCTGTGGCCAGTTCGAGAGACCGCGTCTATTCCCCATCCTCTGATAAAAGCTACACCGCGTTGTCTGTTGCCGACACTGTCGGCAATCAACGGACGAATCCACGGCTCCGTCGGACCGTTTTGCGCTGACAGGCATGCAAGTGGCACTTGCAATGCCCTACACACATAGGAAGGCACATGTAAAGATCCACCACACTTATAAACGACGAAAGCGACGGAAATTTCTGTCGCTTCCGTCGCTTCGCATCGCTTTCGTCGCGCGACGAAAGCGACCGGTCTCGCGCCATCGCTTTTGAAGCGGAAGCAGGAGGCGAGACTTCCTGACGTCATATCCTGCCAAAGCACCCGGATGCTGAGTCTCCACAAGCGGCGAAACTCCCGTGAAGTCTCACTCCGAGCGCGAGACAATAACAAGAAAAGCATGGAGGAAAAAAAGCAAAAAATCGTCGTCGCCGTCGCTCGATGTCGCGTGCTAGTGTGAACAGCAAGGGTGGCAATCGCTGTCGCTTCGTCGCGACGCTTCGTTGCAAGTGTGAACGGGCCTTTACAGCAGCTATTGAGACGCAAGTTTCCGAGACCGAACTTGGCCGGGACGCTCTGTCCGACCATCAACAAATCAAGGTCATGACGTCACAGCCAAAAGTCACGTGATAAAGCCATTTTCGTCACTTCCTGGGCCGTGGGTATTTTTAGTTGTTTTTTACTTTTATCACGTAGGCACTGCATATTGCGTAAGAAGCTATGCCTGCAGTAAGGTGTTTTTTAATCACTGTTGCGCAAGTACGCCCTTGCTACCAATAAGCACATCTACCGAGAAACTGCTTGGGCTTGGACTTCACAACACCATAGCCGAGCTCATAGAAGCCCACCTGACCGCTCAGCAGCTTCGACTCGCCACCATTCCAACTGGCCGTCACCTTTTGCACCGTCTCGGATATTCAGTAGTGAATTCGGGGCCTGCCATGAAAGATATTCCAGAAGAACTCAGAGAACACATCAAAGTTTCCCCTCTACCTCAAAACATGCACCCTCAGCACCACGAAGGCCGAAGAACAGCCAGAGCCGAAAACTTAGAGGAAATATGGGCAAAAAAGTAGGGTGGTGTACACGGACGCGGCAGACTACGCCCGAGAGCATGCTATGACGGCAGTAGTCACCGACACGGCGCGAACACTCACGAGCCTGACACTTAGACGCACCAATACACTGCAAGCAGAAGAAACAGCCATTGCGCTTGCCATCACTCAAACTGAAGCCATGACTGTCATCTCAGACTCAAAGGGAGCATGCAGGAATTATATAAATGGAAGAATTTCTAAAACCGCCCTTCGAATCCTCCAGCAAAACCCTCCTCGAAGAAATGTGACTATCGTCTGGACACCTGCCCACTCCAGTCTTCGTGGAAACCTCGTCGCTCACACGAGTGCCCGAGAATTAGCCGGCCGGGCTCCACAAGAAGATCAGCAGAGGGTTAACCAGCCGTTAGTCACGTACAGAGATATTACGCAACATTATAGGCTTTCCCGACAGATATACCCGCCAGGCCATAAATCCCTCACAAAAGAGCAAGAAACCTCACTTAGGCAGCTACAGACGAATACTTTTCCGCACCCTACTAGGCTCCACGCTATATTCCCTACAATATATACATCCACTTGCCCTCACTGTGGAGAGCTCTCTACCTTATATCACATGGTGTGGGCTTGCCAACACAATAAGAATATAGACACAATAGAAAATCCCACTTTAGAGCAGTGGGAGCGAGAGCTTGCCAGCTCAGATCCTGATCGTCAGCTTCGGCTCATCGAGAGGGCGAAGGCGGCAGCAAGCTCTTATGGGGTCCTGGACTGAGGACTCCACTCACAGCGGTCTTATTTTATATGAATAAAAGTTTTCCTCCTCCTCTGCAGCGGTGGGTTCGCTTTGGCGTTTGTTTGATGCCCGAGTTTGTCAACGTAGCCGCTACCCGCACTATATGTTGTCGTGGGCGGTTGCTTACACGATTGTCAAGAGAAGCGTCGAGCTGTTGGTTGATGAACGCGTCGCGTATCTGCTGTAAGCATGTTGCTCATGTTGCCTGCTAGGCAGTCACTGACTACACCATAACTCCGCTGTCGTACCAGTACAAGGCCCATAAAAAGTTTGAATGGCCGATGTCGTACTGCACCAAAACAAAACAAAAAAAGTATCGCGGCAGGGCGGTGAGCTCGAGCATTCGTGTGTGGTAGATTCATCAGACCTTGGGTGCAGTCTTTGCCAGGAACGTTGGCAGAGGGGGGCTGGGTTCGAACCTCCTCCGAAAATTTCCCGGGCAATAAAACTCCTGCCTTCCGATAGCCCATAACTCCTTCCGAAAAAAATTTCTGGCTACGGCCCTGGTCTTTGCTGATGCTTGCTTGCAACTGCGTGCTTTAATTTTTGTCTAAACGAACAGGCACAATGCGGAAGCGAGCCAATCTTTTCCACAGCACGAAGTCCTAGCTAAGGCTAGGTGCAGTGAGGTGCCGAAGACCTTGTGGACACTGCGGACAAACGAATAATGTTTTAATGTTGACTTCATGCTTTTCTGAACTTGGTTGGGGATTACGAGTGCTTCATTTTAAATAACTCTCTTCCGTGAAGATTGCTGTACTAGCATTCATGCCTGGCAATTGAACTGAATGTCTGCATTGGCGAGAAGGAGAGGGCTTGGGCAAGTAATTTATCACACACGCGAGTGCTGGGTGGGTCACGTCTTGCATACCTGTCATTGCAGCTACGTAGTTTCTTCTCTGTTCTGTCCAACCAATGCACCCAAATAGCCAGTACACGGAATGTATTTGGCGTCCACGTCCTACAAAACATTTCTCCGTTCGTGCATCCTGTATGTCATAAAATTCTTCCGTGCAATGCACACTCTACGGTGGTGGAGCTGCTGAAAAGCAGAGCAAACTGTTAGAAAGTTCATCTGGTGTCTTGCGAATTTCATCTGATTGATTGGTTGTAGGATTTAACGTGCTGATGCAACGCAGACGATGAGGCGCGCCGTAATGGAGGGCTCCGGAATAATTTTGACCCCCTGGGATCATTAACGTGCACCGAAATCTTGTACCCACGGGTGCTTTTGCTTTTTGCCTCCATAAGAAAAGCGGCCGCCGCGGTCGGGAATCGAACTTGCGACGTCATGCTAAGCAGTCTTAGCCACTGAGCCACCGCGGCGGGTGCGAATTTCACCTATGCCACTTGTGCGCATACTCATTCCTGAAAAGGGAGAATGATATCATAGCCATCAAGTTCTTCAAAGAGGATGTAGCCATAAATTGCACCAGAACTTGCACGTTTCGTGAGCACTTTTCGTGGGCATTGGACGAAGCTTATGCCTGAAGGCTGTTCTCGCCTTTTGCAAATATTGAGGTTGCTTTGCGGATGTTCAAACCTCTTAGATGACATGCACAAGAACCTACATTCAGTAATCCCTCATTAACTCAAACTAAGATACCTTGGAATACCGATTAAGCTGAAACATTTTCTCACCATGCATTTACCTCCTGTAGGCACTACGTATTTGCCCCCCTTTACCACAAAACATCTTTTCGGGGGACCACTGATATCGCAGTACATTGCAGAGAGGGCACAGGCAAAGTCTGTTACAGGTAGCTGATAAGGTTTGCATTCAGAGTCTCAGCTCCCAGTATACGCACCGAACGCGGTCATGAGTGGCAAATTTATGAGGAGTACGCACTGTACAAGGCTGATTTACTTGTTAAGGAAATGCTGTCCACCGCCTACATCATTGAGATAGCTGTGGACAATGCAGCTGATCATGCGGACGAGGAGCCTCAAGAGCCTACAATGGCAGAAACCGCTAACATGCTGCGCTTGCTTTGCAACAAGGTAGAATGTAGCGGTGGCGACCAACAACTGATGCCACACATTGAGCAGCTTGAGAACGCCTTTCCGGAACCAGACTTGAATGCGAAACAAGCAAGCATCACTTAGTTCTTTCTTCCGCAATAATAAAGATTTGTTTTTCCTGTTTACCTTTATTACGAAAGCTCTTCTCTGCAGTGGAGGTTTTGTTACCAGCATTCGCTCTCATTTCAATGATACGGTCACAAATTTGCGGCATTTTGCATAACTTCTCCACCTATCTCAAAAATTTTTAGTGTATTTTACAACAAGTTAATGAGGGCTTGCTGTACATGGTTACTTGAGATTGGAAATTTCATGTCAATACTCCTTCGAGTACACGCTTTAATCTTCAAAGGGGCAAAAAATATAAGAACGGGGCTTCAACAAGGCTGCTTTCAGTAATGAAAAAACGAAGTACAGAAATTTCGTGCAGGTGCATGTTGAAAGGGCCATTACCATATACATCATTTCTTATAATGAAAGGTGACATGCCGCGGTGGCTAAGTGGCTAAAACATTGTGCGGCTGAGCACGAGGTCGCGGGTGAAATTCCTTGCTGGGGCGGCCGCTTTTCTGATGGAGGCGAAAAGCAAAAACACCCGTGTGTTCGAGATTGCAGCACTCGTTAAAGATCCCCAGGTGGTCAAAATCAATCCGGAGCCCTCCACTATGGCGTACCCCATCACCTGCGTTGCGTCGGCACGTTAAACCCTGCAATCATTCACTCAATTATAGTGGAAGGTGAAACAGGTGTCATTGGTGCTACAGAAAAAAAGCATTAAGAGGTAGTTTTCATGTCAAGGATAAAATATATGTAGTTTGAGGTTTATTTCAGCAAAACAGGACAGAAAGGCTTGTCGTATGACAGCTTGACAGGAGGTTCAGTACCCAAGGCACACAGACAATGATAGATAATTCACGTACACTTGGAAAACAACTCAACTAATTTACAGATGTTTTTCTGCCTGAGTAACACAATTTGAGTGATGTAGACAACAGTAAAATGCATTTATTTATTTACACAGTACCCACAGCGCCTGAGGCATTACAGTGGGGGGGGGGGGGGGGGGTAGTACAACTTAGATCAGAAAATTATAGGTAAGGCAACATCAAAGTCAAGAAGAAGACCACGCAAATCGCGCTCACGTAGATGCACATGTAATAGTTGGGCTAGTTGGTGCATTATGAATTACAAAATT
The DNA here is from genome assembly GCF_048455015.1 of Haemaphysalis longicornis. NCBI lineage: Eukaryota > Metazoa > Arthropoda > Arachnida > Ixodida > Ixodidae > Haemaphysalis > Haemaphysalis longicornis. The sequence goes on along the minus strand of NW_027526460.1, from coordinate 143,842,857 downwards.
TGCGCTAACCAAACATATTGTCTTTTTTTCTCTGTATGTCCAGTTAACGCAAATTTTATAATTCATAATGGTAAACAACGCATGTAAAAACATACAAGTGTTTTTCTCCTAGGTAACAAAAAACCATGAAAGTGATTTACACATGGCAAACAATTCATATAAAAGCGTATAGGTGCTTTTATTTTAGGTATGAAAAATTAATGACACTGATAAAAACATACTAGAACATGTAAATGTTATTTTGCTAAGTAACATCATTAATTAATAAACATTCACAATGCCAGATGGAGTCACACTAACATCTAAATGATAATGATGCTCTACTACTGTACACCATAGCAAAAATATTATCGTTCACAAAGAATTCAACTCAAAAATAAGAATGTAGTAGTTATTGGCAGTGTTTTTTTACTCAAAAAGTAAAAGTAATGTGAAGTGATGTGTGCTTGTTAAGCATGTGTTTAGTGACGTGCAATCATACAATAAAACTGTAAGCAAGAACATTTGAATGTGAAAAAGTTATGGGTAGCACATAGTATTTATCACAGCTTCTCTAGTACATGTCACATTTTGTGTTGCCAGAACATGCAGCTTTATCCTGCTTTGTATATGTATAAACCAAGGCATGCTACAGATTAAAAAGTTATGACACTTGTGCACAGATGCAAGTAAAATCATTCATGTAAACGGGTTTAGAAACAACGAATGGCAATTTTGGGGAAGCCTTGTTATAATTACATAATTATTTGCATAATTACCAGCAGACGACAAAATAAAGTGAATGAGGTAAAGTGAGGTGCGTGAGTGACTGGTATGGTATCAGGCGCAAACCAGGCAGTTGTCACATGGACGCGTCCTTTCTCCTTTATGGTGAAACGCTGAAAGTTGCCCGCATTTCGCCTGCACGTTTACCCACCCTTCCTCGTGTTTTCCAACTTTCTGTGTGACCCCGAGCTCGTTGCAGTGCTTTCAAGCGAAGTCGCCTTGCTGCACAGCTGGTGGCTTGATTGGAACAGCCTTTGGTAGGGGAGCCTTGGATGACCAAGCCATTCGATGAGGCTGGGGCATCCACTTACCAGGATCTTGTATGCCTGCTGAAGGTGTTGGTAGGCGTCCCCTTTCTTATCTTCATCTTTGCAGCACATGATAGCACTGGCGATCCGATGTAGTGCATCAGTTAGTAGGCGTCGGGTCTTCTTGCTGGTTTCCCGCACCGTTTTTGGAAGCTCTGCCACAGTTGGCGCTGCGTCTGTTGCATCACAGTCCATGCCAGCATCAGACGTACATGATGTGTCCCAGTCACTTGGTGCAGCAGGAATGTCTCTGTGAAAACTTAGCAATGGCCCTTCAGTGTACTCTTTAGGTAGCCTTGCCAATGACCGTTCACTAAAGAACCGAAAAATAGCGAAGAAGTGCTTGCATGGCAGCTTGTGCCTCATGAAATACCGACATGTACAGCATGGAATGTTTAAGTCAACAGTGTAAGGAACATCCGCTGTGCTAGACTTTACATAAAAAATGCTGCCGCATGCTGACTTGGCCACGTCCTCCAGCTCTTATTCTTCTGCCATGTCTATACGGGCCATGATGTGCTTGATCACTTTCGGAGGTCTATTGTGCAGGTAGGTTGGCACATATTCGTGGTAGATGAGGTACGAGGAGGATCTTTCTACGTTCTTCTGGATGAAGACGCTCTGTCTTTCTGGCAGGAACTGTTTTACCACCGTGGTGATCAGGCTTGACAAGCTCCTTTTGCCGCGGCTCCATTTCAGGTAGTACTCCTTGAGGAGTCTGTTGTGTGTTTCAGTGCCATTGTTACTTGTGAGGACAACAGCAAACTTGTTTCGACGAAACTGCACCCACATTTTCGCTACTGCCATCCACTGGGTCTCAAAATATGCCACCACCTTGGGGTTCTGCCAAAAAATAGAAGCTTTTAGAGAGCTGTAGTCTTTGTCACATTCATCTTGAGAGTTTAAGTTTGTGACTCTCCTGAACGTCTTTTTGGTCTGGCGGTACATCATTTTCTCTCCGTTTCACCCACCTTTCCCAAGCCTGCTCGCGATGGAAGTTGCAGAGCATAATTTCGCTTTCCGGAAAGGTGTCTTGGATTGCGGAAATCTCTGCTTGACAGCAGTCAATCATCCAGTATTCTGGTGAGAAATTTTTGTTCCAGTTCTTAAAAACAGCCAGAGCCTCACCAATACATGCTGCCGTTTCAAATTGCACCACAAAAACACCAGCTATCATGTAATTTATAGGTGTCTTAACTACTAAAAAAAAGTAGCAGGTTGTTGTCAGTTGTCCTATTCGTGGCATCTAAACAGGTAACATTATTACCGTACTGCGTAAGCAGTTGTTGCATGAAGTGCGATTGGTAGGAGAAAAGCAGGGTTTGTTGGCACTCCTTTGCCAGCAAATTTTCAACGTTGACGTGTTCGTCTTCATTGCAAGAACCTCCACTTGCCTCGTCAGGTTGGCAGTATGGCCGGAAGACCTTAGAGGTTTTTTCCTCTGTTTGCAGCTCAGATACCATCCGAATTATGTTCTCTTGGTCAAGATTACTGCAGCGTTCCTTCCTGAAGGCCTCCTGGAAGTGGTTGGCAACATCTTTTGAGGTTGGGTAAAATGCTCTGCAAGTGGTATCGGGTTTTTCTTTACCCGCAAACAGCACATCCTGAATATAATACTTCAGGCATTTCTTCACCTCATTCACGGATGTGATTCCTTCGCGAACAAGGTCACCGATGCGATTGATGATGTTCTGGTCCACTGGCTGTCCGTGCTTTGTGAAATGGTCAAAGTCGTGTTCCGTATGAGCTGCCATTTTTGACATCGTGATGTACAGTCTTATCTCGGACCTTGGTGGCTGGCTGGTTGCTCGCAAGCTGTGTCGTTAACTTCTTCAGGGCCGTTGATTTTGCCGTGACAACCTTGTTTTTGGAGCCGCCTTGGACATCAATCTAGAAGCATTAAGTTCATGTTATGTTCATTCACTGTATATCATGGCCTGGAAAAAGCACATTTTTTGTTGTGGACATATACTGAATGTATAGTCCACCGCACTGCACTACAGAGATTTATTTGGGTGGCTTGTTTGATGTTGATGCAGATTTAACTAAGTGACAGCAAAAGAAAGGCTGAAATCCCAGCACACAGGCCTAGCGTGTTTGTTTTTCACCTCCATCAAGAAAATTGCCACTATGGACGGGATTAAGCTTACGTGCTTATGCTCAACAGCACAGTGATTTGGCTTAAACATTGACCGGATTTTTAAGTAGCTACAGACCCAAGCATAATGATTCCTGTGTGCAAAGAAGTGAGGATCAAACAAACCGCTAGCAATTACAGTGGCTTCGGAAATCACTAAAAAAGCCAAACAAGCTGAGTGGCTTTTTCATCTGCTCTACTTTGGCTATGGACGCTTCTTCAGTCTGTCACAGTTGTTATATTTCCTTTTTTTTCTCAGGTGACCGCACTTAGTTTTTGCAAATTTATCGTGGGGTGTGCACTTTTGCTGGGGCTCAACTGGGTGCTTAAAGGATTTTTTTTACGCTGTGTCTAAAGGTACGTCGGACGTACCCGCAGCATTTCTTAAAGATACGTCGGACATACCCGCAAAATTTCTTAAAGATACGTCGGACGTACTCGCAAGATTTCTTAAAGAAACATCGGACGTACCGGCAAGATTTTTTAAAGAAACTTCGGACGTATCCGCGAAACTTTTTTAAGTACGTCAGTGTATTCGGTTTCACTCGGCCCAGACATGCAGCGTACGTTCAGCGTTTTCTCGTGTTGACGTCGCGTCGTCAGAAATGCATGGCGACGCGAGCTGAAACTCGAGCGACGCCGATGTCTACGCTCGCCAGATATCGGCGTCGACGCAGCGCGAGAGAGCATCGGAAAGCGAGCGGCAGCGTCCGTCTTCGCGTGGTTTGGGGTCATTCCTTTCAGCAGAAAACCATCAATTTTTTTTTTAACTTACGGTAATCGGTTGCCTTGAGGCAAATTGCAAGCTATTTCTGTTCGCAAGCGCTCATCCATTTGTGGCTTGTTCAGCTTTCATCGGGGAGATCGGGGATCTGCGATAGCTATGTGTGAGTTAAATGAGGGAGCTCTGGTTACATCGCATCCAGTATTCGCATAATGTGGCTTGTCAGCAAGATCGGTGCGTGACGAGCAGGCGCATTCCATTCCATTCGTAGCTCCCGTGGCTTGCGCAGGGGAGACCGGGAATGTGCGATAGCTTTTTTTTACTCAAATAAGGAAGCTGTGGTTACATCGCTTGTAGCACTAGCATTAGTGTCCTCGGCTCCAATATCGGTGCGCAAGAAGCAAGCGTTACCACTGCTCAAATCTTTCAAATACGACCAAAAGAAAGCACACCCGACACTATTCGTGGGCAGCCTCAGTTGGTACACCGAATTCTTCGAACCTCCTCGCCTCCTCGCGTGGGCGAGCGGTTGAGAGCCGGGCTTCTGTTTTGAAAGTCCGTGGTTCGAATCCTAGCAAAGACGGTATTTTTTTTTTTCGGCGAGGGTTTGATCAGTTTTTTTTACAGGGTACAGCAAGGGTGCCGGGGTACCCTGCCTTTCAACCTACAAATGACGTTCGACGGAAACCTCAGTATCAAGGCAGCGCTGAAATTTGTTTTGCTTACAATTTGAATTCATGAACGTGCAGTCGGTACGCAACATGAAGGTTAAATCAAGTAGCAACTAAAGCAGTTGTGCGAGGTGCGTCTTCGTTTATCATTCTATCTTATTTTGTTTTCATTTGACTGTGATGGCTCGAGATACATTTCGCAGCATTTCAATATTTGCCCGCCAACATAGCAATAAATAAAGAAACCAAGTGATTTTTTTTTTTGTTAAAGCTAAAGTCTTGATAATTGCAGTTCAAGAAGATAAATAACTGCTCATAAACGACTTCAACAGGATGGCATATGTGTCCAGCAACGCCCGCCGACGCAGCGACTGGCGCGCGACTTCGCCGGTCTCCTGCGGGCCCGCGCGTTGACGCCACAGGACGCCGAACGACGCCGACGCTCGCGCGACGCGTGATTTCGCGTCCATGTGGTATGGGCTTTAAACAGAAACATATGAGGGGAAAAAAAAAAAGAAAGATACTCGTGTCGCACATGATTTTGTTTCCCTCTTGCGAGAACCCGTAGTGGTCCGCATTCGATCTCTGACCTCAGCGAAGGCTCTAACCGTCCCTTCAAATAAGGTCCAACTAGAGAACACGAGGAAAAAAAAAGTACATTCTGCGTCTGGTTAGGCATCGCTAGATTCTTCGCTTATATACAGCGAACGCGTGATGGTTTTGCCGTCGATGATTCGAGATACCCACGCTAGTTTCGAGCAACGCCGCTTTCGAGCCACTCTGGGCCCTGTACGTCCGACGTATCTTTAAGAAATCTTGCGGGTACGTCCGACATATCTTTAAGAAATCTTGCGGGTACGTCCGACGTATCTTTAAGAAATTTTGCGGGTACGTCCGACGTATCTTTAAGAAATTTTGCGGGTACATCCGACGTACCTTTAGACACAGTGTTTTTTTTAAGCCGTAGTTTTAATGAGCACATTATTGTATGTGATAGTTTATGTTGAGGCTGCTGTGCAAGACCACCAGCCGCAGGGCAAAGGTTTTCTCGGGTTTTCTGACTATGGTGTGCGAGCAGGGGCTGAAGAAGGTATTTTGAAGATAGCTCCGGCTCTCATCACAGGCATTACGAGAGGTCATACCCTTTCCCCATTTGTGGGCTTGTAAGCCAGCTCGAAGGGGCCTTGACAAATAAATGTGGCACCTATTCTAATGAAGGAGCTGCACCTGTTAAAGAAGTTTGTGACTTTGATGGCAAAAAAATATTTTTGAATGGGCAAGAGCCGGATCCAAACTGACCAATACAATGCAATATGTACTGATCGCTACTATAGATACTAATTGGTAAAGGTTGGTACTGCCGTACAACTGTTGAATTTCATGTCAGTAGTTGCAGATTGCACTGTGAGCGGAGCAAAGCTGGCGAAGTTGTGAACTTAATTCAGTGCCACCTGACAGCCTGCACCATCCCCACTCACCAGTTTTAAACGCTGGTTACCGTAAGCACCGGCTGTGATGGGCAGTTCGCTATCTATAAAGTCGCTCGTGGATTAGAACAGAAACAGGAAAATGAGAGTCTTTTCTCAATTATTTTAATAAACACTGTACCTGATCAAATGAACACTGCTAGAGAATGTTGTTCGTTGCACCATAAGTATGAGAAAAAAAGCACCTACTTCACGATATCCTTGCGTTTCTACCTATACAAGCCACTGGCTTTTATTGGCGCCCTTGGCAGCTTAAGCTTCATCAGAAGATACTTGCTGGCCACTAGTACTAGGAAGAAAATTTTTCCCCCACGAAACTGCAGGTTCAAATGCTAATAACGATTGTGAGCATCAATGCGACTCCCAACAGAAGCCAACATGCAGTATCTAGCTTTGAAGGCTACGGTGGCATGAAAAAAAAAAAAAAGGCTGTAATTTATTGTGTAAGCCTTTAGTATTGAACTTATTGTCCCTGCACATAAATGTACAGTTGGTAGTAGCACTTTGTTTTTTGGCTGTGATAAAGCAAAATTGGCTTTACTAATTTTATGGTTTGCTTGACGTATGACAGCCTTTAAAAGGGGTGGGAGCATTTTGAAGAAACTTTGTTTAATGTGTGCCTACCAGCTTCAACATAAAACTAATAAATATATAGCAGCTTTTAAGTGGTTTTAGGAAAAGCAGCGGCAGCACAGAACACATTGCATATAATGTTATCACTGAAATGACTGCTTGCCATACGTACCGCATAGTCAGGGAAGACTTGAACCTTCTTTATGTGCATCGTTGCAACACAGCCCTTCTTTGTGCCTTGGATTTTGATGCGTCTCTTTTGGAAAGTTTCAGCTGTCCAGTCTCCATGGTGTTGTTCAGCAGCATTCTGTACAGCCTAAAAACAGTAATCACAAAAATTCTCAACCAGGAAAAAAAAAACTTTATAAATCATCTAAAAACAAGTTTGTCACATGAACACATTTAAATTAACAAAGGGATGCCTACAGTAGTTGAGTTAAACAACCAGAAGTTTCTATTCAGTTGTTGTGGCAATGTTGCGCAAGAAAGTATCCAAGCATACTAAGTCACTTTGCTCGCAATGACATGAAGGTGGTGATTAGTAAAGTAAAAAAAGCATTAAATGCTCCAACTACTGTTTACTGCATTTCAAACAGGTACACATGTTTGGTAAGCTCTAGAGAGCTTTGTATTGCTACGTCATCTCTAGATTCTCTTGAACCCACTTGCAATGAACCTAATGTAGATGGTGACATACTTAGCATTTATGCTTGAACATAAATATTTACTGCATTTCAAACAGGTACACGTTTGGTGAGCTCTAGAGAGTTTTGTATTGCTACGTCATCTCTAGATTATTCTCTTGAACCCACTTGCAATGAACTTAATGTAGATGGTGACATACTTGGCATTTATGCTTGAACATAAATATTATTTTTAGTTATAGGTGCTGCTTTTTTGCCTCTTTCAGGTTCTTTAGGCTATCCAGATTTATTGTGAAAACTAAACTTGGTCCAGTATTATATGGTAACTGGGTTATTGAACCACACATTGTATGGGGATGTTGGTGGCACTGCAATTGCATGCCTGCAATTGGTACGTGAAAATTAAGCTTGAACACGTACGAAATCAGCAACAAAGGTACTTTGGTTGCTTCTGGCTGGCTCAGTATTAATATGTACTTGGTAGACACACAAAAGTTTAAGTGAGCAAAGCTGCTCACATGTAAGAGCTTCTTCAAAAAATAGCTTATCTAACTGGTATATGTTTATCTATAGCAAAAAAATTATGCAAACAAGAACTGCCTTTTGATAACCCTATAAATTTCCTTTTCTTTTTACAAATTTTGAGCCGAATTCACAGACTTTTATAGTATAGAATAAAGAACGAAATTTACTCAGAGCTATTGGCATATCTCAGGTGAAAAATATCCCTTCTGGTTCCATCTGGTTCCAGTTCAGCTGGTTTATTGGACAATTCCCAGATGCAACCAGTAGCCACTGGAACCACTAGGACCAAACCAGTAGTTCTGGGACCAGTAGGACTGGGACCAGTAGTGTTTAAAACCAGTCTACTGATCGACAAAACACATGATTCTCAGACAGGGCACTAGCAGAAGGCACATGAAAGATAAACTGCTCAGGAATATTTCAATCCCAGATGGGAGTGTTTCTAGCCTAGACGGAATATAACAAGAAAGGAAGGGGATATATTGTCGGCAGCCGGCACTTTAGCCAGTAGGGATATTTTGCCGGCACTGTATTCTGATTGGCTGTTCAGCCTGACTTCATTGTGACGGGTATGTCCACCTTAATTAAACTAGTTAGATTTAGTTACATTTATGTCCACCTCCTCCAGGCGCACAATCAGCCGCAGTTACCGGGGCGCAGTGGTTGCGCCTCTGGTTTCTAATCGCGAAGTCGCACGTTCAAACCCACTTCTGCTAAATTCAGTTTTTATTTCTTTTGTTTCTTGTGATTTTCTAGGACTGATTCGCTGCGTTTATTTGTTCAGAAACTCGGTTCTTTTGCGGCATTCCTTCGTTATTATTTATTCAAGACCTGCCTTTATGTGTTGGGTTAGGTTAGGTTGGGATGGGACATGCCTTTACTGGTTGGGTTAGGTTAGGTTAGGTTAGATGTTTCCTTAAAATACACATGCGAATAAATCACGCAACAGAAACATGCACCTGCACTGGAGATAGTAAAATGCCGACTGCCGGCAAAATGCCGGCAGGATGGTCACATGTTCACCCCCTGCCATTGGTGGCGCAAAATATCGTGTTCTTTGTCTTTTGAACTCAATAATCACCTAATACAAAACAGCTGGCACAATATCTGGGACAGATAAATTGCCGGCTGCCCGCACAATATCCGGAAAAGGTAAAATGCCGGCTGCCGGCAACATATCCGCGACCAATAAAATGCCGGCTGCCGGCACAATATTCACAACCTAACGGGAATCATTCGCAGCGCATTGCAAGCTAGTGCCAGTCATGATTTTTATTGAAAAAACAAGTACGGTAAATAAACTAAAACATTTCATTAGACTGATAAACTTTAATACTACAGTTTCAAAACAAGCTGTGACCTGATCATGCCAAAGCAGAATGACTGGGAAGTGAAGAAGATACACAATGTTTGGATATACACGTGGTCCTACCTTCGCGGTCTAGCGAACAGCAGACCTCGGGACATGGCACAACAGTAAGTGCACAATGACGCCTCTTCTGTGCAGGATGAATGTATAAGGAAGCACTTGTTGTGACTGCACAGCTGAAACATTTCTGCGAACCACTTGAACAAAAGTGGTTAGGAAGCACTGTCATGAATGTTGGGCCGGACCGCGTGCAGAGCAATGAGCCGGACTACTGTTCATGAGCCAGCTCACGCCTTATATTCACAAGGTAATCCAAACAGGCAGGTACGAAAGGGGAAGGTCAATATTTACAAGACTGGCGACGAACTTGTCCACTACAGTCCGCTGGTGCTGGCACGATGAATGGAGCGGAGACGGCCCTGTGACTTCGGCGAGTCGACTCGAGGTGGCAGACCGTCCGCAGAGGTGACGAGACGTGTGAGCCCAGGTGCTTCAACCCGGTGAAGAACGTGGCGGTGCCGATGATTAGCGGCGGGAGGAGTTAGCTTGGGCTCGAAACGAGGCCTCGCTGCCCGCGCTCTGCATCGCCGGCACACCGCTCACTCTTGTGCCGGCCCCGGTTTCTCCCGGCAGCGTCCAGGGCTGTCGTCGGGCCTACACCGCGACGAACGGAAACTTCGAAGGAAGCGTCGGCGACGGACCTCGGGCCTACACCGCGAGGGCGCCGTCCTGCTGGTTGGTTGGTTCCTTATGTTATGGCGCGTACCCACGCGGGGGATTGGCCAAGAAGCTGCTGTCGTCTTGCCCGACCGCTTCCGAGCTCCTTCCTTATCTTTCTTCTTTTCTGCTAGCCCGTTGCCTTCGGCCAGCGCTACACCCCTGGTTCGGCGGATTGGACAACCACACGGCACTGTCCCTTCACTACAAGCACAAATGAAGACTTTCATTGTCTGCTAGAACCACATTGAAGAAGCCTCGTACGTCTCATCGAAAATATAAGCACTAACAAACCAGCGCCGCCATTACTTGACTACGTGATGCTGTCGTTCAATGAATAAACTGTTACTAACGATGCAGTTCACTCGTTTAAGGTACGGAGCAACTTGCACTCTTTTTAACTCGGTGAACTGAACTTTCTTACAGCGTCGTGCTTCGTTGCCATGTTCATTGCCATTTTGAATATGCAATCGGCTTAGCTTGGTTTGGCTTGACTTCAAAAACAACTCCTTTAAGACAATGTTTCCAGCCAGCAGCGTTATGAGGCGACTGCTCAATTTTTTTCTGCATTACAAGTTTCTGTCGCCTTGCGATGTGTAAACACTCCTAAAGACGACTGTCCAACATTTGTGCTAATTGAGTGTATTACGTTGGCCAAGTATTTACTGGAGGCCAGGAGAACATTACGTGTAATAAAATTGGCAGCGTCTGGAACCCCAGGCGGGGCACGAGATTGAGCCCCCTCGCAACAACTCCTGCCCCGCGTGACGTCATATACACGTCATAGTGACGTCATATTAACAGAAATTGTTATTATATTGCGTAGTAAAATAAAAAAGCACATTTTTTTAAACTTCAATAAATAATTAGAAAGCTACTCATTTGCTAGAAGTTTTATAAAATAATTTTTTTGCTCGTTCTTGCGGAAGCCGACGATGCTGCCGCTGCTGGCGGTCGCCGGTATGGCGTATCCGAAAGTCCTGAATGCCCTAAAACCCAACGTTTATAGATACTTTTTCAGTTTCGGAACTGCGCCTTCCAAAGCGGGCGCGACTTTACCCTAGGCGCTGAGAGGGCGCTCCCGTCGCGAGTTGCGCTGTGTCGGCGGCTGCGGCGGCGGCTCCGGCGGCAGCGTTGACGGCGTGCGCGGCCGGTCCGCGGGCTCAAAGTTGCGGCCGCGGTGTAGTTGCGTGTCTGCCCTACAAGTGTCTTCTTTTCGCTTGCGTTTGTCTTTGCCCTTGCGCGAGAAACTTGCCGTTTTCAGTGTAGTCGGTTTGAAATGCTATTGAACAGTGCGGCCGCGGGTGAAAGCATATCGTGGCTCCGTCAACGTGCTGTGTTTTCTTTCTTGTGCTGGGCTTGGTGCACTGCCGACTAACTCGCAGTCGGCTGTACGAGATTTTCCAGCCCACTTTAGCAGTGGTACTTGTGAGGAGGCTGGGCACATGCGTCGTGCATGAGGCACATGCTTATACCTTTACAAAATGTACAAGAGGAGGACGGAATGTAGCCTCATGCTAAAAAAAATATTAAAACAAAACAGACAAATGAACAAAAATAAAAATTCTTAATGCTAACACAATATAACTAGATAACATACAATCTAAATCTCAAGGATTTTGGGTTAGCTTTACCCGCGCAACAATTTGATTTCTTTGAAACTACGAAGGATACGCGGATGTCTTTCATAAAGAAAGCATGCACTTGCTGCGCATGGTTATCAGGAAATATCATTCGTGCTGCAACGAACTTGCGCTATTGGCATCTCAAGCGAAATCGCGTGTGCACTTGACAGCTACTGCTACGCGAAAATTCATTTAAAATGCTGTCGTTCTTGGTATTTTGGCCCCCGCTAGAAATCACTGGGCGTACGTACATCTCCTTGCATAATCGACCCGTTTCAAGTAAATCGCGAACTGGAATAGCGCGCGCACGGCAAGAAAATGTTGAGCAACTTCCGAGAGCAGTTATTTCTTTTCGAGTACGCAGCCAGATCACAACCCGAGGTGCCGAAGCGGAACGCTACGGAAGGGCCGGAATTTGCACGAGGGCAAAGGAATCCTAGAGCCATGGAGGAAAGAAAAGCTTAGGAGAGGCCCTGACGTCACACCCAGCGCAGCCGGAAACGCCATTTCTGTAAGTCGAATGGCGGACCATTGGCCCTCCATGCCATTGGCGGACTCTTTTTGCCTCTCTCTCTCGGTGCACCTTCTCCGCCTCCTCCGTCCTGTATCGCCTCTCTTGTCGTCTGCATCTGCCAGCGCCGAGCCGGCGGAAATCAGCTGATAGGCAGGTAGAAGGCCGTTTTGCAGCGCGTGACCGTGAACCTAAACGCGCGGTTACACTGTTACACGTCTTCAGTGTGGCCGCAGCAGGTTTGCGAAGCGGCTCGCTCTAATAATGCCGCAATGCTCGGTGCCAGGCTGCAAGTCGCGATCGGTACCCAAGGAATTGGGCGTCACTTTCCACCGGTTAGTGCATCATTCCGCTGACAAGTATTGCTGTACATTGGTGTGCATTCATCCTTTGTTTGCAATCGCCGCCGTTTATAGGTTCCCAAGCGATGGAGAACGCTGCAAACAGTGGGCGAACGCCGTGCGGCTACCGGACTGGAAAGTGCCCAAGTTTGCGTTGCAGTTTCACTGGCAATCCCAGAGATGACTAGTCAATTAAACGGCCGTTCTATATATATAAGTAAGCAGTACTTCATGCAGATTTCACGCTAAAAAATTGTGGAATGTTTTTACCGTTGTTCGCGTGCCTTCGATAGAATTTTTTGCGAAGGAGGAGGAGCAGGAGGTGGAGGCAAAACGTTTGATTGAGTAAAAAAAAAAAAAAATGAGAGGGTGGGTGGCGTCAATAAACTTTTTTTCGCCAAGTTTCAACTTGTCTCAGTGTCAATAAATTCAAGGTGATATCAGTTGAAAACGTTCATACACTAACCTCGCAGTATGAAGCGTTGAAAAGCGAAATCCAGAGCGAGACCACAAAAAGATCCAGATCCAGCACTCTTCCAGTCAACAGACGGACACCTACTAAGGTAATAGGACGATGGAATTATATCAACTGGGAGTCTACCTTGTAACAGTTGCAAAAGCACTGCCGCGCATTGCCGGCCTAGCAAACTATATATTGCAGCGGCGATAACCAAAAAATTGAGTTGCGAATCGTTCGGTTGCAAGTCGCCTACGTACTGCACACCGTGTATCACTTCCCGAAAATCTACCAGACGGGTGTCCGCGCGTACGACGGGACGGCGCGTTCACGATATCTGCACTTCAATAGGCGCGTCGTGATCGCGACCGGAGCAATAGCTTGACGCGGTACACGGTGCACTTGCAAGTAGAAATTAAATGACATGTTCACATCGGCGCAGCTGTCGCAACTCGCAGCATCCTTTTCGAGTTCCGCAAGACCACAGCGCAGCAAAGCGAAGCAGCAATCTTCGCAATCGGACGACAAGGCAGGCGCTGCCTTTCCTCCATGACTGGCGAACGGCGGGCGGGCTGTTGCTAGGACGCCGTTGCTAACGCGACTTCCAATGGCCGCCGAAAACACGTGACTTCCTCCACACTTTTGCCAATGCGCGGGGATAGCTGGGGGCCTCTCCTAAGCTTTTTTTTCCTCCATGCCTAGAGCGATAAAAATCACGTGACCAGCAACTCTACGTAACGTGTTACGCCACTAGTTTTTTTTTTTTTTTTCCTGCGGGGTATGTTATATTTTTCTGCCATTCTTTTTTTTTTTTTTTTTTTTCGCGCGCGCGCTGCGTTTGCACGGCGTTGCACGCGCTCTCCGTCAAGTCGACGTTCTCATGTGGTGCCGATTATTCTTCTCGGTGCCTGTTCTAGGTTCAAGCGCACAGAGCTTTTCTTGCGCGCTGACATCCCAGCGCTCACATGCGGTTTATGTTATGCTTTCCTTCCGACTGGAGCAGGAAGGCGAAAACCACTTAGTTAAGCGCTCCACGTGTTTGGTGTGCGCGCGTGGGTGGGCGCACACATCCGGTAATTGTGTACATTCTTGAAAGCAAACAGCTACAATAAACAGAAGACAACGAAATTGTTTGCCACTTGTGTGGTTCTTCCGAGTTCACTTTTGCAGAAGAGCATGCATATACGCGCGTGCGTATATGCATGCTCAAAGTTTCGGCGTAGTTGCGTGTCTCTACAAGTTTCTTCCTTTTGTTTGCGTTTGTTTTTGACCCCTGTGCGCGAACCTTGCCCCTTCAGTGCGTTCAGTTTGACGCTATTGACCAGCATGCCGATTTCATCGAGGATTTCGTGACTCCGTCAAGACGCTGTGTTTTCTTTGATGAGCCTGGCTTACCGCAATGCCAACGTGCTCCGCACCTGGCTGTACGAGCAGATACAGAAGCAACACTCAGAAGTGTCTCTTTTTAGCGCCGTCATCGGATCCATAGCTTTTCACCCAATAGAAAAGAGCGATTCCCCGCGCGGACAAAGAGATAAGCAAAACGCGCAAGATATGTGGACTTCATTTTCTCGAAGAGGATATTGCGATCATTAACGTAAAGTCGTCGAGATCGGCCGGGCTTACTGGGCACTGAAGGAAAGTGCAGTTTCCGCTAACTTTCCCAACCTTCCCAGCAACTTGTTGAGCAAGCAGACTCGGCGGCGGTCTCCGAAAAAGAGAAAGGTAGCTTCTGCGCACGAGCTAGGTGATTACAAAAGGAGAGCACTTTCCCAAGGAGCGACAAGAGGAGCTCTCTAAAGCACCTGTTCTCCAGCAATGCACCGATTTTGCACAGATACTCGAGAATAGTGCGGCAATACGGCTCCCAGCCAACTGGAGAACGGCAGCACTCGAAGAAGAACCGGGGCAGCGTCGGCAAACTTTTTTACTGGGCCCGAAAGAAAGCGGGGCCTACACAATCCTGAAGAGCGTTGTTGCGCGACACGATATATCACCTATGTTACGGGAAGCTGCTCCAACAGTCGTGTGAAAAAATATCATTCGTGATGCAATAAATTTGCGCAATTGGCATGGCAAGAGAATTTGTGCGCACGCTTGACAGCCACTGCTACGCGAACGTTCATGTAAAACGCTGTCATTCTTGATATTTTAGCCACCGCTTCAAATCCCTGGGCGTAGGTACACGACTTCTTGCATAATACCGTCCGTTTCAAATAGATCTAGAACTGCAACGGCCGCAGCAAAATGATGAGCAACGTCCGCGAACAGTCATTTCTTTTGCAGTACGCAGCCAGAAGCGGCGAGCTAGGACCGGAGACGCCAAGCGGAACGCTCCCCGCTAGCAGACGACGCTCGCTCTCCTAGCGCAACTCGCAACCGCAGCGCCGCGGTGGCGAGAGTCGCGGCCGGCCGCCTTCTCTCCATGGCCGCGGCGGGGAGATACGGAACTGAAAAAGTATCTAAAAACGTTGCTAACGTTGCTAAAACCCGCCCGCCGACCGGACGTTGTTGCCAGCATACTCGAGAAACGCGTGCTGGCAACACTGATTTGTTCCGACCGCGACCGACGCTGGACGCTGCCCCTCATGGCTATGCTGGCAACACTTGCAACGCGCCCGGAACAACGACCGTGTTGCGGGCGGGTTTTAGCACGACCGGCTCCGGTCGTGGTTTTAGTCGCTGCGGTCTGCTGTGATGCTGCCCAGCACGGCCCAGCACTACAGAACCTAGTACCGGGTATCGCGCATCAGCCGATCTACAGAAGAAGCCGATCTCCACTGTGCAGCGCCGAAATGTGCCCATCTTGATCAAACTGCTAGTGAGTGTTCTCCGTGCGATCCTTGTGTGCGGGTTTTAGTCGCTGCGGTCTACTGTTATGCTGCCCAGCACCACAGAACCTAGAAGCGCGTATCGCGCATCATCCGATCTACAGAAGAAGCCGATCTCCACTGTGCAGCGCCGGAAATGTGCCCATCTTGCTGGTTGCTTTCATCAAACTGCTGCTGAGTGTTCTCCGTGCGATCCTTGTGTGAAGTTGGCTCACCTTGGTGCATTTGGTGCAGCACCGCCACCCGTTTGTGCCAAGGAATCTGAGAGTGGAAGGCGAGCTTTACGCTCCCTGCGAGCTTTCGACATTGGTGCCTGTGCTTCTTCGTGTATTAGCCGGCGTGCTTCCGGCCGTCACTTTTATCTCGTAGTTGTGATGGAATATGCCTAGCAATAGTGACTAATTACTCAGGACTTCTATGAATAACCTCATTCTACTAGAGCCTGCAAGCTCCGCTTCGGTATGTTTGTAGTGTATCAGCTTGTCAAGTCTGTTTGAATTTGTAGTGTATTCTAGCCTGTGGGATCCTTAGTCGTTGCATACTTTGACGTGTGCCAGCATTTGTGTTCCGTTTAGAAGAATCTAAAAAAGCATGTAATCATAAGTTAGTGCGAAGGGTGAACAAGGAAACGGACAATGCATTTTAACTGTACATAGAAGCTCTAGTTACTGCATGTGGCTTGTGCTACCCACTATGATGCCTGCATCGCTTATTAATTTCAGCACGGTAGGTACAAAGACATACACAGCAGAAAAGTGCCGCGCTGTTTTATGCTTGTATTTGGCGTTAGGATGAGGTGCTGTTTTATACCAAATCGCCCAGGATTTAACTAACAGGACGGACGCTACTTACAACTGATTTATTTAGGGTATGTCCATCATGTATGAGAGAAGCAATAACAAAAGGCTACAAGCATTCGACCAGAGCACACACAAAAAGAACTTATCTCAGAAGGCACATTCCTTGGAGTAGATTGATAAAGAGGGGTCTCACTCACACATATTGTTCTCCTTCATTTGATACAAACTTATGTGCCATTACACCACAGCTTCCTTCCGCTATTTTTGTTTATCAATTTGGGTACACAATTACAACCTTTGCAATGAAACAGCCTGAGTAATTTTCTACCGAAAGTGCGCGTTTTCAAATGGTCCCTAATACATTAGGTCATTTGGCTGATGTAAACTTGTCAAGTCAAGGGTGTCTCATCACACACTTAACAAGGAGCTTAGCATGCTTCTTACGACAAACTGTGTGCAAGTGTGCAGAAGAATGGCACATGCCCACTCGAGGATTGGCAAGGGCAGGGTATTATTAGTGCACACGCACTAGGGAGGCTGACCACGAGATATTCATGCACGTGTCTGGTGCCTCAAAAGCCGAACCCCTCCGACGGAAACGCTTGAGTTTGTGCAAAGCATTTCCAAATTGGCCATTTAAAGAAAAAAAACCAAAGGAAGAGCAACTTGTGCTGCGTCTCATTCACACATGCTAAAGACAAGCGGGTTCCATCTGGGCCCACTTAGTAAGGGCTGTAGCTGCACAGGCTACACAGAGAACGACAGTAAGGAGAGCAGGGTAGAGCATATATACAGTAGACGCTCATTAAGACAAACTCGAGGAAACCATAAAAATATGTATTACCAGAAATTTGTTTTCAGCTGAGGTTTTTGCGTTGTGGATGTTACAAGCAAGCAAAAGTGTTGTTCATCCTATTCATGGAGTTCGTCTTAACTGGAATAGAGGCGTGAAGGTTTGGGAAAAGAGAGCTGAGCACAGCCAGTGGTCAATTTACTAAGACAGCAAAGAGGACAGCCGCCGACTGTGAGAAGCGGGGAGCTCAAGCACAGTTTTCTTACAATATATATATATTCGGGTTCCGGCCTTTGCGGCTTTATTGCCTCGTATTCGTGCAGTGCATTGGCTCTGCAAGCTAAATAGTCTCACGGGTGGACAGGCAAAGTATTTCAACTGATATCAATGCTCAGTGTCACACTCGTCAGTCTGAACAAAAAAAAAATCAGAACGATAATCACACTGTGCTTTCCCCGCTCAAGCGCTACTACTCACACACTGAAGTCAAACGACTGCCAAATTCTTTTTTTCTATAATGGAGGGTATGTAATTTACAGAAAAAGCATGCTGTGCGCGCTGCTTCAGATTGGGGAAAAAAAAACTCACTTCCTCCAAAGAAATTAGATTTACTACTCCTGCGATACACCTTTTTGCAGGGGTGTACAAATATCAAATTTTGTACCGCAAATCACACACGAATAGAAAAAGTGACTGCAAATGGAATAAAATATGTTCAACTGAATATCATTGCTTTAGCGTGTTTACAGCTTTGAAAGCAGAGCTCAAAGAGAGAGAAAAGATAAATTGGTTAATCACAACCTGACATGTAGAGTTCGTGCACTGATTTAGAAATGGCACAAAAAAAAAGGTGAATAAGAGACAGTGGATTAGTGAAAAAAGTTTGGCACACATTTTCTTGGAGATATGTGGGTTCTTCAACGTGCTCTGAATAGAAGTATATTTGACAGGCTGCAGCCCCTCCAGTCATTGAAATAAGGCCCTTGCTATGCATACCTACTAGGACCAGTATGCTACCGAGGCATAGCCAACAAGTAATAACTTAATTTCTCGTTCATGCCATCCCATTGGCCGGACACTTCTTTCCGGCTTATTAACTTTGCACAGGTAACATTCCACTTCAGTTACTGTACACCAGAGTTACCACTCTGGCTTTGCTCAAGGTGTTGCTTGCATTAGGCTTTCTTGCAAGGCTTAGTCGTCGTGCAGAAAAGCCGACCCAAACAGGCGTTCGTTGTGGTGAAGCTTGAAGGATTGCATGTTGTATGGCAGAGCAAACTTTTATAGCTCTGTTCGTAAATTTTGAATACCTGTAATGGTAAAATTGCACTTCGGATAGAAGAAGCGTACAGCATAAATCTGCCATTTGCTCTCTATAGTAGCAAAATAGCGTTAACTGATGTATACATGCGTGGCACCTGTGATAACCAGCCGGACGTCACATTTGCAAGCTGGCTTTGCTGAATAAATGTGGCCCTGCCTGAGGCATAATCAAAATAGGAAAAACACAGCATAATTTCCGCTAGGTCACTCACTTTAGAGGTGCTGTTAGAAGTTTCTAGGCTATTGCGTTCATGTGTTCCAGGGTATCGCATTTTCTCACTACTTACATTTTGAAAGCTCGGTCCATATAAGTTTGGATAACACATTTGCCTTAATCGTGGGTCTCTATTTTGCGATCTTCTGGAAAACGTCTTCAGAATCTGCCATGTGTTCTATAGCTTGATACAACTTAAGCAGCTGTGCATTCTGTAGGGAACCTTAGCAGGTTATTGATGCAAACAAAAATTACCGAAGGCTCTTTTTGTTCTGTTTTAAATTACGTTTCTGCTAACAAGAAATAGACCCAGTTTAAATTAAAACCATTATGTACTACCCACTGTAACGGCCCAGCGGCACCCTCCCCCCCCCCCCCCCCTCCCACACACACAAAAAGGGTATGTTTCACTGCCATGATCGAAGATGTGGGTTCAATCCCAGCCATGGCAGCCATTTTTCTGGTAGAGGCGAAAAAGAAAACCTATGTGTAGAGATTTTGCTGCACATTTCAAGGTCCCCACGTGGTCAGAATTGATCCATAGCCCCCAATATGGTGTGCTTCAAGGTGCATGTGCAGCTTCGGCACACAAGTTGAACAAAGCCTCTCTCCCCCTCCCCCCCCCCCCCTCCCACACACACAAAAAGGGTATGTTTCAGCTGTCGGGGTCGCTCAATTACATAGACCAATATAGGACATAGACCGGTATGTTTCAGCTGTCGGGGTCGCTCAATTACATAGACCAATATAGGACCTTTACTTTCAGATTTTATAATATTAAGACTCAAAAATTTAGTGCTGCTTTGACAGGCCAGTGTTATTTTATTGCAGCCTTTCAGAATTTGGGGTATTGTTTTCAACAGTGAGCAAACCATGGTGTACACCAGATATTGCCTTTTTAAACAAAAATAGCAGACAGGTAGGCAATGCTCTCAGTAGCAGTGCAAAGTTGTGCCACCTCTGTAAACATTTCGGTCGAGTTGTTGTCCCAGTCATGTTACGAATGGGAGCTCCTTCAATTTGTAATACTGCCATGGAGGCCTTTCCTGCCAGCTAGTGTACACAGACCGACAGACAGTTCTTCAGTGAAAATTTTCTATATGCACTTAGTGAAAAATAAAGTAGGTTTGATGGCTTGCTTTGCTGCCATATTTTCATTTTAATCTGTTAGGCAGGACCTGGCGATGAAGGTTACTCGTAGGACTGACACTTGGACAAGTAGATACAAACTATATTGACAAGGTGCAACACAAGAAAAGGAATCGCACTTGTAAATAAATTTTATTTACACAAATGCACTGTACACGCCATTTGTGTGGTTACAATGAGGTGTACAAAACAAAACTATAGGCACCAGAAAGAATAGCAATGGCCATGAGAGGTAAACACGTACCCATTCAAAATTATATCCTGGCATGCTGCAACTGCACTTCAACAACAATACACATATAATCCATGCGGATTATGTGTATGGTCAGTTGAAGAGGATGAATGAAAGGATCTTTCCTTCTGCACTGTTTTTTTTTACTGCGCTGCGGCTAAAACCAGGCTGGCTTCATAGATCGCGACCTTCCCATGGCAGCCGGCGACAATGAGGGCCAGCGTGCTGAAAATTGCTGGGTAGGGACGGCGCACTCCATCAGGTGGTGCTAAATAATCTCCAACCTCACCAGCTTCACTTTGCTCACAGAGCGACTGTTGGCACGAAATGCAGTGGCTGTACCAATAACAACCGACCGTTTTAGTTAGTATGTATATTACCGGTCAGCACCTAGAATACAATGGCTCGTCCAGACCTGACTCTCACCAATGGAAAAGTCAACGTATACAACTAAACCACACGGGTACCACACTGTCTGGCTCGACTACCATTATTAATTTTTGAGCATTCCCATTCATTCAGACATTCGTAACCTTTACCGACCTTGGCTCTACATGGAGAAGCTTTCTTTTGGCGTGACGGTCATTTGCGCACATGCGAAATTTGACAGGAAACGCTTGAGTTTGTGCAAAGCATTTCCAAATTGGCCATTTAAAGCACGGAAATGCCGTCATTCTTGCGCGGGAGCATAACAATTTTCCAGCTGCAGGAGCACTAGTTGATCCAAACTTCTTCAGGGGCTGCGGCTCTTTCACATAAACTGTGCCACTCGTGTAGCACTGTCCTCAAGGTGGCTCGCCAGCCCTACAAATGGCAAAGTTGGGTATACGAGAGTTGGCCCTGGTCAGGGCCGGCGATGAGAACCGTACACATAGTTATCTTCGTGATATCTTTTTGAGCCACGCCCGTATACCAAAGCGATAAGAACCAAACAAAAAGAAAATGCTTTTGCCATGCCGGTGCTGGCCTTTCTCAGCTGTATGCAACAGTAAACCATCGGGTTGACTCAAAGTGCAACGCAAGAAAATTGCACAGGACCTCATCATATTAAACAGGATGAGAGCGCGACAGCGTCTTTTATGACTCGGTTTGTTGTCGAGCGTTCCGCCAATGCCGCCTATAGCCTACAATCCCGACAGTGCACTCGGTGCAGCCACTCATTACAGAATCACTATCCATGCTGCTGCGGCACTGCCTCGACTGAAGCAGAGGGCCAACAAAGACTGCGGGAGCAATTTATTTGAATGCACATTTATTTTTGTGTTGCACGTCTTACGGAGTGTGTTGCAAGGATATCGGAATTGACCAAGCGCCGAATGTTTCTTTTTCTGTAGCAGTATATGCAACAGTGCATACCAAGTGCTTCTTGTTTATTTCTTTCTGGTCCACGCCATGGAACAACCATCCATGGAATGCCATGGATGTGCGCACCATTCTGTGACGTGGAATGTTAGGAATGCATTAGGAAATTGTCAGCGGTTGTGGTAGCAAGTAATATTTTCGCATTTAGAAAGCGATTCACTGAAGCACACTGTTGAGCCCACAGGTGTACTTGGCGCAGTGTCAATGAGCCTATAATAAGTGCAACAAACTGAGGAGGAGGCGAAACACTATTGACAACAGGCCGGACAAATAGCTCACAATGCTTCAATGGGTATCACAAGCAGCACAAGCTGTTGCACTGGCATAGGAAAGAACTAAAAAAGGCCAAACAAGGAGAAAAAAAACATTTGGCATCGGCGAGCATGGGAGGTCACTGTATATAAAGTCGGTCAGAGCAAAACTGCTTTTCATAAACCCCCTCTCAATTTTTTTTAAACTCATTCCTCACTCCGCTGCTGTCATTAAAACAGTTGCACGAGGTGTGCATTTCTAGAGCAGCCGTTTTTCTTATGAAGGCAAACAAAATTGCCTTCGTGCGCAAAGTCTTAGACAACATTAATGCACCAACTGGTTTAATTAGCCGATAGTCTGCAACTACGGTATGCATTACAGCTCAAGTATGGCTTCCGTGCATTAACCTACAAATTTTAACTGCTGTACGGAAAAGAAAGCAAGCTTCATTAAATATATGTGCTGACAGCAATGTAAACTTAAAATTCCTTATAACAGAGCTAGAAATTCTTTCAGAGCTAAAATGATAAAATTCCGTGCTGAATGATGCAAGGCACCACTAAGTACTGACATATGTACACGCTAAGAAAAAAGTTTAGCAGTGTCAGTAACACTTCGTAAAACTTTTCTTTGTGCCCTTTGGCAGGGCATGCGCAACAAGATGTCATTGAATTGCTCCACAACAATCGCTTTCTTCTTGTTGCTCTGCAAGTGCCGTGGCTCCAGTCCACCGCTCAAACAGATGAGACACTCTACCCCGCTGACCACGAACAGAAGTTCTTGGCTTGCTCCAGGGAAACAACACCAGTGGTACCAATCTGCACCAAGTTTGTTGCTACCTGGCTTGTGGCTCCCTGCTGGCAAAAGAAAAAAGAAAATGTGCAGTGAGAGTTAGACAAGGGATTGCAGGGGAAAAAAAATCAATTTCTCCTTTTAAAGGATTGCAGGGCACACTGCGATTTCACGTATGCATAAGCAAACACACATGCACTCCTTAATAGAGGCTTCACGTCAATGAGGCATGGGTGACATAACATTGCCCCTTTGGAAGGGAGGTGTGTTCTCTTCATCTTGCTAGATGGCATGGCCAGCATGACAAGGATGACAAGACTGAGGGAAGGAATGATGATGTGGAACAGAAACAGTGGCATTCTACTAGTTCGTAACTGTTGCACATAAGAAGCTGCACTACTTCATGACTTTCTTACATTAGTGAGGTCCACATCTTCTTGTAAGCACAGTTGCGATCCCGCCCATTGTTCCCCACCCTCTCCTTAGTGGGGTGTGGCTCCTGCCCCGAGTCAGTGGCGGCTTTGACGGTGTGTAGTGATGTAAGTAGTACGGATAAATTTTAGCCCAAGCTTGGTAAGTGCCCTACCTTATCGAATCGGATCTGTCATTTTGTCAAAGTGTGGAGTCAATGGGCATGGAACAAAAAAGTGACGTGCAAGACAGAAAAAAAGAGTGTAACAACGTTAGACCACACAGAAAACACAGTGCAGTAGAAACAAAGGACAAGGTGAGGCCGGGGCAAGAGCTAACTTTCGAAAAATGCTTTATTGCAGGACCTGCACTTATAAAAACATCTGGCTCATAGTAGGAGAGAAAGAAAGGAAAACATCAAAACGAACAACGAAAGATGAGACAAAAACCACCACGCGCCGCCTACACCAAGAAATAAATCTCTAGCTTTCGTAAAGCCATAGATGGTCTATTGATGCGTTGATCGCCGTAACATGCCATCTCAGCTGCTTCCACAAGTTCTTTCATCAGTCCAGACTGGTGGTAATGCAAAGCAATCATCTCGTTGTGCAGGGGATAACACAGGTATCCCGATACGCACTTTTTACAATGGGCAGCCCGCTGGCCGTCAGTGGCAACGCTGCTTACTTTATTCTTGTACTCTTAAATGGACATTCAAATATCTGCTTCTTTGGCCAGTATAGTCACTGCCACATGAGAGTGAAATTTTGTAGACAGCATGATGCCCACAGCGTACCAGCTTAGAGCAGACCGGTTTTTGCACACGCGTTAGGCAGGTTAACCTGCACAAGCCCAAAAGCCTGTTCGGGGCTGTGAACAAGACATTGATCCCACTAACAGCCACCTGGCTGCCCATTGTAAAATGTGTGTATCGGGAAACCTTTGTTATCCCATGTACGACCAGACAATTGTTTCGAATTACCACTGCTCTGGGCTGACGAGAAACTTGTGGAAGCAAGTGAGATAGCATGTTCTGGTGATCAGTGTGTCCGTAGACTGTCTATGGCTTTATCAAAGCCAGAGCTTGATTTCATGGTGTAGGCGGCATGTGGCGGGTTTCGTCTCATCTTTTGTTGTTTATTTATTTTTTCTTTTCTCCTCTTACGGGCCAGATGTCTTTATATGTGCTGGCCCTGCAATAAAGCATTTGTTGAAACCTTGCACTTGTCCCGTCCTCGACTTATTGTTTTTACTGCGCTATGTTTCTCGTGAGAGTATGAACCAACACGCCCAAACATTTTCCCTTCTGTTAGACCGCATCCAGGGCATAACAAAAGTTCACAGAGCGAAAGAATGTTAAGTGAGCAAATGAGCTTTTCTAAATGCCCAGGGGCGTCGGGTATGCTAGGTACAGCAGTTGCTGCAAGAACCAATGGAGAGTGCAGTAACTGCACAGAGACGGCAGTAAGAGGAGGAGGCTAGGGTATATATAGTCAGGATCCAGCTTACATGGCCTTATCGTCTGGTGGTAGGGCAGCGTATCGCCTTTATCGCCTTCCAATAGTTTCAGGGAGGGAGGCCATGTAATTCAGGTGGTATTAGTGCTCATTATCACGCTTTTAGAACTTTGCAGAGTAAAAAATGCCAAGGTCATCATGATGTGTTGAACCCAGAATAGTGGCTCAACTAGTTGCACAAAACAAGATAAGTAACAGTCACTAAGCAGTGCTTAGCATGCTACACATGCCCTAAGCAGTGCTTAGTGACTGTTCGAGCGCTACCACATCGATTCACATTAGGTAAACAAATTTTTCTCATCCGGCATGCATTGCATTTGGGTAAGCATATATGCTGGTGCATGTATATATGTGTGCCAGCTTATGTTGTATACATATGCACTAGTGGCATAGGCAAGATACATAAACTTGTGCATAGCTTCCTAGCCAATGCATTTTGGCCTTGGCAACTACAACACCACCCGAAGGTAAGACTAGCCAGATGAAATTGTGGAGGAACTCCTGACGTTTGTTCTGTGGATACAGGAAAATTTTGATATAGTCAGGTACACATCACACTTTCTGATAAAATGTGGCACTCCCAGCATTCAGCGGAGCGCCAGTGGGGTGCTGGTACTGGATGAATTGCATGGACATTGGAACGTAACGAAACCCTGCAGTGTATGAGTATAGCATTCCAGGTTACTCCATGTGAAGTAATACGTGATAGCTTAAGCAAAATTCCCCCGCATTTCCCCGAGGGGGAGAATGTGAAAGTGCGAATACACGGTTGTCGGCCCGCTTGCGGCGCTTGCGCTCGGCCCCCGCAGCCCACCGCCTCGCCGCCTTCTCTTCCATCTCTTCCATCGGGTTTGTAGTATCACGTGTACACCACGCAGTTATCAAGCCGCTATAACGCCGCTGAGTCGCCAACGCACGCCGCTGACGACGTAGTTTGAATGCGTTAAAGATATAAGGCGCGTCAACACTGATATCACCGTCGCGTCCGTGGCTTGATCGGTAGAGCGTCGCGCTGCGGCCGCAAAGTCCGCGGATCGAAACCTGGCGCCGGATGCTGTTTTTCTTTATAGAGGAGCACTGCGGACGCCGCCGACGCCGCCGCCGCCGCCGCCGGCGGTGGATGGTTTGGGGTCGCTTATAAAGTGTATTCACACTTAAAAAGCACCATATTCGTTTGGTCGTGGAAGTCAACCAATGTGTAAGCAAGGTGCTCACTGCATGTTCCAAAACATGCAAACGTCTATTGCAATCTCGTCCTGTCTATTATGTTCGGCTATTACGCCCGCTTTCAGTGTTTAATGAACTTCTTATTTTCGCTACACACGCCCATTGAACGTCCGCACCGCAACCAGCTGCGCCACCGATGCAGTGAGCAATTTTTGCAAGTGTCGTCCTCGCCTTACCGCGGTCCGATAGGATCATACGTTTACACAAATTTACTCGTAAATTGTAACCCTATAAAAATCAGATTTAATCAAATTTAAATGTTTAGAGAATAATATTCGATCACTGACTGATTCGCACAATCGTTACTCGCAAGACATCCAATCGTCATCGCATCGTCACTGCAAGTTCTTGATCCGAATATCGACACTTCGTAACGGTCATTCTACGTAGTTTTTAACGAAATCGATGCCACAAGGCAAGTTACACTGACTGCAAATCATGCCTGAACATCCAAGGAGTACTATAAAAACAACGGCGCAACCGCAAACAGTAGGGCTCTTTGATTTCCAGTCTCGGACTCACCGCGGACTCCCCGAGAAGCAGTCCGGCATTCGATTTTCCCATGTATCCCCATGACTTCGGGGAATCCTCGGACTACCCGCGGACTACCCACGGTGAGTCTGAGACTGTAAATTGAAGAGCCCCAATGAAGCAACCAAGTTACAGCCACGGGACGTGCGACAACGCCGGTAAGCAGTTCGGCCTCTTCCACTGGCTAATATTAGTACTTTACACAGGTTAACTGTGCAGAACCGCTAGGCTCCGAAGCTTTACCGGCTTCGGGTGCGTCACTTGAGCTCAAAAACAGCGTAATATAGACCGTAACTAATGAATAAGCGGTATTTGAGTTCGATAACTCAATTGCCGTAAGCATACATGGGCGCCGCCATCTTGAATGTTTGTTTACATCAAAGTTACCAGACCAGCATCGACATTTCGCTAAATTTAGCGGCCACTTACAATTATTGCGATCTGAGTACAAAGAAAGCAAATATAAAATGGTAATAGAGAAGCCAAAATAGCATGGTATTAATCCAGAAAAACGCGAAATCCGCTGTAGCAAATCATGGTGCACTTGTAGCAATTGTAGAATGTGCTTGTAGCAGTTGCTTCAGTATGGTAGATTGGCGGCAAATTTTAAATGCATACAAGCAGATTTGCATACAGTGTTCGACCTAATCTCTTGTTAAGTATCGGTGACAACATATTGTTATTTAGGTACGCTGTCTTTCGGTTGGTAAGCACGCTTTTTTTCCGTCATGCCGCTGCTGCTGTGTGGCTTGCTGCTAGTTTTCTTTCAAGAAAGCCCCGCATTTATACGTTCCTTTCTGTGTGACCAGCCATTGGTAACAGACACGTTTTCACTGTCTTTTTCATGTGGTGCAAGCTATGTTCCATCAGGTGTATGTGACACCTGAGGTAAGCTTCCATAAATTTCTGCATTCTCCAAACGGGTGAAATGGAACAAGCTATGAATCTGACAAAAAAGAAACAAGAAAAGCGGTGGGCAACCAAGAATAGCTTGTTTTTTTTTCTTTTGGCTCAGAAACAGCGATTTCTTGTGTATGGTTGGAGCATTGTTGGAAAAATACACTGGCACATTGGAGTCCAGCCTGATGATACCTTTGCCCTCTGTGCACATAAAGCTGAAGTATCATTCGAAAACTCGGAATGCAAAATAAATGTGCTGAATACTGTCGGCAGACCAAGTGTGTTTTGTTCTTCAATTGCAGTGAGCTGTTTACGGTGTGTGATTTTGAGATTATTGGTAGCAGCATATCTGCATTGGGTGCGCTAAAAGTAAACATGATACAAAACTAGGATACTGCAAACTTTTCTGAACACTGCGCTAGGAATAATCATCAAAGAAAAAAAGACGGCTCAAGAATACGATACTCCCTAATGCAAAATTGGAGCGCAGTGCAAACTGCAGTCTTCTCGGTGACAGCGTGTAGCTGCTGTGTCTCAGGAAGTGATCGTGTCATCAATGAACACACGACGCAGACGCTACTCTGGCGTTTTCTCACAGCGCCTCGGTGCCACTGAGCACGTCTCGCGTGGCCTCTGCGTACTGCCCTCCCTTTCACACTTTCATTTTACTTTCCTCCTATGCCTTCCTGCTTGCTCTATCTCATTTATCTCCAGTGCCCTCTTCTTCGTTCGGTTACAACAAAGTCGACGGCCACACGAAACCACAGGAGTCAAGCGGGCACTTAAAGCCAACTGCATTCAAAATTTCGACCTCTTGAAAACACCATTTCCGTATAGTCTGCTGAAAAAAGAAAGCAAGATGCAAAATACAACGGCTGAAATACGCGTGTGGACGCCGCAAGCGGTTAGCAAAAACCGGTGATTTTGAAACCGAAATCGAGGAGCGCGGCCATTAAAATGACATTGCAGCCATCCAGCGAGCGGCCGGACGGCGTGCGGGGCAGCAAACGGGTGAAGCGTTCGCAGCAGAGCTTGACCGGTTATCTAGTTGCATGGCTGGCCAGAGGAAGAAGCCACCGTCAGCTGGAGCGTCACAGGCGTGTCATGGCTGTTTACGCAATCTGCCGGCAGGTGCAGCGTGGTCTGCGGTGGAGCTTTTTTAAACGCTTCTGACTGATTAACGAGGCAGTTCAAGGGGCTACCACTCGTGTCCCAGCTGATGTGGGGTGATACTAGAAATTAAAATAAATTTGGTCGATGTGAAATTTGAGTGCAGTTGGCCTCTTAAAAGGTGCGCTCTAAAAAAGAAATGGCAAGCAAATTGCCTTAGCAAGCTGCGTTGCAAAGAAATTATTTCTGTATCTGAACAGCTCTGAAATTTGGTTGGTTCTGAAGTTTGTTCAATCTATCTATCCCAGTCAAAGTATGATATACAGCTGTATAACTCCGGCCCTTTTTCATTTTTAAAAAGTGTTTTTCCTTACATATCTTTTTTGCTGCTGCAGCAGCGCTGGGAGCATGAGCATGCAAGACAGAATGTAAAA
Source organism: Haemaphysalis longicornis (assembly GCF_048455015.1). Taxonomy (NCBI): domain Eukaryota; kingdom Metazoa; phylum Arthropoda; class Arachnida; order Ixodida; family Ixodidae; genus Haemaphysalis; species Haemaphysalis longicornis. The sequence continues at coordinate 143,814,125 of NW_027526460.1, read as the reverse complement.
AGTGGTATGGTCACGACACCTTTCACTTGCATTACAAATTTCCTGATCCACTTTACTCGAAGTAGTAGAATAATTAAGTGAAGCATCAGTTTTACAGTTAAAAAATGGGTAAAAGAAGTAAGTCCACCACGGGCATAAACATTTAAAAAAATGAGATGTCTATTTATATGTTGTATTAGCTGGCGCAGAATCTAGCAGTACACCCGATGTCGAACCACATTCCATACCGAGACACGGTGCTAGTAACTCCAATACCTTCGACAAACATCACGTAAACTGATAGGTTCGCCTGGTGCACTGTCGAGGCACGAGTCATGAGGTTCCCAGACAGCTCCGATGAAAACCACGCAATCTGATAGCTTCAGCTGGGAGGCTATGGTGCCCTGCAGTGTTGTGGAGCCACCAAGGACTTGCTTTCGTTTTGTATGTTATTTCTCCTTGTAAGCCATGCTCCATGTGTACCCAGGGAATATAGTGGCTCTTCACTGCTTACAACACTAAATATTTATCCTCATGGAGCAGATAAGGTTTGCAGCTCATTAATACAGAAATAAAAGTTGGCTCTGCCACACGATGATGATGATGATGATTTCTATTGGTTTCCCCTTTGTATCGGGGTGATGACATGTCATCTTACCAAAAAGGACTAATATACCTATGTTTTACACTTTTGGTTCAATACTAGCACTGCTTAGGGCAGGCACAAAAAGCTTATCAGGCACAAAATACTTTTTTTTTTTCTGTTACAGGTGGTAACTGTCCTAGGCAATATTCCCCTCTCTGCTTTTCGTCCAACAACAGTCTAATCTTCTTTTCGTCCCCTCGACCGCCTTGAAGATAACTTCCTCTGTGATACCCTTAAATCCTAGGGCTTCTGAAAGCCCAATATTCCCTTCATGTAGATTTGGATGGACACTTCCAAGCTTCACTGCATGGCATTTTCTTTAGTGTTAGCTTTTTCGGCACGACGCCGAAGCCATGCAAGAAAGCCTACCACAAATGCCTTGCACAAGAGTGGAACTCTTACAGCCAATGTTGGCTGAGGTGTAACGCTACCTGGGCAAAATTTATAAACTGGAAAGAAGTTTCCCATCAATATGGTGGTATGAGTGAGAAATCAAGGTTTATTACTTGCTGGAAATGCTTGCATTAAAGTAAAGGTCACACCAACCACTAATGTACCTAACCTCTTTTCAATGCCTGGAGCAAGCCATTCAAATGCAGTCGACTCTTGATCATCACCTAATTGGAATTTTCAGGTAATTGGAAGCAATGCTCTGGTCCCACCAATGTTACATTCAATTCAGTAGAAGAAATTGCTTGGTAATTTAAAGCTGAAACCCAATTTTTCGATTAATTGAAAGTTATTTCGAATAAAAAGCATCAAGGTGAACATCACATCTTGATAAAATTGGAAATTTTAAAGCGTCAAAACACCGCCGTGTACTGCAATGTTGGCACCATCACAACCGAGGCAGCGCATAGCTGATAAAGCAGCCGGTCACTTGAGACTTGTGCCAGTGTAAGCATCTCTCTTTTGAGGCCCTCAACCTTCTTTGTTGCGCACAGCTCCGTGCAACAGTTTGCGTGGTGAAAGCTTCAGGCTTCGATTTTCACCACAAGTCTGAACTATCACGGCAAGCTGTGTCACATTCGAATAGGCAACAAAACAAAACCAAGAAGAGAAGATTGTTGCAGACCAATGGCAATGCGCTATTATGCCTTCTGTTTTTTTGTTGCGGACTTTGTACTAATGGTAGCCAACTGTATAATTTCTCTGGTCACAACATGTTGAGGAAACCGCATTTTCCATGGCAGGGTGTACCAAATTTCATTCCGCTGCCTTGCCATACTGTCTTAATCTTTTAAGGGGCAACCACACGCAGTGACAGCGAGAAGCGACGTGAAAACTGTAACTCAATGGGTACACCAAACAGATAGCACGAGTGACAGCAACAAGTGAAAAAAAAATGATCAAACTGCCGCCAATGCCCTCCGTCGTCGTCGTTCGTCGCTGCTGCTCACTTATGGGATGCTTCTGTACAGCAAAAAGCAAGCGGCGGCGTCAGCCCATCGCCTTCTGCTGTCGACTCCCTTAGCAACCTGGTTATAAACATTTTCGCTTGTCACCATCATCCACACTACCAGTTTGCTGTACCCATTGAGTTACGTTTTGCCGTCGCTGCATGTGGTTGCTATTTACTTGCCATTTTTTGTACCATTTTCCTAGCGATACATAAATATTCTAATGCCTCAGGTCCTGACGACTGCCGAAGTTATCTTTTTTGTCACTTTGTTTTAAAAACTCTATAAACAATGAAAAAGATATCTGTATTCGAATATATTTGATTCATTGAATCCAGTCAGTTTTTGCTAATTGTATTTTATGCACAGTACGAAATTTCCTGTTTGCACATCTCTAGTTAATATGTTATGCAAGATTAAATGAATGAACAAGCTGACCAATTGTTCAAACTTTCTAGGGAATGTGAGAGCAGTTGAAAAAACGAATGTACACAGAGAACGAAATCTCACTGGTAATAATCGTGTGTAGAAACCAGGGTCGGAGCAAAAAAAGAAATGCCAGAAGCAAATATCTAACACACAGTAAATGCCCACAACGAACTAACTTATGATGTTTCCATGTGAAGGAAGAGAAAGAGCAGGCTCAGAGGAGGTTGGCACTGCACAACTTCTTCTGAGCCTGCTCTTTCTCCTCCTTCACATGGAAGCATCACAAGTTTCTCCGTTGTTGGCATCAATTTCCTGACTACCTGTGATTTTGTACCCCTTCTCTCTCTTCTACCGTCTTATCTTTTCTTCATATGCTGCATGGCCAAAATATGAAGTAAAAAAAAAGAAAGGTTAGCAGAGGGTGGTACATGAAAATTCTAGTTGAAGGCTGTAGGATAAAGCGAACAGCAATAGGGATCCTGCGGTTATTGCCATTTTAACCTCTCGTCACGGCAAACAAAAAGTCAGAAAAATCATATGGTGAATGGCTTCAGCACATTAAGTTTCAGACGTCGTTATACACTGGCACAATAGGGTGGACGGCAGCGCCACTGACGTGTCTGAATGATTGGACAATCTAAAAAATCAGTCTGTGACTGTGTACAGGTGCCGTCATAAGTAATTGGAGCACAGGAGCTGTGGCCGAACTGCATCGGAGCGCCATGTAGCTGCACCGGCGGTAAATGCGTGTTCTCATGCTTTCATCTACCGCCGGTGCAGCTACACGGCGCTCCGATACAATTCGGTCGCAGCTCCCGTGCTCCACTTATGACGGCACCTGTACGTAACGATCGAAGTCAAACATTGCTTTCAGGATTAATTTTTCATCAAAGAACTTGGCATGACCTACTCGTTCGAAAGCACCTTTTGTCGCATGAAAGCTTGCTCACACCTATGACAATGCCACCAAGGAACGAGAGACCTGAAGAATACACCACTCAGTGGAGGGGTGTGAGAGAAGAAAACCCAGGGGCAACAAATGGATCTGGACAAAGCAAGATAAGCAGGCAGGCCTTAGTTCTTGTTCTACAGGGTACACAAATAGGCTCAGGACGATGACTATAGCATGAGCAATTCGAGAAAAATTCTCGTCTAGTGATGTGAGACCGGCCAAGAAGTGCCCCGTGTTAGCGAAAAGTAGCGATTGCTACCTATTCTTTGATTACCTACGAGACTCCTGGAATTTCGAAACCACACTTGTATTGCTTGAGAAAATTTCTGCTGAAGTGCAATTACGTTAGTAAATTGCAATCTTTAGCAATTCCATAACATATAAAACGACCATGCTCAGCAACCCTTGTAGTGCGATTATAGCAATTGAAAAAGAGAAGCAGCTGCATTACGTACACTCAACATCAACTGTCGGGAATCAAACGTGAGTGTGTTAAGTGGGCCCACCGCATGCTACACAGTATTTGTTCATTGAAAGCATCAAGTATCTCTATTGCACTTTCCCTCCAACAGAATAAGTCATGACATGCATTCTGTGAAATAACTTCTATCTTCAAACTCCTGCATACAAACGCTGAAAATTCTCCATTCTGTTAAAAAAAAAATTAGAACAGAAATTGTGAGGACAGGTGCAAATTGTATCGACACACACACACGCACGCACGCACGCACGCGCGCCACATATATATGTGGCTCCTCAACAGAAATATACTTGCACTGCACTGTCTACGAAAAACAGGATAGGGAGCGCAGATTCGGTGAAACACTTACATCCGCAATGAGAACAGTGGCACCCTGTATGCCAAGGCTTGGACAAGCAGTCTCTTGAGGTAGGTCTGGCTCTTAGAAACGGAGCAGGTCACCGATCAGCCACTCGTACACATGCTGGGACTGTGGTGGAAATTTATCAGCCCCTGTAACGAAAGCGCAGTGAGCGGCGTCTCGATGACACATGATACGAAAAAAATATCTCCGAAACATTGCTTGCTTTACATTTGTGCGTGCAATCTAAAACCCCTGTTCTGCTTACTACAGCTGTTAACGTAGTAAGCCTCCATGTAATAACTGTCACTAGTGGTAAGCATAGTGACACCACAGCAGATTCTAGCCAACAGTTACGCATATGAGCTTGTAAGTTAAAAAAAAAAACCTTAAGACACTAGCGTGTGTTTCGGGTGTGCTTTCGCAAGAAATGGCATGTAGCTTATCCACTTTGAAATTAGCCTACACTTCTACCACGAACACTAAAGGCAACATCACCTTGCATGTTTTCTTCTCCGTATGAAAAGGGCGATGTGACAAGTCTAAACACTTACCTCCTCACGAGCTTGTTGCTACCACCGATGTTGACGGCCACGAAACCGAGCTAGCGAAGTCTCAGACTTTGCGCCGTCGAAGCTGAGGCGCAGACTGACTGACGTGAGGCTCGGCAGGACCCTAGGAACTTCAGTTGGAGTAAAAGCTGCGATTCCAAACCACGAAGGCGCACAGGCCGTCCGGCCGTTCAGTCGAAGCGGTGCCGGAGAAGCAGGGAGAAGCACAGCCCGCGCGGACGGACAAGCAAAAAATGCGCAAAACAATGTTGTCAGCACGGCCAAAGGCCCTCGATTTTTCAGACCAAAGTTGGAGACGTTTTGAGGCAAAAACGACAGCGTTGCCAGCATAGTTTGGTGCGTTTAGGCCGATTTGGCGGCGGTCGCGGGCGGGTTTTAGTCGGATGCCCCTTCTAGCCACCATACCTGAATTTCTTGGGTCGACATTCGACAACGTAGAGGGTGTTGCGACGATAACTGGAACACTTTAAATTTTTTCCTGAACGATCCGCCGCTCTGTTCGCGCTCAAACTTCACACAAAGGTCGCATTTTGTGGTCTATTTTGTTTGACACCGGGAACAACAACGGTACTTACCTGTTTATTCTGAAAATAAATAAAAACGATTTTCGCCTATGGGAAAATGGCCGCTGATTTGGACGTGCGAGCCAGCGCAAGTTGATGTTGGAACGACGGAACCACCTGCAGAGTGAAACGCATGTTTGGGATTCACGTACGGAGCCAAATGGGGCAGCAGACGATCAGAAAATGCACCTACAAATGAGCTAACAGACGATCAGAAAACCCGGTTTTCGGACTCGCACGTCCAAATCACCGCCATTTTCCCATAGGCGAAAATCGTTTTATGAGCAGAAAAGTCATGTGAGCATGCGCCACAAGAATCAAAATTGCGTGATATTCAGCGCTTAAAAAGATTTCCTAGTGGAAACCAAAGATTTCGTAGTAGAATACACGATTCTACGACAGTTTAGGACCTGCGACCTTCAAAAGGTAGAATAGCTAGACGCTTCGTCTCATAGCCACTGCACTGGTATAACTTTCACGTCTCACTGTACCGTGGTGTACGCTATGTTGGCCAGACTTGACTAAGTCCCTCATGCAAAGAAAGTTAATTCAGGACACACACCCAGACGATAGGGTCAGAGAAGAGGCTGTAGAGACGGTAATAGGAAGGGTGTACGCTTGGCCGGCCATCATGTCTAATACACCTACATGCACTCCAGCATATGAAAACCTATGGGTTCTGCACAGGCTCAATAAGCAGCGTCAAAGAGAATCTTAAGATGTGCCTGGAACGTGAAAGCATCTACGGATTGTTTGTGTAAACAGGTATAAGCAGCGAGCATGCTGCAAATGTAATTGATAGGCAAACGTCAAGGCTGTCATGGGGCGAATTTAACAAAAAGAAATGGTGAAAAAGATCCCAATTTCAAACTACATTGATGTTATATGTGCATGCACTATAAACACAGTCATCAGTATGTTAACTGTACGTAAAAACTCAAGTGATATGATCAAACGAGACTAGAGGCCCCACTGCAATCGCCCAGTTATGTTTCTTTGCAGTGGAATAGGTCGGTATCTGTTAGTCGCACAAACAAGATTCACTGATGGCATGGAGAAATAGCTGGAAAGTGGCTATGGAGCTCCAGCTGCTTTACACATTTTCTGTAATACCAGTTATTTGTTTGAAGTTTGCAATAAAATTGATGTCATTTGTTAGTCTTTTTAATTAATGAATGAAACTTTTCGTGGCCACAAAACAGTGGTCGATAAACAAATGCTCTTTCTTTGGTGGCTTGTAACGATTCACTAGAATTTCACATGGCCAACCCAAGGAATCCATGGCTCGTACACTGCAGGGTAGTGCTAGTCTCCAAAAACATTTGACAGGACGAATGGAAATTAGCGCAGCCCACACGCTCCATAGGTGGAAACCAGTAGCCCACCCACAGTGCCATAAAACAGCTAATGAATGGAGTGAGTCTCTGCTAAATATTAAGCAGGTTCAAAGGGTAGGTTCGCATTGATAAATTTTATGCCATCGTTCACTGTGCGTAGATTAACTATTTAATGGGCACAATAGTCATTTTTGTTATTTCGGACAGTTCTTGAAGGGTTGCCTATAAATGTTCTTTAACAAAACAAAAAGTGAAAGCTCTCAGTTAGGGATTTTAAAAACATTGTTTAGCCTCTCCAGCAATTGTCCCAGCCTGAAGGAACTCGGCTGATAGTTGGTGCCGACTGTCGTCCTCGCTTGCTAGCTCCCTGACCAAGCACATGAATGCAGTGACTAAGAAAGATGGTGACCAAAGTGAGAAGAGAAGGTGGATCCCGTACAACAGCCCTTGATCACCTAAACACCAGAAAAAAGCACCGATGACTCACAGGCCCCGACTAGGGCGTTAAAATACCTTTTGACATACATTTACAGGGCATTTACAACCTTTTATAAAAAAATCTTATGATTACACACAGTCCCTCCATAGAAGGGGTTTGTTTCAGACAAGGTCGTTGAAATTTGTTATTAGTAACAACATAAACTCATCATTGGTCCCTTTCATTCAGCATACTTATGGGCTTCGTTTTAAAAACCCTGCTGTTTCTATTTCACGTATAAATGAAGTGCTTATGCAATATTCTCTTATTTACCTATGTTCGAAGTAAACTGTGTTATACCGTAAAATGTGATGTGCCGAGTGCATGCAGGTGTAACGTTCTTCAATGGGACATGCAGAACATGAAGCTCAGTGCTGATAAACTTAAATCAGGGAAAATAAAGCTTCCCATGTTGCTTCTTTATTTTTGTAACTATTCTCTCTACCAAATACCTTGGTGGTAACTCAACTAAGCTCACCTTTACCCTAGGCCTTTATAATTATTTTGCTCTGCAATTATACATTCTCAGCTGGAGCATGCCTGCTGAATTCAGGCCCCAAACACGCTTTGCTATTTCACATTTGCAGCTGTATGAAATGTTGTTCTTTAGGTTTTGCCAATGATTTCCAACAGGCCACTTAACTAGTGTCAAAACCATTTTATACCTTTAATTGCTATTTATGGCAAACAGTATTATATCATTTTTCATAACACATTTTGTTGTAACTTCATTCAATGATTTTGTTACCCCACCAGCCTGGTTCATAAATCTTTGCGTGAACATGCTTGTCTTGCAGCTAATCTGCAGTAACAGACACCACACATTTTGGCTTTCCAGCGTAGCTTTGGTGTCCGCAAAAAGGAATCTTTTTCTTGGCTCGTCTGCAGCGCTTTGTAGAAAAGGATCACTTGCTGGTTTGGCTTTCCCGCAGGACTCTAGTGTAGTGCAAGATAGTATTGCTTGCTTATTCCTTTTTTGTTGAGGTTTTAATGCTGTGCATCTTCCAGAAGAACCCTGGCATTTTGTTTAGAAACGGGGCTTCACAGCACAAACAGTGCACAGAAAGTAGAGCTACTCACTTTTTGCATAGACACGGAAGTTTGGCAGATCACTTGTCATTGACAAGCAAGTGTTTGATTTCTGGCTTAAGGTGCAACGCTGGGATAGTTTACTAGTTGGGGGGAAAAACGCAGCGCTGATAAACGGTACTGAAGTACTAGGAAAGGTGCCGTGATCAACATGGTTTCCATGTGTTGGCAGCTTTTTGGTCCAGTGTTTTTCATGAATATTTTCCAGGGGGCCTTAACATGGCCTGCTTTTGTGTAACAAAAATGTCAACAGTAAAGCACTTATCAATGCTCACATGCTGCTCATTGATACCAGAGCAAACGTACGTTCAGCAGTCATTTTATTGTTAAAGCCACCCATGATCCATACACCTTCCAGCTGCAACTTTCACAACCACCGACAGGCATTCACATCCACGCACGTGGCCTTGGCTCCAGTTCTTGCACAAGGTATTAAGAAGTACTCTCGGTAGTGGGCAATGTCACGCTCGACATCAACCATTACCCTGAAGTTGTACTTGATGAACTATTTTTTAAGCCTGTTGGCTTAAAGGATTGTTTAAGTGCCCGTTTTGTGGAAGAAAAAGGAACAGCTAATGGGCACACAACACACAAACCGTGAATGTTTTCTAGCAGCTGGCTTCTGACGAGACTTGCATCATTGCGAACGAAATGTGGGACATTTTATAATGCCCCTTACCACTAAGTAAATTCACTTGAGCTTTCCAAAACAGTTCACACAGTGTGGAGTTAAAAAGCAATAGAATGTGAAACGTCCCCTCACAACTGGAAACTCTTCCTGTTCACTACCCCGAAGGCTTTGACAGTAGACGCTTAAGCACGCTTCACCAGTTGCGAATACAAGCATTAGTGTCACGTTGAACTCCGCAGAGTGCTTGGGATGGGCATATAGATGTCACAGCCACTTGGAATTTGTGCATAGACTGCAAGCCTCCGAGATAAGCTCTCATCATCATTAGCCCATCCTGCTGAGAGTGAATGAAAGTATTGTGGCTGGTTATGTTCAATTCCAACCAAGCCAAACACAAGAGTAAAGAAGGAACGAGCCTATCAAAATACATACTCAAAGCCGATGCAGGAGGAAGTTCTGTTGCCTAACCAGGTTACAGGAGGCGAAATGTACTGGAGCGAAGGAAAGGGAAATAAAAGCCAAGCAGTAATTTTAAGCCTTGCCTATCATTTCATTAAGACTTCCTAAGTTGAAAGCACAATGGTACTAAGCAACAAATCTGAGCATAGATGAGCAATATAACTGAATTGTCACTTGTTAGCCTTAAGCACACCAGACTTTTAAAGGACTATTAGCAGAAGTTCCAAATTTGGCTCACACGGCGATCTTATCGGCTGCACTTCTCCCATGCTTGCACAGTTGGAGCTTGAGCCTCCTTACACAAGAAGCCAGCCAGTCAGCGAATAGTTTCAGTGGTATCTTGAATAGATATATCTTTGGACGGGCAGTTGGGCTCCACCCACGGCAGTGAAACTGCGCTCCCTTCACGGATTCTGCAGCACCACGTGCACAGATCGTTTCTGTGGAATAGTCAGGATACATTTCTCGGCGACAGTACTACTGCCCCGGGGGAAAAATTGCAGAAGCTACATGCGAGATCGGATTGCGTTCGATGATGCCGCGCGCTACCTGACGACACTCGATTCGTGCACACGCTGACACTACGTCGTTCGCCACGGCGCGACGCGATGGAAAATACTGATCCCTACGTTTTATAATTGAGCCACCACTCCAGAATCAGAACACAAGGCTTGGCATGGAAGAAGCGAGGCACAAGTAGACGACAAATGCAGGCGCGTAAAGCCGATAGCACGCGAACTGCAAAACAACGTGAAGCTTACAAAATATTAAACGACAACAGTACAGTTCTATATGAGCATGTAAAAAGCGGGGCGAAGCAGCGTGCAGAAAACAACGCGTTAGGCTTACCAAGACGTGCAACAGCAAGTTCACAAAAAATACCCAATCTAAATAATTACAAGCACACCTCCCAACAAGAAAAAAGCGCCGCGAGGCAGCCGCTGTACAGGGAGATAAGGACGTAACGATGCGCCAGGCCTGCCATTCGAACCACGGGCGGAGAACATCGGGACACAAGACGCGAACCCGGCTGCCGTCGTCGTTAACACAAAAAATGGCATGATCAAATGACGTAAATATGACGTTTGTTTTGTGACGTCACAGGAAGTCACGTGATTACTTTAGCTTGACGTCACTTCTGCGTGGCAGCAGCTGTTGCCAGGGGGGCGCAGCTCGTGCCACGCGCGTGGCAGGAGACTTAACCTTGATTCACAACCAATTGTGGTGTGTCAAAGTTGCGAATTATCGTTCAATAACCCCATTGAAACTCTTTATTCTTGCAAAAAAAGCATGTCTGTTAAGAGGCAGAGCCAAAAGTTAAAAGTTATAGTTGCTTGAGAATGAGGGCCCAAACACATTTGTTAGCAGATTTCTCAAGAATAACGCGGTCGTAACTGCAACTGGAACTATATTTTATCCCAAATACAAAAATTTACATGACGTGTAACGCAGTTTTAAACAATAACCTATCACCTGGGACCAGTTGAAACCAGTTTCATGGTCCCAATTGAGCCAACATGAAACCACTATAGCACAGCGCTATTGCAACTGGGACCAAATTGAAACTGGGCCCAGATGAAACCAGTTGAAACCATGGTTCACGACAGTATACAAAGAAGCTCCACGTACGTTGCTATTCTTCTCATATGCAATTTTTTTACTTTTATAAAAAAAAATTATATTTCGCATCTAGAGAACTCAAGTGGGGTGTCAGGGATGGACAGAATATTGGTGGAGGTTACCATAGTTGTCACTGATATCAGCAACCTACATTGACAAATGCATGTTTAGAAATTGGAGAATGACCTAATTAAGTTCTAGATCTATGTACCTGGCAATGCCCATGTTATTCTTATATTTATTTTTAATGAGCTTGACATAATTTTGGCCTCTAATGCTCATGAGAACATATCTGCAGAGCAGCTCGCGAGCACTAGTACTGATGCTGGTTAAACGAGAATGAGCCAAAATATTTTAAAAGTTCGAAATCACCAACAAAAATTCAGCAAAAACAATTATTGAGTGTAAAAATATGTAAGTTTGTGTTCTCTTGGGTTATGTGTTTAACTTGCTATGCGTACTTACTGAAGAGGATGGCTGCCGTTCCTTTGCGTGTCTGTCTTTTCCATAAAGACATCCTTTATCAGTCAAGGCCAGCACCCGGAAAGGCATCACCAAGTTCAGTGGAACAGCTCCGCGGCTCATGGAGAACATCAGCTTCACTGCATGCAGATTTGCACCAATGGGTCACTTCCTGCTGTCTGTGCACGTGCTCCCCTGAAACTCGATCTATTTATGTACACTAAAATTTGCCATATTGTGTCAACCTTACTAAAGAGAATCCATGCTAAATTTTATTTTATTTCCGATTTTTTTTCCTGACACTCATTGTCGTAGTCTTGCGGCTCGCCTCGATAGCCACTGTCCGACTTTTTTATTATCCAACTCTTTTCCCCTTCACTCTGCTAGCTGTTTTTTAATGCGCCTTTGTGCGTGCGTGTGTATTCAACCGTTCAGAATCGAACGTTCGGACCTAAAAGTTCAATTAAATTAGCATGGTACGCCTTTGAAAGGACACCGACATATTTTTGAAAAAAAGAAAAATCGCAGTCGCACCTTGGTTTTTGTTCGGCTTCACCGCGGAGCAGCGTCAACGTGTTGTGAAGCCAACTTCAGCTTTAAAGGAGCCATGAAGACAAAATACAAGTTGGGTTTATTAGAAAGACTGCTTAGCCCCGATAACAATGACACCAATCGCAATCTTCGAAAAAATAACGGATATATTGAAGGAAATGTGTGAAGCAGTCGCGACCCCCTAGCCAATTTCCCGCAACTTTTCTATGACGTCACGGAACTTTGTTTGTGAGATTGGCGGCCGCCTAGCTGACCTGTCGCGACGACACATGACTGGACGCCTGTAATGGGGCCTCTAGTTCCATTTGAACGCATTACTTGAATGCTAACGCGCAGTTAACGCAATGAATATTATGTTTTATTGTTGGCCCGTATGACGTCATTCTTGCTCATAACACGTCACTGTGGCGCAAAATTTGAAAGATTTGAAATACTTCTTGCTTTTTTTTTGTTAAAAAACATCTTTTGTGGCTGTAATGGAGCTGAGTGAGATACTGAATTCTAGTTCTTTAAAATTAACAAAGTTGTATTTTCTCTTCATGGCTCCTTTAAGGAGAGGTCTTTCAGCGCGTTCGTACGCGCGTTTCTGTGTTTTTTTTTTCGCTGTGTCTAAAGGTACGTCGGACGTACCCGCAAAATTTCTTAAAGATACGTCGGACATACCCGAAATATTTCTTAAAGATACGTCAGACGTATCCGCAAAATTTCTTAAAGATACGTCGGATGTATCCGCAATATTTCTTAAAGATACTTCGGACGTATCCGCGAAACCTTTTAAAGTACGTCGGTGTATTCGGTTTCACTCGGACCTCTGAGCCACCTTAGCGAGCTTATCCGAGCGCTTTATGTCAACTGTCACTAAAGTTCCGTCCAGAGGAAACACAACTGATGCGTGGTGACAGCAGTCTTTTGATTTTTACCCAACCGGCCAAACCGCTTCCGAGCACTGACTGGCCAGAGTCACTGTTAGTTGTTCATCATTATTAACGATTGCAGATGATCATACGTAACTTTAATGACGGCTACGGTGGCCCTGGCTTCAGTGAATGGTAGTGGTTCGGCCGTTCGTGTAAAAATCAATACCGACTGCTCTCACCGCCTGAATTATAAAACGGGCGTGAAGTATTGCTATTAATAGCGTCACTACATAAAAGCGTAGCTTATTTAGTGACGCTAGCTCAGACGATTCAAAGCAGGTCGCGCGGATACACGCTGTTACTTCTACATTTCCATGTCCACATGCAAGTGATTTTATGATTTTTTTATTCGCAACTCGCCAATTTAATAACGTGGCTCAACACAGCCGAGGAAGACCATTTTCAATGGCAGCCCCAGAGTAGAGTGAGCTAGAAGATACTCCAAGTTCGCTCTACCCCACAGTCAGTCGACGCGTAAATTAAGCCTACGGAACACTTCGGCCGATTATGAGCTCGCGAAAACACTAAATATCATTTGCAGCGGCCGGTAACACTCTGCGCGCATAAGCCAGTAGCCTAAGTGTTGACTGTTAACGACAAGAATTGTTTATCATCGAGAAAATAGCTTTCCGCTGCCTTGTTTTCTTACATCACCAATCGAGCTTCCTCACACACCTGGGCGCCGCCATGTTTAAGCTGCCCTCCTCCGCGGAACTATAGTGAACTAAAATGATCTAGTGGCGCGAACGGCGAGGAAGGGGCGTGCTCTTCTGTGTAGAAAACACCAGGTGGCGCTGCTGCGCCATCTTCGAAAGGCGCCGCCGCGGCAGGCTGTCGCTGTTCCGATGTTGGGTAGTAATTAACCCTTTAAAAAAAATGCTACTCGTGTCTGGCATTTCCGTACCTTGCTAGGAACGTTTTGTTGCAAATCTGCCCGTTTGAGCTGTAGGGAAACGGCTATAAATCGAGTTGTTTGGTGTCGTCTGCTACCTGCGCAGACGATCGATGCGAGCGTACGCGTTCGATGTGCTGCCGGCGGACAACTGCTATGTTTAATTCTTTACGAATGGATTTACTTTTTATATTTACTGTAATAAAGTCCCGGCATGAACCTACTTGTGAATTTCACTCTACAAAAGCAAATTATACCCAGTATTCACGCGTCCAGTAGCACCCGGCTGATTTTCTCAGCAGCAAAGTTTGCAATAAACAAATTACCTTCAGAGGAAACTTTCCCCAGGCACTTAGTGCTGAAGGCAGCGTCTCCAAATGTGTCGTTTGAGATCGCAGCTTCTGTGTTAGCACGTGTAATACATCACTAAACCTCCTAGTCGTCATGGCCCCTTTGCAGGCCGAACTGCTGTCAGCTTCTTGCAGCACACTGTTCGCAACAGCTAGGGAATATATGTCACCGCTTCCGCATAACACACCACGAAAAGAATGTTTGCGACGACACTTTGTCGTCATGTGGATAGAAGAGCACAGATTTCTCGTGAAAATGTCTAGCTTTTTTTTTTTTTTCGTATCGATGTCGTATAGCGAAACGAACGTTTCGATCGTCGGCACAATTTAGCCGGCACCAGAGCTTTGAATGAAGCTTGACTTCTTGAAGATGGCTCATTGTGAAAGCATCATTCCACAGAACTTGCGACTTCATTTGATGAGCACTGCGGAGAGAGAGCCTCGTGTTGTGGCTGGTGCACCTCATCTTTTTCGGCTCTTCAGCTTGCTTGCTGGCTGCCGAAACTGAAACTCTTGTCCGCCTTTTCCTTTGCGGCTTCCGCGTGCATGCTCCGCGCAGAATTCGAAGCACAGTCAGGCAGGATGGTAGGTACAGCACCTGGAGCCAGTGACAGCTTCCCGCGTACAAGTCGCACTTTACAGCCGTTTATTACGTGGATGTAATCACGCAATAAGCACTCGGGCTCAAAGTGGCGCTCACCAACGGCTGAAGATATGGTCAAGAGTTTGTCCAGTCTTCCCAAATTTTGTCCCCACTTTTTGCACAGTTCATCGTCCAAAGGAGCGGCGAACAAAGACGCCTTTGGAGCACCTGCAGGGTAACCACTGTGACAACCCGGAGCAAAGCAATAGGTGTCCGTCCTTCGTTTTGACATCGCGTACCCGGCCTGGCCAACCTCTATTCGACAGCATTCGCAATAACTATATTCCCGACGATTGTATACCTCTTGCTTCTGTGGAACATCACGGAAACGTAAAACACGCAGAAAATAAAAGGCCGGCCTCAGCCATAAACAGACGGAGAGTTTGTCCGACCGCGCGCCGCCAACGTATCGCACATCCGCTCGTATCGTCTGCGCCGCTAGCAGACGATTTGTTTGTAGCCGTTGCCCGATGGCTCAAACGGGTCTGATAAGCAACAAAACGTTCTTAGAAAAGTACAGGGACAACAAAAGTGAGCATCTTTCTTCCATAAAGGTTAATTACTGTACCACAGTAAAAAACGGCAGCGGCAATAGCTGGCGAGCGCCCCAAGGAACGGCCCGTGCAACCGCGGTACCGTTTTCGAAGAAGGCGCAGTGGCGCCCCTGGCGGCGGTAGACGCGCTTTGCTTCAGCCCGAACGCTGCAAAGCGCTCCCGTTCGCGCCACTGGATCAAGACATTCTAGTTCACTGTAGCGGAACCATCCCCTGTAGTCTCCTGCGGCGACTGCTATGCTTTCTCTATGGGCGCGGCGTAAATAAGGCGGAACCAACCATTTTTAATGACGTTATGCGTAAATATGGTGGTGGGAGAACAATTTTTCGTGATCGTTACGTCACAGCATGACAGGCTCCTCCCCCTGACCGAACTCTTCTAAATAGAAGGCTCTGCACCATGGAAGAAGAAAATTTTCTTTCCTCCATGCTCTGCACCCACCGGGCGCCCGTGCGCCTCTCGCTTCTTGCGCCTGCCACAGACCAAGGGCGCCTGCGAAACCGATGAGGCTTTTTTCTTGTTTTTTTTTTAAAACAAAGCTTTTTACCTCTACCTCCCAAGGGTTCTTTCGCGACCGTTGGTGTCAACAGAAAACTATCGCGAACAAATAAAAGAAGTTACTGGCACCGCCAGGACTCGCACCTTGAACTAATGTAGTAACGGAGCGTGAGCCCGTTCTCTTACCGATTGAGCTACGAGCCGATGTGGAAACGGAGGAGACAGGCGGTGCACTCACCAAGCACATCTGCGGGTTTACCCCCTGCGTTCTCGCTGAATGCCACGTGATAGCGTCGCGCGACCTCTCGCGCCGCTGTGCGCTCCGCCTACGGCACGTGTAGCGGCCGTGTGCGCACCTTGAGCATGCGCTAGGACTTACAAAACTTGAAGGAAGCTCATACCAACGCATGCAATCTCACTGCCAGTTCGCCACCATGCTAATGCCTGTGGCCCCAGTGTTCACCTCAAAAATCAGAGCTCCTTGTCGTCCACCCTCACGCCAAACGACGCATCAAGGAAGACACTCAAATACTCCTTGATGGCCAGGCCATCACTCCAAGCCCCATCATCAAGATCCTGGGCCTACATCTCCAGTCCGACACCAAGAGTGACGATCCTTGCAGCGCCTCAAACAGAGCATCAATCAAATCACACATTATCAGGCGTGTTGCCACCAAGAAGCGAGGCCTCAAGCAAGCCAATACGCTTCGAATAATTCAAGCTTTCGTTCTCTAGAATATCACTTACGTCACCCCCTATCTTCTTCTCGGCAAGGAGGACATAAAGATGCTTGATATAATGATTATAAATGCGGTTAAGCGGGCCATGGTCTTCCCATGAGTGCGTCCACGGAGTTGCTGCTTAGAATGGGGTTTCACTACACGATGGAAGAGCTGATAGAGGGCCATCTATCTAACCAGAAGCTCCGATTGGGCAGAACTGCAGTGGGTCGCCGCAACCTTCACTAGATTGGCTGGGAAGCACAAAATGTCACTCCCGGACTCTTGGCGAAAAGACCCAAAGATGCTCTCTTTACCTAGAAATATGAACCCCTAACACCAAGAGGGTCGCCAACAAGCACGGGTTGAAGCGGTCAACACCACCCTCGGCTGGGATTATGCAGTTATCTACACAGACGCCTGCCAACATCGAGGGCAGCAGTACGCCATCATCGTGGCTATCACCAGAACCAACATCCTTGCGCGTGCCTCACTCAAGACCCAAGACATGACGGCAGCAGAAGAGGCAGCCATCGCCTTGGCTCTCGCTCAACCATGGGTTCGGATGGTAGTCACCGATTCCCAACAAGCCTAGCAGAATTACCAGTCGGGGTGGGTGTCTCAAGCTGCACTGCGTGTGCTAAAAAACACTGCCCAACCGGTTCCATTCAGCTCACCTAGACGCCTGCTCAAGCTTTCATGGAGGGCAACCAATACGCCCACCAACAAGCCTGTGCTTTCACACCCCCCCACCCCCCCCCCCCTACCCCCACCCCTGCTATGGAGCTGCACGAAGACCGTCACCCGCTTGTCACGTTCAGGGACATAACCCAGCATTATCGCCTTCAGAGACAGATCCTACCCTCACCGCACCATGAACTTTCCAAGGAACAACTACCCTACGACTCATACCAACGGACGCGTCTTCACTCAATGCACGCGAATGGCTACGACACCGAATATAAATTTTACTCAGGAGTAGAAACACACTTAGGCCAACACACAACTTAGGCCAAGTTGTGACCCCGGATCCCAACCATGAGGCAGAGATAATTCGAAGGATAAGAATGGGGTGGAGTGCATTCGGCAGGCATTCTCAGATAATGAATGGCAGCCTACCATTGTCCCTCAAGAAGAAAGTGTATGACAGCTGCATCTTACCGGTACTCACCTACGGGGCAAAAACATGGAAACTAATACACGGCATCGAAGCGGGTACAACTGAAGAAGACCTAGCCGACCTGATCTCTACTACTGGTCCTAGAATACTTCACGCACGTATGCTCGGGCGCTCAACATCAGCCCTAATCACTTTCGACGGGCCACATGTCCCCTTCTACGTCAAGTTTGGAAGCACCTACACCCGCTGCCGCCCCTACCGACGATCCGTGCAGTTCTGTTCTGCATGTGGAGAACTCGGCCACCGCCAGGACGTTTGCCCCAACCCAGAAAAAAACGTCTGCAAGCTCTGCGGGGATGAAAACCCCCAGCCAAATCATTCGCGCCAACCAAAATGCAAATTATGCGCTTTAGTATGGGGCACAACTACTACGCAGAATTATAATTAATTGCTATTGTTGCAGAAGAAGGTATTAAGAATATTCGAAAATTACTACGGCAGGCCTGAATACCTACCTACTCATGAACTCTTTCTAAAGCATTCACTTCTTAAGGCAAATCAAATATACTGCTACAAATTACTTCAGTACATTAGAGACAACAAGTTATACAATACTTCCAGCCCTGTAACCACCACAGAACATAACTTGCGTAGACTACATCGACCAATGCCATCTACAAGAACAAACTATGGCCGGCAACACACAGGTTATCAAATCCCCTCCTTGTTGAACAAAGTTCAGAAACAGATTAATTTTCGCCAACGGTTGTCAAAAACACAGATTAAAAATGTCCTGTTAGAGCAGTTAATTGCATATTGCTAAAATTTACCCAAGCATAAAAAAAAAGGTTGCAGCGAAATTGTAGATATATATGTTCAAGTAAGTCTCTGTTTCGGGTGTATTTTGTTGTTCGTTCTTTTGTTGTGTTGTTGCATTGTAGATATCTATGCTGAAGTAAGTCTCTGTTTCGGGTGTATTTTGTTGTTCGTTCACTCGTTGCACTGCACGAAAAAACACACGAGTGTTTTGATACCATATCCAGTGTGAAAATTTGCTTCTGTATTCTTTTTTTTGTGTGTGTGTGAAAGTAGTCGCGCATTGAGCGTTCGAGGAGCACGACTGCAAATGTACTCTCTGTAGTCTGTAGCCCTCTTTTGTTTTTGTTTTTTTTTTTGTTTTTTGTTTTGTACACTCCAGTGCAAGTGTGCAATATAATATACTGTGCCCGCACGCTGCCTGCCACCGGAGCAGGGACCCTAGTCAGGCTCCAAGCCTTTTGCCTCTGCTCCCCTTTCTGTACGGAAAGAAACAATAAAGAAAGAAAGAAAGAAAGAAAGAAAGAAAGAAAGAAAGAAAGAAAGAAACAGCCGGCAAGGACTGTAAGAAACGCCCTCGACCAAGCCCGCCACCTCTACACATCCGTGAGCGCTTCATCCGGTATCCGGAATACTCCGGAAACACCCCCGTTCAGTGCCCACCCGCCCAGGAGACTCGGTCAACGCTACCGCAAGACAACACCAAGGTAAGCTGGTCACAAGTCCTTTAAGCACCCCCCCCCCACTGCTCCGAACCCCTTTCCCCCGCTCCCAGACAGATTATCATCAAACACCAACACCCAACATTACGAGCAGACCATCAGCACCCTACGTAGCCAAAACACGGAATTAACTAGAAGGCTTGAACTCATTGAGAAAGCCGCCCAAAGCAGAATCGAAGCCCTAGAACGCCAAATAGAACTTATCACCCGAATTGAAACATCTCAAAGCAGCTCAGCGACCCTGCGCCCTCTCCAACAAGACGCACCCGCGCCCACCCCTGACGCCCCACAGGTCCCTGCACTCCCGACATTTGAGCAGCTAAATCTCATGATAGAGCAGAAGATCGACCAGAAGCTGACGCAATTCAAGGAACAGGAAGAGCAACACCTCACGTCCCACTTGGAAAATGTCCACAAAGCTCTCGAGAACACTACCCATACCATCATGAAGTTAGGAGAAACACTCAACGCCCGCATGACTCGTCTCGAAGAAGCTCTTAACGACAAAGTTGACAAGATGGGCTTGAACCTCAACCAGCGCGTTATAAGTCTCGAAGAAGAGCACCAACAATCGCACAAAAAGCCCAAATCGCACCCCTTGCGCGAAGCCCATATGCAAGAAACCGGCGAACTACCCGACAATGACTAACGACCTCTCCCGCTCAGATACCTCCCCTACTCTCACCGTGTGGCAGTGGAACTGTAGGTCATTCAATCGAAAGCGACAGTCCCTCCTCTACTTCAGCCAGCAACACAATCCGGATGACGCCGCACTTGGCCCTACAAGAAACTGAAACAGAGCACATTAAATTAAGTGGATATGATACGCACATCGCTCTCGGTCGTTTCCGTACTGCAATTCTTACGAAGAAGCAGCACACCTCCCAACAGCACTTCTTCGATAACCCTATCGAACAAACCCTCGTCGAACTACTACCGCGCAACAAGATTCACCCAAGCTTGTTTATCCTCAATATCTACAGCCCGCCATCTAAATCTCTTGTGGGCCTCGACAAACTCCTCCGAACGACCAAACGACTCACCCATGGACACAAACTGCTCGTCCTTGCAGCACCAGCTTACCCTCTGGACCGATCCCACACTGCCCACTCGCATCGGCAACAGCGTTTCCCGTGACACGACGCCCGACCTTACCTTCTCCCACAATACCAAGAACATCCAATGGACAAGACTGGACGAAACCCTGGGAAGCGACCATCACATCCTTCGCATAGTAAAACATAATCGGATCCCCCAGAGAATCGGGCAAGCGAAGATCACGAACTGGACCGCATTCCGTGAGTCCGCGCAGCCCGAAGTTCTCACTGATATCGAGGAATGGACTAAAAATTATTGGATTCTGTTAATGAACACACTAAAACAGTTCAGCTTACGATGGACAATCCAGCGGCGGACGCGCATCTGCTTCATGTCTGGGACGCCCGGCGGAATTTGATACGTCGCTTCAAGAAACAAAAACACAACCGCAAGCTCAAACTGCGAATAGCACAGCTGACTAAACAAGCTGAGGAATATGCAAACACCCTCATCCGACAAAATTGGAACCAGCTTTGCGATCAGTTACAAGGTACCTGAAGCAATCGCCGCACCTGGCTCATTCTCCGGTCTCTACTCGGGCGCACGGAAAGCAAAGCAACTACAGGACACCACCTCCAGCGGCTCATCCACAACTATCCCCGTACCGATGAAGAACTCCTCCGTGACATCACGACCCACCATATTGGGGCCTCTCTTAGCGCTTCTTCCCCGACCATGGGCCTACCCGATTACGCTGGAAGACCTAACCCGGACCTAGACGCCCCTTTCACGACGACGGAAATTATCGCTGCTATGCGCAAACTGACCCGCATTACAGCACCAGGACATGATCGCATCAGCAATAAAACACTGCGAAACCTTGACTATAAAACCATTGACAGCCTCTACAATACATCAATGAAAGCTGGGAGCGAGGACAATTACCGGCGCAGTGGAAACATGCAGACATCACCATGATTCCCAAGCCAGGCAAACCCATTAACTTCCGCAACTTGCGCCCAATATCCCTTACCTCTTGCGTGGGCAAACTCTACGAACACATGGTGCACGACAGACTATCACCGTACTTGGAAGACAAGGAGTACC
The DNA here is from genome assembly GCF_048455015.1 of Haemaphysalis longicornis. NCBI lineage: Eukaryota > Metazoa > Arthropoda > Arachnida > Ixodida > Ixodidae > Haemaphysalis > Haemaphysalis longicornis. The sequence continues at coordinate 143,792,758 of NW_027526460.1, read as the reverse complement.
TCCCGCACACCATGTTTGGCTTTCGCCCCGGACTTTCAACACAGGACATCAATCTTGAAATTAAAGAAGACATTGGATAATCTCAGCAGCCAACACAAGAGCGCCATTCTCGCACTTGACGTCAAAAGCGCGTTTGACAATGTCACCCATCAAGCTATACTCGAAGGCCTGCAATCTACCCACTGCGGAGGGAAAGTCTACCGTTATGTGCGCGACTTTCTCACCGACCGCACGGCCACGATTGGCGTGGGACAACTCCGCACGGCAACTCTAAAAACACCACCAAAAGGCACCCCCAAGGTTCTGTCATTTCTCCACTGCTTTTTAACTTGGCAATGCGAGGGCTACCGCCACTCCTGAACAAGATACCAGGAATCAGCCATGCGCTGTACGCAGACGACATCACTATCTGGACGCGTACAGGCTCAGTAGGAGAACAACAAGACGCACTCCAAACAGCAATAAACATCACGGAAGAATACCTCAGGGCTCGCGGGCTTCCCTGTGCCCCTGACAAATCGGAACTTTTACTGCTCAAGAAACGCAGCAGAGGTCGCCCACCCGCCCCCATACCCGACCTTGAACTCTCAGTCAATGGTAACCCCATACCCCTGGTTAATACCCTACGGATTCTCGGCTTAATATTACAGAGAGACGGAGCAGGCCTTGCAACCATCCAAAAAGTTCAAGAAACAGTAATTCAAGTCACCCATCTCATTCGCCGCGTAAGCAACAGACGCCATGGTCTCAAAGAGCACGACATAATACGCTTGACCCAAGCCCCCTATCATCAGTAGGATTACTTACGGCACTCCATAACTCAGTCTCAAGAATAGCGAGCGCGACAAACTGAATGTCCTTATCCGGAAGGCCTACAAGCTTGCACTTGGTCTACCTCCGACAACTTCTGCCGACAAGCTAATGAAACTTGGTCTGCACAACACCTGGGAGGAACTCGCTGAAGCTCACAAAATCAGCCAGCTCGAAAGACTTAAACGCACCAAAACGGGTCGTCATACGCTACGTCGGCTTGGCTACGATGCACAGGAGACATCATATAGTAAACAGCGCATTCCCCTGGTTCTACGCCAACTTATTACCGTTGCTCCTATCCCCAGAAATATGCATCCCGTATTCAATGCATACCGAAGAAAGGCCAGGGTCATCACCCTCAGAAAATCCTACGGAGACAACAAACCAGCGGTCCGCTACACAGATGCTGCCCGGTACTCTCGAAAGTCTGCGCATGCCGTCAGCGTTGTCAACAACCATGGCACAGAACTCACGTCGGCCACATTCCCAGTCCCTGACACAGAGTCTGCAGAGGAAATTGTCATCGCCCTCGCTGCTACCACGGGCTCAGACTACCTCACTGTGATCACAGACCGCCTGCCGCAATTACCAACTAGGTCGTGTTTCTGGTCAAGCCATCCGCATCCTGAACAATCTACAATGCCCACTCGAACTCCGCATAGTCTGGACCCCAGACCAGGCATCCCTCGAGGGGAATGAAGCGGCACACGCCGCTGCCCGCGAGCATACCTTCCGGGCCTTCCCCTCGTTGGCAGACAGATCGATGACCTCCAGCGATGACATTCCAGGAAGATACACGGATGTCCTCGCCCATTACCGACTGCAGCGCCGCATCTACCCCCCACCCCACCCCAACATGACCAGAGAGGACGCCATTACCCTCAGACAGCTGCAAACTAACACCTACCCCCACGGAACACTACTCCATGCCATCTACCCAACAACATACACTCTGACTTGTCAACACTGCCCCACACCCAACACTCTCTACCATATGGCCTGGGAGTGCCGACAATCGCCATCATTAAACCCCCAACCAAACCCAACACTGGAGCAGTGGGAGGACCAGCTGACCAGCTCACGCCCTCAAGACCAGCAACGACTGGTGGACAGGGCCCGCCGGGCAGCCAAGGACCAAGGCTTCCTGGACTAAGGAGGCCTCCCACAACGGAACTAATACAGCTGAATAAATGTTTATTCCTCCTCCTCACTAAGAGGGTTAAACTTAAATTGAGGACGACTCAGCGCGCAATGGAACGGAAGATGATAGGTGTAACATTAAGGGACAAGAAGAGAGCGGAGTGGGTCAGGGAACAAACGCGTGTTAAGGACATATTAGTACAAATTAAGAAAAAAAATGGACGTGGGCAGGGCATGTAATCCGAAGGCAAGATAACCGTTGGTCATTGAGGGTAACAGAGTGGATCTCTAGAGAAGGCAAGCGTTGCAGGGGGCGGCAGAAATTTAGATGGGAAGATGAGATCAAGAAGTTTGCGGGGATAAATTGGTCGCAGTTAGCACAGGACCGGGGTAATTGGAGAATAATAGGAGAGGCATTTGCCCTGCAATGGGCGTAGATAGGCTGGTGATGATGATGATAAACAATCCGCCGCATAATCCGGGTGTGCGACTTTAGGCCTGAGCACCTCCCTCGCTTTCTGTCAACTACCCAACAAGAGCAATGGGAGATGCTGCTGTACAGCCCCTCTCTGCCTACACAGCTTCAGCTGGTGGACAGAGCACAGGCGGCGCGGAATGCATGTGGGCTCCAGGGAACAAGGAACCACTCCCCTGGCCCGCCCTTTGGGCCGTTCATAAATCTGAATAGAAGTATTTCCTTCTCCTCCTCCTTCTCCACCCCTGTCAGATTTTGTCGCCTCTGTCGGCGGCGGCAGAGGCCGAAAAGTGAAATCGTCTAACACCGGGTTTGAGCTTCCTTTAATTTTATAAAAAAAGAGTTTCCACTCATATGCTTCCCCAATACAACTCAAACACCGTTCATTAATCGTGCATTGATTTGACTTTAGCAAATAATATCTCTTTGAAGTAATAAAGGGTGTGGTTAAGTGCATTTCATTTGTCTCTGGTTTCACTATTTGTAGAGCCACGTGAGTGATTTTAAGTGATGTCGCATGGGTAATCTTTTTTGGTGCCGCTTAGAGCTTTGCTTTCCAAGCACATTCACAGAGTGTATTGGCGCGCATGTTTTTTTGTATTTTATAGGAGCGACCGGTGCCCCGTCTATCACTTGGGCATCCGGCCGCGCGCCCGCGCGCAGCGGCTGGTTGAGGTATCGTCCTCCGGCGCTTCCCGCTTTTTGCGCCCGCGAAACTGATGTCTATCTGATTTCGATTCACTCAAAAGGTGCCGGCTTCTCTCGTTTTTATTAAGAATTTTTCTTGTGTTACTTATGAATAAACCACATGTATGTAACAACACAAACGATTTTTTGTCACTGTATGGTAACCCTAAAAAATTACGATAATTTTTTCTCGAAATAGATTCATCCGAAGGATTTAAATCAGCAACAACAAAAATCAACCCTGGGGATTCGTATTCGGCGAAAAAATTCCACCCTCAAAGGGTTAAGTTGGGTTTCGGAAACTTGCGTCTCGATGGCTACTGTCAGTGTGGTGGATCTTTACATGTGCCTTCCTATGAGTGTAGGGCATTGCGCCACTTGCATGCCTATCAGCACAAAACGGTCCGACGGGGCCATGGATTCGTCCGTTGCAACAGACAACGCGGTGTAGTTTTTATCAAAGGATGGGGAAAAGGCACGGTCTCTCAAACTTGCTACAGCAGAGGACGTGAGCTGACGGAAACGAGTGTGACGGCGATAAGCAGGAGGATTGCTCGAACCTGTGGCACGCCAACCGAGAAGATGCGACGGGTGTCTTTTTCGCTCGTTCGCCTTGCAAAACCTGAGCCACGAGTCGTAGCGAAGCTCAGGCGAGCTGTTTTACTTCCCCGCGGTAAGAGCTGCGCGCGCTTCAAGTGTACATGGCGCGCGCATGTTTTTCCTCGCGCGCGTTCTGTACCCTCTTGGTTTTTAAGCTTTGACTGTAACCTTGCTTTAAACACAAGTCGCGTGTTGTTTGTGAGCGGTCTGTTTGATGTGTAGGATCTCTACGCAAGTCCAGTGTCGTCGATAGAGTGCGATTGCGCATACAGTACAGCGCAACAATGTGAGTACCTATTCTCTCTCTTAATTGTCCTTGACCTTTACGCTGAGTGGTGCTCGGATTATCCGATGTGCCCAAAATGCTACCCTTATTCCGTAGTCGTTCTGTAGGTGACGCTTTTGGAGCTCGATCATGCTAAACCGGCTGCAGTAGTCATAGCCGCGGAGGTTCATGCTTAATTATTTGCATGCCGTTTGAGCATGCGACGGGAATAGGGTGGGGAGAGGAAGAAATGAGGGTTGTTGTGTGTGGATATTCAAAATAAAGGGAAATCGCAATCGCTTTTCTTTAAAACCTTAGCGCTGTAGAACCGATGTTCTGTGTTACTTCCAATGACTGCCTTCTTCCCCAAATGCTCGGCTGAAACTTATCGTTATGGTGGCTCACCATACCTATAGTATAGTGAACTAGAATAGGGTCAGCGTAGTGTGCTCAGAGGACCGGGCGGAGTGAAGCCGCCCCTGTCGACAAGGACGGCCGCTTGCGGTGGCGCTGCTGTCGTAACAGTGGTAGGGGCGCCACAAACAAGCTCCCGCGTACGTAGTCGCGTAGGCTCGCAGGGAACCAGTAGTATTAACTCTATGCGGGGAACAGCACAAGTATTACTGCAAACGGCTGGACCGGCGTATAGGGACCGGGCGGCCGTTGAATGGCACCACCACCGTTGCTTCAGCGAACAGCGCCGCCCGTGGCGAACCGCTCGTTAGTGGAATGCCGGTGGCGGTCAGCGCAGCGTTATTGTGCATGGCTTTCTGTCGTTTTTCTGCGGTGCGGCTTGCAAAGCGTACATAACCACAAGGACTTTTTTCAGATCGGTAAATCTTGACCGTGGATGTAACCTTTACGAGACATGCCATGTGTGATTTGCACCCATATTCAGTATTTACATATAGCAGACGACGCTCCATGCGCCAAGCTGAAAGTCAAGGTAGAAGTGAAAGTCCGTTACTTCATGCAATTTTTTCATGCCTGCATGCAGTTTCGCGTATCGAGGAGTATATTGCAGCTAAATGCACCCACAAAGCCGGTGTGTGCGACAGATTCAGGAATGCTGTGACGCTGGCCTTTGGCAGTTGATGACTAAACGGCGCCGTGCACAAGCGAAAGACAAAGTTAGAGGGCGCCTTCTAAGATTTACCTCAAAACAGAAATTGTGATGGACGACGCTTCCGTAACTTCATTAACTACGGCTGAAACGTGTTTAATTTCACAGAAACGCTCTTACTACAGTCATCGGGAATCGTTTACAGAGTAAATACCGCATGATAGTAGAACGTTATTGCTTGTCGTAGAGAAGAATCGCTTTACAATAATTGCAATGGTTGCTGGCTAGTTAGTAAATGGTTTTTCAAAAACCAATTCCTGCGTGGCTGAAGGAAGCGAGACAGGAGGGTGCCCGAAACCTGTACTCAGTTTCACAACTGTATGCTGCGGTTGGTTTACAAGCTGCCACCTCCGCTTGAAAAACCATGCACTACTCCGTCTAACGACGATGATGGTTTATCGCAAAGCTTTCTGGTGTGTGTCCTTGGTTGCCTTCTGAATTTAAACTTTGGCTTGTTGAGCATTGAATCTAACCAGCACGCAGTTTGGTCTTTTGATCGCAGGGTCTTTGACTTTGACCATTTCCCATTCGATTTCGCACGAAGAAAGCTTTGCGTTCAACCATCGTATTATTAGACAGGAGGGCTAGATGATTTTGCTGTTTAAGTTTGAAGTTCCATGCATCCCTCTCCAAGTCCAAACTTTTTCCAGCGTGTCGGAAATGTCTGTGCCGGAGGACTTGGGCTGATGCACCCATATTTGAGGCAACTAATCGCGCGTTTTTGGTGTGTTCACAAGGCATTACACGGTTTTTTTAGGTACTCTGTAAATAATACTTCAGCATTAAAGAACACCGGCTGACGTTAACACTGCCACATTTTTAAACTATCGATGGTAAAACGGGAAGGGGAGAAGGGATGGTTTGTAGGTTGGGCTGTTGGGTCGGTTAATAACTTTGGCTCTTGAGAAAATGACCACGACATACGTGGGAGTTCCACTTCGGCTTTCAGGCTCCCAAGCTGTCAGAGTGTCTCTCACCAAAACCGAAGGCACAAAGCTCAGGGTTACAGAAAGAAAGTGCAAACTGCCGCAACATTTCTACGGCTACACGGTAATTCATCTCGCACGCAAGTGCCTTTCTCTTCAAAGCACACGTATCGAGGTATGCCAGCGCTAAAGCTGGCGTGGAAACCGTAGTCATTGAAACCAGTGAAGATAATTTAAAGAGGTAGAAATGAATTCTAATATTCCTAATAGTTTTATTCCTACTCAGATCGCGCGGAGCCATGCGCAGAGCGCTGCAAAAGCGATCATGTCAGGGTAGCCTATTCCCAAACTTAGAAGCGTCAAACCAGTTTATGTAGCCGTTAGTACATTTAAGAAGAAATGAATACTAATAATAGTACTTTTATTCGTACTCAGAACGGGTGGAGCCAAGCGTAGATCGCTACAAAAAGCACTCATGCCATTGTAGCCGATACCCAGATTTAGAAGCGTCCGACAAGTTTACGTAGCCGTTACTGCATCTAAGAACCCAACACATCTGTCTAGACTTCGTTTCATCTCACATGTCCGCTCACAGCAACACCAAAACATTCACAGCACCGAAGCAAACACGACAAAAACAACGGGAGGCTGTGTAGTCCAATGCACCGGCTCATTCCACTAACGAGGGGAGCGCCGAGCGGTGGCGCCACCCGTCTAGCTGCCCGGTCCCTATAATGCTGTGCGCTTTAATATCGTGAGTAAAAAGCGCGGATCCGCATTCGGTAGAAGCCTCTCACCAGTGAATGCGGGGTAAAGAGTGCAGCGCTTGATGCTCAAGCGTAGTGCATATCGTTCGCTCTCTTGCGTGCTTCTTGATGACTTCGTATGTAATTACAAACCTAACCTCCACTCTTGCCGTTCTAAAATATTGATTTTAGTACGTGTTCTCGGTTTCGAACAATTGCAAAATGCTTTTTATAGATGCTTACCCGCCTGAAGGGAAGATAACCGGCTGTTGCGCGCTGCAGAATAATTTTGTCGTAGAAGGCTTTACAAAATCTTATTTCTTGTTTAGCTGATGTTCTACAAGCCTAACTAACCCAGCACGCAAAATTATTTGGCACGCGTTCCATTGTAATAGAGTAGGTTTTATTTCGTTCTAGAAAAAAATTTTCTTCCTTCGTTGTTGTTTTTGGGAGCGACCAGGTGTTGCGGATAACTTGTAAGAGCACATACCCGTTAAGCATACGTGCGCTATCCTCTCGTACCGAAGAAAAATTCAGCAGACTACAAAAGCTCAAGCCCTTTCTGCCCAATGGAGCAGAGGCAAACATTTATTTTGTGGAAGCCAGGCTGAGCATAATTGCAAAGCAGCCGCCTTATTTGCTCAGTTAGAGCTCATCTTAAGGTGCTTGGCTCGTTCCCGTCGGCCAGACTTGTCCATGTTAACTCCTTTGACAACGACGTGAAGCCGTACGGCGATGAAAACTTCACAATCTTAATTGCATAAGAGCCACAATCAACTTCCTTGGACGGCCTGATGCGAATGAACATCACTACCTTCTCGTATACTAGTTCCACGTTAGAGTTCAACCTAGCTGTGCAGTAAAACGTTGGGTCGTTTTCTCTACGAAGTGCATGCTTCGTCCAGAACATAAAAAATAATTTGGCTTTTGGGATTCTGTGCTAGAAGACTGGAGACCGGGTCGCGCAGCGTAGCAAGCGAAAGTCTCCGACTGACTCTTGTAAAAGCTCACTTGGCGCAATCTCGTTTTCACTGCTACCACCTTCGGTACTATCGAAACGCCCTTTACGCCTTTCAATGGGGGACGCTTTCGCTTCTTCCCCAGCTGATCGTTTCCTTTCTCGACGGCCCCTCCCGCGGCAGTTTAGGTAGAATGGTCGGCACAGCATCTGGTGCTAAGCGTGGCGTTCCGCGAGGAATACGGGCTTCTTGCCCCTGCACAACAGGGACGTAATCGTGGATGACGGAGCTCCGCTTGAAGTGTAAGCCCTCATTCACACAGCCGTCACCTTCTCCATCATGGCACCGTCACGTCAAAAAAACCGCGACGGTAACGTAACGGAGTAGCGTTTGTACTGGAGCTCTCCGTCAGAGTACAGGGTCGCCTGCCTAGTGATCAGTTTAGCCTAAAATTGGGCATGCTTAATCTGAAAAGTAAAGGCTTAAATTTTTACGTGTGCTCACTTTTTGCTAAATTTAGTCGTAGAAATTTGCTTTCTGATTGGCTGGTTTACCTCTGGACGTGGCCTTGTTGCGTTGATGGAATGGAAACATAGAGCTCGGCTTCCTGTCACCGTCGCACCGTTTTCAGCGAGAAATCGCCCGAGAAACCGTCGCCCGTGACGAAAGACGGTGACGTGACGGGGGGGGGGGGGGGGGGGGTAAAAAACGGCTGTGTGAATGAGGGCTATCGCACACAGCGCGGTTGTTGTCCAGCAGTTTATTTTCGCGATGGAGGTTCCTCTTCCACTGTTCTCTTCGAGAAGCCTCTTTTGGCACACTGCAAAGGGCCACCTTAGGGCCACAATTCTTGTTAACGTGGCCGGTATTGCAGCCCGGCTTGCAGCAGTGGTTCTGCCTATTACCGGGCTTATTTGTTCCCTTTGTGAAGAAGACTCACAGGCCAATAATACGCGCCGCACCCTACATTGATGATTTTCCAGTTCAATGAACACAAAATAACTAAACCCGCACCAGCAACGGATTCACAAGGGCAGACTGAACTCGCCACGACCACCAAACCCCCACGTCGGAACGCACGCAGATCAACGAACACCCGGGCAGCTCCCCTAGTTTGAACCGTAACGACACCAAGAGGAGCGGGCCGAAGCTATCAAAAGTCTGGAGGCTACATTGTTGTCAACAGTGCGCCCACTGAGGGCGCCTAACTCGCTGTGAAGGGGGTCCTGAAAGGACATTCCCTTCTCCCCTCTCGGCAAGTGGAACCGCAAGGCCCCGGCGCCTTTTGTCGCTTCCTTCGCGAGGAGTTATGCGCCCTGAGGGGGCGGGCTGTTGACAACAATGTAGCCTCCACAGTGCTGCACCTAGCTTGTAGTGTGAACTATAGTTCACTGTACTTACAGGGGAAGCGCTTGATCGAGGTCCGCAGTTAATGGACGGAGCCTGAAGGCCCGTGCTGCACCTAGCTTGTGGTATGAACTATAGTTCACTGTACTTACAGGGGAAGCGCTTGATCGAGGTCCGCAGTTAAAGGGACCCAGAAAAGCCTTCTGTAGAAGTTATAAAAGGCCTGTATTGTCACGTAGCACCAATATAGCGATGCAATGCCGTTGGAACTATTGATCTACATTTAGTATTAGCTGCGCCAGAAGCAATTAAATGCACCTCTCCCCACTCGCTGATCGACTCCTCCTCCCTCTCTGCTTCCTTCAAAGCAGCTGAAAACACTGGGAATAGCCATGTGACATCGCGACGCTCGACTTCCGTTCTGCGCTAGCTACATTCCTGCGCCTAGGCACGCGTCAATCCCTGCGGACCCGCCTTTGCCGCCTTTGCCTCGGGATCGCGCAGGAAGGAGGGAGAGCAGCCGGAAGCCAATATAACAGTGACGCCGCCGGCGGCCAACCTCGCCGGCAGTTGGGCGAATCAGGGGGCGCCTTCGCCGTGGCGTCAGCCGCGGTCGCCGTTGCGTCAGCTGCAGTCGGCTAACTGCGGCGTCGCGCTCATCGGCTGAAAAAGGCGATCTTCAAAAATTGTTTACAAATTATCCGTACAACGTATGGGGCTCACACTTGGCTCAAAAATCCCCCGTTATGTGTTCTACCACCTGAATGCATTTGATTGCCACCTTCACAAAGCTTTTCGGGGTCCCTTTAATGGGCGGATCCTGAAGGCCCATGACGTCAAAAGAAATAAAAAACAACAACAAAAAAGCAAATTTCTCCTAGGTGTTTTCTGCTCTTCGTCGTATCTGTGAGCGCAGTGGGGATTGCTTCGTCGTAAACAAATCAAAACAAAACCACACGGCGTTTTGCTGCAGCGCTTTGCCACGAAAAATACATACTGCAGCATAAATTTTCATGGAATATAAGTACATTAACAACAGTGTAGACTCCTGGTACTCCTGGGCTCGCCAGCTTCCAAGGGAAAGGTACGACTTCCACCGCTGCCCGTGACATTATTTTCCAGGCGTGCCCGGCGAGAGTATACGACTCACTTCGTCCAACCCATTCTCTCTTACTACACGGACATTCGCAGCCGCCTCCACTATACCTTCTCCAAACTTCACGCGGCCGCTTTCACGACACCCCCCCCCATCAATGCCAGGTAATAATACCCCTGAAACTGCCACTCTTGTGAAGCTTATACCACCTCGTGTAGGAATGCCTAACGTTATTGAGAATGCCCATACCACCCGCCCTTTCGCATTCGCGTAGCAATGCAAGTGCGGGCTGACAAGCGGCCTGAAATTTAAGAAAATTTGGACGCACGAGCCGACAACTCACGGCTTTCTGAAATGGGAAAAGGCCACACACGTTTTTTTGTTGTTTATTATATTTGGCTCAACTACATGTTTTTTTCTCACTCACTCAAGTACACTGCCTAATAATCATGGATCCCGATGTGGATAATGATCCACAGGAGACCAAATTTACAAGATTTTATGAAAGATGGCGATAACCTGGACAGGTGTTCTAGCTTCCGATAATTATCTTCAGGAGTCGTTCAAGACTGGAAAGTGCACACAGTTTGATACCGAGTTGTGAAAAAATCACAAGTCTGAAGCACTTTACCAAACGCCACAGCACTGATTATTTATTTACACAACAAAGATGAAATCACACGAAATTAAATTCTGACCACAGACATTGATCAGGTGCAGTCCATAAGCATTCAAAAATTCTGAAGTGGACTGCTTGAGAACACACCACACACTAGTATGTGTGCGTCCCTAGTTTCCAAAGTTCTCGCCAACTAAACTCCGTAATTACCTTTGAGGCATGGTTCCGTGTATTTTTTCCTGCTAATAAATGAAATGAATGGACAAACCAAATTAAATCCAGAATATGTTCTACTAGGAATGCCAAATAAGGCCAGTTGCATGACTCAAAGGCTACTAATAAAGCAAGTTACGCATTGCCGCTTCGTTTGTTCATTGTGAACACGTCACTTGGATACTTGACCTTTGGTGCTTTTATCACAGTACGAGACAAGAACCTGCATACCTAAAGCTCGTGTTCGGGGAATAGAATACTGACTTTGAACTGACTTTAAACACTAATTTGAATATTCGATGGTGACTACAGTCAAGCTGAAACAAATGTTATGAACGAGCGCTTTCCTGAACTCAAAGTTGTTCCATGCGACTCCCATAGGGAGCAAGCTTTGCGCCAATGCCTTAAAAACGGACTGCTATGTGCAGTCAAATGATGCTGTACTTATTTGTCTGAGAACTGAAATCGTAAATTTATCTTACGGATAACTTCAATTATTGCAACAGTGCTCGAACAGCAAGCTGAGGTCGTACATAAAATTCCAATGGCTGGCCGTCAAAGATATGTAGGTGAGGGCATATACAGCCTTGACTTTAATGTAGTCGTTACCACAAATAATGGTACAGAGGGCCAAAAAAAAGTTTTGAAGAATAAATATCAGAACACCAACCGGGGAAAACAGAAATCGTTGACTACTTTTATCTCTGCTCGTGTAAAGAAATTTCTACCAGACAGGCCACGAGATTACAGCAGGTGTGTGGTGCGATCACCATCCCTTTAGAGGGCATATAGTGGCAATACCCCAGTGTACTTGTATGACAGACCAGCCGATGATGCCGAGAATGAACACTGCACTGGAGTGCTAGGAGGGTGATGTGGGTGCCGCAGGTACAGCTAGACAGTACCAAGTGTGCTTACAGCCATCTGCCTGGAACACAATAAAGATGTTGCTGCAAGAATGTACCTGCATGGACTTCAGTGTAATGAAAATTCCCTGTAAACATTTCTGCACTGTCTTTAGGCATGCTGACACTTCATTCCTTCAGCGTCCTGTAAGTTACCTCAATAAACCTTTTGTATCTGACATGCGAGCCCGACACCGAGAAATCCGAGTAGGCCCCACTGAAGCACAGCCTGAACCTCACGAAGTCACAACTAGACTAAGCATACCTCAAAGCTCATCACATTGAACCGTAACCTCACAGAAACATTTGTTTTGTCTTCTACAGCACAGGCCCTTTGGCTCTGGATTATGCTATCAAGAGGCTTGAGGTCTGTCATTTTAAGTGAGCCGATTTCTTTGTGCAGTAGATTGCCGCTCAGAAATACCCCAACAGCGGCTCAAGCCAAAGGCCCTGGCCTTTGCTAAGGAAAGCCATCAGGTCATCAGGAAACACCTTGCTTCTGACCGTGAACGAACAGCACTGCATTTTGAACAGTGCAAAGAAGACGAGGCACAGGAAGAGGGACAATACAGGTGCTTCTTATTGCTGTTCAAGATGCAACCCGACCAATTAACTCAGCTTTCTTTACAAAGGAGCACTGGTGTACTAGAAGGCGTGCTGGGAGACGTTCGGGGGACACGCACAAATGTTAAACCCTCTTTGTCAAGCCACATGCCGAATGAGATCGCATAAACTGCGAATATACATTCGAAAGATATAAGCGCTGACATCACGGTTGGCGCGAGTGGTGATCCAAGAATACTGAGGATTTTTTTCCGTTTTACTTCGCAACAAAGGCTGTGTTCATTAGCCAACTTGCTTGTTTTGTTCAAAGCCTGCATATAAACACCCACACTGTCTGCGTATACGCACTCCCAAACCTTTTCTACTGAAATGTTTCAGGACGGCCTGTAGTTCCTTTAAATGACCGGACCCTATAGCAATTTAAATGTCACATATTAATTTGACAACTAACTTTTGTTAACGTATGCCTAGGCTCACTATATTCCTTATAACATGGCGATTCTATCATTAAATAAATGCCTCATCCCATCCACTTTCATCCCATCATAATAACATACAGTGTTATTCAAAATGTAGTTACGTGAACTCTTGTTTAAAATGCGTCACGCGTTTTAAAGGTATCTACCCCCCCTCCCCCCGCCATCGTGATGATTTCAGGCATGGGGCACACATTAGACATTGCTGAAAGTGACACTTCTAAAGTGCACATAATTTGTTTCCGTCCATGTGTGGAACGCGCCAGTATTTAAGTGCTGTACATATCCACATGAATGAAGAGTACATATTGCTGCTTTCCCTTAATGGTTTTCTGTGTGCATTGCAGTCTATATGTAATAAAAGAGAACCGCTGATTGTTTTAATTCTGGAGATTAACTGAACGTGCACTACACTGCACTTGTGTCTTTTAGCATATTGTTTCAACATAGTCGCATTCCCGTCGGTTGCTAACAGCATGTATAACGACATCTACCGCAGAAAGGAAACTAGTGTAGCGATTTTGTCTTTTCCTTCAGTCTACTGACGATATTTATTTATTTAAATAATATTTATTTATTTAAATAAATAAATAAATAAATAAATAAATAAATAAATAAATAAATAAATAAATATTGCACGTAAACAAACCACTGCGAACTGTTTTTTTTCCTTCAGGGGTAAAAGGGTAGTAATCAGAATTGCACACTGCTGGAGCGAGCTTCGCAATACTTCGCACGGGAGTTCAAAAAGTTTAAGCGGTGCCTTAGCGCATCACCCAGTTTAAAAGCACCAATTTGATGAGCTTAAACGGGGCAGACGAAGAAACACACGTCATAGGTGCGGCACATCACCGCACAACTTTCACAGAAAAAAAAAAAAAATGTTCAAAGCTGTTGCCCTCGTGCATAACCTATGTGCACTCCAGGCACGCACCAACTGATCAAATAACAACACGAAAACACACACAAACGCATCTTCGAACGCACGTGCTGTCCACCGGGCACTAACGCATCACCCACTTCACGCACGTATGCTGACGTCGACGGAAATCCCCAACTGATCAGCTGAAACAAGACGGACACACAAAAACATCTTGGAACTTAGTGGTGCCCGCAGTGCATGGAGCATCCTCTATGGCATCGAGCCATCTTCTCGAGATGCCGCCATGATTCCGCGCCGCCGCTTCTCCTAAAACAAACATAAAAAGCGCAAATTAGGGGACGTCACCACTGAGCCCCTCCTGCCTAAGCCCCGCCCATTAACTGCGGACCTGACTCAAGCGCTTCCCTACTTATAGCTACCGTTGTTGATGATGATGATGATTGCTAGTGGTATCCCTTTGTAACGGGGTAATGACGTGTCATTTTACAAATTAAACTAACGTATCCAAGTTTTACACTCTTCGTTTAACACTAGCGCTGCTCTTAGGGCAGTCACAAAATACTTTTTTTCTGTTACAGGTGGTAGCTGTCCTAAGCAATATTCACCTCTGCTTTTTCGTTGTCCACCAGCATTCTAATCTTCGTTCCGTCGCCTCAAGAGCCTTAAGGTTAACTCCCTCTGCGCTACCTTTAAAATCCTGGGGCTTCTTCTGGAAGTCTAATATTTCCCTCATGTAGACTTGGGTCGATACACTTGCATCCCAACACTATGTGCCGCATAGTTTGTTTCTTTACCGCAGACCACACATGCCCCATCATTTTATGTATACTTCCCCGCAAAGCTCTTAGTTCGCAAGCAACCTGCTCAAGCCTCAAAAAGCAAAGCGCTGCCCTTGGAATTATCGTAGAAATTTTTGTTTGTGATGTCCAATTTATCTGCCCTGTACATTTCTAACGAGTGCTAACGACGTTTACCTTCCAGTTTTTCTCTCCATTTATTCGTTTCTATCTGTCTTGCTCCTTTTTTGGTTGCCTTGTCTGTCTTTTAATCTCCACTGTTCTTTCCGTATTTCATCGTTAGCCTTCTAGTATTCCTTAGCCACTGCGTGCGCATGCTTTTCATATGTAGTTACCTAAAAACTTTAGCTGCCCACCTACGTCGACTCATTGCCCTCAGCCTGCTCTCAAAACATATTTTACGCCGAGTTTCTCGAACTTCAAACGACGCCCAGCCCATATCACCCTGCACTGCTTTGTTGTTTTACCATTCGCTCCTAAGGCCCAACGGCCTACCATTCTCTAGTTCACTTCAAGGCATGCAGCGTCTGATTTTAAACGGAGTACGGCATTCGCAAAGGTGAGGCCCAGAACCGTAACTCCTTTCCACATTCCTCTCAATGCTTCATATTTGTCATACCCTAACAGAGCTCTATTCCTTATTATAGCAGCGTTTCGCTTTCCTGTATTCTTAGGTTGCTCCTCGTGAGTTCTTCAGTAGAGGTCTTCTTCGTTTATCCACACTCACAAATATTTATACTTATTGACTATGGGTAATTCGCCATGCTTGATTGACACAGCGTCAGTGCTAGTGTCATTGGAAAACCAGCATGGTGGTGGTGGTGAAAACGTTTTATTGAGCTGGAACGGAGTTAGTTGAGCCGTTCCTCTCTTGTGGGGGGCGTCCTCAGTCCAGGAGGCCCTGGGCACGTGCGGCCAGTTGCGCCCGGGATATCAGCTGTTGCTGGTCACCCAGGTCGCCGCTAGCCAGCTGGCCCTCCCACTGCTCAGGGGTTGGGTTGGGAAGGGGGAGTAGAGTTGGGGTTAGGTGGCACTCCCACACCATGTGGTATAGGGTGCATGGGGATGGGCAGTGTTTGCACTTTGGAGAGTACTGTGTAGGATACATAGCATGAAGGCGTGTGCCATGAGGAAAGGTGTTGGTTTGCAGCCGTCGTAAGATGCACTCGTCGGTCTTGGGAAGGTTCGGATGGGGTGGAGAGAAGTGCTGGCGTTGTCGGCGTAAATGGGCAAGGATGTCAGCGTAGCGGAGGGGTATGGGCGGAGAAGCACTTGGGTCGTCGGCTCCCGTGGGTGCCCGGGGTATGAGGGCGCGGGCAGAGGCGTGGGCCGCCTCCTTCCCAGGGAGAGCCGTGTGACCCGGTGTCCACACGATGCGGATATCGGGAATTGGCGCTGTTCGTTGGGCAAGAATGCGGAGGGCAAGGGCCGAGATTCGTCCAGCTTGGTAGTGGCGGCAAGCGGTCTGGGAGTCTGTCAGGATCGTCACGTACTCTAGATCGGTGTGGGCGGCCAAGACGATTGCAAGTTCTTCTGCTGTTGTTATGTTGTTGGTAGGGGTGGTAGCTGAGTTCACAAGACTTCCTGTGGAGTCGACAACGGCTGACGTGTGGGCTGAGTGAGAGGAGTATGGAGAGGCATCCACGTATCGAGTGTCGTCCCGAGATCCGTACTTGACGTAGAGGTGGGCAGCCCGCGCCTTGCGGCGGCCTTGGTTATACGTTGGGTGCATATGGCGGGGTATAGGGGAGACAGTGATGTGACGACGGATAGCTGGTGGAATGCGTTGAAGAGTATGTTCCGTTGGGGGGAGCGGATAGCCGAGACGACTTAATATTGAGCGACCGGTGGTTGTCAGGAGGAGGCGTTCTTTTTGGCTGGTGAGATGCGCCTCGATGAGCTCCTCAAGGGTGTTGTGAACCCCGAGTTGTTGGAAACGGATTGTTGACGTGGTGATAGGTAGCCCAAGTGCCATTTTGTAACTTCTCAGTATGAGGGCGTTTAATTTATTACTTTCAGCAGGTTTTAGTGTGAGATACGGCGTGCCGTATGTTATGCGACTTATTAGGAGAGCCTGTACAAGGCTTACAGTGTCGCGCTCCTTAAGGCCTTGACGGCGGTGGGTGATTCGTCGAATGAGGCCGACTAGTTGCATTACGGTGGTTTGCAGTTGGGTGAGAGTTGCGTGGCCAGCCCCATCTTGTTGAATTTGAAGTCCTAGTACCCGAAGAACGGTCACCTTGGGAACGGGTTTACCCTGTATGGTGAGTGAGGGCTCAGGCGGTGGAGGTGGGCGTCTGCCACGAGAGCGGGCGCGGAGAACGAGTAGAGACGATTTTTCCGGGGCGCAAGTAAGTCCGCAGGTTGTCAAATAGGTGAGAGTGGCATTGATTGCTTGCTGGAGTGAGTCTTCCTGGTCGCCTACTGATCCACCAATAGTCCAGATGGTGAGGTCGTCGGCGTAGAGTGCGTAGTGAATGTGAGAAAGAGAGTCAAGAGCTGGTGGTAACCCGAGAAGTGCGACGTTGAAGAGGAGTGGGGATATTACTGAGCCTTGTGGCGTGCCCTTGGGTGGTGGGTGGAAAGCAGAGCTACGGAGGTCACCGATTCCGATCGTAGCTGTCCGGCCAGTTAAAAATTGACGTACGTAGTTGTAGGTGTGGAGGCCGCAATTGGTGCTTTGTAGGTTCTTTAAGATGGCAGCATGGGAGACATTGTCAAAGGCTCCTTTGACGTCTAGAGCCAGGATGGCTCGTGGGGTGGATGTGCTGAGATGGTCCAGAACCTCTTCTTTGATTTGGAGCAGGATGTCTTGCGTTGAAAGGTGAGCTCGAAAACCAATCATCGTATGCGGGACTAGGTTGTTGTCTTCAAGATAGGCTGTAAGGCGAGTATGAATGAGGTGTTCGTAAAGCTTGCCTAGACATGATGTCAGGGAGATCGGGCGGAGATTATTAATGGAGAGCGGTTTGTGAGGTTTCGGGACAAGTGTTATATCCGCATGTCGCCACTGGGCTGGAACAGTGCCTTGGGTCCATTGCGAGTTGAAAAAGTCGAGTAGTGCTTGGAGAGAGTCGTTGTCGAGGTTACGCAGGGTTTTGTTATTGATGCGGTCGTGGCCGGGAGTGGTGTTGCGGGTGAGCTTGGCCAGGACGTCTTGAAGTTCTTGAATTGTAAAAGGGGCATCTAGGGTGGGATTTGGGGCCCCTGAGTAGTCTGGATGACCTATTGTAGAAGAAGGGGGCGGCCCAAATAGGGTGGTTTTGATATCGGAGAGTAGCTGGTCTTGGGGTCCGGGGTAGTTGTGAAGCAAACGTTTGAGGTGATGTGCCGTGGCAGATTTGGAGGGTTTGTCCCCGAGAAGCGATCGCAGTATGTGCCATGTCTTTGTAGTTCCAAGCGTTCCTTGCAAGCTGTTACAAAAGGTAGCCCAGTTTTGCTGATGTAGCGTGAGGG
Source organism: Haemaphysalis longicornis (assembly GCF_048455015.1). NCBI lineage: Eukaryota > Metazoa > Arthropoda > Arachnida > Ixodida > Ixodidae > Haemaphysalis > Haemaphysalis longicornis. Next base: position 143,774,668 of record NW_027526460.1, on the reverse strand, counting down.
CGTATTGGGCTGCCAGCAGTCCCTATTTTTCAGTGCTAAAATTTAACCTGGGGTCTGTGGCTTCCTGGCCACGAATATTTATGAGCTGTTGCATAGCGCTCTGGTTATCATCTGAAAGAACAATGTCAACTGCATATAACATTGCCGGAATATGCTGTTGTACCACTTCGCTTTGCAATATATGCAACAGGACAGGGGCGCCGTTTAGTGTTCATTTCCTGAACTACACGGCAGGATGTCGAGCAGAGAATGCTGGAGCAGTTTATCCAAAGACAGATTGATTGTGGGGCATGGGCGGAAAGTTTATATTTCCCCGGTGGAGTGCTGGGGCCCCCCGGCCAGAAGGACAGCGAAATATTTCGTTATAAGCATTATTTCGATATAAGCGACTACTCGAGAAAAGCTCAGCAATTTGATCTTTAGTTGCGCCACAACTGCTAGGAATCAGAACACAATGTGTTCAGTGAAAGAAAACTTTTTCAGGGGAAAAAAATGCAGTGAGCTTTGATTGCTTAAAGTTCTTACCGGGTGCGAGCAACCCCTGCTCCAATTTCACTGAGCATTGCATGAAGGTGTGCACACCTTTCCCAAAGTGGACTGCGTTAGCACGCATTAGAACCCACGGCAACCGGCTTCGAATTGGATTGGATTGTAAAAACTTTTATTGGGCCGGCGGTTAAAGCCTTACACTAAGACTTCAGACTTGGCCGGAGTCGCCCTCGCCGTCGCCGCCAGGCCTGAGCCTCCTCGCTTCCCGTCATCGGGTCGCTCGGGCTCCTGCCTGGTCAACGCTACGAGGACCCGCTGGACGGCCTGGATTTGGAGGTCTTGGTCATCGGATCGCTTCGTCTCCTCAAAGGCGGGTGGCAGTCTTCCTGTCATGGATTCTTCCGGGAAGTTGAGACAGTCCCAGACAATGTGCTCGAGGGTCGCGGTGGCTTTACGACACACCCTGCACGTATCGTCTGGGTGCGTCTCCGGGAACATCTTGTGCATTAGGGACGGGCTCATGATCGTTCTTGTCTGGAGCTGCCTGTACACGACTGCTTGTTCTCTGCTCAGCCCTTTGCAGGGCGGTGGGAGCGTTCGTCTCGCGAGTCGATAAGCCTGGGTTATTTCCTTGTATCCCGTCATTCTGTCTCTCGTGCTGTGCCACGGGCGTTCCCCGCTTGGCCCGGCGCGGCCTGTTAGTTCGCGCGCCTGGGCGTGTGCGGTTTCGTTGTGGTTCGCACTGACGTCCGACACCTCTCCTGCGTGTGCCGGGAACCACTTGATTTTCTTCTTTTCCACGATTGTTGGCGCCCCTCTCAGGATTTTCTCCGCAGCTCGGGAGACCCTTCCTCGTGCGAAGTTCCTGACCGCTTGCCTTGAGTCGCTGAGAACAGTGGTGCATCCTAGGTCTTTAAGGGCCAGTGCTACGGCCACTTCCTCAGCTTCTTCTGGTTTGTCGCTTCTCGTGCTGGCCGCCGCCCTGACGTTGCCTTCGGCGTCGACCACGGTTACGGTGAAACCGCTTCCGTTCTCGTACTCGGCTGCGTCTACGTAGCGGGCACCCGCGTCTCCGGCGTGTAGTTCCGCCAGTGCCTTGGCCCTCGCTTTTCGTCTGCCCTCGTTGTAGTCGGGGTGCACGTTACGCGGGATCGCATCCACCCGGATCATGCCCCTGACCTCGTCCGGGATCGGCATCTTGACTCCCTGTTGCTCGTGGTATCGAAGCCCCAGCCGTTCGAGGATTCTCCTTCCAGTCTTAGTTGTTGCCAGTCTCTCCAGCTGTGCCGTTCTCTGAGCTTCAATCACTTCATCTAGGGTGTTGTGGATGCCTAGGCTGAGCAGTCTCCCGGTGCTTGTAGACTCGGGTACCCCGATGGCCGCCTTGTATGCCTTTCGGATGGTCCCTTCCAACTTATTCTTCTCGCCATTCTTCCACCTGTGGAAGGCGGCCACGTACGTGATGTGGCTCATTACGAAAGAGTGAACGAGTCTTGTGAGGTTCTCCTCGCGTAGCCCCCTCTTTTTGTTTGACACTCTCTTGATAAGTCTGATGGCATTGGCCGCCTTGCTGACGACCCGTGCCACCGTACTTCCGTTGTTTCCGCGTTCGTTGAGGAGCATGCCCAGGACGCGGATGTCTGATACCCTGGGGATCACTGAGCCGTCTTTGGTGTAGACCGCGATTTCTTCTCGTTCCCTTCTCTCGGCGCGCGTGCCTTCCTTGGGTCTGTACAACAACAGCTCGGACTTGGTCGGTGAGCATTTCAGGCCTGTGCCCTCCGGGCTGTCCTCGACTACTCTCACCGCTTGCTGCAGGGCCTCTTCCACTCGAGCATCACTGCCGCCCTCGACCCACAGGGTGATATCGTCAGCATATATAGTGTGACCGACGTTCTCCACCTCCGCGAGTCTTTTGGCGACTTCGATCATAACTAGATTGAATAGGAGCGGCGAGATCACGGACCCTTGCGGGGTGCCTCGGCTCCCGACCTCTTTGACATTCGTTGCAATGTCACCCGCGGTGATCTCTGCCGTCCGACCCGTCAGGAAGCTTCTGATGTACGCATGGGTTCTCTTTCCCATGTTCAGCTTCGATACTTGACTTAGAATCGCCGAGTGGTTGACGTTGTCGAAAGCTCCCTGCAGATCGAGACCCATTATGGCCCTCGAGTCCCGGGAGTCCCTGTCAACGATTAGGTGCTTCAGCTGGATCATAGCATCCTGCGTGCACAGGTGTCTTCGGAAACCAATCATGGTGTCGGGATAGAGGTCGTTGTCCTCCAGGTAGTCCTGCCATCGCGCCATCAATACATGCTCCAATACTTTGCCCACGCATGACGTGAGCGAAATGGGCCGGAGGTTGTCTGTGCTCGGCGGCTTGCCTGGCTTGGGGATCAGGATCATCTTCGAGTGCTTCCACTCCTTCGGCACGACTCCCGTTCTCCAGCACTTGTTGAAGAATTTAGTCAGTGCCTCGATAGATGCGTCGTCAAGGTTCTTGAGCGCCCTGTTCGGTACGCGGTCCGGGCCCGGCGCCGACCTGCTGTTGAGTTCTTGCAGGGCAGTGCGCACTTCTTCTACGTTAATTTCTCTATCTAGCTTCTCGTTGGGTATTCCGAGATAGCCTCCGTGAAAGACCTTCTGCGTGGTGGGAATGTACTTCTCCAGAAGCTTCTTTTCCACCGCCACCGTTCCCTTCTCCTTGATTTCCGCGTGTATGATCTTCGCCAGCCTGTCCCTCTGGTGAGACTTGGTCTTTGTCGCGTCCAGAAGATGCCGGAACAGATTCCAGGTCTTTCCGTTGTGCAGTTGTCTGTCTGCCGCGTTGCATATCTCGTCCCATTTTTGGCTGCCGAGCGTGCGGCAGTGCTCCTCTATCTTGCGGTTAAGTTCAGCGACCTTCTTTCGCAACCTCCTATTTAGCCTTTGCTTCGTCCACCTCTCCTGTATGGACTTCTTAGCTTCGATAAGATGGGCCAGTCTGCTGTCCATGCCGTCTACCTGGTCGTCCGTTTCGATCTCTCTCGTGGCTGCCTTGACGTCACCGGTGATTCTTTCCATCCAGGCCCCGATGTCTTCTATCTGTTGATCTCCCTCCGCACTTTCATTTCTCTGCTTCCTGAACGCTTCCCAATCGATCCACGTGTGTTTTCGCGTCTGTGCCGCTTGAGCCCCCTTCATTCGAATCGTAGTTTCCACGATCATGTGGTCACTGCCCAAGTCCGTCCCCGTGTTTCTCCACACGACGTCTTCCGCTGCAACGTTCTTGACGAAAGTGAGGTCGGGAGTAGTATCCCTGGATACCGAGTTTCGCGTTCTTGTCGGGTTGGCGGGGTCTGTGACGAGGACGTATCCGTTGTCGATCGCGTCTTGCGCCAGGTTCCTGCCCTTCGCGTTGCTCTTGGCGTACCCCCAGGACTGGTCAGCGGCGTTGAAGTCGCCACAGACCAGCAGCTTGGAGCCGTTTGCCTGCGAGCTCGCCCTGTGCAAGAGTGCCCTGAAGCGTTGTTTGCGCTTGCTCGGGTTGCTATACACGTTGAGGACGTAGACGCTCTCTTTCCTCTTCTTGCCAATTACCACCTCGGCGATTGCGTGGTCGACTGCGACATTTTGTAGTTGAATTTCCAGCATAGTGTGCTCCTTTTTGGTCATGATGCACAGTCCCCTGCTGTCTTTCTCGTCGGACCAGATCGCTCTGTAGCCGTGGAGCGGCCGATGCGTCGCCAGTGTTTCCTGCAGTAATATCACGTCCGGTTTCTTCTTGCTGTTCTCGACGTGCTGCAGTAGTACCGCCCACTTCCTTTCCAGGCCGCGGCAGTTCCACTGCCAGATGATCACTGTTGGTTCTGGGTCCATGCTTGTTCCGTTCTAGCGATGCCTCCCTGCGGTGCGCTGCGCGGGTCCTGATATTGGATAACTGCTTGCATGTGGCTCTGTAGGTGTTGGACGGCCCCCTCTATTTTTACGAACGGCTCGTGGTCCAGCCTGCTCTTCTCTGCGATGGCCGCCTTTATCGTCTCGAACATCCGCTCCATTTTCGCTTCCAGCTTGTTCAATCTGTCGTCCATGCGCGCCTCGATGCCGCTCATTCTTTCTTCCATGCCGGCGTCGATGCTACTAATCTCCTGGGTGGCGCGCTTTTCCACCGTTCTCTTCTTTATGGCCGGCTCTCTGGGTTCCGGGACGTCGCTCGTTATATCCATCGGCTGCGCTTTCGGCGGGGGTTCTGCCGTCGCCGCGACCGGGGGGCTCGGGGTAGCAACCAGGTTATTGGTTTCCGTCATGCTCTGTATGGTCTTTTTCATCTCTTCCAGCATTCTACGCAGTTCCCTGTTCTCTTCTCGAAGGGTCTCCATGGCTTCGTTCTCTTTGCTCTGCTTTTGTTGCTGCTTCTTGGGCTCTTTTTCGCCGGTCCTCCTTGTACTCTTGGCCTTGTCCGCCCAGCTCACGCGCTCCCTCGACGGAGACCTTCCCTTTCGCGTGACGCTGGGACTCCGACTTTGCCTCCGTAGAATGCCGCCGCTGGAGGGTGATCTACCTCTAGATTCCGAGGACCCCCTGGATGGGGACCTCGCCTTTCTTGCGGGGTTCAGTTCCGGGAAATCTAGCTCCAGCGGCAGCCGCTCCTCTTCTGCGGACGCGAGGCGCCGCTCCCATTGTCTTTTCCTGACCACGTAGGGCGTTTTGAAGCGCGCCTTGCAGGACCTGTCGCCCGACACGTGTTCTCCGCCGCATAGCTTGCATTTCGGCTTGCACGGGTGTTCTTCCCCCGGGGCAAGCTTGTCACATCCCGGACATCGTTTTTCGCTCGGGTTTGGGCACACGTCTTTTCGGTGGCCTACTCGACCGCATTGGTAGCACACGTCCACCTTCTTGCAGTACAAAGAGCATCGTAGCAGCGCCGATCCGTACCTATCGTAGTTTGGCACCTTCGTTCCCTTGAAGACGACGATGACCATCGTCGTCTCTCCTATTCTCTTGGTTCCTAGCGCCAGCGGGTTGCGTCGGTTGACCACCCTTTCATCGATGTCCTCGGGAGTTTCGGTTGTCGGGATTCCTCTGATGACTCCCTTGGTCGTGTCATGTGGGGCGGTTCTGTAGGCCCACACCTCGTACTTCTGCCCTCTCACTGCGATCTCTTTGACTTGGCTGTAGCGGCTGGCTCTTTCTTCCTGTGCTGTGCAGATCACGATGATATTCTGCTGCGCGTTTACGCACAGGGTGTCTTCGTATTCGGTTTCCTTGGCGGTTCCCGCCGCTACGTGAACGGCCGCGGTCACTTCGACCAGGCCTAACTTGGCCACGTTGATTCCGCCTCTCGACCTCATGACGATTTTGATATTATCCCTGGGTAACGCTGGCATTCTCGCCGCTTTGATTGCTGATGACCTTGTTCTTCTTGCAATATTTGCCGCTTTCCTAGCCGCGGTAGCGTTCTTGTCTGTTACAGAAGCGGTCTCTCGTTGCTGGCTACGGGCGAGCCGGTCACCGGCAACTTTCCATCCTGCCTCGTTCATTGCCTCCGGCGAAATGTCTTCGCCCTCCACTTGCACGCTCATCTTGCCGAAAATGCTAGTAGATGGAATGGGCGGCTCCATTTCTGCGTCTAAACTTGTCATCTTCGAAGGTTGAGCCAACCCCGACCGGCGCGGCGCAGGGCCGAACCTCGGCGGCCACGCCTAGGCCTAGCGCCGTTCGATGGCTTCAAAGTTCCACAAATCGACGAAAAAGCACTTGCCTTAGTCGATATTGGTGTCAGTCGATGCCTTGCGTCATCCCGAACACGCTGGGAATAACAGATTAGCTCTTCACACGAATTGGCACTGCTAATTTGCCACTAACTGCGGAGCCGATGTTGAGCACGTCAGCTCACGCGCAGCCTCACGTGCCTCCGGCTTCGAAAAACTCGCCTTTTGTGCTCCCCACTTCAGGCGCAAACGCACGTGAATTGGCGCGTAGAAGGGTAAAGGAGAGAGCACACCACGTGCGCTGGGCAGAGTGTTCTCGAAGTTTGAGCTGGCCGGCACTGGGCGCTCCTCACAAGGGCACGCTCACGTGCACTTGGTATTTTTTTTGGTATTGTTACTGCAAGCCCATCACGTTGTGCAAGCCCAAGCGCAAGACTGGACGACGCCGGACACTCTTCACAAGGCACACGCCCACTTGTGCTCAGTAGTTTTCTTCATATTTTTTGTGGTAACACTATAGGGTGGAACTGTAAGCGAAACAGCTCTGCTGTATAAAAACAGCATATTCGTTGAGGTATACATTTGCATACTTAAAATAGGCCCCACACTCTTACTTTCTAAATGACGCACGTACAACAAGATGTGATAGGTGCTGCGAACGACTGAACAACATTTTAGTGCAGTGTAATGCTTAGAACTTGCAAGATGACGGCACTTTTCTGTACTTTACAAGCATCATATTCCGTTAAACCCTTCATTGTGTTTATGTGATGAACCAATGTTTTGAACTGAACGTGTTTTGCCATACATTTATGACAGAATTTCTAACACTTGTCCTGTACTGAGCAAAACCTCCGACCCCCTTAGAAGCGAGGCCATACTGAGGGCCTCCTTATGTGAGCCAGACCTTCCCAGCGCTTGTTTGAGCAAGGGGCGTGTATTGGGGCTTCTGGTGCTCTTTACACCTTGACATTGGCACGTTCATTCGTCATTATGATCAGTGTAATGTTTTGAATTAAGGGCCCTGTTCAGCTACAGAAGCAGCATTTTCATTACCGCAACACTCATTCCATGCCGAGTTTAGCCACAAAGAACACACGGAATGACCACACAAAATGGTTCTGGCGCTCCTTGGCCACAGACGCCCTTGTACATTAAACACCCACACACGGTTACTTGTCCACACATCTGGTTCATTTACAGGCCATATTGTGTTGCAGTTCTGTGGTATCCGAGATAATTGCGCAGTAATGTGATACTGTGATTGTGTAAATAATTTTGAGTACGTGAAAGCTTCGCAAAGTGGGAGCTTTTGGCACAAACCGCCTGGTGGGCATGCAGTGGCCTCCCTACTGGCAGGGTTCGTGGCCTTTGAGAATAGAGCTCCATGGACGAGCGCAACCTAAATCTAATGCATCAAATCACAGTGCCCCACAAGGGTCTTCCCAGTGGGGAAGCAAGTTGGCCTTTGAGGGGACTGTAGTCACCCCTCCCTACGTGGTAGCTTGTGGTCGGCGTCTAAAAAGTGCCGTATAATCCACAAGCTCCCTAGCTTGGAGGGGCATCGCGCCTTTCCCTTCTCTTGCCGTCTCGCAGCTGTTCCTGCTTCCAGGAACCTCCCTGCTTGCCCGATTGGTCAAAAGGGAGTTTGTACTGCCTATAGACTCCGTGGGGCTGTGGGAAGAGCCTCGGGGTCTTTCGTTTCTATAGGCCTTAGGAGCTCGCCCCGTGGGCCGCAGGGACTTTCACATCAGCCACCGGGCACACCGATCTTGTCCCCAGACCTAAACATGGCAAGCTGACGTGGTGTTTGAGGTGCGCTGCATATCCCATCCCAGCCTCTCCACGCATTCTGTTCTCTAACACCAGACGGTATCACCTCCTCCTCTGTGACTTTGTGTTGTGCTGTGCACTTTTATCTTTGGTACGTGTTAGCGGTCCGATTTCATTTGGAGCACTTGTGCCGGTCCCTGCCAGCCCTAACTTATTTTCAGAGCCACTCCGTGCCCAACTGGTGGGGGTCACGCACTTTCTTCCGAACTCTAGCGTGAGGATGCTTGTTTCTAGTTCATCTCCGGCCGTGGTGGGACCTTGGAGGTGCTCTGTGTGAGTGTCCCCCCTTTCTTGACGCAGTGTGTGGCCCACCCTGTGCGAGGGAGTCATGCTGCGGGTGACGGTGCTCACCCTGACCCTGGTGGCCGGAGGCCCGCTGCTTTCCCCGAGCATCGATTACACGGACGGGGCACTGGAGGTGGGCGTCAGGGATGCGCAACCCGGCTGGGACCTGTTGGTGGTGCGGGCCACCAAAGGGGGGGAGGGGGGCCTCCCCTGTGAGGGCCCCTCCACCCTGGTGAAGCAGCAGACCATCCAGGTGAGCGTGGAACACCGCCTGGGGCCAGAAATGCCCTCTTGAGCAGCTGCAGCAAGAGTGGCACGGCGGCACACCCAGACTTGGCCGCCTTGAACGCCCTGTCGTACGTATTACACCGTTAAACTGTGGATTGCTGACGTCGAATAAGAGCGCTTTCCCATTTCGAAACCAAATTAAGCACCCAAACAAACACCTGCACAGTATGCAGCCCAACGTGACAGACGGCAGTGGGGGCGGCTGCTCTCCCTGCAGTCCCCCAGGGTGAATGCCCGCATGGCAGGGCACCAATGTGAGAATGGCAGTGCCCAGAGAGCATTGGAAAAAATTGGTGGATAAGCCCAGGCTAATGTACCTACGCAATTAATTACATTGTTTTATAGGCCTAGTCCTATAAACCAAAGCATCTACACACCGATACCAAAATAGCTATTGGTCTCAATAAACCAATAAGCTATTGTTTTTGACCATTGAAGTGTTTTAATATCACAACATGCATGCACGTTGAGATATTGATGAGTTTTTTAGGTGTGACCTGTACAAATATATAAAAAGTAGTGGTGCGCGAATAGTAATTTTTGCCTTTGAAGCGAATACAAACTGCAGAATGATTTTGTTCAAACAGGTATAAAGAAAAGCAGATGTTGAACGACTTTTAATTAGAAAACTGAAATTTGTAATTTCTTATTAAACATGCTTCAGTAACTGTTGCTTGAAGAAAAATGAAAGGCTTGCATAAAAGCTTTTTCAGACCTTTTATGTGGCATAAAAGACGCACAAAGAAGCTGTCCTGCTGCTCTTAGCTTTGTTTATATATCATATGAGGGCAGCTTCCGCCTCGTGTGGTGACTTCAACCACAAGCACTTTATTGTACAGTGTAATTAGGGTAGTGTAACTATATTTTTGGACAAACTGCATGATTAGTACAATATGTTTTGTTATAAAAAAGACACGTAAAGGAAATTTTTACGGATCTTCATGTCAGCTATCAAAAAAGGAAGAACTCTATGTGAGGCAACGTAACGCATGAAAGATTAGCTTTGTTCATAAACCCTGCTCTGCATGCGTTCATCGCGTGACGAAATCATCCCTGCATTGCCCTTGCTCGCGGCTCCCTTTCCAAGTCCTAACAACACATTTAAACGTGCACTGCAAACCACCTTTGTGAGTGCCGCAATGTCAATGGCTGCTCCTCAAGACAGCTTCATCTCAGTGTCCCGGAGCATGAAGCAAGGCAAGCACACGTCACTGTTAAAAGAAGAGAAACATTACAGGCTTTAAAAGAATCTGTGCCCCTCCACTCTGCGAAGAAGGAAGGCCAGTGAAGATGGCCACAGGGCAACGAGTATGCGAAACAAAACACGATTGTTTGTAATTTGTCACTGAGCGTACTTCATAGTCAATTAGCGGAATGAAACTTGCAAGGACTAAGGTTATATTCTTGCGCACAAACATGGGGCTGTCGGTTTCCTTACTGCAAAAGCCCATGTATTGCAGAAATTTTAGAATATTGAGACCTTCACTGTGAACTATGTAATTACGAAATGTAAATGAAATTTTGTGTAACTTTAGAATCATTTTAGCGGCTAATTGTCATATAAGTTGTTTGGGGGTAATTCCGATTAAACAAGATGTACAGTCATGTTCTATAACTCCCTCTTAGGGCACCATGTATTGACACCAGACGGGAATTGTATGAACTTTACAGCCACCTTCTCTATGATCTAATTATCACAAGTACAGTGGACTCCAGTTAAGACGAACTCGGTTAAGACGAACACTATGGTTAAGACGAACAACATTTTTGCTCTCTTGTAATTCCCACAATCAAAAAACCTCCACTTAGAATGGATTGCAAATAATACGAACTTATCTTTACGATTCCTTAGGGTTCGTCTTAACGGGAATCTACTGAAGGTAAACACTCGACGTAATAATTGAGTTTTGCTAGCAGCCAATTTAGGTATACTTTTTTTTTCAATGTACCTGCATTAGATTGGAGAGCTACCGAGCATTCAGCAGAAAGTTGGCTTTGCCTGCCGCAAGACTCAGAATTGCTTGTCTACGCGACTCGGTAAACGGATGCAAAAATTTTCAGAAAGGAGTCATAGACAGCTTCGCTGGGAAAAAGGATTAATTAGTGCAGCATTTCATCAGAAAATCAGGTGTAAGTTGGCAGGGACTATGGAAATACGAGGCTGGATTTTACTTTCTACAGAGTGATGCCAAGGAGAAAGCAGACACTGCCTAAAAGCGCCTCTTTTTTGCCTTTAGCCGCACGCCACCACAGAAGTAGGGGAAGCCCCTCGCCAACAGCAAAGAGCACAGCAGCAAAGAACACTGGTGGATGTTTTTGAACTTCGAAGTACTTCGGCAATTTATTTGAAATTTTCAAGTATTGCTGATTGATTCGAAGCCAAATAAAATAGGACAGTTTTGAATATTTTCACATCCCTACTAATGAGTAGTTCCAAGATTTCAGTAAAACCTATCTATGTGGGGCGAATGTAAATTGGATGTTTTTACAAATTCCGCATTATCTGTGGTGGCCTTGAATACATCGAATTTGTTTTTGTTATGACAAATGTTCTCCTTGCAAATGCAAAAAAACAAATTTAAGGATTTTGCTTTAAGACGCCGCTAAAAAAACTACAGTGTAGACATTCTATAACGTAACCGCTTACATTGCGGGTCCAGACATAACGCGGGTTTTCCTGGCCACCGGTAGGCCTCGTATAGAACTCAATGCATGAGCCCACCGCTTACAATGCAGTTTCCCGAAGCACAATACTGTTCGTAGTGCGGCTTTTTGGCAGGTCCGCTGATAGAGTGGTGTAGCAGAGGCATTGTTTTAGGGTTCCAAAGAAGAAATAGAAAAAAATTCAGCCATCCGACGCAGCCCTCAAACTTAGACACAGATAATTAAAAAAATAGGCACCCTTCAGTTCGTGTGTTCCGTTTGCACATGCGTGATAACCACAACTGCCCCTCCTTTTGGCACACCTCTGAAGGTAGTGCGTCACAAACCCCACTTCTTCCTTGGGCAGAGTAAGCTGTTGCGATTACAATTTCATGCAGGCAGGCAATTAACTACCCTTTTCCTTTCAGAACACCTGGAGATAGAGAGCCGAGCCACGGTACGGGAGGTTCCCACTACCTGGCGTTGGGCTGAAGCAGTCGCCTTTGGCATCGCGACCACAAACAAGACGCAGATGAAAAAAAATATCCCACTTGCATTCTTAGCACGATGTCTCACCGGCATAAGCTGGCTGCTTCCCTCCGTGCGGCATCCGTTCTTCTGGTCGCTGAGAAACGCAAAGCTCTCAAAACATACACACAAAGTTAAAGCCACACTCACAATTTGTAAGACCGTACAGTAGCAGTGTCTGATGCGAGTAAAAGACGAAATAAGGACTGTACCTCTGTTTTTAAGGGGCGTTCTTTTGAGTGACAATAAACAATGATTGAAAGGTAGCTTGCGATATGTTTCGATTCGCGCCTGTTTTGTTTATAGTGTGGCACCGCTTATAGTGCACATACGTTATAAGCGGTCTACTCTGTGAAATCATTTCTGGTGAACATCACATCGGTGCTTTACCAATGTACCGATTTATGTCCTTAGCTGCTACATGGTAACAGGTAGGAAGAAAGCACATGGTAACGTGATTTGCAACACATGCACGCTGTAGAAAGTGAGACCACTCGAGAAACAGAGCTTGTGAAGAAATTTGCACGAGCTCCCCTTCTCCACCATGTGGACGTGCGCAACACCGCTTCGGCTGCCCTGCTCTCATTGTTGCAGGCTGGTCAGCAGAAGATCCTCTTCCCAGCTGCTGGACTGGAACCTGGCCTCTACTGTGCAGTGGTGAGCTGGGCTGGCCTGGGGCTTACACGCACGGCTAGCTTGCGCACCAGATATTGTGTCATCTGTTTCCTGAGGCCAGTGAGGAAATGCAGTTTAACAACACTTGTTGCTGAGATTGTTGGTGTGTGCCTTAAAGAAGAAACCAGCGAGGCTACACAGACTAGGATGAACAAAGGCAAGAAACGACACATAGAGGCGCCTTATCTGTGGTTTCTTGATTGCTTTGTTCTCGCCCGTTTGGCGTCGCAGGTGTGTGTGTGTGTGTGTGTGTGTGTGTGTGTGTGTGTGTGTGCGTGCGTGTGCGTGTGCGTGTGCGTGTGTGCGTGTGTGTGTGTGTGTGTGTGATTGTGTGTGTGTGTGTGTGATTGTGTGTGTGATTGTGTGTGTGTGTGTGCTAATGGGGTTGAAGTCAAGGCAGAAGTGCTGGTACATGTTGCATCAGTGCCTCTTCATACGACGGTTCATGCACTTGGCAAGGCCTATGGCGTGTGTAAGACCAGCGTCCCTCTCATTTTATTGCTATTTTCCGCCACATTTGTTTTTATACAGCAATGCAGTACCTACTCTCTGCTCTAGCAAGTGCGGTGACTCTCGTCCCCTCTGTTTTCTTTCCTCCCTCAGCCTGTTTCAGGCAGTTCGGCACATCATCCCGTTCTTTGTTTTTGTTTTTTACCCCGCCTTTTTCTTCAACACAACCCCGTACCGTCATTTGTTTCAATTTTCCGTCCAGCCAGTTTGCTTCATTGCAAGCTCCCCCTTAGCTGCTCCCGCACTTTGTCCCTCGGCACATCTTGGGGAATCTTCCAACGGCACCTGCCTGCGTTTGTTGTCTTCGGTGGCTCGTTATCGGTGAAAGGCACCCATGGATATGATTTTTTATCTTTCCTAGCTGCGCGCGATGCTTGCAAAAAATGCCTCTGACACCTCGTGACAAGACTGAAATAACCAGAGAGGCGGAAAAAGACGCGGAGCAGCTGCCAGCTCTTGCATCTGCCGTCTTATGTTTACTTGAAAAAAAAACTTGAAGGGATATATTCATGCAATGTTCACTGTGCATCACAATGGGCTTCTGCCAAGTCCAGGCTTTCCGGCAGTGCTCACAGCAGTGTCCCTGCACACTACCCTGTGTGATGTACAGACTTCGGCATAAATTTCTAGGCCAAGCTGAAAGTGTGGAGGCCGCAAAAAATTCAATGTTCAAGCTTACGTCCTGAGCGACGCTGAAATGTTTCATGCTGGAAAGCTAGAGAAAACACCTTTCTTTCTTGCTGTCGTAACATGATTTTGTCATATTTACGGTAAAACTTATTCTTGGAATTCTTTGTCGTCAGGCTTGGGTTTGGCCAAGAAACTTTTGACAAAGGGTGTACGCCACACATTTTCATATGCCAAATAATTTGAGACGCTAAGCAACGGGGACCAGGAGAAACACGTAGACACAGACAAGGCGCCTTGTCTGTGTCTACGTACGTTCTCAGTACGTTCAACCAACCAGCCCTCGTCAGGCTTTTGTTTCTTATATGCCCTTTTGACCACGCGCTGTGGCCGAAAGACGCAAAGTTAGGCAAAAACATGCCTAAAATATTCGAACTCGCGGTAATTTTTTTGCGTTTCGCAGCATCAGATTTGCCGCCCATGCCACGCGGATATCAGAATGATTTTCTGCCCACCTTTGGTGGGCTTTCATTTCGCACCTTTTTGGCCACCAAATCAAGAAGAGGAAGTGGTTCTGAGGCCAAATGGCGGCTTCTGTCCGGACTCCTTCGGGCTGGCATTGCAGGCATGCGCTTATCCGTAAGGGCAAAAGTCACAGATACGCAGAGCTGAGCCGTGCCAGTGGCTTCGGTCTTTGGGCCAATCGCCGAGTTGTCATTGCGTGATGCGCACATCTCTGCTGCACTTTTGATTCTTCCTCAGTCTGTCTCCAGGCTGGCCCTTGCAAATGTTGAGTCGGTGTTGCTTGCAGATTTTACGCTAGTGTAAAATGCCTGTCCTAATCGTTTCAGAGATAACTAGTGATGGTATTCGTGAGTGATTACTTCTAGCGCACACTGTAGTGCTTCCCTGGGATTACGAAGGATGTGTTTATGCACAGGAGAAATGGAGGGTAGCGTCTCGCTTTTTTGGAGCGGAAAATATTGTTAGGTCGCAGCAGAAGTGATGAGACGATTTGTGATTGATGGGAAGTGATCTTGTTACAAGCAGATGGGATGGACGTATTTACAGAATGCACATGGCGGCCATAAGACAGCATGCGCAGGGACACAGCCACTTCTTGGTCATCTTCATCGTCTTCTGTCTTGAACCATGGCAGCGTGGGACATTGTTCAGCTATGTCTCTCATGACAATGTTGTGCTTGTTGCAGCATTAGCACAACAAGACGTACCATTGAAAAAGTCTGGAAAGATTCCGGTGCGCATGTTATCATGTCCACTGTGGGACGAAGGCCTCTCCCACTGACTTGCATCTTCTCCTGCCCTATGCTGTCCACTCCTTGCCACCGGACTTCCCCCATCTCGTCCCTTCATTGAGTTCACAATCTTTCCCTTTTTGTTGTCACGGCCCTTGGTAGCCACCCCATTATCCTGGTGGTTGCCAGTTTTCTGCATTGCATGAGCAGCCCAACCCCTTTCCTTTGCGTAATTTAAGATAGGCTGTCTTTGAATCGAGTTTGCTGCCTTATCTAAGGTGCTCGTTTTTTTGTCTCTAATTGTTGCTCCTATCAGTATTCCTATCAGAACAAGTAGAACCACCGGAAGAGGAGGTAGGACAGGAGCAGGCCCACACACACTGGTTGTGTCTTTGCCTTCCCCTCCTTTTCTGCATCATTTTCACTGGTTCCACTTTAAGTACATTGTGAACCAACTATCCCAGCAATTTATTCTCGTGAACATAAGTTTTCTTCCAAGGTTCTTAGTCCCCAAATGTCTGTGCCGTAAGTACCTGATAAATAAATGAATATTTTATGGGATGAATGATTACATAAGTACACATCGATTATCTACACCAATAACCATCCTTTTCAGTGACAGATATAGCTTAACGCTCATTAGTTGAGAGTACTGTTATCATTTTAACTTTTTTCTCAGAAGGAAGCGACAACACAATAAATGGGATGGGAAGATAAGTAGACATAAGTAGACAAACGCCTGTGCTTCTTCCAAAGTTATGTACGAAGCAGCCCAAGTTTGAACCCTTCTCAGGTTTTTCTCAAAGCTGGGATAGGCACTGACCAAAGGTAGTTACATTCGTCAAACTCTTCAAGCATTTCAGTATCTAGGCTAAAGGTGGTCCATGTGTGTATAACATTACTTTCTTAGAAGTTAGAACTTAGAAGGCAGGTTTTATGTGGTAAGTTGCTAATATGCCCTGTCTAATTACTTCGCAGCTTTTTCCAGAGATCTGTAGTTATGCTGACCACTGTAATGGAGGTTTCATAGTATTTGGGCTAAGCAATAGCTTTACTTTTGGGGCATGCGTACCCTGTCGGCGAGTGTTGACCCCGAAAAGAGTGATGAAAAAACAACAGAGGACGTTGGCTGAAATCAAGGAAGGAACAGTACAGGAAATGTCGAATGGTTAACCAGGGAACTGTCCCGTTGGCTATCCTGCACTTGGGGACGGGATACTGGAATTACCTCACACTTTAAAAGGCTTGATTGCAGGGACAGAAATCACATGGCTGCATTTTTAGGACATCTTCGACCGTAGTGGGGGTTGGAACGCTCCTTCAACATCTTGCGAAGCCTTGCAGCGTTCCAGTTGACTGCACCAAGCCCTTAAATTTCATGCCGAGAGGGTCTGGCAGACAGGTCAATTTCCTATAAGCCAAGCACCTGATTGGCCATGAAACGTTCACCCTCTGTGTGCAGGTGGTGTCCCCTGGAGGGAACCTGACGTCGCTGCGGCCAGCTGAAATCAAGGCTACACTAGGTGGGAACCCATTTGCAGCAGAGCCCTTTTGTGAGCAGGCGCTCACGGGGTACGGGTTGGGGCGTGAAAGTCAAAGGTGGATGCATCCCGTGTGCCACAAAGGTAGAAGGTTGGGCATGCGCTTTCCATGTGTAAATTCCACTGCAGAAGCGCACAGGGTGGGGTGAGGGTCAAGTGTACGCGGTGGACAGGATACACATTCCCAATCGTTAGAGGGGACATGCCCTGTGTTAGCGTTCTGAACGAGCCAGCAGCTCTGCCCACTACACCACAGCACTTCTTCAACGCAAAAAGGCTGTGGTGCCTCATCAGAACGAGGAAACGCCATGCGACAGTTGCATTCACATTTGAGGACTATTTATTCGTACCTTCCAGAATAGCCCCACACGTGGCTATCTGAACAAATGAGATGATGAAACGCTGGCGCAAAGACACAGTTGAAGCAGTCATTTTCGGGTTGAACCTGATCTGGGAAAGAGCACGGCTGCCCAAATCATGGGAACGTGCGGGCATGACCCCTGAGGTAAGATAAAGGAGGAGCCAGTGCTTAGCAGGCAACTTCGGCCTGTCACCACGGGACCATCAATCTAAGTCAAGGAGAAGACGTCCAGGTGGAGGGGGCCCTTCAGCCCGCTACCTGCCACCATCATTAGGACTTCGATTCTCCTCGAGACACTTCCTCAAAATAAAGTTAATTACTCTCTCTCTCTCTCGCTCATGTTACCTGTTGTTTAGAACATTTCGGTTTTGGCTACCGCTGGCAGGCGACAGCAACTGCTGAAGCCACTTTTAGACACGGCTCGCACCATTTGTTTAAAGGAGCCATGAAGACAAAATACAAGTTGGGTTAATGAGAAAGACTGCTTAGTCCCGGTAACAATGATACCAATATCAGCGCAATCTTAAAACAAATAACGGAGATATTAAAGAAAACGTGTGAAGCAGTCGCGACCCCTTAGCCAATTTCCTGCAACTTTTCTATGACGTCACGGAACCTTGTTTGTGTGATTGGCGGCCACCTAACTGACCTGTCGCGACGACACATGACTGGACGTCTGTAATGGGGTATCTAGTTCTATTTTACCGCATCACTTGAATGCTAACGTGCAGTTAACGCACTTAAAATTACGTTTTATTGTTGGCCCGTATGACGCCATTCTTGCTCATAACAAGTCACTGTGGCGCAAAATTTGAAAGTTTAAATACTTCTTGCTTTTTTTTGTAAAAAAACATCTTTTGTGGCTGTAATAGAGCTGAGTGAGATACTGAATCCTAGTTGTTTCAAATTAAACGAAGTTGTATTTTCTCCTCATGGCTCCTTTAAAAAACACTCGTTTTACTTCACAAAAACATTTTTACCCTTATAAAAAGGTTTTTTTCCGCTCTAAAGACTTCTACAATAGAAGTGCATTTCTCTTTTTGGTCGTTTATTACCATCACGCACGTACACATTTAATGTCTTTGCGTTTTAGCGTGTAACACGGACCGCCCAAATAATGTCATCCGGTATCTTAAGGCCTTAAGCACTTAATGGCATTTTTGTGCACGTGTGGCGCGGATATAACTGTGCGAGTGTGCGGCACTTGTGATGAACGCTTCCTGGGACGTTTTGCATACGTGGCCGCGTGTGGTCCGCCCACAGACGGGCTGTTCCCTCGTCCCACCCTGCCCCACCACTTGGGTTGCAGGGGGCGAAACCTGCACGTCACAGGGAGCTTTGAAGGGGCCATGAAGACAAAATGCAACTTTGTTTAATTTGAAATAACCAGCGTAGCCTTTGGTAATGCACTGTTCCAGACACGAAGGGTGTTTTCTTAGCCGATGAAACGAAAGAAATATTGAACAACTTTCAAAGTTCGCGCTTCATTGACGTAATACAGGCAGCAGTGATGGTATGGGGCACCGCTAAAAGCATGGTTATCAGTGGGTTTAGTGCCCATTAGCCTTCAAACACAACACGATGGCCCAGTGACACGATGGCCCCACTGCAATGGTCCAGTCACGTATCATGGCAGTGGATTGGGTCAGCGGCCACTTAGAATTAAACACAAACAAGATTCTGCGACATCCTAGAGGAATGGCCAGAAAGTGGCTGGAGAGCTTGTTCTGCTTCATATGTTCTCTTTAATATCTCTGCTATTGACTCAAAGTTGGCAATAAAATTGCGTCATTGTTACGAGCCTGTCTTACCTTTATGGCCCCTTTAAGTGAGCTTAACATGGGACATCCTTTGCTAGGAAATCTGCCGGCAGTGCAGTGTGCGCACTTCACAAAGGCTATAAAAGCTGCTGGGCTGCTTTGCAAAAGCAGATCCCATGTGGTGCACTTCGTGCACGCTTTTTCCCACTGCTTCAGGGGGCCACCGCAACAGTGCAGAGGAAAGTTGGCTCCTACCGGTGAATGTTATCGGCTTGCACGATATGCCACCTGCAACGGCAGAAGTTTTGCTTATTAATGCGAAAAATTACAAAAGCCTAGAAACAAGTCTCATCACCCCGAACACTTTCTCTGGCTACAATTTGTAACATCCAAAATTCTGGATCGCAAGGCAGGATTGGTGGGGGCTCGTCTCAGTGTTTTCGTTTTAATGTTTTTACAGAAAAGAGTTGCAGGTACTTCCGCTGAGTCCATGGTTTTTGCAAAAGCTGCGACCAACTATTTTTGAACATAATTTAGTTTTCATTTTTGAACATTTAGTTTTCACTAATGATTTATTTTCCATAACAGGCCGGGGTGCCATTGTCAATTGCATTTTTCTAGATTTTCAAAAAGCGTTCGATTCAGTTTCCCATGAACTTCTTTTGTTAAAACTTAGTATTCTTAACATAGAAAGCAGTTTACTCAAGTGGATAGAGTGTTTTTTGTCTAACCGAATACAATATGTAAGTGCTAACAATTGTAACTCACCGTTGCAACACGTAACATCTGGAGTACCACAAGGTTCTGTGTTAGGTCCATTACTCTTCCTAATTTATTTTAATGACCTTCCTAACAGCATTTTTTCTACAATTAGACTTTTTGCTGATGATTGCGTGATTTATCGTGAAATAACTAACCCGGAAGATTCCGCCTCTCTCCAATGCGACATTAATACCGTATCTTCTTGGTGCAATAATTGGCTGATGCAACTTAACGTTAAGAAATGTAAAATAATGAGAGTTTCTTCTGGCGTCAAGCAGTACCTATTTCCGTACGAACTTAACAATGTACATTTATCTTCTGTCTCTTCTTATAAGTACCCTGGCGTCCACATTAGCACTAATCTGCAATGGCATGAACATATTAATTATGTTAGTACTAATAATGCTAATCGCATTCTTGGCTTCTTACGCCGTAACTTTGCTTTTTCTCCAGTGTCTTTAAAGCTCTTACTATATAAAACCCTTATTAGATCAAAATTACAGTATGCATCATCGGTTTCGGACCCTCGTATGGTGGTGTTGTCTTCATCCTTGGAAGCCATTCAGAACCGGGCTGCTCGATTCATTGTCACAAACTACTCACGAACCGCTAGCATCGCGTCAATTAAATCTCTTAAACTCAGTGAAATTGCTGCTAGAAGGAAAATTGCGCGCTTGTGCCTTTTTCATAAGATTTACTTTACTAACCCCATTCTAAAACAGGCTCTAATTTCTGCTACATCCTACAACACCGCACATAACGATCACAGGTTCAAGGTAGGGGTTCCTACCTGACGCGCAAACCCTTACTTTCACTCGTTCATTCCCAAGACCTGCGACGACTGGAACCACCTCCCGCCTCCATCGCCAGCATTCCGGACCCTACATCATTCAAAACGGCTGTAACTAATATTGTATGAAATGCTGACCACTCCTCTCTGTAACGCCTTCGGGCTTTGAGAGTAATAAGTAAATAATTGTGAGTACTTTCAGTGAAGGGCTTTGCATTGTCATACAGGTACCGTAAATTTCCGAGAAAACGCCCTCCCCGAAACACTGCCCGCTCCCCTATACAGATGAAATATTCAATTTACTGAAAGACGCCGAAAAGATAGACGGCTTTAGTGCCGATGAGTGCGCAAAATAAACGCGAATAATCTTTACATGTGCTCATGCGGTCACGTGCTTGTGCTTTCCGCAATTGGCCCGAAAGTTCGCCCATCCGATATTTTTCACTTGATATTTCTGTACTTTGGGTGGCTGTTCTTCTGGAACGTTCTGGTACAACTGCAAGATTTGAGTAGAGGAAAGTGAGACCTGTTACCCTGTGCTACTGCCAGTGCCTATTTTTATATCACAAGCAATGGCAAAAGTCTGAGGTTACTAAGTGCAATCGGGCCTGCAACCTCCCTGACCGTCGACTGCCATGGTGGAGAATCACACCATCATTCCCTACTCGTTCCCCGACGCGGCAGAACTTTGTCGCGCTTGAAAAGAAATTTAAAGAAAAATAGGAGGGAAATGAGAAAAAAGCTGACGGCATTTGTTGTTCATTTCTAGACAAACGAGGCAATCGTTTGGCACCACAAAAGAGTCGGGACAACTTTGAAAGATGTGACGTTTTAGGTTAAAGTGCGAACTCACTGGGACTGTGGTGTTTCTTTAGTAACGAGGGCAGCCTTCACTGTATTTTGGGCAGAAAAAGAGGGTGTGGAAGGGTGTGGCAGGGTCTTGTTGGTTGTGTTCACAGACACGGGCCCCAACCTGGTGAAGGAACCCACTCGGGCCGACCGGTCACTTGCAGAGTACGACAAGGAGCCGTGCCGCAATTGGTCTGCCATGGTCATCCCCAAAGGAGATTACTACCGGTGAGTTCTTGCCTTCGCGCCTGTTCACTGCCGCAGCTGTCACTGTGGGCGATGTTTGAGCCATTGGCCGTGGAAGCTTGTTTCGTGGGGAAGCTTCAATTGGCAACCTTCATAGGCAGCGTGTGCCTAACATTGGGGCTCTTCGGTTAGACTAAGCGCGGGTAATCCTCCATAGGGATATAGTGTGTGGGAAAGGAGCGCCAGATTGCTTCTCGTATAGTGTGCGGTGAGACCCAGGCTGTTGGTGTGAGCGCCCTCCCCTGCCCTTGCCTGCTGTGCAGACGCGCCATTGAGGTCTACGTGGAGTTAGACGTTCACCCTCACTGCAAGAAATTGTGGGTGACCCTGTTTCGTCTCTCCGATGAGGCTGCGTCTAAAGGGGATTGTGAGAACGTCAGCAGATATGTGGCCGACGAAGAGCACCCACTGCGGGTGAGTACAAGAGTTTTTTTCACTCGAGTTGCGTGTGGCGGACACCGGGCAAGAGTCCTCGGGCTGTCTTCCTTCTGTGGATCTTGGTGCAGGCCTGTGAGGGGGGTTCGCGGTTGCGTTTTGTGCGCATTAATCGCGTGGTTTGAGAACTTCAGGCTGAGAGCAAGGTGACGCCCTGCGTTTAACACTTTCGTGACCGCGGGAAAATCGGTTGTTTTTCCCTTCCTGGAAATGTTTTTTTTTTGCCACAGATAATGAGTGATGCCGAAGTGTAAGATACTAAATGATGGAGAAAGAATAGGGCTTTATAACAGCAACACTTTCAAATAAGTGATTCTTACCAAATTTTATAGAAACATTAACAAAACCAAAAAAGTAACGAAAAGAAAAACAAAATGATGAAAGCATCTATGTTTCTTTGCACAGGCAACAAAAAATTTTCTGAAATATGCAATTTCAACATAAGGGCATTATAAAGTAATACTGCAAAAATAAACTTTGTAAGTGCAAAAGTTATTTACATACATGCATTTATATAAACACTAGTGTCCAAGGGCTATTTTTGGGTGGTCCAGGAAATATTTTATAATGGATGCTAGGTTATGATATGATAGAGGAAGAATGGGTCTTTCCAAAAGTAATAATTTCAAACAACTGATACATTAGAAAATATATCAAAAAATTGTGAAAAGAAAGTAACAAAAAGGAAAAAAAATTGATAACCTCAGTGCTACTTTGCACACGGTAGACGTAAATACAATTTGAGGTGTACACTTTGAATATAAAACGCTTCTAGACTAATACTGCAAATAGGAGCAGTGTAAGTACAGAAGTTATTTACATACAAAAAATGGTAGCATCTCCACTCCGTGGATGATGGCGAGGGTGCGGAGTACGGGGACTCGAAATGACATCCAAGTGGCGCCCCAAGTGACATCCGATTGGCGCCCCGACCGTAATTCGATTTGAAGCGTGAGTTGCATCTTGATTATTCCCTAAATGAAACTTCAACTCCCGGCTCAAATCGAATTTCGCTTGATTTTCGCTTAATGGTGGTGTGCGCACGGATGGACACGGACGGACATTGGGAGGTCCTAAGGTTCTCCGCACCGTTACAGGCGAGGGAGTAAGCCGTGTGACTCTCGGGAACTAAATCACGATCATAGCCCAATAGGTAAGACGACTGACACTAACTCTGTCTGGTCTGCCAGACACAGGCTCGAATCCTTCCGGTGCCTGTGTGATTTTTTGCGGTTGTAAATGCTATGCGCTCGGACGTGGATGGACAATGTGCGGTCCTAGGGTGCTCCGCACCTAAAATAATAATATAAACACGAACCGCCGCGAGCTGATCCGGAGCGTTACGTCAAGGTCAACTCCGGCCGTCTTCGTGGAGAAAACTCAACTCTCTATGCAGTCGGCGCGAAATGGTCTCGCCCGAACGAAGTCGACACCCTGCAGATAACAGCTGTGGCCTTTAGATTAGAGCCGGATCTGTTTACTACAACGCGCGCCCGCGATAGAGCGACCGGAGAAAGAAGCCAAACTCAAGGGCGCACACCTGGTGATGGTCCGGGGCGACTTGACGCACTTTCGCTGACCGTCAGGGCGTAGCCGGAAATTTTTTCGGGGGGGGGGGGGCGGTCGACCAAAAGATGGGAGGGGGAAATATGTAGGCAAGGCAATGCGCGTTGTTTTTCAGCCGAAGCTTGAAATAACTGACTTCGACATGCGATTTGTGTATGCTGAACGCTAGCAGTAAAGCCCACCTCAAAGGGCTTACATGATGATGATGATGATGATCAGCTAAATTCCCGTTTGCCGGTCTATGGGTAGGCCACGGGTGATCCGATCGTCCCTAGAGCAGGCCGTTATGTGGGCGCGCGCTCGTGAGCATGATCATGAATGTGCTCGTGAGTGGCCCGCGGTCCCCAAAGTTCGTCAGGCGGAAGTGGAGGCCTACACTTGGTGTTTACTATCAAGATTTGCGTGTTTTAGATCTTCCTCTAGAAAAGGGACTAATAAGTTTTTTTATCACCTATGACGTACAGTAGAGCACGATTTGAAGGTTATCGCGCCAGCATCGAGCGGCCAAGCGTGCCACCGGGGTACGGTTTCGTTTCGAACCATGAAAATCAAGATTTCTCACTCTTCTCTCCCTTGTCGGCTGTTCAATGCTACAACAATGGCACGCACGACTGACTTGCCACCCTTTGAATTTCAAGCTTCACATTCGTGGTTATCAAGCACAGCCTTGGTTGCCTTATATCTACGCCGACGATAAGGAAACTGGCGTGGAAGATTTGCTAAAGCTGGTGTTCTGTCTGCTTCATTTGAAAGAGTAGCTTTCCCGCTATAACCTTCAAATCGCACTGGATTGTACGTGCGGCACATTCGTATTTTATAGCGTTGAAGCTAGCAAACGTGCATCTTCGTCCTTAAGTAATCACCTTTTTGTTATTTTTTGTGCAAGTAACATGAAATTTAAACTTTCTCTTAGCGGAACACCTTATTGCACGGCTGTTGAATGTTGAGCTTGTTGCACGTTCTTTAACTTTCATTCTACGTATTTCTAGCCGTTAAATCGAACAGACATGGCCGCAGTGAAATTCCAGTTAAGCAGATACAGAATGTTGATTCTAACGAAGAGGTAGTTCAAAAAACAATAGAAAAGTGCCTAAAAGAAAAACCTCCGCAATAAAGACAATTTTGCAGTTTTGTTGATGTGGAGAATATACAAGATGGGCAGAGCAATGCTTTTCATATAGCAGAAATTATGGAACTGCAATAGTCAATATGTCGGCAGAAAAATAAACATATCAAGGATCAAGGATTGATAGTTGACTGAACAAAATACAGTGACATGCTCTGCCATGTTATTACACTTTGTACCAGTGTAAAGACAAGGAATGACGCGCTTAAGTCCAGACCACATGCATGCCTATATGAGGCTTTTACTGCTGCTCCGCCATTTCCCTGCCGTGGTGTTCCGCCAGCGAAACAACGGTACTGCCTCGATCGGCTCGCGGCGGGTTCCCGGCGCTGCTCGACGTATCCGACGCGAAATGCGGCCGGGCTGTATATGTTGACATGTACTGCATCTGGAGCGGGTACAGGGACCAGACGTTGACGTAGCCCTTGTTTTCAGCTTTATATTAACAAGAATGTCCTTAAAACTGCAGGTTTCGCACCTGCAGGCGACTTCAGGTGGTTCTTCAAGCTACTTGAACCGCGCCCGAGCCTGGCACGAAACATTTCGGGGGGGGGGGGGGTTAGCACGGGCCCGGTGTGCCCCCCCCCCCCCTGGCTACGCCCCTGCTGACCGTAGGGAAGTCTGAAAAATCTAAGTTGTCTTCTGTGCCTGTGCTGCTACCATCGTACAGAGATTTAAGCACGGTTACATCGGAATCCGTCGAAATTCGCCATTCACGCGAAGAATCGGCGGGCGGCGGCGACACCATAACTGAAACCACGTGAGCTCGTCTCCTCGGCGGCGAAGGACATTTAAAAATCCCCCACGCAGCGGAAAAACAAAACTCGAAAGTGAAACTGATCAAATACGTCCTCCTTTACCATTTGGATGGCGTGAGCGGTCCATAAGCGTTAGGAGAACGCCAAAATGTTAATTTGAATTCATCGATAGCGTACTATCGATGGAAATAGGCGCGGTCACGAAAGTGTTAAAGACAGGGGGGACGTGAGCTTCTTAGGTGGAGTGTTTGAAGCAGTTGAGTCTCTCAGTCGCAATAGCCAGCTTTTCACAGCAGCAAGGTCTGGAAGATAAAAAAAAAAAAGTGATGAAAGTGAAGCAAAAAGGCTATTGGCGGTGAGCGCGACCACGGGCGGCGCTGCGAAGCGCGCCCCCGTGACGTCGGCTTAAAGATTCTCGCATTCGTCGTCTGCTTCACTCGGGTCGCTCTCCTTGCTGTATCTTTGCGCTCCGTTGACGACTGATGCTTGTCCGCACCAGAATTTGCATGTGAGTAACTTTTTATCATAATTAATAGGCTTAAAATCGCACACACTAGCTTAGGGCGTAAGTTAAAGTATAGTTTTGGATACCGCTACGGAAGAAACATTGCCGCCGTCACCCCATTCCTTTCGGAGCCGGTCCTGTGCAGAGCGCGAAGAGTCGGAACTAGGCGTCAGCTTCTGTATTAAGCAATCTTTCAACAAAGGAAACAGCCAGATGGTAGTAACCGACAACAGCGAAAATACAAGACCAAAACAAATTCCATGCCTTCGGGGCTGTCGGCTTTGGCAGAGGGCATTACGGTCCCCGGTAATCATATATAAGGTAAAACAGTTTTTGCAACCTTGCCAAACGCTCGAAAGTATTGTATCACATCACTTTACGTTGTCATGGTGCGCAAAATGTAGGTTGAGTTCCAAATAACTTACTGTGTTTACAGGCGCTTGCTGGTTTTATGCCAGGCTTCCAACCAGCATGGAGGTTTATTGAGTAAAACGAGTCACGTCTACGGTAAAGATACAGTAACGCTATGTTTTTTCATACCTGGAGGGATATTTCGGCACATTTCGCACAGCCATATCTTCCGAATATTCAGATATGCTTTATGTGAGAACTGCACTCAAGAGGAGGAGGAGAAAACTTTATTTCGAGCTAAGTAGTTGAGCTAATTTAAAGTCGAGCTAATTATTCGGCTGCGTCCTCAGTCCAGGACAACAGTCTAAAAATAATTTCCTTCAATTCATAGAACGCCATCCCGAGAAGACCAGGATTAGTTCTTTACGCCTGGAAGAGTTGGAAAACAACAAAGACTTCCTTGGAAATATTCATCGGTTTCGATTCTTGCAGTATATGCACGTACGCTATTTATTGCGTTCGCTAGCGAGTATATATGAAACCTTCAACACCGTAATCATGTCATAATTTTTCGGGTTGAGAGTCAGTTCGTTATGATAACGATGGTTACGATAGAAATTCGGGGCACAAAAGCCGCTTTCGAGTACTCTGGACAACGTTGTCTGGAGCGCGATCGCGGTTGCGTAGCACAAACTTTCTCATTGTATTTGCATGTGAATAAACAACGCACGCTGCGGATATGCAGCTTCTTGTAACCAGCCACAACGAAATCCAATACAGCCTGAACAAAATATCCACACCATCTTCGTGTGCCTCCGAAACATACCCAAACCTACTAATAAGACGTTTGGGACGGTGCAGAAAAATTAATAGGTTGGGCACAGAAAAAAAAAAAAAAAACGTTCGTGTGATACAAGTCAACAACAACGAAAGAAATAGAAGACAGCCGTTTTATTTCCTGCTCTACGATGCGCGTATAGGGGCCCGCTTCTTGGCACGTAGCAATAGACTGTTGAGTCTTCATAAGGGTATCTCAAAAATACTGCAGGCAACCCTACGCATTTTGAATACTTATCACGGAGCTCTGAGCGCTGAATCTCGCGAATAAGCTAGAAAGGGCGAGTTACACAAGATATTCTGACCGATGCTCTGAGGAAAGTCGTTCTCTCTCTCCTCGCGTGTTGCAAACTTGTGGGGGATACAGCTTGAACTCATCCAGATGTGTCAGAGGCTGGCATAGATAACTGAAATACTAGAAATACGCTTTATAATTCACGAAAGCATGAAAGCGGGTGATTTCTAGCACAGGCACCGCTTCCCCTTACAAGCGGAGTGTAGCAGACGACAGCGGCGCGAGTCCCTAAGCCGACGTCACAGCCAGGGGTCGCCACTCAAACATCTCACCGCCAATTGAGCAACCGCTCCTGAAGTTGCCCCTTTGAAGCGACAAGCCCTTGCATACTGCCCTGGGGCAAGTGATTCGACTGTGCTCACGTGCTGGACACCGCCGCCCACCATCTGTGGGGCATATTCACGTGGTGTCAGCTGGCCCTGGGCCTGGTGGGCGCAGGAAGTGGGTTTGTTGCTTATGCCCCATAGAAGGGTTCTGGCCGCCAGCCTTGAAGCAGCGGGGGGTGATGTGTGCGCCATGATTACTGCTCTGCTTGCGATGCAGGAGCACTCCCTGGATGTCCGCTTCAAGGACGTGCCCCCTGGAAACTACTGTGTCTGGGTGAGTGCCTCCCAGTGGGAGACCCTTTCCTAAAGCTAAACACGCTTCCCAGGTGGCGTAGAGGCGTTTCCTAGTCAGCATAGCCTAGTGACGCATGGCGCCATCTAGGCGCATGTTTGGTACAGTGGAACCCCGCTGATACGTGCCCTGGACTTACGACGACCCGCGTCGACGACACCCCATGGAAACGATGCATTAAAAATCCCGATGGTACGAGTCTAGAGACCGGAACTTTAGGCACGAAAAATCCAGTTTTTAGGCGCCTATTATAGGCACTGAGAAGTGCCATTTAGGCATATATAGGCAACAAATACTCTCGATTAGGCATATATAGGCTCAATTCCTGTTTACTTCAGACGCATACTTTAGCACAAATTTTTGACGTGCAGTGACACCGCGGGCAAATAATGTGCAGCGGGAAGGGAGGTTTATTTTCCTCCGGTACATAAGCAGCACAAGAGTTCATATTTCAAAATTTACGCGAAATTCACGGTGATTCAACACCAAAAGAAAAATTTGAAAGCCATGGAAAACCACACCAATTTCAATGGTTTGCTGCGTGAAGTTGTACCCCCTTTCAGTCAATAATTGTGTGCGAAAAAACAGCGTTCAACGTACATTGAAGTTGGCGAAGCGTTCTTGTACTTCGGGACGCTCCATGATCTAATTCCATCTGGAATATCACAATTGTGGCTGCCCAGAACATTCGGAAGTTATTTAAGCACGTGGAATCCAGAAATTTCGTCAGGTAGATTTAATCAACCGGTCCTTCGGGGATGGTGGCAGATCTGTCCTGAACCTATCAAATGAACTTAGCATTCTTGGAGTGGCGCCAACTCTCTCTGCTACTGAGATGCTTTCTTCTAAGAGTGCAAAATAAGAACACGAATGTGCCATGTCACGTTGAAGTGTAGCGTGAGGCAAATACTTGGGGCTGCGGCGCTTTTGTCCGTTGCAAAGCTATTCATAGAGACCGTAGTGTTTTTGGTGTCGTTTTCTGCCCTCAGCCGAGTTCCTGGAGGTGTAACAACGAGCTCTGGTGGAAGAGACACAATGGGTAACTGCCCCTTGAAGACATAACTGTGCTTCGAAAAAAGATCTTTACGGCAACTTAATATTCATTGACGGAGCAGAACGACCTCCTAAGATCTTCACAACACCAATTAATCCCATTGAAAGTACAGGGAAGTGCAATAATTCTGTAAAAATTACTGAGCTATTCTGATCTGCAGAAGCGGATGACTAGAGAAGCTGCCGGAATAACAGCATTCAGTAACTATGCGCTACACAACGATTATTATTAGAAAGCGCGCAAGATTATTTGGAACTAATTCCCGCAATACTAGGTTTCCAAATGCCCTTAAATATTACCCGGCCGCGGCACATGACGGGTTTCACGACTAGACTACAAGTAAAGTGCTGAGATCCCCATCCTAAGCTCCTTTTCTCGTTCCTTCTTCGTGGTACGCGTACTGCCTCTTGCCAGCCGGCGGTGCACCCATTATCGGCGGCTCACAGTGCACGCGTTCGTGGCATCACCTCAAAACTTTGGTGTCTAAGATTTGCACGTGCTTTCTTCCAGCACGCGTCTTTGAGCTTGCGCAGCATGTACGCGGCTGTGTCGCGTTCATTTTTTGTTTGCTGTGTTTTTATTCTGTTAGCTATTTATAGGGCACGTGGGCAGAGAGAGAGAGAGAGAGAGAGAGAGAGAGACAAACTTTTATTTCGTTGAGCCCCTTGCGGGAGGCCCAGAAGCCAAGGCGTTGGAGCTTCAGCGGTGGGCCTCAGCTGGTGCCCATGTTGCCAAGCTCCCTCACCTCAGCGACCCGTGTGAGAACGGCCAAGTCCCCCGTGTCCCGCACGCCCCAACACCCCGGTGCCCTCGTGAGGGCGGGCCACCGGTGGCGGCGCGTCCAGAGCCAGGCGGACCAGCCGCAGTTGGATCTCCGGGTCGTTGCTGCGCAGAGCTGTCTCCCAGTCGTGATGACTCTTGATTAACGTCGGTGGTGCCTTCGGGCAAGCCCAGATTAAGTGTGCGAGTGTGGCTTCATCAATCTTGCATCTTGGACATTGGTCGGTATAAGTCTCTGGGTATATGCGGCTGAACAGTTTGGGGTGAGGGTATGTATTCGTTTGTATGAGTCTGAGTGTGGTAGTCTGTTGTCGGGTAAACTGGCGGGAGTGGTTAGGGTATCATTGACGAGTTTCGCGGTAGTAGTGAAGAATGTCGCGGTATGTGAGCAACGGGTGCCAGTGCAAGCTGGGAGAGACGGGTCTATCGAATGGGTCCTGGTTCGTGCATTCACAAGCCCAATCGTGTGCCACCTCATTGCCCTCCAGCCCAGCATGTGCCGGTGCCCATACGAGGTGGATTTGCGGAAGTGGGTGCATATCAGGGATCGTCCGTAAAACTGCTAGCGTGTGAGGGCTTCCCAGGCCGTTCGATATAGTGCGATAGGCGTCCTGGCTGTCCGTGACGATGGTTCCTGGGGTTCCGGAGGCCGTTATCCGCACTATGGCCAGGGCAATGGCGCATTCCTCAGCAGCCGCATTGTTCGGCGTTGGAACGGTGCAGGCCGTGAAGCTGGTCTCTGGATAGTTGCAGGCGACCGCGCAGCAGCTGGGTCGTTGGGCATACGGCGTAGCGTCAGTGTACCATACTTTGGACTGCTGGCGGAGTGTTTTTGTTAGCTGCCGAACTCATGCTTGCCTTCTCTCTGGATGTAGATCCGGGTTCATGTTGCGAGGTAGCGGGGTCGCGTGTATGGCTGCTTGAACAGTTGTCGGTAAGGAGCGATCGTCAGGGGTTAGTAGCGGTATGGTGATCCCCAAACGCGTGAGAAGCGTGCGACCTCCAGGAGATTTCGCTGGACGCTGAATGTGCGCTGTACGCACTGCTTCTGTAATTTCAGCAATCGTATTGTGAGCTCCAAGAGCTGAGAATAACGCCGTGGAAGTGGTGGGAGGGAGTCCAAGGGCCTGCTTATAAGCTTTGCGGAGCAGGGCATCGACTTTCTGTGTCTCCAGCTTTGAGAGTTCAAGGTAGGGCAGCGCGTACGCAAATTTCGCAACTATAAATGTGCGCACCAGTCAGAGAAGTGTCGACTCAGGCATTCCCTGGCGCCGGTTGGCCACCCGGGCAAGCATTCGTCCTACCTGCTGGGAGAAGTGTGACAGGGTCTCAATCGTAGTCGTGTTACGCCCGTTGGCCTGGATGGTCAAACCAAGTATACGGAGTGTAGCCACTCTGGGAATGGGATGCCCTCGGGCTGTATATACTTGGATGAGTTGCGATCCCGAAGGTTGGCGTCGTCCAGGATGTATGGTAAGCAATGCCGATTTTTGTGGCGAGCAGAAGTTTTCCCTGTTGGTCGGTGGACACAGCACGTCAGAAAGACATCAAACAAAACAGTTCGAGCGGACCGGGGTGTCGTCGGTGAGCTTGACTCCGGTGTAGCTGCGCATGGTTTTCTGGCGGCTCGGCCGAGGTGGCAAGTTCCAGGTGGTGGTGGCTAGGGCACGGTTTGGGCTTTTTGCGTGTTTGGCACGGCTCGTGGAGTTTTCTCGCAAATGTCATGCAGCAAACACCCCGTCTCGGGCTGCTGAAGCGAGAACAGTCTCTGCAGAACATCGACTCAAAAAACAAAAAAAAGGGCATATATAACACAAAAAAGGCATTTTTAGGCTCCAAAAAGCCCATATAGTCAAAATAGGCACTGTAGGCACAATAAACTATTTATTGCTTAAAAAGCTCCCCCTCCCTTAGTTCGTGCTTATATGTTAAATAGGCTTGATACCGACTGAAGGAAAAAATAGGCATTTTGCCTAAAGTTCCGGTCTCTAGCTATGATACTCGGGTGCTCACGGTCCACTTCATACGACGGACCCTGGAGCGGAGAAACCGGCGTTTTTCCCATCATTTACACCGCTTCGACCCCTCGTCTCGACCTTTCTTTATTCTGAACCCCGCTTGACGCTGCTTGATGTGCAGAGGTCCGCAGGCGGGCCAGACCACTTGCGGAACAGACGCAAGCAATAAGCAGATGGGTACTCGCGAGCAGGAGTCAACCTTCAACGGCCCCATACGGCAGCAGTACGCCAACGCGCCAACCGCCAGAACTCAAAGTTCAGGTGGCTGGCGGACCGTTAATTTGATTGATTGTAAGATTTAACGCGCCGACGGAACGCAGGCGATGAGGCGCGCCGTAGTGGAAGGCTCGGGAATAATTTTGACCACCTGGGGACCTTTAACGTGCGCCAAAATCTCGTACATACACACGGGCGCTTCTGCTTTTCGCCGTCATCGAAAAGCGGCCGCCGCTGCCGGGAATCGAACCCGCGTCCTCGTGCTCAGCAGCGCAACGCCTTATCCACTGAGCCACCACGGCCGGCGGCGGACCGTTAATTTGAAGTTCTTATCGAGCCGCCGCCAAACTCGAAAACACATACGACGCGGCCCCACGGCCAAGACTGAGCACCGGCTTTCCTCGCCCGCTCAATCTAAGTTTCTATCTTTCACAACACTTTCTTTCTCCCCCACCTTCTCTCTGTATATCAGTGTCTTTCAAAGTCTCTACTCCTTTCTTCGCCGCCTTTTTTCTATCGCTGCCTGGTATCGTTCGTTTCGTTTCACGGCTCTGGAAACGTAGGGGCAAAAAATTGAGTTTTTTTTTAACTTCAGATTTTTGAGAAACGTTCGCAAATTACTTGCGAACGCCCTAAACATAGTACTTTAAATAGGTTCTTAGCCCACTTGTAGCGTGAGACCGTCTACTAGGCCGGCATTTACCCGCACCCCGGTCATAAGACACTTTCGTGCAGTTTCTTGAAAAGGGTTTCCACTGTAGTAGAGTGAACTCCGATAATACGACTTTCAAAAGACCGCAGGAAAGCGTCGTATGACCGGGGTGTCTTACGACAGGAATGCGGATAAATGCCGGCGTAGTAGACGGTCTCACGCGACAAGAAGTGGGATAAGAACTTATTGAAACTACTACATTTAGCGCGTTCTCGCGTGTTTTGCGAACCTTCAGCGGAAATTTCAAGTTCTTAAAAAAAGCAACGCCTATGTTGGGCCCCCTCCTCTCCGTTACATCCGGCTAGTCGGCAAGCCAAACGTCGCGTTCGACCACCAGCCCCCTCCCCCCCCGTACCCCCCTTGCGCGCGCTGGGTAAGGCCGACGTGGTGAAGCAAATTGAGAGGGGAAAAGTGAGTGGGAAACTTCCAAGGCCAAGGTAAAGGCACGATACTGCAAGGCGGAAATGAAAAAAACACCGACATATCCGGACATGGTAAAGACACCCTTTTTAACGGTCCCGTGCCGTCGCTATTGGTTCAAAGTGCTCAACACAGTTGTTTTCGTTTCCCACAAGACCCAGCAACGCGAAAGAGATAAGATGATTCAAACTTAGCGAGTAAACCGTGTTGCGGCCAAAAGTATAGCGCGGTCTTGCTACAATGACTTGCTGCAGCGGCCAGCGAATGACCCAAAATGGCGGTTCCAACGCGCACGTGTCTCCACCCTTGCGGCTACGCGCGTGAATTGAGGCATTCTAGCAAAGAAAGGCGCGGAGTGCCAACGCGGCTTTAAGACATCGATAAGCAGAGAGCAGATATATAGGGTCAGAGCGTCGTGAAAGGAAGTGTAGCGGAAGCCGCCCGGCACCCCAGCGCAAGCGTCTCCGGCGAGACGGGGCTTTTCCTTTCTCTCCGGTCTGCCGCCGGATTGACGACAGTGCACCTTTGTGGAAGATGCGTATTGGCGACGTCGCCGATGGCTTACTACAGGGGGGTCGCCGTCGGTGGAGGGGGGAGGCATAACTTGTCCGGCCGACTCCTGGCATTGGTCCTGGCGCCGTTGCCGTCTGCTCGCTTTGGGGGCCTTTTTCCTCTCTCTTTTGAAGGACGCGGGGGTTCCCCTTTTGGGAGACGCTCTCAGCACACGCATCTTTTGAAAATAAACAGTCTTGTCTTGAAACTGCAAACCACCTCCACGTCTGCATTCTCGCATCCTCCGGTAGCCGACATTCCGGGCTCCTACAGAAGAAACTTGGATCAAGCGGGTGGGAAAGTGGCTGTTCGGTAACGTTCATCTTAAGCGCAGAAAAATACACGGAGACAGAAGACAAGGACAAGCGCTTGCCCTTGTCTTCTGTGCTTCTGTATTCTTCTGCGCCTAAGATGAACGCTATGGAATACCAACTAGCCCGAACGCAACCTTGTTCAGGCTGTTCGGTCATCGCCGTGGGGTTGCGTCGTATGTGTTTTCGCGTTCGTCGGCGGCTCGACGAGAGCCTCAAATTCACGGTCCACCTGCCACCTGAACTTCGACTTCTCGCTGTTGGAGTGTTGGCGTACTGCGGCCGCGTGGGGCCGTCGCAGGTGAACTCCCACTCACGCCTGCTTGCTAGCGTCTTTCAGCAAGTGGTCCTGCCCGCCGGAAGTCCTTTACATATCAAGCAGCGTTAAACGGGGGGTAAGAATAACGAAGGTTGGCACGTGGTGGCGTAGCGGAGTACAAAATAGGAAAAACGCCGGTTTATCCTCGCCAGGGTCCGTCGTATGAAGCGGACCGCATGCACCCGAGCGTCATACCATGGGGGTTTTTAATGCATTGCTTCTATGGGGAGTTTGCCGGGACCGCAGTGATCTGTCGTAAGAAGCGGGTCATCGTGAATCCGTGGGACATATAAGCGGGGTTCCACTGTATATCCACGTGCTTGTGGCACTCCATTTAATCGCTCAGAATCGTTTGGTCTCGTGGCGTAGTGGTGCCCCTCCTGTGTATCAAGCATCCAAACCTAGGTTCAAATCCCGGTACCACTGTTTCTTTTATTTTTCAAAAGTTTGTCATACTTGGAGATTATATTTTTTATAATGCACATGATCTATTCACGACACCTGTGTGCACTATAAATGGGATTTCAGGTAGTTTTATTAGCTTTAGGTCAATTTCAGCTGCTGTTTTTGTATTTTTTTGTGGTTTTCCTCTTTTAGGTCAGTGTCGGCTATTATAGTCGAATTTTTTTAGACACCATGGTTGTTTCCCGTTGGGTCTGTTCACTGTTCCTTTAAATTTGGGGGATCTTGTCTGCTTTAGGTTGGTTTCACCTCCCCGTATAGGTCAGCAAAGGGCTGGCTTAGCTAGCTGCGGTGAGGATTTACATCTTTCTTTCCCCGTCACTTTAGCGGTTAGAAGTATGCAACCTTACCAACTCGCTCGATTTTCGTTACTGCAATATGAAATGGGCAGGGGCACACCGGCTGAGTTGCATAAAGTCCCCACCTGCATTTGTGGCCCTTTTAGCGTGGTCGCAGTGTATCCACTTCTGCAGTGCCCACTCTGTTGCTTATTCTGCCACGAGATGCATGTGGACGGGATACATGTGGATTGTCGTTTCAGTCTCAGGACGAGTGTTTCTGCTCTGAACTAGGAGCGGTTCTCCCTCCCCGTGCTCGCCATGACGAGGGGATCAGTTTGTGCTGCTTTTCCAGGGGGTCTCGCTTTTGTGGAACCTGAGAGAACAGGCTGAACGGTGTCAGTGGCCCCTCGGTGGCTGCACAGCTCTTGAAGGTGGTCGTTGAGTAGGCACGTGTGGGATAACCGCACCAGGGGAGGGTGGGATGTCCATAGTCCAGGTGTTGTCACGCTCAGCACCGACGAGCTCACTGCCAATGTTCACTTGAAGCCTAACACCTGTTGCTGCATGATGGGGAAAACTGTTCTCTCGACAGTCAGCAGCAGGTGTGTGGCTTCCTAAGTACTGTATGAGAACTAGCTGTGCACTGTAGTTGCACCCTTTTGGCTGGATGCCGTCACAAAAGACGGACAGATGTGAGGAAACTTTTGCTCATTACTTACTTTCTTTTTTAGGGACGAAATTCTACTTTTAAGGGGGAACTCTGGTCTTAAAACACTTCTTTTAATTTTTTAGTAGACTTTGTGAAACTTGTCAGTCTTGCTGTTTTTTCCCCACTGATCTCGAATGTGCCATTATTTTTTCAGTTGGTTAATTAGTCCCCAAGATAGAGATAATTTGCCATTTTTGGTCAAACGATAGACAAGACAGTGTTGGTCATAAAACTGTAATCTCTATGCAAATGAAAGTTTGACATTCACCTGGATGCAGCCACAAAGGAAAGCTATACAGCTATATTTATAATTCTCATTACTATGAGCCTTGGTGAGTGCAATAATCAGTGCTTTTGGGTGCACCGCTTGGAACTATTTTTACAGCTCATTAAACTTTGGCGGCACCAGTAGTAAGGAAACATTTTGAGTGCCCATTTAAAACACAGAGTGCGCATTCCAAACTCTGAGACGGCAGAACACATGCAAACAATGCTTGAGGAACTACAATCAGAAAGCATTGCCGGGGGGGGGGGGGGGCGCTAAGGGGGCTGCTATTGGTATTGGGCGCACTATGATTGTTTTAGGTGTACAGGACTTCGCCACGTTGAAATTGTCTTACACGACACTGGCCGATTGGCGTAAGCGAAGTTGTCTTACGTGGCCCTGTTTTTTGAGGAAACCCCGTGTTTCACGAAAAGATTGCTTTCTACAGTAGCAAAAACAAGCCAGGTGCCAGTACCGTCAAAAACCACGCAACGGCGGACAACAGTTTGTGGATGAGTATAGTAGCACCATCTGGGAGGGCTGACGCAAGCAAGGCTGCAGTTCGTTTGAATGCACGCACTCATTGTTGATGATTATAATAAAGAAGCGGTTCACACGGGCACGGGGCACGGGTCTAGCTCGCGCCTCGCGCTCGTGACAGTTGGGTCCGATCAGCACAGCGAACGGGCGACCGGCTGTCTGGCTCCCTTCTTGCGTCGCTATCCGCGACACTTAGGACTTCATTGCTGACGTTGCGAAAACACACGATTTGGCGGGAGAATCAAAATTTTAACCTAGGTTGGTTTATTTCTCAGTGAATACGGCATCATTTGTTGCCGGAAAAGTGTTGGGGGCACTATAAAAGGAGAAATATTTCGAATAAAACAAACTTGTGTGTTGTCTGCATGGCACCTTCAAAGGGCCCCTGAGATGGGGTTTTTGGGTGGTCAATGGTATTAAAGCGCGCAACGGCTATTTATTGAACTACTCCTTCACGTACTAGTCCGACCTGGATATAAGCAATTTTTCAGGCGGGGAAAAACACCAAGAAGCTACAACAAACCTTTTTCGTGTGTGAGTGCGTTGGCACAGCGGCAAATATTTGTGTTATACCCGAGTGCAAAGCAATTATACACCAGGATCGAGGCTCACCTGTTCTTGGTGGAAGGATACAGTGCACGAGCGCCGGAGAAACGACTCACGCGGCGCGAGCGATCAGCGCTCCGTTTCTGGCACAAGAGTGTCATCGGTTTCATTTCTGTTTTATTTGCTGTTGTACCCGAAACGATTATTTGCACTCTCTTCGGTGATTCACTGTTTATAGCATCGCATCACTGTGTTTCTGTTATGAGGCAAAGAGCATGTGCAGCCCGTGGTTGTGGCAACTACAACTCCTGCCAGGGAGTTTCATTTCGTTGCCTCCCGTCAAGTGAAGATCGTGGAAGAATGTGTTTGGATGTGCTCGGCATTCTAAATGAACCGCATTGCCTAGTGTCTTCTGCGCACCTTACTGTTTACCGTGTTACTTGAGACAAGAGTTTCCGTTTGTCGCTGAAAACGAAAGGACTTGTTTGGGCACTCTGTTTCAAGTATTTCAAGTTACCGTATTTCAAGTTACCGGATGGCGTAATGCAAGTAGCGACATCTGTCGAATTGGTATCAAAGGAAACGACACAGAAACTTGTTTCCAAGTACTATTCGCTTACGCTTGAAATATCTGGAATCGCAGGCGCTCTAGATTAGACTCTCACAATGCAATAATACTCTTTTAGAAATACCGTCTTTGAAAATTGCCGTACGCATTTCTGTAGAACTTTTAAAAGAAAGCATGATGTTGCTGCCGCCACCTAGCGGGAACAATTACCACCAAATAATGCGTTAACCAGAAGCCACACCTTCGCTAAATATTTCGGCATGAACTGAGTAAAATATGTTGTAATATTAGAGAGTTATAGCAGATCGGAAAAACGGTTCCGGTACGGTACGCGGTAACCGTTACCGGACCGTACCGGGAAGGCTCGTTTTAAGAGTTATAGCAGGCCGTAACTACCGGATATGCTACCGTGACTAGGAGCGACTTGGGTTGTACGTCGTTTGGCAATTCTTCGTGAGTCTTCGGCGTTTCCTGTGCTGAAATATTAGTTTTCAGTTCTCAAAAGCGCTAAAGGCAGTATTAAGAAAAAAAAATTACACCATCTTCCTGTAGGGGAACCCTGAGTAGTATGCAAAGCAGCCATGGGGTCGATTCAAGTGCCTATTAGTTTTCAGTTCGTCGTTTCCGTTAGGTTGAGGTACGTAGCTACCGTTATATTTACAGTTTTGTTTCCATGGTAACTACCACACTTTTCACTTACCGGAACTACGAAATGGGAAATTGCGTTGAGCCCATGGCTGTTTCGCATACTACTCAGGGTTGCCCTCCGGGAAGATTGTGTATTTTATTAAATGCGACGGAGCTATGTCCCTCCCTTGTCGTTGTTGCGCCGTCCACACCCCCACTGCGCATGCTCGGCTTGCTGAACGCCCGGTGGTGTCTTACCCTTTAATGGCTCTTGGAGCGACAATGTTACCGGTGTCTTCCTGGGCCGGCCCGAGATGAGCCGAGCATGCGCAGTGGGGGTGTGGACGGCGCCACAACAAGGGAGGGACATAGCCCCGA
Organism: Haemaphysalis longicornis; assembly: GCF_048455015.1. NCBI lineage: Eukaryota > Metazoa > Arthropoda > Arachnida > Ixodida > Ixodidae > Haemaphysalis > Haemaphysalis longicornis. The sequence goes on along the minus strand of NW_027526460.1, from coordinate 143,736,286 downwards.
CCATGAGATGCTGGAGCGACAGTGTTGCCGGTGTCTTCCTGGGCCGGCACGAGACGAGCACGTTTCCCCTTAAAGGGCTCCTGGAGCGGCAGTGTTGCCGGCGGATGGATGGACGACGGACGACGGAGCGGAGAGCAAGAGATGCTTTGCATCTAAAAAACATCCAACGCCCCCACGGAGATTCGAACTGCGACTGCGTGAGCATGAAGCGGGCATTTTACCTCTACTCCATTTCAATAGATGGCGCCAGCAGGTCAAGCTGGGCTCTCAGTACATACAGCTGGCTGTTTCGTTTTTCGTTGTATTTGAGAGTCCCTCGCACTGTTACCGCCTGTTCCTCACTCGCCGATTTGCAGACGGGCTCATGTTGCGGTTAATACTAGTTATGTAGCCGTATCGTCTTTATTTAACTTAAAAGAAGTTATCGTACATGCTTCGCTCGACGACACAAGTTGGGCCGGGACCATGTTTCGCTTGCTGCTTGAGCTGTCAGAATGGCGCGGATTTCACTTGTTGCAACCCCATTTTTCTTAAACGATCTCATAATTACAATTCGTTCTACTAGGCGTGAGCCAATCGTACGTCTCCCAAACTCTTCCAAAGCGGCCGTCCGCTTTCCAACGACGGACACGGTACGTCTCGGGTACCGTACGGCCAAGTCGCTCCGGTATACGGTAGGCTTCTGCGCATGCGTGGTGGCGTCCGGAGGGTAGACGTTACCGTACCAAAACCGTTTTTCCGATCTGCTATAACTCTCTAATGGCGCAGTAACCAAAATTACCTTACCCAGGACAATTTTAAAGGCGTAAGAGAGCTTTGCGACTTCATGAAAGCATTTGAACCATTTGATGTGGACAAGGCTCAGCACGAGTAGGGGCGGGAATTTTGCTCGCCTGTCTGAAAAAAATTGTCATCTGTCGTACTCCTGAGCGCCATTTAGCTTGAATAACGTATTAAACATCAACTAAGATTGCTCTTATCGGTAGTACCGAGCATTAAGAGCCAACCGCACTGCATTTGTTGTAATCAAGACGTGATGGTACACTTCGCTGGCACGGGGAGCTATGTGTCGATGGTAAAGGGCAGCGACGGCGTCAAGCAACGTTAAAACCACAACTCAATGGCACAACAAACAGGTAGTATGGGTGACAGCGACAAGGGAAAAATTAATACACCGCCGCCATTGCCTCCTGTTGTTGTCGCTCGCTTGTGGGCTGCTTTTGGCTGGCAAAAGGCGAGCGGCAGCGACGGCCCATTGCTGTCGGGCCGTCTCTCTCACCACCCCCGGCGTCTTGTGCAAAAATTGTTTCGCTCGTCCCTGCCACCCATGCTCACGGTTTGCTGTACCCATTGAGTTACGTTTTTTGTGTCGCTCGTCACCTTCGCTGCGTGTGGTTACTTGTTTATGGTATTTGCCGTTTATGGTAACTCTCGTGCATGCACAGTCAATTTACTCCCGACCTCCTGCTCAAGGTCCGTAAGGTCTGAAAAGCCAGCTTTAAAAAACACCAACAAGAAAAGCGTTGTCCCATGTGCGACCAACTTGCTTAAGTAACCATGGTAACGATGGCGCTGTACATAAGTGCGGGTAGAACCACTGCCGTCAAAAATCGCGGACATAGAAGCGAATTCAGGCGGGCAACCAAGAAATGCAAGCTTCGCCTCGGACGACGTCGGTCTTCTACGTCATCGCAAGCCTCCGAGCCAACAAATAGTTCCGTCTCGTCGGGGTAATAACTTTTGTTAGCGTGAGTGAATATGCTTACTATTTTTTGAACATGCCACAAAATAGTAATAGGGAGTGGGTTTCTGACACTAACAAACCCACTTTGATATCCATCTCAGGGGGGCCAGCCAGAAGGGAAGGCCCGTGTATTCCTCAGTTGGCTGACAGGAGTGACGGGGGGCCACCCTTGGTGGGTGCAGATGTGAATTACGAGCAGCTGCCAGGGGGTGGTGCTCAGTCAGGGCGACTGCGGATGGGAAGACCGGCAGGCAGTGTGGTTGCGTGCTGGTACCGGTGGGCAGTATGAGCTCCCCCCCTCCTGTTCGCCCCTGCTTCCCCAGGTGAGGCCCATGTGGTGCAACAACTAAGACAACGTGTCCCTCTCCACCCTTCCGCCCAGGTAACACCTATGTGCGACAGGACCTTGCAGTGCGTGAGCTTGTACTCCAAAATGCTGGAGCTGCCCCCAGGTGAGCGCACCTCCCTTGGCCGGGCTTTGTGTGTGCAGGCAGGGGCTGCGGGCCACCCAACCACCTCTTGCACCCTGGTGACTGTTAACCTTGCGACGGTTAACTCTTGCGACGGTTAACCTTGATGTTACGAACTCGCTACGCTGACAAACCTTTGTGTTCTGCACTTGTTCTGAAAAAATTGCCTGGAGAAATGCAGTAATTTAGCGAACTTCCTCCGCACCGCAAAGTACCGTGGGTGTCCAGTGTGAGTGCGGTGTTGGTTGGGTGCTAGGCCTGCCTCTCGGCGTGTAGTCGCGTGTCTCAACTTCTATCTGCGGTGTCGGTGTCATGGGTGATGAGTTCTGTTGCCACAAAACGAAAAGTTGTGTCTTTTCAAGACGCGTTCGCAATTTTAAATGCTGTCTCCGCCGGCGAGAAATAACGTCGCCGCCCGGTACAGTATCCCACCTAACACCCTCTCAACAACTGTGAGCGCGGAAAAGAGCATCAAGTTCGCGAGAAGGCGCCCTTTCAGCATGAGTTTGTTCCTTAAAATGGGTTTAGGCACCAAAAAGTGTCAAACGTGATACTTAAGTCACGTTTGCGAATACTGGGGTTAGTGACCTTGTTTCTGTGCAGTGCCGTGTAGATCCTAAACTTGTGTGGGAAAGCAGCAGGCGCAAATCACGCACTTTTCTTACCGTGAAATAAATCCTTGAGCGGTGAGTTCACCATCACTGATGTCTAGTATTTTGGTTTCGCTTCTTCATTTACGCGAGCCGTAGCTCAAAACCTGCATGTAACAAAAACCTGCCCGTAACAAAAAACTTAGAAATTTAGTCAACTGTATTATATCCAGGTTTAACAGAATAAAGCAATGAAATGCGTGCAGGAAGTCTGGTGCATTATTACTGCGAACAAGTGGGAGGTGTAATGCTCACTTGACAACGCGGGCAAAGATGACAGTGTAGTGTTCCTTTGCGCTATGTCCTGTAAAGTCAACTGTAAGGTCCTGTAAAGTCGACTCCAATGACGCTCAATAGGTCACATTTAGTTACTCGGTTTCTTGGTTGAGGGGATCGCTCATTGGCTTTGCTGCAAACCTCTTGCAGTTTAACCTCCACCCCCCCCCTTTTTTTTCTTACCACTTGGCAATTTCCAGTAATTCCGTATCATTCTCACTGCCGCACCAAATTGTCCTGAATGCAGGCATAGAAAACAGTTGGTGAGCGCTTTCAATGATACTGTTGTGAATTCGTGGCATGGAAAAAGGGGTTCTCGCTGGTTGTGACATTGGAATCTTGCGGCTGTGCTCTTGCTCCAGTTAGGTTACCCTGATCTCGTTTGGACGGAAATTTGCTGATCACTGGATGGGTCAAATACCGAGGATGCGGCGACTCTCCGCGGGTTTATAAATACCAAATGTCTCCGCCTTTTCATTCTTGAACGTGTCTACGGTTTCCCATCAGGCATACGGGAATTGTGGGCAGACAGCATTACCCAAGCTGTGTTGAGCGACCTTGTCATGTTGTTGATCCGTGCAGGGTTAAAAAATGAGAGAAGCTCACATTAATGTGCAAGACTTGAAGGTAGTGGAGCTCAATGCAACCTTCACGACCATCATGGTGGTCTGAGTCCACGATCGCAGCCGAGTTGGTTCTCCTTCGCTGCCGCAATGACCTTTACATTGTTTCCATAAGTGTGAGCTGACCCGCCGCGATGGCTCATTGGCTAAGGCGTTGCGCTGCTGAGCATGAGGTTGCGGGTTCGATTCCCGGCCGCGGCGGCCGCTTTTCTGATGAAGGCGAAAAGCAAAAATGCCTGTGTGTACGAGATTTCGGCGCACGTTAAAGATTCCCAGGTGGTCAAAATTATTCAGGAGCCGTCCACTACGGCGCGCCTCATCGCCTGCGTTTCGTCGGCGCGTTAAACCCTACAATCATAAGTGTGAGCTTCCTTAATTTTTTTGGAAGTGGTAATTATTGAATGTTACCTTGAAGGGGCGGACACTATGGCGTTGTGGTTCTCGTTCTGAGCAAGTGTTACCGTGATTACATCGAACGCTGGAGTTCTTTTTTTTGGGGTGAGGGGGGGCAAACTTGACTATCTCCCGAAGTGGGTATTGGATTGACAAACGTGCGCCAGGGACGCTGGGCGGTCGTCGCGAGGCACGCACACGCGAGCACCCGGCATTTCCTTGGTTTTTTGAACTGCCGGGTGGTAGCGGTAAGGCCTGCTCTCACGTGCGCACGCTCGACGTTTGCTGAACAACGTCGCAATTAGAAGGCGGGAAGCTTTCAAGTTGGTCACGTTGTGTATCCAATCCAGTCTGTTCAACAGTTTCAGCATGAGTGCCCCGCTCGGCCGTTGGTCCCCCCCCCCCCCTTCCCCTGCAGTCCCGCAGCAGACTGGCCGCCCCTCCGGAGGGGGAACCCTCGAGGGCGAGCTCCTGTGGCTGCTGCTGGTGCCCCTGCTGGTGGCCTCGACCCTGGTGATGGCCGGGGCCGTCTGCTGGGCTCGGCACCGGGCCCGGCTGGCTGCGAGCTCCAAGAAGGCCACCCTGCCGGTCCCCCCGGGCAGCCTTCCACACGGACAGCCACCCGGTAAGTGGACCACCTTGCTTGCACGGGGGGCAGACTTCGCCACAGGCAGGGGTGGTCAACTGCCCTCACGCAGAACAGGAAGCGGGGTGCATTGCGCGTGGCTAACCTATTCCGGCAATGAAAATGTGCGAAGGAAGACGGCATGCGAGCCATTAAAGGGACACTGAAGTGATTTGTAAACATTGCGGGATTACTAGCGCAAATTGTAGTTCGGAGTCCGTAGGCATTGTTTCGACCACTCTGGCCGCGTTTACGCGAATTTATTTAGTAGAAAAATCAATTCGAAAATGTGTCCTCCTCTCTTTACGCTCGCCCATTTTCTGTGGCGTTTTCGTGTGACGTCAGCAGGAGATGAGCTGGAAAATGGCTGCGCTACTGCACGGTTCGCCGACCAGCCGACCTACCGATCGAGTCAGTCGGCCCAGCGTTTCGGCCGCCGGCCGCCGACGGGTCGTCGCTATTCGCTCGCTCAATTGAAACTAAGCCACAACACCTTTGTGAATGAAAGAATGTGCCTTTCCTTACTTTGTTAGTTTGTACACTGTGTCAAACTCAGAGTCCGGGTCGCTCCACACAAGCGCTGCACAAGTGCACATGCGACGCTTCGCTGACTTTACGCTAGTAGGAAAATCTAAGGCCAATTGAAGGCGGGAGAAGAGTCAGCGAAGTCAATATAGGTACTAAGAAAATAAAATCACCTGAAACTTTTACCGTACAGCGCAAAACTAGGGAGCAGGAAGCACTTTTTGCGCTGGGTAAACAAGCACATCGGTCAGCAGCACGACCGCACATCTGCGAACGATTTTCCGTCAAAGAAATGTAATTGCTAGACGTGAGATATTGTGGAAGTTTGGGGGACACTTACTGCAGGAGTGATATACAACAAATAGTCACATAAAGTACTTAAAATGCTTAAAATAAATAAAAGTGTAAACTGGTCATACATTATAAACCTTATATATCCAAACCGCCCAGCGCCGGCTCGTGGTTAGCGGTCTGAGGCGCTGGAATTTGTTTTGAAATTCGCAAGTTCGAATCCCCGAGGGTACATGTATTTTTTTTTTTTTTGGGAAGTTGATCTTTTCGTATGTGGCTGATGTTTTCTGAACTGAGTTCACCATTTTTGGGCCGTAAGGTTCACTGCTCCACGAGCGAGATCGCAGAACGCGCGCATACTGACAATGACGCGCTAGCGAGTTCTCGTTGGCGTGCTGTTGCCACAAGCACCGACTGTTTGCGGGCAGTGGGCCCAGGCCTGAATCAGCACACCCTTGGCCTGGTGCGAACTAGCTTTTTACGAACAGACATGAGTGAGGCAAGCTCCGAATATGCGGGAAAAGCGCATGGCATTTGAGAGTCTGCGGTGACGCGGAGGGCGTTCATCCACTGCGTAGGCCTCGTCTAGTGATTTCTACTATTCCAAGCCGCCCTGGGAGGTTTATCTCAGACATTTGACAGCCGACAACATGGCAGAAGCGCGGTACGGCGATAATTGAGAAATCTAGAATGCCCATCCAACAACGCCATCAGATGTCAAGCATGTTGTTTTACAGAACCGAAACCAAAACCGAAACTTTTGATTGCTAACCTTGGGCATCGTCCAATCACGGTGCCCCCCCCCCACCCTCCTGACGTCACAGCCTTTAGTTGGTGCGGCCGCCGCAAACCGCGCATAGTAGTTTTTCTTCTTTCGGGCTTTGCAAAATAATTACCGATTTGTCAACCGGATAAACGATGAATAGTGTGTTAATTTGAGCCAGTCTACACAGTGCAAGCAAAAACGGGAGCTTGACAAATTCACTTCAGTGTCCCTTTAAGGCCCGCCATTGGTACAGTGGGATTGGCCACATGCGCCGGAGTAAGGGTGTGTAGTTGCAAGTGTTTTGTTGGTTTTATTCTTATGCAAATTCTGCTGGCTCTTTTTGAGCTTATGCAGGAATGGTAATACTTGAACAGAAAGAGAGAATCACAATTGTGTATAATTGGGAGAAAAGGCACGGGATGCGTTAAATACAAATGCACACACAATTTTTGAAGTATTTCGAAGTTCTAAAACGCAATTAGGACAGTTGTTTCAGCGAACCTGAATACGTGAAATTGCCCAGTGTTGAACATGACAAAAGCCATCCTGAAAGACATGCAAAATATATTCTCTGAAATGAGTACGAACTAATTGGGCAGCGGGCGCTTACGATCATTTTGTTTGCTCTTATATTGCTCTTGTCCTGTGACCCACACTGTATTTTTCACAGGGCTTACCGGTGTTACGCTTTTTCGCGCAGGTTTGGTGTTACGCAAGAAAACCAACCCAAAGCAGCATGCCATGCAGTGAACCTTAAACTTTCTGAGCTTACAAGTGACGTGGCGGAGCTGACTTTTACTGCCCTGTTCATTGATTCCAAACACTCTCAAAGTTTGGACAGTTTGAATGGTAAAACTGCACTGTGAATTGAATGGGGTAGCAAGTGGTACTTGCAAAGTATTCAAAGTTTTGAATATTCGCACACGTCTACCTTGAAGTTATGCTCTCAAGAAACGAGGCTGGTCTGCTATTTGAGTCCCTTGGCCATTTTCTTTTTGGGATGCACAAGCCGTCGAGCAGGCAGCACAGCACCCTATGAATGTTCTGACTGGCAATGCTTGTCACAGAGCCATGTTCAGAATCCAGTTGCCGTTTGGATAGCTTTTTCTTCCCTAGGTCTCCGCTTCGGTACTTTTTCTCACCTGAGTAAGTTCTTCTGTGCATTTTGGAAGTGTCAATGGGGGTTCAGATGCTGCAGCGTTTGCACTACCATCGACAGCTCTTGACAGCTGTGATGTTAAGAGCTGTGAGAAAGAGGACAAGTGGGGAGGTTGGGATGGAAGGTTTGGCCCTTTGGGGGCATTCTCAACCTCGAGTGCCCCCTTCTCCCTCCCCCCGTTGCCTGCAGTGGAGGTGCGCGTGGTGTACTCGCGCGACAGCGAGGCCCATGTGGCGGCCGTAGGGCAGCTGTGTGCGCTGCTGCAATCGGAGCTGGGCGTGCGGGTGGAGTACGACGAGGCGGCCACAGGCCCCGCCCACGTGACCCACGACTGGGCGCTGGCCATGGCGCACCTTCCCTGCCCCCGCTTCAACGACGCCCCCCAATGGGGAAGAAGGGTCAAGATGCTCGTGCTCGAGTCGGACGGCGCACTGCTCAAGCACCGGGCATACCGGCTGCACAAGGTGAGTCCCGCTCGAGGACTCCGCTGGGGGACGCGGAAACGGTAGTTCGAACCACGGAGCAAGAACAGGACAGGAGGGGAAACGTCGCTTCCTAGGGCGGCCAGATAACGGCACAAGCACTTGGCCTAGGTTAACGAAGCTAGCGGTGTCTCTCGCGGGAAAAAACAACCTACACGGCCACTATGATTCGCATTCAGCTGTGCATTCACGGAGTGAATCGTGGCCGCTGTCCATCAGGTATCGCTACCCTCTCCTTCCCCGTCGCACCTCAGAAAGCTTTGTGGTTCGTGTTTGTTTTCACTGTGACATTATCCCGTCGCTCACCCGCACCTGCCGCAGTGCGGCGTTTCGCCTTATATATATATATTTCTCCGGGGTTCAAACTTACCAAACACAGTGGAGCCCCAGCCATGCAACCTTCTCCCACTTACTCCTCATCAGTTTCTCAGTCCGCATTTTCACTGCAACTGTCCCCGCTATGTGCGTCCTCGAGAACAATTAGCCAGATCATTGGCCCGTTCGAACTGTCGCGCTGTGTCTGAGGAAGTACTGCTGGGTCCTTTTCTAGGCATACCCTGTTTCCACAAGGCATTCAAAGCAGTGCTGACATTTCTGCATATGGTGGCGTGGCAGCGATGTTGTAGTTGAGGCCCGTCTTGCAATATAACGCATGAACTTTATAAGTGCAGTTGAACCTCATTACAAGAAGCATGGATGTGAAAGACAATCGGGTATGAGAGACACTATTCCCCCACGTGGTTGGCCACCCGATTCTTCCCATTACTTGACTTCTTTTATAACAGACATCGGATGTTGAAAATAGTTGGCTGTAAAGGACAAATTATCCTTGAATTTTGATCTACAAGCTCACTTGTAACAGACATTTTCAGTTTCAGTTTAGATGCGGTGCCACCAGTTGCGAACTGCAGTTTTGTCCATTGTGGAAGAAACGAAGGGGAGGACAGACATGCACAGTCGCTATTTATTATTACTTCAGCAAATGCACGGCGGTTAAGTCAGCTATGAAACAACGACGAGAAGCCCCCGCAATGGAAATGTAATGTACAGAAGTGGTTAAAGCTTACCGCCAAGTGTACAAGCACGACCGCAAATGCAGGCTTCTGTGCAAGCCAAGAATACCTGGAGCGCAAGGTGGGCTCTTCCGATCTCATGACTCCCATTCAAGAAGCATCGCAGATGTTAAGTCATGCAAGCGTGAAGAATAGCCAGAGCACACAGCAGAAGAAGCTTTGCGCTCAGGCTATTGTGCTCTGGCTATCCATCAAACTCGTGAACTTGGCATCTGCAATTATTCTTCAGGCAGGCCTTCAACTACCCCAGCGTCCATTGGTTGAAGACCTGCTGTGGTGTTTGGCGGTAGGAAGATTAGCTCCACGGAAGACACCTTTGGGCTGACGTTGTGTGCGCTCGTTTTCAACATGCAGGGTGACTTTTCTCCCCTGCCTCTCCATTTCCCCGTCAAATTCAATGGGCCACTCTTCGAAGAGCTTCCTTGTCATCCAAGCCTTTTTGTTACGCCGATATCGCACTGGTATGTGCTGGTTCCTGAAGCACCTTGGCTTCTCGGGCTTTCCAACCACAAAAGACTTCACCCTGTTGCTCCCATCCGTGTTCGCACACAGAAGCACTGTCACTTGGACCTTAGAGTGCTTTCCACCGACACACGCGTCTCCTTTTAATGCGTGTGTCTTCCTGGGCAAGACCTGGTAGAAAAGCGCAGTTGCTTCAGAATTGTAAATGTCCTTTTTCTCAAAGCACGTCATTACATCGGGTAGCGCCTCGTCCAGCCACTTATCCTTGGCCGCTATGCCAAGTGACGCAGCCTCACCCGCAACGGTTTTGAAAATCATGCCGTGGCACTCCTTGAAGCGCTGAATGCGCCCCCCTCCCAGAAAAAAGTCCGTGTTTCTGAGCAGAAAAGCAAATTTCCGCGCCTTTGAAGCCAATAATAGCCAACTAATGGGCAGAGTTTGCGAGGGCGCTGACAAAAACCACTGGCAAAGCGCTTCCTCAAAATCATTCTGGAGGGACTCACTAACCCGTTTCATCTCGTTGTCGTGACCGCCGGTGCCAGCCTTTATCATCACCGAGCCCTTAATCTTGAGGATCGTGGATGTCGTAGACTGCGAGAGCTCGTACTTCTTGACCAGGTTCTCCACTTTCATCCCTTGTCGTGCATCTTTCAAAATTCGTTGCTGCGTCTCGAGCGATATAGCCTTGCGCTGCGTAGGCGCCATTGCAAATAAGTAACCAACCTCGCCCCTTCACCGATTTCGCCACCTACGCAGCAGGAAGAGCCAACAAAGGTGGATTGGATTGGCACGGATCAGATCGGCCCGCTATGCTGTGTTGATGATGATAGTGTCTAACAGGCGCAATGCAGGAATTCCTTCTTGCGAGGCTTTTTAAATGAGATCCTGCGCAACGATTCCGATCGTGTTTCCACCGCTCGTTCAGTATCTCAGCTTTATTTTACAATGTTCTCGCCAAATGTGGCACAATCCACATTCAAGGTACCCAGGGTTTGGTCGTTATGAGCAATACACAAACGAAAATCACATCGACATATTGTTTTTTTACACGGCTTCTATGGTAAAATTGACGGTCCCGGTAAAACCGATCAGTATAAGCAGTGTGTCATCATATGCAGGATCGTTATAAGTGGATTGCACTGTAGTTTTTACTGCGAAGCAATATATGTCTAAACCCCCCAGTTTTCGTTCCGGTGAAGCTGATTTACTCAGTGCTGCTCCGGGGCTTCTCCTCGCCACTGCCGACCCCTATTTCACAACTTTTATTCCCTCCGCCACCACTGATGCCTCTTTAACAGGTTGCGCAATCATCTGACAATCACAATAGCGCCGTTATCATGTGATTGTGGATAATCAACGAAGGAACTCATGGGTGTATTATCAACGGAAAGCCGTCGCTGCCAAGCATGCAGCCGCCGCCGTTGCTGCCTCAAATTCCACATTTCCGAGTAGCTCAAATTCAGCCCGGTTGAAGAGCAACTTGGCCGGTTGGAACGCCAGCACGAGCCCATAATTTTTCTTCAGGTTGGAAGGCTTTCTGAGCAACATTTTCAGTGTTTTATATCACGCCTAACTATGCACCCATCACCCGTTCCCGCTTGAAGTGTGGGAAGAACGAGGGCGGCCTGCGCGCACAGCTGGGATTCATGCCGCTACTGATGACATGCCTGTTGTGTTAGTGAGAAATTTAAACGTGGAAGTCTCATGGCTCAAAGCGCCCTGTCCGCTATCGTCCGTAATCGAGCGGTTTGGATCTGGTTTGGTGTGTAGACACACAGTAATATGTCTACAACGGCGAGGGCAAGAGACAGCAACATGTTTGTCCACTAGAATTAAGCTCGAGGCCTTCCAGGTTTTAACTCGCTTTGGACCAGACGCATGTCGTTCACTTGTAGGAGGAAAAGCGGGAATTGAAGAAAAGTCGACCCGAACAGAACCATGAATGGGCATGAGAACTACACAAAGCAGTTTCCGCTGCAGGTTCCAGCTCGTCGAGTAACTGCGAATCCCTCCCGGATGAAGAGTAACTTTCCCGCTTGTAACATAGTGCTCCAATATTACTTTTTCAGCGTAGAGATCTTTCAGAGTAACCTATTCGACGGTGTCTTTCACTTCTAAGCACGTGTACATAACCGGTTGCGAGTTTATGCGTGCACGCGTTGGGAGTAGGGGGAGGAGTGGAGGCGTGCAGGCGCAGCTATAGGTTTCATGTCCTTTTGATGACATGTCTGTTGTGCTGGCAAGAAATGTAAATGTGGACGTCAGACACTTCAATCTGGCCTATCCGGTGTCCTCAGTGGTGCCGGCGCATTGGGCTGGTGTGTTACACAAATGACCCAGAAGGCAAACAGACAGCTCCATGATTGTTGGCTAGAATAAAGCTCTGGTGATTCCAAGGTTTAATTCAGTTAATTAGCTAGGAAGTATGATCAATCGCAAATAAACAAAACTGCTTTGTTTCGTGCACACCGTGGGCTTCGTCCAGCTTCACAGGTCATACTTCTTCACGGAGTGGAAAGACACAGATTTTTTCTTGTTTGAGTAGTTTGGGATGATGAGGAGGCAGGAGGGTTTGTCCAAGGGTGCAGTTATGCTGGGTGATGACTTGGAGTGGGACCAGGGGTGGAGTGTCCAAAGTGTCCTCGGTAGCGTGGGGAAAAAAGGGGGCAGAGTTGTTGATGTCCATAGTTGTTGCCTGTCAGCAAGGAGTGAGCTGGAGTTGAAACAAGGTTGTTGTTCCGAGTGGGGTGGTGATGGCTGCTGTGTTGTCGGGGGGTTGTCAGGGCCAGCTTACCTGACAAGGAGCTACTACAGACGTGAGGAGCTACGACAGGCTGACGACAGACCCCTATCATATTTGTCTGCGAGTCGGCAGGTATGGTAGAGGTGTAGCTTGAGTGAGGAGAGGGTGTTGACGGAGGCACAGGTTGTGACCTTATCTTAATTAAGCAAGAAGGAGTAAGGGCTTCCATCTGTATGTCAGACGTTGGGGACTTTGCCATATGCTCGTTAGTGAGCTTGGCTACGAGCGAGACGTCGGCCTGGGTGGACTGCGGGATGCTTATTGTAAGGTGTTGGTCGTCAGGGGTGGCTTGAGCGGCTACAGTTTGAGGAATGGCGATGCAAAGATCTTTGGGAGGGGCAAGCCCTGTGGAGGGTTGGGCGAGTCAGAGACTCTGGCTAGAGAGATGTCCTTCTATCAGCTTGGCAACGGTGTTATCGAGTCTAATGCTTTGTAGAGGAGAACAAGAGAAGCTTAGAGCGTGCTTGGTTGCTTGAGCGCATCCAGATCCTCTTTAGGGAGTGTAAAATAGGGGGTGACACAGGTGATTCTTGGTATAAGGACTGGGTGAACGAGTCGTATAAGGTCCTTTCCTTCATTTTTTGGAGTTGGTTGGATATGGACAGAAAAGCATGGGAAATCTTGTATGACGGATTTGGTTACATGAGCGATGGGTAGGTTGTTCCAAGTCGAGGGTAACTCGGATAGATAGTTTCATGAAACGAGGATCGATGCTTGCGAACAATCTCTTTGCTGTACAAAGGTCGCTGAATGCTTTGCTGGGTGTATCGGCTTGTCACCTTTCTTACTCCCGCTTGCGAGATGGTTGATGGAGGGTGAACAATAAACAGCAGTCCTAATATCTTGTTGCGAGACAGCGGTGCCACTACTCCCTGGCAGGCCTTCTGATATCCATGCCCTGACTTCACGGAATGCTGCTGCCTTGGAACCACCAAGGTGCTACAAGCTTTGACACAAGCATCATTTCTGCTGACAGGGGAATTTGCAGGCTAGCGGTAAGGGTTAGTCGTGGAGGCTCTCGCATCTATTTAGTGTCGTTATCCTGCCTGTTGCTGTTCATAGCCACGTTAATTTGCATTTGTCTCCCATTTGTTATACGTAGGCAGCAAGCACATTGAAGTAGTTTTGTTGAGCCTCGATCGTAATTTGGCACCTGTCAAAGACCAAATTGTCCTGTGAAGGGTTGTTGACGAAGGACCCAGCAGGCGGCAGCCACCCACTGGTGCAGCTTCAGTGCTACCCTTGCCCTCCCCCGGTGCAGGACGTGGGCGTGGCGAGCGAGAGCAGCGTGGATGAGCTGTACCACACGACGTATGCGGCGCTGCTGAGCCAGCAGGCGCAGGCCCTGGGCGACTACTGCCACCTGCTGGTGGCCCGGCTGCCCTACACGACGCTGCCCGACCGGCTGGACCTGGTGCCCGAGAAGCGCTTCCTGCTGCCCCAGCACCTGCCCCACCTGCTCGAGGCCCTGCTGCACGACTCGGCCAAGGGGGGCGGCCATCAGCAGCAGCAGCAGCGCATCGCGGCCGCCCTGCGCTCCGAGGCCCGTGCCCGCCTCGACCGGGCCCTGGCCCTGGCCGGCAGCGCACACCAAGGGGACGGGCAGGGGGGACTGGCACACCTGCGGGACGTGCTGCTGGGGCCGGAGGAGCAGGTGTGATGACCCCCGCCCTCACTACCGCAGGTACAGTGAACTAGAACACGGAGTGGTCCAAACGGGCTGCCAAAAATGAAGCAAGAACGGGGTAACAAAATAGGAATCCCCCGAAGTGTTGCAATCATCAAGCCGCCACTTGGTGGCCAGTGCAACTTGAGCCTTTGCGTGGATAATTTAAAAAGAAGTTAACAAACACATCAATTATTATATAATTATATAAAAATATAAACACGCAAATAATTATTTACCTAAATAAATGCACTTAATTATAACTACTGTGAATTCGAAGATAAATTTCCGGTACTCTTGCGATGGCGGCCAGCAAAAACTCTCACGTCGTCTGCTAAATGAACTACTGCAACGCGCAGCCGTTGTTTGGAAGATAATGCACCCCGTGGCTTGAAAACAGCGCATAACTGTTAAAAACCGGGCGTGAAGCAAGTAGTCCTCTGGGCTAAAATATGGGCCGGTGACACACCAGTTCACCAAATATACGCTTCTTCTAATCTACCCTCGATTTTTCGCATTTGGTGAAAACCACTGCCGAGCTCAGACTAGCACGTCGCTGCATGAACACGCACTTATCAGGCGAAGATTCAGCAAATGTGATGTCGCATAAAACAAAACCATGTATAAGCATATGGTTTCATACAATAATATTTGTATGAAACTCTGTTTGTATAGATGGTGTAAATGTGTATATGACGTATTCAGTGCTAAGAAAAATGCGGTGCTGTTTTTTCTTACAATCGCAAACTACAAATTTGCTCGTGACTGTCTGTCCCAAAGAAGCACGAATATTGATTTCACTGTCAGAGTATGACTATCGCATGTCGTGCCGAATGGAAAATAAAGACTAAAGGTCAATAAAGCAACCCTTAAGCGTAGTTATCTAAGGTTTTAGGGACATAAAAAGAAAAAACAAAAAAAATATATAACAGTGTGGCAATTGTGGGAATCGAACCTCAACCCTCTGCGTGTGAAGCGAGTATTCTACAACTGCTCCACATTTTGAAGTCTTGCGATTGCAGCGCCACTAATGAATTTTACCAGTTTTTGGCTTCTGTTTTGATGTCTTAAAAGTATAGGCGTTTGGACCACTCTGCTCTAGTTCACTCTACCGCAGGGGAAGTGGCAAGCCACGCTCGCACTAGAGTGCACATTCCCAAGGGTCCCTGAACATAGTGAAAGTGTGGTAGCACTGACACAGACAAGGACAGACCAACACTCTCTTGGGCTGGAGATGCTAATGATGGCAGGGCACTTTCACCGGGAACGTATGAAAAAAAGGAAAAATTAGGGCCGGTCCTTCTCTCAGAGGAGTCGGTTAGAACACGGAATCCCCGGTGGTGGCCGATGGAGGTACCGTATTTACACTAATATAGGTCGACGCTTTTTTACAAATTTGATAATCCAATGTTGCGGGGCCGACTAGAATCGATATCGAACCGTGTATCGCTAGTAACAGCAAGAGAAACGAGAAATCACGGGAGTTCTACGAGGTGGGGAGAGCTTTGCACCCTCGTCTGCATGGTTATGGTCGAACCGTAGCGTATTAATTTGCCATAGCATACATTCTGGCATCAATAAAGGTCATGCTGACTTTGAAAGTTGGCGTTCCCAATCTGTGCCCTCTGTCCACCATACTTCGAGCGACTAACCTCCCACCATCGCGTTCCGAAATGTACTGAACAATGTGATATGACAGTGGCTGCGTTAGCGCCTTGTATTGAATCAAAGGATTCGCTAATGCTCATTTTGTTTATTAGAGACGAACGGAACGCTTCTTGAATGCGAGTAACGTATTCATGAATAAAAGAAAATAGCGCGCGGCCGCTTCTGTCAGCCGCCATCTTGTTTGTTTTGGTATCGCACAGCAGTGGCCGCTGCCTATGGTTGTGATCTCGCAGCGAATGTGTTCTCATAATTGGGAATAAAGTTTTCCGCTCAACCCACAGCGCATGGTTATTCCGCGTGCTTATACAAAAGCTTTTCTTTTTTAACATCTACAGCGCGCACTACGAGCGCACGGCTCTTGTGGGAGCATCGATCATTGATGGAAGAGCCACCGTATGAGGGTTATTGGTAGTTGACGGAATAGCTTCTTTTTGTGAACATTTTCTAGGCAGCGCTTGCATTTTTTCTTTCTTTGTTTCTTTCTTTCTTTCTTTTTTTGTTGTTGAGATAGATGCAATTTTTGGAAGGTCAACCTAGATTCGAGTCGACTTACAATCGTGTAAACGTGGTAGGCCCATACAAAATCAATCACACAGACGCTTCGAAACCGTTGCTAAGAGCGCAGGAGGGGGCAATCGACGTTTCTCTATTTTCCTGCTCTTCCTATAGCACTGCGTGCCACAGCTTTTACAATCACTCATTCTGTTCCCTTTTTCTGTTTCATGTGATGAGAAGTGCTCTAACCACAAAAGAGAATAGCAGTGATTAAGAGGAACAAGCCAGGATAGGTGTCATTTGTTGACTCTGCGAGGAACACATCCTCAAAGAAGGGGGAGGGGGTTTCTGGCAGTTAAGAGCCAAGACATTGATGATCAATACGGGTCCATAACGAAAGTTTACTGCATTGCAAGCAGATCAAAAACATGGCCCCAAAGACGACACAACGTGTTACACCTGACACATCGTTCGCACAGATTGAGTCCTTACATTGAGTCCTTATTTTGCTTTGAGCATTCCACCTAGATGACCATCGCGAAAAAAATCACTGCACCAGGTTTAAAAATAAATGAACAAACTTGTCCCCTGATGCAAATATCTAGGCCCAACTGTACAATCTAATTTATTTTGGAATGCCTTGTAACCAGCATAGTATACATAGCATTTTTTAGGTTTCAGTTAAATATCACAATAGACGTTTTTACAGAGTACATAACTTTAGTAGGTCCCGTAGTCAAAGACTAAGCAGGTATCACCTAGAAACTATGGTTCTTGAAACAATGCTTTGAACAGTGCACAAGGAAGGCAAAACGCATAGCACACACAGATCTGGTACCGTATAAACAGGACCATACATCATTCATACATCATCCATAAAAAATAGGGACTCGTGACCTCTATTCTGGTTAATGCGGTGTGTTGCTCACTGTACTTAGGCTCTAATGCTTGCGTTGCTGTGCACTCCAAAGAACAAACAGTTGATAGCTTGCGGCTGTGTTGTTTCCTTGTCTCCGTCTGCGTTTTGTACTGCTCTAAGCAGCGCACGTAGTCCAGTCTGAGTTTACCATTTAGAACTCGCCCAAAGGGATGCTTTGGTGAATCATTTGCTGGAATATGCACGCGGCATCACCCCAGACCCAAACGAAAAAAAGACACTGCATGCGTAGAGGGCATTCAAGCAGAAGGGCTAAGGTTCATGTGTCATTTTCATCAGCAGGTACAATCCCTGAACGCTAGCCTCACGGGGAAAAAAATTTCATCTGAGAACATTAGAGGGGATCACAATACGCTCAGTTTTTCTAGCTAAAAGCAGCGCAACCGTGTCCCAGGCCCTAAAATGAATGTGCACCATTTATCTTTCCTTCCAAGGAGGATATGTTTGGTTTGATTGATTGATTGTAGGGTTTAACGCGTTGACGCAATGTAGGCAATAAGGCGTGTTGTAAGGGAGGGCTCCGGATTAATTTTGACCACCTGGGGATCTTTAACGGGCGCCGAAATTTCGTACACACGGGAGAAGACGTTTGGCGCCCACCTTCGTGTCACGTGGTCAGTGCTTCGTTTTTTACTTAGCTGTTCTGCAGTTGCTTCAAATTTCTGAAGTGAAGGTGCCTTTTCTCTTGACGGGTGCTCTATAACAAGTTGTATGCACCCTTGTGTGCCTGCGTCTTCTAATCCTGATTGTTATGATTTTGGACGACAGAGTGCCACTCTAGAAACCGTGTGCCATGTCTAATACTGAATGCTATTGACCTCGCTCTTCCTTTTTTATACGCTAATCTTTTTTCTTTTCATCCACAGCTTTGTTTGTGTCTCCTAATTCGCCTTACTGTTGTAAACAACTTGTTATGTGTGGGCGATTCAGAGCATTTATGACACCGCCATGATTTTTACGGGTTTTTATTGTAATCTGTGCTAGCTGGCACAATTGTAGTTGTGCCTGGTGTTTTGTCTTTTTTTCCGTCTCTTTTATATCCAATCACATGGGTCCAATCACAAAGTCGTAAATGCTATGTGATCACACTTAGTTTTTTTGTTTGTTGTGAATGCGATCTTGAGAGAGATTTGTATGCTTGCGCTTAGAATAGTGCTCATTTAATGTTTGTTTGTTGTTGTTTTTCTTCCACGTGTATGTGATATGTTTGTGTACAAATGTTGCAAATGTTTGTGTACACTCCTTCCTTGGCAACCAACAGGCTGCTGGCGGTGTCGAACAGATGGATGAATAAATGTTATTTTTCTTGCACAATGCGGGACTCACCCCTTCCTTGTTTAGCTGGTGGGTCACTTCTGAGGCTGAGGATTAGAAATGAGGTTTGGCCAGAGTTTGGCGAAAATGTTGCCAGAGTTGAAAGGGGCCTTGCCCAGGGCCATCGAGCACTTCAGCTCTGTAAAACAGCACCAGTGTGCAGGGTCGAAGGAAAGGCACACGACAGCATTGAAGCTAGACACTGTCACACGCACCAGTAAGTAAAGCCAACAACTGGGAACGCTTTCAGCCTAAATACCAAATTTTCACGCTTGTAGGACGACTCATTTCTTCAAATTTGGAAACCGGAAGTTTGGGGAGTCGACCTACAATCGAAACTAAAACTTCTACTGCCAGCGATGGCGAGGCAAACGAGAAATCCGGGACCAACGGCGTAATTGCAACTGTGCATTTGCTTTCTGACTCTACCTGTTGCGAATAGTACTTATTCCAAACGTTTGTTCGCAATACTGTTGTTCTGTTCTTACTCAACCCACAGTGTAGGACGACGCGCTGTGGGACCGCAGCAATTGGGATGGTAGCTGCAGCACTAGTGAATACACTAAAGAGGACGAGCTGTAGGCTAGGTGACCAATGTAATGTGGCTGTGTAATGCAGTCGTGTATTCTGTTTTTCTTTTTTTTTTTTTGACTTGCGATGCGGAGGGTTCGACCTACAATCGTGTAAGTACAATAGTGAGGCGGCATAGCAAGTAAAAGGACACATAGGACAACACTGTGGTGTCTTCCCTCCCCGCCGTTCAGTGTGCGAGTACATTTGATGGTTTTAGTAGCCGGGGTAAGTGCAGGGTAGTTTCTTTATGAAAAGGGGTGTCTGTATGCTTGGCACTTCATGCTGATGCCAGTAGGGGCTTAAAACCCAAAAACCTATACCCACACACAAGTGAGGCCCTCTCGAGGCATGTAGCACATCTTAATTGGGTGTGGACATAAGTCATACCAACAGGGCTGAACACCACGGAGAGAGAGAGAGAGAGAGAAATAAACGTTTAAAGAAAAGAAGCAAATTCGTGCTTATAGATGGCAGGGGTACCAGCCCTGTGGGGGGCGTCCTTAGTCCGGTATGCCCTGGTCCTGGCTGGCTGCCCGGGCTCTAGCGACGACTTCTTCCTGCGCCGCAAGTTCCCAGCTGGTCAGCCGGTCCAACAACTGTTCGTAAGTAGAGTTGGGGATTGGAGATGAAGACGGGGATTGCTGGAATTCCCATACCAGGTGGTATAGGGTGCCAGGGGATGGGCAGTAGGCACAGGTCATGTAGTATTGAGTTGGGTATATTTTGTGGAGGAGGGTACGGTGGGGGTGCGAGTTTGTTTGTAGCCTTCGGAGGGTAATTTCTTCGTGACGACTAAGGCGAGGGTGAGGGGGAGGATATCTGCGGCGGCTGAGGTGGTAGTGGGTAAGGAGATTGGGGGGGTGAGAGGGGTATCTGGGCAAGGAGGCTACCGGTCGGAGACGGCCTGGCGTGCATACTCGCCGGCAGCGGCGTGGGGCCGCATCGTTTTCGGGGAGGTCAGCGTGGCCAGGTGCCCAGATGAGTTGGATGTCGGGTAGTTTAGAATGAGCCTGAAGGATGCGGACAGCTGTGGCAGTAATGCGGCCCCGAAGATATCGGCGACATGCTTGTTGCGAGTCACTAAGTACGGTGACGTAGTCTTTGGCTGTGGTGGCTGCTAGCGAAATGGCTTCTTCTTCGGCCGTTGTGGCAGTGGTGGTGCGAATAGCGGCTGCCGAAAGCTGTTGAAAGCGGTGGTCGACAACGGCAATGGCGTAAGCTCGCTGGGCGGAGTAACAGGCAGCGTCCACGTACCGAGTGATGGAGCTAGAGGAATGTAGCTGGTGCAACGCGGCCGGACGAGTGGCTCGGCGGGCGACGTTGTATTCCGGATGCATATTTCTGGGGATAGGAGCCACCGTTATTCGATTCCGGATATCAGGCGGTATGCCAACCAGGCAGTCGTCGGGTGGGGGAGTGGCATAACCCAAGCGTTATTGAGTGCAGCGCCCCGTATATGTAAGAAGAAGGCGTCATTGCTGTGACAGCTTGTGCGCTTCAAGAAGTTCTTCCCAGGTATTGTGGATTCCTAATTGGAACAACTTGCGGGTGGATGTAGTGGGCGGAAGGGCGAGTTGGGTCTTATAAGCTTGGCGAATGATCGCGGTCTTACAAGCTTGTCCCGCTCCGCAGGTTTGTTGGCCAGGTTTGAGGTCCCGTACATGAGGCGTCTGGTCAGTAATGCCTGAATGATGCGAACCGCATCGTGTTCTTGAAGGCCGAACCGATGGTGGGCAACACGGAGGACTAGTTGAGTGAGTTGGGTGGGCGTCCGCTGGAGTTGGGGGATGGTGATAGAGCCGCTACCGTTCTTAGAGATGTTAAGTCCGAGTATTATTAGTGAGGCAACATTGGGTACTGGGTGGTTGTCGATGAAGAGGTCAGGATCTGGGATTAGGTCGGTGCGTTTCTTGTACGCGCGAGCGCACAGTGTGATGAGCGCAGATTTTTCTGGGGCGCATTTGAGGCCCCTCTCCTGCAGGTACTCCTGAATGCCATCAACAGCAGTTTGGAGAGAATCCAGCTGCTGGCTGGTGGAGCCCTTTGCAATCCACAATGTGAGGTCATCAGCATACAGAGCATGATTGACCGTGGGAATTGCGCTAAGTAATAACTCTTGCATCGCTAGGTTGAATAGTAACGGAGACACCACTGATCATTGCGGTGTCCCCCTGGAGCGGAGAGGAAAATTCGTGGATCGCAGATGCCCGAGGTGTACGGCGGCCGTGCGGTTTTGGAGAAATGCAGTGAAATAGGCGTGCATTCGCGGACCGCAGTTTGTGGTTGCTAGTCCCTTGAGGATGGCCTGGTGTGTGACATTGTCGAATGCATCTTTAATGTCAAGGGCAAGGATAGACTGCTTGTTCGAGGTGGGGAGGTGATCAGTGATATCCTGTTTGGTTTGTAAGAAAATGTCCGAGTAGAAAGGTGCGGGCGGAATCCAAACATGGTAGTGTGGAGGTAACCGTTATCCTCGATGTAAGGAGTGGGGCGGTTAAGTACCATGTGTTCTAAAAGCTTGCCAACACAGGACGTGAGGGAGATGGGGCGAAGGTTTGCGGTGGTAATGGGTTTGTTTGGTTTAGGGATCAGCGTAATGTCCGCATGCCGCCACTGCTGGGGGAGGGTGCCAGCAACCTAATTGTGGTTATAGTAATCTAGGAGATGGCCAATTTCCGCGTGATTAAGGTTCTGGAGAAGCTTGTTCGGAATTTGGTCGTTGCCTGGGGTGGTGTTGCGTGTGAGCTTCAGGAGTGCAGCTGTTAGCTCCTGCAGCGTGAATAGGGCGTCGAGAGAGGGATTAGGGGGCCCCTTGTAGGGCGGGTAGCGGGCGGGGGGTTGTGTCGGGTCTTCATGGAGGGACTGCTGGAGACTACTCAACAGCTCGTCTTCCGTACCGGGGTAGGAGTGGATGAGGCGCTTAATGTGATGGTGTGTGGTAGCCGTCGTTTCCGTCTTGCCCATAAAGGAGCGGAGCATGTGCCAGGTACGGCCTGTGCCCAAGGTACCTTGAAGTCTCACACAGAATTCTGCCTAGTTCTGCTGGCTGAGTTGGCGAGCGTAGTTCTCTGCCTCCTCCATCAGCTTTGCAATGCGGAGCCTAAGCTTACGGTTAGTGTGGTTGCGCTTCCACCGTTTAGCGAGGCTGCGGAGAGCTTCCCATAAGTGGAGGAGGTGAGAGTCTGCCGCAGAGGTTTCTTGCGTTAGATTGACAGTGGTAGTGTGTTGCCGACAGAGGTCCAGTAATTTAGTTGTCCATGTGTCGATGCAATCAATTTTCTGAGCCGGTGTTTGTTTACGGGCGGTGATGCGGGCCGTGCCGATTTGGTGTGCTTGCTGTGATATCGTGGGTTGAAGGATGTGATGGTCACTGCCCAGGGTTTCGTCGTAGATGCTGGACGTTGTGGGTGAGCGTGAGGTCCGGAGTAGTGTCCTTGGCAACGCTTGTGCCAATACGGTTGGGGAGACCTGGTAAATTGCACAGGTGAAAATGCTGTTGTTGGAGGGCATGGAAAAGGCGCTGGCCCTTAGGAGTTTCGTAGGAGTTTCATTGAAATCACCAAGAAGAATATTTATTGATTGATTCATTGATCGATTGATTGATTGTAGGGTTTAACGCGCCGACGCAACGTAGGCGATGAGGCGCGCCGTAGCGAAGGGCTCCGGATTAATTTTGACCACCTGGGGATCTTTAACCAAGAAGAATAAGCCGGTGGCCACGGGTTCGTTGCCCTACTGTTTGCAGTAGTGCTTGGATGCCATGAAGGGGTTGTCAGGGGGTGCTGTAGATATTTAGTATGTATCAGCTGGGTTGTGTTTTCTTATGAGGTAAAAAAAGTCCACATATGTGCAGTCAAGGTCCGTCGGACCTTGACTGCACATTTGTGGAACTATTTTACCTCAGAATGTGCAGTCAAGGTCCGTCGATAAGGAATGGGTCTGTACCCCATGCGCAGTACGAATGAGGATGGCGGTGCGGGAGGTGGGTTCAGTCTGGTGAGATTTGTAACCGTGAAGGGTGATTGGCGCCGCGTCCACTCCTTGCAGGACTATAATATCTGGGGAATGTTGTTGTGCGTATGCTAACAAGGAGGGGCGTTTTTTGCGGTAGGAACGACAGCTCCATTGCCAGATGGTCAGAGCCGGAGGTGATCGGTTGTTGTTTTAAATGCAGAGCATTTCAGTAACTCACGATGTCACCCGCGTTGGCGTCCGTAGTCCGCACGCTCACTGCGCATGCGCGTCGAGTCGAGGCGAAAGCGAACACATCTCTCGCGAGGGGCATTGGATTGGATTCGAACACTCTCTCGCGAGGGGCATTGGATTGGATTCGATTGGATTGGCTTGGATTGGCTTGGATTGGATTTGGATTGGATTGGATTAAAGTGGATTGTGTTGGATTGTGTTGCGTCATAGCCGCGGCACGTTGCGTCATAGCCGCGGCCGGCAGACGCGCTTGGGCCGGCGCATGTGCAGTACTCTCTCTTCCGCGGTTTCCTCTCCTTCGGGCGCGCTGCGCATATAACCGGTGTGCCGTTCTCCGGCCAAGCAACATCCGCGGTTGGCTCCAACACCTAGAGTCCACGCCGCTTTACAAGTACGCCAACGTCGTCGACTGGGACCGGCTTCCGCAGTCCCCTCAACGTATATAAGCGGCGGAGCGCGCGTTCGGAATTCAGTCAAGGGCGTCTTTGCATGGCTTACGCTTGACGTGACGCTTTGCTTGACTCGAGTAGATGCGACGTATTTACTCGAGTTCCCCCCGTGGGAAGATGCGGGCGGCTTTTTTGGGTATCATGCGTGCCTTCGTTCTCCTCTTGATCTGATGGGATGGTCGAGCATGTGTCTTCTGATTCCGGGGGCAACTGACAGATCTTGGGCTTTTTGCGTGCTTTAGTAATGCGTGTGCTGTCCTCAAGAGCATGAAGGCGTTTGTCAAGGCTGTTAAGACGGCTGACCAGCTTACCTTGTTGGTGGGTTTCTTGAGTGGTGAAGTTGGGGTGGTCTCGTCCAGGGAAGGCCAGCTGTTGGCAGGGGCCGGTCCTTGGTTGGTACGGGCGTTCCTCTGAGGGGGTGGTAGAGGTGGTTTTAATTTCTTACGGCATTCGCGGCTGGCCAAAAGGTGGTTGAGTCCACAAAGTTGGCAAGTATGGATGCATGGATGTCCGATGGGGGGATCACGTGAGTGGCAAGTTGGGCAGATGATGACCTCGGTGTTTGGGCAGATGTCCTACCGAGTACCCATCTCCCCGCAGAGAGCACTGCACTGGATAGTTTGACGGTATGGTCGACAGCGTGTGAGGATGCCGTATGCTTGCATGTAGTATGGCACACGGGTGCCTTTAAAGGTAATTACGGCGGCGGTCGATGTGCCGAGTAGTCTGGCGTGTAAAATGCGCGGCCCGTTGGTGGCCAGTATGAGCTGCAGTTGTCCATTCGTAGTCCCCACCTCTAGGCCGGTGATGGCTCCTCTAGTCGTGCCCAGTAGTGGTTTGAGGTAGGGGGGAGCTCTTGAGTTGTTGCCCCCCGTTGGATGGTCGTCACTTCGCAGAGTGTTAGAGCTAGCGTTTCACCGGGTGTGCTCGCGACGATCAGGTTCTGCGTAACTTGGGTTTGGATAATTACGCTGGAGAAGATGTCCATTCAGGAAGTTTGCTTGCTTCGCAGATGGCTTGTGCGAACTGCAGCTCACTCCAAGACGCAACGCGGAGTCCGGCCTTAATACGATATACGATCTTGAAATCATTGGCGGGAAGACGTAGCTTCACATTACCACGGGGGGTGGGCTTGCGGACAGGTGCGGGCGAAACTGCTTGCTGCTTACGATTTTGCCTCTCCTGTAAGATTTGTTGCCATGGGCCGGGTTTGTGGGTAGTGCGGCCGCTGAGCTGGTCAAACTCCATAGTCGTGGAAGAACCCTGCGGTGGTGTTGTCTTGTTTCGGAAATCTGGAAATCGGGCCGGAGCCCGTCACTCACGGCGGTGCTAATCCCAGCTGAGCAAGGCTTAGCCGCGCCACCGGCGCGCTCAGGCAGTCGGTGGTCATTGCGTCTCAACTCCTGGTCCGGCGGGGTCGTGTGTGGGCCCAATCGATGGCGGACGTCGTTAGCAAACGATTCGTAGCATTACCAGCGAACTAGGTACTCGGTGTCCGGTTATATCACGCATTTCAGCAGGAGCCCATCATCCTCATCTGGGCAAACAGAGGCCGATGATGATTATTTTTCCTACGGAGAGTATAGTTGAGCTCTTTTGTGTGTGAGAAGAGAAATTTTAGAATGTTATGAGGGGGAGAATGGCCTTGTTTAAAACAAGTGGTCTGTGTCAGGTGTCTCTGTGGGCTGTTGGGGGGTGATGGCCTGTTGTGTCGGTGAGCAGGACAGTCTTGGGGACGACCATTCCAGTGAATGCAGTGGGTTCAGCCCCAGCAGTGTCACTGCAGTTGGACGACCGACTTCTTTGGAATTAGTTCGCCTCGCCACTCGATCCTGTAGTACGTTTGCTCAAAGGAAGCAAAGTGCGTGAAGTAAGCCTCGAGTGGAGATCGCGTTTAAAGTAGACACATTTAAAGTAGACACATTCTTGCCACACATTCAATAGCAAAGGCAGGTTCTGGCCGACGTCCAGAGCGTTTTCCCAGCAGAATTCTGCAGGCTAAACGTGCTGGGTTCGTAACCCGGAGGGCTGTAGATTGAAACCCCGCCCTGCATAATCTTTAACGGTAGGTACTCGTGTGCAACTTTGCGGGGATATCCTTTACCTCACAGGGCCCCGCATGCACAGGCAAGCAATGCGTGCAACTGGCTGCCCGCCGAGCACATATAACTCAAACCCGCTGCTAGGCGAGACTAAAAAAACAAAAATCATGAACAAGGAAGCAATGCTGTCTAAGAGGACCTGAAACAGCCAAGCAGTGCTCAGGACGGCCATAGACAAGCTTGTCACAAGCCACGAGAGAGAGAGAGAGAGAGTAAACTTTATCAAAGAAAAAGAGCCAAGTGGTCGGTTTTCTCAGTCCAGGACCCCGTTGGAGCGTCCAGCCGTCTCAGCCCGGTGAATCAGCCGAAGCTGTTCTTCGGCGCTCGAGCTGGCCAGTTCTCCCTCCCACTGCTCAACCGAGCGGTTAGAAATCGCGGAAAGTGAGGGGTTGAGCTGGCATTGCCACACCATGTGGTATAGAGTGGAGGGTGCTTTGCAGAATCGACAATGCGGGTCGTATTGCGCAGGCCAGATAAAGTGCAGCTTGGTAGGATGGGGAAAGGTGTTCGTTTGCGGGAAACGCCAGTAGCGCTCCTCTTTCATGCTGAGAGAGGGGTGTGGAGGGGGAAGCGTGAGCCGGGCTAGCCTGTAGTATTGCGTCACCTCCTGGAATGATGTCAAGGGGATGGCTGTCTCTAGCCAACTCTCTCGCGGCGCTCGGCTGGTTAGACCTCGAGAAGTCTCGTGGGCAAAGGCATTGTCACGGAGAGAAGTGTGAGCCGGTGTCCAGACAACCGATGCCCTTTTTTTAGAGCGTACTGGCTTAAGATCTTCATTGCGGTGTGTGAGATGCGGCCTTGGAGGTAGCTCCTACACGCTGACTGAGAATCCGTGATGATTACTTCCGCAGGTGTTTGCGTTATCGCCAGTGCTATAGCTACCTCTCCGGCCTGTAGCGTCGTTACTTTCGTGAGAGTGAGGCTTGTGACGTGTCTGTCTATCTTCGTTACGGTCGCGACCATGACTCCGCGTCTTGCATAATCTGCGGCTTCCGTGTAATTAACGTTTTCGTTGGAGCCATATTTTTTCTCCAGGGCTCTAACTCGCGCCTCTCTCCGTCCCTCGTGGAACTGCGGGTGCATGTTTCTTGGCAAGGGGGCCACTGTGATGTTTCGGCGTAGTTCGCCAGGGATTATTTCCGTGGATTCCAAAGGGCGATCATGGATTTTCATTCCCAGTCTCAGTAGAAGGGGCCTGCCCGGATCCATCCTTGATAGCCGGTAGCGCTGACTGAGCAGGTGGCCCTCAATCAGCTCGTCCACAGTGCTGTAAAGCCCAAGCTTGAGGAGACAGTCGTTGGAGGTGTAGGATGGCAAACCCAGCGCTTGTTTGTACACCTTACGCAAGAGCGTATCCAACTTGTTTTTCTCAGTCTTCGTTAGTAAAGCATAGGGCGTCACATGGGAGAACCTTGAGACGACAAATGCCTGGACAAGTCGAAGTGTGTCAGCCTCCTTCATGCCTCTTCCTTTAACCGTGATCCGACGAAGCATGTGAGCAATCTGTCTACTCGTGCGTTCCAAATTCCCTATCGTCGTGGTGTTTTCGCAATATGCTTGGAAAATCATGCCTAGAATTTTGATTTGCGGAGATGGGGTGATGGTGGCACCGTCCCGCATGATGTGCATTGAAGGTGCATCGGCTCGCCTACCACCTTTACTGCGCACTAGGAGCAGTTCTAATTTTTCTGGGGCGCACGAGAGTCCACAGTTCTTAGCATACTTGTTCACCGTATCAGCCGCCATTTGGAGACGGTCCTGCATCTCCCCGACCGAGCCCACACCGGTCCACACCGTGATATCGTCGGCGTAAAGACCATGGTGTAAGTCGGGGATTGACGCCAGTTGTTCAGGCAGGCCGATGAGGGCAATATTGAAAAGTAGGGGTTTTGGCGATTTGTTTTACCCTGCTTTTATTTGTTGAATTCCTAACTGTTTTATAATATCTTGCGTCTGCAAGACATGGGCAGCGCTTAATGAACTTGTGCATTCGTAATATGGTAATTGTTTTATGTTATTGAATGGCCAGCGTACCACAGAACTGTACAGTTTTAAAATGATCCCGGTATAAAGTGCGCCATATGGTGCTTTTCTGAGATTACAGTTTTTAATGTTGATCGTTTTCGCTGCCTGGAGTGAAGTTATTAAAAGCATATCATGTGTATTGGGTGGATTAGGGCACTGAAATGGCCCGGGCAAGGTGGGACGCATTTTCTCGGGACCGAGTGGGGCTCGGCCTTCAAGAATTTTTTTTTCGTGCCGTGCTGGCCCGGGCGCATGCATGCAGTGTCTGAAGCCCGGCAGTCATGCGCCGAAAATTCGTGATTGTTGATACCAAAAAGTTAGCTCAATGAATTAGGGTAAATAAAAAAAATCGAATCGCGAAGTCACTGTGGCTTTGTTAAAAATATATTTCGTCGATATTCTCCAAAATTCCTTTTTCTGTGTCCGGATATATATTTACAAATCTCGGTCCAAGTTTAAAAATTGTAAGTCCAATATACTCGCTTTATGGTTACGTTTTCAGGTTGAAAAGGCCAAATTTTTTCGGACTCATGTTTATAGTCTTTCGAAGGCGGGCTGATATTACAAAACAGTCCGACGGGCTCAGGTTTTTTTTATTAAATTTTGCCGGGTACGGGCGGGGCTCGGGCTTATATTTAAAAATTTGTCGGGTTCGGGCCGGGCCTAGGAATTGTGGCTTGCGGGCGCGATCGAATTAAAAAAAATTAATTTTTAATTGAAAAATTTAAATGTTTAAATAAAGCGCGATCAAATTAAAAAAGCCGCCCGCATCTTCCCACGGGGGGAACTCGAGTAAATACGTCGCATCTACTCGAGTCAAGCAAAGCGTCACGTCAAGCGTAAGCCATGCAAAGACGCCCTTGACTGAATTCCGAACGCGCGCTCCGCCGCTTATATACGTTGAGGGGACTGCGGAAGCCGGTCCCAGTCGACGACGTTGGCGTACTTGTAAAGCGGCGTGGACTCTAGGTGTTGGAGCCAACCGCGGATGTTGCTTGGCCGGAGAACGGCACACCGGTTATATGCGCAGCGCGCCCGAAGGAGAGGAAACCGCGGAAGAGAGAGTACTGCACATGCGCCGGCCCAAGCGCGTCTGCCGGCCGCGGCTATGACGCAACGTGCCGCGGCTATGACGCAACACAATCCAACACAATCCACTTTAATCCAATCCAATCCAAATCCAATCCAAGCCAATCCAAGCCAATCCAATCGAATCCAATCCAATGCCCCTCGCGAGAGAGTGTTCGAATCCAATCCAATGCCCCTCGCGAGAGATGTGTTCGCTTTCGCCTCGACTCGACGCGCATGCGCAGTGAGCGTGCGGACTACGGACGCCAACGCGGGTGACATCGTGAGTTACTGAAATGCTCTGCATTTAAAAACAGAAATGTCCGTAAGTCGGCCTGCCTAACGCACCATGCTGTTTCCGCGGCTGACAAAATGCGACAGAAACATTAGCAAACAATGAAGAAACAGTATCCACACGCTAGCCTCGATCACTAAAGCACGACACACGCGGTCTGCTTGGTTGGCCAAATGTGTTGAAAAAACGAACAAATAGTACATGCGCACGGCATAGCGGTACTTTTACCATACGAACCTTGCTACCTTATTAATAGCATTCGCAGAGCTATTGCAACGCGCATTCGCCGCACCAGGGATGCATTTACACTGCAATAGAACTGATGCCCCTCGAATACAGCCGAAAATGAACGCTGCGGGTTGCATTATTTATTTGCTTCCCTTCTCCGTTATTTTGTGTGTTTTCTCACACGCGCTGCGTTTGCTCGCATTGGTGGGACTCATTTGGCGTTGCTCGCGCGCTCCGGCGAGTTGACGCTTTCGTGTGGAACTAATTCGAAACTTGTTCTTGCTTCAAGCGCACCGAGCTTCTATTTCGCACTTGCATTTCGACTCACATGTGGTTTCGGTTTTGCTTTTCCCTTCGTGTTCCTATAGTCTGCTATAGTTAAGCGCTCCACACGTTCGTTGGACATGCGTGGGTGAGCGCACACATGTGGTAATTATTTACAGTATGGAAAGCGAACAATAAAAAGATGACACAACGACATTATCTCCCCACTGTTGAGTCGGTGCACATGATCCTTGTAGGAAAACAACACCAGCTAGCCGCTGCACATGATCTTGGTTTGGGAAATTGTAAAAGGAGCCTAGCAGGAACCACACTTGTTTAAATGTTCTTGGTTCTTTGTTTTAATTGTTTGTCCCTTGGATGTAAATAATTAAATGTAAATAAGGTGTATTATTTTATGTTTATCGATGTACAGCTGTGCGAAACAGCATGCAGTTTTAAAATGATCGCGCAGTAAAATGATGCTGTGTGGCTTGGTGCTTTTCTGAGAATTACGGTCGCGAATCCTGTATTTGCACGCTTTCCGTTGACTTGACTGAAGTTTTAAGGCATCTGTCATGTGTGCTTCGGGTGTACGATTTGTAAAAAAACAACGTAAATGTTTGCGCGTGCACGACGCTGTTTGCTCGGTATGCAGAACTTGATAGAAAAATCAGCAATAAAAAAGAAGAAAAAAAAGCAGAAACATTGACCTTAAGCAGAAAGCCTTAAGCACCCCGCTCATTCCTCAGTTGACACAACACGATAGAAAAAACATCAAACAACGAAGAAAAAAGTATCCGCACGCTAGCCTAGACTGAGCACGACGTGCGCGGTCTGCTGGGTTGGCCAAATGTGATGAAAAAAGGAACAAACAGTAAATACAAAACGTTTCCCACAAAAAAACCTTGGTACAATATTAGCATTCTCTACTATTTTGACACGAAAAAACCACTGTAGCTCTTCGGAGACTGCCCGACGCACTCCTGCCCGCCGCTTCCAGTGGCGAAAAAGCGCTCAAACGGGGCACGCGAGCGCCACCTCGTGGGGTTGACACTAAGTGCCTCACTCGGAGCCACGGCCGGACTGGAGGAGCGGCGGGCGCGCAGTTTCATACGGCCTGCGCTTCGGGTATAGTTCCCACCTTTCACCGCCGCTAGTTCGTGGCGCTTCGGACCAACCCTCGCCAGTTGACCCACAGCACGGGCGGGGTAGAGGAGCGGTGCGCGCGGATTTGCCGCTGCCCTAGCCCTGCCGTGGCTACAGGTGATACCTGCCAGTGTTAATTTACATGGGCGTTCTTAAAATAGTTGATTCCTTAACCCCTTCTGAATTTTCGGTCTATTAGGGTCAAACAACCTAACATTATCATTCGGAAGCGCCGAATCAAACATTTGAAAGAAACATTTCAACGCGGGGCGCATGATGAAAAATATGCGAGGTCTTCATATCTTATCAGCGACTGTATTATATGAAAATGGTGAGACAGGCAAATAAACACGGCACTTTCCGTGACTATAATATCATTTCTTATTTTTTTTATTTTTCCTTTCGAATGATGTCTTGGTTTGCACACGCACAGGGCACGACCAGTGACGCGAATGATTTCCCGTCGAGGGAGATAGGGTTATCGCTTAGCTAAACGTGATTCTGCTATTCACGCTCCGGTCGGGCTGAGCGGCCCGCCGGCAGCGAAGCGCACTGTCAAAAACACACAGCTGCGCTCGGCCAGAAGCGATGCGTCGACTAACAGAAAGGCGGGTTGGAAGGGCAGAGGGTTGGTTCGAAGCGCCCCCACTGTAAAGAATCTGCTGTATTGGTTCCTTCTTGGGTGCGCAGGCCGTATGAAAGTGCGCGCTCGCCGCTGCTCCAGTCCGGCCATGGAGGAAAGAAACTAAGGAGAGGCCCCTAGCATACCAATGCATTTCGAAAAGTGTGGAGGAAGTGGCGTCATTTTTCTTGAGCCCATGGACAATGTTGCTTACTTGTTTACAACTGCGGCGGCCACATTTGGGCAAATAAAACGGACAAATTTTTAAGGCGCTTAGTATGTGGCTGCCTCGCAACGCTTGCAAACCAGTACACTCGCTACGACAAACGTTTTTAGATTAGACCAGTTTGAAAACTCCGCCGTCGGAGGCGGCCTTAACTCGTATGCGTTCGCCATCCCGCGAGTCTGTTGCTATGACGACGACAAACGCTACTTTGCCAGGCTTAAGAGCTGAAAAATCGTCCTTCTATCTCAAAAACGAACGCCGTTTTTCGATTGAAACTTTGGGTGAGGGTTAGAATGGGCAAATTGAAGGCGAAATCAACAGCTTAGAACATGACATCGTACCGAGGAATTAGCGACGAAGCTGTTTTTGTTGCGAAGCGGGAGGGCAGGGCGACGCCATGTTAGTCAAATCAAACCGGAGATAGCAAAGGATGATGGGATAGAGTGCTGGGCTCAGTGGGCTCAAGTCATGGCGGCACTCGGCTTCACAAATGTGACGTCAGGGCCTCTCCTAACCTTTTCTTTCCTCCATGAGTCCGGCCGTGTCGGAGCACGGCCTCCGCGATCGGCGTCCGGCGGCGCGCCGTTGCTCCGGCCGTCCCAATCGCCCGGAGAGAGCGTAAGTTGAAAAGGGGGCGTGGCCGCGTATGCGGCCGCACCGCGGCGCGCGCAGCCGATGGTTGGAACGAAAGCCATGTATGCTGGAACGCTCATCGAAATGGCTTTTCGTCAACTTTCGCGCTTCCTATCACAACAAAAAGAAAGCATAGCTGATTTTATGGGTGCAAAGCGGCTCATAGAACCTGAAAATGCATTTATTTTAGCTGCGATTGCAGCAATGCGACTTATTTAACATGGGCTGTGCCGCTTTATGCCCTCGACACACGGACAATATTCGCTACCACCGATGGGAAATTTCTGGCGCCGAAATAACGTTCGGTTCGCTAAAATGTCATTTTGTGGTATTTCTTATCCCGGCTTATGTATTTTATATAGTCTGCATGGATAATGCAATTCAGTAGAGCGTGGGGCGCGATCGCGTCGTACCCACGACAGATGGCTGTGCTCTTATCTAGCCTTCGAATTAATGCCTGTTTGGCAGAAAAGCACCCGTCTTATTTTTAGAATTAACGCGTTTAAGGAGATTACGTTGAGCGATAGCCTCAAGGATGCGGCAATCTGCTCTACACATGCGCGTTAAGCAAGTAATATGGTTTCAATTTCAGTCGCAACAAATTTTAAAAACTTAGTCAGGTGCACTCTGATTTCATTGTATTCTTAAACGTATTTCGGTGGCCACAGGCAAGCCCATTTTTCCTATTTTGGAATGAATACCCGGCACATTTAAATTTTCAATTACTGATTTCAAAGCACGTCTATGTGCTAAGCAATGATGACAGCTTTCATGTTTGTTTTGGACATTAGCCACTTATGTACACACTAAAAGTTGGAAACCAAATGTGTACTGCACACTCGTTCAAGAGCTGCATAGTTTATTAAACAGTTATTTACAAACTATATTGCACTTACATTCACAAATCTACACTTTCAAGGCATCTGCATGTCTTCAAAAACGGAACAGTTCACACACGAACAACTTTGCGATGCAGGGGCTTGGGCAGCAGTTTTTTGCGGTACGCGGCTTTGTCCGTGACAGTTGCACCAACATTTGCAAGCAGTGGCTGAAAAAAAAGTGTAAAAGTCAAACGATGGTTTATGCCGAGATTTCGGTAAAAAAAAAAAATCCATATTTTGCACCAACGCCAGTTGCATTGAATCCTTTAATTAAAGTCGGATGCGGCGCTTCAATGAATGCTATTCGGGATATTCGAAAGCTATTCGAAGCTTTTTCTCAGCCCATCGCTGTCGTTTTTCTCGATCACATAAATCTAGATCACGCTCTAGCCTGCGAGCAACGAGTGCTCGCAGGCTGGAGCGCCGAAAGCTTCACAATATTTTGCACGCCATTTCAGCAGTGTAATATTCAGGCCAGCCTTTACAGCTGCTTACATGCGCGGGTTCTTCAAATGACTTACAACGCGCCGCAAATAGCTGCATGCCGCAAACAACGAATATAAATATGTTATCGTAAATAAAAAAAAAGCATGGGCAAAATCATATAATCAATAGGCTGCATAACACGTGTTCCGTGAACGAGGCTTCAAACACGAAATATACAAAAATTAAATTTCTAAAAATAACTGCCGAAAATCAAACACGGCACCTGTATAAAAATGCAATCACTGCGCTTGATTGTTGTCCATAACCCACCCTACGCGGAAATAAAAATATAACGGCTGTTCCAGCAGGCAGGCACCCGATAATTCGCTCGCCGAAAAGTTATCGTCCCCAAATGTCCCCGCACCGAAATGTCATGCACTGATCACAGCGCAACAATCACAGCGCGATTAACTTTTCACGGCACAGTGACATACCTGGGTTTCAGTGCTGTTCCTCGAAGCTCCTAGACAAGCGGACTTCATGACCTGGTCGTTGGGTTGGTCAGCTTAACAAAAATAAAGCTGCAACACAGTTCTGCCTGATCCCGGCAGCGAAGAAACGCAGCAACAAAGGCTCCGCAAAGCCGTCCAGGGGAGCCGGTGCAAGCTTCCCAACCATCGGCTAACACCGCCATCTCGTGGCGCGTTCAGGCGTTAGCCGCATTACATGTTTTTGCTGGGGGACGCGCCGAATGGGACGGCCGGAGCAACGGCGCGCCGCCGGCAGCCGATCACGGAGGCCGTGCTCGGAGCACGGCCGGGCTGGAGGAGCGGCGGGCGCGCACTTTCATACGGCCTGCGCTTCGGGTATAGTTCCCACCTTTGACCGCCGCTAGTTCGTGTCGCTGCGGACCAACCCTCGCCGGTTGACCTACAGCACGCGCGGGGTAGGTGGAGCGGCGGCGCGCGCGCACTTGCCACTGCTGTAGCCCTGCCGTGGCTACACGCGATACCTGTCCGTGTAAATTTACATGTGCATCATTAAAATAGGCGACTCCTCCCCCCTTCTGAATTTTCGGTCTAATTGGGTCAAACAGCCTAACATTATCACTCGGAAGCGCCTAATCAAAAAATTGAAAGAAACATTTTAACTCGGGGCACATGAAGAAAAATATGCGAGGCCTTCATATCTTATCAGCGACTGTATTATATGAAAATGGTGAGACAGGCAAATAAACACGGCACTTTCCGTGACTGAAATATCATTTCTTATTTTTTATTTTTCCTTTCGGATGATGTCTTGGTTTGCACACGCACAGGGCACGACCAGTGACGCGAATGATTTCCTGTCGAGGGAGATAGGGTTATCGCTTAGCTAAACGTGATTCTGCTATTCACGCTCCGGTCGGGCTGAGCGGCCCGCCGGCAGCGAAGCGCACTGTCAAAAACACACAGCTGCTCGGCCAGAGGCGATGCGTCGACTAACAGAAAGGCGGGATGGAAGGGCAGAGGGTTGGTTCGAAGCGCCCCCACTGTAAAGAATCTGCTGTATTGGTTCCTTCTTGGGTGCGCAGGCCGTATGAAAGTGCGCGCTCGCCGCTGCTCCAGTCCGGCCGTGCTCGGAGGCGGACGCTTTTTCCATTACCCAAGTATTCTAGTTCACTATGGCACCACCGTCCCTTCAGCCCATAGAGTTTCTTACAGTATACACTAGAGAGGAATCTGGCGCTAGCGTCTATGCGGCTCACATCAAGGCCGTCTGTGTCGTCATGGACCGCCATTATACATCGCGCTCGCCTTAGTTTCATCATTGGCTTGGATTGAAACGTTTTAGTCACCGCAAATTTAAACAAAGTGCCACAAAAACGAGAAGAATAGTGTTCAATTATGTAAGTGGAAAATAAAAACAGGCTGTTTTAAATCTAAGAAAAAGAGAAGTAAACCGTATTTTTGCCGGAACGGTCGTGCCTGCTGTTCCGCAGGCCAATTAGTTACGAACAATGTTATTATTTGGGGGGTAACTCATTAGAGACTGTGATTTTATTAATTTTACCATTATTTCAAAAAAGAAGTTTGAAGAGTTTCGAAAGTTTTTTGAGCGTGCCTATGAAAACGTTGCCTTCGTGGTGAACCGGTGCACCGAGACCGCCAGCTAGTTTAACAAGAAAAATGAAAACGTGGCGTTAAACAGTCGTGGACGATGACAAGATAGGACGCATACAAGCACCCGTATCTGCCGTATCTTGTCTTCGTCGAAGTTCGTTTTGTTTCTTTTCGTCGGCTACAAATTTTGCGGCGGCATATTACCCGCTCAGTCATACGTCCTTCGACTGCGGCATGAGCAACGTCAGGTGCGATCACGCATTGCCTGCTGTTTCGCTGAACACGGCTACCACAGAAACGGGAGGATTTCGGCTTCCTTGTAGCTCGTAAACGTGTGAATGCATAGTGAAGAAAGCAAATCCCAAGAAACCGCTTAAGAATCCAGTTGTCATGCCAAGCCCAAGTCAAAAAGGATGTATTCCCATGAACCCCCATGACGACATGGCTTACGAGGCTCAGTTTCCTCTCTAGTATACTTACTAAGAAACTCTATGCTTCAGCCAACAGCGCTAGCCGTGGCGAACTGCTCGTCAGTGGAATGCCGGTGGCGGTCAGCGCAGCGTACTTCTGTATGGCTTCCTGTCGTTCTGCTGCGGGGTGGTTTGCACGGTGTAGATAACCACACGGACTTACTTGACACAGTAAATCTTGAAAGTACAGTCGCCTTGCTACGAGGCCTGTCCTGTGTGTGATATACGCCAATACTCGATAATTACAAATAGCAGACGATGCGCCAAATAGACAAAACGCTCAATGCGCCAAGCTAGAAATCAAGCTAGAAGTGCGAGTCCGTTTCTTCGTGCAAATGTTTCATGCCTGCATGCAGTTTGGCGTGTCGAGTAATATATTGCAGCTGAATGCTCCTACAAAGCCGGTGCGTGCAGCCGATCCATGAATGCCGAGGCGCTGGCCTTTGGCAGCTGATGAAGAAACGGCGCCGTGCACCAGCGGAAAATGAAGTTGGGTATGCCGCATAGGATTCACTCCAAAACCGAAATTGTGATAGTCTTCGCCCTGTAATGTCATTAACTACGGTAGAAACCTGCTTAACATCACAGAAATACGTTTACTACAGCCATCGGGAATCGTTTACAGAATAAATACCGCATGATAGCAGAACGTTACTGCTTGTCGTGGAAAAGCATTGCTTTATAAGACTTGCAATGGTTTCTGGATAGTTCCTTTGTGGTTTGTCAAAAAAAAAACCTGCATGGCTGAAGGACGATAGGCAGGACAGTGCCGAAAAACTGCCCTCAGTTTCCCAACTTAATGCTGCGGTCGAGTTTTAAAAGCTGCCACCTACGCTTGAAAAATCATGCACCCCTCTGTCTAACGAAGATGATGATTTATCGTGAAGATATCTCGAGTGGGTTTCCTTGTTTGCCTTCTGAATTTAAACTTTGACTAGTTCACCTTTTAATCTGAACAGCACGCAGTTTGGTCTTTTTATCGCACGTCTTTGACTTGGACCCCAGTTATTATATTTCACACGAAGAAAGGTCTGCGTTCAGCCATCGTCATCGTTAGGCGGAAGGCTGGATGATTTTGCTGTTTAATTTGCCCTTCCAGGCACCCCTCCCCAAATACTAACTGCTTACAGCGTGGCGGAAATGCGCCTGTGCTGGAGGACTCAGGCTGGTGCACCCCTATTTGAGGCAACTACTCACGCGTTTTTGTTTTCTTCACGAGGCATTACACGATTTTTTAGGTACTCGGCCCAGAATACTAGAGCAATAAAATACACGTGCTGAAGGTAGCACTGCGAAATTTTTAACTATCGGTGCAAGGCTTTATTCCAGCAAGGAGGTAAACTGGGAAGCGGAGGGCGAGTGGTTTGTAGCTTGGCCGTTGGGTGGTAGAACAAGATTGGCTCTTTCCAAAGTGACCAGTACAAATGTGGGAGTTCCACTTCAGCTACCAGGCGCGCATACTGTCACTCACGAAAACCGATGGCAGAAAGCTCACGGTTACAGAAAGAAAGAAAATATAAGCTGCCGCGACGTTTGCATGGTTACTCGGTAATTGATCTCGCACGTAAGTGCCTTTCTCTTCAACGAACACGTATCGAAGTCTCCCGTCGTTAAGGCTGGCGTGGAAACCGTAGACATTGAAACCAGTGAAGATACTTTAAAGTGGTAGAAATGAATACTACTAATAATAGTTTTATTGCTACTCGAATAGCGGGGAGCCAGGCGCAGACTTCTGCAAAAAGCGGTCATGTCAATGCAGTCGATTCCAAACATTAAAGGCGTCCAATTTAGCTGTAAGTGCATTAAAGAAGAAATGAATACTAATAATAGTCGTTTCATTCGTACTCAGATCAGGTGTAGCCAAGCGTATATGGCTGAAAAAGCGCTCATATCATTGTAGCCCATACCCAAGCTTAGAAGCTTCCGAGAAGTTTACGTAGCCGTCACTGCATCTAAGAACCAAACACATCTGTCTATACA
Source organism: Haemaphysalis longicornis (assembly GCF_048455015.1). Classification (NCBI taxonomy): domain Eukaryota; kingdom Metazoa; phylum Arthropoda; class Arachnida; order Ixodida; family Ixodidae; genus Haemaphysalis; species Haemaphysalis longicornis. Next base: position 143,698,168 of record NW_027526460.1, on the reverse strand, counting down.
GCGTTTCAGCGCATACATCCGTTCACAACACGAACAAAACATTCAAAGCACCGAAGCAAACACGGCAAAAACACCGGAACGCTGCGACGTCCATTGCACTGGCTCATTTCACCAACGAGGAGAGCGCCAAGTGGGGGCGCCACCCGTCCAGCTCCCCGGTTCAAGACTCTGGGATGAAGTATACGAGTTATGCGTAGGCACGATAATTATGCGCGAGGGTGAAAGTACCCAAACAAAAAGGAACGAAAACAAAGGGACACGGTCTCGCCAAAACTGCATACAGCTTCCCTGGAAGGGGTGTCCAAGAAATTTGACATGAAAAAGTGAGAGCTCCGATGAATGGGGATTGTTTGAGACGTTTTTGATTTGCGGACGACATAGTCTTGTTCGGTGAGTCTTGAGAACACCTGAAAAAAAAAATGGCGGAGCTTCCACTAGTCCTGCAAAGCTGCAGAAACGGCTAAGCTGGCGGCCGCTCTCACTTCGTCGGAGAACCGGCTGTGTGCACCTCAGAAGGGTTTTTGAGCTTGCCACTGAGAGTTCTCCATCACTGGCAGACCTGGGTCGTCTTGTCTGCCGGCTTTCACGTGTCTCCAAAAGGATACGGCATTACCACGCGCTAGAACCTGTAGAAGCCGCCGCTCCGAACTCGGCGTCTGGGCTTCCCATTTCAGGAGCGAACGCACGTGAACTGGCGAGGAGGCGAGTGCACGACAGATCACGTCATAAACGCAAGCGCGTAGAAGCCGGTTTTATAAAGCAAATAACCCAGGTTAGATCCAAGCAACGGAAAGCGTTTTTTACCTTGGCTCGCCTCTTTTTCGCGTCATACAGGAACGACCTTTTACTCTTTTTTTGTGCTTAAATTGGGGGGTAAGGTATCACTTTTTCATTCTTTAAATATTTATTTCCAAGCTCCCAACGCCATGAGTGCATTAGGCAAAGTGTCTGCGACACCCAGCACATGCGCGGTATGAAACGCAACATATATACGGACTGAAAAAAAAAGTGACGCCTACTGTGCAAGTTTGCACGAAGCAATACCATCACGACGGCAACTACATTTCAGGTCAGGAGCCACTCGCTTTTTGATTATATGGTGAAGCCCCAGTGCATGAGTGCGATGCACTTTCTGTCGGCCCGCGTCCCCTTTGGCTCTGCTCGCGAATATGCAACATATGCCCCGACCAGACGTCTTTTAGGCGCTAATTATGCCAATATATACATGTCAAGATGCATCGTTCAATTAAAGAGCAAATTTAAAATTGGCTTAGAACATCGCTTTTTGTTCTCCGTGCTTGGGGCGGACCGGGGGCGCATATCGACATCCTTTACGCTCAAGCTGGTGAAGTGACGGGCATAAAGCCAGGAAATTCAACTGCTCCAAGCACCGAGCGCACGGCGGGCTTATACCGGCGTACGCCGTATCAAATTTTTGGTTACTTTTAGCGCTCGTGCGCATCTAGTTTAGCTGTTTTTGAGAAGTATGTATCAAGAACCGAAATAAGCCGCGGGCCTGTTAAACAAAGGGTGCGACGTTGTATTCGTGATTAAAAAGCGCACATCGCGTGCACCTGCCAATCAATACAGTTAAACTTGTGTCGGAAAGTATTCAATTCCGAATTTGTAAAAAAACTACCGGTCACGCGACAAAAAACGCAGTAATTCGTAATATCCACCAGGACGTAGATGTTCATTTATCTTACTGCCATACGCCCCCAATTGGCTGCTCCACTTGCTCAGTTTTTCAACCACCCAGGATAATCACTTTTAGCACTGATGTGCCATGTGCATATAAGTCAGAACATCCCTTGCCTGCCAGGCAACATTAATATTAGCCGATAAGCATCCAAGCTGTCTGTGTAAATTCGCGCCTGGACCCTTCCGTGTGTGTGGCTGAAATATGCTGAACGTAGAAATAATGGAAGTCAACTATCTGTCGATAAAAGAGGAGAGTCGAATTGACTTGTCCTTTCACATATTAATGCTTTAAAGTCGTAAGTCCACACTGTATTTATATCAAATAATTCAAAGTGGCCAGAACGCGACAAATTACGACGGTCATTTAGAACAAACCACTGGAAGTGAGTAAAGGCTCACTGAAGTCATTACTAATGCTCTGTGACACGGAACGGTGTTAACATTTTGCGCCCGCTTTCCTCGATTTCGCCGCTCGTGATGAAGCACCAACACCCCTTCGTGTCGATAATGCAAAAATTGGCGAGATCCATCCAAAACACAGCCTCCGTGACGGCGACCAAGAGACCTAGATAAATGATGCAGTTCGACAGCATACAGTCAATTTCGCGAGTTTAAAATATGACACAAATTGAAATACAGGTATCGAGCTTTTTTTTCACGCTCTGTTTGGTCCAGATCCTAGCCATTTGCAGGTGCTGCGATTTAAAGGCATCTCGTGGCATCAATACAACGAACAAGGCCACAAACAAAAAAATCATGCTACCGTTCATCTAAGGACGAATTTGGTTAAGCGTGAAGCTTTCTCGCGACGAAGTCTTTGGTTGTCGTCTGCGTTTGGAATGAGTTTCCACAAGGTAGAAATGGAGCAATTGTACAGACGCCGGCTTTACAATTCGAGTGGCCCTGGTTCGCGTCCGGCCTCTGAATCGTTTGTTTCTTTCACTTCTCCAACTACCATCATCATCGTCAGTGGAAGTTGCCTTTCCTGCCAGACATTTTCCGCTTTATATACACAATTAGTGAGAACACTAATTTTCGCTTCGGAAATGCAAAGTGTTCTTTTTACCCTATTTCTTCCGATGCATTTTTCTGCAGTTTGCGCTGTCACCATATCAGTGACCAGGTTATGGAGAAGCTCCATCACAGCCCGAACAATGGTAATTGTTTGAATATAATTTAGGGTTAATAACTTCAATGTCTTTGCGTGTATGAATGCCTTTTAATTTTATCAACCCCACCTTCTTAGCAAACCACTGAAAGCAGAAAGTTTGCATCAAATAGAAACTTTTTACTACCATGTCTTCAAACTAATTACCTCAACATCACTTCAACTTTCTCTGCAATATCCCTTTGAAATAGCTTACCACCTGCTGTGAAAATCTTTATTTGAGTGTAGTTATTTAAATCGCCCAAAGAAGACCATCTTTTGTCCTGTTATTGGTATTTTGTCACGTTTTTGCGTATGTATTTCTAAATGGAACTGGATATGGCAGTCTTGGTTTGTCAGTGCTGAACTTTTCCCTGTTGCGATTTTTTGGAAATGAATTCCCCGTTGCTATTATTTTAGGATCTTAAATTGTTGCACTGTTAATGCCATGTTTCGGTGTTAACTCACGGAGGGTCTGAGTACAGTCACTGATTTTGGGACCCTTGTCTGTAGCGTTTTTACTAATTCCCTTTTCTAACGCACTCCAATAAACTTTTTTCTTCTTAAAGGAGCCATAAAGAGAAAACACAACTTAGTGTAATTTTAAAGAACTAGAATTCAGTATCTCACTCAGCTTCATTACAGCCACCAAAGGTGTTTTTTTAACGAAAAAAAAAGCAAGAAGTATTCAAAACTTTCCAATTTTGCGCCAAAGAATAAACTTTTTTCTTCTTAAAGGAGCCATAAAGAGAAAACACAACTTCGTGTAATTTTCAAGAACTAGAATTTAGTATCTCACTCAGCTTCATTACAGCCACCAAAGGTGTTTTTTAACGAAAAAAAAGCAAGAAGTATTCAAAACTTTCCAATTTTGCGCCACAGTGACGTGTTATGAGCAAGAATGACGCCATACGGGCCAACAATAAAACAGAATTTTCAGTGCGTTAACTACAGGTTAAGATTCAACTGATGCGATAAAATGGAACTAGAGGCCCAATTACACACGTCCAGTCATGTGTCGTTGCGACAGGTCAGTTAGGCGGCCGCCAATCACACAAACAAGGGTTCGTGACGTCATAGAAAAGTTGCGGGAAATTGGCTAGGGGGTCGCGACTGATTCACAAGTTTTCTTTAATATTTCCGTTATTTTTTCGAAGATTGCGATGATATTGGTATCATTGTTATCGGGACTAAGCAGTCTTTCCACTAAACCTAAGTTTTATTTTGTCTTAATGGCTCCTTTAAGACTGTATGACCTACCTGCAGCAGTGCATTACAGCCGCAGCAAGGTGCTTTCACTTTATCTACCAGCCCTGCTGCACACAAACACTGCCCTTCAAAGATTTTTGGCTCTCTAGAAAGGGAGCTCTCATGTTCCCTACGCAATCTCCCGGTGAATGCAAGTTCTGTTTAAAACCCGGCATTCTTCCTCATATCATATTAGAGTGCAAAAGGTGTTAAAGAACATGGTGACGAGCAGCGGTCTGCATGTTCAGACACTGTTCGCCTCCAGAGCGAAGGCTCCCGCTTATCACATGGGTTTCTGGAATGAACGCTTATCACATTGGTTTCTGGAATGAACGCAAAACCTACGAATATGAGTACAGCAGCAACGAAAGTTCCGCGGGAGACATGTTCAGACACTGTTCGCCTCCAGAGCGAAGGCTCCCGCTTATCACATGGGTTTCTGGAATGAACGCTTATCACATTGGTTTCTGGAATGAACGCAAAACCTACGAATATGAGTACAGCAGCAACGAAAGTTCCGCGGGAGACATGTTTTGCGACGCATATTTGGTTCTTTTGACATGTTTCCAGCCTCTGCAGGGGAACTTGCAGTGGCGAATAGCGTAAGTAAATCAACGTTCTGTATTTAAACCGAAAGTACCAGAACGCTCCTAACACAAATTGGTATTTCGCGTCGGAGGACAAACAACTTCACCAGCATATACAAAAATGCCACGCGTCCACTTATGGGTGTGACCATATAACCACATGACCCCTTACTGACCATAAAAAGCAGGAAGTGATGCATCTTAACACAAAATTATAGGGCACCCAAGCAAGAAAGGAGATAGAAAAGAAGTGAACGGTATGGAACCAAATCACACCTGTAAACCGATTATAGAAAACTGTGCAAGTTAGCCACCGGATTGGCTAGCGTTTTGTGGCTGCCGCTAATTATACGGTAGTCTCTACTAGCTTTACCGCTGAAGTGGCCAAACAGTCAGAGTCACTGTTATTTTAATGGTCATCATTACCAAAGTTAGTCGGCACCACTGCTAAAACCAAAAAACCTTGAATGGTACTTTAATTGTTTTTTGGAAAATCATCGTAACGCCTTCAGTAGAAACATTAGTTCTCTTGTTTTAATGTGCAAGTCGGTGTCGTGCTCAACGATGTTTGACACTTAAACGCCATGCGGAAGTCATCCGAGAGACAGGCGATGTACTGCGCTTCTTTCTGGAACTCCTCCTTATAATTCGCATACGTAGGGCAGTAGTGGTGGTAGACGAATAACATGTAAAACAGCTTGCAACGAGATACTCTCCAGCCTCCAAAAGATTCAAACTGCCTCTGCCACAAAGAACTGGCCGCCGCTCGTCGAGCCGTCTCGATGCTTAGAAGCGGAACACGCAATCTTCGTACGGACTTCTTCAACAGTGTCCCGAGGCTCTCCTGACAAGCGGTGTAGTTTTCGAATAACTTGGAAGTAGCTGGGCTCCATTCATGCTCAGAGAATATGTTTTCCCAAAGCGCATCAGCCAGCGGGACACCTACGATAGCCGAGGGAACCACTAGCTCATCGCTGGCGTTGAAAGTAGATATGGTGTACAGAGACACGGGTATCACAATGGTGTCGTTGAAAACAGCGATTGGTTTCAAACCTGCTGCCCGGTACACATCTTCTGTGATGCCTGGCCGTAGGTCGTTTCCCTCGTTTGACCACCCTGACCGGAACAACGTCAACAAGTTCCTGACGAAGTCACCGGTAACAGTGGGAATTTTTTTGTGCACGGGCAGTATATCGGTTGGCAACAAAAGTCGGAGGTTTTTGTGGTAGCTCAGTAGCCTGGTGTGGTCAGTTGGCGGCATAATGCTCGCAGATTGCTCCGCAATCTCCACCAAAAGTTTCTTGAAAATGCGATGAAATGCGGCGGCATGCTCCTGGCTGTATGTTTCGATATAATTCACCATCGTCAGAGGGGAATGCTCGTACATAATGCTCGTGCAGTACTCAAAATGTTGGGTGAACCGAATGCCGCCGCCTTCGTTGAGCATTTCAAAAAGAAAATTGGTGACCGCCTTGAAAATGAAAAATACGAGCGTCGCTGTCCGCCGTCTTACGTCCAGCAGCACACTGAACGTATTTCGAAGCGCATCCACGCTGCTGTGGTAGAGCCTTGCAGGAGGATCGCTGCCGCTAACGTTCCTCACAGCCCAGCTCCAGTCGGCCAACGTCAGAGACGGTGCCAGTTTGGCCACGTCAGAGAAGTTCGCCAGGACAGCGTTTCCAAAAGTGAAGTCTTTATACTCTACACCCTTTCCAAAAGGGACGTGAAGATCGCGCTCTAGATCTTCCATATTCTTCAGGCTGACGCTAAGGTTCAACATACGGTTAATGGTTTGAAGACAGTCCTCGCGTAACCGCTGGTACCGGGCCGAGAGGTCGCCTCTGATGCGCGGTGCCGTGCTTGTTATTAGGAGTACAGCCAGGAACCCTGGTTTCCTAAGGAGGTGCATGTTCTTGAAGTAGACCCTGCGAGGAAAGCCACCGCGGCCGTACAAAGCGACGACGGGATGGGACATTATATTGTGCCTCACTGCCATCTGGAGCAGGAACCGCAGAAGGTCTCGTTCGGACGTCGTCCCTGCGGTGTTCGGCAGTAATGCCCCAATATACGTGGTCGTGGTTGAGCCACCAAGTTTCTCGGTGTTACCCACTGCGCTTAGGCAGGACTGAAACAAACGGTATATCGCCATCCCGGATTTGCTTGCAGGCGGCCAGTAGAGTTCTTTGTCTGAGCTGAAATAGGAGTCACCCCAAGCCAGCGGCTCTCGCTGTTTATAGTATTCGCCACAAACGTAGTCGTGCAAGAATCGGCAGGGGTTAAGGGAAATGTTGACGTGGTAGAAGAGCCACTCGGTCTCGCGCATGCAGCAGCTGGCCGTGTCGGGGGCTTCGACGCGCTGCCTCGACTTCGAGAAGCTCAAGGCAATCGCCGCCACCAGGAGCAAGAGTGTGGCCATGAAAAACACTGCCACGATTGCTTGGATCGTGGACAGGGTGGCCTTCCTGGGAACTCTGACTGGATATGTGTGCTGTGCGGCGTTCGCTGGGGTTGGTGGTGCATATTGATCGGCAGCCTGCATCAGATGACGGGAAAGTGTCGGTTTAGTGGTGGTGACAGTGCCAATTATGAAAATCGTGCCATTTACGAGGTATGCTCACCTGGTAACTGATATTCCTTTAATCTTTTCATTATTGCGATATTATTGTCTTGTGACCTAGAAGCAGCAACATTTCTTGGCAAAAGATACGTGATAAGATACTGTAACAGAACTGCTTAGATTGGGGAATAAACTGGAACATACCCAGCTTTCTCGCTCAAAATTCCAACCTCTCAGGAACCTAGGGAAACCACTTCAGGAAGATGATATTTGTCACAAAGCAAGACGTCAACGTGCAAATGAAAACACTGGGAGAAGTTTCCAGGACTCTGAATATTTTATGTGCAATTCGCTTTCAAATCTTACTCCCCATGCATTTCTATGGGATAGTTTCCATGGCTCAGGAACCTAGCCGCAAAATGTGCAAGACTTGAAACTGTGGGCAAAGCAAGTTTTCACCCCCAGTATTCGCAGCGCAAAATAACTTTCTATTACCCTAAATAACTGCAAAGTATTCGCTGTTGAAAGGACTGCCATGAGCGGGAAAGCTGCACATGAAATTTCAGCCATTCCACTCTGGATGGGTGGTACACTAGCGGTGCCGCATAACTACACCTAGTTAAATGTGTGTGATAAGGAACTTTTTCTACTGTAAAACAGTTATGAGAGAGCAGTATATCCTCCTCAGACCCCAGACATAACGTAGTACAAATAAGATAATTTTTATAGAACTGAATTTATCAGAGTACAGGGATAATTCTGATGATATTCCTTACTTTCTGCTACGTTTCGTTCGAAAATTATCGGATGCGTAATATATTGCGCACTCGGACTGAGTTGTAAAAAAACCATGGAACATGATCTCACAGAGAGTGCGTGCGCGTGAGCGTTTGCGGGTAAGTGCGTGAAGGCGCGCCTGTGTGGGCGCGTGTGGGCTCGTCTTTGTACACGTGTGTGTGCGTGCGTGCGTGCGTGCGTGCGTGCGTGCGTGCGTGCGTGTGTGTGTGTGTGTGTGTGTGTGTGTGTGTGTGTGTGTGTGTGTGTGTGTGTGTGAGAGAGAGAGAGAGAGAGTGCGCATGTGCGTGCGTGCGTGTGCGTGTGCGCTAGTGCGCCTTGTTGATTCCGACGAAGATAAAGGAGCCGGTTGGCTATGGAAAGTCCCTTCCCTCCTTGACATAATTACAAACGCTTGCCTCATTTTGCCACGCTCACAAAGCATCAGCGTTGCCGAGCAAACTATCCCCTTCCCCGATTAGTGCCCAGTGAAGTAGTTCGTTCCTGTGAAGCCATCCCCGACAGGCCTGAAGAAGAACTTTGGCAAACCCTGAAGACGTTGCCATAGATTTTGAAGTTTTTTCAGGGGAAGGGAAGGGGAAGGAATCGGTACTGCTTGTCACCATTTGCCGCAATCCTCTCGAGAGAAGTTCGAGGGCACAGGCATCGGTGGCATCTAAAGGGACTTTTATGGGCGCAGTCCCTTAGGAGCTGTGGCTGATGGCGTCTTCTGTCATTGTCGTAATCGCCGTCTCATGTAGTCACGGTATTAAACACCGGGTAACTTGTTTATTCCCCGCGCCTGAACGCGACGTAACGTCTACTAAATAATCACTGGGACACTCGTTTCCGCCTCGCGTTGGAGCGATTGGTAGCACGTACTTATAAAATTCGGCGGCACTCGTTTACGCCACGCTGTAGAGAGCTTCGTGCTTCAAAAAGAAAGGCTTTTACAGCACACCTGCATACCTCTACCCCACAACGGTTCCATCTCTGTTGGCAAAAACAACAAGGAGCGAAGAATACACTTATAAACTGCATGCTCTTCCTCCTCCGCCGGTTACACTTTGGTGGAGATGGTCCGAAATTTTTTATTGATTAGCGGTAAACCGACCCCTAATTTTAATACAGAGAAAGGGCTAATCAAAGTAATTGGTTCTGCCAAGAGTAGCAACGAAGAGTCAGCATTGTCTTGACGTGCAATCTGTTGCATATCGAATTTACCAGTGAAATGAAGAAAACAGAAAAGTGAAGGCAGAAGTAACGGTGGTGAATCAGACCTTAGTCTATCGTGAGCTCGTGGAACGATATTCAAGAGCATCTCAGCGTTTTTAAATACACGAAAATAATTTGCTTTGCTGGCGTCGATAGAAAACCTCGGGATTGCAAGACACCCTTTTCGTTTGTTAGCTTGAGAGCAACCCCGTGCCTACGTTGCATAAAACAGCAACAGACGGCACCACCAGTCTCTAATGAAGCTTGAAGAGTCTGTTCCGCTTTATCCTTCAGCAATTTTATTTACGATTCGCCCATATCTGAATGAGCAATACGTTACACGCGGGGTTTTAGAAGGATATAGGCAGCCTTCGTGGGAGGGGCATATTGCAATGGTCAGTATGATTACAAGGAATGTAGGCATCCCCCAACTGCACACTGCGGTTCTTATATTTTTCAAGTGTCAACATATATATAAAGGCGAATTATAATTTGTAATTTATCATACATCATGAGGAATCAATAATTAAAATCTCAAGTAAAATAAGCGCTCAGCCTGGGGAGCGAACCCAACACCTGTCTTACGATTGCGTGTTTTTCCGCACTTTCTTGCATAGATTTTAACAAAACAATAACGGTTATCTTAATTCGAAAACGGTCAACCTACTTGATCTCTGCTGCTTTCCTTTAAGTTCGCTCCCATTGGTTTTTCTTTCTGTAGTATTGAAACAAGCCCGTCTTGCCAGCCTACGTGCATAAAAAGGAAATTGATTCTGGTAGCATTGGTGCTGGAGATTACGGAAGAAGGTCCCAACAGGTTGACTGATCTCTGACTAGCAACCGGATTTTAGGCAAATGCATAGTTTATCATCGTGCTACTATATCAATATTTGGTATATGATCATAAAGTATAAATACAGGAGTGCTTTTCAGATGTTTTAGTACAGCGTAAAAATGCCTTTTTTAGCGTTCGTGCCTAAATGCCTATAGGTGTCTCTCAATGGCTATTTTCCATATTTCGAGGGCCGTTTGACATGGTTATTCCTGTTACCAGGCAACATGGAACCTTCTGACATCCAAGGATCCAATTTAGTCTCTAGTTCAGCCTACACTCCCGGAAAAAAACCGCTAGCAGCTGTGAGATGGGAAGCTCCTTCTCAGTGACAACCGGCACAGTTTTGAATCTAAAAATCGAGAGAAAGCGGAAGTCCTTAAGTTTCCAGTGACTACTAGATACGTTATGCTTGGTCTCCAAACGGAATTTCTAAAACATGGGCAGTCGCATCCTTTTTATAAAAGCATACTGATATCCAACTCTACTTTTAATCCAGATCGCTGTGAAGAAACAGAGCCACGGAAACATCACTGTGAGCCTGAAAAATTTACGCCTCAAAATTTACGCTGCCGACGTGGACTAAAATTCGTGCTTTCATCAAAAATCTATTTGCTTGCTAAACAGCTTTTGAAAAACGCTATTCAAATGTGTATAACCATGTTTTGCACTGTTGGGACACATTGCCTGTAGAATGCGGATAATATCATTGTAAATAGGAAAATTTGCACAGTATACCTAAGAATCTTTGTGTAAAAACATGCTATGTTTTAATAAATCTCCTCTCTTTCGTTCATTATTTGTGTCTCTTTTTGTTCTATCCTAACTTGATTGCATCAAGGAGACATAAAATGGCGCACTTCTCAATTAGCATCTCCAGCTTCAAGTATTCTTTTTCACGCCTATTTCACTATACGCGACGCTGGAGCAAGTGACAGTGGACATTGAGCAATAATCGCAGCAGTACGTTCGTTCAATCGAGCCAATCAATTCTTATTAGTCAAGCGGTTTTATGGGACAGTTTAACGGCTGTGTTTAACTGTTGGCGCCTTTGTGCGAGCATAATTATTAACATGTTTCGTTTTCCTGTCGTAGGTGAACAGGTCGAGCACGCCTTGATTTCAAAGAATTCGCATTTACATAAAAAATAATAGTGCCAATATTTTCGTCCTTGGAGGCAAAAAAAGTTTGTTTTGCCTGCCTATTTTTGGCTCCGAAAACGCACATTTTTGATGCCTCAAAACCAAGCCTCTACTCATTACACGCTGTCGACAACAGTCACGGCACGTGGGTTAAAGGGGAAATTCCGTGCACCCCACGTGGTCGCTGTAGCATTGGTTATCCTCCCAAAGCAAAGGATCCTTACAAAAATGCTTTTTTTACATTCTGTAGACGTTCTGTTGACATCCTACCAACTTTATTGCTATCCTACATACTCTTACATTCTATTGACAGTCGTCTGTAAAAAGTCTACTGAATATATGTTGACACCCGTCTGTTGACTGTTGTATGTAGAAAGTCTACTTAATTCACGTTGACATTTGTCTGTTGACGGTTGTATATAGAAAGTCTACCTCATTTTTGTTGACATTTGTCTGTTGACGAGCTTCTGTAGGATGACCACTAAAAGTGTTTTGACACGCTTTGTCTCAAGTTGAATTTAACGCAAACATCTTTTTCCTTCGTCCTGGAGTCCGATTTCAATTAATTCATATTGGTTTTTGCTAAACACCAGGACAGGTTCACAATATTTGGGGACAAACTATTTACTTGACTTTAACCAAATTACGTTACTTTGTTTGAATCAGGTTTTAAACACACACGCGCGCCCGAGCGCCTGCACGCACGCACGCACGCACGCACGTACGCACACAGACACACATACTCTCTCTCTCTCTCTCGCACACACACACACACACACACACACACACACACACACACACACACACACACACACACACACACACACACACACGTATCTTTCTCTCTCCCTCTCTCTCTGCATGTATCTTCACACTTGTGCAGCCCGAGAAAAAAAAAAGTAGCAAAAGGGAGCAACTTTCACTGTTCGTACCTCGAGCCGCGCAGTTTCTCCCTCGGAACAACCAGTTCGTCCCTCAGCCGCACGGGTTGGTACTTCACGACCCGCTCGCTTTCACTCTTCACGGTGATCAACATGACTATTCAGCGGTTCCGAACAAGCGCCAGCCAGCGGCATCAACCACGCGCAACCGCTCGTCACTGTGTTTTGATTTGCGCAAGCTAAGTGCCATGCATGGTTGAAAGGAACGAATTATGCCAGTAAATATTTCGCGACAGACTACTGGACGTGTCTCCAACAACGGCGATAATCTAAAATCGCCTACTATGCCCACCTAATACGGCCGGCGCAGATGTTTTGGTCGCTCTCGGCCAACCGCCAGCGGCGCCCCTCCCTCTTTGCGTACCTCCGGGAGAAACGCGTCAATCACCGGAGGCAGCCGAAACGCGGCGCGCAACCCATTCCAACAATTCAAATTGACCGGAAGGTTACTGTAAGCATATGGCCGCTCTCCAGAGCGCGGACTTGGTAAAACACCTTATGCGCAGTACGAAAGTGGGGGTTTGGTCTCTTCTCCCGGTCCTTTCCATTCTAAAATCTAAAAAAACTCGTTTTCTTTGGATTTCCAAAACAGACCCGCGCGGTGGTTGAGTGCCTAAGCCGTTGCGCTTCTGGCCCAAAGACGCGGGTTCGATTCCCGTCCGCGGCGGCCGCGTTTCTGATGGAGCAGAAGCAAGAAAGCATCTGTGTTAGTGATTCGAGCGAGCGGTAAAAATCCCCAGGTGGTCAGAACAGATCCGGAACCCTCCACTGCAGCCGCCTCACAGCCCAGTGTAGCTTCGGCGCGTCAAACACCTCAATCGAATAAAATTCGCAAAACGGTCACGCTGCTTAACCATTGCGTTTCTTAGGTTTCTGGGACAAAGACTCTTTTTACATTTCTTGAAGACTCACAGTTGGAAAAGGTCCGGGAGGTCCTCTATACATGTTCTATTATATATCCACATTTCCTCGTCATGTGGAGATCAATGTTTCGTGCAGCGGTATTTAAAATTGACTATAACCGTCTATATCTTGTAATCGGAGTCCCGGTCTATATCGCAATGTTTTACTCTCGCTTTCCCCCCTCCCACGCACACACCTTCTTTGTTTACATTTGTCTCTTCCATCTCACTGTATTTACCCCCATCTGGAGCACCAATGCCTACCATTACTGCGGCCGATCTCCTCGAATTCCCTTTAAATTTTTTTCTTTCTCTCTCTAGACTGATGTAGTTCCTTTCTGTGCATTTTCAGTATATTTGTCTCTTCACCATGAAGGCCTCTCGCATTGACTTCCAGCTGCTCCAACTGCGCGCATCGGATTGAGCTCATACCTCGGCACGCAAAAGAATTGAAAATCAGGCGCATAAGGACACAGCACCAGTATGAAAATGAGCTACCGTTTCATGGCTTTTTGGTTCCTGGATAGTGGCCGGGAAAACTGGCGTGTTCTGGTCCTCCCGGGCCCGGTGGTCATCGACATTCGTTGGGGATGCCCCAGCTTCTTTTGTTGCCCGCAGACCAGCCCGCAAGACATGACGCGATTAGACATTCCTAAATAACCTTTAGCTCAGGCAGCACACGAACTAAAGCTCCCTTCAGCTGTGGTTAGGCGACGCGGCGTAATCAGGCGATACGTGACGACGGCATGTGTTTACCGTGATCGAAGCCTCGTGAGTTGCCGGAGGCTGCCACAGCTCTGCGTGGGGTCGCCGGTGGGGTGCCACGGTGTGCGTGCTCTTGTCTCCTCCTCGTTGGCCTCTTGCTGCTGACATAACGGCTGCACCTGAGCAGGTGTATTCGTTGCCGGAAACCTGGGAAACCGGTTGACCGCTGATCCTGTGGGCTATAAGGTTGGACGAAGCAGTTTCGGCTTGCAGTGGTCGCCTAGAAGCGAAGACAGGTATCGCGTGTTCGCAGCCTCTTGTCTTTCTTCTCTTCACCCCTAAAGGATGATGATAATTAGCACGGTGATGACTTTTGCTTCGATGAAAATGTCTGCTAACCTCTGAGAATTAGTCGGCCATATGAAGCCCGAGTTTGGCTTTGAGTTCGGAACAGAATTAGCTTGAAGAAGGCGCCACATAACATACAGCGACCTGAGTTACAAGGTTAATAAAAGCCAACGTGACTTGATGCACACAAATAGGTTTGAGCAATTAAGCAATGCGACAATTTTGCGGGGCGTTCAGTTGAAACCCGCAAAGAAAGAATAAATTACTTGAAGATGCCAGTGACAAGTCTCAGTGTTGTGAGCGACAGTAGCATTGGAAGACACTGTCACTGCTCTTACTACTATCACTCTTCTCCTACAGCAAGAAAAACGGAGATTGTACACTGTGGGTTTCAGGGAGCAGTACCTGTGGGCAGGGGCACGATATCCCCTCCCGAGATATGCCCAGTCCGCGCACTCTTGGCGCAATGCAGAATTATATTACAAGTGCTGATATATCATGTCCTTCCCTTAAACAGTTGCGTAACTAGGGTGGGGAAGGGGTACCAGTGCCCCGAGCGCCACTTCGGAGGGGGCACCCAGGCGAGTCCGCCCAACCTGCGCCCGGGGGAAAAATTGCAGCAGGGCGACAAAGCCGCAAAAGTCGCTTTTGAAAAGAGTGCTACTTAGGCCTGTTGGAACGACATTGTAACAGAAGAATAACGATAAAGTATACAATGACACAGAGAGGAGGATACAGGCGGAACGCTATGGCGGGGAACACACATTAGCGCTAGCGCTCTGCGCATCCTCTACACGGCCCCATGTGTGTCCCCCTCTTGTCGTCCTTGTCTTCTTCAGGGCTATTTTTTTTTTTCTCACAACCTCGCTGCTCATGTAGTTAAACTGCTGCCCTTGTCGTGAAGCGTCTCCTCTATATGCCTGAATTCCCAGAGATGCCCGGATCAAGGAGTCCAGGAGGCTACCCCCGATGACATCCCTGCAGTGTGCGTGCGTGCGCGCTGCATGCTTGCGTTTTCATCTGTTCTGGTTTGTATTCCAGCAGCGGGGGCACCTGGGTTAAAATTTGCGCCCATATATTTCGATTACCACTTAGCAGGCATTCTTACTAGCCGAGGTGAACCACGTGCAGTGCACTGTATGGATTTTGATTTATGTTGGTCATATGGTCATATTTCATCAAAAACTACCCGCTGCGAATGCTATGTGGAAACCGTAGCCCAACTGAGGTCGCGGCTGAATTTTATTTTCAGCCACACCGGTTATTTTTCAGTTGAAGATGAAACACTGAAACACCCATCTGCATCGATTTTCGCAGCACGTTGAAGGGAACCAAAAGTGTTTTTAAGATGACCTTGTCATTCCGCTATACACTGCTGACGGTTTGACCATTCAATCCCATGTAGCCCAAGCTGCAACGGTGGCAAGAACACCTTGTTTTGAAACTGCAGAATAAATATAAAACCAATTATCCACGAAAAACAATTACGGGGGATACTAAGAGTGTAAAGGCGAAAGCCTAGTTGGACCATCCGTTGGCATGCTGTTGAAGCTTCTGCGGGACTTTGCGGCTGCGTCAGTCACCACTTCACCAGCCCCGTGGACAGCACCTCCGAGCATCGTTGCCCTCCTTGGCTAGACGACCTCGTGGTTGACAACTCTTCTTGACCACCTGCGGGCCATACGCGGGGAGGTCGTTTTTTCTCAACCTCACAGAGCGCCGACGCTGACACGGCTTACGAAATAACGGTTTACTCCCTCTCTCTCTCTGTCATCCCGCTCACTAGCCATTGCCGGGAGCATTCCGTTCACTCCCGTTTCTTCCTTCACCTCTGATGGCGGCTTGTATTGGTCTGCGGCAGCGGCCTACCCACCTAAGGCATTGCTGCTTCCCTTTCAGGGCCCGTTCTGCGTCGTCCTTTCTCAGAGCCCTCCTCCTACACTCTTTCCGCACTGGTGTTTGCCTTTCGTTTCGCGCGATTCCCCGCTCGAACAACTGCAACTTTACGACCACTTATTTCTCGTACCTCACAACACGCTTGCTCCAACATAGAGATGTAAGCCTTTCGTCCTAAAAAAAACATATGTTTCAATAGGCGTTGAACCAAGCACCGCAAGATTCCCAGGAGGTTTAAATATATTCCGTAGCCCTGTACTACGGCGCGCCTCATAGCCTAGATATAGGCGGGGCGTTAATAGAGTGAAAATTTTCAACCTCAATGGGAAATCCTGGTCAACGTGAACATTTATATTTAGATGCGTTATGTCCCTCAGCTCTAAATTGACATAGCTATTGCTTATTTGAAAGTCAATTTTGGTTTAGGTAAGAGTCTCAAAGGCACTTGATGTGTTTCATCACAGAACATATCTGGTAAAAAATTCCAGATGTTGTTGTGTTGACAGAAAAGTGCTCAAGCGGCAAGAGGGGGATTAAGTTGAAATATTTTTCCTGTGGGAATCAGCCTAAATTTAGGTTGCCTTGCTATCTTAACCTCTAAAACGTGCAGTTCGCGGCTGAAGAAGTTTGCTGCGATATATAATAGCCATTTTGGGGTGATCTGGTTTTTTTGCGTTTCCCAACAAACGATGTCAGGTCATTTAGAGGTGGTATGAAAAACTTTGGAGATTAGCCTCAACAAAAAATTTTACCGGCTTTCAGAAGTCCACGACGAACAAACTCGAGTCAATTACTTGTGGGTGCTTTCTTTTTAATTTCTTTTTGTTGGTTGATGTTTTTTTTTTGTTTTCGTATGAAATTGTTAACGTTATCTTTCACCAATGAACCTTCACCCACCAGCAGTGCCGTCACTTGCACAGCACATCCAGCTGTGTAAGATTAGCGGCGTACAATAAACTCTTGCCTCTCTATAAAACCGCTGCTTGCAGCTGTTCTTCCCGCCATGAGGGAGCGACTTTATTGACGTCGGTAAATTTCAAATCTTTTTGGTAATCCTACAGAGCATCGCCCCTTTTTCAGGACTAATATGCATATTTGAAGCATGAAATATATACATTGTAGTAATACATTTCATCTCATTGCAGAAAAAAACGATAAGAACAGTTCACCTGCTTCCTTGGCCGTTGCCATCCGTAAGGTTGTGCGCAATTTATGAGCTTCGTTTATTTCGTGTCAAGCAAACGACAACAGGTTATCGGCAAGGTAAATTTCTTTCTAACATTCTGGTCTTCTGGAGTATAGCACAATGCTGGGATGTGCTAACGCCGCTGTAGTAAACTGCAGTGCACAATCAATAAAGAAACCCCGCATTTGCTTGCCCAAAACTGCGAGATGGACTATTTTTGCACATAAGAGATGATCAATCAATCAATCAATCAATCAATCAATCATTTATTTGCGTGCCCAGGAACAGCCGGGGTCGGCCTTTGTGCTGGCGCACGGAAACAGAAACACACGAAACATAATGTACACATCTTTCAAATACAAAATAAAATACAAAATACAAAAAAAACGAAAGGATAGCTTATGTTGAAGTTACGGAATGAAAGTCATTTGAGTGCATGAACTCAAGGATAAAAGACAAATGCAGAATAACAAAAGTTGGCAGTTACGCCAATACAAACTCACAGACATGTTTGCGAAACAGAGTAGGGCAATCATTAAATATATCAAGGTAATCCGAGTACCGATTGTACGTGCATTGCAGTCGGCACACAGGGCACAAGACACGCAGACAATTGGGGTTGCAAAAGGTATCATGTTTCCTGGTCCACTTTAGCGGCACATAAAGACGAACATGCTGTAGCAGCTCACCACAAGACACTATGCCGTGCATAATTTTAAAGAGGAAGAGAACATCAGCCTTGTTCCGCCTGGAAGTTAAGCATGATAGCGTCAATGAAGAGGGCGATCCAGGGTTATAATTACTACTATCGCCAAAGCGATGGTTGAAGATAGATATAAACTTATTTTGGACCCTTTCTACAAGCTTACGGTTTGTTTTGCTCGTGCTGTTCCAGACAACAGATGCATATTCAAGCTGAGGACGACATATAGTTGTGTAGAGCTTCAGAAGAGAAATCTGCTCCTTGAACTCCTTGGACACGCGACAGACAACGCCAAGCGATCGTAGAGCTCTTCGAGTAATTACCTGAATATGTGGAGAGAAGCTCAGTTTACTGTCGAAAGTGACGCCTAGGTCATTAACCTCTACCACACGTGGGAGTAATTCACCGTTGATGTTATAAGGAAACAAGATGTTGTCAGTCTTTCTTGTGTATGTCATTACCTTAGTTTTAGATGTATTAATGAGGAGTTTGTTGCATGAGCACCAATGCGAGAAGGACGAGATTGCTTTCTGGAGAGCGGAACAGCTGGCAGAGTTGGAAACAGATTTAAATATTTTTACATCATCGGCGTATAAAAGAAAATTACAATCACTAAATATTGTCGCGACATCATTTATAAAGATTGAGAAGAGAAGTGGCCCGAGAACTGAGCCCTGAGGGACACCACTGGTGACCTCATAGGAAAGAGAAGACTGTCCATTTACATGCACGAAACATGACCTATCACATAGATAATTGCATATAAGAGATATCAGGGATGGTTGTATATCAAGCTCAGATAGTTTTTTGGCTAAGAGCTCGTGGCAGACGACATCAAAAGCCTTGCTTAAATCAAAGTAGACTACATCAAGTTGACCTCTCCCTTGCACAGCTTCCGAAGCATGCAGCATGAAGTTGACGAGATTGGTAGTGGTCGATCGGCCCGCGAAAAAACCATGCTGTTCAGGTATTAATGTGGTATTTATACTGAATGTGAGTAGTTTATGCAGTATTGACTCAAACAATTTAGAAGCAGCACATAGAATAGATATCGGTCGGTAGTTCGTGGGGTCCAATTTAGAACCTGTCTTAAATACAGGAACAACCCTTGCATTCTTCCAACGAGCGGGGAACTTGCCAGACTTGAGAGAAGTTTGAAATATACACGTCAATACTGGAACTAGGATATCACCAAACGCTTTCAGTACGGCAGAAGGAATGCCGTCAGGGCCGCACGAAAATGACGATTTCAATTGTTTCAGAGCTTTCAAAACGAGACTTTCCGAAACCAGCACTTCTGAGTTTTTACAGTAACCTAGAGATTGTGGAGGGGGGCAAGCTGCACTGTTGTTGCCATAAGTGGAACGGAATTGTCGCGCAAAGGCATTGGCAACGTCCGATATGCTCTCTCCTCGTTCATCGATGAGGTTAATGTTCCCAGGTGAATTTTTACATGTTTGAGAACGGACGTGGCCCCAGAAAGCTTTAGCATTGCGTGTTGCATCAGATTCAACCGCGGCAATGTAATTCGACCTATCGCGCCTAACCAGACATTTACAAAGAGATCTGAGTTGACGAAACTCATTCTGCCACCTTTCCTGCCCCGTTTTCTTAGCTTGCTTGTGCGCTCGATTTTTCCTCCCCAAAGCTCGTTTAAGTTCAGCAGAAAACCAACGCGGAAAATTGCCTTTCTTTTCAAATTTTCGGGGAACAAAGCTCCTCAAGCCATCGTGAACAACTTCAGTAAAAAAATCGGTCTGTTCATCAACGTCGTTGAGGTTAGCGATTGGTGACCAATCAGTGTTACTAAGAAAGTGAAATAAACCAATGTAGTCACCACGAGCAAAGTCGTAACTACTGCTTCCTGGTGTGCAAACAGGGGGACTGTAATGGAGGAGAGATACGTTATGCAACGAAATATGTAATGACGGATGAAACTTGTCCGGTTTTACGAGATTAGTATCACTGCGCGAGACGACGACAGCTTCCAAGCTAGTCAGACACAAATCTAAGACGTTCCCACATGAATTCCTAATGAGGTTGCACTGCTGCAAGGAAGTAAAGGAAATAAAATCAAATAGAAAGTCACACTTCGGAGATATTGGGTGAGACGCCTCACTGACCCGCTGAGTCTCCCAAGAAATCCCCGGTGCGTTAAAGTCCCCAGTGACAAGGAAATGGTGATCACTGTGAGATATTACAGTAGTTTCGATTGTGTTAAGGATATTTCTGAACTCACTGGCATGTGTCTCGGGGGAAATGTAGTATGTACACACTAAGAGCCGTTCACCCCGATCACAAAACACCTCTAACCAAATACACTCACTCTCTAATTCAAGGTCAAGGCGGCGTTTACACTTGATGGAGTCATGTAGGGCAATAAGCACACCACCGCCCCGTTGTTTATCGTGCAACGGGTCACGGTCATGCCGGAAAACTTGGTAATGCGGAGGGAACAAGGTATTGGAACTTATGTCCGGGCACAACCAAGTTTCTGTTAGAATAATTATAGGCCAGCAAGAAGAAACGACATTTGAGAAGAATTCAGCTGACTTTGTGCGAAGTCCACGGACGTTCTGATAAAAGCAATCAAAGCTACTATTACCTGCCATCATCATCAAGTCGTTGCTGCTCTGCATGAATCATTTTTTCATGCAATTCACCACGGAAGGGCTTGAAAAGACAGTGCCGAGGCCACAGCGCAGGGTCTTTGAGCCGCTCAAAACACGCGTCGTCAACAGCGACGTAGAAAGAGGCGTAAGAGTCATGCCTCGTCTTTAAACGTTTGCACACAATCGGGGCGGCCCCCACACTGGACAGGTGCTCGAAAACTTGAGCTGAAGTTGTAGCCGGAACCAGTTTTGTTACAAACACAGCTTTTGGGGGCTTGCGACGGCTGACAGCCACAAGACCAGATCCCTCAGATACACCAACAGCCAGGGGACGCGGTACGGAGTTCTTGGGAGTGCGTTGCTGCAGGGGTAGGTGCAGGGGCGGATGGTCCAGGCGATGGGATTTCGAAGAAACCACCTTCGAGCTGGGATCGGCCGAGAGAGGCGATGCGGCAGGCGAGGCGCTCTGCGACAGCGGAGTGGGGGGTATTGTTTCCGCGGACGACGCGGTTGGAAGCGGCGGGAACTCGGCTAGCCGAGAGGGGGAAGGAGGGTCTCTCCTCAGCCGAGTCAGATCTGTGCGCAGTGC
This sequence comes from Haemaphysalis longicornis, assembly GCF_048455015.1. Taxonomy (NCBI): domain Eukaryota; kingdom Metazoa; phylum Arthropoda; class Arachnida; order Ixodida; family Ixodidae; genus Haemaphysalis; species Haemaphysalis longicornis. Next base: position 143,677,083 of record NW_027526460.1, on the reverse strand, counting down.
ACGCACCTCCTGCCGCAGGGTCTTCACGACGTCGGCGTGAGCTTCAGCCTTTGTCGCGTTGTCCCGGCGCAGCCGCTCATTGTCCTCTCCCAACCTGGTAACCTGATCGGAGAGGAAGGAAATTCCTTCCAGGGCGTCCACGAGAAGGGCGCGCATGGACAGCAGCTCGGCCGCAAGGTCAACAGGTTGGGTGGCGGGGGCTGTGCGGGGAGGGCTCGACGAAAGGGTCGCCGCAGAAGCAACGCCGCCGTAGTCGTCGTTAGGGCTAGCCACCACACACGGCGACGAGGCAGACTTGCAGGCATTGCACACAAAACGACGCGCGCCCGACTTAATAGACTGTAGGTCCTCGTCCGGCAACGTTATGCACTTTGCGTGAGCACGCCTGTTGCACTCACCGCAACGAAGAAATTTCTGTTTCCCGTAGAAGACGCACGAGCACAGAACACACGCATCCTTACTGGGCGCCATCTTGGAAAAGAATAATAATAATAATAATAATAATAATAATATTAATAATAATAATAATAATAATAAGAAGAAGAAGAAGAAGACGAAGAAGATAAGAATCACTCTCATCAACATCAGGAGGGGCATGAAAATCTATTTGCCATGGGCGCCAACCTATCTAGTTACGCAGCTGCCCCGAAAGCAACCTAACAGACATCAAACCACCCTTATGTACAGTACGAATGCGTAGAATTCAGTCAACAGAACATGTTCAAGCAACACTGAAGTGAATTTGTCAAGATTCTGTTTCTGCTTACATTGCGGAGACTGGCTCAAATAACCGCACTCTTCATCGTTTATCCGGTCGATAAGGCGATATTCATTTTATAAATCTTGAACTAAACAAAAAAACAACCATGCCAGGTCTGCAGCGGCCGCCACAACTAAAGAAAGGCTGCGTCTGCTGCAACCCGGGGCTTCCGAGCCGATTCCCCCCGAACTGGCTGCTGCGCCCCACGGAAGTGACGTACGTAAAAAAAAAAATTCCGTAATTGCATTACATTGCAATTACTTCAATAACATTACATATATTTTTGGCAGTGACACACTAATATTACAATATCAAGATTTATTTTTAGCCTGAGTTTATTGTCTTTTAATATGACGTCACCAAGTCACCATGACGTCATGGACATGCTTTGTAGATGTTTGCATTATATTTTTCTCTGCGAAACTCGAGTTTGTTATTGTTTTTGACACTCGCGTAGAAGAAGTTGTGTAAACAAAGCACTTTTTATAGATTTACCACGGGTTTTACGGATGACCTACGGACGAGCGGCATGGAGAAGAGGCCGAATTCTATCGAAGAGCGAATTTTGGCCCCGTGTTGGCATACGTACGGGTAGAGTTCACTCTAGTACGGGCTTGTCTGTTCCGATTTTGTTAATTCCGGCTTGCGCGGTGCCGAGGTTACGAGCGTCGCCGTTGTGTGGAGTCGCTCACGAGCGGTGCGGTGCTGCGCTGTGTTTTCGTTTCATATGAGGTGTTCAGCTCCAAGCCTGTGTCACCGCGCTTGTATCTTCTGCAGTAATTCACAGTCTTCAAAGTCCGATGACTATTCGTGGCAGCAACGCGAAGTGCTGGTCAGCGCTTGCGCAGAGTGCAATGTTTTCATATCAAATACGTACATACGTATCAGAACCAAATGTTGCCCCAAAATGTGCAGTAAAGTACGAAGCACCGTGTTGCCTTCAAAACGTGACCGATGTGTGTGGTGCGTCATAGTTTTCCAGAGGTTTGTTTGTGAAGTTGCTGGCGCCGCTGTCATCGATGCTATCATCACAGTCATTGTTATACACGGTGTTGTGTCGGTATCACAACGCGAGGCAAATACTTTGATACTGCTCCGTACTCGACTTGCAAGTGTCCAGATTCGTGTCGCTGCAGGAGTGTATACGTGAAAAATCTAGAGCATCAGCTAGCAATGGTGCGTCGCAGTGACAGCGAGTTCGTTCGCTTCAACTTGCCGTGATTCCTGTCGTTACAAGCGTGGCCAAAAAATGCGCCGGATATCTGTCGTGAGTTACTGTGGCATTTTCCGAGTGTGTTGTGTTCGTGGGCTTCAAAATTTACGATGTCGCCAAACGTACGTGATCGTGCCCATTTATGACAGGCTAGGTGATGCGTCAGTGGCTTCAGCAATAACAGATGCTACGTGCTGTGTTGAACTGTTATATCTACATTCTAAGCATACCATCTAGGTGACTCTGCGTAGTTGTTGTTTCTATTTGCTCTAACCTCAGTTGCCTTGTTCATCTTTTTTGCAGGGTATTTTTATTTACGTGTGCACGCAGCATATTAGCACTAAATCAACCTTACACACTTACCTGTACATGCCATAACCCTCTTTGTAATCACGTGTGCATGTGCTACTGTTACCCTGCAGTATTTCGTCAGCTACTCTGCATGCTAGCAAAGATTGTTTGCATGTCATTCTGAACCATTGCTAATAGCCTGAATTTCCTTTAGTATTACTAGCATACCTTTTTCTTTCTCACCTGCTGGCTTCGTGTTGCTTTTAAAAGGAATGAATGATTTAACGCTTATGTCGGACAAACTTGTAAAAAACAATACACGGGATACACCTGCTAAATTTCTCAATGGCACAAAGCACGTACACTGATCGCACAGGCTAAAAGTATGTCTGACGTGCTCCACACTCTTTGTCTGCCCCTCAACGCAGTCATGCTTGATTTTTACCCAACCGGCAAAACCACTTCTGCTCACTGACGAACCAGGGTCACTGTCACGCCCACTTCACAACATATAGTGAAAGCAGTCTGGTCTGATTTTTACCCAACAAACCAAGCCACTTCCACTCACTGACTAGCCATTTAGAGTCACTATTAATAATTAATCATTACTAATAATTCAAAAAATCTAGATGTAACTGTAGCGATGGTGAAGGCGGTAGTGAAAGTCCGGGGTGGGCGACTTTGACGGCGCTTGTGGGTTTCAGTGCATTTGGACTAAGAACGGCTCTCACGGGGTGGAAGCCCTAACATCCTTCTGCTCGCAAATCCATAAAATATTTCTCTGTCTCGTTGTTTAATGCAATGCAAAGTTGAGGCCATATAAAAGCACCATCAGAGAAATATGAGAAAGCGTTGCTTTTGCCTCCGTGGAATGAACCAAGGTGGACCCGCTAGGTATATCTGCATCTAAGCATACATTGGGTGCTACTGCGCAGCTGACTGGTACCCGTTGGCAAACCTGCTTCCCACACAACAACACAAACACATGCCTGTTGCATGCGGCCTGTGCGCATTTTGTTTGTCTAGGAAATAATTCATGAAGCACTGCAGGGCAGTGCAACAGTCACCAGAAAAAATTTCCATCGGCAGACTCGCATACTCGAATGGCAACTGGCAGGCTCCATGGTTCAACACAGTGGTAATTCCAGTGTGCCACCAATGCAACAAGTCTCTCCATAGTATCAGGAGATTCGAATATAGGTTAACAAGGGCGGTGTGACAACTGTCGCCGTGCTGAAAAATGCCACAACAGGGCTGTATTGTGCACAGATTTTTGTTGCCACTCCCATCCCACCTAGTTGTGCCAGCTTCCAAGTTTACCCCGTATCATTTCAAATTAACTGACGTTTGCTGGTGTTTGATTGATAGATGCAAGCACCAGTAAAGTGTGTCTGTCATCTTTAGCACTAAAATCATGTTCTCAAGGGGAAACCGAGTTTAACGAGGTTGCGGACATGAAAGCTGGCAGTGCTCATGGGGGTCGTAGCAGAAAAGTTGCAGCATGGCGTCGTGCTGTTTTTGCTATGTTGATGTTATAAAGCGCATGGTATTTATATGGGTCATACGTTTCAAACAAGGCACTAGCTGGAAATCGTTGCTGTCCCTTCCCTTTGTTACACTTTGTAGTCGTGCTCTTTGTTTGAAAAAATTATTAGAAACTAGCTAGTGTAATTACAATTATAGAACTAATTTTCTGTGAAGGAAATGCTGCCTTGTGCCGGCTAGAGGATGTACACTGTTTTGGCTACACACATCATAAGACAAGATAGCAATGCAATACTCTACAGAGCCCGTGCACAAGCTGCTGCCTTGCATTGGTCTGACCCACAGAATTGACAGGAACAGCTCCCCAGGACTGATCCCGAGCAAAGGTTCTGGCTCGCTCATGCCCCTCAACGTCACAGAAGTCAATGAAACCTTGTTACACAGACTGCGGCTTAAAGTAGCATTGACCTGAAAGTATCTGCACACAATCGGACGCGAGGACAGCCCAGACTGCCTTCTGTGTAAGACTGTACAGAGACAATTGATCATTTGCATAGTTTTTGACCAAGGTATACTAGTGGGTGAAAAGACCTTGAAGCAGCCTTACTACGCTTGAATGCTTACCCTCTGTCTGAACGAAAGATTTTTGGCACGTGGGCTGACACGAAGAAGCAAGATCGAGCTGTCAAATCGCTGCTTGTCCTGTCGGGGCTCCTGGGTCTATGTGGTGAAATTTCACAAACTGCGGAACTTTTTTTTATGGTCGGTAAATAAGTTATGTGAATTATGCAGTGATTAGTCTGTTTCTGCGCCCCATACATGCTTTAAGTGTACAAAGTTCATTGGTTGATTTCACTGTCATTTCTCATACCCTCAGTATTCAGTACGTTCCTTGCCACAGTGGGATTTAAGTAGCAGGCCCAAGTTCAGTTTCTCAGGCTGGCCTCTTCTCCTTTCAAAAATCTTTTACTATCTCTACCTCTCTCTTGCCAGCATGCCAGGTGCTTGTAACGGTTTACTAGGATTCGCAACGGTCACCATACGATAAAAATTTCTTATGACTACTTTCATTGCTGAAGTTCACTGCACTCAGTGTACTAGGGTGTTTGGCGCACAATAGTAATTATGACTGCAGACAGCCTACAGTTCTTAAAGCCCACATCGAAATCCTGCCACGGACTCGTTCTTGCCTTCACTTCGATAAGGCTGTCCCAAATGGGTTGATCAGCCGAACATGCTGGAAGGGATGTTTTTTTACACTCTGAATTAATGTTTGATCATTGTGCATATATTAAAGCATTTTTGCTGGTTCTTCCTTTTTATCTCTTGACACCCAGTGCAACCAATGGGCTGGTAAAAGCTGTGGCTTGTCATATGTGTTTCCAGTTCATAATGGTGCATTCTGCTTGTTGCCAAAGCCAACTGCAGAAAAGTTCTTCAGCCATAATGCAGTGCAGGCGATGGTCTTTTGTGGGCTATAAAAGCAAAATGTGCTGGTTGTTGGTCAAATAAAGTGAGCCAATTTTAAATGTTTCTTCCCAATGCCGGATGTGTTTTCTTGGAGGTGTGTTTGCTTAGTCCTTTTGGGAACAGTTGAGCATGTATGGCTCATGTGTTGGCCATGAGACTAATCAGCATTTGAAGGTTCATGGGGCAGGTACAACTTGTACAGCTGGTGAGCGAAGGGATATAACTATTACATTTCCGATTTTCTTGCAACATGTCACTATACAACAATTAGGATTTATAATTTAGCTGCAGTTCTTTTTTACGACAATACTGCTATTGTGCCCATTATAAAATTCACAGTAATTGCGACCAGCCGCCATACGTTGCTGGCCGTAATGTGTGCGACGTCATCAGAAAACATCATGTCATAGTTACTCCCGCCGTTTACCCCGCACGCGTTTTGCGATGAGCGTGCGGCATCAACCTGGCTTGCCCGTGGTGCTCGGAAAAATACCAGGAAAACAGTCACGTACGTCTGCGCCACAAGGATGAGCACAAGACACCTCGCAGACGCCCAGCTCGCGAAGCCGGTTCTACCGCGTGCCGATGCATTTCACTTTAGGAGGAATGGGAAAGCCTGCGGACAAAGCAATCCGGGTCAGCCAGTCATGCATGCGGAAGATGGATATGACGATAATTTTATAGACCTCATGACTACTACTGCCACAGTGAGAAGCGACGACGGAACACGTAAATAAACAAATTTCGCGCAATACGTGGTGCATGGTGTGTCATTCAGTGCTTCAGGAGGATCTAAAAAGAAATCCTCCAGCTCGCCTTGCATCACTTAGTGCAAGTTTCGCCAGTTTTAAAGACGAAGGTGTAACATCAAACGCGAAAACTGACCGTACATATATGCATGTGGCGTCGGCGGGGCCACCGCTGTATGGACTGGTGTACTTGAACTCATTTCGCCAGAGCAGCAGCCAAATCCTCTCACTACGGCGCTAAACCGGCACCTTGGCAGAATGGAACCTTGCTGCCACGTGCTGCCAGCTGCAGGTGCACGTGGCAGCACGCATACGCGTAAACGGATGCGCACACACAGCTCTGACTGCTGGGGAACTTCAGCGTGATGAGCATCCAGTCTGCTTGTCAGAAAACGAAGGCCTGTATGCTTCTTTCTTTTTGGACAACAAACGTCACATGGTTGGCCGGTTCTCACTTGCAGTGGTAGGCTGTTGGACAACTGCTGCTATGACCAGAAGCAACATGCGCACTACTTACATGACGTTTGTATACAAATTATGTGCAACAACGCTTTTATCAATTTGGTGTTGACAGGAGCTGTGGGCGAGACTATATTGGCGCTGCCCTTACCAGCGTACTGGTACAGCGCTGTGCTCACGTACGCTGTTTATTATTTACCAGCGCAATTTTTACAACGGTGTGTGAAGTTGGTGAAATGAAGTACAGTGTATTTCCTGGATTGGTCGGTGCTTCCTGCTTCGGCGTGATTCTTTCCAGGCCATCACTAACAAGGGTGGCAAAGTTGTGCTTGTGCCAGAAGCCAAATTTTTTGACACTTTAATTGTGATCAGTACTTGTAGCACTGCAGTGTACCTTGTAACTTTGGAAGCTCGGAAAAGTTGGTACAACATGACTAAATATAGAGTTGTAGGCACGACGAAAAGAGGCATATTAACACGCGTTTACTCCAAACATCTTTTTATCACATCTAATATAATTCAGGCCTCTTTTGTCCCAGCTGTGCTGATTTCACTCCCCAAAATAAGGCACCTGCTGGTCTTTTTATGCACAGAAAGTATGGTGAGGTTTCAAAACATTTTAGGCTGCTGCGCCAAAACTATACGGACAAAAACGCTGGTGTTCAGCGGCGCGTACTACAGTGCATAAGAGTCGAAGATCAAGTGCACTGGGCACCAGTAATCTAGACCCAAGAGAACTCTTGTCAAATGAGGGCCTTCAAAGGTATTCCTTCGGCCTATTCTTCTCCCCACAAAAGCCACAGATTCTATGATCTAAATGGGAGCGCAAGCAGCCGTCGTGCAACACTATTTAGACCTTTCCCGGCAGAGTCTTCAGCCAGTGCCCACGTTTGAGGACACAGACCCATTCTTCCCTATTGAGCCACAGCAGATCAAGCCTGATGGCGTGATATGGGGCGCGCACACACCTTCCAGAATAAAAAGAAAGAAAGAAGAGCAGTTACAAAAGCCGGCGAATTTAAACGTGCAACACAATCCTCCGAATCCTCCACTCGGAGTGATTTTGCCTTGCCCGCCGGTGCGCCGTAGATACTACAACACGTACCGAACGACAAACCAAGGAGAAGAGTTATCAGCCTGCGCTTACGGCGCGTACAAAAAGCGCGTGCTTTTCATCGTAAACAATGAAAAGCACAGCCGACCTAAACATGAGTGCCGGCACGGCCGCTTTGCACGGCCGGCATGGTACTTCGTACTAGTTTCGGCGACGACCAAATCCAAGAAATAATAACAAAAAACAGGTGACGTCACTTCCGTGGGGCGCTCCAGCCAGCCCCGATCGGGCGAGGCTGGAGCACCCCGGGGGAAAGGATCCCCGGGGTGCAGCAGCCTTTGCCCTAAAGAAAGAAATCAGGTCCATTCGAGGTGCTACTGTGATTGGACGATGTCCAAGATTGCAATTCCAACCGGTTTCGGTTTCGCTTCTGTAAACCAACATGCTTGACATTGGACGTTCTCGTTGGCTGAGCATTCTAGATATGTCAGTAATCGGCATACCGCGATTCTGTCATGTTGTGGGCTGTAAAATGGATAAGATTTTCCTGCCAGCACGGCTTTCAATCATAACGATCGCTAGCCGAGGCGTACGCAGCGGATGAACGCCCTCCGCGTTACCGGAGACGCTAAATTGCGAGGCGTTGGCCCGCGACTTTGTAGCTTGCCTTCGTGGCGCCTGTATCGTCGGAGGCGTGTTCGCACAAGGCCAAGGGTCGGCTGATACGGGACTAGCCCGCACGCAGTCGGAGCTCATGGCAACACCACACCTACGAGAACTGGCCAGCGCGTCAGTGTCAGTCTGCACGCGTTCTGTGAACTGGCTCGCGGAGCCATGAACGTTACATTGCAAAAATGGTAAATTCAACAGAGAAAACATTAGGCAAAAAAGGGAACTTGCGCTATCGGGGACTAGAACTTGCGAATAGCAATACAATGAACGTAATGCTCCTGACCACTCGGACAAAAGCCTACTTTATATTGAACTCGGCCTTAAGTCAGCAGTGTCAGGCATGGCAATACAAGAAATGTATTGTATAGCCTTTTTATATATGTTTATATTTTTAGAATTCTAAGCAACTTCGATCAATTTTACTTGAATAGCGCTCGTGCAGTAAGTATCCCATAAATGTCTACAAATATATCATCTCTAGTGGCTGCATTACTTAGGCACAAAAGCAATCTCACGTGTGGTCCCGCTGTGCTAGCTCACCCCGCGCAAACACTGTTTCCGGCACCTTGGGTTTACGCTGTAAATATAGGTTTCAGTTAATTTTAATTCCTTTCACCCTATATAAACTTCACTGACTATTCTCCCTCCTGTAATTGGCGTTACAATTATCTACCGTACCAGCCAGCGAAACTTCGCATGTGCGGTTGAGTGCAGCTACTTGAATTTTGCGCTTGATATAGACTACAAACAAACCAACTAAAGGCATATTCTTCCACGCACAAACGTGTCGTGGCTTAGTTTCAACTGAGCAAGCGAATTGTGACGACCCGCCTTTGGCCGGCCGACGAAACACTGGGACGACTCACTCCGTCCGAGGTTCGACGAGCAATGCAGCAGCGCAGTCAAGCCAAGCCATCTAGTTTGAACGTCATACGAAACGTCATAGGAAATCGGCAAGATGTATGAAGAGAAGAGGACAGCCCTTTACAATTGATTTTTCTAGTGAATAAACTCGCCTAAACGCAGCAACAGTGGTCGAAACATAGCCTAGAGACCCCAGACTACCATTTTTGCTAGCAAATCCGCAATGTTTACAAGTCACTTGAGTGTCCCTTTCGAGTGAAAAAAATTATGACTACTGCGAAGATTTTGAAAAGTGCTGTGCCTCGATGGCAGGCCGAACCCCTCTGTCATGTATAAGAGGTCAATCCTCGAATGGGATTTTGATGTCCAGTGGTTACGTAGCGATGGGTGACAAAGAGAAAGAAATTAAAATGTGTCGTGAAGAATGGGACCAACATTTTTTTTCCCACCTGCCGCCGTTTCTCAACAGCTAGACAACTGCTTTTGAAGGACCCAGTCGAGCATTTGGGGTTGACTGGTTCGATTCCACTTATATTATCTATTGGCGCATCAACTTTTTGCAAAAAAGGATATCTATAGAATTGCATTCAAAATTTTCTTTCTGCGTAAGGTCGCTTGAATTGCTGAATAGTGCTAATTACTGGGCAATTCGGGTTTTATTCATAACTAAGTTTCCTTTTACGGCTTGTTCCCAGAAATAATTTAGTATTTTGAGGTCCCCACGTATTTCGACAACCGATTTAGCCCTGGCCAATCCCGCCTTTGGGGTACGTACCCAAAAGGATATCATCATCATCATCATCTGTTGGGGAAAGCCCAAATGAACAGTCCATTAGTCGATTTCACCGTCATTTCTGATACCTTGAATGTTCACTCCTGCATCTTTCTGTGCCGAGTACCCCTGCCCCATTGGGAATTAGCTGGCCCAGTGGAGTGGAGTGAAATAAACGTTTATTTACCCTGCAAAACTGACGCGACGCGAGGCGCTCGCCCGCGTCACGCACGTTGACCGACCCTAGCTCGCCTTCGAGGGAGCGTCCTGATCCTGTCGAGCCGGTGCCTCTCGTGCTTGCTGGACAGCCCAGAGCTTGTCGTCTTGATCGCACGACGGCAGCGCCGCTTTAAGTCGCGGCGGTAGAGTTCCTGCTTTTGCCTTTTGGGAATGCTTCTTGCAGTCACACAGCAGGTGCGTGAGAGACGCCGTCTCCCTGCGGCAGACCTTGCACTTGCTGTCATGGTAGGTTTCGGGACATAGTTGTCGCAATTTTACCGCCTGGGCTCTGGCCAGCGTTTCGCTGGGTGGAGGGAGCTTCCTTCGAGCCACTCGGTACGCCTTCGTGATCTCGTTGTAGGTGACCATTCTGTATTTCGTGCTGTACCAAAGTCTTTCGGCATGTGCCTCGTTGTCGGCGGTGCGGAGAGATGGTGCCCGCGACGCGGCGTGAGCACACTCGTTTCCATTTTCCTTTTTTTCCGACACCTTGCCCTCGTGTGCTTTCTGGTGGGCATTGTTGCCGCTCGCCAGCGTTGAGTGAGCTGGAGTCCAGACAAGGTCACTGTAGCGGGCGGGGTAAGACGTACGTCTCCGCAGTGACCTTTAACTCACTGATGGTGACTGTCCCTCCAACAAAAAGCACTGTAGAAAAACCACCCCTCACAAAACGATGGTGATAATACGAGATGCCACATCAAGCGCCTAAAAAGCCCTCGCCATGGTCGGTGTCAAGCCTGGGTCCATCGCGTTATGACGTCTATCCGCTTTCGCCATTCCAACACAATCGATGCATTCTTAATTTCGGACGTTGGCTCAGGTTACATGGCAGAAAGCTTCCCGTTTTAGCTATCTTTCTCTTAAGGAAAGGGCTTTGATTTTCATTTCTCCGCCGTTCAGTGGGCATGGCGTGCACAAGGCCTGGCCATACATTGGATGGCCTTTTGGTCGTGTAGCCTGAAGTTTCAGAGTTGTTCTAATGCCAAAATTTTGAATTGCTAATTGAGGAAGAAAGCTGCCGCGCCAGAAGTGTAGCCACAAAATTCCCGTTGGCTGCGTCCGCAACATAAAGGAGCACGGCACTGAACATTCACTGGCGTTGGTATGCGCCGGCGGGACTTAACGCATGAACAGCATGTTTATTTTGCCGCTACTTGCATGCAGCTATTTCACTACAGTTACGTCACTAGAATCCACTTCTGTTGATTTGGTATTAATGCGTAGCATCCTTTTTCTAGCAATCTGTCATTTGGGGTGATCGGCCAAAATTTTCTCTGCGCTTTCCTTTTTGTGCTGCCAAAAACTCCTAGCGCAACCTCTGTGCCTGCCATAATAGATGGTGCTGCAAGTCCCTTCACCTACCGTCCTTCCCCATTACACTAAAATTCGCCAAAAAGTTACGCGGCACCTTTGTACCCTTTGTAAATAAAAATACGTGTTGCGAACGCCTACACTTTAGTAGACGCTTTGTGGACTTCGGCAGTTTAAGATGCAGTTTACCATTTTTAAGGTTTTCCATTCCTAGTATTTTTTTATTTCCTCAAACCAATTATCTCCATTTGAGGACTTATTAAGATTAAACACGCCAACTTCGCTATTTCTGCAAATGTGCAGATGCAGAACACTACACGTTGGGGCTTTTCACAATTTTTATTGTCTTTCCCCAGGGAGGCGTCCTAAGCCCTACCTACTCTGTTCAAGATTACACTAATTGTCCTGACTTCCTGCCTTCCGGGAGGGTTCATGTGTCGATATATGCCGACGATATATGTGCTTGGGCGGATCACGTGACTCGTCGGCATGTGCGCGCCCGACTGCGAAATGCCGCGGACTTGACGACCTCCTGTTTACACGGACAAGGGTTGGAAATATCCTGCAGCAAATGCGCAGTGCTTGCGTTTCCTGGAAAGCCTATGTATGCATACCATTTTTATATTAATGGAAAAAGGGCGTCTTATGTGAGAAATCACAAGTTTCTCGGCATAGTTGTCTGCAGAGGCATTTCTTGGAGCATTCAGGTAAATGTTATAAAGACGAGGCTCTCTGCAGTGGCACATGTACTCAAATTCATCGTCGGCAAGACGTGGGGAACACCAATGACGTCCAATGTATAGCAATGAACACCAATAAAAAAGAATGTAAAATACAAGCCTTGTATTGCTATTCCTGACACTGCTGACTTATGGCCGAATTCAATATAAAGTAGGCTTTTAGCCGAGTAGTCGGGAGCATTGGGTTCATTGTATTGCTATTCGCAAGTTCTAGTCCCCGACAGCGCAGGTTTCCTTTTTTTTTCCCAAAGTTTTCTCTGCTAAATTCACCATTTTTGCACTGTAACGCTCATGGCTCCACGAGCCAGTTCAAAGAACGCGTGCAGACTGACACTGACGCGCTGGCCAGTTCTCGTAGGCGTGGTGTTGCCATAAGCTCCGACAGCGTGTGGGGAAGTCCCGAATCAACCGACCCTTGGCCTGGTGCGAACCCGCCTCTTACGATACTGGCACGAGGCAGGCAAGCTACAAAGTCGGGGGCGATTCGCCTCGCAAGTTAGCGCCTCCGGTGACGAGGAGGAAGTTCATCCACTGCGTACTCCTTGGCTGGTGATCGCTAAGATTCAAAGTGGTGCTGGCAGACTTATTTATTCCAATTTACAGCCGAAAATATGACATTAGCGCGGTATGCCGACTGCTGACATATCTAGCATGCCCAGCCAACGAAGACATCGAATGTCAAGCACGTTGTTTTACAGAAGAGAAACCGAAACGGTTGGAATTGTAATCTTGGACATCGTCCAATCACAGTAGCACCTCGAATACACCTCACTACTTTAGTTGTGGCGGCCGCTGCAGAACTCGCATGGTTGTTGTTTTTTTCGTTCAGAATTTATAAAATGACTATCGCCTTATCGACCGCGTAAACGATGAAAAGTGTCCTTATTTAAGCCAGTCTCTGCAATGCAAGTAAAAATAGAAGCTTGACAAATTCACTTCAGTGTTGCTTCAAGATGTTCTCTCGACTCAATTCTAAGCATTCTTACTGTACATAAGGGTAGTTTGAAATCTGTTAGGTTGCTTTAGGGACAGTGGCGTAACTAGATATTATGGCACCCATGGGAAATATATTTTCACGGCCCTCCTGTTGGGGATGATAGTTACTACATTTATTATTTTTATTATTACTATCATCCCCACCATCACTTGTGTGCAAAAATAGGCTATCTGGCTGTTTTGGGCAAGCAAATGTGCGGTTTCTTTATTGATTGTGCACTGCAGTGGACTACAGCCGCCTTAGCACATTCCTGCATCGTACTATACACGAGTAGTCCAGAATGTTCGAAAGAAATTTACCATGCCGGTAAACTGTTGTCGTCTGCTTGACACGAAATAAACGAAGCTCATAAATTACGCACAACCACACAAAGGAGAACAACCAAGGAAGCAGGTGAACAGTCATCACCATTTGTTTCTGCAATATGGTGAAATGTATTTCTCAAAATTATTTATTGCATGCTTCAAATCTACATGTTAGTACTTAAATAAAGGGGCGATGCTCTGCAGGATCACCAAGGAAATTTGAAATTTACCGGCGTCAATAAAGCCGCTCCCTCATGGCGCGAAGAATAGCTGCAATCAGCGGTTTTATAGAGAGGCGAGAGTTTATAGTATTCGGTTAACTGTGGCACGGCTGGAGGCGCTGTGCAAGTGACGGACCTACTAGTGGGAGAAGGCTCATTGGTGAAAGATAACGGTAACCATTTTATACAAAAACGAAATAAAAACAAGCAAAACAACAAAAAAAATACGAACAACAAAGCACCCACAAGTGATTGACTCGAGTTTGTACGTCGTGGGCTTCTTACAGCCTGCTAAATGTTTTGTTGAAGCTCATCTCCAAAGGTTTTTACACCACCTACAAATAACCTGACATTTTTCGTGGCGAACGCGGAAAAACGTCATCAACCGAAAATGGCTATTATATGTCGCAGCGAACTTGTTCAGCGTGAACTGCAGGTTTTACAGGTTATTATAGCAAGCCAACCTACATTTAGGTTGATTCAGACAGGAAAAATATTTCAACTTAATCCCCCTCTTCGCCGCTTGAGCACTTCCCTGTCAACGCAATATCTAGAACTTTTTTTACAGATATGTTCAATGATGAAACGCATCGAGTGCCCTTCAGAGTTTTCGCTGAACAAACCTTGACTGTCCAATAAGCAATAGCTTTGTCAATTTAGAGATAATGAACATGACGCACCTAAAAATAAAAGTTTACGTTGACCAGCCTTTCAAAAAATTTCCGAAATCCCATTGGGGTTGAAAAGTTTCACTCTTTAACGCGCCGAAGCTATAGACCTTTTGCAAAAGTGCCGCCATCTACCGGAAGACAAACGAAACGAGCACGCGACGCCATGTTGGGGGATGGCGGTCGCGGGATTGCTTGGTACGGAGCGTGTGAGAGGCTTTCTCGGCTTGAATTCACATTTAAGCGTAGCAAAATGAGCGACGAGTGATCTGTGGACCTTTTGTCTGTTGCCCACATTTGTGAGCGATTTCGTAAATACGCATTCGGCACCGAAAAAGCAGTCAGGGAGGCACCGGCAGGGAAGCTGTTGGAGGCTGTCGCGTTTTTTTCTTTTTTTTTTGGGGGGGGGGGGGGGGGGGAAGGGGGGGGGGAGGGGGAACGCAAACATCGAAAGTATATCCGTGTTAATTGGTTCGCATCCAGCGGGCTTCTCAGGAGGTCATTCCTGAAACGTTTTGAGCCTTGCGGGCTGTCCTTAGGTTGAAATGGGGGAGGGGGAGGGGGGCACTCGCGATATAGCTATACGCTAAGGATCCTCTGGGACGCAGAGGAAACCTGCAAAAGAAAAAAAAACACCTAAGAAATAAAATTGCATACCTGGCATTTTTTAACAGTGGAGCTGTTGTAGATATAGGCGTAATGTGTAGCGCGTAACGCGTGTGGCGTGTAAATTACCAATAAATTACCAATCAATTGCCAATGAATAATTAAATTGCCAATTAATTGCCGAGCGCTGGTGAGCGCGTGCGTCGCGGCAACCTCCAAGCGTTCCCAGCACACGCAGAGGCTTTAGCAAAAAAAAAAAAAAAACTGCGTACACCTTAAGAGCGAGAAAATGCCGCGCGCGTGAGCGTGTGCCTCGCGGCGACCGCCGAGCGTCCTTTGCTCGCGACGCGTGGACAACAAAACTGGGTGCACACTACCGCTTCGAAATTTTGCGCTCGAAAAATTTCATCTTGGGAAAATAGGGTACGGACGAAAAGCAGGCGACGAGCGGTAAATGACCGCTACACGGCTTACTACGTGCGTTACTTGCGCTAGTCATGCGCTACGTGAAGGTTGCAACTCTCGCAGATCCCTTATTCCCTGTAACGTTTGGCAAACGAAAGAACGCGTAGTACTTCCATAAAAGCCTACTGAACGTCTAGAATAAAAATAAAACGCGGGCGCGCAAAGCACGAACGGCAGACTCAAAACTCTACCCGCACGATAAAGTACGAGCTGACCGATGCAGTGCGCCTGAACTACAAGCAAGCAGGAGTGCTCCGCGGCAAATAGAGGGCTAAAAATAGATCATTTTGGGACCTTTTTAGTCCTGCGCATATTATTCGTTTCGTGACTATGCATGCGGTCTAGCTGGTACGGCCTGCGCGAAGGGAAGTCGACACTGCGCGAAGGGAAGTCGACACCCGCAAGCGACTTCACGCAGTCATGCTTCCGTTGAGAAATAAAAAAAAAAGATGTGTACGCTATTTCTGTGGTCGTCCTCGCATCATCTTTGTACAAAGCAAGTTACACAGCAGTATTTGGGCATCTTGGACAACGATAAATACCCACGTGCGCGTCGCTAACCCCGCGCTATCATGTATACTGCGGTATCCGGAGACGCGGGAATCCCACAACATGGCGGAAGCGCACGCGGTTCCTGCAAGAGGGCGCCAGTTTTTGCATAAGGACTATATCTAGGCTATGAGGCGCGCTGTTGTAGAGGGTTACGGATTATATTTAAACCACCTGGGAATCTTGCGGTGCTCGCTTGAACGTCTAGAGCAAAATTCGTTTTTTTAGGACGAAAGGCTTAGATCTCTATGTTGGAGCAAGCGCCTTGTGAGGTACGCAAAATAGGTTTTCGAAAAAAGTTGCAGTTGTTCGAGCGGGGAATCGAGTGCCACGAAGGCGAAACAGCAGTGCAGGAGGAGTGTAGGAGGATGCCTCTGAGAAAGGACGACGCAGCACGGGCCACGAAAAGGAAGCAGCAACGCCATAGGCGGGTAGGCCGCTGCCGCAGTGCAATAAGAGCCGCCATGAGAGGTGAAGGTAACAACGGGAGTGAACAGGATGCTCCCGGCAATGGAATGAGCAGAGAGAGAGAGAGAGAGAGAGAGAGAGAGAGAGAGAGAGAGAGTAAACCTTTATTTCGCAACTCATATCGGCATCGGCGCTCTATGAGGTTGAGAGCAAACGATCTCCCCGCGTATGGCGAGAAGGTGGTCAAGAAGGATTGTCCACGACGAGGTCCTCTTTCCCAGGAGAGCAACGAGGCTCGGAGGTGCTGTCCACGGGGCAGGTGAAGTGGTTACAGACGCGGTCGCAAAGTCCGACACCAGGTTCAACAGCATGTCAACGGATGGTCCAATTAGGCTTTCGCCTTCACACTCTTACTATCCCCCGAAAAATTTTTTCGTGTAAAAACGGTTTTGTGGTTACTCTTTAGTTGCGAGAGTAGGTGTTATTGCCACCGTTGCAACATGGGCCACATTCGATTAGCAGTGATTAGCGGACTGACCGGGTTATCTTAAAAACACTTTTGGTTCCCTTCAATTTGCTGTGAAAATCCATGCAGATGGGTGTTTCAGTGTTTCAAATTCATCAGAAAAATAACCACTGCGGCAAGAAACAGAATTCAACCGCGAGCTTCGTTCGCTACGCTTTCCACGCAGCATTGGCACAGGGTAGGTTTTGATGAAATATGACCGCATGACCATAATAAATCCAGATCCATACAGTGCATTGAATGCGGTTCACCTCGCCTAGTAAGAATACCTGCAAAGTCTCAAAAGAGTACTGACACTGAATTTCTCGCTTTCGGTTTTTATGCTGTAAGGGATAGCTAGTGGTCCAGTAATTACAAAAATCGAACCAAAAGCGGTGAGCCGCCAGCGCAGAATTATTTATAACGCATTTATTCCAATCAGTTTCAAATTCGGTCGTCGCGCGCCAAACGGCATCAAATGCAGAACGGCGAATCTTACGTCACGGTTTCCGTGACGTCAGTGAAGTTCGCCGCATCGTCTGCTACGATTGCACGTGGTCCGCAATCGCCCGCGCAGTCGACATGTCGTCTGAATCGTCAGACTCGGATGAGTCGCTGCCACCCGACAGACAGAGCAATTTTATTTGGCCAGGACATTAGGGAGACGACTTCTTCGCCGTCGTCCGTTTTTTAATATCACTGCGGCTCGAACCGGAGCAGACCGTGATAGCAACAGCTTGTCGCCACTCTTCTAATCAATCTGATCGCGAAAAAGAAGTTCCACATGCGAGAACGTAGATGTTAGTGTGGGGAAAAGTTGTGCTAGGGGTTGTTATCAGCGCTGAATTTAAAAGTGGCGTTCAGATATTTGACGCGATGGTAAGCCTACGCTGACCGGAAGCGGAGGTTCGGCGCTCCGACCCAGCACTGCCGGCACCGCGGTGCGGCGAGCAGCCGAAAGATGGCGCCACCTGCACGCTAGAATAAAAACAGGCCACGGCAGATGTCTTGGTCAGCGATCGCTGAAACGGCAATTATCGCCAAAATAAAGCTCCACGTGCGAAAAGGGGATGATAGTGTGGTGAAAATTGTGTAAGGGATGGTCATTCGCAGTTGTACATTTAGCGGCGATCAAATATTCGCCACGATACTAAGCCTAAAGTTCCCAAACCCAAGCTGACCCTAAAGCCCCTCCATCACGGTCAGGGCTAACGCGGCGGACGAGAACAGTATGGAGGGGCCTGACCCGAGCAACGCTGAGCCCGCTGGCTTGGGCGACAGTTCTTGCGGCCGCCGCCGCGCACGAACGCAGTGCACGTTTAGCGCTGCATGTCATGGCGTGGAAAATAATGCATCTTGGCTTCGTCGTCGATTTGCTCGGACAGGCTTCCACGAGCAGTACTTCGCATTCCGCGAGCATGCCATAGCACAACTTGGGGAGCTTGGCGACGCGCACCGCCGCGTCGCCGCGGTGTGCGTCGACACCGCGCAGTTTTCAGCACCAGTGCAAGGGAACACCATGCACCGGCCACGAAGTAAAGAACAACGACGTCGAACACGCAAATTGGGGAAAGTTTACAAGCATTGCTCACGCAGGTGCACCCACGTCTCCGGCCCAAACGAATACCACCGACAACAGCAGCGAAGGATATCGTTTCCATTTTCGAAAACGACTTTATGACGTCACCCTGAACCGGCCAGACACGCCGGCCAATGTTTCGTCACGCCGAAAGCGATTTCGCTAGTGCTGCCGATTTGTGGAAGCTCGTGGCCGGGACAATAAAAATCGACTTTAGATGTGATTCCGGCCTCTGATCGCTGCAAAAATTTCTGTGAGGCATCTGTACAAACTGCTGAAGCCAATCATATCCTTTTTTAGGCGTCAAACTTTGGTGTCAGTACTCCTTTAATCGAAATATATGGGGGCAAACTTTCAGCACCCCCGCCCCCCCCTCCCCCCCCCCCCCCCCGCTGCTGGAATACAAACGAGAACAGATGAAAACACAAGCATGCCGCGCACACGCACGCACACTGCAGAGATATGATCTGCGGTTGCCTCCTGGACTCCTTGAATCGGGCGTCCCTAGGTATTCACGCATATAGATGAGGCGCTTCACGACAAGGGCAGCAGTTTAACTACTTCAACAGCGAGTTTCTGACAAAAGAATAGTGCTGAAGAAGACAAAGACGAAGAGAGGGGACACACACCCGGCCGTGTGGAGGATGCGCAGGGAGCTAGCGCCCAATGTGTATCCCCGGCATAGCGTTCCGCGTGTATCCCCCTCTCTTTGTCATTCTCTACTCACCGTTATTTTTCTGTTACAATGACTTACCAACACGCCAAACTAGCATTCTTTTCAACAGCGACTTTTGCGGCTGCGCCGCCCTCCTGAAATCCCTGCCCCCCCCCCCCCCTGTTGCATGTTGGGCGGACTCGGCTGCGTGCCCCCTCCGAAGTGGCGCCCGGGGTACTTGTACCCCCTGCCCCACCCTAGTTACGCCACTGTTTACGGGCTGGACTGGGCATATCAACATTTGTAGTTGACATTCTGCATCGCGCCAGGAGTGCGGGACCTGGGCCTATCTCGTGAGGGGATATCGCGCCCCTCCCAGACGTACGGCTCCCTGGATCCCACAGTGTACAATCTCTCCGTTTTTCTTGCTGTGGGAAAGGAGTGAGAGTAGTGAGAGCAGTGACAGTGTCTTCCAATGCTACTGTCGCTCACAACACGGAGGCGTGTCACTGGCATCTTAAAGTAATTAATTCTTTCTTTTCGGGTTTCAACTGAAGGCCCCGCAAAATGGTCGCGTCGCTGAATTGCTCAAACCTATTTGTGTGAACCAAGTCACATTGGCTTCTGATGAACTTGTAACTCAGGTCGCTGTATATTATGTGGTGCCTTGTTCCTTCCTTCTCTTGTTCAAGCTAATTCTGTTCCTAACTAAAAGTCAAACTCGGGCTTCAAAAAGTCAAACTCGGGCTAAAAGTCAAACTCGGGTGGGCTACTTTTCAGGGGTTCGCCAACATTTTCATCGAAGCAAAGGTCATCACCACGGTAATTATCATCATCCTGCAGGGGTGAAAAGGAGGAAGAGAAGGCACCACAAAGAGAGGACTGTTGACTGGCCGATCCCCTGATTGGGTATGTGCCATCCCTAAAGGCGCAACAACAACAACAAAGAGGGGATGCGCGAGGAGGCTGCGAACTCGCGATACATGCCATCGCTTCCGGGCGCCCACTGCAAGCCGAAACTTCCCCGTCCATGACAGCCATCAGGATCAAAGGTTTACCAGTTTCCAAGGTTTCCGACAAGGAATCCACCTGCTCAGGTGCAACCGCGATGTCCGCAGCAAGACGCCCACGAAGCGGAGACAAGGGCACGCAGTCCGGGACACCCCGCAGGCGACCCCACGCAGAGCTTCGGCAGTCTTCGGCAACTCACGAGGCTTCGATGACGTTAAGCATACGCCTTCGTCACGTATGGCCAGATTACGTCGCGTCGCCTAACGGCGGATGAAGGGAGCTTTAGTTCGTGTGCTGCCTGAGGTAAAGGTGATTAAGGAATGCCTAATCGCGTCATGTTTTGCGGGCTCGTCTGCAGGCAACAAAGCAAGCGGAGGCATCCCCAACCAATGTCGATGACTACCGGGCCCAGGATAACCAGAACACACCAGTTTGCCCGGCCACTATCCAGGAGCCAAAAAGCGATGCAACGGTAGCTCATTTTCATACTTGTGCTGTGTGCTCATGCGCCTGATTTTGCACTCTTCCCTTGGCTAATTATGAGCACCCCCTATGCGTGCAGTGGGAGCAGTCGGAAATTACTGCGAGAGGCCTTCATCTTGCAGTGGCACATATATAAATAAGCAATTAGATAGACTGATAGTGTACAGAAAGAGACGACATCAGTCTAGAGAGAGAAAGAGAAAATTTTTAACGGAATCTGAGGAGATCGGCCCCACTAACCGCAGGCATTGGTGCTCGGTAAGGGGGTGAATACAGTGAGAAGGAAGAGACGAATGTAAATAAAGAAGGTGTGTGCGTGGGAGGGGGGGGGGGAAAGGGAGAGTAAAACATCGCGATGTACACCGCGATTCCGATTACGAGATATAGACAATGGTAGTCAATTTTAAATATCGCTACACAAAAGATTGATCTCCACATGACGAGGAAATGTGCATATATTTTAGAACATGTATACAGGACCTCTCGGACCTTTTCCGCTGTGAGTCCTCAAGAAATGTAAAAAAATTCTTTGTCCGAGAACGCCAAGGAATGCATAAATTAAGCAGCTTGACCGTTTCCGAATTTTATTCGATGGAGGTGTTTAACGCGCCTAGGCTATACTGGGCTATGAGGCGCCTGTAGTGGAGGATTTGTGATCAATTCTGACTACCTGGGAATTTTTAACGCGTTCTTCAAACTCGAACACAGAGGCGTTCTCGCTTCTCCTCCATCAGAAAAGCGGCCGGCGCAGACTGGAATCGAACCCGCGTCCTTGGCTCGGAAGCGCAACGGCTTGGGCACTGAACCACCGCGGCAAGTGTGTTTCGCGAATCAAAAGAAAACGATTTTTTTTTAGATTTTAGAATGGAAAGAAGAGAAACAGATGCACCGGGGTAAGGGACCAAACCCACGATTTTCGGATTCCGCATTCAATGCTTTACCAAGTCAGCTCTCTGCAGGGCGGCCATATGCTTACCGTCACCTTCCGGTCAATTTGGATTGGTGATGTAACTGTATCCCGCGCTTTGGGAGGATAGCCACTGCCGCAGCGACAACGCAGGGTGAAAGGAACTTTCTCGTTAACCCTCGTGCCTTGAGTCTTCCTTACAGCGTGTCATGAGTAGAGGCTGGGTTTTATGGCATCAAAAATGTGCGTTTTAGGCGCCAAAAATTAGCCAGGCAAAACAACGTTTTTTGCTTCCAAGGACGAAAATATAGGCACATTATTTTTTATATAAATCCAAATTTTTTTAAATCAAGACGTGCTCGACCTGAGGAGCTACGACACAAAAACCAAAAATGTTGTTTATGCTCTTACAAAGGCACCAACAGTTGAACACAGCCATTAAACTGTCCCATAAAACCGCTTGAGTAATAACAATTTATTGGCTCGATTCAACTAACGCACTGCTCCCATTAGTGTTCAATGTCCACTGTCACTTGCTCGAGCATGAAACGGCATAGGCATCAAAAAGAATTCTTGAAGCTACAGTTGCTGATCGGAAAATGCGCTATTTTATGTCTGGTTGATGCAATAAAATTACGACAGATCAAAAAGAGGCAAAAATAATGAACACAAGAGAGACGACGACTTATCAAAAAAACAAATTCTAACATAAAAATTGTTAGGTATTACTGTGGCAATTTTCCTATTTACAATGATATCCGCATTGCACAGGAAAGATGTCCCGACACTTCCAAAACACACTTGTGCACATTTGAAGAACGTTTTTCAAAAGGTGTTCAGCAGCCATATAGATTTTTGATGGGAGAGCATGTTTTAGTGCCCGTCGGCAGCGTTCATTTTACGGCGTAAAAAGTGCAGGCTCGCAGTGATGTTTGGCAGTTGACTCTGTTTCTTTAGAGTGATCTTCGTTGAAAGTAGAGTCGGATTTGGATATAATTTTATAAAAAAGGATGCAAATACCCATGCTTGAAAAATTCTGTTTGGAGAGCAAGCGTAACGTATCTAGAAATCACTCTGGAACTTAAGGACTACCACCTTCTCCAGATATTTAGATTCAAAACTGTGCCCGTTGTCACTGTGAATGAGCGTCCCATCTCACAGATGCTAGCGGTTGTTTCCAGGAGTGTAGGCTGAACTAGAGATAGAGACTAAGTTGGATAGATCCCTTAGATCTCAGAACCGTCTATCTTGCCTCGTAACGTGAATAACGATCTCAAACTCCCCTCGAAAGCGGAATTTGAGGCCAAATAATGTTTCTATAGGCGCCGATATCGAAAATAGGCATTTGTAGGCACTTATAGGCATTTAGGCACGAACGCCAAAATAGGCATTATTAGGCAGTACAAAAACACCGCAAAAGCACTCCTGTACATCTTATTTATGCTCTTACACCCAATTGTAAGATTGGAGCGCGAGGAAACGCTAGGCATTTGCCTAAAATCCGGTTCCTAGTCATTATCAGTCAACCTGTGGGGACCTTCTTATGTAATCTTCAGTACCAATGCTGCCAGAACCAATTCCCTCGTTATGCATGCAAGCCGGAAAGAAGGGCTTGTCTAAATACTACAGAAAAGAAAACCAACGGTAGCGAACTTAAAGGGGTCCTGAAATACCTTCCGCCGATGCATGGGTGTACATGTACCCAAATAAAGCAATGTATTTGTAATCTCCTCCCGCAAGAATTTTGTTAAAGCGATTAGTATTAGCTGAGAAATCGTAAATAAAAAACCGCGCATTATCGTCGCTCCGCGTTTTCTCCTCCTTTCGACTACTCTCCGCTGTTGACGACGCGCGAGCCTTGCCTCCCATGATGCTGCGCTCCGCAGCGGTGACGTACTTCCGCTAATGCGCTGCTCAGACAGTCGTCTGCTACGGGCAAGCTTTGTTGACACCATGAATTCCGCACTCCGCTCCAGGCTGGAAAAGCGAGCGAAAAATCTGGCCGCATGTATGCGGCGGCCTGGCCTTGCCCTTTCGCGGTGTGCGTTGCTGGCGGCACATGACTTTTCATCGGCGGCGAACTCGCAGCCGCACGGGGAGGGTCGTGCGCTCGTTCCCTTGATGCACCGCGCACTGTTTATCCAAAAAGCGCCGTATCAGATGTGGTCCCCACTGGTGCCGGGTCTTATTTTGCGGCGGTGGTAATTCCTGCCGGCGGCATGTGAAAAAGTCATATTAAACCGATACAGAACCCGTACACAAAACGCTTCAATCATGTGACCAGTTCAGCTTGGGGCGACGCGTGGTGGAGAGTGGCAACGTTGGCAAAACAAAACATGCTTCGCCGCGGCTCTGAGCTTTCTTGCGCTGGAGCGAGCGCCATTTCTTTGACAATCTCAAACATCGGTTGCCTTGGCAACAAGGCACAAACCGCTCCAGAAGTCAGTTACGGTTGCGTGATCCCGGTTCAGCTTGGGGCTCCACTTCGCGACATGTGGGCACTGCAGGCGAGATGCGTTTGGCATTACAGGAGGCGGTGGTGTGTGTGTGTTGTGGACGCCTTTGTTTCGCTATGAAATGCGACGTTGTGCTTCTGCGGGTGGATAGTGCTTCCCATGGTCTGGATTATCTTTCTCGAGCGACGTACGACTCAACCTCGCATGGGGTATGTGCAGTGTGCGTGGCTAAAAGCCATCGGCTTGTGCGCCAGAGTTAAGTGGCTTGCTGTTCGTCCCCGCAAAGCGCGCGCGAGGTGAGTACCGAATTTACAACGGGCAGGAGGCAACCCATCCTCTGTCAATCGTGGTTCAGACTTGCAACGCATGTTGTGACGTTGTGTTCGTTAGAAACACATCTCTGGATTGTTTTGAAGTTGAATAAAATGTATGCGTCAAACCCGGGCATTCGGCTCAGGGCGTTCTCTGCGATTGCACGAAAGAAGCGCCACGGGGCTTCAACGCTTTCTTTATGGAACGTACTCAGGTAACAGAATATCCATGTCGTGTTATGGCCGTGTTGCATTCAATACAAACGGTTAAGCGTTTGTTTTACACTTGTTTCGTTTGTCGTAAAATGCCCAAGCACTCCGGCACTCCGCTGGCAGATCAGCCGGCGAGCCGACGCTGAGCAGACGACTCATCTCTTTGCCGGAAGTGCGTGAAAAAGGCGCCCAATAGCAGGATGTCTAGCTCATGACGAACATATGGGAATCGATGATGTAGACATGTGAAGATGGCGGCGTCCAAAAACACGAAGAGAAAGGCGAAAAAAAAAACGACAAACTTTGCAACAAAAGTGTGAGCTTTCCGCTGCGCGTAAAATAGTAATACTTGGCACAGAGGACGTTGACGACCCAATCTAACGGTTGCGCTAGTTCATTTAGTGTGCTCAAAATGCCTTTCAGGGCCCCTTTAAAGGAGAGCAGAGAAAAAGTAGGTTCACTGTTCTTGAAATAAGATAACCATTATTGTTTTGTGAAAATTTGTGCAAGAAAGTGGGGAGAAACCCGCAATTGTAAGACAGGTTGTGGGGTCTCTTGCCACGCGGAGCGGTTATTTTTCTTGATTTTAGTCCCTGGTTCCTCATGATATATGATAAATTACAAAAATATAATTCCTCTTTATATGTTAGTTGACATTTGAAAATGAAACAACCACACTATGCAATTGGTGCATCCCGACATTCCTAGTAATCATGCTGACCATTGCAATATGCCCCTCCTATGAAGGCTGCCTATATCTTCCAAAGACCTCGCGTGCAACGTATTGCACATTCAGATTTCGGCGCATCGTAATCAAAATTAGCTGAAGGGGAAACTGAAAAAGTCTCTCCAAGCTACATTAGAAAATGGTGTCTTGCAGTCCCGAAGTTTTCAATCGACGCGGCCATGGCAAATCATTTTCGTGCATTTAAAAAAGCTGTGATTCCCCAGAATATCGTTTTACGAGTTCATGAGAGACCAAGGTCTCATTCACCACCGGTATTTCTGCCTCTAATCTTCTGCTTTCTTCCGTTCACTCGTAAATTCGATGTGCAACTGATTGCACGTCAGGACAATGTTGACTCTTTGTGACTACACTTGACGGAACCCAGTTATTTTGATTAGCCCTTTTTCTGTATTGAAATTAGGGGTCTATTTATCGCAAATAAATAATAAAAATTTCGGGCCATTTCCACAAACGTGAAACCTGGTGAGGGATAAGCATGCATTGTATAAGTGTATTCTTGGCGCCTTACTGTTTTTGCCAACGGATATGAAACCGCTAGGGGTAGAGGTAAACACCTGTGCTGTAAAAGACTTTTCTCTTTGAAGTACGAAGCTCTCTACAGCGAGGCCTTAACGAGTGTCCCGGTGTTGTTTAGTAGGCGTTGCGAAGCGTTCCAGCGTGAGGTGTAAACGACATACACGGTGTTTTAGTTGCGTGACTACATAAGACGGTGATTACGACGACGACGGAAGACGCCATCGGCCCCAGACCCTAAGCGGTGCGCCCATAAAAGTCTCTTTAGATGCCGCCGATGTTTTTGCCCTCGAAATGCTTTAGAGGATTGCGGCAAATGGGGACAAGCAACATCGATTCCATGTTCCTTCCTTTCCCCTGAAAGATATCAAAATCTAAGGCAAGGCCTTGAGGGCTTGCCAAGATACTTCTTCGAACCTGTCGGGTATGGCTTCGCAAGAACGAACTGCTTCACTGGGCACTTACCGGGGAAGGGGATAGGTTGCTAGCCAACGCAGATGCTTTGCAAGCACGGCAAAGTGAGGCAAGCGTTTGCGATTATGTCAAGGAGAGGACGGACTTTCCATAGCCAACCGACTTCTTTTTCTTCGTCGTAATCAACGAGGCTCGCGAGCGCACGTGCACACGCACGCACGCACGCACGCACGAAGACACTCTCTCAAACACACGCACGCACGCACACACACGCACACGCACAGATGCACGCACACACACGCGCACGCACGTACGCAGTCACGCACGCACTCACGCACCCGCACGCACACACACACACGCACATACGCGCGCTCACACGCGCACACAGACGGAAACGCACTTACCTGCTACGCGCACGCGCACACGGCACCTGTGAGATCATATTCCATGTTTTTTTGACAACTTAGTCCCAGTGCCCAATAGTGCGCATCCGATAAATTTCCAACGATATATCGTAAAAAATAAGGCATGCACGCACGCACGAAGACACACGCACGGACGCACACACACAGGCACACGCGAACGCACACACGCACACACGTACGCATGCACTCACGCACACACGGACTCACGCACCCGCACACACACACAGACGCACGCACACACGCACGCACACGCGCGCACACACACGCACATAGGCGCGCACACACGAGCACACAGACGCGCGCACACGAGCACACAGACGCGCACACACGCACTTACGCGCATATGGGCACACGCACGCGCACACACTGTCAGTGAGATCATGTTCCATGGTTTTTTGACAACTTAGTCCCAGTGCGCAACATATTGTGCACCCGATAAATTTCCTACGATATATCGTAGAAAATAAGGAATCACATCAGAATTATCCCTGTACTCTGATAAATACAACTATATAAAAATTAACTTGTTTTTACTACGTCATGTCTTGGGTCTCAAGAGGATATATTGCTTTCTCATAACGGTTTTACGGTAGAAAAAATCCCTCATTACATGAATTAACCTCGGTGTAGTTATGCAGCTCCGCTAGTGTCCCACCCTCACAGAGTGGAAACTGCAATTTTAAGTGCGAATGCACTTTATAAGCGACCCTGAATTCCGGCGACCGCCGTCCGTCCACATAGCAACAGCTGCGGGTGCGCGCGCTACTCGTCTTCCTTGGCAACGGGGGGAGATGGGCGCGCGCTGCCTGGCCGCTGACATGGCACATACCCACGTGGGGGATTGGCCAGGAATCGGGCGTGAGAAGGGCTCTCCTCGTCTTCCTTGGCAACGGGGGGAGATGGGCGCGCGCTGCCTGGCCGCTGACATGGCACATACCCACGTGGGGGATTGGCCAGGAATCGGGCGTGAGAAGGGCTAATGCACACGAAATTTCAAAGCTGAGATCCGCTCTAGCAATCAAGTACAACGACAACACAAATAGGTACGCCACGTGACGTCGCGCGCTCTCGCCTTCTCTCCCCTTCGCTCGCCTGCTGTAACGCGCATTTCGGCGCGCCACGCGGCAGTTCAGTCGAGCGGGGTGTGTGAATCCCCACTTGATCACGCGGGGTGTTAAATGCAACTAACGGGCGAATGCCAACACAGTTCAACATAACTCCCCCTCATAGCATCACCCGTGCATTCGCACTTCCCCATGCTCCCCTTCGGGGAAATGCGGGTGCATTTTTTCGTTTTATTCTCCAATCTAACAAGCAGGTCTCTCACAGAATGTTATCGCTTATTTTTTATGAAGCAATGTTAGTTTTTTCTGGGTCAAACAATATTGTCGGGATAATGAAAAGAATAAAAAATACCCGTTGCCAGGGGAGCGAGCTCTGTAAATGGTACGATTTCCGTAATTGGCACTGTCACTATCACTAAATCGGTGATTTCCCTATTGTCTGATGCAGGATGCTGAGCAATATGCACCACCAAGACCGGCAAACACAGCACAGAACACGCCGCCCGTCCAAGTTCCCAGGAAAGCCCCCTTGGCACGATCCAAGCAATCGTCGCAGAGTCCGTGGGGGCCGCACTCCTGCTCCTGGTGGCGGCGACTGTCTTTGGCCTGTCCAGTTCGAGGCAGCGCGTCTCCGTCACCGACACGCCCAGCTGCTTCCTCCGCAAGACAGAGTGGCTGTTCTACCACGTCAATATTTCCGTGAACCCATGCCGCTTCTTGCACGACTACGTTTGTGGCGAATACCATAAACAGCGAGAACCGCTGGCATGGGGTGATAGCTATTTCAGCGCAGACAAAGAACTGCACTGGCCGCCTGCTCGCAAATCCGGAATAGCGGTGTACCATTTGTACCAGTCATGCCTAAGCGCGGTTGGTAACACAGAGAAACTAGGTGGCTCAACAGCTGCCACGTGTATTGGCGCCTTACTGCCGAACACCACTGTGACGAGGTCCGAACGGGACCTTCTGCTGTTTCTGTTCCAGATGGCAGTGAGGCACAACATAATGTCGCATCTCGTCGTCGCTTTGTACGGCCACAGTGGCTTTCCTCGCTCGGTGTACATCAAGAAGATGCAGCTTCTGAGGAGGCCACACACTAAAAATTTTTACGCCCAAAAGGGTGCTTCAGCTTGTCGCCGCAGGAGCACCCTAAAAACTGAATATTTTACGCCCTTTAGGGTGCTTGGATTTTGTCGCCGCAGGAGCACCCTCTGTGAAGCACCCCAGAAGACAGGTGCCTTATAAACACCCTTGTCCGCCTAAAAGTATCCTAGGGTGCTACTTAGCACCCCAATCTGTAGGAGCATCTTCTGCAAAAGCACCCACCTAAAGGGGTACAAAACGGGTGCGTCATCCTCGGTTCACAGGTGCAGCAGGTGTGAGACCACATATTGCACAATATCACACACGATTATGGTATGAAACATTCGTGCTTTCCAAGCTCGGTTCTGTGAGACATTCCATTGAAGCTCAACATCAGCTGATAATTTCCTTGAACTTGTGTCACCGATTGTTAAAACATCAATTTAAAAAGTCAGGAGCCACATCTCAGTACAGTTATAACTTTAGAGGTAGTTGATTACCCAAAACTTCGTAAAAAACCAATTATATGTTCACTTTGCCGAACTGCAGTACACATCCTTCGAGATTCACTGCAGAGCCTAACCATGCTGTGCAGTGAAAGCAATTAGGTGTGCAACACTTCAACCACACAAAACTTCCTTGAACCTTAAAACCCTTGGCTTCTTAGTATTGCATCAAACTTCCAATCAAGGTAGCTACCTGCAATGTTTAGTGCCTTATTCTTGAGCTGAGCAGGAAGGTTCAATATCAAGGAAGACCAAATGCAAAATGTATAGTTTCCTCCGTAATGCGGCTCATAATATAGTTCCCTCCGTACTGCGGCTCATAATCTACTTATAAAAGTTGGGTACCCAAGCCATTTATTTTCGTTTGCATTATTATTTTTGCTTTACGGAAAAATATTCATATGGTACAGCACTTGCAAGGTTGGGTGGTATTTGGAGTTTTATAAACATACCTTTAGACTAAATGACCCCACATAGCAATAACAAGAACTGCAAACATCACAGAACAATGCATACAAGTTCCCTGGTGAAGCCCATGGTTGAAATGTAATGCCATTGTTCAGAAAACATTATTTTATCATGAGGCTAGCTTGTACATGGTGCCTTGCATTATGTCCCTGCCGGTGGATGTGGGGTCATTTGTCACTGTTGCAAATGAAAAGCCAACAGCCAGGGCCCATTAGTTTTGGCTAGTATTACGAGGTGCCTCACGGTAAGCATTCTACGTCGATAGACTTTTTTAGAGTTGACTAGAACTGAAATCAGCAAAAGATTCTCTACAAAACATTCATTCTATCCGCAGCTTTAGGGTTTGCCAATTTCCATAGTTGGGTTTCTTCTGCCTTTCTTAACAACATTTTTCTTTTGATAAGAAGGTGCACAACCAAAAGCAAAAAGCTTTTCTGTAAACCTTTGGTAGCTATATAATTGTTACAAAATATTTTACTCTAAATATGGCAGCTTAAACTGAGAATATTTGCATTTAAAAACATTAAAATAAGTTTAAATTGATCATAAATTTTTAGCTGTTTTTACGCAAAACTGTACATGGGATATGAAGTGCACCACAAGGAGGGCTTTGGATTAGCTTTAGCAAATTTGGGACATTTAAGGTGCACTGAAATCTCTACACATGCGCTTTTTCACTTTCTGTATCCACCAGGAAAATGGCTGCCAATTTAGACAGCGATTCTAAATAGTAGTTGACGTGCATTTTAAAATAATCACAAACATCATAGCCACAAAATTAATTTTTACAAGTTGTAGACATTGCCCGTTACACCAGACATTGGACTACACTGTCAAGAGCTTTGACATCTACAATGACGTCTACAAAGCAGGCTTATACTGGTAGAATGTTTCATACCATAATTACTGTGTGTTCAGAGCTCACGTGTGAAGTATGGATACTGCTGCTTCAGCAAGAACCGAGGATGAGCACCCTTCCTGGTTCTGAAAAAAAATAACAGAGGAAATGCCTTAAGCAGGATTCTGAAACGGGGTTGAATGAAACAAGAATGAACAAGAAATTCTTTCAAAACATGTAAAGCAATGCAAACAAATATTTATTTCAACTTATTTCTACAAAAGACCACCTCATGAAGACTGGTGGTGGGGTATTGGCTCAAAAAAAAAAAAGCAGAGAGCACTTATACAAATGCTACAGGGAGCTTTCGCAGCCAACAATTGTTTGAACACACCTAAACTAATCACTGCTCAACAAACTCATAAAAAATGTTTGAATGCATAAAAAACCAGTGGTAAACACAGGAAACAGTTAAAGGGGCCCTGAAAGGCATTTTGAGCACACTAAAAGAACTAGCGCAACCGTTAGATTGGGTCGTCAACGTCCTCTGTGCCAAGTATTACTCTTGTACGCGCAGCGGAAAGCTCACACTTTTGTTGCAAAGTTTGTCATTTTTTTCTCACCCTTCCCTTCGTGTTTTTGGGCGCCGCCATCTTCACATGTCTACATCATCGATTCCCAGATGTTCGTCATGAGCTAGACACCCTGCTATTGGGCGGCTTTTTCACGCACTTCCGGCAAAGAGATGAGTCGTCTGCTCAGCGTCGGCTCGCCGACTGATCTGCCAGCGGAGTGCTTGGGCATTTTACGACAAACGAAACAAGTGTAAAACAAACGCTTAACCGTTTGTATTGAATGCAACACGGCCATAACACGACATGGATATTCTGTTACCTGAGTACGTTCCATAAAGAAAGCGTTGAAGCCCCGTGGCACTTCTTTCGTGCAATCGCAGAGAACGCCCTGAGCCGAATGCCCGGGTTTGACGCATACATTTTATTCAACTTCAAAACAATCCAGAGATGCGTTTCTAACGAACACAACGTCACAACATGCGTTGAAAGTCTGAACCACAATTGACAGAGGATGGGTTGCCTCCTGCCCGTCGTAAACTCGGTACTCACCTCGCGCGCGGTTTGCGGGGACGAACAGCAAGTCACTTAACTCTGGCGCACAAGCCGATGGCTTTTAGCCACGCACACTGCACATACCCCATGCGAGGTTGAGTCGTACGTCGCACGAGAAAGATAATCCAGACCATGGGAAGCACTATCCACCCACAGAAGCACAATGTCGCATTTCATCGCGAAACAAAGGCGTCCACAACACACACACACCATCGCCTCCTGTAATGCCAAACGCATCTCGCACTTCCCAATGGGAGTGAGTGGTACGCCTGCAGTTCCCACATGTCGCGAAGTGGGGCCCCAAGCTGAACCGGGATCACGCAACCGTAACTGACTTCTGGAGCGGTTTGTGCCTTGTTACCAAGGCAACCGACGTTTGAGATTGTCAAAGAAATGGCGCTCGCTCCAGCGCTAGAAAGCTCAGAGCCGCGACGGAGCATGTTTTGCCAACGTTGCCGCTCTCCACCACGCGTCGCCCCAAGCTGAACTGGTCACATGATTGAAGCGTTTTGTGCACGGGTTCTGTATCGATTTAATATGACTTCCTCACATGCCGCCGGCAGGAATTACCACCGCCGCAAAATAAGACCCGGCACCAGCGGGGCCACATCTGATACGGCGCTTTTTGGATAAACAGTGCGCGGTGCATCAAGGGAATGAGCGCACGACCCTCCTTGTGCGGCTGCGAGTTCGCCGCCGATAAAAAGTCATGTGCCGCCAGCAACGTACACCGCGAAAAGGCAAGGCCAGGCCGCCGCATACATGCGGCCAGATTTTTCGTTCGCTTTTCCAGCCTTGAGCGGAGTGCATGATTCATGGTGTCAACAAAGCTTGCCCGTAGCAGACGACAATAGCGGAAGTACGTCACCTCTGCGGAGCGCAGCATCATGGGAGGCAAGTCTCGCGCGCCGTCAACAGCGGAGAGTAAGTCGAAAGGAGGAGGAAACGCGGAGCGACGATAATGCGCGGTTTTTGATTTACGATTTCTCAGCTAATAATCATCGCTTTAACATAATTCTTGCGGGAGGAGATTGCAAATACATTGCTTTATTTGGGTACATGTACATCCATGCATCGGCGGAAGGTATTTCAGGACCCCTTTAAAACAGAATGACGGCACAAGTTTGTCCCGTCGTTCTCTTCTGTGTCCTGGGTTTTCCTGTGGTTTTTCATCCATTCAAACATGTACCAGCTAGCCCAGTCCAACGCCTTGGTATCATAAAAATATGGATAGTCAATCCTTACACAAAGTTGAAAAAAAAAAAGAAAGTATAAAGTAGGTGACAAAATTAAAACGACAGCAAATTGGTTGGCTTTTAATTTTAAATGATAATATAAAAAATAATGGCATGAATGAAAGTGAGCAGCACGCGAAGTACCTTGTTGCTAGCCCGACATTCCACTTTGAAGCAAAATGTCCGCTTTCAACACTACATAGGCTAAACATGCAATGAGGCATTCCTTTAGGCACACAAAATATACCATAATTGTTAAAAAAGCTAGGAATCAGTTGAAAAAACCTGACCACGACAAATTGGAATTAGTGACTAGATACAGTTTCAGAAATACACAGCGACATCATATAAAAATATATGGTTCCCATACAAAGATTGATCATAACAAAAATTCAGGACATTTATCAGACTGGCATCAATGTGCAAAGCAGCTTAATGAAGGAAGACGGTCTTCACTAAAAACATGTTAATATTGGGAGCTCATGTGCTTCCCTGCAAGTTGGGTGTGTAAACCCACTGACATCTTAACTAACCCGCCTGAATCATCACTTGATAGACATTGAGGAATTTTACGAATTGGTTTATTGTAGCCAGCTGTCTAGTTTATTTCCCTATTTTTCTTGGCATTTCGTGTCTAATTCTAAATTTGGTGACTAGATAGCTTTTACTATGGTCATGCACTGGTGACAACGAATATTTGATTTTACTTTAAAAAAATTTCAGTTTTGTTTTATTGCTCACCAGCCAACGATCTGAAATATCAGAGGTGCTTAAAACGTATGTTGGCATTTCCTTCCTGCAGTGTAGTACAAATAATCATGACTTTTACCATAATTTGTTCACAAATCGTAATATGTGGAAAGTATTCAGCTTAATGAAAATGTCATTTCAGAAACATGCACAATCAACAAGGCCTCAATGACTCTCATGACGTGGTCCACTTGTTTCTGTCACAAATAACCTGAGTGCAGACACATTCCACCGAAGACGAAGGTAACATGCCCTCTTGGGTGATGAATATTTAAAAAGCCTTACGAGTAAATTTGCTGCTGAGCACGTGAAATTGTGGCATTAAAACAAAAGATCCCTCTGCGGCATCTTTCACTTGGAGGAGCGCTTGACCACAAACTTTGAGAAGCTGGAAAATGCTCCATGAACCGCTCCAGCCAGCAGAAACGATGCAGGACACAAGTTGGTAGGCGGACCGTTGGCATCCTGCGATTGTGAAGATATTTCTGTTTAGTAGATGCTCTTCTTTTTGTACCACTGTTTATTTCACCTTTAACAAGCAGCTGAACTCCTTAACGTTCGCATAATAAAATGCTGCAATGCGGAACAGTTAGCAGGGTTACCTCAATTTTGCTTTTCTACGAATTAACACAATGTAGGTAATCTGCACACAACTACAATCAAAGTACAATTTTCACCTACTTCACTGCTAACATCAGCGTTTGACTGCTCAAGCACAAATACAGGTTAGACATGTGAGCAATCTGCTAAACGTATCCCCACAAACTGAACAATCAGGCATCAGAAATCGGCAAGGAAGGAGGTGTCACGTTTAAATGGCACTTTTTTTGTTCAAAACATAAACAACACCTGGAAGCTTGAAGCGTGAGAGGGGGTCTTTCACGCTGACAATGTCAGAACATAGCTTGCTAGTGGGCACCTGCACGATGTGCACAATGTGTTTCTTGAAAATGCGTGCGAAAGTTTGATTGATGTGTAGGACGAGAATTGCAGCACGTTTTGACACAGGCCTTGTGGACGCTTCTGCCTGCTAATGTCAATGTGGATTCTTGCTAGTCGCCCTCTTCGCTTCTTTCTGAATATAATGCTTTAGGCATTATATTCAGGACAACGACTGCATCAAAACGTGCAGCAATTACCTACGTCCCACACATCGGTGAAACTCTCGCACACATTTTCAAGACACGCAGTGCATACATTGTGCATGTGCCCACTAGCAAGCTGCGTTCTGACATTGTCAGCGTGAGAGACTCCCTCTCACGCTCCAAGCTTCCGGGTATTGTTTATTAGATTCCATGCGCTGAATGCAAATCAGTGTACATTGGCGAAACAGGCAATCTGCACAGAAGATTAATGCAGCACTGGAACGAAGTGAACAAGGGCCATGCAAAAACAAGTCCACTGGCAGAGCACCGTGAGAGGACGGGACACGTGGTCGACTGGAACAAGACAAAATTACTGACAACTGAGTGCAATCTATCTTCTCGATTACTGCTCGAGTCCCTCATTGTTCAGACGACGCCCAACATTATCAACATAATGGATGGCAATCTGCACCATATCTATGCAAACTCATTGCGCCGCGTAATGCCCAATATATAGCTTCGTTTTCCACGACACATGCTCACCGTGAACAAGCAACAAACCGTTAAATGGCTTTCTTGACTTGGTCAGTGACCTACGTTTCATCACTGCAATAATGCTTCTACCTGCCTACACGGCATTCCATCAAACACTGGACTACACCACATGAGCCATTGGCGTTCTTAACCTGCACCAGAGTATATAACCTTTCACTACTGCTATGAGATAGACCCATAAACGCACTTCAATATGGCCCTTATATTTAGCTCTTGGAAACATTATGTATAATTTTACCTTTAGGTTGCACCTGCTACAGCAGCTGGTACTATACCAAAAACATGAAAAAAAAAACGGTGGTTTAACACGCCAAAGCTACACTTGGGATATGGGGAGCACTGTAGGGGAAGGCTTCGCATTAATTTTGACCATCTGGGTATTTTTGTGCGCTTCGAAATCTCCAAACACGGGCATCTTTACGTGTTGCCTCCATCTGAAAAGCGGCTACACCAAGCGGTATCTAACCGACATTCGCCTCCACAGCACACCACCCTAGCCACGGCAGTGGGTTAAACATATGAAATAAAGCGAGTTTTGGAGTGCAAATGAAAATATTAATCACACGTCTTATTTTCCCAATCGATGTACCTTTTGAAATCCACCATGCAATCCCCCCTCCCCTACCGGCCTACCAAAACACCTTTGTCTCAAGAGGTAATCAGGCTGTTGTTAATGAAGTATTTACAATCCGAGACTTGCCACCGTTAAAGTCATGCACTTTGTTTTAGAGATAAGCGACATTAGCCATTTGCAGCACCAGGAGTTAATTGTGCTAAGATCAGATTGAAAGCATTGACGGTAGTAGTTGAAAGAAATTGTGTGATAAATTACAACATCATCTGCAAATAGACTTACATGGGAGGATATGCAACATGGAAGATAGACCAAGCAACCTGCCTGGGGGGACAACAAAGTGGCACGAGCAAAAGAAGTATATAGTTATTAGAAGTAAACTGCATTTGAGAAGAATGAAAATCTTTTGCTCAAGTGAGGACATTAGGGTGAAGTTTGAGAAGTAGTCTGTGGTGTGCAATGCGATTGAATGCTTTAGAAAAATCGAGAAAAACTACCGCAGTTTGTAAGCCTGTGTCAATGGATCAATGTAGATCGTGAACAAATCCTGAAAGTTGTGTTTCTCAAGTAACCCTTGTGAAAACCGTGGTGATACTCGAATGTGATATTGTGATTTTATAAATAATTAGCGACCTGAGAGTGGATGAAATGTTTCCTGACCTTGCATATGGTGCTTGTTAGGGAAATTTAATGGTGAAGTACCGTCTCCTGATTTAAAGACTGGTGCTACCTCGACTATCTTCCAACCATTGAGATTAGTGCCTGTCATGAGAGACTGCGAAAAAAGCGCTGTCAGAATTCTACAGACTGCGGGATGTACTTTTCGGTATAGTATGATTATTACCAGTATGATCTGAAGTAGACCAGTTTGTATTGCAAGTTTAAAACCATATCGAAAGATCCTAAATGTTTGCTTGGCTTGATTACATACGAATACTTGCTTCAAAGTCAGTTGAATTTCTCTTCTTGCCCTTTAGTCGTCAGCCCCAGATTCTCTTCAATATCTCTGCTAAGCAATGACACGCTCCATACGCACAGCACTGCTTCATGAAAATGTTTCAAATAATCAGAGGCCACAGCACTGCTAACAGGTATACATCATGGCAAGTTCCACAACATGCAATAACTAACCTGAAAATACATAATCGGTGGGTGCACCGATATGGCAGCAGTGCCTGGACCGATGTGTCGAGCAAATGCGCTGACTTCTGAACGGGTGGTCCAAGCGGCCAGATGATGGATGAATGACCATTCCTGGCGGCAAAGCGTACGGAGCACCAACGAAAGGCCAGGCAGTACTTGGGTACAGCAGGTGCAGTGTCGGTTGGCCAAGGGAGGCCCTGGCAAAGCCTTTGAAACTGGACTGGAAGGCAGCTGACCCAGGACAGCCAGCAGCAGCACCTGCAGGTGCATAATCTGTGAGTGTGCTGACACTTGTTGAAATACAAGAAGAGCACACACAAAGCACGAATGCTTACATCAAGTAGATTTTTAATCGTTTAAAGACAGTAACCTCCAAGGCACTAATAAGAGCATTCCCGGAACACCCCAAGTGAAATTTAGGTCACAGTAAGAATGTATTTATTAGACCCGCAGGTACTGTGAGTGGGGTATGCATGATATATGCAAAGCTAGCTACTGAGCTAATTTGCATGGAACGCATGCTAGCAGCTCATCTGTATCCCTTGCTTTCAATCGGAACTGGTGTGTGATAGTTGAGGCTCCTCCATTTCAATGTCTGACTTGTATCTGCACGTTCAATTCTCCAATATAAATCGAGTTGAGTGAGTGCCTACAGCTTTTTTGTTAGTCTCTCTGTGGCCTGCGGTTTTGCGAAAATGAGAACTTGCGAATTGGCTCAATTTTCTGCACTAATTTAAACAATACATATGCCTCTGATATCAAGCCCCAGACTTCACGAGAGCTACTCTGACAGAATCGGCAGGCGCCTCGTAGGCGTTGTGAAATCTCCCCCACTACCCCGAGACTATGCTAACTCCCTGCGAGGCCACATGCGCGCATTTCACCTTCAATTTGCACGTATGTGAATTCTATACCTCTATGAACTCTCAGACGGGCGTCGTCATATTCGTGCCGGACTCGTGAAACTCGGCAACGTAAATTACCGCACTCGCTCGCTGGCACGCGGCCCGAACTCTCTCACCGTTTCCGGCCCTTGCATACTATTTTCTCCACCTTGCACTTTGTAAATTCTCATGTTTAACTACACCTCGTGCGCCCTCATCTCTTGCCTGCTTTTCTTCCAGCACAACTCCGTCAGCACCCGGTCGACGCGTACGCTGTCGGGGCGCGTTGGCGAGCGAGTACGGCAATTTCGCTGTTGTCGAGCTTCACGAGAACAGCACACATATCGCGGCCCGAAGACCGCGAGGCGTACGGTCGCCGGTCTCGCGAGCGCAATAGCTGCGAAGCGCACTGCACGGAATTAGTGAAGGGGGGGGGGGGGGGAGAGATTTCACAACACCTACGAGACGCCAGCCATTGAATCACGTGTACGCGTTTTCACATGCACTTCCAGGGAACCTCCTGTTCATGTTATTTCTTGGTATACCGCGGGTATTCACGAGGGAGGACTAATCACAGCGTTGTGCCACTCACGCGAAATTGCGACTGCGATCTGCAACCGCAAAGGCACTGTTTGAGAGACACATAAACAAACGCCCCGGTGTTAAAGAGCCTTGCGTGATGTGAAATTATTAGCAGCCGTGTACCATAGCGCGAGCATCGTAGCCAAGGTCTAGCTTCAGCGTAAATTGATGCTGACTTCTGCGGAAACGGTGGACTGGGCGCCAAACAAGTATACTAACTCACGTAGGCTCTCAGAGCAAACGAGATGGGGGTCTAGCGAATTACTGACCCATAAACACCAGAACTCATTCCAACCAAATACAGAATAATAAAAAATGCGTACTTACCCGAGCAAAAACGATGTTTCCAACGTAAAATTCTCCTTCACTGTCGTCTTCATCTCGCGGACACACGAACACGCTTTGTTCTGATGCAATGTCATCCACTTTTGACGCGCAGTATTTTATCCGGCGATGATCGTTCTTCCGGGGTCCCCATGTTCAACGCACGCGTAGGTTAGAAGGGTAGACATCACCCATAAAGCTTCTATAACTATGATTTAAGCTTGAAATAGATAAAACAGATTAAATCACGCCACCAACCACTCGGCACAAAACGCTATGAAAAAACACACACAAAAGTGAGAGATAGTTGCCAGACTTCAAATGCAGCACCTCTAAGTTTGACGAAAATTGTGTTACTACTGTAATGTTGGTAATTATCTTTCTGCTTTCAAAGTCTGAAATGTGTTTATAACTTAAATTTAAGGTTTTTAAACACAAAAAGTGAATACACATAAAGTAATTGACATATATACTGATATTGTAAACACGTTTGTTTTGGTTTTGTTTTCACGGCGGGCTTCTCAAGACAGAACGTGTGAGAAAACGAGCTACTTTGGGTTTAGGAAGACGGCGGTAAATGTCGGCGTGATAGAAAGCAAGGAACAGGTGCTTACCCTGGTCGTTAAAAAAGGAGCTAATGAAACCCTCACGTAAAAAAAAAAAAAAAAAACACGTTCGACGAGGAATCGAACCATTGACCTACAAAACAGTAAACGGACGCGTTAACAAACAGCTATGTCGGCGGGCGTGTTCAAGGCGCCTAAAACAACTCTATACTTACGTAAGTTGTCAACGAATATTGTTGCTTGTGTCTAGTCATCGCCTCCTTTAACGATGGTCTAGTTTATGCTGCATTTTTGAAATTCTGGCTGTCCTAACGCTTGTTTCTCACGCACCGGTCTTGCAGACGAGGCCGCATTGCTAGCGCTGCAAGCGATTGAGCCAAAGCTCCATTATTTGACTCAAGCAAAGCTATCGCAGTCAACCCGACCTTTTCTGCGCAAGCCACGGCAGCCACGAAATAAATGGAATGTGCCGTTAGAATTATGGCGTTGATAACGCTTGTTTGACCGGCACCGTCTTGCAGACAAGCAACGTCGCTCTAATACTACAAGCAGGGCCGTACCCAGAGGGGGGTTTGAGGGTTCGAACCCCTCCCGAAATCTTTTCCAGGCAGCACGTAAACAATACTTACTGTTGCTTTCAGCAAAACTACCCCCTTCCCAAAATTCACAACCCCCCCCGAAAAAAATTTCTGGGTACGGCCCTGACTACAAGCGATGTCACTCCTGGCATGTCAGGCGCATCAAACCCATCGTGTAAAACGACTGCTAACAGTGCGAAAACCTCTGAGTTTGTAACAAGTGGGGATTTGCGGTGGCGGCGACGTAATAGGTACAGCAAGCAGGTAGGCAGAACAGCAGCGTAGGGTTACAACCTTTCCCCGAAAAAAAAAACGGGCCTTCCGGGGGGGGGGGGAGGGGGGATTGTGTTGAAAAAAAACGCCATGTTTTTTAACATGCGGTGCCATTTATTGTAGTGTTTTCTTAGAGAGAAATCAACATAACGTTTGTACTGAAAGTGATTGAGAGCTTGGTTAATCGCTCTGCATGTGCTTCACTGAAAAGTAACCGCAATTGCTGACCGCGGCGGTAGAATTTCGTTATTTTGTTCTTCCCTTAGGTCCCCCTCCATCTGAGGCAGCGCGCTCGCCCGCGTATTTTCTCTGCTCGCGTGTCTTTGCGCAGCTTGTCGACATAGGCGTGCGCAGAGTTCTCAATTTGGGGGGGCAAAGTCTTACCGCTGCGCCCCCCCCCCCCCAGAGCAACTCCCGACCTCTTCTCACTGAAGGCCTTGCGGTGCGAACGCAGTGCAAAGAGGGATGGTTATAAAATTTTTATTTCAATGTGATGGAATTGCAACACACACAAAATATTTCTGAGCAGAAATTTTACTTTCATGTGTTACATCGGCAAGGCAGGCATGGGGCAAATTTGGCGCCCCCTTCAGATAATTAGGGGGGGCGGCCGCCCCCCCTGTTCCCCCTGTGCGCACGCCTATGCTTGTCGACACGTATTTATCGTCTTAGTTGTTGAATTGACGCTTATAAAACGCCAAAACGGGCATAATCACGGCACAAAAGCCAAAAAACCGGCTGATGACGACTGGTTTTAGATATGGACCGGCAACCGGCCCGCTGTTTAAAAAACCGGTCGGGCCGGTCCAAAACCAGGAAGGTGGCAACCCTACGGAAGCGACGAACGAAAATGATTTTACACGACCGCCCCCGTCGGCCTGCGCAAAAAAGGAAGATAGAACCCCTGCATACACGCCCTCGAAGAAAGCTGTACAGCCGATTCAGTTTGTTGTGGAAGAAGAGCAACCGAGGCTGCAGCCACAAACGATTGCGCTTGCCGTGGTATGAGCCAAAGCATATCTTCACATAGTTATGTTATCGTCCGTCTGACTGTTACTTACTGAAGGGAAAATTCAGAACACAAACGTTGACGTCTAGCGTCTATGCCAGACATAGACGCTGCAGTTTAGGCCCTAAAAACCACCTTCAGGGCGTCTGTCGGTTCTGTCTGATGGCGCGCTCGCGCCGCTGATTACGAACGAGGCGTCTGTTGGCGTTGACTTATCGTGTTGGCGAGCCGGTAAACGCCATCACGGTTAAACTCCCTGTTGGAAGACTACGCTGTTGGGACGATAGAGTGCCGACAGAGCTTCTTATTGGCCCCACAAACGCCATCAAGGTTAAACTCCCTGTTGGAAGACTAGGCTATTGGAACGATAGAGTGCCGACAGAACTTCGTATTGGCCCCACAGGCGTGCTGTGAGCCCAACAAGAAAGTCTTGTTGGAATTTTTGCCCGGGGCATAATAATACGGGAACAAATTCTTAGGTAAATTCGATTTCGTTGAGGACACCGATGCCTCGCGTAAAAGTTTGATTTATAGGACTACAAGAGGCATTTTGTAGCCTTTCCTTCCCGTGCACCCAGACATCGAAACGAACCTTGTGATACACTCGAAGCAGTAGATTAGTGCAGAGTGGAATTTAAACATTCAGCACGTTTTGTTCAATTTACGAACAGCAATTTTAGAGCCTTTCCCCTGGTCTATGTGGAGAGTTCATATTTATTTTCTCAACGGGCGGTGAAATAGTGCAATGTGCGGTTTAAACATTCAGCCTGTTTTTGTGCAATTTTGCATGCTTGCATTCACACACCGTTCTTTTAGGCACCCTAACGATAAGGTGCCGTGGTAACACCCCAATCGAGAAGAAATACTTTTTAGCACCCCTGTAACGGTCGTAGCACCCTATGAAACTGTTGATTACACCCCTGAATTTCGGCACCCTCGAGGTGGGGTGCCCGAGCAATATTTGGGTGCTTGAAAGGTGCAAAAAGGGTGCAAAATGTTCAGTACACCCTCCTTGCACCTTAAAGGGTGTAAAAATTTTAAGATTTACACCCCTTAATATGTGGCACCCTCATGATTGGGTGCCGGAGCAATGTTTTAGTCCTTAAAAGGTGCAAACAGGGTGCAAAATGTTGAGTGCACCCTTTTAGCACCTTTAAGGGTGTTAAAAAGTTTAGTGTGCAGGTTTCCTGGCTGTACTCCCCATAACAAGCACCGCACCGCGCATCAGAGGCGACCTCTCGGACCGGTACAACCGGGTACGCCAGGACTGTCTTCAAACAATTAGCCGTATGTTGAGCCTAAGAGTCTCCTCGAAGAATATGGAAGATTTTTCGCGTGATCTTCACGTCACTTTTAGAAAGGGTGTCGTGGCGAACGACTTCACTTTTGGAAACGCTGTCCTGGCGAACTTCTCTGATGTGGCCAACTGGCACCGTCTCTGACGATGGCCGGCTGGAACTGGGATGTGAGGAACGTTAGCGGCAGCGATCCTCCTGCAAAGCTCTACCACGGCAGCGAGTATGCGCTTCGAAAGACCTTCAGTGTGCTGCTGCACATAAGGTCACGAGAAGTGACGCTCGTCTGTTTCATTTTTAAGGCGGTCACAAATTTTCTTCTCGAAATACTCAAGGCAAGCAGCGGCATTCGGTTCACCCGAACTTTTTAGTACTGCAAGAGCACTATGTACGAGCATTCCCCTCTGACGTTGGTGAATTATATCGAATCATACAGCCAGGACGATGCCGCTGCATTTCATCGCATTTTCAAGAAACATTTGGGGGAGGTTGCGGTGCAACCCACAAGCATTATGCCGCCAACTGATCACACAAGGCTACTGAGCTAGCACAAAAACCTTCGACTTCATTGCAAACCAATATACTGCCCATCCACACACAAAAATCCCAGTGTCACCGGTGACTTTATTGGGAACTTGTTGACCTTCTTCCGATCAGGGTGGTTCATTTTGAACCCGTTTCAACCGGTTCGAAACGGAACGGAATGGTGCTCCGGAACCGAACCTGGAACCTAACCCTAAAGGCTTGAACCCGAACTAGAACCCTACTCGTTAAAGGGGTCCTGAAATGCCTTCCGCCGATGCATGGATGTACATGTAACCAAATAAAGCAATGTATTAGCAATCTCCTCCTGCAAGAATTTTGTTAAAGCGATGAGTATTAGCTGAGAAATCGTAAATCAAAAACCGCGCATAATCGTCGCGCCGTATTTCCTCCTCCTTTCAACCGTTTCTTCGCTGTTGGCCTCCCCTCCCATGATGCTCCGCTCCTCAGCGGTGACGTACTTCCTCTATTGCGCTCCCACAGGCTGCCGTCTGCTACGCGCCAGCTCTTTCGGCTTTTTCATCTTTGTAGACACCATGGACACTCCTCTAAAGGCTGGAAAAGCGAACGAAAGACCTGGCCGCATGTGTGCGGCCTGGCCTTGCCCTTTCGCGGTGTACGTAGCTGCAGTTGGTATCGGCGGCGAACTCGCAGCCGCGCGGGGAGAATCGTGCGCTCGTTCCCTTTGGTGCACCGCGCACTGTTTATCCAAAAAGCACGGTCTCAGATGTGACCCCGCTGGTGCCGGGTGTTATTTTGCGGCGGTTGTAATTCCTACTACCGGCGGCATGTGAAAAAAGACATTTTCAACCGACACAGAACCCGTGCACAGAACGCGCCGGATCGGGTCGATTTATCAGCGGCGATGAACGGGAAGGCGCAGAGCAAACCAACGCCGCACTCGATCAGCGAGAACCCGTGTTCTGGCAAGCTGCACCCATGTGTTGCATTCAACACTGACGGGAAAGCGTTTGTTTGCACTTGTTTGGATAGTCGTAAAATGTCCAAACACTCCGGCACTCCGCTAGCAGATCAGCCGGCGAGACATTTCGGAAAACATCTGACAGATGGCGCCGTATGCATTAGTGTGTCGCTACTCAAAACTGATGAGACGCTCTACTAAAACAAACTCCCCTCGCGGTGCTTACGTAGCGGGACGCAAAAATTTAGCGTTTAGCGTATGCAAAGGCCACAAACGCTGTACTAAAACTCTATTAGCAGCAAAATAGCGTGCGTATGTGAGACCGCTTGCGTTTACAAAGCTGCACGCCGAGCGCGCGCGTTTCAAACCTAGTGACATCGTTTAAATACACTGGCAAGCACAGTGTAACGTAGTCAGATATCAACCGTATGCTCAGGCGACAAACAAGAGCTTGTTTTATGTGGGGCGGAGATTGCGCATAAAGGCCCGTTCGCACTTGCGACGAAAGCGAGTGAAAGCGGCAGGAATTCCGTCGCTTTGTCGCGCGACGATCGTTTTTGTCGAGTGGTCGGGACAAATTTTCGTCGCGCGACAGAATTCCCGTCGCTTTCGCTCGCTTTCGTCGCAAGCGGGAATGGGAAGTTCTGCCGCTGCCGTCTGCTACGCAGCTCGGAGGTAACCGCGCGATCTGCTCGGGCCGGACGAACGCGCACACTCCCGCACGGCAGCGCCCCAAGCGGCAGCCGTCCGCGTACATCGCTCCCGGCGTCCGCCTGGAGCCCGCCCTCGGCACAGTAGCCAGTATATTTGAAAGGCACTATAATGGAGGAGATTTTTTGCTTCCGATGAACCTAGTTCTTTGCCCCTGTGTTTTTAAATACGTGAAGTGGTTAGCACGTCGTCCTCACGCAGCTCTGTATCGTCGTAGCATCGCTGATT
The DNA here is from genome assembly GCF_048455015.1 of Haemaphysalis longicornis. Lineage (NCBI taxonomy): Eukaryota > Metazoa > Arthropoda > Arachnida > Ixodida > Ixodidae > Haemaphysalis > Haemaphysalis longicornis. The sequence continues at coordinate 143,632,242 of NW_027526460.1, read as the reverse complement.
GTCCGAACGAAGCTTGCAGCTAAGCCAATGCAGCGACCGAAGCTGTGTGTGTGTGTGTGTGTGCATCGCCTCCTGTGTGTTGTGGACGCCTTCGTTTCGCGATGAAATGCGACATTATACTTCCGCTGGTGGATAGTGCTTCCCATGGTCTGGATTATCTTTCTCGAACGACGTACCACTCAACCTCGCATGGGGTATGTGTAGTGTGCCTGGCTAAAAGCCTTCTCGCTTGCGCGCCAGAGTTGTGACTTGCTGTTCGTCCCCGCAAACCGGGTGTAAGGTGAGTGCCGAATTTACGACGGGCAGGAGGAGGCAACCCATCGTCTGTCAATCGCGGTTCAGACTTGAAAACTCATGTTGTGACGGTGCGTTCGTTCGAAACGCATCTCTGGATTGTTTTGAAGTTGAATAAAATGTACGCGTCAAACCCGGGCGCGTATTCCCAAACCATATCCCGTAGGGGACCAGGCCGACCACACCCCCTAAGAAGGGGCGCAGCCAATGAGGTTAAAAAATAGCAATTTTTTTACCTCCTTGGACGCAGCACCGTGACGTCTCTACCTATATGTGCCCGACTTCATGCGAGGTGGATTTTTTCTTTTTTCCCCCTCCTCTCGTTTCGGCTGCTTGGCATGCGGCCGACGGTTTCGCTCCGTGGGCGGGGCTGGCCTGCGGCGCTGGGGAAGCTGACGCACATGTGGCAGAAGCTAACCTTTTGTACCTGAGCCCCTGATCTCTCCGCGCTCTTCTTGCGCGCCTGCAAGTTGACGCTGACGTCCGATCATGTTCCTAGATAAGCGCTCGGCTAGGTGCTCGAAGTGTGCGCGTGCGGATGGACGCTTTCACGTACATTTGACAATTATACAAGTCCCGGAAAGTAAACACTCTCATAAAAATGAAGACAAAATTTTTTTTTTATCTTTTGTGATCGCGCTGCTTCGCGGCGGCCGATGGTTTCGCTCCTAGCACAAGCCTGGCGTACGCGCTGGGAAGATGAAGCTCGCTCTCCGCGCTCTCTTGTTCGCCGTCAGTCGCTCGTCTCCCATGCTGTTCCTAGTTAAGCTAGCGCTCGGCGCGTTGCTCAATGTGCGCGCGCGGATGGATGCTTTTGCTCGTACATATGTAGTTATTGTTTACGTTCCGGATGGCAAGCACTCCAAATGAAGTGAAGGCAAAAATGTTTTTTTTTTTTTTTTGTCTCCGGTGGTCCTTTGGACTCCCTACTGAAGCGCAGAACGTTTGCTCTCATTGGGTCGAAAGCACACGCGTACGTCGGTCGCTCGTCTGCTGCGAACATCAGCCAGCGTGTTATTCGCCATACTCGTCTGTGCCTCGCACTCGCTCAGAACTCTCCATCACAAGGTCTGTTCTCATAATTGTGTGCGCCACGCGCGTCCCCCGCGCATTCACGCGATAGTCGCGAAGCTTATAATTTCTGCTTCATGAATAAGCACGAGCAGCCGCTCGAGGTAGTCAGAGATGACCTCGCGTCAACAAATCATGAGTCTGTGTTCCGCACGAACCTGTCTGACGTAGTAGCAGTCAACGCCTTAATGGACACGTAGAGCGGGTGCACCAACACAACCTGGATTGTCCAAAAGGTCCAGAAACGGGCCGAAAGGTATGTTTTTCGATACGAAGCGTTGTAGTACGCGAGGCGGCGTTTTGCGACTTGTGTTGTACAATTTATATTTTTATTCCTGCTATTTCTTCTTTATACATTTGTATACTTTTTTGCGTGTGTTTGGCTTACAGTTGAGGCGCGAGCTGTGACACAATGCTGGCGAATTAAAAGGCCAGACACTACAGAAGTCTATATATGTGGTAGCTAAAAATGCGTCGCAGGAAACAGACACAAACTGCTCATCTATACCCATCAGTGGATCTCTAAAAGTGACAATTTTTTGCCGCTATTTTGACTCCGAGATCACTATCGCAAAAATAGTGCGCCAAGGAGATAACTTTTTTACTTAGTTTTATCTCTGCTGCGACTACCGTGACTTCAAACTCAGGGGCAACTACTCATTAGTCCCAGCGAAAAGAATATACGTGTCTGAGTGAGTGTAACACTGTATTAAATGAGAAGCCATAGGCCCTGGGGGAGCAAGGATGAGGAGAAAAGGGGAAGGTCACAACTCGCACAATGAACACAGTTGCAGTCTTGGGGTCCTAATCGCAAATTTAACACATTAAAGTCAGTCAGTGGCAGCAAAACGCACAGTTCACACCGTAGACAATGCGGTTTACACTGAAAACAGTGTACGCTGCAGACAGTTCACATTGTAGACCGAACGGGGAAGTCGGCCAGGCTGCTACACCAATTTGTAGAGTGTTTTCAACGGCGTACTCGGGAATTGCTTTTAGTGCGGTGTGATCGTCACGGACCCGACTAACATGTTCCTGTTCAGTCGCAGGGGCGGGACCTAGAGTTAAAAGCTGGTGGCGATTGTGGTCGAATAATGGACAGAGCCAAATTAAGTGGTAACGATTTGGTTTGCCTTCCCGATTTGGTTTGGTTTGTCTTCCCCATCAGCGCCATTCGGATCCTGCTGGAGCTGTCTATTTATAAATAACGTATCTTATGCAGCAAAATCTCTGTGTGCATGAGCACAAATTGTTAAAAATAACTAATCAACATTGGCAACAGTGTGAGTGGTAGCACGCATAATTACTGATATCAAACTCGGCCTGATGGCTTCAGTGAAGAGACTGTGGTGAATAGCCCTGTACAGAAGACATATATCAAACTCCTCGAGTACTTCAGAAGCTGTACAATCCAACCTTAGCCCTTGGTTGGTATATATTTTCGATATTTTTTCCCTAAATTGTTATGACCAGCAGTGCAAATTATGCAGAATTTATGACCGAGTGTAAAACGTGTACGTTTGAGCTGGTGTCTTTCTTATCAACGTATCACCCTTGCAAGAACGATTCACACCTTCCATTGCTGTTGACAAAATGTCAATGTTTTCCTTAGTGGCACTGTTCCTGATAAAGAATAATGCAATGAAGTTAATGTTAACAAAATTCAATATAATAGTGCTTATGAAAGTGCCAAAATGTAGCAGCTCATGCAGCTGTAATATTTCGCAAGGGTAGGACAGTTTCTAACTGTAGTCATGGGTAATTGGCTGCCTTTCCTGCAATCCTTACCTGCAGCACCGAATTGTGTTTTGAGGTGTGTATATAGTGAAAGAGCACCCAACTCAATTGTATACCCTTCTGTGTGCTGTAGGATGAGCTTTCCATGAGGGTGTTTGCTTTACGGAACGTGTATAATTGCCACATGAACGTGAAAGCGTCCATCCGCGCTAGCGCACTTTGAGCACCGATGCGAGCGTTTATCTAGGAACACGATCGGAGGTCAGAGTCAACTTGCAGGTGCGCAAGAAGAGCGCGGAGAGATCAGGAGCTCAGGTACAAAAGTTTAGCTTCTGCCACATGTGCGTCAGCTTCCCCAGCGCCGCAGGCCAGCCCCGCCCACGGAGCGAAACCGTCGGCCGCCTGCCAAGCAGCCGAAACGAGGGGAGGTGAAAAAAGAAAAAATCCACCTCGCATGAAGTCGCGCACATATAGGTAGAGGCGTCACGGTGCTGCGTCCAAGGAGGTTAAAATTAAAAAATTGCATTTTTTTAACCTCATTGGCTGCGCCCCTGCTTAGGGGGTGTGGTCGGCCTGGTCCCCTACGGGATATTGTTTGGGAATACGCAACCCGGGCATTCGGCTCAGGGCGTTCTCTGCGATTGCACCAAAGAAGTGCCACGGGGCTTTCTTTATGGTACGTACTCACGTAAGATAAAATCCATGTCGTGTTATGGCCGTGTTGCATTCAATACAAACGGTTAAGCCTTTGTTTACACTTGTTTCGTTTGTCGTAAAATGTCGAAGCACTCCGGCACTCCGCTGGCAGATCAGCCGGCGAGCCGACGCTGAGCAGACGACACATCTCTTTGCCGGAAGTGCGTGAAAAAGCCGCCCAATAGCAGGATTTCTACCTCATGACGAACATCAGGGAATCGATGATGTAGACATGTGAAGATGGCGGCGTCCAAAAACACGAAGGAAAGGGTGAGAAAAGGGCGACAAACTTTGCAACAAAAGTGTGTGCTTTCCGCTGCGCGTAAAAGAGTAATACTTGGCACAGGTGACGTTGACGACCCAATCTAACGATTGCGCTAGTTCATTTAGTGTGCTCAAAATGCCTTTCAGGGCCCCTTTAACTCCGGTTCGACACCCTGGTCAGAAGATCCCTCGCCTGCCAGGCAACTTGAAGATTAGCGGATAAGCATCCAAACTGTCTGTTCAATGCGCGCCTGGACGCTTCCGTGTGGTTGAAGTGTGCAACACGTAGAATTTATAAAAGTCAACCATATGTCCATAAAACAGAATAGAACTGAATAATTCTTTTTTTATTGATGCCACACAGGCATAATTTCTTAATGTATTAATCTCAAATAATTCAAAGTGCACAGAACGCGACAAATTACAATGGTCATTTCGAACAAACCGAAGGCAGTGAGTAATGACACACTGAAGTCATAACTAATGCTCTGTGACACGAGAGGCTGTTAAAATTTTGCGCCGACTGTCGTCGATTTCGCAGCTCGTAGTGAAGCACCAACACCCCTCCCTATCGATAATAGAGAAATTGGCGAGCAGAAAGTTGATGCCTCGAATATACGGCATTTCCGTTTTCCGCCTCCATCCAAAACACAGCCTCCGTGAGGGCAACCGACACCATTACATAATTGATGCAGTTTGACAGCACACAATCAAGGGCACAATCTAAAAATATGCCACATCTTAAAAAAACCGTCATCGAGAGAGAGAGAGAGAGAGAGAGATAACTTTATTTGATGCCTGAGATGGGTTCTGAAGGGTAGACGACTTGGACGGTCTCCCTCCCTCATCCGTCAGCCAGGATTCCTTGGATCCTCGCGGCGGCTTCGGCCATCCGGACTGCTGTCAGTTGTGCCTCCGGTGTGGAGCTGAGCAGAACAGTCTCCCATTGTTCTGCAGTCTTAATTTCGTAGCTTCTAAGTGTATCTACATCGGATTTGCTATTATAGCCATTTATATTCGAGCATTTTTTTTTTTTCAAACGCTGTTTGGTCCAGAGCCGACCCCTATGCAGGTCGGCTCTGGACCAAAAGCCCCAAACAAAATAAATTCCCCCGCATTTCCCCGAGGGAGAGAATGTGAAAGTGCGAATGCACGGTTGTCGGCCCGCTTGCGGCGCTTGCGCTCGGCCCCCGCAGCCCACCGCCTCGCCGCCTTCTCTTCCATCTCTTCCATCGGGTTTGTAGTATCACGTGTACACCACGCAGTTATCAAGCCGCTATAACGCCGCTTAGTCGCCAACGCACGCCGCTGACGACGTAGTTTGAATGCGTTAAAGATATAAGGCGCGTCACTAACACTGTAGTATAGATGATGCTGGGCGTTTTATTTGCTGTGACCTTGTTATGGTAGGAGTTGAATGGCGTATCATATGCATTTATGCTCCAGTGAATTGTCGGGAACGTAACTCCTTTTTTATGTCACTGGGGAATTTTCTACGCACACAACGGAAAATCCTCCTCATGGGGGATTTTAATTGTGTCTGCTGTGAGCAAGACCGATCTAGACCACGTTCACAATACGACCACGTTCACAATACGACCAAAGTGCAGCCACCCTGTCTGATTTAGTGCATGATAATGGTCTTGTTGATGTTGGTCAGGTAAAAGGGAGTACCATGCACTTTACTCACTTTCAGAGTAATTCGAATGCCCGTCTTGACCGCATATACATTTCAGCAGAAGAGATGCCTAGCATTTCTGACTATATTGTACGCCCGATCTTCTTCACAGACCACTGCATGGTATCTGTTTGCTTAGGACGTTCAAGACCGCGTAGCGTGCTGCCTCAATGGGATCTGTGGAAGCTTCATACCTCTTTATTGGCCGATGGAATATTTTGTAAACGTATATCCGATTGCTTGACTAGTATTCTTGAAACACACAGTCTTTCTTTATATCAGAAATGGGATTTATTCAAACAGGAGGTAAGGGATTGCGCAATAGAAGAGTCCGCACGCCTTTCGTTTTTAAAACGTTTTTATGTACGGGAACTAACTCGTACATTGGTAGGGCTTCATGAACTCGAAGCGGTCAGTCCGGGATCGGGTGTAGAGGAAATTGGCATTATTAAGGCACAACTTCAGCAATATGTTACCGAAAAATACCATGGCGCTCTAATTCGGTCGAGAACTGAAAAATTCTTTGATAGTTACCCCACTCGTCGTTCACTAAATGATGAGCGGGAGTCAGCACTTGCGAAGGAGGTAATCGAAATTCAACATAACGGTATTAAGTACACTGAAGCAGCTGGAATTGCTAGTGCTTTCCATGACCACTACAGCACGCTATTTGCGGGGTCAAGTCTATTAGCTCGGGGGCAAGAATTTAGTTCTCTCATTGATTTACTGCCAAAGCTGACAGACGATGAGTGCGCTCTGGTTTCTGGGCCTATTACACTCGAAGAAGTTAAGGCTGCCATCTCTGACCTCAAGACAAACAAGACCCCGGGGCCCGATGGTTTGAGCGGAGAGTTTTATCAAAAGTTCTCTGCTATCCTTGCTCCCGTTCTGTTAGACATATTCACAGCAGCATACGACCATGATGTTTTGCCGCCAACCTTTTATTTAGGACACACAGTTTTAATTCCGAAAACGCAAGATGAACAAAAGCTGAAATCAGTTGACGGCTATCGGCCAATATCTCTCTGCAATGTAGATTATAAAATTTTCGCAAAAATTTTATCTAGGCGCCTTCAACTTGTCATCACTAGTTTAGTAGGACCTCACCAAACTTGCGGTATTAGAGGTAGGAGCATTCAAACAAACATACATGTTGCCCGTTCAATATTGGGGTGTGTGTCTGATTCGGCAGAGCAGGTGGCCCTTATCCAAATTGACCTTTCAAAGGCATTTGATCGCGTTTCTCATGATTTTCTATTCGCACTATTGGCAGCGGTAAATTTAGGGGATGTGTTGTTAAAAGGCATTCAGCTTTGTTACAAACAGTGCACCACACAACTGGTCGTCAAACGCGTTCTGTCTAAGCCAGTTTCGATTAAGTCGTCTGTTAGACAGGGCTGCCCCCTTTCACCCTTGTTGTTTGCCATATATCTCGAACCTCTGTGCCTTAGTATTCAGCAGAGTGAAAGAGTACGGGGCTTTTCATCGCTATCCTGTGAGGCTAAGGTCCTTGCTTACGCGGATGACATTGCCATTTTTGTTCTGATAAAAAAAGCGTTCAAGAAGCCCTTAATCTCACCAGGCAGTTTTGTGACGCGTCTGGAGCAGCTGTGAACATGGAAAAAACAAAGGGATTTTGGTTTGGTGAATGGGGTGCCAAACCGTCCTTATTTGGTGGCATTACTTGGGATAAGGACGCACTTCAATACTTAGGTGTACCCTTGCACCAAATAAGAAACACCGGGCCTCATTGGTCATTGGCACTCCAAAAAGTCAAGCGAGCCTCTCAGGCATGGATGGGGCGAGAACTTTCTGTGTTTGCGCGTGCGCACGTTTGTAATGTCTTCCTTGTCGCAAAGCTTGTTTATGTGCTGCAAGTACTCCACTGTGCGCGTTCTAAAGTACAAGCTCTACATAGAGTTTTTGCGACATTTGTGTGGGGGTCCCAATGGGAACCTATGCGTAGGGACAATTTGTTTCTTCCATTAGTGTCTGGGGGTGCTGGGCTGATACATTTGTTTGTACACCAGCTTGTATCTAGGTTTTTCTTCTATAAGGTGACGCATCATCCACTTCTGCTCAACGTTATTCAACAGCGCATAAGTTTTCATTTACCGTTTTTGCTTGTCTCCACTGGTGAAGTCAGTACGAAGCCGCCATGGGGGTTTTTAAAGGAGGTGGTCGACACCTTCAATTTCCTTACTGCGAGGTTTTCCCTGCAATATCTGTTTACCCTTTCCAGGAAGGCTTTGACGAACACTTTATTAGAGAGTCTGTTCCCGGTGCCGGTTTATCGCCAGCCTTACATTGACCACCATAAGGACAGTGTTTTGAAGCGGGTCACACGTATGTGTCTTCCTCCAAATGCAAAAACGTTTTTCTTTAAGCTGCATACATCAACACTACCAGTGAAAACATGGTTGCGCGAGAAAGGAATGTCTATTCCTTGGTCTGACAATTGCCGTTTATGCAATCAACCTGAAACCATTGATCATTGTTTTGTTTTGTGCCGGGATGCGGTGTTTTTCTGGGATGTGTTGCAACGAACTCTTAAAAAGGACATAGACATTCCCAGGCAGCACAGGACTGTTCGGCCTAAAACAGGCCGGCGTACTTTGGCCGGTGATTTTCTGTCCGGCCGTTTTCCGGCAGCCATGTTCGGCCCATGTCCAAATGTGGGCCTTTTGGCCGTATACGGCCGTACTCCCATGGCTGTCCAACGGCCAGTGTCCGTCGGCCAGTCGACCGGCTTACGGTCATACGGCCAGATTCAAGGCGTAGGGCTCCGGCCATTCTAAAGCCACCCGTGTACGGCCGAAGTACGTCCGCCGGAGGACAGCCGAGATGCGGTTGTCGGACTCCAGCCGGACTACAGCTACCGGAAATACGGCTGTGCTACGGGCATTGGAGTTCAGCCACAGTACGTTAGCTGTACTAAGGCCGGTCACTGCATGTCGCGCAAGCAGATGACTCATTCGCGCAGTGCAGAATCAGCACAAACCCAGAATTTTGGGTCCAATGCAGCCACATAAAGGGAGCTCGCGCGCAGCCACCAGCCGTCAAGCTTTCAGCGCAGCCTTGCTTAATTACCAGCCTCAGTTGACAGCAAAATTCATTTATTAAACAGTGCTCACAAATTGTCGTTCCTTCAATTGCTGTGCCTCATTTACTGCCGAACACAGAAAATATTCAGTTCTTTGTTGAGCTTGAATAGATGTATTGTCCAGGTCCTGATATCCTCTGTGGGGCGGCTTACCTGTAATAAACGGGGAAAGAGGAGGGGGGGGGGGCGGCGGCGGAGGGCGCATACTTTAGTGGGTTGAATTTCAGAGAGATAAATTGCGCCGCTTTTAGCCAATTTCTTTTAGGGCAATATTCCGGAACACTTTCATGCTATGACTACATAAACTATTTTTATAACAGTTGCTTGACCCATTTTGATGTATATAAAACCGGCGTGAATGCCTTTACGAAGCGTTTTGGTTCTCAACAAAACACTCTGCAGCAATTCACACAGCAACTCCTTCACAAAAAAGTATATCCAGTTTTTGCCCATTTTTCTTGCAAAGACATTTTCTACTCGATCTACTTTTCTGATGGTCTTGCGCAGGCCTGATCATAAGAAGGAGCGAACAGGTACTTTCATTTTCAATCTATTTTAATTTTGTTTTCATGAGTATACGTCCACACCACTTAATAGACCAATAGAGCTTAGTTTTCTTCTAATGTCATACTACGTTCAAAAAATTCTAGACGCGTCGCGAATGACGCCCTGCTTCAGGTGGCTGCAGTTGTATCCCTTTGTGTTCACGCAAGGAAAGGCGTAAAATTAGAGTTACATAATTTGTTTCAAACCAATAACATAGCAATGGTAGCATGCATACAGGAAACCTTGCATACTGCAACGAATAGGGCAATAAATATTTTATTGGTCAAGGTTGAATGCGTAGGGTTCTCAACCCGTCGGACGCAAACTTGCGCCTCTGGAAGTTTTAGTTATTTATTTATTTATTTGTTTGTTTATTTATTAATTTTTATCCATTTATTTATTCATTGTTTTATTTATTTATTTATTTATTTATTTATTTATTTATTTATTTATTTATTTATTTATTTATTTGATGCCTGCTTGCCTTTGCATGCATTACAGAAGGGAGATACATAATACTAAGCATTAAATATGAGACAAAATAACAAAATAATTCTACAAAGCGCGCTGAAAATCGTCAATATAAACAGTTAATGCAATCATACGTCGAAGATAATTACACTGTAGTATTGATGTAAAATAAAATGAATCGGGCAAGGCGTCACCTTTAAAGGAAAGTTAATAATTTGCTTTAAGCTAGCGGTCCCACTTTGCGATATGTAGAATGGCGCTTGGACATACTTCTCCCCTTCTACAACAGTTTTCGAATGATAGGTATTACGAAAAAAGTTCAACCTGTGGTTTCGTCTGTGATCTTTCACGTCCTGCCATTTCAGTTTACTTTTACTTTCTCTCATGCTAAGTTGAGCGTGCCAATTGCCTAATACGAATCGCACTGACATATTCTGAATGTTTTCGAGCGTATCAACGAGCTTTTGGTGTAGGGATCCACGAAAACACATGCGTACTCCAAGATTGAGCGCACATGAGTGAAATACGGTTGTTCTTTTCAGTTAGATGGAGGTTCACTGAAATTTCGTCTCAGAAAGCCAAAAACATATGAAGCCGTAACTTTTATGGTGTGAACCTGCCTATTTGACCTCTACCCACTCCCTAAATAAACTCCTAGGTATTTATATTCCTCGGCCGTTGTCACAGCAGCATAATTTACGGTATACGTATTCAATTTGAATGAAGGTTTTCTTGTAAAGGTGCCGTTAACACACTGCTTAACATCCAAAAACTTTTCTGAATCAGCACACCAGGATGTTATTAAATTCGAATAAAGCTGCAGGTATACGGAATCACGTTCATTCGCTATAGTCCGGTTAACCACACAGTACTTTTGAACAAAGCTATAGGGCCAATAGTAATAACAATGCAAAAATCGATTCATTCAGTTCATAGGATGAAATGTACTATGCAGAAGGTGATATGCAACACCATAATTTGCTTTTTTGCAGTCCAAGAATATACGGTCAACCACTTTAAGCTTATCTATTGCAAGAGCCAAATCGTGCGTGAACTTAACAATCTGCGTTGAGCAAGAAAATCCTGACAAAATCCGTGTTTGCTAGGATGCTGGCGATTATGTTTACCCAAATGAGTCATATCCCAAGAGTAGCTAAGCTCACCTTCAAACATCGGAACTAAATTAACAGCTAGGCTTCGTCAGTGACAAGGCTCTGTTGTTATCGCAAATTTAAAATAATTTTTTTTCTAAATAGGCTGTCGTAAAATCCCCTGAAGTAACATAGTGCAGGGCATGAAGTTGATCCTACCAATGCACGAGCGAGTCTCTTCTACGTTTATCACCAACAACATAGTGCAACATTGCTTGTCGCAGTTTAATTGTAAGCAGAATAACTTGCGCTTTTGCTCGCACTTGCCTTTCTTTGGTGGGGAGTCCTTGACATGGTGGCGGTTTAGCTCCTGCGTGGTGGCCGCTTGCTCGACGCCCTTGAAGGCCAGTTATTTTGGTGAACCATCTCCATCTCGGATCGGATATCTCTGGCGGGTCGATGTCTCCAATGCTCTCCATTTCTTGAGCGGGCGAATAGCCTAGAGCTGATGCGTCGACGAAGCCTGCGGCCGAGGCGTGGTAGCGGCGATGACTGGCGAGGCTTAGCTCACCCGTCTGTGTGGCACAGCCTTCTCGTGGCAATAAATGACATTTCGATGGCTTAAAAGGTTCCCTGCTAATGTCCAGTGAGTCCTTGCACCTTGCCCGTTCACCGAGAACACTCATTACTGTTTGACAAACGATGTTCGTTCATTTAAAACGTAGAAACACGGAGCGGATGAAAAACGCGTCCCCGTCGTTCGGCTCCCTAACGGCTTTTTCTCCCCCCAGAAAAAGACCAGTCGGTCTCCTTCCAAACACGTCTGTGCATGAATTCTCGGCGCCCAGGCGCGAGCCGTTGTTCGGCTGTATGCCGTTTGCCGAAAAAATGACGTATAACCAGCTACCTTACGTAGGCCGGTCTCCTCTTGAACACCGGTTGCCAAATATTCTGTGGCCATTCGCTTGCCGTAATTCGGCCGAGGACAGCTAACCGAATGAAAAACGTATATTCTGGGGCCGTACGTCCGCCGGACGCGCGGTTCACCGTTGAAACAACAAATGCACGGCAGCCGCGCTCCGGCCGGTCTCCTTTCGAACACCAACTGCCGCAAGAATACGCATATTCTGTGGCCGGTTGCTTGCCGTGCTTCGGCCGATTACCGCTTCCCGAAGAAAAAACGGATGCCCTAAGGCCGTACTTCGGCCGTTCTCTTTCTCAACATCGGCAGCCGTAAGAGAACTCAAATCTGGCAGCCGGTTAGCTGCCGTTGTACGTCCGGACACGGGCGGACGGAAAAATGCCGAAGCGCTGGTTGCCGAATGTTGGCCGTTCAACGCATGATCAGTGGCTGCCAGAACCTGGATGCTGGCCGGACATGCCAGAAAGCGGCCATAGACGGGCCGGTCTTGGGGCACACTTTCTGTGCCGCCTGGGTTACCCCTTATACAATTCGGTTCTTGCCTTTTAGAGATGTTACTGGAGTGCCCTATGATATATTTGTTGTGATCGGATTGTATAGCTTGTGGAAGTGCCGCATGACGGACAGGCACGCGGAAACCCCTCGCCCAACGAAGTCCATTTTTCGGGAGCAAACTGCGTTGGTGCGGAGCATTTATGCGGCGCAAAATGACCCACCAGAATGGCTGCATCTGTTGGACGCGTGCGTCTGCCTGCCAGAGTTTTAACGAACGGCTAATTTTAGCTGCTGTGATATGCATCTTCTTGGATGACTCATAACTTTTGTAGGCTGTATTAAGGGTAGTTTTCCATGCAGTAAAGAAAAAAAAAGTGTCCGTGGCTTGGTCGGTAGAACGTCGCGCTGCGGCCGCAAAGTCCTCGGATCGAAACCTGGCGCCGGATGCTGTTTCTTTTTTAAATATAGAGGAGCACTGCGGACGCCGACGCCGCCGACGCCGCCGCCGCCGCCGCCGGCGGTGGATGGTTTGGGGTCGCTTATAAAGTGCATTCGCACTTAAAAATCATTCACCCCTCCATACAACGAAGAATTTGGTTAAACGCGGAGCTTTCTCGTGACAGTCTTTGGTTGTCGTCTGAGTTTGGACTGGGTTTCGACCATGTGGAATCGTACTTGTAGCACCCTTCTGGAACGAATTTACGCTGTCCCTGGAAAGTGCTCCATTGTACGTGATTACGTTATTAGGCCAATATTTTTCCCTGATCACTGCATGGTATCTCCACAGATCGCTCCATGGGGCTGGCTCGTTCCTCGCATCCCTTGGGAACTGTGGAAACTGAACAATAGTAGGCTTCGAAGGACTATTTCAAGGCACAGTAGCGGCTTGCTTGATAGATACATTGGAACTTTGAAGCCTTAGTATTTTCCAAAACTGGGACCTTTTAAACAAGAGAACTTAGCTATAGAGGCGTCAGCTCGGTCATCCTTTTTGAAGCGACTTCACATGCACGAACTCCGCAGTACCTTGATGCAATTACATCAGGCTGAAAGAGCTGAAGCCGGGACATTTTTTGGATGAAATATGTAATGCTAAAGCTCAGATGCAGCAGCATATGAATGAAAAATATCGGGGAGCCTTCGTTCGATCAAGAACGCACAGGTTTTTGCAGGAGCCACACACCATGCGAATTTAAGATGAAAGTCAGTCAGCACTATAAAATGTTTTAGTAGAAATCGAGTATGGTGGTCAAAGGTATTTTGACACCCGCAGCACACTTGCGGCATTTTCTTCCCATTATGAAAAATTGTTTAATGGCAACACGGGTACCCATGGTACGCCTGATTTCAATGTATTCGTCCAGTCCTTTCCTAAGGTCAGGGACGATCCGCGGGCCCTTGCAGAACGACCAATGACGGTGGAAGAAGTGGAAGTTGCCATTTCAAAGCTGCAAACCCATAAATCAGCGGGACCTGGTGGCCTCACTTCGGAGTTATAAAAATTCACGAAGAGTTCTGGCACCTGCTTCTTGCACCTGCCTTAGTGCGGATTTACAAAGGCCTATGAACTTGACGTTCTGCTTCCTACATATTAGCAAGGTTAAACCATAGTAATCCCTAAAAGTGATAATGCAGACAAGTTGAAAATCGTGGATGGCTACAGGACGATATCTCTGTGTAACATGGAATACAAGATATTCGCGAAGCTGCTGGCGCGCAGGCCACAGATTGTAATCACAAGTTTCATATGTTCGCACCCGCCTTGCGGGATTCAGGGGTGGTGCATTAAGACAAACATCCCTATTGCTCGTTTAGTAAGGGAGTGCGTATCCGATGGTGCTGGGCAGGTCCCTCGTTGAAATTCTTGCTAAAGCATTTGACAGAGTTAGCCATCCTTTCCTTTTTGCTGTTCTGAAGTCAGCTAGGCTTTGGGAAGCCTTGTATAAAGGCATATCTCTCTGTTACAAAACCTGTATGACCCGGTTGATAATAAACCGCGAACTCTCTAGGCCTATCCCCAGTAGATACTCTCTACAGTAAGGTTTCCCGTTAGCACCCCTGCTATTCGGTTTATGCCTTGAGCCCCTGTGCCTCAGTACTCTCAAGAGCAGTGTCATTGATAGTCTCTCCCTGGAAAACTATGAAGTCAAAGTTGTAGGTTATGCGGATGAACCTTCTGTTGGGCTTATTGCGTCGCACATAGCAAAGTAACCAAGATGAAGAAGAGGACATGGCACGATGACGCCAAGGAAGAAAGAAGATGAGAAAGACGAGGATCAGCCGATGCCATTGTATTTGCTAGTATTAGGAATTCAGTATAATGTCAAACACAGCTAAACAATCGTTTTCACGGTGTCCGACTCATTTATCGGACAATTGCCTTTTTTTCTACGGACAAGAAAAGTGATCTGGAAGCAATGACGCTGACAGAGCGGTTTCGCGATCTATGTGGAGCTAAGGTGAACCTTAAAAAATCGAGATGTTTTTGGAAGGGCTGGTGAGGTACGCAGCGGCGTTAATGTGGAGGCATCAAATAAGACTCTGAAACAATACAGTACCTCGGGGTTCCTCTACATCACATTGGAAACAGTGGAGCTCATTGGTCTTCTGCGCTTACAGTAAAACACAAGCATGGATGGGACGCGTGTTGTCTCTATTTGCGCGGGCAGAACTGTGCAATGTATTCCTCGTTTCCAAATTTGTTTATTTTCCTCAGGTCCTTAGCTATGCACGAAATAAGGTTCAAGCATTTCATAGAGTGTTGGCTACCTTCGTATGGGGGTCCCATTGGGAGCCCATGCGCCGCCATAACCTTTTCCTCCCGTTGAGGTTTCGTGGCGTTGTTTGGTGCAATTGTTTGTACATCCGCTCGTCTCGCGGTTCAATTTCAAAACGGCTGATCACCCGTTTTTTAAGGTTTTTATTCAGCATAAATTGAGAGCTCATTTCATTTTTTCATTTGGTTTAACCCACCCCCAAATCATAAGCCGCCTTGGGGCTTTCTTCAACAGGTTGTTCACAATTTCAAGTTTCTTATTGTGCGTTTTTCTCTCGACTACCTGTACGGTCTCCCTAGGAGGAAATGGAAGGGCTTTTTAATTGAAAGTTTATTCCCGGTGCCCATTTACCGCCAACCATACCTGATGATTTTAGATAATAGTGTGTTGAAGTGAATAAAGAAAATGTGCATCCTGGCTGCTACAAAAACTTTCTTTTTTAAGTTGCACACACCCACGTTGCTTTGTAAAACATGGCTGAATAGTAAAGCTGTATATGTGCCTCGGTGTGTTAACTGTCACTAGTGTAACCAGCCCCAGAGAATTGGTCACTGCTTGGTTTTATGTCGGGATGCTGTGTTTTTTGAGATGTTCTGCAGCGGACTCTTAGAACATTGACATCACCCCGTACAGTATGCCAGTGATCAAGAAATCTTCCTGGCCCTACGACCTTTTTGTGCTGATCGGATTATTTAACATATGGATGTGCCGCATGATTGACCGCCATGCGAAGGAACCTCATGGAACTAAGTAACGTTTTCGCGAACAATATTCGCTTGTGTACAGTGTTTATGCGGCGCAACCACAGCCGCCTGACTGGTTGAATCTTTTTGAGGCGTGTATGTGCCTACCTGACTTTCAAAATGTGTCATCGAACTTACTGTTATTGTAGTTAGGGTGTGACTTTAAAGCATTTCGGTGTAGTCTTTCATGCACTAAAGAAATAAAGGATACGGAGCCATCCAATAGACGCCAGCTTCACAACGCGAGAGACCTGCAGGCTCAATTCCGGCCAAAGCGTGTTTTTCTTTCCCTTCAGACACGATCATTCATCGCCATCGCCAGAGAAAGTTGGCTTTCCTGCATGGCGTTTTCGCGCTACAGATGCCATCAGTGAGAACACGAAAGCTTCGATTTGTAAGTCCAAAATATTTTTTTTTTTTGCCCTGTCTCTTCCTATGCATATTTTTTCTGTAATTTGCGCTTTCACCAGATCACTCATCAGGTTACGACGAGCTGTATCCCACCCCAAACACTGGTAATTGTGCTGTCGATATAATTTAGCCTTAATGGTGCCACGATGGCATGGAATTGAGGAGGCACAAACTTTCAAAGAGTTTCTGTCACCGCCAACGGCTGTTTTGGTTCGATAAGCAAAAGGCTGGGCCTGCTTGCTGTGGGCCTGCTTGCTGATTTTAATACCTTGCATCGGCTGCTGGCTGATCCCCTCTTCCCTAATTAAAGCCCCCTTCCATCTGGAACAGGCTTTGTGTCGTTACAATATTTTTGAAGTCGTTGTGTTTCCAATGGCATTTTAATTTATAAACAACACCATTTTAGCAGACCACAACAGCACAAGGTTTGCATCAAATACTACCACGTGATCAGATTACGGCAAACTGTATTCAACGTTCTTTGCAATATCAATTTGGAATAGCTTACCACCTGCTGTGAAATTATACGTTAGCGTGTCGTCATTTAAACCGTCCCTAAAAGACAATCTTTTGTCGTGTTAGTCTTTTCTCACTTTCTCATTTATTCCTAATTGGAATTGGATATACCGATCTCTTATTGTGAGACGTGAACTTTTTCCTGTTTTGATTTTTAGTGTAGTTTTTAATTGCGATAGTATACCCTTTGGCATACTTTAGAGAGTCCTAAAGCTACAGGCTCGCAGCAGTTTCCCGGAGGACCTCCAGAAGACAGAAATGGTTGCTCCCCAAAATCGTCGCTCGAGATCGAGGGGTCTCCCCGGATGCAGGCCTGTGCCGCGAAGGTGTCGTGATCTCGCTGCAGTCAGGGAAGGGCACTTCATTAAGAGAATTCGTGCAGCGTGTTCGGCAGAAACAGTACAGAGGGGGAAGTTGTTAGCAAACGGGGCATGGTATGACGGTGGCCAGTTACATAAAATGAATCCATCCATTGTATTATTTCGAAACGTCGTACATTGCTGCACTGTTGCTGCCACGTTTATTGTAATTATTAGCTCTGTATGAACTCGAGGGTCCCGGTACAGTCACTGACCTGGGGAATATTGTGTGTGTTGTTTTTATTTATGCACTTTTCAGACGCACCTCAACTTCTCATTCATCTTAATACGGTACAACTCCCCTTTAGAAATGGATGAGGGCCGCAGCAAGGTGCTTGGACTTTTCTGCCAGCCCTTTTTCGAACGAGCTCTGCTCTTCGCGATTTTCGGCTCCCTGCGATACCGAAAGCGAAATGCGATGCCGTTCCACGAAATTTGCGAGCTCAGAGCGATGACCTACTTAAAGTAATCGGGGAAAATAACGTGGTCTCCCACGGTAAAACAGCGCCAGTAAAAGCTGAAATCTGATTCTGTGTACGGCATCAAGCAAAACTGCCTCGGGAGACATGTTTTGCGACGTCATTTTGATTGGTTTTACTAATGTTGCTCGCCCGAGTCGCGGAACTTAAGAGTTGCGAAATAGCCTCAAAATCAATGTACTGCATTTATACCGAAAGCGCCGGCGTGTGCACCCTTTATCTAAATTTTCTAGGCCAATCCTAAGCCTTCTGGACCACAAAGGTTTCAAAGAATAAGCTTTATCTTGAAATGAGACAAAAATATTTTATGACAGGAAAAAACGTGTTTTCTCTTGCTTTTCGGCATCAAAAGTTTCAGCCACGCTCGGGACATCAGCTTGAACATGGAATTTGTTGCGGCCTGCGCGTTTCCAGCTTGGCCTAGAAAATTTTGACAAAGACTGCGCTTAACGGAAAACGAAATTTCGTGCCCCAGGAAGAACAGCTTCAGCACAGGCCGCAAACAAAAGCCACTTCAGCAGTTACGGGGACTGACCATAGGAAGCAGGAAGTGCCCCGTCTTAACGCATAATCAGCAGACAACCAAGCAAAAAAGCCCGAGAAAAGATGAATGTCATATGACACTTCAACAGCTAATGAAAAACTGCAGGCATTAGCCGCAGAATTGCCTTGAGTTCTGTGGCTCCCGCAAATGTAAAGGTTGCCGCTACCGATACCATCGCCGGCGTGGCTGTACCTGCATAGCCGCGAATATTTTGATAGCTATTGTTACCAACGTGCCACTGCTTAAACAAAAGAACTTCGAATAGTAGTGTAATTCTTTTCTCCAACATCAGCGGAACGCCTTCAGTAGAAACATTGAGCTCTCTTGTTCCAGTCTGCATGTCGGTGTCGTGTTCAAGGGTGCTTGACACTTAAACGCATCGCGAAAGTCTTCCGAGATCAAGGCGATGTACTGCGCTTCTTTTAGGAACCTCTCTTTGAAATAGAGAGGTGCGGGGCAGTAGTGGTGGTACATCAATAACATGTAAAAAAGTTTGCAACGAGACACTCTCCAGCCTCCAAACGATTCAAACTGGCTCTGCCACAAAGAACTGACCGCCACTCGTCGAGCCGTCTCGATGCTTAGAAGCGGCACATGGAATCTTCCTAAAGACTTCGTCACCACTGTCCCGAGCCTAATCTGACAAGCGGTGTAATTGTCCAATAACTTGGAAGTATCTGGGCTCCATTCATGCTCAGAGAATATGTTTTTCCAAAGAGCATCAGCCAGCGGTACACCTATGATGGCCGAGGGAACCACTAGCTCATCGCTGGCGTGGAAAGTATATATGGTGTACGCAGACACGGGTATCACAATGGTGTCGTTGAAAATACCGATTTTTCTCAAACTGAAATTCTTGTACAGATCTTCTGTAATGCCCGGTAGTAAATCTTTCCCCTCGTTTGACCACCCTGACCGGAACAAGGTCAACAGGTTCCTCACGAAGTCACCAGTAAGACTGGGAATTTTCTTGTGCGCGGGCAGTAAATCGCTTGGCAACAAAAGTCGCAGGTTTTTGTGGTAGCTTAGTAGCCTGGTGTGATCAGTTCGCGGCATAATTCTCGCGGTTTGCGCCGCAATCTCCGCCAATATTTTCTTGAAAATACGATGAAATACGGCCGCATGCTCCCGGCTGTATGTTTCGATAGAATTCACCAGCATCAGAGGGGAATACTCGTAAATAATGCTCTTGCAGTACATAAAACGTCCCTTGGACCGAATTACGGTGCTTTCGTTGAGAATTTCGAGAAGGAAATTTGTGACCGCCTTGAAAACGAAAAATACGAGTGTCACTTCACGTCGCCTTAAGTCCAGCAGCACACCGAAGGTCTTTCGAAGCGCATCCACGCTGCTGTGGAAGAGCATTGCAGGAGGATCGCTGCCGCTAACGTTCCTCACAGCCCAGCTCCAGTCGGCCATCGTCAGAGACGGTGCCAGTTTGGCCACGTCAGAGAAGTTCGCCAGGACAGCATTTCCAAAAGTGAAGTCTTTCGCCACGACACCCTTTTTAAAAGTGACGTCAAGATCGCTCTCCAGATCTTCCATATTGTTCAGGGTGACGCTAAGGTTCAACATACGGTTAATGGTTTGAAGACAGTCCTTGCGTAACTGGTGGTACTGGTCCGAGAGGTCGCCTCTTATGCTCGGCGCTGTCCTTGTTAAGAGGAGTACAGCCAGGAACCCTGGCCTCCTCAGGAGGTGCATGTTCTCGAAGAACACCCTGCTAGGAAAGCCACCACGGCCGTACAAAGCGACGATGGGATGGGACATTATGTTGTGCCTCACTGCCATCTGTAGCAGGAACAGCAGAAGGTCCCGTTCGGACTGCGTCACAGCGGTGTTCGGCAGTAAAGCCTCAATATACGTGGTCGCGGTTGAGCCGCCTAGTTTCTCTATGTTAGCCACCGCGCTTAGGCAGGACTGGAACAAACGGTACACCGCTGTCCCGGATTTGCGGGGAGGCGGCCAGTACAAGTACAGTTCTTTTTCCGAGCTGTAATTGCTTTCACCAAACGCCGGCGGTTCTCGCTGTTCGCGATATACGCCACAAACGTAGTCGTGCAAGAAGATGCATGGATTCACGGAAATGTTGACGTGGTAGAACAGCCACTTTGTCTCGCGGAGGCAGCAGCTGGGAGGGTCGGTGACGGGGACACGCTGCCTCGAACTGGACACGCTTAATACGAACGCCGCCAGCAGGACCAAGAGTGCGGCCGTCAAGAACGCTGCGACGATTGCTTGGATCGTGCAAAGGGTGGCCTTTCTGGGAACTTCGACTGGAGATGCGTGCTGTGCGGCGTTCGCCGGGCTTGGTGGTGCATATTGCTCAGCATCCTGCATTAGATAACAGGGGAATCGCCGGTTTAGTGATGGTGACAGTGCTAATTACAGAAACCGTACTACCTCCGGGGATTGTTCACCTAGTAACAGCTATTTTTTCAAGCAAAGCTGTACTACTCCCGTCGACCGGTTTCGACAGGGATGCGCTAGTTCACCTTCGTTTGACCGCAGCTGCGACACACCCCTGCAGCGCATAAAATGACTAACCATGCCCGCTTTCAGCGCTGCGCAGGCGGCCTCGTTTTCAGTCAGTTTTGCTCAATAGGGCAGCGACGACTGCGGCAGGAGCGGCTGCTCAGCTGATAGGCAGCTGACTACACCCGCTGCCTTGCTGCCTAGCAGCTGCTGGCACACGCATGCATCGCTGGGTGGGCAGCCCGGCGGCAGCGCTCGTGGTTCTGCTTTCGTCCTTCGTGTGTCTGCGCTGCCAATTCTTGTCGGACACTGAGGAAGAAGAAGGCGTTTTTGTAGCGTAAGCTACACTGACCGACGCTGAGCAGTTTTGTGTGGCTCTTGGAGAGCCGTGCTGCGCATGCGCGAGGAGCAGTGATGTCACACGGCGCACAGACCGTTGATCACTGCCTGGCAGCTATCACGTACCTCACGCGCCCAACGCCTTCGCCGACATCCGTTCCGCACTTGGCGGCCCGGTCAACATGCTGATAATGCGAAGGGTGGCCGGGGTGCGGAACCGGTGGCCCGTGCGTTGCAGCAACATCGGCGTCCGCCTATGGATTCAGCTTAGCTCTTGGGCGATTGGTGACGTTGCGCCGGTGCCGTTTGATAAATATACCTGTGTCACATAATGCGTATACCATGTGCGTGTCATTGAGGCAACAGTAAACATGATAATCAAGCTTTTTTAGACAACCAGGAAAGCTAAGAATAACCAGCTAAACCTTAGCTCAGGCTAGGTATATCCCGGCATAGCCGAACTACGCCACTGCTAATTTTCTGATGGAGGCAAAAAGCGAATGCCCCCCTGTATTCGGGATTTCGGCGCACGTTAAAGATCCCCAGGTGGTCGAAATTAATCCGGAGCCATCTACTACAGTGCGCTTCATCGCCTGTGTATCGTCGGTGCGTTAACCCTCATAATCAGTAAATCAAGACTGAGGAAGAGCGATCCGTTAGGCTTCGAAAACGCAAGCTACTGGATCACAACCGTAAACACAGGCGGGCTTTGGACAATCAGTATTAAAAAAGGCAAATAAAGGCTAACCGAATGAAACCAAAACTCCAGAATTAGCTAAGCTTTTCTTTGCATATTCAGAGTTAGCTGAGTTAATCCTCAGCCATTCTTTGTTCTTTTCGTTACGACTTAATAATATTTCTGTGTCCTAGAAGAATGAACACTTCTTCACAAAGGACAGGCGATTAGATTCTGTGAGAGACCTGCTTGCTAGATTGGAGAATAAAACAAAAATTTCGAGCCGTTCCCCTAAGAGGCTGGGAAACTAACGGAGCCGTATAACTGAGAGGAACTACAAAATAGATTTTATACCGCGACAACTACGGCCCGGGCGCAGTAACATCGATGCCGAAGTTCGTTACGTAAAAATCAGGTCCTGCAAGCTCACATAAGAAAGGCCACCGTGAAATGTGTTGAAAATGACAGATCCTTCACCCCGAACCATTTCGAGTATCAAAGTGTCAGCCCATGCTTTACTGTCTCCCTTTTCCTTCTCACAGGGGGCGCTGCGAGTTTGAGCCACGGGCATAAAACATTGCTCGGGCACTACAACCTGATGACGTGATTTTGAAAGAGAAAGTGTAGTTATGCTTATCCAGGACTTTTTATGTTGCATCGTGTTGGCGTCTGTGTTCTCTTTCATTTCTTTGTCTTTTGGCATGAACGTGTTCGCCAGACCAACCGTCCACCCTTTGAGCGACCGCCTCTCTGTAGTCAATGCTAGCTGTGATAAGGTAAGCACTTGTCCTACTCTTTCGTCCTTACGTTCAGTTGTCACGCCACCGCAGTAGGGTTCCCGCCGCGGTGGCTCTGTGCCTAAGGTGTTGCGCTGCTGAACACAAAGTCGCGGCTCGATTCCCAGCCGCGCCGGCCGCTTTTCTTATGGGGGATAAAAGGAAAATCGCCCGTTTGTACGAAATAACGGCGCACGTTAAAGATCCCCAGGTGGTGAAAATTAATCTGGAGCCCTCCACTACGGCGGGCCTCATCGCGTGCGTTGCATGGGCGAGTTAAACCCTACAATCAACCAGCCTTAGTGGTGTAAAATTCCTTCAGCCACTGGCAATATGCCGGGATACCACCATGCACTTTGTTGCTAATCTTGAGACGGGGGATCATTGCTCACACCTATCCAATTACATTTCAGATTTTTCCCTTCTACGTACATACTACTTGTTCACAATGCCTGTATTTCGGGGGACAAGGCCACGCTGACCTTCACGCGCCCGCTACGCTGGTGGAGGCCTCACGTACGCGCATGGAGCGAGCGACGACCGAACGGGCCTCCTTTGTTCCCTAATGCGCTTTTTATTCACACTCAACACGCAGATGGTATGAGAAGGCGCCCGAAGAAGCCCCACGGCCCGCCGTCTCCGCCCATCGCCGACCATAGCTCATACCACAAGCTACGTGCAGCACTGTGGAGGCTACACTGTTGTAAAAGCCCGCCCACTGAGCACGCCTAACTCACCGGGAAGGGGGCCTTGCAAGGACGTTTCCTTCTCCCCTCACGGAAGGTGGAACCGAGAGGCACAGGCGCCTTTCGTGGCTTCCTTCACAGTGAGTTAGGGGCCCTCAGTGGACGGACTGTAGACAACAATGAAGCCTCCACAGTGCTCCACAAAGATTGAGGTATGAACTTATAGACCTGCCGCACGAGCCGGCCATTGTAGGAGTAAACCGATCGCGCGCTCCTGCATTACGTCAAGAGATCGTGACGAGGGGTCGCCGCCTCCCTGATATTCCAGCAACGCGGAACCTCGGACCCGCAGCTGCCCACCGGGATCACCTCCTCGGCCCATTCCTGTTCCAGTCCCGGCCCAGAAACCTACATGCGCCGCCCGTGCACCCTGGCCCGTGAGCGAGGGATAAAGCCTCCACGGCGCAGCAGAAGCCGCAGTCCTGCCGCATCCTCAAGGTAATCAAACCGGCTGAAGTACGCCGACGCTGCCCCTTCCTGAGGATTGGTGACGGAGCTGGCGGCGTTCAAACTATGTTAAATTAAACTTGATATATTATAGAGAGACGGATCTTTCCTGGACACCGCGTTTATTAGCTTGCTGACTCCGAACGTTCCCAAGGAGACCAATCGCACCATTATGATGATTATCCACAGATGATAATGAGCGTGGGTGGCTGGCTATGAGTGATCGAGGAGAATACTCCTTGGTGACCAGAATGAATGATTATGGTGCCGGGTTCACGGGAAATATTGTGAATGCGCTTTCCTGGTGCTCACATTTTTGCCCCGCGGCTGAAAGCGGGCGCCAGCCCGCAGAAGGTTACGTTTGGCGACGGTTGAAAGGTTTCGAGTGGGAGCCATGCCCTATCTTTGTCCCACGACAGCGACGGCCTGTTGAAGGATTCACTCGTGACCCGGAATAATTGACGGGAGAAGTCTGGTCGATGATGACCTACGGACCAATGTACCGGTGCAGGAACTTCTCCCGGAGTCGTGGTGTTCGACCAGGTGTCCAAAGCAGGACCTCTTGGCCTTTCGAGAACTTAACGGCGCGGTGGGTGTCGCCATATCATCCCTTTCGGTTTTGCTGGCTCGCATCTGTGTTACATTTCGCCATACATCGAGAATGGGCGATCCGATCGGAGAACTGCTCATGAAGTGGCGAAGTAGTGGAGACTGAGGGAGATATATTGATAAATCAGAAATACAAAGGCATTTTTTTCAACTCTAAAGTACTTACGAGAAAAACATATAGGCAGCCAGCATGGAAAGTGCGTATTGCAAGGGTTAATAGGACTATAATGAATGCCAGGCGTCCTTGACTTGTATTGTGCGGTCCGTGTAGTTTCCAATATAATGATATATAAAGGCAAGTTATGATTATAATAACTTTTTATTTAAAACAGGAATTGCAATTTCTTGAAAAACACGACCACAGCGTGGGAAGCTAACCGACGGCCTCTTTTAACCATTGCGTGTTTTGATCAACTTTCTTTCATAGCGATTCAAAAAAATAATGGTTATCTTCATTCGTTCACAGTCAAAAAACTTTATGTTTGCTTTTGTTCAAGTTCCCTTCCGTTGATCTTCCATTGCGTAACAATTAAAGAAGCCCATAATTCCTGCTTATATGCGTAACGAGGGGAGTAGTTCTGGCAGCATCGGCACCAAAGATTAAATAGGAGGGTTTCTAGCAGGTCTACTGCTCACGCTGTAGATGACTGAGCCACGGCCCGAAGGTTAAAAGGAACGATTTCTTCACCCCAAGATGTTGGAGTGACATTGACAAATTTCCCCAACAGCAGTATACAATCACATGAACAAATGCACCAAATGGCCGCCCAGAGTGAAGTTGCTGAGACGCATCCTGCCGACGGCGAATGTTTCTCCCCTTTCCTTCCGAACATCTCAAAAAGTCGTTTAAAAAAAAACTCCCACCTCCCCTCGCGGGAACCCCTGTGTAGATGCGACGCATAGGCGGAGCGGCGAAGGGAACGCGTTTTATAGCGCGCATAACGTTGAGGGGACTGCGTAAGCTGGTCCCAGTCGATGACGACGTTAGCGTACTTGTAAAGCGGCGTGGACTCTAGGTGTTTGAGCCAAGCGTGGATGTTGTTTCGCCGGAGAACGGCACACCGGCAGCGCGCCCGAAGGAGAGGAAACCGCGGAAGAGAGAGTACTGCACATGCGCCGGCCCCAGCGCGTCTGCCGCGGCTATGACGCAACGTGCCGCGGCTATGACGCAACACAATCCAACACAATCCACTTTAATCCAATCCAAATCCAATCCAACCGAATCCAAGCCAAGCCAAGCCAAGCCAAGCCAAGCCAAGCCAATCCAATCCAATCCAATCCAATCCAATCCAATCAAATCCAATCCAATGCCCCTCGCGAGAGAGTGTTCGTTATCGGAGAGGAGAGGGGGTGAGCGGCGGAGAGCGCAGCTCGCGCGGCGAGGAGAATGGCAGAGGGGTGGACAACGCCGACAACAACGACGACGACGCCGGAGGGACAAGGCGAGTGAATCAGATGCTCTGCATGTAAAAGAGACGCCGCGGTGACGCAGTGGCTAAGGCGTAGTTTTGCTGTGCCCAGGGACGCGGGCACGATTCCGCGCCGCGACAGCCGTTGTCCTGATAAAAGCTAGAACGCTCCTGTGCCGAAATTTTGGTGCACGTTGAAAATTCTCAGTGGGTCAAAACTGATCCGGATCGCTCCACTACCACGCGGCTCATCGTCAATGTGCAGTTTAGCAATGTGCAGTTAATTAAGTTTGATAATTGCGAGAAAGCAGAGGGAACCTTTACAATCGCTATTTATTGGGACAGTTGCTATCTTCGCATTTCGTGTACATATAATACCTTTTAAAACACAACCGATTTGGTATTCACAAATTTAGAAAACTGACTCCCATTCGTGACAAGCAGTGCACAAAAGGTAGCGTTAGCGGCAGATGTCTGTGTGTGGTTCGTACATTTTGTTTTCCCGCGCTGCAAACAAATCCTTAACCTATTTTGTTTCCCGTACGACCACTTGATTCCGTCCGATGCGGGCTACCCTGAAGGTGCTGTCGAACAAGTTAATGAAGCCGTGCGAAGGCAGCGCGCAATGGACGCGAAGATGCGCCAAAACAGGCTCAAAACAACCGTCGCTAATGCAGACGACCACGCCGTACCGCCGACACCGCCGCCGGTGAGCAGGCAACTTCCGCGCGGGGAACATTGGGTAAATTCGCCGCGCCGCCTACGGCGTGCTCCGTGAGTGAAACCCTCCACCCCCTCTCCCCCACCCCCGGCGCCGCCTCCGCTGCGTTAGGAGTTTGTTGTCCCGCCCTCCACGAAGAAACCGTTGGATGGTAGAGCTAGAAAGCTTTGCTTTAAAACGCCCGCCGTCGCCTTCTTCCTTAGTCTACAACGAGAATTGGTAGCGCAGACACATGAAGGACGAAAAGAGAACCACGAGCGCCGCCGCCGGGCTCCCGACCCAGCGACGCATGCGTGTTCCAGGAGCTGCCGGGCAGCGAGGCAGCGGCGGTGGTAGGCTGCCTATCAGCTGAGCGGGACTTACCGCCACAGCCGCCACTGCTCTTTTGAGCAAAACTGACTGAAAACGAGGCCTTGTGCGCAACGCTGAAAGCGGCCATGGTGCGTCACGTTATGCGGTGCAAGGATGTGTGCTCCGCGAATGAAACTCTCTCCCTCCCCCCCCCCCCCCCTTTCCTCCCGGCGCCGCCTCCGTCGCGTTGGGAGTTTCTTCTTCCGCACGCCACGAAAGAACCGTTGGCCGGTAGACCTAGAAAGCTTTGCTGTAAACCAGGTTGCTTTTCTCCTATAGTCTGGCTGGAAGAGGTCCTGTGACCCAGTCATGTACAAATGAAATGCGAACACGAAAATATTCTTTCCA
The DNA here is from genome assembly GCF_048455015.1 of Haemaphysalis longicornis. Classification (NCBI taxonomy): domain Eukaryota; kingdom Metazoa; phylum Arthropoda; class Arachnida; order Ixodida; family Ixodidae; genus Haemaphysalis; species Haemaphysalis longicornis. Next base: position 143,605,148 of record NW_027526460.1, on the reverse strand, counting down.
TGCAAGGGAAAAAGTCGCGAAGCCTAATTACAAAAACAACTTTGGGAAATGTGACTTTCCGAATATACCAATAGTGCGCCGTTATTGGACCTCCACAGACAGTATTTTTCAACTTTTCATGTTGTGGTTCGTACTTTTGTGTTCTCATTTCATTTGTCCATGACTGTACGTTTTAAATATGTATGCACATCTCCCCGTCATCAGCGGTTACATTATGTTTTCTGTAGCAATATTTTAATTGATTTGCTCTCGTGCGTTTCACCGTCCGTATCCCGAATATATCGCGAGGTTTTACTCTTCATGGCCCCTCCTCTTTTTTATATCTTTCATATTACTCTGCTACCCCCATCTGGAGTAGCAATGCCTATCGTTAGTAGGGCTGACCTCTTCGAATTTTATTAAAGCTTTTCTCTTTCTCTCTCTACACGGGTGTTTCTTTTTCCTGTTTATTATCAGCCTATTGGCCACCGCACAATCAAGTCCTTTCGCATTGACTTCCAACTGCTCCAACTGCGCGCATCGGAGGAAGCTCATAACTGGGCACGGAACGAGTAGGAAATCAGGCGCATGAGGACGCAGAGCAAGTGTGAAAATGAGCTACCTTTGCATTCCTTGGCATGTTCTGGTTGTCCCGATCCCGATAGTCATGGACATTCGTTGGGGATGCCTCCGCTTGCTTGGTAGCCTGCAGACACACCCGCAAGACATGACGCAATTAGACATTTCTCAGTCACCTTTACCTTAGAGAGCACACCAACAAAAAAAAATCACACGACGATTACGATACTCTCTAAAGCGAAATTTGTGCGCAGCGCCAACTGGAGTCTTGTCGGACACAGCGCATAGCTGTTGCGTCTCAAGGAGCGATAGCGTGATCACGGAACGCACGCCGGCGCTCGCTACTCTGCCGTATGTCCCAGATCGTCGCCGCCGCCTAGCATGTTGTAAATTTTTTTTGAGGTGAGGTATCTTTTATTTCAATTTATCGTTGTTACATCGCAAGGCTGACGATAAAAGCTGCATAGAAGCAGCTTGACAAGCCCGTCAGCCCAATTCAAACGTCAGCAGCAGACGGCAAATATGCATGCTGTACAGCTTCTACAGTAAAAAACACAAAACACACCAAAGTATCGCAATTCCATTGCGATAACAAATATATGTAAAGTATATATATATATATATATATATATATATATATATATATATATATATATATATGCACGCTAACAACTAAACAAAGAAACGATATTGTATTCGAAAAACATGAGAACGCTACATGACAATCATATTTTTGCTGAGAAAAAAAAAACAAGCAAAAGAGAAACGACGAGGCACATACTGAAACATACAAAATGCAAATAGTGTCAGTTTACAAAAAAATGCACCGGTAAACAAAAAGTGAAAAAGAAGTATACATATGAGCTACTGCATACAACAGAACAGGAATAAGCGCTTCAAGAAAAATGGTTACACCAATCAGGGTATTACCCACAGTGAGATGTATCATGCATTAAAACGCTACACATAGGAAAAACAGTAATACTAATTAATGAAGGCCCGAAAAATTGTGTGCGAACCTTCCGAGCAAAGGTCACATGGTTCCAATGAGCCACGAAAGGAGGAGAATGTGGACAGACTGATGTACGTCCATTAATCATCGCGTGCTACGCTTCTATGGCGCGGCCTCGGCATACTGCCACCTATCGCCATTCTTTTTTACGTCCACTTTCCTGCGGGCTTTCGGTTATTTCGTAACGCGTCGCCGCCGGGGAGCGTTTAGCCCCGCCTCCGCATTCCGCCTTCCCGCCTCCCCCTCCCACTTTCGCCGCATTTTCCTTGTCTGTTTTCCTTCGGTCTTCGGTGTTCCTTTCGCTCGCTTGGTTTTGAGGCAGGCGACACCGCCAAACCATAGCACCGAACGGGTAAGTGCTCCGCCCTAAAACACCCTCCAGCTGCAGCTAGGCGACGCGAGTTAACCTGGCGATCCGTGACGCAAGCGTATGCTTACCGTGATCGGGGCCTCGCGCGTTTCCGGAGACTGCCGATGCGCCGAGTGGGGTCGCCGGCGGGGTGCCCCGGACTGCGTGCCCTTGTGTGCGACTCGGGGGCCTCTGGCTGCGCACATCGCGATGACAGGTGACCAGTTAGATTCGTTTCCGCAAACCTGGGAAACAGGTTGACCGTTTATCCTGCCGGCTACAAAAATGGACGAGGAGGTTGCGGCTTGCAGTGGGTGGGTGCCTAGAAGCGCTACGATGGCGTCTATCGCATGTTCTCAGTCTCCTCGCGCGCCCTTCTCGTGATGTCTCCGCTTCCTTCTCTGTCTCCATGCAGGACGATGATAATTAGTGTGCTGATGGCCTTGGCTTCGATGATAGTGCCCCGTTACCACAGAAAAAGCTGTGGCTATATTAAGTTCTAATTTGAGTTGGGAACAGAATTCGCTTGAAAAAGGAGAGGAGAAAGCAAGGCACCATAAAATGCATAGCGAACTCAGAAAAAACTCCCTTAGAAACCAACGTGACTGGGTGCACACACCTACGTTTGAGCAATTCAGCAACGCGGCCTATTCACGTGAGAACAAATTACTTGAATGTGCTCTGACATCATGTGAACCGATTCCTCCTTATGCACGGTGGCGAGATTATCTCCGGAAAAGAATATCAGCGCTGTACTATCCTCACTGCTCTCGTACAGCAACGAACTGCATGGGCAGGGACTCGATATATATATATATATATATATATATATACAGAAAGATAGGTCAGCAGTCTACAACGCCAAAGGAGGCATAGGGGTGTGGTTAGGCTCTTTTCTTTTTCACTACAGTTAATTAAGTAAACTTTTTTTTTCAATTATACAGAAGAAAGAACGAAAGAAAAACACGCGCCCAGAGTGGGGACCGAACCCACGCCTTTCGATTGCCTTACCAATTCGGCTATCTGCGCGACTGTGTTCTCCTTCACTTTCTGGGATATTTATATTTACTAGAAGTGTATCTGACGCTTGAGGGTGGTAGCCAGCGCCACTCTGACTGCACGGGGAGAAGGGGACCTTCTTTTCAACCCCCGGGGCGTGACTAGAACGTCTACAGCCTGTCATGAGCGGGTTACTGGCGGGAAGCCCTCTTATGCTACCTAGGCATCAAGGCTGCCGGAACCGAGACCCTCGCTGGGCTTTCGCAGAATAATATAGTAAGGCAATGAGGGGCTCGTTGAGGAAATACAGAAAGATAGGTCAGCAGTCTACAACGCCAAAGGAGGCATGGGGGTGTGGTTAGGCTCTTTTCTTTTAAGTGCGATGCACTTTATAAGCGACCCTGAATCCGCCGTCATCCGCGCTCCTCCTCCTCTCCCCTAGCAACGGCGCGAGGAGCGGAGAGGAGCGTCTGTAGCAACGGCGCAGCGACGTCACACCCCACGTGACCCGCGCGCGCTCCGCCTCCCGCGCCGTGGCTGCGCGCGCCCGCCCCGGCTCCCGCACCGCTCCTCGCGCCATGACGTCACACTCCCACGTGACCGCGCGCTGGCGCCTTTGCGTCTGCTCCCCCTCTCCGCGCGCCGTGACGTCACATGCTCTGCAGCTGGCGCGCCTCTCCCCCCGTTAGGTTTGCACTCACCCTCGGCGCGCGCCTCTCCCCTCGCCTGACAGCTCCCCCTCGCCGGTACTGCGCCTCTCAAGGCGATGGCAGAATTACTACGCCGTGTACTCTCGGCGCAAGAAATGCATTCGCACTTCCTCACGATTCCCTTCGGGGAGGTGGGGGCAATTTTTTCACTACAGTTAATTAAGTAAACTTTTTTTTTCAATTATACAGAAGAAAGAAAGAAAGAAAAACACGCGCCCAGAGTGGGACCCGAACCCACGCCTTTCGATTGCCTTGCCAATTCGGCTATCTGGGCGACTGTGTTCTCCTTCACTTTCTGGGCTATTTATATTTACTAGAAGTGTATCTGACGCTTGAGGGTAGTAGCCAGCGCCACTCTGACTGCAGCCGGCAGCCTTGATGCCTAGGTAGCATAAGAGGGCTTCCCGCCACTAAACCCGCTCATGACAGGCTGTAGACGTTCTAGTCACGCCCCGGGGGTTGAAAAGAAGGTCCCCTTCTCCCCGTGCAGTCAGAGTGGCGCTGGCTACCACCCTCAAGCGTCAGATACACTTCTAGTAAATATAAATATCCCAGAAAGTGAAGGAGAACACAGTCGCCCAGATAGCCGAATAGGTAAGGCATTCGACATGTAATCGGAAGGCGTGGGTTCGGTCCCCACTCTGGGCGCGTGTTTTTCTTTCTTTCTTTCTTTCTTCTGTATAATTGAAAAAAAAAGTTTACTTAATTAACTGTAGTGAAAAAGAAAAGAGCCTAACCACACCCCTCTGCCTCCTTTGGCATTGTAGACTGCTGACCTATCTTTCTGTATTTCCTCAACGAGCCCCTCATTGCCTTACTATATATATATATATATATATATATATATATATATATATATATATATATATCACAAGCTACGCACTTCCTGTGCGATGCAGAATGTCAATTAAAAGAATTCATACGCCGCATAGGCGGAATTTTTTTGTTTTCCCACGACAAGGAAGAAGAGAAAGAAATCCAAACGTGCCGCCAAAAATGGGACCAATGGGGGAAAGGCCGGATCAACATTTCGTTAGTCGATTTCGCTGTCATTTCTCATACCTTCTATTTTCACTCCTTCCTCTTTTTGTCCCAATAACCCCTGCCCCAGTGGTAAGCAGCAGACTTAAGATAGGTTTCTCACGCCGACCTCCTCTTCTCCGTTGACTAAACGTTTACCCTACCACATCACGGTGTCGTTCAATACGGTGATTTGGCCTGAACGTACTTCTCGGAACATGGAGTCCGTGACGCCCGATAATAGTTTGTGCCTCCTATTCGAACACCCCGACTGGAACAAGGTCAACAGGTTACCGACGTAACCGCTGGTCAGATTGGGAATTATTCTAATGCTTGAGAAAAAACCAGGGAGGGGGCAGCAAGAGCTCAAGGGTCCAGTGGAAGCCTGGCGTGTCATGAACAACCCCCCCTTCCCCTTCGAACGGGTATGTGCCACAACCCGCCCAAGAAGTATGTGCCACACAGAAAGGTACGAAGTGTGCTAAAGGTGAAATGCACAGCGAGAGAAAAAGATGAAGAGGAAGAGGGCATGCGTGGGGAGAAGGAAGAAGAAGAAGAACAGGCATATATCAAAAATCATCATATTATCCGATTCAAGGGCAGTAATATCGGCATTAACTTCTTCTTCCGACTCTCCATTGTACCGCACACTATTATTTTTTGTTCCTAGGCACGTGAAGGAGGTACGCTTGTCTTGGGTCCCTGGCCATACTGACATCAGGGTCAACGAGCTAGCGGACCATTTAGCTAATCTCGCTGTCACAGCTCCCGTTCCATTGGGAACACCTAATGTGACTCTCTTGCATCTTCAAGATTAAGACGATATTGGCATTTAGACGCTACTCGTTCAGACTCACTTTTATTATTTGAAGAGTATCAACATTTAAATTTCGGTTGGAATGTTCATTTTTGTGGTTCTCGGCAATGCGAGGTGACCTTCACCAAGCTGCCCTGCAGGATTCCAAGGCTTAATTTCTATCTGTTCTGATCAGGACTTTCACCTGCAGAACTATTTGTTCGGTGCCAGGTCCCGGAATCAATTGAACATTTTTTTCTCGACTGCAGCCGTTTCTCAACAGCTATAAAACTGCTTTTGAAGGACCCAATTCAGCTTTTGGGGTTGACTTATATTATATTCCACTTATATTATCTATTGGCGCATCAAATTTTGGGCTTGCAAAAAGGGATATATATAATTGCATTTAAAATTTTCTTTCTGCTTCACGTCGTTTGAATTGCTGAAGGATGCTAATTACCCAAGCAGCACGAGCATGTGCGGCCAATCTTTGCCCAAAGAACATTGGCCAGCCCTTTTCCCCCCGGCCAATCTTCGGCCAAAGTGTTCGGCAGTTAATCCAAAATGGTCCTTGGCCGTGTAAGGCTGGAGCTTGGCTGTCATTCATTGGCCAATCTGCTTTGGCCGCTGATACCATTGGGTCACCGACCATTGGCCGAATACGCATGGCCTACAATTGGCCAAAGAAGTATGGCCTACTATTGGCCAAAGACGTATGGCCTACTATTGGCCAGGCATGTATGGCCTACCATTGGCCAAGCATGTATGGCCTACCATTGGCCAATAATGTATGGCCTTCCATTGGCCAGATTCTGGTTATTCTATGCAGGCCAGAGGAAGCCCGCCCAAGGCTGCTGCCATGCATGCCCTGGAGCAGGCCATTAACCTTGGCCCTGTTAATGGCACACAGGTGTTAGATAAATGAAACACAAACCAGTCAGTTTTATGTCTTTATTTGTCCTTACGCAATGCATGCAATTTCCTTTTGTTGGCTTTCAGAGCACTTGGATGGCATTCGCAGAGTATATTTACCAATTTCTTCATAATCAGCATCGTCCAGCGTCGTGCTTATTTATATTGCCTTTCTGCCTGTGTCTTCGTCTTTCCTTGCAATGTTTTCCCATGAATTCTTCATAATGGCTTCCCCAATTCCCTTGTCGGCTTCTTGGTCTGGCTTTGCTGGTCCTGGAAATGAAAAATGAAATAATTATGAAACAAACAAATGAAATCAAAGCAATAAGCAGACCTGCCTACTTTCTCTGACTGTGCGCGGGGACCCTTGAATTTCAACCCCATCACCATTGTACGAATGGTATCTCGAATTTCCCGAAAAGTGGCCGCCACAGGACAGATGTTTTTTCTTTTAATGACGCGTGCACGTTGTTTTGAAAAAAAAAATGGCCGCCACAGAACAGAGCTTGTTTTTTTTAATCACGCGTGCACGTTAGTTTTTGTTGCTGCAACAGTTGCGGTGCTGCGAATGAGCACTCACCGCCATACTTATAGAACATTTTACCTAATATGTAGAGTACCACTAAGTGCAACTAGGTGCTGCTCGAATGGTGTTTATGGCTTAGAAAAGCTTCCCAGGGGACGCGCTCACCACAGTACTCCCTAAAAGTGTTAAAATATGTACATCAACGGCTGGGTCTATCTGTTGTAGCTATAGTTGAACACATATTATCAGCAGGAAGCATTGATTCAAGTTCGGTGGGGAGTGTGGGCAAACATGCGCTATAATGGCAGTGCAGATTGAGGCGGGCGTGTGTGCGTAAATGTGTGCTTTACTTATGGTGAAGAGTCACTCAACCAGACAATGTCTTGAGCACATGCATTCTGAGCAGTTTTGAAAGCATGCGAAGCCCGCAATTGCTACCGTAAACGTTGGAGCAAGTGTTCTCCTGCACGCAACTCGAGATCAACGGCAAAGTTGGGAGGGAGCACTATCCCGAAACACCAAAATTCAAAATGGCAGCAACGATCCCTCACCAAGAAAAAAAATACAGGAAGCAAATGCACCTAACATTTCACCAATGTTAGTCATCGCTTTCAAAACCACCGAGACAGTTTCGCCGAGTCAGTTTCAAAAAAAAATTCGCAGAATTCCGCTTGAAGTCCGCCCCAGTCTCATGCCCTGACAGTAAACCATGCAGGCTACCTTCCTCCGAACCATCCCGTGCATTCCTTATGCCATAGCTACCAAAGGACCCCCCCCCCCCTCTTTAAGTTTTAATCATCCCCAGATTTCGTTTTCAGTCTTATTAGGTATGTTCACTTTTCGGTGAAAATCTTGCAGGCATAGAGGAGGTCGCGGTCTCCGAAGCGTCACCGCATTGATGCAAGAAAAGCGATACATTCAGCATGAGCTCACAACCTCTCTAGTGCACAACAAAAAGCAACCCGAAAAGCCGCTGGGGACACAATGACCAGGATCGGTGGCGCCTGTCGCCTCCATGGAGGAACAAGCTTGCTGGCCGCACTCTTCTGCGCGTCGCGGTCCCACCGAAGGCGCCCCTCTCCAGGATAGCTCTTTCTTTGCTTTGGGTCGACCCTTCCGCAATTACCTCTTCAAGTTTCGCACGCCACGGACAGGCCAGACATTCCTCCCTTTCTTCCATTGTAAGAGGGGAAAATTTTGAATAGGCTGGTTTGGCGAGGGCCGCGACAGTCGTGTTTAAGTACTTTGGAGAAGCACAAGTGACACCCCCCCTCTCTCTACCAAGGGGGCTGGTACCCGCGATGCTCAGCCCCCCCCCTGCAGCCCCAAACATTTAACGATGCCCCTGTAAACACGTTTGTTGATAAGCTTATAAATAGAACTGACACCGAACGCAACGTAGACGACATTAATACAGAAAGTAAGGATGAGTAAATGCACACGCGCTTAAGCTACTTTGTTTCCTTTCTTTCTCTCGCGGCAGTTTTGCTGTGGGTAGCGGGGAGGCAGGAGTTATAGGAATGACCTAGAGGCAGCAACGTCTCGCAGCGTTTGGTGAAGTGAAATCACTGCGCTTCGGTAACACTTATTAGGGTTCTTCACATGAATGTTAAAATAAAAAGGTGGAACGGAAGTGAATTAGCAACGTTGATTTTTCACATCTACTGTCGAAATGGGGCTTTAAATGCTGATGTTGCGCCTCTATTTAGCATTAGTTTCCGCGCAGTGTGGCCCAAACCCAACCCTCGAACGTAATGTCATGTCATCCGACAAAAAACATCCCGTGCACCGAAACTGCCACACCGAGACATCCTGCACCAACATGTGCGTGCACCGAAATGTAAATGTAAGTACAGTTCAAACATACAATATTTAACGCCGAAGTATGAACGAACAAAGGAAAAAAAGCATTCTGGAGCAACAAACAGCAACAAAGAGTGTACGAAAAAGTTAAGAAAGAAAAACGCAAAAAATTGCAGGGGGTGCTTACGACTCTGAGAATGTGAAGGCGAAATTTTCTGTTGATATGCCTTGAAATTTCGTACGAAAGGTACGGCCACCCCCGCCCACACTTCTTTCCTGCCTTGGCTTCGGGACCATTTTTTCCTACACCCCTGTCAATACATGCATAGCACAACAGGGCTAAACACGCCTGCAAATACATGAAATAGAGTAAAGGAAGACCAACATACCTTCAAACACCGTCACCATGCACTGCCCTAGAGGGCACTCACGACGAATCGCAGGACGCCGCTTCGTAGATGTCCCTCGTTGCACCGAAATTCCAGTACACACACACAATCGTCCCCTCAAACAAAGACCGAGCACATAGTACGGTAGAAATAGGCGAGTCCTGGCTTCCTGCCGCGTATAATACACGTGACGGATGCTGCTCTAAAGTTGAGAACGGTAGTTTAGATTGAAAAGCATCGAACAAGTTAAATAAACTGAAATTACGCGTGGAAGCGATCGAAAATTACCCCAACGTGCCTAGCCGCCCAACTTTTTTGCCGGCCACTGCTTACTGGCTTTGCTTTGGCTTCAGCTACTGTCGTCTTGCTGCTGGCTGTGGCTAATGTTCAGTTTCGGTTTCAGTTTGTTTTTTGTTGCTGCTGAGGTGCTTTACAAAATAAATAACTGTAGGAGATCCCATGGTCATACACCATAGAATTTCTCGAAACTCCTGAGCAACTTTATGTCATAGACTAATACAGTAATATCGGCGTCAAATGAAACGCGAACACAAAAATATGAACCCAGAACGTGCAAAATTGAAAAATACTCTTCGCAGAGTTCATATATTGGCTTGCTGTTGGTATGTTTGGAAATCCACTTTTCCAAATATTGGCTTCTTTCTAGCATGAGGCCGTTGCTTAAGTGGTCAGTACGCCTATATGTAATAACAACAGATATATTAGGGTTGTTTAGCCACCTTACCAAAAACAATTTTTAAAGATGTTTTCGCATACTTTAGGCAGTGACATTTTTGTTAATCAGAGCTTTCAGACGTTTCACGGTCGGATTAAGGAAGTTTAGCTGTAACAATTATAAGCAATGTGAAAGGTGCAACATTGCAAACAGGCGGGTGCAGTACGCGAAGCAGCAACTTACAAAAAAATAACAAAACCGGAAAGTAAAAAAAAGTGGCTGGAGGGAGAGGAAGAAGGCTAAAGCCAGCAAAATTACAATAGGTGATATCTCAAACACTGATCGCGTGGCTCCTGTTTGTACGTAAGGGTCACAAGTTTTGTATTTATATAGAGCGCGCGAAACGGGCGTGTGCCTGCCTTCAGTTACAGGAGTGGAGGGGGGGGTAGCCTATGAGGAAAATTCCGAATTTTATTAGACCACCAGCCGCATCGTTAACAAGGGGTTTCAGTTAGAGTTGGAACTGCGACTCACCGCTGCGTCGTAAAATGAGTGGCGAACACAGCTAGAGGTTTTCTTTTTTCCTCATCAGAAAAACAGGGATGGACGTCCGCATGCCGACGTTTATTTTCTTTGCTCGGTGGAAAGATTGCCGAGCAAGTAAAATAAATAAATTTTTGTCATACCTTTCCCCTGAATTCTGTCACCCCTATGTCTAGAGCTAAAAAGTGTCACTGACAATCCACCTCCACAGAGTGGAATGCCTAATGATATCTATATGGATAAAAAGTTCCCGTTACACATTGTAGCGTGTAGCGTTAACGCTACACATTGTATTTAAAACTTTGTCATAACGGCCATTGTCTGCTGCATATTATGCATTATCTTATCCACAATGTGTTAGGAGGTCCCCCCGACAGTTCGTACTCTGGAACCTCCTCATGTAGTCCACTTATCTATTCCTTTATATGTGTGCTTACCCTTCAATAAACTTCAAACTTCAAAATGCACCTATCCCCTTATCCCCCCTCTCCTACCCCTCCTCTTCCATCAGTTACATTCAGCTCGACGTTTGAGCCGACACTAGACCTTCGATTGATTGATTGTAGGGTTTAACGCGCCGACGCAACGCAGGCGATGAGGCCCGCCGTAGTGGAGGGCTCCGGATTAATTTTGACCACCTGTGGATCTTGACGTGCAATCTCGTACACACGGGTGTTTTTGCTTTTCGCCCCATTAGAAAAGTGGCCGCCACGGCCGGGAATCGAACCCGCGACCTCGTGCTCAGCAGCGAACGCCTTAGCCACTGAGCCACCGCGGCGGGAGACAGTAAACTTTTACTTCCTGCCTCACGTTTTAAAACAAGCATATCGTCCCGCACAGAAGCTATGCTAATTATTTCTATCTTTCGAGGGAGAAACAATCTATAGAAGTAGCTGAAAAGCGTTTTAGAAACCACAAATGTCCGCTAGGCCGGAAATGTTCGTGAAGAGATTGGAAGCGACCGGTGCAAGAGTAGAGCGCATGTTGGAGAAACTGGATGGGAGTGACGGTGGCGTAGAGGTAAACATTTTTGTTTAGGCGAGAGGCGACCTCATGCCGGATCCTCCTTCAGCAGTGTCACCCGTAACCTCCATTGGTGTGTCGTTCACTATATAGATGGCTTGTTACTGGCGATATAAAATATACTATTCAAGTACTTGGCCAACTGATATCCTCACAAGGAAATTGTAAGGATGTAACTATTCGTAATGCTGCTGTAATAATTCATTTTGGAGACAGATTGATCACCTCGGCTGCGTAAAAATGGCGACAGTCAAAATCGTGAAGGAACAGTTCAAATGGGCTACATTCGCTACTTTGAAAAAAAAGCCGTGATACACGTTGCCTGGGTGAGAATATGTTTGTGGTAACGACATGCACAAGATTATTAAAGCGATAATTGAAAGCATGCTATGACGTTGCAGGGAAACATCTCCCTGCAACACGCATACGCGTTTCATCACAACCACGGAATACAATATTTCCAAATTCAGGACGCTCCCAGCAGGTGCTTTCGTAGTATGAGGGTATTCACAATCGTATGTATAGCTTGTATTCAACAACCTACGTGCAACCTCGTAACGCATGTATTATCCTTTGTGCATGTCAGGACAGTGTTGGAAGGAAGGCCTGCCCGGCACCACGCGCATGACGTCAAGGGCATGGCGCGAGGCGCGGGGCGGGAGAGCTTTATTCTTTTCACTACACTACACGCGCGGGTGTAGTAGATTGTCCCACATCCTCCCCTTTCAAGGAAGGTTACAGCTTGTAGTCCGATGGAGCCGCCTCTCTGGACCGGCTCGCCGCTGTACGGTTCCAGCTCGGTCGGATCTACCGCAGCGATGGTATGGACTTGGGGTCGATCCGCTTTTCGTCCCCTGGTGAAAGCTGTCGCCTCCGATCGCGTCGTCCTTGCTTTTTCTGCGAGCGTCCCCTAGCTTCTGCTTCTTGACCGTCGCTGTGGGGTCCGGCAGGAGAACCTCGGTCGATGCGGACAGCGACTCGTTGCTCGGGGTGTAGTCTGAAAACTGCCTCATACGCGATGGTCTGTGCTGCTGCTCTGATGGTCTGTGCTGCTGCGCTATGGATGCTCCTCGCACGGCGGCACGGGCCTCTTCACTGTTTTCAAGCATCGTCTCCGTATCCGCCGGGGGTGGCCGCTCTAGCGCGCTGGTGGTTCGAAAGAACTCACCGTCAGGCAGCCAGGAGACCGAAGGTTCGAGCAGCGATTCATCCCTGTTGGCGAAATTGTACCACGGCTCGCTCGTCTCCCCGCGAGGGTGCCTGTTGCGAAATCTTCGACTGACTCACCATCCAGCTGGACTCGGGTGTTGAATTTCGCCCGCTCGTAGATGATGTTTCGCCGAGGTATGAAGTAGTCCTCGAAGCCCTTAAGCACTGCGTCGAAGTTCTTCTGTTCGTCAGTAGTCAGCTTGAAGGTATTGAAGATGTCCTCTGCCTGGGGTCCCATGAGGTAGACCAGTGCATCCACCTGGCATTCTTTGGGTCGATCGCTGAGCCCTGAAGCAGCCCGGTAGCGGAGGAAACGTCTCTTCCATTGGGGCCAGTCTGACGGTGAGAAGGTGAACGGGTCAGGTGCCGTGATCTGGAACGAGGCCGCGCTGCCGTTCTTGTTGGCCATCGCGGGTGAGTCGCTCGCGAAGGTCGCACGCAGGTCTGTAGTCGAGGGAAGGCCCGTAGACGAGGCAGAAGCAGCTTCAGAACGAGGGTTGGTTGGGTGTGCTGACGTGTCGTTCAGGCGGAGAGCAGCGGTCAGCACATCCCGCTTCTGACACCATGTTGGAAGGAATGCCTGCCCGGCACCACGCGCATGACGTCAAGGGCATGGCGCGAGGCGCGAGGCGGGAGAGCTTTATTCTTTTCACTACACTACAGACAGTTCTTATTGCAGGGATGCCAGAAATATAGGGTTTCGCAACTTCCGTGGTTCCCACCTTTTTAAGTGCGAATGCACTTCTTAAGCGAGCCTGAAGCGTCCGCCGCCGTCCGCATAGCAACAGCTGCGGGTGCGCGCGCTCCTCGTCTTCCTTGGCAACGGGGGGAGATGGGCGCGCGCTGCCTGGCCGCTGACATGGCACATACCCACGTGGGGGATTGGCTAGGAATCTCCTCGTCTTCCTTGGCAACGGGGGAGATGGGCGCGCGCTGCCTGGCCGCTGACATGGCACATACCCACGTGGTGGATTGGCCAGGAATCGGGCGTGAGAAGGGCTAATGCACCCGCTTAAAGGAGTACTGACACGAAATTTCAAAGCTGAGATCCGCTCTAGCAATCAAGTACAACGACAACACAAAGAGGTGTCTGGGAATAAATGCATCTTTCTTTCTTTGTAGTTGTGTGTGTGTGTGTGTGATCTCTCTTTCGCGAACATTACCGAACCGCGCAAATTCAACTCGTGCATTCGCACTTTCACATTCTTCCCCTCGGGGAAATGCGGGGAATTTTTTTTTTATGAATAACTTACGTCGTTTCAGAGCATTCGTGGTTCATACAAATATACATTAGAGCGTAAAACATTAGCATGGCATGCAGCTATCGTAAAATACGTATTTCGAATACCCGAAGGGTTCTTTTTTTTGTCCAGGTACTGAATTATATAGGAAATATAACCGAAATGAAACGTCAAGGATGTTCCAATCACCAGTGACGAAACGTGTTTTCGGTGAAGCAGCTGGGTCGCAAGACATTTTGGCACAGCGAAGTATGCAGTCATGCATAGCAGGGCTAAGGGGTATGTTGTTATTACGCCGCAAATTTAATAACATTTATTAACACAGCACATGTCTCAAATGAAAGGCTGATGTGAATCAGTAGCGCCACGTGTCTCACGGGCACTTAGCTGTATGCTAGGAGCATATGCATGTGCGTGGTAGGCTGCGAGAATGAAAATGAAATGACTGGTCTACATGCTCATTGCCTGTTTTTGCTTTTATTCATGGGTATCACGCCTAAAGTAACCAGAGCGGTGCGGTGCTTCCAAACACAACACGAATGCTAGTTAGATCCGTTGCAACAGCTGCCGTTTTTTTTTCGTTTTTTTTAAAGAATGCCCTTACGTCGCCTTTGCGGCGCTAACTTAATATCCTCGTATTGGTGAAAATGTAGCATTTAGGGGTTACTTTTTGTTTAGGCAAGCTTCGGCGCGAAAAATATTTAAAATTTAAGTTAGCATCCTACACACTAATATTTCAGTTAAAGCAAGTCTGATGTCAGTAGCCGCACCTGCTTTATCAGAGCTTATTAACTAAAGGAGAGATCTTTGGCCATCATTAGCTGACTCAAAGAAAGGGGTATTCGCTGAAGAGGTCACTGCCACCGCCTGGCACTCGAGAAGCTACATACCATGCTACTGCATGCCACATAGTCCCCGCGGACAAGCGGCTCGTTCCCCCGCACCATTGTGTTTCCCGGCCACCGCGACCCCTCCTTCTAGAGGTGGTCCCGTACACACGTGCAATTCTCTGGCCGGAGATCTTTTCTAGATGGGTGGCCGCAGAGAAAACGAGTATTCCGTGGCCAGATTTTTGTCGTTCGTCTTCGGACCTCGGCTGGCCAAACAAACAACAAGTATTCCGCGGCCAGATTTTTGTCGTTCGTCTTCGGACCTCGGCTGGCCAAACAAACAACAAGTATTCCGCGGCCAGATTTGCATCGTTCGTCTTCGGACCTCGGCTGGCCAAACAAACAACAAGTATTCCGCGGCCACAGTTTTGCCGTTCGTCTTCGGACCTCGGCTGGCCAAACAAACAACAAGTATTCCGCGGCCAGATTTTTGTCGTTCGTCTTCGGACCTCGGCTGGCCAAACAAACAACAAGTATTCCACGGCCAGATTTTTGTCGTTCGTCTTTGGACCTCGGCTGGCCAAACAAACAACAAGTATTCCGCGACCAAATGCATGCCGAAGAACCTAAGTTCTTTGGCAGCCCAAACTTTTCCAATGGCCAAACAGGCCAAGCATCGGCCAAAGATAAGCCAAAGGCTGGCCACGTTTTCTGTGCTGCCTGGGTAATGGGTATATCGGGTTTTATTCATAATCAAATTTCCTTTTACGGCCTCTTTCCGGAAAAAAAATAGTATTTTGAGGTCCCCACGTATTTCAGCAACCAATTTACCCCTGGCCAATCCCCCCTTGTGGGTACGTGCAAAATATTTGAAGACATCATCATCATCATCAACAACAACTGACCCCAGCGTGATCGGGGCCTGATGACGCCTAAGGCCTACTGACTGGAGTTCCAGGCGACGATCCTGGAGGGAGAACCCGAGGCAATGCTCCGTCGGTGGCTCCACGTTACCAGCTAAGCTACCGGTCCGGGACGCTCGTGCTACGCACCGAAGCCAGTTCAACAACGCACCGGGGGGGGGGGCTACGCTCCCTTGGCTGTTGTCGGCAACAGTTGGGCTCGATTCCAGCAAGACTCTGCGAGACAGGACAGTTTCCTTGATTCATACACCAATTTGAAGACATCTGCTGTAAGTTGAGGCGACACCGTCCTTCACCACTTTTAAGGGAAATTGAACCACGAGAACACTTCTTTGACAATTTACCTTTACTTGTCGTGTGCTCTGAATTATTGTGCTTGCCAATTAAACGTTTTTATGTGTGTGTCCTGTAGACTTGATGAATTGACGTGACAATTTTGGCGAGCCTGCCAGGATACATCATTTTTTATTGTCACTGTCAATGCATGCAGTTGGGCTATGGATCGAGAAAAACTGCTAGCCCTTACCGAGGCACTAGAGCTGACGAAGGAGGAGGCGTTGGCGATGTACGAAAGAGCACCCCAGAAGGAGCAGAAGAAAGACGAACGCGAACAGGAAAAGGCGGAGACTGGGCAGAGAATATTGGAACTGAAAGTACGCCTTGCTGAACTCGCTTCGCAAGGTACAAACATAGATTTAAGCGAGAGATCTGGTTTCGTATCACCACGAGCCTCAAAGATCTGCCCCGAAAAATTGATGGCACCATCCGATGAGAAAAGGGACGACTTGAACACCTACTTACAACGTTTTGAAAGATTAGCTACTGTCCATGGCTGGGAAAGGTCCGAATGGGCTACGACCTTGATCTTGTGTTTGGCAGGCGAAGCATTAAGCGTCTTCGGGCGAATGCCAGCTTCTGACTCCAATGACTATGATAAAGTGAAGATTCGGCTCCTGCAGAGGTTTCGCTTGACTGCTGAAGGTTTCAGAGAAAAGTTTAGGTGCTGCCAACCAGAAGACGCTGAAACTGGCGGACAGATTGCAGCACGGATCAGCAATTACTTTGGACGTTTTATAGAGCTTTTTGGCATAGAAAAAGACCTTTGAGTCTATCAGAAATCGAATTGTCTCAGAACAATTGTTCAATTGCTGCAATCGCAACGTAGTCGTGTTATTAAGAAAAAGAGATTACAAGCTATCGACGACCTGGTTGACTCAACTGATCGCTTTGTCGAGGCGAAGGGCTCAAAAAACTTTGGTAGGGTGACTGAAGAACAAGAACAGCCGGCAGGTAGTGAAAACGCGCAAGAATTAAGCAAGTTCCGCATTACCAAACAGGTTCCCAGAAGGTGCTTCCTCGGATGAGCGATCGGTTTTTCGGATCGAACGGACGCGTCGCTGTGATGGTTACGTCTGTTTTGTGTCATTAAAAACGCCGTAGTACTCCTGTCGGTGTCTGTGAGGCGTGTTTTTATGTCGGTGACTCCGTTTGAAGTATATCGGCCTGTTGGAGTAACGCCATTTGCCTACTGCGACCGGCAGCTGGAAACGTAAGTCACCATCTCATTTTTCCGTGCCCGCTACCAGAGGGTTCGCGCTCGTTCCCGCCTAAATTTCAGCTGTCGTTTAAAACGGTTCACGCGCTTGAGTGCTGCTTAGTGTTGTTGGTTCTCCCGTAGAATTAAGCGGTCACATACATGAGCTTCTATTTGTGGGACGCCAGTACTAGCTATCCTCTTTCCGGCTTTGCGTTTTCCGAACAAGCGGTTGTGCTTCGACTCCAGGTTCACCCCGTCCAGCATACGTCCACAAGACTCGTGTGAAGTAAGAGAGTTACGGATGTATTAAGCAGGCGTCATTAAAGGTTAGCTATAAATGAAGCTTCTGTTTCATTATTTTCGTTAGCTACGTACTGATATTGCCGAGCGACGAAGTAATTACACTGACGCTGGGCTTAAGTCGGTTCCATTCGCTTTTGACCCGTCGGACGAGGCAGAAATGAGTGACGGCGACAGCGACACCATATGCCTAACCAGTTTAATACCCAATCATTTAGGTTTGTAGCGTCACTTGGAATTGTCGCTTTACTTGGTTACCCCTCCCAAAAAAACTAGCAGTGGCTTAGCTCAACTATGCCAGGATATACGTAGCGTGAGATAAGGTTCAGCTGGTTATTCTTGGCTTTCTTGGTTGTCTAGGCTTAGCTTGATTATCATGCTTTCTTCTGCTTAAATGACACACACGGTATACGAATTATGTGAAACATGCATATTTATCAAGCGGCTCCGGCGCAGCGTCACCAATCACCTCAGAGATAACTGGTTCCACAGCCGCACGCCGGTGTTGCTGCGACGCACGATCCATCGGTTCCACACCCGGCCACCCCTCGCATGATTATCAGGTGGACCAGGTGCGGAATGGAGGTAGGCGAAGACGCTGGGCGCGTGGGGTGTGTGTGAGAAGCCGGGCAGCGAGCAACGTTCTGTGCACCGTGTGACGTCATGGCTCCTGGCGCATGCGCAGCACGGCTCTCCAGGAGCCACGCGAAACTGCTCTATCCTGGCCAGTGTGGCTCACACTACAATACAGCGCATGAAAAGGTCACAGGGCACCTCATCTATCTCCAGGTTGCCAAAGGTGTCTTGCGAAAAAATATGTGAAAATTCGTGCGTTTCCAACCCATTGCGTAGTGTGTTGCCTTGTAGTCTCTGATCCCGCGTTGTTACAAAACAAAACTTGCACTAATAAACCGTTGACGGCACGACATTTCTGTCGGTTGCGATTGCTTGTGTGACTACGGTAGGCACAACAAAATTTCGCGCGACCGCTGGCGTGTTGCTTTGTATCCTAAACGTTTTTCCTATTACCCTTGTGCGACTTCCATTGTGTGAAACACATTTTTGGTGAAATTCCGGACTGTTTTCTCAAGAACGAACCAAGCAACTGCTATCGTAAATCACAGTTTTGAAAAATAAATAACCGTAACTGCAGTACGTTTCAGGATTGACAGCGAGTGTTAAAAAGCTGAAAGTTTCATTTCGACACGTGCATGCGCTGAGGATGGTGCTAGGTGCTGTATTTAGTAATCAGCGTACATTTAGCACTGTAGTGAACGATTGGATCACAGGATGGTACAACGTAAAGGTGGTTCCGGTGTACAAGTGGCGGATGCAGACGAGAGTAGAAGTCTTCCAAGCTGGACTATTCTATGCTTGGTTTAGGTCAAGCTGTGAGAAGACTGTGCTGCCAGCAAGGTCTGAGAAGAGCTGGTCTGCTGTTGGCAGCGGATAAGTTTCAGACTTGATCGCTTGATTCACAGTGCTCCTGTAGTCTCCACACATTCTGATCTTGCTCATTCTTCTTGACGACTCCGAGCACGGGAGTAGCCCAGCGTGATGAACGCACCGGCTGGTAGACACCTTCCTGAATGAGGGCGTCAATGGCATCGTCTGCTCGCGATTGTGGATTTGTCGAGCTTTTCGGAACACTGGAGTAGCTCCCGCATTGACCTCTATGCGCACAGGAGATCCCTTGCTCTTTCCTAGTCCTTCCGCGAAAACCTCGGGGAATTCAGAGATTACTGTTGACCTGGTGTGTGGAGCCTCGCTTCCGGGAACGTATATAGTTTATTCCGCAGAGTGAGATCCCCAAAGCAGGAAACCAGTCTCTTCCCAGCAGGCTAGTGCCAGATCCATGCACAACAAAGAGGCGAAGGCGGGCGCACTTTGCTTTGCGCAAGACTGTCACTTCCATGAATCCCAGAATCTCTAGGTGCTCTTTTGTATAATGTGGGCATCATCTTCTATTCTTAATCCTTGCCATTAGCATTAAGGAAGAGAATAGAATAATAGAATAACGCGCCTCCGTTATTCTCACTGCTCTCGCGCAGCACCGAACTGCCCTGCCGAGAGACTCTGCCCACAACAGGTTCAAGAGCGAGCCACGATTCTCGCCGCGAGTGTACGTTGTCAGTCACTTCACCGGGAAGCGAGATATTTCATAGTACAGGAGTTTATTACGCGGGACACCACGATACAAACGCTACACTGCACTACGCACCTAGCCCCTGGGGCATACAGCCGTCAGCGTGTGCAGAGCCCGTAGTCGGGCAGCAGTTAGCTTCCGCCGGCGTTGGCCTGCCGCAACGCTCGCTGAAGTAGGGGAAGGGGGCTGTCTGTGGCCGCTACACATTTCAAGCCACTGGACTCGACCGGGCGGCATCGGCGCTCGTCCGCTGACCTTAGACGGCGCAAGCCGTCACATCGCGGACGCGGGGGCAACACACCAATGAGTGGAATATGCCCGCGGAGACTCGCCGGGCATCCTAGATAAACGCACTGATGCAAATCGAGGCATGCGCTAATCGACACGGTGGGTGCTGTGACCCACGGAAGTGGGAAACAACGGCCAATGCAAGAAACGGCCAAAAGTGGCCGAAGGGCATTTACGTACCGTGCGATCGCTGCGCGTCCCAAGGGCGGTCTCTGCCGGTGAGTCTCCTGCGCGCATCCCCCGTCGCCTCGTAGGGAGAGGAGGGAGGGGCGCGATGATCGCCCGCGCCGCACCAAGGAGGAGGACGTCGCTAGCGACTCCTCGCCCCGATTTGAGGGGCTTGGCCCCCACAATAAGAACGAAGTTGCAGAGAACTGGGGTGAATGTTTTGCCTTGGTAGACCAAGCTTATCCATGGTTCTCTCACTGATGATGCTGTGGGCAGCTCCGGAATCGACTTCCATGGACAGTGGCATATTGTTGATGCGCATGTCCACACAGAAGGCAGGCGAAGTGCGGTTAAAAATGGC
The DNA here is from genome assembly GCF_048455015.1 of Haemaphysalis longicornis. NCBI lineage: Eukaryota > Metazoa > Arthropoda > Arachnida > Ixodida > Ixodidae > Haemaphysalis > Haemaphysalis longicornis. The sequence continues at coordinate 143,584,829 of NW_027526460.1, read as the reverse complement.
GGACTTGGGCGTTCCATGCGTAGGCTCGTCCGAGCACGAATCAGCAGCAGTGACAGGGTTGACGTCCTCAACTGGGTCACGGGACTCCAAAACGTGGTGGTTGCGTCCACGATGCGACTTTTTCTTGTGTCCCTTGTGATGACCGGATTTTGAAACTTGCTTTTCTTTTTCAGCTTTCTTACGACACGCTTTTTCGAGATGCCCCTCGTTGCCGCAGAAGTGGCAGACAGCTGAACGGTACGATCAAGTTTGTGCGTCATGCTAACCAGTACAACGCAAACACGGTGGCTTAGGAGAAGCGGCTCCTTTTGCACCGTGGCGCTTACCGCTGTTTTGTAGTTGGTTGGCGTCAACCACAGAGTTAGCGTTTGATCGCCGCAGTTCTTCAGTCTTGGCAGCTGCTTCCTCCGCTGCACGAGCCAGGAGGATGGCCTTGGTCAGCTTAAGGTGTGGTTCGGCGAATAGACGCCTCTGAATTGTCTCGTCGCGAAGGCCACAAACAAGGCGATCACACACAAGACGATCCAACCAGTCCTCGAAGTCAAAGTAGCGAGCCAACTGTCGAAGCGCTGCAAGGAAATCTTGCACGGATTCACCAGGGAGCTCGTCGCGCTTGTTGAATCTGAAGCGTTCCATCGTGACATTCGGCTTTCCGATGAAATGTCCGTTTAGCTTCGCGATGATGTCCTTGAACGGCGTCTCTGACGGCGCCTTAGGTGCGCAAAGCGAGCGCATCAGAGAATACACGTCGACACGGAATACACTGCACAGCAAAGCGCGCTTCTTGTCGTCCGACGTAATGTCGTGCGCTTGGAAGAAGAATTCCAGGCGTTCCAGGTAGACAGGCCAGGAAGAAGGCTCGGCCGGTGAGAATTCGCCGATGGTGGCTGGAGGCAGCATGGTTGCCATTGTCGACGGTTGAAGAGCGGGGCTCTTGGGGGCTGGAGCGGGTCCAGGGAGTTTTGCTAACTCAGTCAGAGCGGGCTAAAGCTGCGTGCTTGGGACCGCAGCGATCCCATCCTCGTCGCCAGTGAGGTGTTCGCGAGTCGGGGTCCGAGGCAAAACTGTTCATTGGAGCCAAGCGTACAGTATACGTTGTGAGCGAGAGGGCCTCGAGAGAAGAGAGAGAAGCGAGAACATAAAGAGGGCAAAGACCCCTAGAATGCCAGCGGCGGGCTGTAACACGAGACGTGGCGTCGAGGCGACTGTAGAGTTCACGCTAACGGAGTGGCAGTGTGCAGGTTCGGGGCTGCAGTCTGCGGGTACATAACAGGGGTTGAGCTGTGGGAAGGACAACTTGAGACCAGCTCACCTGTGGAGCCCCGGAATCTTGGGCCCTCATGTGTCCTCTGTCGCTGTCAGCATCCGCGGCTGGTCGGGACCTGGATCTGGAGCGGGATCTGGAATCGTCCCGGGTCTCGTGCCTGGAGCCTTCAGGTATGTGTTTTGAGCGGGACCTCGATCGCCTCTCAGCTTCCGTCGTGCACCTTTCCAGCGACGGCCACTGGCTGCTAGGACTGGAGCGAGATGATGATCTCAGTCTTGACCCGTCGTCCCACGAGACCACGTGTTGGATGCTCCTCTTGGATGCTCCTCTTCTGCCGCTTGAGTTCTCGTTACTCTTCTCCCAAGCCTTGCGCCGGAGAACGTATGGTTCACGAAAACGTTTGGGGCATCCTCTACACCCTGTGATGTGGGCGCCATTGCACAGGTCGCATTTCGGATGGCATGGGTGGCTCAGCGCTGGGTCTCTCACGCCGCACCTCTCGCAGGTGCGGATTCCGACGTTGACACATACGTCTGCTCTATTTCCTATTCAGTGACAGTGGGTGCAGTATGGAATGGTCTTCTTTTATATGAAGCATTTCATCTCTACGCCCTTGTAATAAATGTAAAATGGTACCTTATGACCTTGTGTCGTAATGACAACAAAGCCCGACATGCCCAGGCGGCGGCAGCTTAGGAATTCAAATCCTGGGCACCAAATGCTGTCTAGACTTGCTCCATCGTGTACTGCGTTGGTACGCCGCGAATGACACCTTTGCACGAATCGTAAGGTGAGAGACCATAGAGATTCACCGGATGGACCCTTCCTTGGACGGTGAGCTGAGTAATCTGGCTTAGGGCTTTTGCTGCTTGTTGGTGTGGCGTGCTGATAGTTAGAATGCTCTACTTCTCGTCGATGCGGACGCGGATTTCAGCTTCCCTCCATGACAGGCGGGCTGCGTTGAGAATGCTCTCCGCCAGAAGTGCCGGGCTGACCGAGCCGAGGCCGAGCCCGTTCTTTGGGCGCATCACAAGCTTGTAGTCTTCCTGCGGTAAGGGCGGCGGTTTAGGCCTAGACGTTTCCCACCGTGGTTTTAAGGCTGGCTTCTTTGGAGTAAAGTCCTGTTGTTGCTTAGAAGTTGAATCGTTGGCCTTGTTTCTTCGTTTCGCTGACTTGCTCATTACTTCTATCCACTTGTCCCACTTGTCATCGACATTGGAATTTTCTCTTTCGTTGCAGCGATCCATCTCGCCTCGTGCCCCGTGCTCACCAGGTACAGCGCACCCATCTTCGGCTCACTCTAAACTTTTTTTCCACCCATATACTCCCTAGAGGTTCTTTTTCGCCTGTCCTCTAGTGATCCTCCTTGTAGGAGTTTTTTTACTACATAGAACAGGGAGGTTTTGTTTACCTCCTCAAAACAGGGTGTTTTTAGGTAATAGAAAGGAGGTAGTTAGGGAGTGTTAAGAAATGTTAGGGAGAATTTAAGGAGATCAAAATGGAGTATTCTTTGCTTCCTCAAGGCGTTTTTAAGTGATATTTATGGACTTTTTAGGCGGTTGAATAGGAGCCTATTATGGCTCCCTTGGGGAGTACTTATGTTATTTTAGGGGCGTTTTGAGGAGGTTCAAGGGAAGCATTTACTTCTTTTGCATGGAGTTTTACGTTTTGTAGGCCTCGCGAGGGGAGTTTTTAGGAGGTTCAAGGGAAGCATATATTTCTTTTGAATGGAGTTTTGCAAAGTTGGGGCGGTTTTGTAGGCCTTCCGAAAGGAGTTTTTTCAAGGCCACAAGGGAGAGTTTCTAGTTCCCTGCGGGAGTACTGATTTCACACGGTTTTTCTCGGTTTCAGGTTTATTTCAAACGAACTTTCGCATACAAGTTTACATGGTACATGGTGTACACAAGGAGGCTCCGAAATAAAAACTTAGGGCGACCTCCTATAAGAAAGCAAAAATGGTAAATTGCTAAAAACACGCCAGTTAGGAATGGAAGACAGCAATAGAATGCTAGTTGAACAAACCGTAGAATTAATATTACTACAAGAACTGGAAATACGCGAAAAACAAAGATAGGCGCAAACACAACCACATGGTAAGTGAAATCATTATATAATAATAGCGGATCGAGAACGCGTCAGTACTTATCAGAACGCATCAGCACTCAGTACACAAAGTGAAAAAAATGGTTGCAGTGGTTTACAACAACAAAACATTTTCAGTTGGTGGTGAAATGAGCGATCTGTGTGCTAGTTGAACAAACTGTAGAAACAATATTACTACAAGAACTGGAAATACGCGAAACACATATAGGCACAAACACAACGGCATGGTAAGTGACATCATTATATAATACTAGAGGATTGAGAACGCGTGAGTACTAATCAGTACGCATCAGTACTCAGTACACAAAGTGAAAAAAATGGTTGCAGTGGTTTAAAACAACAAAATTTTTTTTCAATTGGTGGTGAAATGAGCGAGAGCTGTGTAACGATTTGATATTGAAAGGTAACGAGCATTTTGTAGATGGTAAAGGCACAAGAGATAAATGATGTAGGAGACAGACAGCAATGAGATGGCTATGGATAAATGAGTAATACAAAGAACGAGAAATATGCTGCGGAAAATACCAGTGCGTTTTGATAAAGACACAAATGCGCGAAGAAATGTGACCCAGTCTGAGGGGTTAATTGCAAGGATATAGAACAGAATGGGTGGTATCGCGACAGCTTCTTCAAAGTGAGAAGAAGCAGCCATGTAATTCGTGTTTTTCCGATAATTTTGAGTTGATTCATTTGGCACCAGTTGCCAACATTATTTAGATAATTGTTTCAAGTTATATTAGTTGGTTAATATTATTGCTTCACTAAAAGATAGCTGTATTATCAGCATACAGAAGGGCCCATCAAATATCCCCTGTTCAGTAAAAAAAAGAAAACGTCAGAAAGATAATACGAAATTCTTTAAACTACTATCCAATGATTACAGGATTGAAAACAAATAAAATATTGGTGAGGGATATTGATGCGATAAAAGTTAATTAGTTCTAAATCCTTCACACGTGGTTTGGTGCTGGCAAGGTCCAAAAAGGCATGTTCCACAAACGTTAGAGCTCTGTGTGCCTTCTTGGGATATTGAATGTTGAAAACCCAGAACGATGCAAACAGACTACACAGTCCTCCCAGTAAAGATGATGCAGTCAAGACACTCTGGCCATCGATGCGGAGGCTAATTTCCCCGTTCCTGGAATGCAGGCAGGGAGTCAAAGGAACATCTACCTGAAAAAGCAAAAAAGAAAAAAAAAGCCCCACATGTAAAATTCAAAACAGACACTATGGTTAAATGAACTTAATAATTCGGTACAGTAATAAAATTGTTATGCCAGGTTCCCTGCGAAGATTCAGTACTTAAATTAGGAATGCAAAGGCTTCATAAAACCAAGTGCCAGTACATTAACCATCGTGGCTTTTGCAGCAATAAAAAAGATATTACTTCCGCACAATATACTCGAGCACAACTTTAAATGACAGTGAAGTTAAAATGCAAGTCTCTCTAGGTTGATAGATTAGCTCACGGAGAACACTATTATACCCCTCTTACACCTGGCATTTTTTTTTAAATAAGGTTGAAACTAGCAAAAACACTTTTCACCGGAAGGGCTTAAGTAGCCTGACGCGCACTTCTTTCTTGGCTGCCGCTGGATGGTGCTACTCGTCCATACTTGGGGTGGCAGTACCGCTTTCCAAGGGAGCATGCGAGGTACGCATGAGAAAATCGTTCGACGCCAAAACTTGCGGGGCCTCAAAAGGCCAATGTTTTTCTTCAGTGAAGCGTAAATACTGATCACAGGTCCAATGGAGAAACATTTTGCTTAGTGGTCTCGAACGGCAAATGACACGGGAGTTTGGGGAAGCATGAGCGATTTGACCGGAACTGACCAAACTGCTTGGTACGTGGTAATGTTGTATTCAGTTGCTTGTATACTGCTATTAATCACCGCTGCTTCACTTGCTTCCGCTTTATCCTGATGCAAACAGCGACTGCAGTCGTGTTTGCGTCACGTTTGATGAGCAGTTGAACAGCGATGTCTCAGCACTTAAGGCATCTTGGCACTAAATCAATGCTGAAATGGCTATGCGGAGGTCCGACTTCCGTTTGAAATCAACTTGCTGGTTGTCTTCAATGACCCTTTAACAACAAGTTACCCTTATGCCTCATCACTGCAACCGATTGTTCCTCCGTGTGGTGCAAAGTGTGTTACTGTGATTATTTTCAACGTGAAACGAACCGTTTCTGTGATTTGTAGGACTGATTCTGCTATTAATTACTGCAGTGACAACAAGCTATGAAAGAAAATCACGCCATCTCCACGAAGTGAATGATGATGAGAGGGGCGAATCTAAAATGCTTATCAGCAGACAATGTGACGCATTAAGTGCAAGCTGCTTTCATAGTGTGTACATTAACATTAGGATATGGCCCCCTGGCAGAATGATGCGCTGCGCGAGATTTTGCCGTACCTAAAAGGACAGGCAACTCATTTTTACGGAGTATAGGATCTGCAAAAGGGTTGCGAGTTGGCCGAGTTGGTAATAATGCATTGCGAAAAATAAACTGCGCGCAAATTAACGAGGACAAGAACACATGAAGACGGCACAAGCGCACACTCGCAACTAGTTTATTATTGCACAATTCAAAGCTTTATATGCCCAAGCGCCCAATTGCCGCGCCCCCAATGCGTCACAGTTCTCGGCGCACTCAGCCGAAAATACTAAAAACCGTAACAACAAAACCACAAAACGAACTTTGAGGCGTACGAAAGGCGAAAAATCAGCAAAGATAACCGCATCATACATGGATTAAGACCCCCCTCCCACCCCCAACACGCATTCCCAGAAGAAGCACCGAAATAGCGCTCAATATGCGTCTAAATATGCGACTTCTCGATTAAGCAGGGCGATAGAGGGATGACTGATACATTCGGAACCAGCTTTTCTGATGTGGCTGGCTTCTACAATTTCTCGCGTTTGCTGGTTCTTATGTCGCAAAAGGATGGCTGTGCGCTCAAACACAGGGACACAATCAGGTCTGCATGCGCGGTAATGAGAAGATAAGTGGCTCAGGTCACGTTGAAAAATGAAAAAAAAATATACGGTACTTTTAGACGTCGTACGCTCGAGTTTGTGACAACGTACCCGTGTGCGGCTCTGTCCTGAAGTTCGGAGAAATGCAGGCGGGTTGTGTTATATTTCTCGTCTTGCATTACGCTTTCTTTTATATATTAGCGCCCTCTTTCCCGATCTCTCTACCTTCCTTCCCGCTTCCGTCTGACTGCGCTGATTTTCGCCAGCACGAAGTAACCGTCACGTTGCTTTGAAACGACGCCGCGCGCGACAAACGATTTTATCTCGAATGCCCTGTTACAAACCGGCCTACAAAAGAATGCGAACGCATACCCCAAAACCCACAAACAAGTAAAATAATACGAGTGTGCGCTTTTTTCTTTGCCCGTGCGTGTACGAGCTGTGAGCGGCACGGGTACCCGGGTACTTCGCTGTTAACCCTATCCAAACGTTTGACAAACGCATCGACTGATGAAAGACCACTTACCAGCGAGCTGTCCACACCTGTCGCCGTATCCAAATGCTGTTTGCGGCTGTTCCTCGTGTGACTGGAGCACATGAAAATCTTTTCACGAAATGGCACTACTAGTCCTTCACAAATACGAAAAAACGACGGCCCAAGGCGAGGCTTGAAGCTCCGGCCGCGCCGAGTCACCGGCCGCGCTGCGTTGATAGCACAGAGCGTAGAGTTTCACAGAGGTTGTTTACATCCGGGCAGCCAGTCGTGCCGCCAGGGCAAGTTGAGTCGCTGCAGTCGGGTGCGTTGGCGCACTGGCACGAGAATTTAAATCGTCTATGTATGCGCAAGCAAGCGAAGCAGATGAACATTGCAATTGTTTGCAACGGCGAGAACTGCCTTTTTGTTAGCAGCAGAGTTTGACAACACCTATCGCCAAAATAAACAGATTGAGACAACACGGCCGCGCTCTCTGCCTGTGATCGCGCTGGTTGAAGCATCTATACGGGTATACGTACGGTATTGGTTTTGTAGCTGCGTGCAGCCGTCGCGTCCTGCTCACTCGTTCTAATTAGCATTAGGCCACGGTTGAAGTGCTGGTGCACGGAGACAACAGAAGACTAACATGGCGACCGCCCGCTTGAGATGATTACCTCAGATAGGGCGTTTATTGTGGATGAGGTAGTATACAAGGAACGGAACGCCATCTCACAAATGGTGTTAAGTAGTTCTAAATCCTCCCTTTTGCTACCCGGATGGGCAACGGTACTACCATGGAGGTTCGTCCACTTCTTTAGATCATGCCTAGGGAGTACATTTTTTGCTATAGGTACTTTTCAGGGCACATTACTTGATTAAAACTCCATTTCCGGCTAGTTTGCGTTTACAGTGCTGCCGCGCTCGTGCCCGCCCCACGCTCCATACCCGTGGCAGGCGCCGACCACCGGGGTTTGGGTTAACGCGGTGGCGTGCGCTTCCAATTGTCAAATCGTTGCAACAAATGAACTCAGGAGCTTGAGAGTAGGTTCTGCGTGATCCTGGTAGCTTCGCGAAGACATTCTTCTTGTTTGCACTGTCGAAAACTGAGACTCTCCGTCCACTTGGAAACAAATCGCAGGAGCTCATACGAGACACGTCTGTTCTATGCAATGGCACGTGCGCATCCTAAACCACGATAGACATCCTCATGAAAACGCGCGATGGTAAGCGATGGGAGGAGGCGCGAAGCTCTGGGACGCAACGGTCGTTGAGACAGGTTGTACCGTATTCAGTGTCAAGCCACGAGAGACTTCACACTGAATACGGTGCAATCTGCCTCAACGATCGTTGCATCCCAGAGCTTCGCGCCTCCTCCCAGCGCTTACCATCGCGCGTTTTCATGAGGATGTGTGTCAGTGGACCTCGTTCTTGAAGCGGTTCAACGGTGCAGTCCGCACGAACCGTACTCGATGTGATGGGCAAGATTCACTATAAACAAATCTACAGCGGGAAACAAACTACGCGAGGACTCTGCGTTAATGGAAAAAATGATACATTCAAGGATGATCTGGTATCTTGAGAGCAGGAAAACTTTCCCTCAAGAAATGAATGGCTTCCGTCAAAACAGATCTTCGATAGATAACATTATCGCTTTAGTGTCTTCTATTGAAGAGTCACTCAATTCCGGCTATACACCAACCGCCATTTTCCTGGACATCAAAGCTGCCTTCGACTAGGTCTTTCACGCAGCAATCCTTGCCGCTCTTGAAGACCATGGTCTCGGAGGCAGAATATACTCATGGATAGCGGACTACCTTGATGGACGGCAGCTTTTTATGTCTACTCCAAGTGGCCCCACATCTTACTACGCTGTGGAAAAAGGTGTGCCACAAGATGCTGTATTAAGTCCACTGCTATTCAACCTAGCCCTTATTTCACTCAAGAGAGTCCTGCCCCGTGGAGTGAAAATCACACTATATGCAGATGACATCTGTATCTGGTATGCCTCACGTTCTCGACGATCTACGCAGCAGCGCCTACAGAAAGCCCTCCATAACATCTCTAGCTATCTCGCAGCCCGTGGCCTTAAGCTGTCCCCAGATAAGAGTGTAGCCATGGCCTTCACACGAAAAAAGATGGATCGTTATCCTCTGATTCTAGGCGGCCGCGCACTCTCATATGCACGAGTTCAGAGATTTCTGGGAATTCTAATAGATCGCAACTTGACCTGGTCACCCGAGGTTAAACGGTTACGGGCCCGCATTTCTTCGGCCACTCAGGTTTTGAAATGTCTTGCGGGTTTGCGCTGGGGCAGCGATTGTCATTCCATGGTCATGCTGCACAACGGTTATGGGGATGGTGCGCTTAGGTACAGCCTCCCAGTCCTACAACGTATATCAGACACAAGCAAGAAGAGTCTTGAGGCAGCAAGGAACAATAATTTACGCATATGTCTTGGGCTTCCGAAGGGATCTTCGAGCGTCGGAACCCTTGCGGAGGCACGTTGCTTGCCTTTTGACGTGATTAGAAAACAGGAGACTCTCCGTGTGCACCTGAGGCATCGGCTTCACTCAAGCAATCACTTTTTAAGTCGCGTATCCTCAAGCTGCTCGAGCTCTGGATTCGCCCAAGCAATTGGCAGAATACCCCTGTTAATTCCAAACCAGCCGAAACAAATAATGCCTCGAAATTTCCCTCCTTGGAACGTTACTCCTTTACAGATTCAATGTCGCATCCCTGGAATTGGCCCCAAGAAGACAATGTCCCATACTGAAATACTACATATTGTGCTAGAATACATGTATAAAATGCATTCGGCTAGAACACACATATTTACGGATGGATCGTCATCCCCGCAAAGCTCTTCATCTGGAATGTACGTGCCACTTACGGGTGAAATGTTTTCATTTCGTCTGGAGCGACCAACATCATCTACAGCGGCTGAGCTATATGCCCTTAAAGAAGCGATTGTTTACGTCTTACGCCACCAGCCGCGTCAGTGGAGTATATTTACAGACTCCAAGGCAGCTCTGCAAATTCTGTCAAGGAGGAGCAGGTCTTCCCCTCACCATACCGCAGCCGCCGATATCTCCTACCTTCACCACCTCGCTTGCATTACTGGACACACTATAAAATGGCAATGGATACCTGGCCACAGTGGTATTATTGGAAACCAAAAAGCCGATGAAGCGGCCCGTATGGGCCTTAACCAACGCAAATACCGCAAAGTGTACTTTACAAAAACAGACGCTTCCACCATGGCCCATCGCTTTGCAGTAAGTGAAAGAAACCGGCTATGGCGCAGCAACGAACCCAATAATGAAGTATTTTTGCACGCGATTGACCCTGATTTGACATCAAAACTTCCTAGAGAGCTCCCTCGTAGGCTGGAGACATTATATCATCGCCTACGACTGAACTCGGCCTACACCAACAGTTACCTCTTTCGCCTCGGACTGACGACCAACCCTTACTGTGATAACTGTTCTTCCATAGAAACCGTCGAACATATCTTATTAGAATGTGTGGCCTACTTGGCACCAAGATCCCGTTTTTTTGAAGATATTGAACGCCTAGATCAAGGGCCGGTAACTTTGAAGACCATCTTAGGACCATGGACTAGCCCATCGAAGCAGCGTCAGGCCCTAAAAAGTTTGTTTTCATATTTGGAGGACATAGGCCACATTTCAAAATTGTAAATTTTGTAACACAATCTAAAAAATAGTCCGCCAAGCCCGCCAAACCACGCCAGTGTTTTTTTTTTTGCTTCTTCGTTTTTTTTCTCTCTCTTTTTTTTTTCTCTTTTCTGCCCACCTCTCTCTAGGGCCTGTTCTCCCTACATCCCCGACCCCTAGCAGAGAAGCATGTAGGTGATCACAAACGCCGGCAAAACTCTCTGCTTTTTCAATAAAGAGCCTTCTCTCTCTCTCTCTCTCTCTCTGCGAGAAATAATTGAAGCACATGATAATGAAAGGCTGGGTAGTAAGTGTGGGAGCAGGGCATCAATCACGTCCCAAAAAGAGAGAATTTCCGTTCCGACACGTGCAGTACGTCGGGTATGAGATAACTTTGTATCGGTGTAGATGTGCCAAGTGCGTGCATGCGTGTTGATGTGGTGGTGCGCTATCAGGAATTCTAAGTCTGTTTTTTTTTCATCTTGTATTTTTTACTGTTGTTAACACGAAGAGCGCATATTAAAGGTGCAAGTGTTTCTCATAATAAATTCGGTTGGAAGTCAGCGCTCATACCTTTGTCTTTCTGTGCCATTGTTTCTGTTCGCACCGTAGCTATTTTTAAAATTATCTACCAACTTGCCCAACAGTACACATTATTAAATTTCACTATCTCTAACTCTGCAGCAACCTGGTGGGTGAAGCAGTAGCCGCATCGTCGCTAGACTCCCAACAACTGAGCTGGGCTATGTCATCTGGCTCCTGAAGGAGACGTTCAGAGACCAGCCGGGTTCAACAGCTGCATTTCAGAGCGCTCCGCGAACGGCAGCACGTGGCGCCAGGATAGGACGCGAGGAAGCGACGCAGTCTTTGCAACTTTGTCCACTGAACCTCCAAACCAGGGCAACACAAATACATCCTGGATGAATATACTAAGCATGTCAGAGTACACCATAAAACACATCCCCAAAACATACCTTAGTGATCCAATTGTTTGGTGTTGCAGGATGTCCTCCTTTGAACACTAAACTGAACGCCCGAGGAAAGCCGCATGCATTTCAAGAACGGCTCTTTTAAGAGCTCGGTTTTCATTGTTAGTTTTTTTATGTAAAGAGATTAGCATGATTATTGTAGACACGTAAACTAATTGTACAAACCACTCCCTTGTTTGTTTTCAGATTTCTCACTGCCGTAAGATCGTATGTTACAGCCCCCTTGGTTATGCTCTAACTGGCGAAAGTACTTGGGCGGTTATTGTAGAGCCTAATAAAATCGCTATTTTGGCTTACTAGGAACCTTAACCGCCATGGCTTTTTTTCTCTGCATGGCTGCATCGGTGGTAGCAAGGTATTTGACCAGTTTAGGAAAGCGGCGTGGTTTGTTTGCGAAATCATCGGGTAAGCGCCAATCTCTATATTTATTACTAAGCGGTCATAGAATGTGACCTTTGTGCAAAAACTGTAAGCACCCTAGTTTAAACGGATGGTGGGAAAGAACAAAGAAACATTTGTTGCAGTGCTCTGTCCACTGCTATAGGGAACAAGCAAGCGTGTGCATCGAGGCACCCTAACGCGTTGCCAGCAAAGCGCCGACCCCGAGACACCCAGCTCGCGTGGTGGGGAGGTGGGGAGCAGCTGCATGTCTGAGACGAGAGAGAGGAATAACATTCACTCAAAAAACTCCCCCGCTGTGGCGGTTCCCCACAAGACCACCGCGAACCTGGAGGCGTCGGGAGGTGGCTAGAAGCTGATCCAAAACCTCGGAGCTCCGCAAGGCCTGTTCCTGGGTCGAGGGTATGGGAAGGGCTGGGTAGGGATATCCTTGGGGCGCTGGCAGAAGCAATGAAGGTGTGCGTCCAGTGGCCCGCAGTGTGGAAAGTGGGGTGAGGAAAACAGGTCGGGGTGGAAGTACTGCAGGATATTGCGCAGTGGGGGAAGGTGGGCGCTTGGATGCCACATGCGGGCCTCCTTTGGTGATAGGGTGTGGTGGGGAATGGGATGGTGTCTGCGACAATACACCACGGTACCGCTCGGCTGACAAGAGCTGGAAAACCTCGCGCACGAAAGCGTTTCTTATTTCTTGTACACATGTGGTACTCAAAAGGTCGGCCTTTGTTTTAAGGATGATAGTCTCTCTTGGGCTACTTAAACCCAAAAGTTCTGGTCTGTATTTCTGCCTGCCCCTCGGTTCATGCATGTGGCTAAAAGTTAAAGAAATTGTTGAACGAGAAAGTTGTATAGCCAAAACATTCCGGAACAATGAACGTTGCAGCGCAAAAATGATAAATTTGCTGTAGAAAACACTGCCCAAAAACAAATAAATCAATCTAAAAAAAAGGAGATGCACTATTGGGATTTTCCCTAGCGAATTGGTCCAGACTTCTCGGCCATAAGCCAGCATTGCCGGGAATGGAAATATGCAGTATTGCGTACATATTTATCTAGTTTTCGCATTCCAAGCAGCTTAGATAACTATTCCTTCACTAACGCTCATGCAGTAAGCTTCCCCCAAGTTCCTACAGATATCTCATTTCCAGCGACTGCATGCATTTCTTGGGCAGAAAAGCGATCGCAAATGCGCGGTCGTGCTGCTGACTCCTGCGGTAGTCAACCCAGTGAAACTAGGTGCTCCCCGCACCTTGGTTTTACTCTGTACAATAAAAGTATGGTTGATTTTAATTACTCAACCTATATTAACTTCGCTGACTCTTCTGCTACCTTTAATGTAATTTCAGTGAAGAAAGGGGAGAAATTCCCTGCAAGTAGCTCACTGCCGGCGTCTAGCAGCAGACGACGCAAGAAACGTCTGGCACAGACGATTCCTTTTGTTTTAGTTTTGACGCGAGTCTTGCTTGGGAATATCTTTTTTACGAATGCGGCGCGCTCCTGCCTTTAATGGCGGATGGAACTGCACAATGATGGTGATAGTAGTAGGCAGCTGCCAAGCTACCTCTTCTTCCTCTAATATTTTTAACAGGGTCTTCCCGACGGAAGAGTCAAAACTCTTGAATTTTAAGGCAGTTTATCTTTTAAGTGTAGTCAAACCCGTTTATAGCGAACCGCAATATGCACCGCGATTAGTTTGATATATCCAATAGTTCGATATAGCCGAACCCGCCGATAACGAACTTATTGTTACGAGTTCGCAATCCGCGAGAGGCCGCCGCCCCTTCCCCAGCTCCGCCATCCGCGTATGCAGAAACGAACACAGTACAGTAGCCATTACCATACACTAATAATCCACTTATTGGAAGTAATAAAGCTATTTTCCGCCTTAACTGCCCACGTTGCAGAAAGAAAAACGGTGATTTTTGTTTTCACTTTCGTTTTGGCGGCTTCGACTAGCATAGCATTCTCTACACGAAACATTGCACCACCCGTTCGAGTCCGCGCTCTCAAAAATCTAAGAAGCATTGGCGCAGCACATTGACTGCCGAAAGCGCTTTATATAAGCGTCGGACGGATTTCGCTCGTTCACCGTTCACCGATGCTGCAGTCTTGGTCCGGACTCGCTGACTGGGCGGGTTCCGTCGCGAGTCCCGCGCACCGGAAAGAGTTACGGAAAGTATTCGGCGTCACGTCGCTCCGTGCGAGGCGCAATGTCTCAGTCGCGGCCCTTGCTCCGTGGTCGCGGCCAATCCACATCTCAATCGCCGCTGGAGATCATTCATTTCGGCGGCCATTCTAGGCGCCCAGAGTTCGATATATCGGATGTGAACTTCGTTATAAGGAATAGGTTTCCCATGTATTTCCGTAACTGAAATATTTTTGTTCGATATATAGCATAATTCACTCTATCCGGGTTCGTTATAGCCGGGTTTGACTGTAGTTGTCCAGATGGCGCGGTAAACAGACCCTCGCGTACTAGATGTGGCTGGCATATGGTGGCTAGAACGCCTGCTTATTGTCGCCATTTCTCCAAGGAGCGTACCCAGAGCCTCTCGTCGTTGCCACTTCAAACTTGCGGTTTTAATTATGGCACTATACGGGCGGGCTGTTCTGACGTAAGGTGACAGCGTAAGATCGTAGAGTTTTGGGGAGCTTGATTTCTAGTTTAATGCGCTCACGTGAGTTGAACCGATAAATAGGTAAAAAATTCTATCGCGATAATGTACGTATTGATCGGTGGGGTTATCTATGAATCATCCACCTCTAGCTTTCATCACAATCGTCGCTTGATATACCATCGAAGTCCTTGGCTGTCCACCATATCATGGTAGCGTGTGCTTCAGAAACCGACTCCACGATGCAAGCACGATATTGCCATTGCAAGGGATGTATGCTTTGTTTTGCGTGTTTTGTTTTTACTTGATGAAGATGTTCTGTTACACGTGTGTTGTATAAAAGAAAGCGGGTTCTGGTGAGTTGCTCAACAAGCAGGTTTTTAGGTATGATCAGTTTCATGGAGTTACTAAGGGAGACAGTCCAGATGCCCGTGGCTGTTCTGGTTTAGTAAATAGTGAATCAACAGAAGCAGCTTCTTGTTGTGATACATTTCCGTGCACTGTGTACCCCACATACGTATAGTCAACAAAACTGGTCCTATTTATAACATGTATAAATATGCGCCGTGCAGTTCTATTTGTCATAAATTTTTGTGCAACGCTCCTATTTCCGAGAAACTGGCGTCACATTAGAGAGGCCGTTTGGATAGATTGAACTAGAGGGCTTTCAGTGTAGGCGATGTTAGTGTCACTAAAGGAGGTCTACATTCCCTTGAAAACATAGTGGATTGGCGTTTTGGTGAGAAAATGAGTAGAAGCAGCTGTGTATAGTAATAGCTTAAATAATAGTGTATTGCTTCATCTTTTTTTTAATGTTGTCTATGTTATGTTAGGTTTCATTGGTGGTGTGGGCCTAGATTCACACGAAACTGTCTTGATGGAGTGAGGAATTTTTCGGGATTTCTTGTTTGCTGTGAGCACCATCATTCAGTCATGTGGATACTGTAAATGTTTGTAGTGCTTATGCAGAGGTTATATACGTGTGGGCTGTACCTGCATTGTGCTCATGTAAACGTGTGAACCTTTTTTTCAACAAGTTGGCCTGCTGCTCCGGAACTATTTTGGGAGTGGGGGGGCAAGCACTGCCGTATTTTTCATCATCATCATCAGCTTGTCTACGCCCACTGCAGGGCAAACGCCTCTCCCATAGATCTCCAATTAACCCTGTCCTGTGCTAACTGCGACCAATTTATACCCGCAAGCTTCTTGATCTCGTCTGTCGGCTTGTACGTTTTCTTTTCTTTTTATTTCTCATATTTGGCCATTTTGTATATTTCTATTTTATTACTTTAATAATTGGTATAATTTTATTGACGTCTGTTATTTTTTGTTTAAATTTATTCGTATTTATTTCACATGTTTGTATCCTCGTTTATTCTGCATTGGTATACACTAAAAATAGTTTCAGAAGTAAGGAATGCTTGCGCAGACTGCGCAAATGATGAAACGGGTTCGAAAGCTGGAAAAACATGTTTTTTAAAATTTCAGCATTCGCTCCTGCAGTGAAGTAAATTTGAACGGGCGAAACTCCAGAAATGTTACAATAAACAAGAAAGTAGACACTATAGTTACAAAGCTATTAGCGCTGATAGACGAGCTTCATGGCTGGCACGGGAGGGACAGGGCAGGGGAGGCTCTCAAAGGCGGCCGAAGGTTGAGGTTCGTTCTGCCGTTCTACACACAAACTCTATCATAACCGCATTCAATTGCAGTTCCGCAGCTCTCTTCTTGTGCACGTGGAGCAGAAGAAGGTGTGTCAGCCTCCTCTGCGTCATTCGATTGCGTAAAAATGTTTTTACTCGCCTCAGAGCACTGAAAGATCGCTCTCCTGAAGCAGCTGACACAGGCACAAAAAACACGAGTTGCAGGTACCGGACAACCTGGTCCATCATCTCTCGCAGATCTGCAGACTTGCCCTGTAGTATCTGTAGAATGCGTTCACTTGCGGCCGGACCCTCGTCACGCAGGAGCGTTGGGAGAAGCACGAGCTGCGCTGAAAGCCTACTGATGTCAAAATCTGCAGCGTGTACTCCTAAAAGATCCTTTAGGTCGTCTGCCGCGAAGTATCGACCTTCAACAGCCTCGGCGAAAATGCGCTCGAGACCAATCAGCTGCTCCATGCCAGGCTGTTCGAATCGCCGTCGGATATCGTTGGTAATACGATCGATAGCGGCAAAAAACTCTTTTCTCTGTGACGACTTGGTGTCAAGCGCTGCAGGCTCCTGAGGCTTGTCTGTAAACTGAAGCCTTCTGGGCGGCTGCGAAACTCTAGGCATACTAGGTTTCTTAGACCTAACTCTCTTGCCCTTGAGTTTGTGCGTTGCCATAGGACGTCAAATGATGCGTCAGACCGTAACTTTGCCAAGCGGTCACAAAGGGCTTCTGCTGCTTCTTTGGCTCCTGCAGCGCGGTAAACTGGGCATTGAAGAATCCTCGCTAATTGCTCGCATGGGCCAAACAGTGCTATAGAAAGGCTAATCCCTAGTAAAGTTTCGAACTTCTTTAATACCTTTTCATATCCTTTCATGGCTGTCTTGCTTGTGCCACTTAGAGAGCTTTGAACTTCTAGCAGTTCCTTCAAAGTCGCCTGCACCCTTTCATAGTTCTCAACGAACCTTTCCATTGATTTTACTCGTACTGTCCACCTCGTTGGGCACAGTGGTAACAGTAGGGTGCTTGGCCCGGAACAATCCTGCTCACCGCCATCATTACCCGGAGGAAGTACGACGCTTGAATAAACAGTCTTCCCTGTTTTTCGATTCCAGGATTACATTGGAAACATCCTTTACAATGTTCAGAGCATCGCCAACGACACCGCAGTTCCTTGCTACCTCCTGGAGTGCTACGTCTAGGCAGTGGTTGCTGCAGTGCACAAATATTGACCGTGGTTCCGCTTCGGTAATCCTTTCCTGCACGCCTGTAAATCTGCCTGCCATGTTCGCGGCCCCATCAAAACAGTCCCCCCTTAGGTTATGAAAGTCCAAGCCCAGACGCAAAATCATGTCCCTCACGTCATTATACAAGGTCTCAGCCCTGCTGTCGGGTGCATTGTACATTTCAAGAAATTCCTCGCGAACTTCCAGTGTTATTCCGTCTACCCAACGTGTGAATTGCTCATTCCCTGTTACGTCAGTAGTACCGTCAGCTATGATTCCATAAAATGGACTGCATTTGATGTCTTTGATGATGTCCCGCTGCACAGTGTGCGCCATGATTTCAATGAGCTCGTTCTGTATGTTGCTGCTGAGCCATTTATCTCGCTGCTCCAGCCATTTCTTCAAACCAGGCACGTCTTGTGATCGTTCATCTAGCAGGTCAAGAAGATTTCCGTCATCCTTGGTTTGCCCTTGCAAAGCTTGTCCCGTGCGACATAGGTAGCGCACTGAACTCACTATTGCGCGCAGAGCCTGCCTGGCTTCCTCCTGCTGTCTGCTGCTGTGTTGAGATAACAACTGCGCTACACGGATTCCCTTTTCTCTCGACAGTTGGCGGCTCGCGGAGAGGCAGTGAAATTGGCTCTTCTCATGGCGCTGACATTTTTCAATACCCTTTTTCTAATTATTGAACCCGTTGCGAATAAAACATTGTTCCACTGCTGCAACGTCTTTTTCTCCTGTTTCCTTGAAGGCTAGTTGACATAAATGGCAAACCACGACGTCGCGTTCGTAGTCGTACGAGAACCACGTGAATTTCTCAAACCATGCATATTTACAGGACCTTCCACTGTGGTTGCTTGGGAATTTGTAGCTCTTTGGCGGCAGTGATCGAACATGCGGGGGCGAGTCGTTGTGGCTTGCCATTTCCATCGGAGCGCAGGCGCCGCAATTAGAGGTTGCCTGACTGAAGTCTGTTGCCGAGCGGGCCTCACCACCTGGTGCCACCGTTTCTGGGGTCTTTGTAACAAGTGAGATAAAAATAATTATTAGTCGATCCACACTGTATGAGTCGTTTTTATAATGCGTTGAAAAAAATAGCGAGAAGTGCTAAAAATGCGCGACACGCACAAGAGTATGAAAAGCACAAGAATAGCATGGTAGAAAAAAAAAAACACCGCAAAGACGTACCGTCAATATTCGCTGCTCCTTTCGCATGGTCATCTGCTTGACTTTCATGACAGTTGTTTCCTGCTGCCAGCCCAAGCACAAATACGAAATGTCATTAGAAACACATTAATAATCAAGCTGGCGACAAAAAAAATGTGACGCAATATACCTTGTGAACAGGCGCGTAGCCAGGATTTTTTTTCGGGGAAGGGGGGGGGGGGGGGGCTAAGGTTCAACCGTCCGCTCGGTGGTTTATAAAGCGCGTTTCGGGTCTCTTATGCTAGTGACGTTGATTATTGTGGTTGTATTTTGCCGTGCGCAGTTGTAATCTCGCGCAGATGATACTGGACGCAATGCACGCACGGACACCTCGTCCGTGTGTACTTTGTGTGTACTGTGTGTACTTTGAGGAAAGAATGCCACCCACAATGAATCTCCAGGTGTCTCCGTATACATATGGTAGCTAGCATGCACACTTGTCCCGGCATTTTTCTGAACGATCGCGTTCACAAAAGAATTGTAAAGTTCTAATTCAAACATTCATGGCACCGCTCATGTGGAAAAGCCACTAGGGGAAGGTGGCGGGGCAATGGCAAAAATAATGCAGTTTTTAAAACATAGGTAAAAGAATAAATACAATGCTATGCGATGTGTAACAAAAAGATACGACATTCGAGTTAAAAATTGAGGGCGAGACATGTCCATCAACACAAAGAAGTGTGAGAAAAACCTCTAACATCGTAAAACAGGTTGTGAAAGAATGTGTACGGGCGATGTGTCATGAAAAAATACAAAATGCATGTACGAAAACGAAAGCGCGAACAAAGCCATTGAAATAGTTTGTTAGGAAAGGCGATGTCTCTCCGTAGAGGAAATGACAATATTTATACAAAGGAATGTGGAAGTGGTGGAATAGAAACAAGTAAATTGAGGCAAAATAAATGAACTTCAAAATTACTATGAACTCGCGTAAACATCATGAAGTCAACATGCATATATTTCAGAAAAATTGTGCACATTTCCAGCCAACAAAAGACATCAGTTACAATGTAAAGTAAGATCAGTTGAAGAAATTGACTTACAGGTCGAGGCATCGCTTGTACGTGGACGCTTTAATGATGAGTTCTCCCAAAACTCGGAGAGGCGTTTCTGTTTTTTAGACATTGCCGTTGTTGCGTCCGGAGAACCTCGGCACTGCCATTTTATAGCGCCGTTCCCTAGACTCTTAGGCTAGGGATAAACGCAGCAAAACAAAATTACCCAATCGCAAGAATGAAAATGCCTCTTTCTGCAAAACCGTCCTCGGGAGGGGTTCCGCCATACGGGGATGTGGGGACCGCATGGTACAGTCAACACGGGCACAGCACCCTTGCCGGTTCGTAAGGAACGGGAGAGAGTGGTTCAGGGGTGACACACACAACGAACATGACCATCTTTTATTGCGTGCTTATTCCGCAAAACCTCCATGAATTTTGCCCGCGCTCGACTCACTTCCAGCTAAAGCACCCATTTGCAGGATACATTGACCCATCACTGTTCTGCCGCCTGGGAGAGCTAATTGGCCACTTATTGTAGCAGTCTGCCCGTACCTGTGCTGCAGTGTGCTTGTGCTTCACTCAGTGCTGCATAGACAGGGGAAGATTACCTGTCCCCTTTGGAGAAAAAATTACCCGCATTTCCCCGAGGGAAAGAATGTGAAAGTGCGAATGCACGAGTTGAATTTGCGCGGTTCGGTAATGTTCGCGAAAGAGAGATCACACACACACACACACACACAACTACAAAGAAAGAAAGATGCATTTATTCACAGACACCTATTTGTGTTGTCGTTGTACTTGATTGCTAGAGCGGATCTCAGCTTTGAAATTTTGTGTCAGTACTCCTTTAAGCAGGTGCATTAGCCCTTCTCACGCCCGATTCTTGGCCCATCCCCCACGTGGGTATGTGCCATGTCAGCGGCCAGGCAGCGCGCGCCCATCTCCCCCCGTTGCCAAGGAAGACGAGGAGATTCCTGGCCAATCCCCCACGTGGGTATGTGCCATGTCTGCGGCCAGGCTGCGCGCGCCCATCTCCACGTGCGCGGACATCGCCGTTGGACGCAGGTTCAGGGTCGCTTAAGAAGTGCATTGCACTTAATATATCACAGCGCTCTTCAGCAGTCAACGACAAGCGTCCCTCTCTTCCCCGCCTCAAATTACTCCAGTGCTTCCTTCCTTCCCCCTCCAAAGCGTGACACGCCAATTTTCTCCGCTGAGATGAAGCCTTGCGTTTCCCTTCCCGGCATGTCCGGTGGCACGTAGCATCGCCGAGGTGTGGTATTAGAGAGGGCATTCGTCGCGGTTGGGGGATTAGTTCCGCGGGCCTGCATTCGCCATGCCCGCGCCTCCTCGCCCTTCCGCGCGCGCAGGCGCAGACGGGTCTCGTTCAGTACGGGCACAACATATTACAAGAAGCGGAAAAAAGCGAAATGACGCCCAGGCAAGCCCATCTCCCGACGACCTCCCCGCGTCTGCCTTACGTGTACGCCGAAGCGGGAAGCAAGACGATATCCCGAATTCCCAAAAAGGAAGGCCTTCTTGTAGCCCACAAAACCATAAGAAAAAGCGCGAGGGGTTATTTGCGAAATTCCTTTGGGCGGTGCCATACCATTTACAGCGGTGTAACGCAAAACTTCCCGGAATGACTCCGCCGACACACAATGACGTCCTGATGTCAAGCAGCGCAGCCCATTAGCTTAACACTGCGAAACATAAGACCACCGCCTATACCTCGCAAGGGCGCAGGTGACTGACGCCGACAGAAATTATTCCGAGGCATTCTCCTCGAGCCAAGTCGGGGAAAGCTAAATAGTAGTTTTGTTGGTGCTTCCCACTCCAAGGCCACGCACGACCTTCGGTGCGAAATGGGGAGAAAAAAATTTAAAAAGAAACATTTTCTGTATAACTGCCGTTCATGGCCAAATTTAGTCAGTTCTGATAAAGAGAACCTATGAAGCTTCCAAGAGGTATTTGGTTGGAGTATATTTATTTGTTTTCATGTATGTTGTGACCCGACCACACATTGAATTCCTTGAATTCCGTGAATTCCTTGTACAGAAAACTGCAGTTTTCTGTGCAAGGAATTCACCTTACGAAAGAAAACGCGTGGCTTTGGCGTCCCTTGCGCTGAGCGTGGTTGGGGCTGAGCTGACCCGAGGGGGCCGTCGTCTGGGGCTGCACCCCCCCGCAATTATTTTGATTGCTGTGCTTCGTTATTTGTAAGCCCATGCATCTGATAGGTGTTTAGACGCGAATTTCCCTAATGGTCTCAAGCTCGAAGCAACAACGTCAGTTCGAAGGATATGCGACTTTGTTCACAGGTGATCTGCCGGGCTGTTGGGTCCGACCGGTTTTCCTTGCCAGGAAACGGGAAGGGGTCTACTGGACGGCATAAACTTCCTTTTATGCATCCAATTCTGCCTTGCATGAGTATATTCTCGCCTACAATTCGCACTTGCTTTGCCCGGCAAAAAAAAACTTGGCCGGCGGCTATGCAGACCTATTCTCATTCTGCATTTTGAAAGGGGGTGCATTTTACGATGCCGCAAATTTCTCTCACCCTCCAGACAGATCTTTTTTCCTTATTTTTCAGATGCGGCTCATGCGGGAGGGCGACCACGCTTTGTTTTTCAAGTTTTACAGGATGACACCGGGAGTCTTTGACTTACTGCTGTCGTTTGTGAAGAACGACCTCACACGGCAGTACGCAGTGCGAGAGCCTCTGGAGCCTGGGGAGAGACTCGCAAAGCTCGCAAAGAGAGACTTTTGGAAAGCATTGGACCACACAACCGCCAGTTTGAACACTTAACTATAGGTTTTGTGAAAAATTTGATTTCAGAGTAAGCGGTCGAAAAGTGGGGGGGCCCTGCCCCCTGTGCAAAAATGTTGGGGTCGCCCCCCCCCCCCCTGCCCCCCCGGTTCCGGAGTCCCTGCCTGCTAGACGCCTCACTTTCTTTTTTTCAGATTTTCCTGATGATTACAATGTGCTGAACTAGCTTGGGATATTGTTGTGAAAGTTTTTTTAGCAGATGAATGCACTGCAAGCAAGTCAACATCAACAAAGAAATTGTCTCTGGTCAAATCGTCCCCTTATAATATCAATTAAATTTAATGGACAATGTTATCCTAGCGGTATTTTTCTCTTGTTTGACATTTTAGGATCCATCCAACAGTGCCCACGGTGGTGGTGGTGGTGAAACTTTATTTCCAAAAAGGGTCCTGAAGGACACCTGACCGGTGTCAAGGTGTAGAGGGCATCTCCCACGTCGGGACGGGGAGCCCGAGACTCTCCGCCGCTACGCGGGCCTTCTGGACAGCCCAGAGTTGATCGTTAAGTTCACTGCTCCTGAGAGCACTGTCCCACTTGACCTTATCCTCCAGATAGGAGGCTTGCGTAGCACAACCACACAACATATGACCCAAATTCACACGCCCATCACACTTTGAACACGTAGCAGTTCCGTCGTAGTCCGAGTCGATGTGGCTCATCCTCCAAGGATTGGCGTATGAGTCCGTTTGTAACATGCGGAGAGTGACTGACTGCGCCCTGTTGAGTCCTTTGTGTGGGAACGCAAATTCCCGTCGATTTAAGTAGAAGTGCTTGGTGAGCTCGTTGTAGGTCTGAAGTTGATCCTTGAAAGCCCTTTGTGGAGGCGGGGGTAGTTGGGAGGGTGCGCGGCTGCTGAGTCCTCGCGCCGCCTCGTGGGCGGATTCATTGAAGTTCCGCTGTCCTCCCCCGAGGTCGCCCATGTGGGCTGGAAACCAGACTATCGAATGATTACTAATGTGTCTATCTTCCAATAACTTGGAGACTTTGGCATCAACCACTCCCCTGGCGAAGGCTCGAGTGGCCGCCCTAGAGTCGCTATAAATGACCTTATGTTGAGGATCAAGCAGAGCAAGTGCAATGGCCATTTGCTCAGCAACCTCCGGATTCTTGGTAAACACGGAAAGTGCATTGCACATCCGTTCTTGAGCATCAATGACGGCTATCGAAAAGGCCTGTCTTCCATTTATCTGAGCAGCATCTACAAAAGCCGACTCCGTAGGGCTCTCGAGAGCTGCAGCTAGAAGTGCCTTGGCTCGAGACAGTCTCCTTCCTTGATTAAAGACAGGGTGGACGTTTCTGGGGAAAGGACGGACCACGATGGAGTCTCTGATTTCTCTGCTAAGGTGTTTGACACTCTCCTTATTCTGTTCGGTAAAGATGCCCAGAGTGACCAGAATGTCTCTGCCTGCTCTAGTGCCTGACAGTCGACCTACCTGCGCAGTGTGCTGGGCTTCTGCGATTTCTGATAACGTATTGTGAACCCCTAGTTTCAGTAGGAGATCTGTGGATGCATTGATAGGAAGCCCCAAAGCTACCTTAAAAACACGACGAATCATGGTGTCGAGGCGTTTCTCTTCGGTTTTCTTCCAATTGAGCATAGCCGCGACGTAAGAATTGTGGCATAGGACGAAAGCGTGGATAAGCCTGATGGCGCACTTCTCGCTTATACCCCTATTCCTGTTGAGAATGCGTCGAAACATTCGTAACGCGTTTTCAACTTCCCCGGTAATCTTCTGTAACATTAAGTTATTGGAACCGTTTCCTTCGATAATTAAGCCCAGAACTCTGATGGAATTGACCTCCGGAATGCGATTGCCGTGCATGTCAAAAAGCGCAACGTTGGGCCTCCTGTCCTGCTCCCAACCCCTGGGCTTGCGCCCTGGTCTAGATGGGCTATAGAAAAGCAACTCCGACTTCTTTGAGGAGCATTTAAGACCCGCAGGGGCGAGGTATAGCTCTGTGGCCCTGACAGCTTTTTGCAATCGAGCCTCCAATTCACCGTCACTGCCCCCAGCACTCCACAGGGTAACATCATCAGCGTAGATGGTGTGTTCAACCCCCTCAATATCGAGAAGTGTTCTAGCTAATTTGGACATGACTAGATTGAACAAAAAGGGAGACAGTACCGAGCCTTGAGGAGTTCCCCTGTCTCCAAGCTCGAGGGGTTCTGATATAATATCTCCAATGCGTAGGGAGGCGGTTCTGCCGCTGAGAAAAGATCGAACGTAAGAAAAGAAACGCTCGCCGAGACTAAGGTCCGATATGGCCTGAAGTATAGCCGTGTGGCGTATATTATCAAAGGCTTTTTCTACATCAAGGCCCAGAATGGCCCTTGTGTCTTGAGTGACCCGATCTAGCAGCTTCTTTTTGATCCGGAGCATAGCTTCCTGGGTCGAAAGACCCGGCCTGAAACCGATCATGGTATACGGGAAAAGCTGGTTATCCTCCGCATAAGCGGAGAGCCTGTTAAGCACAACATGCTCCGCAACCTTGCCGAGGCAGGACGTCAGAGAGATCGGTCTGAGGTTTTTAAGTCCGAGAGGCTTGCCCGGCTTAGGAATGAGTATCGTATTAGCGTGTTTCCAAGTATCTGGGACGTAGCCCTCTCTCCAGATATTATTGATTTGTCTGGTTAGATAGCTTATGGAATTATCCTCAAGATTGCGAAGAACTCTGTTCGAAATACCATCAGGGCCAGCAGCAGATTTACTGTTAAGCTCCTGAATAGCAAAACGAACTTCTCCCTCCGAAAAATCTCCGTCAAGCGCGTGGTTGGGAGAACCCGTATACACTACTGGCGGAGGGACGAAAGTCTGCGTTTTTATAAGTGGCAAATACTGACCGGCTAGATCTTCCAAGAGCTCGTCATCCTTAGCTTCCTTCCACGCCTTGTGAATTATTTTGCTCAGTAGCGACCGCTGGGTTGGCTTGGATCTGGAACCTCCCTCATCTAGTAGATGTCTGAGGAGACCCCAGCCTCTCCCTTTGCGAAGTTGGCCGTCTAAGGAATTGCATATCTCATCCCATTGTTGTTTACATAGAACTTTACAGTACTCCTCAATCTCTCTGTTCAGCAGCGCGATCTTTTTCCTAAGTCTCGTGTTCAGTCGTTGGCCCTTCCACCGTGCTAGTATTGATTGCTTAGCCTCAAGGAGATTAGCTAATCTGTGGTCCATCTTCTCAGTTCCAACATCCGTGAGGATGGTTCTTTCTGACGCGTGAACGTCCAGCCCAAGCTGCTCTATCCAGCTCTCGAGCGGAGGATCTGCCTCATCGGGAGAGGCATCGGGATTAGCCCTCAATTTGCGGAACTTATCCCAATCAATCAGTTTAAACTCCCTCAGCTTCTTACAGACTACCTCGAAGCTGACGACTACAATATAGTTGCTGCGTTCCAATTCACAGACAGCTTGGTAGACAGTCTACGAAGCAGTCTAACTAGACGTCTGAAGGAATGAAATTGGAACGGCGCCTCGGTCGCAAACGCAACACCAGCGCAGACGACCAGCAGACGACAGCGTCGTTGCAGACATGTTGAGCTGAGCAAGCCGCAGGTTTCGTAACTAATATTACCGTTGTTATTACAAACGTTACGTCATTTAAAAACTAGACAAAGTCACCTTCATGACTAGTAAATTTTACTAAATATTTAAATAAAGGAAGAAGTGCTTTTGGTTCAACATAAAAACGCAAAAAGGTGGCGTTGGCGTCGCTTTTCAGTTTAGACAGGAAGGTAGCCTGCATCGTTGCTGACTTCGATGCTGTCTCCTCGAAGCAGTCTTCGTTGACTGCTTCGTTCGAATTGGAACGGGGCTTAACATGGCGTACTGTCCGCGAAGACGGCAACGAAGCTGTCTAAACGGTAAATTGGAACGCACCCAGTGATCGCTGCCGAGGTCAATATCAGTATTCACCCAGCTAGGTTTCTCGATTCCCCGGACAAAAGTGAGGTCCGGCGTCGAGTCCCTGCACGTAGAAGTGCCGCATCTAGTTGGGTGACCCGGGTCTGTAATGAGAGTGAGACTAAGGTCCGAGGCGTGCGTCCATAACCTTTCACCCTTGCCGGTGGAGTAAGGGTATTTCCACGCTTGGTGAGGGGCATTTAAATCCCCACCAACAATCAGAGGAGCGTTACCGGCCAGCCGTGCCACTTTAGTTAGGATGGCCTTAAAGCTCTGCCTGGATTCTTTTGGGCTACTATACAAATTGAGGAGACATATACTGCTGCTGTTGCCTATATAATTGTTAGGAATTATCTCCACAGCGATAAATTCTACCTTACAATGCGACGTACGGAGCTCGTGTCGGATATAAGGGATCTTCTTATTTATCAACAGTGCCCACGGTGCATTGTTTGAAATTTGGGCCCCATGAATCCTACCCTAAATGTACGAAATAAGAAAAAATGAAATTAGGTGATCATCAATTGCACGACATCTGATCATTGAAATTTGAGTATCAGGCGCCCAACCACAGGCTTGTGCAAATACATTTTTTAAAATAAATAAATCCAGGTTCATGAATCCCGGGTGGAACGACCAGCCATCATTTGTCGTTCAAGCATTTTGTTATTGATTAGCATAATCCAGTTCAGTCAATGAGTGGCTGTGATATATCTGTGACATCACGCCAGTGAGGCCGCCGTTATCACCCCTGCTCCTTCTCCTCCTCTCCCTCTTAACCCCTCTTGCATAATGCTACTTAACCCACGCTATCGCAATGAACGCTTTGTTTTGGCCCAGCCACTGCCCCGGCGTGTTAGTTTTTGTGGCGACGAGGTTGGGATTAAAACGGGGCGTCAACTCGCTCCATCGTGGCCGTCGCACACACGGGAGTATACGCCAGCCCACCGCAGTTTGGCGAGACGAACGACAAATGTCCAGCTTACCAAGTTCGTCTGGAAGCCTTCTTTGAGGGCAGTGGCATCACGGAAGACAAAAAGAAACCGGCCCTGTTGGTGACTGCGCTGTCCACCCACACCGTGGACGTACTGAGTGGACGTTGTGCTCTGGACAAGGTGAATGAACTTTCGTACCCCCAAGTAATTAGTGAAGCAGCCTTACTTACTGAAGCAGCCAAGGCCTTACTGAAGCAGCACTTTTCGCTGCCACTGAACGAGATAGCACAGTCTTACAAATTCTTCGCTCGCAACCAGCTGCCCGGCGAACCGGTCAAGGATTTTATCGAGTCGATTCGACAGATAGCGGGCACAATTTTGGCACATCGTTGGATAGAATGCTACGAGATAGCATCGTGTGTGGACTGCAAAGCGCAGAAGTGGGTCAGCAGCTACTCGCAAAACCACAGCTGACGAGGAGCGAAGCGGAAGAAATTGCGACATCCGCCGACATGTCCGAAGCTAACGCGCAAGATACGATAAGCCACGCCGCTGAGGGAAGTGTACAGGTGCCGTCAAAAGTAATTGGAGCACGGGAGCGGTGTCCGAACACTACCGAAGCGCCATGTAGCAGCGCCGGGCATAACGAAAAGGACCCGACAGCGCATGCGTGCGTGACGTACAGATGACCCTACAACAGTTCCCAGTGTCTTTCTTTACCTCTGGTCCGATAACTTTTCAATGACTTCATCGAGCACGCTGGCCGCAGTGATGGCGCTGATAGAAGAACGCGATGGGTCTGTAACCAGCGCGTGTGAACTGCCAAAGAAGCGGCGGTATCAGCGCTACCTGAAGCAGCGTATTTTTGAGCGCTGGGTTTTTTTATCAATGAGCAAGGGCAATACTGATGTAGCTTTTGTCTCGTGAACAACGCAGAGTCGTAGGTTCGAATGGGTCCTAGCGCATCAATAAAAGAACAACCATGAAAACAGTCGCCTTAGATTTACTGATCATCAGATAAGGCATGCAAACGCTCGAATACCACATGCTGAGGGGGCGGTATTTTTCTACGAAAGTTAAAAGCAGCGAGTATTCACTTCTTTTTCGCAGACACTAAGTGTCGATTTAAAACTCAATACTGTCGGCGTAGAAGTTTCCTGCTTAGTCTCTGCCGGCATGCCTTCAAGAGTGCCACGCGCTGAGCGGCAGTACATCGTTAGACTTGCATTAGAAGGCCGATCTCAGCGTGAGAGAGAGAATTTTATTTTTAACCAAAAGAGGGGAAATGTCTCTGTCGGAGAGCTTCATGGAGTCCATGGGTGCCTCCGTCCAGGCTCCCACTGATGGCCTTCTCGATGAAGTCCACCAGGCCACGTTGCTCGTCATTGGTCTTCTAGGTGGCCAGCCAGTCTATAGTGTAGTGTCGTCTAAAGTGTGCATAAATGCGGCACTCCCATAATATGTGTTGTTGGTTGGCGATCACATTACCGGTGCGGCATACGGGGGGTGCATCTCCCTGTCTACTTTGCATGAGGTGTAGTCTAGCAGGTGTGTTTAGTGTACCGGCTTGCGCTTGTCTGAATGTAGTCTGTTGGTGTCTTTCTAGGTGTGGGTGCGGCTGCGGTAACTGCTGCCTGGCTCTCCTGTAGTCTTTCAGGTGAAGCTGTCGTGGGCTTGATTCGGTTTCACTGGGAGTTTCGCCGCCATTCCCGGAAGCCCGGTAGTGCGCTTTTCGGGCGAGATATGCGGCATAACATAAATGCGGTCATTTGGTGCTGTGAACCGCATCATTCAGGCTTACAGAGATGGAGGCCCATTCCCGGACGGATTTTTGTTTTTGCAGCAGGACGTGAGCCCTATACATACTGCAAGGACGGCGAAAACGTTCTTGGAAGAGCGCGCTGTGCGGGTGCTGGACTGGCCGCCAAGGAGAGCGGACTTCATCATCGAAAATGTTTGGGGGACAATAAACCATCGCATGTCAAGGCTTGACCTCCGCACAGCAACCTCGGACGACCTGTGGCAGGCTGTGGAAGCTGAGTGGAACAAGCTCCGTGAGGCAAACGGCTTCGTGGAATCCCTGTACGAGTCTTTGCCACAACGCATGGATGAAGCAGTAAACGTGCAAAGAGCCTTCACTAGGTACTAGGTAGGCACTTGGCACTATGAAAAAAAGCCGCAAAGCACTTTGTTGGATGAATGTATTTTCCCGAGTAGTGAGAAGCTTCATATCTTTATTTCGTCTAAATCGTTATTCTTTCGGAACAAACTCAGAAAGAAGCATTGCCTCTATATACATGACCATCAATAAATATAATTTGGTGAAGCATGAAGGTGTGCTCCTTTGCCTGCTACGAAACATAAAATATGTAAGGCGTTGTGCCGCTGAGCCCTAGGACGCGGGTTCAGAAACTTGCTCCACGTGACACGATACCAGCCGAGACTGTCGCCAGGCCCGGGACTAGAACAGCTCCGATGTTATAAAGTGCCATCCATCCTCAAATGTAATTTATTGGGAGGCCTTTTCTTTCCAGGATGTGTTCGCGATACCCTCACATTTGTATAATATACAGAAAGCTATCGACACAAAGGCCGCATCAGTATCGCCCTGACCCACTGATTAAAAAAAATACAGTGCTCCGAAATGCCCTGCTTCAGAAGCGCTGATACGGCCGCTTCATCGGCAGCTCGCTCGCGCGACTTCGACCCATGCGGGTCTGCTATCAGCGCCATCACCACTGCCGGCGTGCTCGCTCAGCTGCAGAGGAATATGCTCGCGGCAGAGGCAAACAAAGGCACTCCGCGCGGTTGTGGGGCCATCGGTTCTTCACGCGCACATGCGCTGTCAAATCCCTTTCGTTCGGCCCGGCGCTGCTACATGGAGCTCCGGCAGTGTGCGGACACCACTCTCGTGTTCCAATTACTTTTGACGGTATACATACATGGGCGCTGGGGGGCCAGTCTTATCGCCCAAGAAGCCGGCCACAGACTGTTGCGTGCAACCGCTACGGAGCAAAAGGGCACGGACCTGAGGATTGCCGCTTCCGCTCAGCGACATGCTTCAAGTGCAAACAGCGAGGTCATATCGCCCTAGCCTGCTACCGCCGTGAGGGCGGTTTCTGGGAGGTTCCACCAGTGCGCCAAGTACAGGTGCTCCAAAAATAATACGGAGCACGGGAGCGGTGGCCGGAGCGCGCAAAACTGCATGCCAGCGCGATCTGTGCGTAGATGCGCCGCAGATAGCAAGAGTGCGTGGGCACATCCGGCTGGCCCCTCACGATGTTCTGACGGTCGTCTTATCGCCGGCTCAAGCGAAGCCGCTCTGCTGCCACCCCTGCTCGACATGGGCGCTTTCGGAACTTCACGAAGGCCTGTTTACGCAGAGCCTGCCAAGAAAGCTTCGTCTTCAGCGGGCTCCGCTTTCTGCTTCGTCATGAATGCCACCGGTTTCACTATGGTTGCCTGCCTGGCTCCAGCTAGCGCATAAAAATGACCAAAAAACGAAAATTTCATGCGCGTACTGGCTGCATTGCCTTAACGATACAAATGGGCGATCAAATAAAATGGGAAGAGATACCATTTGAGTCCAGTTACTTCAACACAAATATACTTTATTACGCGGGAGACACAAACCTACACAAATTCACTTAAAACTGAAGTATGTCCCGGCTTCAGAAGGCAGCGATTGGGCATATTTTGCAACAATGCTCGGCGAAATGAATCAAGGGTGGTTATCATTGAAGCAACTTCTGAAGCAGCCCTTTTTCTGGTCAAGAAATTCTGTTTCAACTATTTGTTTCATCGTCAATACCTTTGATTCATTTTTTAATCAGTGCAAGATATTGTCGGAAAGCCCTCGCTAAGTTCACTGTATTCCCGTTTTTCGCAGTTCATTGAATTTTATATAATAAAGCCTGTTTGTTTTTTAGCAACATGGCCTTTACTCCACTCCCTTTCTCAATTCTCTTGAGCGGCGCTTAGAACCCTCGCAGCAATCCAGCCAGCACGCGCATTAAATTTTTGTTTTTTGCTCATTTTTATGCGCTAGCTTGAGCCAGGCATTATTCTAGCCACATGGTTCAAAATCAAGCGGATCGCGAAGCACGGCAGGCACCCATAGTGACATCGGTGGCATTCATGACGAAGCAGCAAGCGGACCCCGCTGCAGGAGCCGAAGCTTTCTTCGCTGGCTCTGCGTAAACAGGCCTTCGATGATGATGATTAGTGGCTCTCCCTTTGAATCGGGGCGTCGGTTGTCAGAAACCGACTTGCCTGTTTTATTACGCTTATTTGCCCTACTCCCAGCCAACCTAATAGATTTGCTTTCTCCCTCCCATCTCCCCTCCTCCCTCTTTTAAACTCGTCGCCTCCACCCACCTCCTTTCTCCCCTCGCTGTTCTAAATTCTCATCCGTATGATTACTCCGCCTGAGTACCCATCCCTTCCCTACTGCGTACCTTCCCTACTGCGTACCTTCATGAAGTTCCGAAAGCGACCCTGGCGAGCAGGGGTGGCAGCTGCGCGGCTTCTCTTGAGCCGGCGATAAGACAAGCATCAGAACATCGAGAGGGGCCAGCCGGATGTGCCCACGCACTCTCAGTATCTGCGGCGCATCTACGCATAGATCGCGCTGGCATGCAGTTTTGCGCGCTCCGGCCACCGCTCCTGTGCTCCGTAATATTTGTGGAGCACCTGTACACGCCTTGTCGTCGCGGGAGGAAGACACGGCCACGGACGGTATGTTAGCGCTGGAGGCAGCGAACAGTCATATCGGCCACGTCGGCACCTTGGATTGTTCTGGGTTTCCAGTGGACATGCAGGTCGACACAGGCTCACCGGTTTCGGTCATCACGTGGCCCACATATGAGCGGAACAAAGCAGTGTGGCCCAAGCTGCGTGGTTCGCCACTGAAACTGACCTGCTTCCTGGGACGGCTTCCAGTGCAGGGACAACTGAAGCTCAAGGTTTCTTGCGGAAAACAAGTCGACGGATGGATATTTGCAAGTAATTGGTTGTTCCGGCCCCAACCTCTGCGGACGCGACCTGATTCAAACGTTCCACATGCTCGAGGTACCGGTCATGAACGTGAACACGTCAGGTGTGCAACTGCCGTCGGTGCGGACGACATTAACGTGGACCGGTTGCTAGCGGAATTCGCTGATGTGTTCGCGCCAGGTTTAGGTCTCGTAAAAGGGCCTCTGGTACACTTCGAGACGCGAGAAAACGTGGTGCCGAAATTCTGGAAAGCACGCGAAGTTCCCTATGCTTTTCTTCCAAAGGTCGACGCGGAACTTGACCGCCTTTCGGACGCGGGCATTAATTGTCCCGGTGCCTCATTCCAAGTGGGCCGCACCAGTGGTACCGCGGTAGTGAAACGTAGTTTCTGCATCCGCCTTTGCGGCGATTTTAAGCTAACGATAAACAAAGCCTGTCACACTGAGCAATATCCGTTGCCACGGGTGGAGGATATCCTGGCGACATTAAACGGCGGTGAAGTTTTTAGCACGCTAGACTTGCGGAAGGCGTATACAATCAGCTTCCGTTGGATGAGGAAGCCTTGCTACTAACGATCATTAACACGCATAAGGAACTGTTAAGCTTCACTCGCCTGCCTTTTGGAGTCACGTCCGCGCCGGCAGTGTTTCAACGTCGCATGGAAACCATTTTGCAGGGGCGTCCGGGTTTTCAGGTCTACGTAAGCGATGTCTTCACGGCAGAGAAACGCAACGACTGCACCACACTGCGCGAAGTATTGAGGCGTTTCCGGGAATATGGCGTGCGCTTGAACGCGGACAAGTGCAAGTTCCGCCAACCAGAGGTGGATTTTTTGGGACATCGAATTAGTGCTCGGGGTCTTCAACCAAAGACGGAAAACAGAGACTCAATCCTTGATGCTCAGGCACCGCGGAACCCCGCAGAATTAAGGTCCTACCTTGGCATGGTAACGTACTACCACAAGTTTCTCCCCAACGCATCGACCGCCATGGCATCCCTGCACCAGCTGATCCGCAAGGAAGCTAAGTGGCAGTTGGGTACCACTCAGCAGCAGTCATTCAGCAAAATGAAATACCTTCTCAAATCCGCAGATTTTCTAGCGCATTTTGACCCAGACAAGCCGCTGGTCCTGGAATGCGATGCCTCCCCGGAAGGAATCGGCGCAGTGCTTTCACACCATGTCGGGGGCGGTGTAATTCGGCCCAGGGTTCCGTTCTCAGTTATTGACGGAAGCCGAGCAAAATTACTCCCAGCTGGAGCGTGAAGCCCAGTCACTTGTGTTTGGCGCATCGAAATTCCGACCATACTTACTCGGCAGTACTTTCACATTATGGCGGAGCATATAGCCGCGTGTGGGACTTTTTCATCCAGACAGGCCAGTACCCGTGATGGCCGCTGCGCGAATGCAGCGATGGGCCCTGCTGCTGAGTGCATACAATTACGTCATCAAACACCAGCCCGGGAAAGACAACGTTCCAGCAGGTGTCCTCAGCCGCGCTCCCCTTGTCAGCAACTTCCCAGCCAGAGACGCAGAAAGAAACTGGGGACGGTGAGTATGTCCTGCTCACGAAAACCCTCAATGACGGTGTCATGTCCGCGAAGCAACTGGTCACTCTCACGGCGCTCGATGACGAATTAGCAAAGGTGCGAAAATGGGTGCAGGAGGGGTGGCCAAGGAATTTGGGGCATGAGGACTAGCACAGTTGATGCCATACTTCCAGCGGAAGGCTGACATAACGGGGAGTTACGGGCTTCTCTACTGGGGCCATCGCGTAATCGTCCCTAAGGGTGCCAGAGCAGTAATGTTACGTCTGCTGCATGATACCCATCAAGGCATTTGCTCAATGAAGCGGCTAGGGCGCTACTTGATGTGGTACCCCCGGATGGATAATGGCATTGAGCACATGGTCAAGTCCTGCCCAATTTTCATACAAGCTGCGCCTACGCCCCCCAAGAAACCCCCTGCATGGCCTGAAACGGATAAGCGTTGGTCGAGGCTGCATATCGATTTTGCGGGGCCGATCGATGGTCACATGCTACTCATTGTGGTGGATTCACACAGTAAACGGACAGTAGCGATACCCATGAAGTGTTCCACCACGCCCGCAACCACAGGGGCTCTGCGCACCTTGTTCAGTACATTCGGGTTGCTCCGGACGCTGGTATCAGATAATGGCCCGCAGTTTACGAGTTGGGAATTTCATAATTTTATGAAGCTGAATAGCATATAGTACACCTCCGAACAGCGCCGTATCACCCCCAGTCCAATGGGCTCGCGGAGCGGGCTGTTAGAACTGTCAAGTATTTATTGAGGAAGAATGTGCAAGGGTCACTGAAAACCCGCCTGGCAAGGATTCTGCATAGGTACCGCAGGACGCCGCAGGCCGGGGGCCTGACACCAGCGCAACTCCTAATGGGCTATGATTCTCGCTCCAAGCTGGGCAACGCAGTGTCCGTTCCGCCCCCGCCAGTTGGCCGTTCCTCCCTCGATGTGTGGCAGCCCGGTGATCCCGTCTGGGTGAGGAACTTCGGGAGAGTCGAGCCGTGGACTCCAGCCAGCATTACGTCGACAGACGGAGCTCGCCTGGTAAATGCCGACGGTCCGGAGGGGGAAACCATTCGGCGCCACAGCGACCGGGTGAAGCCACGGGAGTTGGAGCAGGACCAGCGGAACGAAGACGTGCCAAGAAACTGCTGATGGGCCCCTAGCAGGAGGGACGCCGAGGCTGGTGCCGGAAAGGAGCGGGACCGCCGGGAGTACCTCAACTTCCGTGTTGCGTCGGTCAGGCCGGGAACGCAAACCCCCAGACCGTTACTCACTGTAGGGGGAGCGAGATGATGTATCTGTGACGTCACGCCAGCGAAGCCGCCGTTATCACCCCTGTTCCTTCCTCTCCCTACCCTCTCAATCCCTCTCGCATAATGCTACTTAACCCGCGCTATCGCAATAAACGCTTTGTCTTGGCCCAGCCGCTGCCCCGGCGTGTTCGTTTTAGCCTGCACCAAAAAGAAATTTTTAAGACCCCCTCACTGTTTTTTTTTTTGGAACAGCAGCACGTATATTAATTTTTTAAGTGCGAATGCACTTCTTAAGCGACCCTGAACCTGCGTCCACCGGCGATGTCCGCGCACGTGGAGATGGGCGCGCGCAGCCTGGCCGCTGACATGGCACATACCCACGTGGGGGATTGGCCAGGAATCTCCTCGTCTTCCTTGGCAACGGGGGGAGATGGGCGCGCGCTGCCTGGCCGCTGACATGGCACATACCCACGTGGGGGATTGGCCAAGAATCGGGCGTGAGAAGGGCTAATGCACCTGCTTAAAGGAGTACTGACACGAAATTTCAAAGCTGAGATCCTCTCTAGCAATCAAGTACAACGACAACACAAATAGGTGTCTGTGAATAAATGCATCTTTCTTTCTTTGTAGTTGTGTGTGTGTGTGTGTGTGATCTCTCTTTCGCGAACATTACCGAGCCGCGCAAATTCAACTCCTGCATTCGCACTTTCACATTCTTCCCCTCGGGGAAATGCGGGGATTATAACTGCTGTGCTTTTGGCAACTTCAAATTTACGAAGTAAACGCGCGTTATGCGGTGCGTGGACGCGTCTGCTCGGGAGCGTTCGCGTTAATTGGTGTCGCATGCTTTTAACTGGTGGGGGCTATGAAGGAGCCGAAAAACAACCGCGTGATGAAGCGTGTCTTGCCAATAACAGAATTATTTCGCTTCCCACAAGCATCTTTCCTGGCCGAATGTAAAAAAAAAGGAATGCGCTCATGGTGAGAAACGCGCGCAAGGTCTTGAACCCTGCCGTAGCGGGTATACGTTTGCTTTTTTCATTGGGTTTTTAGGTTGTTTCATGTATTTATTTATTAATCTATCTATATATCTTGTTTGTTTGTTTGTACTGGGCCACTATTTAGGCCCAGGCAGCAGGGGCAACAAAAAAAAAAAAAAACAAGACTATCATCGATCGTTTCCGCCAAAGCAGGAAGCACATAAAATACATCAGAACGCATCAAAGTACATTATTTCCATAAACAATTCTGTAATTGCATAGTGGAGTCGATTTCTGAAGCACCCGCCGCGGTGGCTCAGTGGCTAAGGCGTTGCGCTGCTGAGCGCGAGGTCGCGGGTTCGATTCCCGGCCGCGGCGGCCGCTTTTCTGATGGAGGCGAAAAGCAAAAATGCCCGTGTGTACGAGATTTCGGCGCACGATAAAGATCCCCAGGTGGTCAAAATTAATCCGGAGCCCTCCACTACGGCGCGCCTCATCGCCTGCGTTGCGTCGGCGCGTTAAACCCCACAATCAATCAATCATTTCTGAAGCACGCGCCACAACGATATGGTGCACAGCCAAGGGCGTCAATGGTATCAAGCGACCATCGCGATGAGAGCCCATGCTAGCGCCGATTAGCCTAGCCTGCGCATATCGAAATTCGTCGCTAGGCTGATGAAACTGATCGAACTTTTTTTCATCTCGATCGGGTATGCGGCGGCAACGCTTCTCGCTGCCGACGGCGCGCTTGGACGAGCGGCGTGCCGCGCCCACCCGTTTGACTTCGGGGCTTCGGCACAAGGAGCGGCAGCGCCTGCCTGGAAGCAGACGACGCGCCTTTGTTGCCATAGCAACGGGGCGCATGCGCAGAGCAGTGGGGGTAAGATCAAGTGCGAAAAAAATGGCGTGCGAACTAAACTTTTAAAGAAGGGCGATGACCCCGCGCCGGCGCCGGTGCCCGCGGAGGCCGCAGATGCAGCCGCGGAGACGCCAGCGCCATCTCTCGCCCCCGCCGCGGATCCTCCCGCGGCGAAGTGAGAGGAGGTGGCGCCGCTCGTCGGCACCCCAGCAAAGAAAGAACTGAAACCGTGGCCTCCGCGATTTGCTGCCGGTGGCACGCCGTTGGCAAACGTGGCAAACTGTGGCAAACGTGGCAAAGCGTGGCAAACTGTTCGCATGGCGACGCAGTGAAACATCCCCCTCGCGAGGCGCACGATCAAATGCAGAGCATTTCCGGGGGCGCACGACGTTAAGTAGTTTGCGCTACGTTAATGTTGTTGCACTTGTGGCAACTGCTGGCGAGAGAGCGCCCGTCAGCAGTAATTTGAATGAGTCAAGGATATAAGGCGCGTTCGTAGCTTCCCATTCTGTGTCGGCTTTGTGGCGCAGTGGGTAGAGCACCATGTACATTGCGTTCCGCCCGCAGGGTCGAGGGATCGAAACCTGGCGCCGGATAGTATTTTCTTTTATATAGTGTAGGGGGAGGGGTGCGGACAACGACGGTGCGGACTACGACGGGACAACGCGGGTCACATCGTGAGTTACTGAAATGCTCTGGATTTAAAACGGCTCCTTATCACGCTATTCGCCGCCCTGTCTCACTCCCCTCGTGGTGAATATGCTATTCAAATTTCCCGCTCTCGCAGTGCTCACGCGCCCAGTGCCTGAAACTGCGCCAACGGGAGTTCTGTTCTTTTTGTGCTGGCTATAAAATTTCGTGTGCAGGAACTGTTCTGCGTTATTTCATACGTGCCATTTTTTTTCCCTGCGCGGCCGCTTTTTTTCGCTATCGTGAAAAGCAACCCAACCAGCGTTCCTAACTAAATGAACGTGGGGGCTGCCGGTTATATACACAGATTTTGCCTGAAATGTACCTGCAATTTTCTTTGCGCTAAATAACGGGGAAATGTATGACGAGCGCCAGAGGTTCACGAGGTACGAACGGTTACGACTATTTTAACCGCGTGGTTTTCGAAGCCTCAGCGTGACCCCCTAACGACGGTACACCAGGCTCTACTTGTGTCCATTATCTCGCTGCGCCGCCTGATTCCGGCAGTCGCTTGACATCGACCGTTAGCGAGTTACGACAAGGCGAGCCCACAAAGTGTTCTGCACTTGTAAAAACGTACGACGACATATTACCCCTTCAAAATAGTTTCTTGAGTTGGTAATTTATTGACAATAGATGGTCTAGACTAGTGATTGCAGGGTGCTTGATTGCTGACACTAGTCCTTTGTAGTAACCGATGTAGAGCAAGCATTAGAATATTGCTTCAAACTTACAGGCTTCAAGAGCAGATGTGAAGGCAGTATTAAAATATGCGAAATTTTTAGAAACTGCTGTTGCAAGTGAACATTCAGTGTTGCATCTCAGTAGTAGAGAACATGATTGACAGGTCGGTATCTTAGTCGCACAAACAAGATTCTCTGATGGCATGGAGAAATAGCTGGAAAGTGGCTATGGAGCTCCAGCTGCTTTACACATTTTCTGTAATACCAGTTATTTGTTTGAAGTTTGCAATAAAATTGATGTCATTTGTTAGTCTTTTTAATGAACGAAACTTTTCGTGGCCACAAAACAGTGGTCGATAAACAAATGCTCACTTTCTTCGGTGGCCTGTAACGATTCACTAGAATTTCACACGGCCAACCCAAGGAATCCATGGCTCATACACTGCAGGGTACAGGGGTGAGACAGCTGAATTAGATTTGGGAGCAGTTTTTGGAGCAGCGAAATCTCGATTTTGGAGCAGAAGAACCTTGATTTGGAGCAGTTAACGACATTTATTATGTCACCTTATGTGCCTAAAAAATCAAATTTCCGGCAGTTTTTTTTTTTTTTGGAGGGGGGGAATAGTGCACTTCTTAATCGGTTTTGAACGTACAAAACACTGAAGTAGCCTTTAATTAAAGTTTGTTCTACCAGATTATCACAAGGTACGAACTACACTTCCTTTTTACAAACCTGCTGAGCACGAGGTCGCGGGTTCGATTCCTGGCCGCAGCAGCCGCTTTTCTGATGGAGGCGAAAAGCAAAAACGCTCGTGTGTACGAGATTTCGGCGCACGTTAAAGATCCCCAGGTGGCCAAAATTAATCCGTAGCCCTCCACTACGGCGCGCCTCATCGCCTCCGTTGCGTCGGCGCGTTAGGCCCTACAATCAATCAATCCTTTTTATAAACCGTTTTTAAACTCTTAGGCTCTACGCTAGATAGCGTGAAGAGCCATTGAAAATATCCAATTAAAAACTAAGCAATCGTAAGGCATTTTTATTATCATGCAAATGCCTAAATTATTATTTTTGTTATCCAAGACTCGGCTTTAAGCACAAGTGTTGAGCCATGGCAAAAGTTGCGCAAAGCGAGGTGACAGTCGTCGCACCCCACCAGCTTTCCCATTTCAATCCCTAAGGCGCACGTTCACTACGATCGTAATTTGAGTAACGTTGGTATGTTTACCCACCTCCCTTTTGGCATTAAATTTCACTTCAGATAAACTAACCATTATTACTAGCGTGCAGTAATATAGCCCGTCCCGCTATCGCACACTGCTAGAACATTTTGCGGCGATGGGGCCTGCGCCGCCCCATCTGCAGTGTCGACCGTCCCATTCCCGCCGCTAGCAAGCTCGCTGTCAAAGGCAGAAATAACTCAGTGTTTTATTCACTTCACTTCATGCATGCGCCGCGCCTCACACTCAAGGCCGAAACACGGCGAATTTGCGGGCGCCGCGTCTTTCGAGTGGTGCAACTTCCCGTAACAGATGAAACAACTAAATGTACCCACCGCCCATAACCTAAACCACGGTAGAAATCTTCGAAGAGCGCTGCCTGACCTAGAGTGAACTAGCCTGAACCACGAGCAACTGCTTCGCCCGCCGGCCATGTTTTCCAATCTTCACCACACACCACACAGTGATGTCGATCCAGAGATACGGCGCTCCGAAAATTGACGTTTTTTTCATCAACTTGAACAAGTTTTGTCACCTCAGTAAACATTAGAATTTTTATACAGGACTCTGCAATGGTTTGCGATGGGAAAGCTTTAAAAATGTACAGAATATAACATGTGCAACCCGACATTGTGTCTTTCGAAAAAAAACTGTTTCGGGGACAATTTTATGCGGGTTTGTTTATTAATTGATCACTAAATCAAACTTTTACAAACACGATCACCTTGGGGGTGCTGAAAAATTATGCCCAGAAAGTATTTTTCCCCACTGAAACTGACGGGAGCGTTCAAATCTTTGGCTCTCAGACTGTTTTGGAGCAGTTTGGCGCAATTTTTCCAATTTTCAAGCTTTTGGAGCAGCCTGGCGCAGGAAAACAAATTTGTATCAAAACTGCGCAATATGCGCAGCTGTCTCACCCCTGAGGGTAGTGCTAGTCTCCAAAAACATTTGACAGGACGACTGGAAACTAGCGCGGCCCACACACTCCATAGGTGGAAACCAGTAGCCCACCCACACAGTGCCATAAAACAGCTAATGAACGGAGTGCCTCTGCTAAATATTAAGCAGGTTGAAAGGGTAGGTTCGCATTGATAGATTTTATGCCATCGTTCACTGGGCGTAGATTAACTATTTAACGGGCACAATAGTCATTTTTGTTATTTCGGACAGTTCTTGAAGGGTTGCCTAAATGTTCTTTAACAAAACAAGAAGTGAAAGCTCTCAGTTACGGATTTTAAAAACATTGTTTAGCCTTTCCAGCAATTGTCCCAGCCTGAAGGAACTCGGCTGATAGTTGGTGCCGACTGTCGTCCTCGCTTGCTAGCTCCCTGACCAAGCACATGAATCCAATGACTAAGAAAGATGGTGACCAAAGTGAGAAGAGAAGGTGGATCCCATACAACAGCCCTTGATCATCTAAACACCAGCAAAAAGCGCCGATGGCTCACAGGCCACGACTAGGGCGTTAAAATACCTTTTGACATACATTTACAGGGCATTTACAACCTTTTATAAAAAAAAAATCTTATTACACACAGTCCCTCCATAGAAGGGGTTTGTTTCAGACAAGGTCGTTGAAATTTGTTATTAGTAACAACATAAACTCATCATTGGTCCCTTTCATTCTGCACACTTACGGGCTTCGTTTTAAAAACCGTGCTGTTTCTATTTCACGTATAAATGAACTGCTTATGCAATATTCTCTTATTTACCTATGTTCGAAGTAAACTGTGTTATACCGTAAAATGTGATGTGCCGAGTGCATGCAGGTGTAACATTCTTCAATGGAACATGCAGAACATGAAGCTCAGTGCTGATAAACTTAAATCAGGGAAAATAAAGCTTCCCATGTTGCTTCTTTATTTTTGTAACTATTCTCTCTACCAAATACCTTGGTGGTAACTCAACTAAGCTCACCTTTACCCTAGGCCTTTATAATTATTTTGCTCTGCAATTATACATTCTCAGCTGGAGCATGCCTGCTGAATTCAGGCCCCAACCACACTTTGCTATTTCACTTTTGCAGCTGTATGAAATGTTGCTCTTTAGGTTTTGCCAATGATTTCCAACAGGCCACTTAACTAGTGTCAAAATCATTTTATACCTTTAATTGCTATTTATAGCAAACAGTATTATATCATTTTTCATAACACATTTTGTTGTAACCTCATTCAATGATTTTGTTACCCCGCCAGCCTGGTTCATAAATATTTGCGTGAACATCCTTGTCTTGCAGCTAATCTGCAGTAACAGACACCACACATTTTGGCTTTCCAGCGTAGCTTTGGTGTCCGCAAAAAGGAATCTTTTTCTTGGCTCGTCTGCAGCGCTTTGTAGAAAAAGATCACTTGCTGGTTTGGCTTTCCCGCAGTACTTTAGTATAGTGCAAGAGAGTATCGCTTGCTTATTCCTTTTTTGTTGAGGTTTTAATGCTGTGCATCTTCCAGAAGAACCCTGGCATTTTGTTTAGAAATGGAGCTTCACACCACAAACAGTGCACAGAAAGTAGAGCTACTCACTTTTTGCATAGACACGGAAGTTTGGCAGATCACTTGTCATTGACAAGTGTTTGATTTCTGGCTTAAGGTGCAACGCTGGGATAGTTTACTAGTTGGGGGGGAAAACGCAGCGCTGATAAACGGTACTGAAGTACTAGGAAAGGTGCCGTGATCAACATGGTTTCTATGTGTTGGCAGCTTTTTGGTCCAGTGTTTTTCATGAATATTTGCCAGGGGGCCTTAACATGGCCTGCTTTTGTGTAACAAAAATGTCAACAGTGAAGCACTTATCAATGCTCACATGCTGCTCATTGATACCAGAGCAAAAGTACATTCAGCAGTCATTTTATTGTTAAAGCCACCCATGATCCATACACCTTCCAGCTGTACTGCAACTTTCACAAACACCGACAGGCATTCACATCCACGCACGTGGCCTTGGCTCCAGTTCTTGCACAAGGTATTAAGAAGTACTCTCGGTAGTGGGCAATGTCACGCTTGACACCAACCATTACCCCGAAGTTGTACTTGATAAACTATCTTTTAAGCCTGTTGGCTTAAAGGATTGTTTAAGTGCCCGTTTTGTGGAAGAAAAAGAAACAGCTAATGGACACACAACACACAACCCGTGAATGTGTTTTCTAGCAGCTGGCTTCTGACGAGACTTGCATCATTGTGAACGAAATGTGGGACATTTTATAATGCCCCTTATCACTAAGTAAATTCACTTGAGCAATTTTACAAAACAGTTTACACAGTGCGGAGTTAAAAAGCAATAGAATGTGAAACGTCCCCTCACAATTGGAAACTCTTCCTGTTCACTACCCCAAAGGCTTGGACAGTAGACGCTTAAGCACGCTTCATCAGTTGCGAATATATGCATTAGTGTCAAGTTGAACTCCGCAGAGTGCTTGGGATGGGCATATAGATGTCACAGCCACTTGGAATTTGTGCATACTGCAAGCCTCCAAGATAAGCTCTCATCATCATTAGCCCATCCTGCTGAGAGTGAATGGAAGTATTGCGGCTGGTTATGTTCAATTCCAACCAAGTCAAACACAAGAGTAAAGAAGGAACGAGCCTATTAAAATACATACTCAAAGCAGATGCAGGAGGCAGTTTTGTTGCCTAACCACGTTAGAGGAGGCGAAAGGTACTGGAGCGAAGGAAAGGGAAATAAAAGCCAAGCAGCAATTTTAAGCCTTGCCTATCATTTCATTAAGACTTCTTAAGTTGAAAGCACAATGGTACTCTAAGAAACAAATCTGAGCATAGATGAGCAATATAACTGAATTGTCACTTGTTAGCCTTAAGCACACCAGACTTTTAAAGGACTATTAGCAGAAGTTCCAAACTTGGCTCACACGGCGATCTTATCGGCTGCACTTCTCCCATGCTTGCACAGTTGGAGCTTGAGCCTCCTTGCACAAGAAGCCAGCCAGTCAGCGAATTGTTTCAGTGGTATCTTGAGTAGATATATCTTTGGACGTGCAGTTGGGCTCCACCCACGGAAGTGAAGCTGCGCTCCCTGCACGGATTCTGCAGCGCCGCGTGCACAGATCGTTTCTGCGGAATAGTTAGGATACATTTCTCAGCGATAGTACTACTACCCCGGGGGAAAAATTGCAGAAGCTACATGCGAGGTCGGATTGCGTTCGATGATGCCGTGCGCTACCTGACGACACTCGATTCGTGCACACGCTGACACTACGTCGCTCGCGTTGGCATGTCATCAAAGACAGCTACCTCGTTAGACACGGCGCGACGCGATGGAAAATACTGATCCCCACGTTTTATAATTGAGCCACCACTCTAGAATTACAACACAAGGCTTGGCATGGAAGAAGCGAGGCACAAGTAGACAACGAATGCAGGCGCGTAAAGCCGATAGCACGCGAACTGCAAGACAACGTGAAGCTTACAAAATATTAATCGACAACACTACAGTTCTAGGAGCATGTAAAAAGCGGGGCGAAGCAGCGTGCAGAAAACAATGCGTTAGGCTTACCAAGACGTGCAACAGCAAGTTCACAAAAAATACCCAATCTAAATAATTACAAGCACACCTCCCAACAAGAAAAAAGCGCCCCGAGGCAGCCGCTGTACAGGGAGATAAGGACGTAACGATGCGTCAGGCCTGCCATTCGGACCACGGGCGGAGAACATCGGGACACAAGACGTGAACACCCGGCTGCCGTCGTCGTTAACACAAAAAACGCGGCATGATCAAATGACGTAAATAAGACGTTTGGTTTGTGACGTCACAGGAAGTCACGTGATTACTTTAGCTTGACGTCACTTCTGCGTGGCAGCAGCCGTTACCAGGGGGGCGCAGCTCGTGCCACGCACGTGGCAGCAGACTCAACCTAGAAAAAATCCCATGCGCCGAGCCGGTTTTGTGAAGGCCGTAAGGGGAGCGCAGGAAGAGAGAGTCGAGTCCGGCCGTAGACGCGCCTGTGACGTTCCAGCCGACGGGGGCTTCTTCCTCTGGCCAGCCACCCCGCTGAAGAACCGGTCGAGCTCTGCTGCGCACGCTTCACCCACTTGCTGCTCTGTGAGCACGTAGAGCTTGCGCGTACACTTTCTCCCGAGCAGCTGACTGTCCGGGTGCTCGCTGGACGGCTGCAACGTCAATGCAATGACCGTGTTCTCGTCGGTTTGGGTTTCAAAATCGCTGATTTTTGTTGACCACATGCGGCGTCCACGTGCGTATTTTAGCTGTTGTATTTTGCATGTTGCTTTCTTTCCAAGCAGACTATACGGAAATGGGGTTTTCAAGACGTCGAAATTTTGAGTGCAGTTGGTCTTTAATGCCCGTGGGGCCATAAGTGTATCTTGAATAAATAAATACAGAACAGTAAATACATGGAACGACTGTATCTACAAATTAACGCTCCCGTAGCAATTAAGAAGTTTATAAAATGAAAAATAAAATGGCAGATTTCCAGAAGAAC
The DNA here is from genome assembly GCF_048455015.1 of Haemaphysalis longicornis. NCBI lineage: Eukaryota > Metazoa > Arthropoda > Arachnida > Ixodida > Ixodidae > Haemaphysalis > Haemaphysalis longicornis. Next base: position 143,539,908 of record NW_027526460.1, on the reverse strand, counting down.
CCCTAACACAAATAAAAACACGGCCCCTCTACAAACAAGTCACATTCTACAGTCGCCACGAGGTTGGTCGAACTGTTAACATGTTCCAAAAAAGAACGCTATTGTACAGTGCTTATTTCTAACACTATTTTCAAGTTCTTACTCTCCCTCCTGTGACACCTAAGGCTGATATTGGCTGGAGAGCACTCCTATGTGGGCAGCAAGTTCTCTAGTGGTCCTAAGTGGCGAAGATTCGGCAAAACAAAACCCGTTTCTGATGTCAGGATGATGCTCTGCCAGGTGAGTGCAAGGGTGTAGATTGCTTGACATTAGCACAATAATGCATTCATCACGACAAGTTCAGTTAGGTCTCTTCGACATTTCAGAGAAGTGCATATAAAAAAATACTTTGAAGAACGACTTAGAAATACTGATGACAAGAAATGGGTGGTTACGGTCTCTCTAAACTCCAAACTCAAAGTAAGTCAGCTTAAAACACATTATACCTTACACCACTATTAAACGTTCATACATGATTAGGATCTACTTAAATGAGTACTGACACGAAACATCAAAGCTGAGATAACTATGCAAAAAGTTTCCTTTGTATATGAAAATTTTAATAGCCAACGTTCAGGATAACATATTTTAAATCAATTTTAATCTTTGCATGCGCGAGAAAGCTCCGAATAAATACCCTTGCAACACTGGCAAAAAGCAAGACGCACTGAGTGCCTCGCCATGCGCTTCGCCCCAAACTGCCAACATCAGGGCTTCAGTGACTTAGCCAACACACTGGCTGCTGATGGGGCACTCTGCACTGCGTTGTGTAACACGTCACAGTTTTGGGATTGATCTCGTGCGGCCCGGGTGCATGCGACCACGACCAGCCTGAGCGTGTTCGCTCACTCTAGGGTGCGCGTCCAGACTGACCATGATGCAACGAGAACAGTGACACCACGAGCGCCATTCTCTCATGGTGGCTGCCTTGGGGTTCATTTTGTAGAAGCCAAAACTGACACAAATAAAGAAAGCTCAAAATAATTTACCCTGCGGTCGACCATCTAATGTTCCATTCTATGATTTCTGGGCTGGCAGGCACCCATATAGCAATAAGAAAAATGTAACACGAAAATTTCATACCAGTACTTGTTTTTAAATATTTACATAGACACATGAACTGCCTGCTAACGGCCCTTTCTGACACTTGTTGCCCCCATCTGTCCACCATTCTTCAGCTGAGCATGAAAGACTGGTGCAAGAAAGTGTCAAATTTAGATTTTACAAGTCTACAAGCTGAGTGATTCAAATTGATCTTTTTGTGATCTTTCTTCATAAGGATTTAACCTATAACCACTCTTCACCGGCTCGGCTCATGTACAATGCTTAAGCTTCATGCACATTCTGTACTTGGTACAGTTTCATTTCCTAAAGCAATGCTTCCAGCCTCTCCCTGATGTGTCTGTAGTCTCCACCCAAAATGCCCTGCAGGAAATCCAACTTTTTCTGATGATGATGATGAACATTGAAGTGAAAAAACATTACAACGCTTCTCGTGATATGAACCGTACTTGAGTACCTCATGTTGTGAAGCTGATGTCTACCCCATTGCCCCAATCCAACACAGTCGAAGCAATTTGGATTTGCATGGATCAGCAAAATTACACAAGAAAATTCACACCTCCATCTAACGACAATGGTTGCGCGCTACGGAAGGTCATGGATTGCCTGCATCAGCAAAGCTCTCTAGAGAGCATAACTGCAGCAAACCGTCCCGACGAGGAACAGGTGCTCAGTACTGGGCTGGTTAATTTGGTGTTGGACTTGATTTTGAAAAGCTTCTCTTTCCCCTATTGTTGCCCTTTCGACAGAGGAGTAGTTGATTTTTCATTAGGTCTTCCCGTCAGTAACTAGGTCACGGCTACATACTTGGTTGGCACACTTCCAGAATGGCCTGCGAGCAATGCAGTCTGTCTGCTGCTAATTCCAAGTGGACCACAAAAAAAGCCACTTGTGGAGGCATTCACCTGCTTTCCATGGGTACTCAGAAAGGACGTAGACCAAGGCTTGCCCTCTAGGCCCTGCACCAACATCGTAGGCGCCAGGTCCTCCAAGCACTTTTTTTTTTCACTGGAACCCCTCCTATGGAGATGCTGCCGGAACAGGATTGAATGCTGTGTCAGTACATCTGAAAATTGGGCGAGCTGGTAATACATCTTAGAAAAACAAAATGCGTAAAAGATGGCGACGCGGAATCAGACCACAAAGGACAACCCACTACAAGAAAAAGAACACACAGCACATCGTCCTGTGTGTTGTTCTCTGCAAAAGCAAACGCGGGCAATCTCTGCCGCATTGTTAATAGCAAGAATCATCCGAGGAAAGGGAGAAATGAGTGCGGTGTTAACCATGCGCAGCCTTTAGTTCGGTGTTTGATTGGCATGGTATACAGAATTCCGTTCACATGTAAGTCTGAGTATGTGGGCCAGACAGGAAGCTGTATAAACATCCGTCGGAGAGCACATGTGTCCATGATAACGAATTCAACAAGCAGAAATTTTCCTGCGCATTATAAAAAGTGTGGGTGTCACCCTTCGTTCGATGAGACCGTGGTGTTGCACAGGCATAATGATATGACTGTTGGGAAATGGTTAAGGCCTTCTTTATCTATGAACCTAGCAACAAGTGTGTCAGCACACTCTACATGGGCAGGAGCACGCGCTAATCGGCACCATGTTTCTCTAATCTATGATTTGTTTTCGTGTATTAATTTTGTGTTTTTCAATATAACGGCAGTTGCTAGTACGGGCTTCTGTGTGTCCCTCCCATCTGTACCCGTTATTTGTGCGCTTTCAAGTTTCAATGGCGTTGCGCCCTGCCACATACCATTTGTCCCATACGCAGCTCCTTTCCTTCACCTTCAATGTACACTTTACTGGCAGTTGCTACTGGTGCCTCCTCATAAACGTGCCCAAAACGGTGCGTCACCTTTATAGCCCCTCGTACGCTCTGATTCTGCCGCCGTCATTTATTCTATCATCTATCTCTTCCTTTTCCTTCTAATTTGGCTGACAATTTCGCGGCATCTTTTTTTTTTTTTTTGCCGCGATATTCTTACGCTCTAGGTACAGAAGCGACGCTTTCCATTCATACTCCCACGCCGCAGTGCAACTTAACTGCACGAAGAGCTATACCTCTGATGCGTGCACACGACATACTCGCGAGATTAACGGAATCAAACACATACATACTTACGTTAGAGGCACTGCATCTCACACATTCACGACTGCGCTTCGGGGAGTACACGCCACTGGTTCGATCAGCCTTGAGCAATGTTACGGGCTCCTACACAAAAGGAACAACAATGAAACGCTTGAAATTGCGGCCGGAGTGTGTGGAGACATAGCATCGTAATTTGAATTTAGCGCGTGTGCACACAAAAGACAAACCACGCTCTGGATACACGAAACAGCTGTTGGTTAGCAACCAACGTCTGGTTTGTTTTTTCCCACTGACCCAGTTGCTCGTTCAAGTATACAGCGCACGCTAACTTTGAATTCAAGATTGTACAAAATGTGTTAACATCATACTCGGTTACTAGCCACCATAGTTACAACTCAAGAACGGCACCACCTCATGTAGTGTATCACTCCGCCAAAGCGCCGGACCCGTGGCGTCAGTGCGCGCGCGTTTTGAAAGGGGTTTGCTATGAATGCGTAATATCGTCTGCGCAGTTTGTTTGTCGTCACTGGAGTCGTTTATAAGCATATTAAGTCGAAAAAATCACGGGAGCGGCTCACGCCATGTTCAAAATATTCCCAGTAACGCCCTACTTGCGCCGCGCGGAGAAACATCCGGCTACGGTGATAAGGCACAGCGGCAACTTGCGGCAACAGCGGGAAACAAATGTCCTTGCTGGGAAAATATGCGCATAGATGTTCTCTTTCCTGGTCTTCGGTGTCTGTGACAGCAAACGCCGGTGACCGGCGGCAGTGGCGTAGCCAGGGGGGGGGCTAACCGGGCTCAAGCCCCCCCCGAAATTTTTCCGGCCAGCGCCGTGCTGCCTGTTATACCTGGTACGTCGCCTGTGAACAAAGGGGCATAACCTTCTGACGTGCTACTATTAAAAACATTCACGTCTGAATGCCTGTCCTGACGCATTGTTGCTTACACAAAACGAAGCGCCCAGGTCAGGATAATTGCGGAGGGGTGCAGCTCCAAAAGCGATGGCGCCTTCGGGTAAGCTCAGCCCACGGGACTCCAAAGGTGTGCGTTGTGTCCCTTTGTGTGTGGCATGTCGCCACACAGAGAATAATTGCCCGGCTGAGTCATTCTCAGCAGAGTAGATTGACTCGTCGCGGTATGGCCGGGGAAGCATGGAGTGCGCAAAAAAAGAGGGACCGCCGGACATTGATGGGTGAAGACTGGCACGATGAAGGCCCGAAAGGGAAAAGACGATCTTTGTATGCGTAAGCAAAACCACGTGTAAGCGGCGGTGGTTCTGAAGAAAACGATGGTTCTGCTTATTGGGCGAAACGCCTGCTTTAGCAGGATGACTGTCGGGGGGGGGGGGGGGGGGGGGTAGGGGGGGGGGGGGGCAGAGGGCCTTTGTGGGTGAGGCGTACAGCAAAGTATGCCCCTCTTCTGCACGTCACCTCTTCATTCTTTTTCACGTTTCTGTGGAGCCCGGGAGGGTGTTGGCGTGGGATAATTGTATGGTCTCAGCTTGCGCGCACTGCATGTTCTCTCCTGAAAGCAGTGTTAGACAGATTCGTTCGGCGGTATTTTTCGCTAACCTAGGAAACTGGGGAACACCCACTTGACAAAAAGGGCGCGCTGCCCCCAAAGCGGGTTTTCATGAATGCGGCAGCAGCGTATCGCATTGGTTTGGCGAATCCGGCGCGGCTTTATTGTAAGCGCGAAGGCGCGACAGTCACCAGCCCTACCACGGGCAGACGGCGGTCGCGACAGTAACTAATAACCGATGGCCATCTTTGACCTGGTCGCAACTAAAGCCCCTTCATTGCGTCCACGGCCACTTTTTGCCTGGGCGGCGGCTGCCCAGAGCTATGTATATTCAGGGGTTTGAGTCACAACAACGCCGACATGAGAGAACGGTGCAAGGGCAGAAGCGCCCTGGCTTTGGGAAGCTCACACTCGAAGTGCCATGCAACACACAAAAGAGGCCGCAATTGTAAGTCATTTTCTTCCCTTGACCCCTGATTTATCCTTGCGTGATCACTGCCTTGCGTGATCACTGTATCTTTTAATATTTAAATAATTGCTTCCTAATATTTACACGACGTCACAGTACCTTTATGTCTGCGAGCCAAAAAAATTATATCTCCTTTTATTTCTAATGCAATTTTTGCGTTTGAACTGGTTGTTGAAAGGTGCGCCAGCTATGAACCAAGTAGGTACCTTTGAAAGAGGGAAAACGTAAATTCTACTCATATAAATGCTCAACTATCCTATGATGCACAAAGTTGACGAGGGTTACTCAGAGCGTATCCGGACAGCGTTGCGTTCATTAAGAGTTACCGCTGTCCATGAAGTACATGAAGAGTTGAAAATATATTTGTGTTCGCTGGAGCTTTAGTAGTTTGCTTCATCTACATTCACACAACGTAATGTGAGGTAGCCGCTGTCGCATGGTGTGCCCGTTATCGGAACTTTTGTTGCCGCGTTTCATACCGACGCGCGCATTCACTGCTACACCCCATTTTAAAATCATCATAGCAGTGTGCGCAAGTGAAGGGCCTTCGTACTGCTGGCGAAAAAACCAACGTGCCTTTCTAGTAGAATTTTCCTTCAGCTCTTTCTGGCCTTTTTTTTTTTTTGAAGTTTTGTGGGCTCAAGAGTATCGTTCTTTCAATGCTCAATCGATTTGGTATGATGAACGAATGTCGTAATTAAAAAAAAAACAGGCTACAGACCACAGGCCCTCTCAAGAGCACCAGCACACCTCCGCCCCCCGGCCCACGTGCGGGTGCGCGCTGAAGTGATTTTGCCTGGATCCACTACTGTTATACGTCCTAAAATATCGCATGAAGTAAATTTCGAGCATTACTTAAGTAACCGAAATGACCGCGGAATTATCACTGTAAACAACTTTGCAATTTTTTGCCAATGTATTATGTCGTAGCCTGAAACCATGCTTCGATTTGAACATCACGGTCGCTGTACCACCCTAACTGTACCATTACTGTCCGTTTCATGCTGAAATACGGTAGTCTGTGGCATTTATGTACGCGGGGCCATGCCATTACGCATGTTTTCTTGGTGCTGCGGGCAACAAAATGCTGACTCATTTCGAGCATCGACCCAGGCCATGTGCAGCTTCCCACTGCACCCTGTTTCCTGGTGGACCAAGGAGCGTCCCAACATAATAATATATTTCCATTTCCCGAGTCGCTAACGAAAACTGCAAAATTCCTGTGCGTCCTCCAATGCTGTTTTATCGTTTACCGTTAAAACCGCCAGTGTGCTCGGCTCAACAATGGCAGCGCACGCGTCCACTAAACAGTATGTCCTTTCATTAATGTTTGTAACCAGAATGGTAGGACCTCATCATAATTCTTTCCTGAGATCTCACGACGAAATTCCAAATGCAGCATGGTTTTGCTCAACTTGCATGCCTAACCGCAAGAGTATGGTCAAACAACGCCGTCTTTGCGTTATTATTTGTTCTTGATAAATTTAAAGTTCGTTATTTCATTGAATAGTGAACTTTGCAGTGATTTGCTCTACCTCATCCAGGAGTGGTACTTACACCTAAAGGGGATTGCCGCCCCACAAAAGTTACTCAATAGTACACTACTTCAGGCAGACTGTAGGGCATTTATACACGAAGCATTGAAAACTTGACAGAGAATAATGCAATTATTTCAGAACACGAAGGCCGAGCTTTTTAAAGGAGAGTCGACATTTGGGCGTACCGTTGGCGATGTTACAAAGCACCAGCTTCTCATATCTGCCTGGCGTCCTTAGAAGCTATGAGGTGGACTGCGTCACACAATCAGAACAGAAGCCGAAATTTCAACTGACATGGCTTGACAGTACCGATGGCTGAATTATTCCGCTTTTCGTGAGGGCTAATCCTATCATGTTCGTGTTAACAGCGCAGTTCTCGGGCGTGATGTCTAACGCTTCTTGTATGCATAATTCATAGCCTGTCGTTTTTTTCTTAAGATAAAACCTGCGCTACGTATAACGTAAGTGCATAGACCCGGTGTATTCAGCACAAACTTTACTTCATTGGCCTTACACTGGATGATTCTGTACGGGCGCAGAAGGCCTATAAGCAGAACAATTTCGACATTTAAACATCAACTAAATAAAAAGATATAATTTTTACGGCCTACGTAATTTTATTGCGGATGTCACAGACACCATACTGCACATGTTGAAATAAAGCAAGTAATCACGTGAAACTGTGACCATTTAGTGCAATGCCTGCACAATGTGCCCGTGCGTGCAATGTACGTCCCGTATCACGGGCGCAGATTTGCACCACGGGGTCTGCGGATTTTCGCCCAGTTTACAACTTCACCTGGCACAAATACAATCACAATAAACACCAATATCATGAGGGAACCTTAAAAGGCCTATTTAAAAACAAAATACAACCTAGTTCAATTTAATAGCACTTGTCTTTGGTAACTCGTACAGCTCCATTCCAATCACAGACGTTTTTTCAACCGAAGCAATGCAACAAATGTCATAAATTTTCAAATTGTGCGCTGCAGTGAAGTAATATGGGCAGGAGTGAAGTACATAGGCCAGCATTACAACGTAGTTATGAGTATGTTAACTGCACGTTAGAATGCAAATGGTAAGATCAATGGAGGCCCCTCTACAATCGCGCAATCATGTTCCTTGGCGGTGACTTAGGTCGTTGGGCCAATCGTACATACAAAATCCTGTGATGGCATAGTGAAATCGCCGCCGGGAAGTGTTTAATTGACTGATTGATGGATTGTAGGATTTAACGCGCCGTAGTGGAGGGGCTCCGGATTAATTTTGACCACCTGGGGATCTTTAACGTGCGCCGAAATCTTGTGCATACGGGCGTTTTTGCTTTTCGCCTCCATCAGAAAAGCGGCCGCCGCGGCCGGGAATCGAACCCGCGTCTCAGCAGCAGAACGCCCAATGTTTAGTTTATTATGTACATTATTCCTTTGATTAGTTTGAGATAAAACTGGTATCGTTGTTATTGGGACAAGACAGTCTTTTTAATTAACGGCAGTCTTTTTAATGAACCAAACATGTATTTTGCGCTTGCAAACTGCCGCGTTTTTTTTTTCTTTCGGTGGGGGGGGGGGGAAGGGGGGGGGGCGAGAACAACCTTAGCCCCCCCCCGAACAAAAATCCTGGCTACGCGCCTGACCGGCGGCATGGCTGAGCCATGCTGTAAGTCTCTTGAAATGTCCTAAGTACACCTCATCCGATAAGGAGCTCGCACGGTATATTCACGCAGCTGGAGCTTCCTTTGGTGGCAATCGGCACGCTCAAAGCTCATATCAAAGATCAAATCAGCACGGCGCAAAGCGTTCACTCGCGTACCTAGGGAAACAGCGTTTATTTTTTCGTTATCCCGAGAGGGTGTTGTCCCCAGGCCACGGGGCGGCCTCTCTCGCATCCACCGTGGTCCCACGTAATTCGCGCCAGCAGCGCCAAATCCTCCCCTAGTAGTACGTGGCCTCTGAGAAACGTTGCATTAATCGCCATGGCAACGAGTGGCGAGGGGGGAAAGGGCGTTTGCTGACGTCGCGGATGCTGCTGACGTCATTTATCCCGCGGCAGCCAGGCCGTGCCGCCGCGCGCCGGCCCCTGAAACCGACGCTCGTCCAACTTTCGCGTCTGCCGTCTGCCGCCGGTCGCTGCCTCATGAGCCGCTCGGCAATGGCACCAGGCGCGAAAGTTGGACGAGCGGCGCCGATGACTCGAAATGGCCGCCGCCCGTCATTTGTTATGTGTGCAGTAACGTGTTTAATAATTGAACGAAGAAAACATGTAGGTAATAGTACGTTTTCTGGTGTCAAATTGTTGTCTTTGTGGCGATAATAATTGGAGTGTTACACAAACATTATTTTTGCTATGCATTTATTCAAGATTCATATGAGGACGTCTTTGATTCGAAGTCATGAAAACACATGTACTACACCAATATGCACATACATTTTATGTACACAGTATTGGACTAAGCAAAAATATGACATATGCAAATTGAGGCATACAACATTGTACAATAGGGAAAAAACGTGCTACATACACATTTACAATAACACGGTTAGGCGGGCTAGTTGGTATTCTGAATTCATGGCTGTAACTTTTGCGCAACTTTACACGGTGACAGGTACAGGTCTTCGAGTCCCTTTTTGTATCGGTCTCCGTCTAAAGTTGCGCAAAAGTTATGAATACACATTTAGGTACACAATACTTGATTACGAAAGAAGAACTTCGAAAGTTCTAGTCCCTGCACAGATTTTTTTTTCGCGCACACCGCGGCGGGAGAAGAAAAGAACTTGAAAGTTCCACTCAATGTATACTTATTTCTTGGGCTCACCTCGAGACAGGAATGTTCTTAGACATTAAAAAAATTCGTTTCAGTTCAGAGACACAATAATTGGGAATCTATATGTTAAAAGAAAGCACGCACACGTATGCTTCAAGCCCTGCCTTTCGGGCGAGTTAACGCAAACTCTGAAAGAAAGCGTTGACCCGCCCATTAACCTGCATACACTTCCGAGAAATCATGTTCACACCAACAAAATGCAGCCATAAAAAACTGTTGCAACACAATGACCGCACTGTAGACACTCTTTGCTGGATTATATCTACGTACAAAAACAATGCCCAACCATGTGCACGTCGTAGAACACAGAACACAAATCGAACGCACCCGTCTTTTCTTTTAATGGCGCGTGAATTAACAGTCTGCTTACCAGGGGTGGGAGGGAAGGCGGGGGGGAGAAGACACCCAGAAAAAAAAAGAAGCTTTCCTGTATTTTAAGCCGCAGATATCGGCCAGGCTGTTACAAGCTACCCTCTAACTCGCGTCTGGGCAGCGCCTCTTATCTCATCCTGTCCGATACGGCATGACCATTCTAACTTCAGAACTATGGAATACCAAACCCATTCGCGATAAGATGACAAGGCGCGGGCGCGCAGTTTAGATTGAACAGCAAAGCCGGCAATGCTACTTGGTTTTATTTATTTTTTAATGAGCGAAACGCTTGCAATGGCGGCTGCAGACAACGCATGTATTTCGGTTTGGCCTTCCACTGCTTCATGTGAAAATCGACTTGCATTGAACACCGCGGAGTTACGTCAGATTTTTCGGAGCTCTGAAGCAACGCTTGGCAGTAGTTTCGCCGCAAATATAAGGTTTTGGAGCAAGACGGGGGAGGAAAATTGCTTAGGGCGCAGCACCTCCACGCCATCAATCGATGTGGTAGTATGTACGCCATGAAAGGCAAGAAGCGCGTACAGTTGACCTTGCCTTCTTTGTGAGCAGGTGCGTCGTGATGACATTGGATGGATTGAGGAGAGTCACCGGAGGAAACGTCCAATGAAGTCGCAAACCATCCTCGACTTGGGGCCCAAACCTAGACTCATACCTGCTGCACGAAACAACAAAAAATACCTTGATAAGTATACTGAATCGACGTTCCAGCAGTTACTAAGGCAATCATCAAAAAGCGGCAATGCCACCACAAATTGATCTTGCGAGCAAGTGTGTGCGTGCCAAAGACGCGTTTACTTCTACTAAAACTTTGCGTACCTACACAGCTGGGATATATTTGCACATTAGTTTCCACTCCAAGACGAGTGACATGTCTCATTAACTTCACGTTACATGCGCGAATTATTTTGAAAACAGAAGAGTGCAATCAGTCGGCTTTTAAGGAATTCACTATAACTTGTACAAAGCTAATTTGCTTACCTGTCGTCTTTGGAGAAGGCGAGAAACTTGGTCGAACTGTACCGCCCTGTGTTGCTGCACCACAGAGCTGCGCAGGAGTGGTAACACTCCTTCCTCCGCTGCCCCATATTTAGAATACATTCGAATGTATTTTATAATGCAGCGAAACTTTCCGCCCGTGGAAGCGTTTAGGCAACCCGCGCAACCCTTCGCACGCCGGCTCGCTCACGCACGTACCGAACTGGCCCGCCGTGCGCGCCGAGAGAAAGAAAAAAAAAATATTGGCGCCGGTGAGCTGTTGCGCATGCGTGAGGAGGCGCGGAAGCGTTGACGCTGTGGAAAGAAAGAAACACTGAGGGAAAGGGAAGGGCCACGCCGCAGCACCGTGCCGCTAGGATCGCCACAATTTCGGAAACCGAAACTAGCCAAAGTCGCCGACCAGTGCCCAGGCGCTCAAGTGACGTCATGTTTTGCTCACGTGAGCTAAGGATTTTCTTCCGCCCCGCCTTCTAGCCGCCCTGCACGTCGCGCACAGTCGCGCACGTGATGAGTGGTCGTTGTGTTGGTTGTGTTTCGGAAACTTGCGGCTCGATGGCTTCTGTGAGTGTGGTGGGTTTTTACATGTGCCATCCTGTGAGTGTGGAGCATTGCAAGTGCCACCTGCATGTCTGTCAGCACAAAACGGTCCTACAGTGCCGTGGATTCGGCTGTTGATTGGCGGACCGTGTCGCCAACAGACAACGCGGTGTAGTTTTTATTGGAGGTGAGTGGGGTCTCGGCACGGTCTATCATACTCGCAACACCGGAGGATTGTGAGCTGACGGAAACAAGTGTGACGGCGATAACTGGAGGATCGAGTTACGACGGGTTTGTTGGCCGCGCGTTGTTCCGCGAAACCTGAGCTGAGTCAACAAAGCTCAGGCGAGCATTCTGATCGCCGTGGCACGAGCTCTTTTTCTTTCCCCGCGATAAGAGCTGCGCGCGCTCAAACTAAATGGCGCGCGCATGTTTTATCTCGCGCGCGTTCTGTTCCCACTTGGTTTTCAGGCTTCGACTGTAAATGTGTAGGATCTGTACACGAGTCCAGTGTCGTCGATAGAGTACGATTACGCATACACAGCGCAACAGTGTGAGTGTCTATTCTGTCTCTTGTCCGTGACCTTTTTACGCGGCAGTGGTGCTCGGATTATCCGGTGTGCCCAAAATGCTACCCTTATTCCGTAGTCGTTCTGTGGGTGACGCTTTTGGAGCTCGATCCTGCTAAACCGTCTGCAGCAGCCATAGCCGCGGAGTGCAGACGGTTCCGCATGATCGAGCTTTGCATGTTGTTTGAGCATACGACGGGAATAGGGAGGGGAGGAGAAATTGGCATTGTTGTGGATATTCAAAATAGAGGGAAATCGCAATCGCTTTCCTTTGAAACCTTAGCGCTGCAGAGCCCATATCCTGTGCGACTTCCCATGACCCCCCCCCTACCCAAAATGCTCGGCTGAAACTTGTACGGACCGTTAGTGACGATTGCTAGTGGTATCCCGTTGTAAACGGTGTAATGACATGTCATCTTACCGAAAAGGAACTAATGTGTCCATGTTTTATACTCTTCGTTTAATACTAGTTCTGCTCTTAGGGCAGGCACAAAACACTTTTTTCTGTTACTGGTGGTAGCTGTCCTAGGCAATATTCTTCTCTGCTTTTCGTCGCCTCAACAGCCTTGAGGTTAACTCCCTCTTCGCTACCCTTAAATCCTGGGGCTTATGGAAGCCGAATATTTCCCTCATGTAGATTTGGATGGATGCATTCGCATTCCAACACTATGTGCCGCATAGTTTCTGTTTCTTTGCTGCAGACCACACATACCTTGTCATTTTGTGCATACTTTCCCACAAAGCTCTTAGTTCGCAAGCAACCTGCTCAAGCCCCAAAAAGCGAGGCACTGCCCTTGGAATTATAGAAGAAATTTTTGTTTGTGATGTCCAATTTCCCTGCCCTGTACATTTCTAACGACATTTTAGCTTCCATTTTTTTCTCCATTCATTCGTTTCTATCTGCCTTGGTTCTTTTTTGGTTGTCTTGGCTGGCTTTGAATCTCTCTCCACAATTCTTTCTGTATTTCATCGTTAGCCTTCTAGTCTTCCTTAGCCACTACGTGTCCACACTTTTCATGTATATGTACCCAAAACCTTAGCTTGTTTTTCCGTGCACTTCTAAGGCCAAACGGCCTACCGTTCTCTGGTTGACTTCAAGGCCTGCTAGAGCGTCTGATTTTAAGCAGAGTACTGCATTCGCAAATGTGAAGCCCGGAACCATTAGTCCTTTCCACATTCCTCTCACTACTTTCATATATGTTATACCGCCACAGAGCTCCATGCTCCGTTATAGCTTTGTTTCGCTTTCCTTTACTTTTTAAGTTGCTCCTCGTGAGTTCTTAAGTAGTTGTCCCCTTCGTTTATCCACGACCCTGAATATTTATTTTCCTTGACCTGGGTAATTCGCCATGCTAAATTGACACTGAGTCAGTGCTGGTGTCATTGAAAACCAGCATCCCCCCCCCCTTCGCCTCTGTAGTCAGCTTCTATGTTGCGGGGTTTAATCGCACTGAAGCTATGGGGCGTGCTGTGGTGGAGAGCTCCGGATTCTCCTCTGGAAATGCAGTTCTTTCGATTTTCAGCACGGCCATCACATCATGACCGGTGAGGATGATGAATACAAGTGTGTGTCACATGAAGGATGTGTTTGTTTACATTTCATTGTGTGTGTGTGTGTCCGTGTAAGACGAGTCCAAATTTCATGTCATTCATTTCTCACGCACTGCACAGATTTTTTCGAGCTGTTGCAGTTTTTGTAACTGTCACTGTTTGCAGCTGGCAAGTTTATAATGATTGTAAGACGTACATGTTGATGAGCGCGTGTTTTGTTGACGAGTGCAAGCTGCTATGGCACCTGTTTTTTATTTTTTTTTATTTTGGGGGGGTCATAATATAATGGCACTGGATCAGCACAGCAGAGATTTTTTGGCCCTGTCGCATTTTTTCATTGCTCACTGCGGCTACTGAGCTGATTTATTTATTTATTGGTATCTCAGTGGCCATTTTGGGGGCATTACATGAGGGGTGGGCAGACAAAATGCCAGGTGAGAAACAGGCCAGAGGTGTGAACAAGAACGGTTTCAAATCGTACGCAATTCCTCCAGGAAGAGCGTTCGAGTCGTGTGCTGTGAAAACAAAAAATGGACTATGAAAAGTTGTAGCATGGGCGCTTGGCAGGGTTCGCACAGGTCCTTGAAAACCTTGAAAACCCTTGAATTTAGAAGTGTCAATTTCAAGGCCTGGAAAGTCCTGGAATTTTTGCATGGTCCTTGAAAACCCTTGATTTTTCCGGAGAGAATCAATGGCCCTGTCTTTTTACAAGAATTTAAAGTGCTTGTCATAGATTTTAGGTGTTAACAAATGTAAAGAAACTTTGTAACAATCAATTTTCAGTGTATTGCGTGAAATTACAAGTTTGGTGGATTTTCATTATTACAAGGCAACATTGGGAGCTGGCACTTGTCAATCCAATCTATATCACGATACAATCCAGTAAAAGCCAGCTTCTGTTCTCTATCTTGCATCTAGTCTGTGGGCGCTTGCTCATTGCATCTTTACTGTGCCTCATACGCTCCATCTACGTTTGCTTTTACGTGCAAATGGTGGACGTGTACATAGTTCATCCTGCCTTGAAGCAACACTTGCTCGATTTTATTTCAGCTGATACTCTTGCTGACAAAGCAGGAGATGCAGGCAACATTAACTAAGTTTTGAAATCAAACAGCCTCAGAAAAACACAAAGAAAAACCTGTAAATACGAGCCATGAAATAAAAAAATAAAGCTGGGGGAGCATTTACGAACCCGTTAGCACCTATCTAGATGTGAACTAATGTGCTTAGGTATTGTGCAATAAAAAACTTTTGCATTGTGTTGGAAAATTTTAAATAATCCCAGATAAAATATTACATGGGGACCTTGAAAATGTGTTTTCTGGTCCTTGAAAGTCCTTGAAAACCCTTGAATTTTTGCTTTTGAAGCCTGTACGAACCCTGGCTTGGGGGTAAACAGCGTTACTATGACTGTAGGGTGAGGCTCAGGGCAACTGATAACTGGGGGTATGATAACTGATTATTTTGGTTTAAAGAATAAAGGAACCGGTGATAAAGAGGCAGACAGGGTATCATTCGACGGAAGACAAGGGGGGGGGGGGGGGGGGGGGGAGTTGTGATTTTAGGGCTGAAACACTTGAGTTATACGAATTCCCGTTAATACGAAGTCCACGGTGAGCACAAAAACTATTTAACCGAAGTTCTAATTAAACAAAAAGGCGCAATGATAATATTGTTGTTAGTCAGCAACTCATCTGTCTCCCTTCAGAATCTCGACTATTGTCCCCCAAGTCAAGCACACGACACGGGTTGCCATGATAGCTGAGACGTCTCCAAAATGGAAGCGTGCACCACACAAGCTCATCACCCAGCCGTGTGTCAACAAAAAGGAGGCTGAGAACCTCAAAAAAAGAGAGAGACGCATATGCTGGCCCAAGTGTCAACTGGCCTGCCACTTTACCAACTGTGCGCTGCCTCATTTTCGATGGTGTGGAAATTAGTGCGGAACGCGGCAATGTTTTTGCGCTCGAAAATTTTAGATTTTATCGAGAAAAGACAGTCATGTTGATGCTTTTTAGTTGAAATTACTTCCAATTGAACCTCCAGTTAACTGATATAATGGGTTTTAGCTTCGAATTATCGAGCAACTTCTTCCCTTCAATTGCGTGTAAAATTTCCCCGACCAGCACAGCACTTCCAATTAGCTGGAAAATTTTAGTTAAATGACTTCAAATTATTCAGCGTCGACTGTAGTCGGAAATGATGAATGTGGCTGAACGGTTTCGGACTGACTCAAGGGCATTACAGAGGTTGTCTTGGTGTGGGTTGTGGGTGGTGTTGCTGTAATCAAG
The DNA here is from genome assembly GCF_048455015.1 of Haemaphysalis longicornis. NCBI lineage: Eukaryota > Metazoa > Arthropoda > Arachnida > Ixodida > Ixodidae > Haemaphysalis > Haemaphysalis longicornis. The sequence continues at coordinate 143,524,015 of NW_027526460.1, read as the reverse complement.
TTTTGAAAGGACGAATGCTTTGTAAGCAGGTAGTTAGACAAAGGATGGTTCCATGGAAAGGTTGTGATGCAAATAGCCGAGGACACGAGGACCAGGATAAATCGGGACTGATTCCTAAGAACTTGGGAAACGTAGGGAAGGATACAGTGGTATTGCTTAGGTGGTGCATGGGAGTGCATAAGTTGGACGGCGGTCAAAAGAGATCAGAGAGGTTTCACTGACGTGAAGTGTCATGAGCCATTTCTTGCACCACGCTGCGTGTCAAAGGCAAGACTGGTACAATGGGGACAGGACGGGCGCAGTCCTGTCCCCTTTGTATTAGTCTTGTCTTTGACACGCAGTTTTTCTGCTCCTAAAATGCTGTACCAACTAGCTCAACAACATGTACTGAGAGTGAAGATAGTTTTAAAGGGCATTTACATCAGGGTAATTGATTATCGGCCGGTAAACAACACAATCATCCACGAAGAGATGGGTGCTGGAAGAAACAGCACCCGTCTTTTCATGGAATGGGCACTGTGAAACAGGAAGAAATGGGTGTCGAGAAGGTCATTTATTTAAATCCGAAAAGAAGCGGCTCCAGCAATGATCGTCGGCAGGATTTTGTCTTGACGGGGGCAAATCCACTGCATTGCGGGGTGAAGGGAGAGGGTGAGAGGAAGGGGGCGATGGTTTTGGTGTGGCTTGGGGTTCAAGTGCCCCTTGTGCACCCCCCCGCTAACACCCATGGCTCCAGCGCTGTGCCTTGGGGGACACCAGAAAGGACTGGGGATGGAGAATGGTTGACGGTGGGCAAGAAAACTTTGAATCCAGTTTAATATTGACGGATGTAGCTTGAGGCATCATAGCTTCGGTATTAGTCGGGAATGGGGGACTCTATCAAATGCTTTCCCAAAATCTAAAAAAAAGGCGTCGATTGGAATGTTGCGGTCAAGATGAGAATGCAGGTTGTGAAGGAATAGAGCAAGTTGAGTGTCGTGAGAGTAACCTTCGTGGAAACCATGTTGGGATTAAGGAAGTTTACAAATGATAGAAAATTGCCAACATTGGGGTAACTGATATGTGCCATGATTTTAGAGCACACAAATAGGATGGTAATGAAGAGTGGATTGGTTTCCTTTCTTTGAAGACATGGGTGAGTTTGCCAATCTAATGTAACAATTCCTGCGTCCAAGGATGGCTGAAATATGAAGGGGAAGATAATTGATGATGTATATTCAGTGTTTTTTAGCACTTCGGCTTTGATACCATCATTTCCAGAGGACGAAGGATTTCGTAGCACGTCAATTTAGCAATACCAAAGGCCAAGGAACGCGGCTTCGATTCCGGCTGCCGTAGCAGCTTTTCTGATAAAGGCGAAAAGCGAGAACACCGGTGTACGATATTTCGGCAGGTCCCCAGTTGGTCAAAATTGATCCAGAGGCCTCCACTCTGGCACGCCTCGTAGCCAAGGTGTAGCTGCGGCACGTTAAACCCCACAAAAATAAAGAAAATAATAAAATGAAAAGCATAAATACCAGAGGGATCAAAGGTGATGCTAGTATAGGAACAATGTAGGAAATCTGGCAACTCTAAAAGGTCACCTGCAGGCTCGTTAGTGAATACCGAGCAGGAGGCAGCATTCAAGGTGTCAGCTACCGTACAATCTGTTAGAAGGCACCCTGAGCGACCCAGCTAAGATAAGATTACATTGTTCGGCGTTAATTGTCTTCCAAAATTGTTTTGGGTCGGTTTGCAGCATTGATGGCAATGGGATGGCAATAGCAAGTAGAACTTCCGCTTATTTTCGGCAATTAGCATGTAATACTCTCTGGCAGCAGTGCAGTCTTTTTGCCATTCAGACTTCAGTCTTGTAGATTTAGCTGAACGGAACAGGTGCTGTTGTCATTGTTTAGGCATTTTAAAGCAACGTTACACCAAGGAAAGTGGAAATGCCGCTCAGTTGTTGGGGTAGTTGGTGTATAAAGATTTATCAAGTGCTGCATTTCATCCGTCAGGCAAAGCAGTGGACCGACAACGTTTATTGCAGCTAGTTTAGTTTTAAAAAAATGTTGTGAATTGCAAAATTTGGTCAGATCAATGAAAAGGGCTCCAGCATAATTTCCTGCATTAGTTGCATGTTGTCAGTGAAAAGACAGTAAAGCAAGATTGGAGGGATTACCGGCGCAGAAACGCAACTGGTGGGTTTATAAGATGTTGAAATTTGATGAGTACTTGCTTTAACGCCGCTCAATGCATTTTTCTATCATTTTGCCAAAAGTGGGAGATTTGGATGGGCCGATAATTAGAAAATAAAGTTCGGTCCCCTTTTATGAAGACCAGTGTGACCTTGGCTCTTTTTAGTTGGATGGGAAATGCACCCATTTCGAAAACTAGATTAATAATGTGGGCTAGCGGTTGGCGATCGCAGGAGCGATTCATTTAATGTTCAAAGGGCGAATTTGTTTGAGGCCTGATGGTGTTGATGACTTCATCCGGGCTGGTTGGAAACAGGAAAGATGAATGTGAGGATCACTGGTGGTGCTGCACGAGACTCACTGGCGAGAATATAACGAAGGAATGCATTCGGCATGTTGACGAAATCTAAGGGGTGATTGTATACAGAATGACTGAAGCTCAACAATAGGTGCCTCATGATTATGATTCAGATATGAGGTAATTACTTTTCTTTGTTTCCTTACATCATAACTGGCTTGCAGAATTTCAGCTTCATAATCTCTACCTTTCGCTTCTTTTAACTGCTTATTTAGTACGTTGCAATATTGCCGCAGGCCATTCTCTCAGGTTTTTTTACTTGTGTGTTTTGTTGGCAGCATCTGTCTGCTCCAGGTTGTCTTGTCTTTGTTCGGAGCGTAGCACGTGTTTCCCTCTCTTTCTTTTGTAAGCCGTACAGGCAATCTTGTTTTTGATAGGGAGAGTGGTTCACACTGTTGTCACTACACCACAATGCTCTTCTTTCATCACCGGTGTTCTCGATCAAATTTGATTGTTCCAGAAAGAATAACGCGGAGAGATAAAAAAGTTTTGCAGGGCAAACACCTCAGCATTTGATTCGCCGACTCTTATCTGTGCACATTACTCTGCTGGCAGCTATTTCGACGCCTTCTTTAAGTTCATTGTGGAGCACAAGTTCTCTCCAATAAGCTTTCTTTCTCCAAGAATCTGCATCATCCTTTGCAACGCAGTGATGGAACTGCTGCTCCAATTGCTCCAAACTGCTCCAAGATGAAACTTCTGCTCCATGCTGCTCCAAATGGTCATTTTAAGGGATTTTTGCTCCAAACGTGCGCCGAAAGGGCATTTCGAAAGCGTGTGGTAGCACTAAACCGAAACTAAAAATAAACTTTTCTCTAGTGTCACCTTTATTTAAACATTAAAGTGAAACCTGCTTGTAAACTGAGTTTGCTGCGGTGTGTCTGCGCATCTGTAGACATGGCCTTCTTTATCTGTGATCGTCCACGACTTTTTTTATGGCTTTACAGCCGCCCTGGGGCATTGCCATGTTTGTCACAAAGAACATATAAACGGTTCTTTGTGGCGTGTACTAGTGTTGTTAACATTGTAGAGTTAGTATTATTTGGCTTTATATTTTTCAAGACGTTTTTCTGCAATCATTTTCTATTGCATGCTGCATCGGTCCAACTCCAACGTTGTTGTGGTGTACCCGAACTACATATACAGACAAACCTGGAAGTTAAAATGTTAAATTTTTTTAAAACGTGACGTAAGGATGACTGTGGTTTTGTGGCTTTTACTCTAATTGTGTTTACCCTGTTTTAGTTGTTGGCTGCGAGTGGAAATGTGCATTTTAAAACTAGGACAGTTTAGTGATGTACCTCGATTGATTGAGGGGTTTAACGCGCCGACGCAACGCAGGCGATGAGGCGCGCCGTAGTGGAGGGCTCCGGATTAATTTTGACCACCTGGGGATCTTTATCGTGCGCCGAAATCTCGTACACACGGGCGTTTTTGCTTTTCGCCTCCATCAGAAAAGCGGCCGCCGCGGCCGGGAATCGAACCCGCGACCTCGTGCTCAGCAGCGCAACGCCTTAGCCACTGAGCCACCGCGGCGGGTTTAGTGATGTACCTCAAGTATTTTTATCCAAAAATTGAAGGCAACAGAGATCTTGTTCGGATTTTTGAAATGATGTGCCTACTGCATTTGATCGTTGGTTTTTGCATGCAGTATGGTGCGTAATAAATATTGGAAACTTTAAGGGTTTTCTTGTGAATTATATCCACCCTTATAACTGTATTGAAGCGTATTTTGGCATCTGCTCCAAAGTGGCTTATGGCTGCTCCAAACTAGAATTTTGCCTGCTCCAGCAGCTGCTCCGAGAAGTAAAATGCCGCTTCCATCACTGGCAACGTGACATCTGGTGGAGGTACAAGGTGCATGAACTTTAAGCCCCAGGCAAGCTGCCAAGCAAATCCTTCCCGTGCCAGCTGTCGACACCAAGGTCTTCCCCCTGAATATGGTCTTCTTCAAGACAATTTGATGAAAGTGGAGACAGCGACAGTGACCAAAGCTTGCAAGTCCGTCCCCCATGGTTCTGCAACACCGTCATTAAAGGAGGCATGAAGACAAAATACAAGTTGGGTTTATTGGAAAGACTGCTTAGTCCCGATAACAATGATACCAATATCATCGCAATCCTCGAACAAATAACGAAGATATTAAAGAAAACGTGTGAAGCAGTCGCGACCCATAGCCAATTTCCCGCAACTTTTCTATGACGTCACGGAACCTTGTTTGTGCGATTGGTGGCCGCCTCACTGACCTGTCGTGACGACACACGACTGGGCGTCTGTAATGGGGCCTCTAGTTCCATTTGACCGCATCACTTGAATGCTAACGTGCAGTTAACGCACGGAAAATTATGTTTTATTGTGGGCCCCTATGACGTCATTCTTGCTCATAACACATCACTGTGGCGCAAAATTTGAAAGTTTTTAAATACTTCTTGCTTTTTTGTCGTTAAAAAAACATCTTTTGTGGCTGTAATGGAGCTTAGTGAGATACTGAATCCTAGTTCTTTCAAATTAAACGAAGTTGTATTTTCTCTTCATAACTCCTTTAACCGTTATCGTTCCGGGGATCCCCCACTGAGGACCCAGAAGAGTGTTCGGAGAAGCTGAAGCGCGTCCGTATCTTCAACGAGTGGGACGTCCAAGAAACTTTCTAGCGTGTGTTTTTCAATGTGAAAGATGCTGCTCAAACTTTGTTTAAGAACCATGAAAGCTCCCTGACCTACTTAACTCTATTCAAAAGCAAGTTCCTTAAAACAAAACACAGAAGCAAACAAACCAGGAGGCATGGTTCACGGCAGTATTAGTGTAGTGAGCTCTGAGTCTAATATTCTGCGGTCGCTTTCCATTTTTATAAAAATTGTTTTTTTATGCATGCTTTTAAGCAAACTAGTTATGATCCATAAATTATGGGGAGCAGGAAACTTTTTTGGCAACTTGTAGCAACTGAAGACTCGTCTAGGCATCTATTAATAAACTGATCATGCACATCATTTGCATCATTAGATGCTAAAATATTGGACCAGTGTACGCTTTTTATGTGGGTAATAAGCGTGCATTATGTTATCAGTTCTCAGTGTGTAAAAAGGTTGATTAGAACTGAGCAAACGACATGAACAACCAAAGAAAATTGGATATAGAGAAAATGATGCTAGCATCTAGAACGCCGTGGTGATATGGAGTTCAAAAATATGTGGTCAGTTAAAGTGCCTGCATGACCAGCAACCAATCTGGAGGGGAGAGTGATTAACGATTTGTAGCCATATCCAAGAAAGCAGTTACTGTAGCCAATGCATGTGTGATTGTTGGCGTCTAAGATGACACATGACAAACAACAACATCAGTTATTTGAGATGAAACGGTGCTGGTGAGTGCGAGGCCGTGTCTTTTAAAGTAATGGACAAGCGAGAAGCTCCGAGAGAACTAATATTACAGCGTTTTTTTATCAAAAAGTGCTCCATGCATGGCCCTTTTCCCCGCTCACCTTTTTGCCAGCCTTTTGCCAGCCCTGGGACATTGAGTGAAAATAGCAGTATTTGTATGGCAGAAGTGTATGGTATTGTAGTTGCAGTGGATCCATTGCACAAGACAAAATACAAGAATTCATCATCGTTACGCACTCTCTTAGTATGGTTACGTTGTCCTAAAAACGCTGTCTTGAGACACCTTATTAAAGCTCTAATTTCTGCGTCTGTAACACACAACTGAAAATGATTGTTTTTTGCTGGGTTCATGGACAGAGTGGCATTTTGGGCAGCAAAATCGCTGACCGTAATGTGGCTATGGCAGCCCTCTGTAGTAGCACAACTAGCGCAGGCATACCATGGGTACCTATGTCGACATGAAATTGCTGATATGAAGGGGACTCTGTAAATACTGGAAGCTAACACGAGACACACAAACAAGGAACAAACTGCACACGGTAAAACCACACTTAGTACGATTCGCAACAAAGTATTTTCGCAGCTTGCACTCATTGTGCAAGGCTGGAAAATCAGCAGAGCTGGTGACCCGTCTCCTTCGGTCAGAGACCTGGCTGCTGCACCTCGCATGAATCTCCGTGACTGGCAGGCCCGGATCATTTTGTCCCCAGCCTTTCACATCTCTCCCAAAGTCGACCGCATTAGCATGCGCTAGAACCTGCGGCAACCGGCTTCGAATACTCGCCTTCTGTGCTCCCCACTTCAGGTGTGAACGTATGTGAACTGGCACGTAGAAGACTGCGACTGCGTGAGAGAGCACGCCGAGAATGCTGGGCAGAGTGTTCTCAAAGCTCGAGCTGGCCGGCACCGGGGCTCCTCACGAGGCACACGCTTCTGTACGCTCGGTATTTTTTCTTGGTATCGTTTTTGCGAGCTCCTCACGTGGTAAAAGCCCAGGCGCAAGCCTGGATGACGCCGGTCACTCCTCCAGAGGTGCACGGTCATGTGCGCGCGGTATTATTTTTTTGTTGTATTTTTTGAGCTCCTCACGTGGCTCAAGCCCACATGCAAGCCTGAATGACACCAGCTGTTCCTTGCGAGGCTCACACTTCCATGCGCGTGGTATTTATTTATTTATTCGTTTATTTATTTAATTATTTTGTGAGCTTCGCACGTGTCGCAAGCCCACGCGCAAGCCTGGCCAACACCGGGCACTCTTCACGAGGCACACGCTCACGTGCGCTCAGTATTTTCCTTTGTATTTTTTTCTGGTAACAGTGTACGACGGAACTGTAAGCGAAACAGCGCGGCTGTTGAAAACAACACATTCGTTGTGGTATCCGTTTGCAGACTTAAAATAGCTCACACACTCGTACTTTCTAAATGGCAGACATACACCAACTTGTAATAGGTGCTGTGAATGGCTGAACAACGCTTTAGTGCAGTGTGTTGCTTAGAACCACGCAAGACGACGGCACTTTCCTTGACATGAAAGCATCCAATTCCGTTAAACCCCTCATTGTGTTTAGGCGATCAACCAGTGTTTTCAACTGCGCGTCTTGTGTCATACCTTTATGACAGAATTTTTAACACTTTTTTTATGCTGGACAAAACCTCTGACCCCCTCAGAACCGAGGCCATACTGAGGGCCCCCTTGCGTGAGCCAGAGCCTCAGACTCTTGCACGCTCTTCTCTAACACCATGCAGACGGAATCACCTCCTCTGCTTTGACTTTGTGTTGTGCTGTGCACTGTTCTCTCTCCTACCTGTTCAGGGTCCCATTTCATTTGGAGCACTCGTGCCCGTCCCTTCCGGCTCGATCCCATTGTCAGAGCCACTCTGTGTCCAACTGGTGGGGGTCACGCGCTTTCTTTTGAACTCTGAGCGTGAGGGAGCTTGTTTCTAGTTCATCTCCTGCCGTGGTGGGACCTTGGAGGTGCTCTGTGTGAGTGTCCCCGGTTTTGTGACGCAGTGTGTGGCCCACCCTGTGCGAGGGAGGCATGCTGTGGGTGGCGGTGCTCACCCTGGCCCTGGTGGCCGGAGTCCTGTGTGTGCCCCCAAGCATCGACTACACGGACGGGGGCCTGGAGGTGGACGTCGGGGATGCGCAACCCGGCTGGGACCTGTTGGTGGTGCGGGCCACCGAATGGGAAGAGGGGGGCCTCCCCTGTGCGGGCCCCTCCACCCTGGTGAAGCAGCAGACCATCCAGGTGAGCAGGGAACACCGCCTCGGGCCGGAAATGCCCTCTTGAGCAGCTGCAGCAAGAGACACGGCGGCACACCCAGACTTGGCCGCCTTGAACGCCCTGTCATACGTATTACACAGCGTTAAACTGTGAATTGCTGACTCGCCACTTAACTCTTTCGTCACGGCAGAAAAACGGCCGATTTTGAGTGCTTCCACAAAACTATTTCTTTCTCTTGAGCTAGTGGACAAATTTAGCATTGCTATGCATGGAATTGTAGCTTATAGATTGCGCTTACAAACACATAGCAGCAGTTTTGTGAAAGGTACAATTATTTACAGTTTATAAGTCAAATAATCAGAAAAAAATGCACAAAAAAGTATACACGCAACACATATAGGCGATTGTAATGAGCCTAAAAATTATTTTAGGAATTCTAAGATATACAAATTGTTCCTACATTTCTTGGCTATGATTTAATATATATATCAACGCTGTGCACCAAGTTTTCTATTTTTGTGGGCCCATCAACCTAGCGGAACTGACGGCTGTGCCCCTCCTCGAAGCCACTGGAGTGTAAGTCGGTCATACATCCAAGCACACTTTTTTGTGTTCTGATACAAAATCCTTTTCACTTTAGTGGTAAAAAACCAGAAAAAAAATCCAGCGCTCTCGAAAAGTGTCGCACATCGCTCCGTAGTGGTAATCTGACACGAGTGCCAGGCTATCATGAAGGTGATAGCGCGATCTGACGCGGCGCATTTGGCAAAATATCCCCACCGTACGTTGACCAGACCCTACACATCAATGTGTAAAGCCGCAGTCGTCAGATAGGAAGCCCGTTTTGTTTATAAATACAGCCCAAAAATCGCGGGCGCCGTTTTCACACAACTCGCCACTATCGTGGGTTCAAATTTCACTCTTGGCGCAGTCTCTGCACGCGAAATATCAACAAAACATAATAAAGTCGAAAAATTAGTTGTCAATAAATACGCCAGATGGCGTTAGTTGCCCGCCAGGCACTGTTTTTAGCTTTCGCAGGATGTTTGAAATCATTGGAACCCCATGTCTGATGGACGCCATTTTCACACAACTCGCCACTATTGCGGGTTCAAATTTCACTCTTGGCGCGGTCTCTGCACGCGAAATATCAACAACACATAATAAAATCGTAAAATAGTCAGTCACCTGCACTTGGAGACCCGCACCAGAAGACCCAGGAACATGTCCTAAGTGTCCGGCTTCGGCGGCTGAAGCTGATGTCAATCATCTCTTGTGGACGTGCAAAGGAACCAGAACAGCTCGGGACAGTGCGCTAAGAGTGGTTGGTCTTCGGTGGGATAAACCGGGGGACTTCAACCGGTGGGTGAACGAAGACCACTACTGCAGGTCGCTGCTGAACTTTTTGCATGAGACCGGACTCCATGCCTACCTTTAGACTTGTACAAGGTCATCAATTTCCTGACTACCTGTGCTTTTGTACCCGGTATGTTTATTCTACCTAATGTCTTATCTTTTCTTTATATGCCGCATGGCAAAAATGCAAATTAAAAAAAAAAAAAAAGTTGTCAATAAATATGCCAAATGGCGCTAGTTGTCTGCCAGGCGCCGTTTTTAACTTTCGCGGGACGTTTGAAATCATTGGAACTACGTGTCCGATGGCCTATGGTGCCGTAAGGAAAGAGTTAAGAGTGCTTGCCCATTTTCAAACCACATGAAGCACCCAAACAACCACCTGCACAGTGACGGCAGTGGTTGTTTGGGTGCTCTTCCTCCAGTCCCCCAGGATTAATGCCCGCATGGCAGTGCACCAATGTGAAAATGGCAGTGCCCAGAGAACGTTGGAAAATTTTGGTGGATAGGCCCAGGCTAATGTACCAATGCACCTGGGATACCAGTGCACCTAATGGCATTGGTGTGTGGCCTAGGCCTTTAAACCAATGCAGCTTCAGAACAATACCAAAATAGCTATTGGTTTGTCAATTGGAATTTTTCAATACCTAATCACGCATGCATGTTTGGATATCAAACTTTTTTGTTTTGATAAGGGTTACCTGTACAAATGTCTAAAGAGTAGGGGTGTGCAATTAGTAATTTTTGCTTTTGAAGAGAATACAATGTGAATAATGATTTTGTTTGACTAGGTATACAAATTAAAACAAATCTTGAGCGACTTCCAATAAGAACACCGAAATTTACAATTTTTTATTAAGCATGCTTCAGTAACTATAGCCTGAGAAATATGAAAGGCTTGTTTAGAAGGTTTTTAAAACCTTTTATATTGCATAAAACAAGCACAAAGAAGCTGTCCTGGTGCTCTTAGCTTTATTGATATATCGCATGAGGGTAGCTTCGACTTGTTGTGGCAACTTCAACCGCAAGTGCTTCAGCGTATTAGTGTAATTAGGGTATAACTATACTGGGTGTTTCAGCGAACTTTAGCATCACTTTAAAAATATGCTGATGCACGCTAAGACGATGCGACTAAATGCATGTTGCTCACTTTTGTAGGTAGTGTGTCACACTTTTTTTGTATTTTGCTTAATTTGATAATTAGTCAATTTTAATTAGCCAACTTCTGAGGCAACAAAGCTAGGAAAAAGATTTCCAGTGAGAAAGTTGCAGAGCGGTTTGCAAAATGTCCGAATAAACAGTTTCTGTATTTCTATTAATTATTTGTGTTTTTCGGCTTACTGATGATGGCCACAAAATACAAGAAAAAAAAAACCACGTGACACTCTCGCAGACACGTCGTAATTGCAGTGCCCCAAGTGTTCTGCATACAAACAGCTGTAGGCACGCTGCAACTTAACTCTTTCCTTACGGCGCCATAGGCCATCGGACGATTTTATTATGCTTTGTTGATATTTCGCGTGCAGAGACTGCGTCGAGAGTGAAATTTGAACCCGCGATAGTGGCGAGTTGTGTGAAAACAGCGTCCACTGTATTTGGGCTGTATTTATAAACAAAACGGGCTTCCTATCTGATGAGTGCGGCTTTACACATTGATGTGTAGGGTCGGGACAACGTACGGTGGGAATATTTTGCCAAATTCGCCGTGTCATATCGTGTTATCACCTTCATGATAGCCTGGCACTCGTGTCAGATTACTGCTACAGAGCGATGCGTGACACTTCTGAAGAGGGCTGGATTTTTTTTCTGGTTTTTTACCACTAAAGTGAAATGGTTCTTGTGTCAGAACACAAAAAAGTGTGCTTGGATGCATGACCGACCTACACATGAGTGGCTTTGAGGAGGGGCGTAGCCGTCAGTTCCGCTAGGTTGACGGGCCCTCAAAAATACAAAACTTGGTGTACAGCATTGATATATATATATATTGAATCATATCCAAGAAATGTAGGAACAATTTGCATATCTTAGAATTTCTCAAATAATTTTTAGGCTCATTACAAACGCCTATATACATTGCGTGTATACTTTTTGTGCATTTTTTTCTGATTATTTGACCAATAAACTGTAAGTAATTGTACCTTTCACAAAACTGCTGTTATGTGTTTGTAAGAGCAATCTTATAAGCTACAATTCCATGCATGGCAATGCTAAATGTGTCCACTAGCTCAAGCGAAAGAAGTAGTTTTGTGGAAGCACTCAAAATCGGCCGTTTTTCCGCCGTAACGAAAGAGTTAAAAGGCGGCAGGGCAGCAGCGTAAGCATTGGCTGTGCCACTTACGCCAGCGATGTGCTTCCCTCGCGACAGTTCATTATAGTGCTAAGCAGACGGAGCAGTTATCACTTGTGCTGCCGGAAGCAACTAAGCGGCTGCGCTCCTATGATTATGCGCAGAACGCTTGGGAGGACTGCAGTCACGACGCACAAGTACGCATGTCACGTGTTTTTCTTTTCTTTTCTTTTCTTTTTTAATTTTGTGGGCACCGTCACTATGCTGAAAAACACCAATACTTTATAGATAGAAAGAATGAAACGGTTTATTCTGACGTTTTGCAAACCGGTCTGCAATTTTTTAATTGGAATTTTTTTTCCTAGGTTCATTGATTCAGAAGTAGGCTACCTAATCCTAACTCATTATTCAATTTACTAAAATAAAAAACAATGTGACACACTATGTATGCAATATAGAACAACATGCATTTTGTCGCGTCATCTTGGAGGGCATCGGCATAGTATTTTTAAACTCTGAGTAAAGTTAGCTGAAACACCCTATATATTTTGGCAAGCTATTTGATCACCACGGTATATTTCCTTATGAACAACAAGGCATGTAGTTGAAATTTTTATGGATCTTCACAAAGGCTTTCAAAAAAAAAGAAAAAAAAATGAAGGAAGCACTAACGCGTAAGACTTGAAGGTAGTGGAGCTCTGGGCAACCTTCACGACCACACGACGATTAAAGTCCACGATTGCAGCAGGCTTGCTTCATTTTCGCTGCCGCAACAACATTTACTCTGTCATTGTTGCTATAGGTGTGGGCTTCTTTCATTTGGGAAGATAATACAGTTGAACCTCGTTATAAGAGACATGGATAAAAGAGACAAATGGGTGTAAGAGACACTGTCTACCCACATGGCTGGCTGCCCTATCTTTCCCACTAAATTGACCTCTTTTATAACAGACATCGGATGTAGAAGACAGTGGGTTATAAAGGACAAGTCATCCTTGAACTTTAATCAATAATCTCGCTTGTAACAGACATTTTAACTTACGCCTGCAGTCGCTATTTATTATAACTTCAGCAAACACACAGTGGTTCAGTCAGCTATGAAATGACGATGAGAAGCCCTGCCAATGGAAATGCAACTTACAGAAGTGATTGAAGCTTAGTGCCATCCATTGAAGTGCGACCGCACATGCGGGCTCTCCCACGTGCGTAGCTCCCAATCAAGAGGCATCGCACTTGTTGAGTCCTGCAAGCGTAATGAATAACCTGAGCAGACAGCGGAGGAAGCTGTGCGCTCTGGCTATTCATCAGGCTTGTGAACTCAACATCTACGATTCATCTTCAACAAACAGTGAAAGGAAAGAAAGCTTGTAGAATCGGTTGTAAAAAACAGTGTAAATGCAGTCATGAAGCAAACAAAGATTCAGAACTGTTTCATAAATTCTGGGGGCAAACATAAATTAGAATGAATCTATTGCAACATGCTGTAGCGTTCTTTTGAGCTTATTTTATTCATACGGTGCCCACATTGAACTATGGCCTGATTAGTAAGTGAAAACGTGGTTCCCTGCTTATAAGAGACATCTCGTATAAGAGACAGAAACTGCTTCCGGGTACGTGTCTCTTATAAAGGGGTTCAACTGTAAATGTACGTCACCTTGGAGGGGCGTACACTATGACGTGTCTGTCTTGTTCCGAACAAGTGTGGCCACGATTACAATGAACGCTGGATTTTTATTTATTTATTATTATTATTTTTGTCAATGTTAGCCAATTTCCTTAAGTGGAGTACTGACACCAATTTTCGGCGTTAATATTATGGCACAGTTCGCTTCCTTCACTCAACAGAATACCCTGGCTGAAATATGAGCGGCCTGCGACGCGAAGAACATAGTTCAATTGGATCTCATTTATCGCGCCGACGGAGCAGCGGACGGAGCGGCACTCAGCAAATGGACATCAGCGTGACATCATCCCGCGATAGCCAAAAGAAGTGACACGACAGCGCTCGTCAAACATTCGTGACGTCACTACACGCGCGCGGCCCCGTGAGCGGTGACTGGGCGCTGGCGCATTCACAAATGTGTGCACGAAACCAGAGCTACCGGCATAACTGGTGCCCAGAAAGGCACTGTTGGCAAAAATAAAGTTCCACACACGGGAAAGGAAGCGGTAATATAGCCCGGAATCGCAATAGAAGTCGCCATCAGGACTTTTATTGAAAGCGGTCATCGAATTTCCGCCGCAATGGTAGGCCTAGCACCTTCAGGCAGCTCAGCCGTTCAGCTCCGGTGGTGGTGTGGTCGAAACAACGCCCCCACCAGCCTCTGCAGTGTTTTGACGTCCACACAAAGCGGTGAAGTCATGCCGGGATTCTGCCTTTCGGGATGAAAGCGCGGGAATTTGAAATAAACGATTTTAAGGCCGTTCAGTGTAATTAATTATCGCATGCTGGAGTATTTAAAGTGCTGTTTTGGGTTCGCCAGACCATTAAGCATCGATAAAGGCAACAAAAGTGGAACGTAAAATTTTCATGTGAGTAGTCCTTTAAGTGGGTATGTTTGGCTTGATACACGTGGGCAGGGGACGCGGGGCAATCGTCGCGAGGCACGCACACGCAAGCGCTAGGCATTTGCTTGGTTTTGTTAACTGCCGGGCGGTCACCTGGGCTTACGTGTGCTCTCTCAGCAATTTCTTGATATTCTTAATTGCGAACATGAAAACTTTCGATTTGCTGAAGAGCTTCACAAACACTGGGGCATCGTAAGGCATGAAAAATTTGCCGATTCGTCTGCCTTCTGCATACTTTCATGGTGTGATGATATCCCCGCATTGCGCTTGCTCGCGGTTCCCTTTCCAAGCCCTAACGACACAATAAATTTTGTTTTCAAAAAGAAGTTGCGTCACACTATCTGCACGCACCCACAAGTCATGCGTAATGCATATCTGCCAGGTTTCCTGAATTGTCCGGGAGGCGCCCGTATTTCTATAGTTTTGTATGATTGTACAGCCGAAACATAAATCTTCCGAACATGCACCCGCCGGAGTTACTTGGCAAGGCAATCCAATCCTACACCGATTGGCATTGTTATCTGTGAAGAGCGTAAGCGGCCATGCGCATAAGCTGAACTGCTCGGTACCACAGGAACGCTAAATGCGAGAGGCAGTTCAATATAGTAAATGAAAATTGCACCAAGTTCTATGCAACCATGTTTGACACAAACCTCAGTCGCGTTCTTTTAGCGAAGTGTCGCAGGCGCGAACATTGTTAAGCTCTACTGTCATCTCAGGACTTCTTCCAAACTGTGGCGTCCGCCACTTCGATGATTTAGCGACTGACCACTGGTGCAGCTTGTTAGTAGTTTGGACGAAAAAGTTCAGTGCCTGCTTTGGTGCAGCAAAATGAAAGTGGGGTAAGTTATTCCATTCTGTTGCTACTGAGCTTTCCACCCCTCAGCACCCCCCACACCCCTCTGACATCCTGGTTAGATCTCCCTAGTGCCATCCTTGCGAACCTGGCAGGTATGGTAATGTAAACATATCAGAAAAAGTTGACATCAACATCAGTGCCAGCAGTTGGTGACAAATGTGAGTGTGTGAGGACAAATGTGCTTGGCAAACCGCATTCGTGAGTGCCGCAGTGTTAATTCTGGCTTCTCAAGGAAGCTTTATCTCAATGTCTGGAAGTGTGAAGCTAGACAAACTCATCACTGTTTTCTGTCCCATATTAGAAAAGAAGGGAAACGTTACAGGCTTCAATAAATTCAGTGCTGTTCCGTTTTGTGAAGAAAAGTGACCAGTAAAGCTGGCCACAGTACGAGTACACGAAACAAAACACTGTTGTTTTTAATTTGTCATTGAGCACACTTCCTCGTTAATTATCTGAAGGAAACTTGGAAGGGCTAAGGTTCTATTCTAGCGCACAAACATGGGGCTGTCCGTTTCCTTCCTGTAGAAGCCCGTGTAATCACGGCAGGCGGGAATTCCGCAGTGTTTACACCTCACTGCGAACTTTGTAATTACGAAATGTAAATGAAATTTGGTGAAACTTTAGAGTCGTTTTAGCGGCTAATTGTCGTATAACTTGGTCTGGGGTAATTCCGATTGAACAAGAGTTACAGTCGTGTTCTAGAACAGTGTACCGTACTACCTCTGTGGACACCATGTATTGAGTGCGGACGGTAATTGTGTAAAGTTTACACCTGCTCTGTGATTTAATTATCACAAGTAAATTGAACTCGATGCTATAATAAAGTCGCCCTAGCAGCCAATTTCAGTATGCTTTTTTTTTTTTTTTCAATATACCTGCATTAAATTTAGAGCTACAGGGCATTCACCAGAAAGCTGGCTTTGCCTGCCGCAAGATTCAAAATTTCTTGTCTACGCGACTCTGTCCACGGATGCAAAAATTTTCAGAAACTAGCTGTAGACAGCTTCATTGTAAAAAAAAAAATTAATTTGTGCAGCATTTGATCAGAAAATCAGGTGCAAGTTGAGACTATGGCAATACGAAGCTGGTCTTTCTTTATTACAGTGTTGACTGGGGCAGCTTGAGCGTGACGATGTTATCCGGATGCGAAGAGAGAAGCCGAATAAAATCCAAAGCCGAATTCGAAGCTGAATAAAATCCGAAAGTTTTGAATATTCACACCCCGGACAAATAAGTACTACTTCCACGGTTTCAGCTTAACCGAACTATATGTGGTGAATCTGGAATTGGCAGTAATTGGGTGTTTTACAAATTCCTCATTATCTGTTGTGCCCTTGAATACATCGAATTGGTATTTTCCGACAAATGCTACCTGCACAAACCAAAAAAAATATACAATGTAAGGATTTTGCCCAGAGATGCCGCCAGAAAACTACAGTGTAGACCATCTATAACGTAACCACTTATAGTGCAGGTCCGGATATAATGGCGCGTTTTTCTGGCCACCAGTAGGCCTCGCATAAAACTCAATGCATAAGTGCACCGCTTATGATGCAGTTTCCCGAAGCACAATACCGTTCATAGTGTGGCTTTTTGGCGGGTCCGCCGATTTCCCGGCGCAGCTGGGGCATGTTTTAGTGTCGCAAAAGAGAAAGAAAAAAGATTCAGCCATTCGACGCAGCCCTCTAACTTAGACACAGAAAATTTTAAAAATAGGCAGCCTTCGGTTCTCGTGTTCCGTTTGCACGTGCGTGATAACCACAACTAGCATCGCGACCGCAAGACGCGGACGAAAAAAAAAAAAAAAAATCCCACTTGCACTCTTATCTCGTTGTCTCGCCGGCTGCAGCTGGGCTGCTGCCGGCGAGACAACGAGATAAGAGTGCGGCATCCCTGCGGCATCCGTTCTTCTGGTCGCAAGAAACGTAGATCTTTCAAAACATAAACAGGAAGTATAAGTTAAGCCCACACTCGCGGCTTGTAAGACCATGCAGCAGCAGCGTCTGATGCGGGAAAAAAAAGAAAAAAAAAGGCAAAATAAGGACTGTACCTGTGTTTTTAAGTGGCGTTCTTTTGAGTGACGATAAACAATGATTGAAAGTTAGCTTGTGATATGTTTGGATTCGTGCATGTTTTGTTGGCAGTGCAGTACCATTTATAGTGCACACACGGGATAAGCGGTCTACACTGTAAAAGCATTTCTGGTGAGCATTACATCTGTGCTTTACTAGTGTAGGGATTTATGTCCTGAGCTGCTACGGGGAAACAGGTAGCGTAAAAAGAAAACTCATGCTAATTTGATTTGCAGCACATGCATGCTGTACAAAGTGAAACCACTCGCGAAACGGAGCTTGTGAAGAAATATGCACAAGCTCCCCTTCTTCACCGTGTGGATGTGCGCAACATCGCTTTGGCTCTCCTTGTCTCCATGTCGCAGGCTGGCCAGCAGAAGATCCTCTTCTCAGCCGATGGACTGGAGCCTGGCCTCTACTGTGCAGTGGTGAGCTGGGCTGGCCTGGGGTCGACACGTTCGGCTAGCTTGTTCGCCAACCAGGGCATCACCTGTTTTCTGGGGCCAATGGTTGAAGGCACTTTAACGACACTTGTTGCTGAGCTTGTTGGTGCGTGACTCAAAGAACAAACCTGCGAGGCTACACAGACTAGGATGAACAAAGACAAGGAACGACACATAGAGGCGCCTTATTTGTCATTTCTTAATTGCTTTGTTCTCGCCTGTTTAGTGTCGCTGGTGTGTGTGTGTGTGTGTGTGTGTGTGTGTGTGTGTGTGTGTGTGTGTGTGTGTGTGTGTGTGTGTGTGTGTGTGTGTGTGTGTGTGTGTGTGTGTGTGTGTGTGTGTGTGTGTGTGTGTGTGTGTGTGTGTGTGTGTGTGTGTGTGTGTGTGTGTGTGTGTGTGTGTGTGTGTGTGTGTGTGTGTGTGTGTGTGTGTGTGTGTGTGTGTGTGTGTGTGTGTGTGTGTGTGTGTGTGTGTGTGTGTGTGTGTGTGTGTGTGTGTGTGTGTGTGTGTGTGTGTGTGTGTGTGTGTGTGTGTGTGTGTGTGTGTGTGTGTGTGTGTGTGTGTGTGTGTGTGTGTGTGTGTGTGTGTGTGTGTGTGTGTGTGTGTGTGTGTGTGTGTGTGTGTGTGTGTGTGTGTGTGTGTGTGTGTGTGTGTGTGTGTGTGTGTGTGTGTGTGTGTGTGTGTGTGTGTGTGTGTGTGTGTGTGTGTGTGTGTGTGTGTGTGTGTGTGTGTGTGTGTGTGTGTGTGTGTGTGTGTGTGTGTGTGTGTGTGTGTGTGTGTGTGTGTGTGTGTGTGTGTGTGTGTGTGTGTGTGTGTGTGTGTGTGTGTGTGTGTGTGTGTGTGTGTGTGTGTGTGTGTGTGTGTGTGTGTGTGTGTGTGTGTGTGTGTGTGTGTGTGTGTGTGTGTGTGTGTGTGTGTGTGTGTGTGTGTGTGTGTGTGTGTGTGTGTGTGTGTGTGTGTGTGTGTGTGTGTGTGTGTGTGTGTGTGTGTGTGTGTGTGTGTGTGTGTGTGTGTGAGAGAGAGAGAGAGAGAGAGAGAGAGAGAGAGAGAGAGAGGAGCAAAGCTCACCCTTTGCTCCTCCCCCACATCTTTGTCCCTCGGTGCATCTCGGGGAATCTCCCAACTGCCTGTGCTTGTTTTCTTTGCTGACTCGTGATCGGTGAAAGGCACACACGTACGGTCTCTTATCTTTCCTGACTGCGCGCGATGCTTGCAAACAAATTCTTCTGACACTTGGTGATAAGACTGAAATGACCAGAGAGGCGGAAAAAGACGTGGAACTGTGCATCTGCCGTCTTCTGTTCATTGAAAAAAAATTTGAACGCATGTATGCACACAACATTCACTGTGCATCACAATAGGCTGCCGTCAAGTTCAGGCTTTCCCGCGGTGCTCTCTGCAGTGTCCCTGCACACTACGCTACGTTTTGTACGTGGCAACCGTTCTTATATGCCCTTGTGAACACGTCCTGTGGCCGCAGAGAAACCAAGGAATGCAAGGTCAGGGATAAAATACCGTATTTTCGTGCGTATGTATAACCCGCCCCTGCGTATAACCCGCACCCCCTTGTTTCCATCGATGAATGAAAACAAATGTGTCCCCGCGTATTGCCCGCATATTTTAAACGTAAAAGGATGGACCAAAGCTACTACTCAAGCAGCATTACGCATTTGTTTATGCAAAAGCACTTGCCTAGCTGACTACGTAACTGTGCCATAACTACCTGATAAATGAATAAATGAATAATTTATGGGATGAATGATTGTATAAGTACACATCGATTATACCAATAACCATCCTTTTCAGTGATAGATGTAGCTTAATGCTCATTAGTTTAGAGTACTGGTTTCTTGCTAATTTTTTTTCTCGGAAGAAAGCGACGACACATCAAATGGGATGGGAAGATAAGTAGACAAGCGCCTGTGCTTCTTCCAAAGTTACGTACCAAGCAGCCCAAGTTTCGACCCTTCTCTGGTTTTTCTCAAGGTTGGGATTGGCACCGAAAACGTGCCGAATATAGTTACATTCGTCAACCTTGTAGGCATTTCACTATTTAGGCTAAAGGTGATGCGTGTGTGTGTATAACATTACTTTCAATTTGTTCATATTGTTGCCTTTAAACGTAGATGGAGCTTTCTGAGTACTGTTCCTGAAGTATTCTTTGCAGGTGTTCCCAAACTTACTGAAAAAGGCAGGGCCGCCTGAGAATGGTTCACTTGAACTTAGAAGGCTGGTTTTTGTGTGGTAAGTTGCTTAAGCCCTGCCTAATTACTTCGCAGCTTTTTCCAGAGATGGGTAGTTATGCTGACCACTGTAATTGAGGTTTCTTAGTATTTGGACTAAGCAATAGCTTTAATTTTGGGGCAGGCGTTACCTGCCGGGGAGTGTTGACCCTGAGAAGAGTGAAAGAAAAAAAAACAACAACAGAGGACGTTGCCTGAAATCAAGGAAGGAACAGTACAGGAAAGGTTAACCAGGGAACTGTCCCGTTGGCTATTCTGCACTTGGGGACGGGATACCGGAATTACCGCATTTTCCAGTGTATAAGTCGCATTTTTTTTTTTTTTTTTTTCTGAAATTTTGGTGGGTGCGTCTTATCGACTGGTGCGACTTTTGTGTGGAATAAATTTGGTACGTGGCGGCTGCACGTGGTCTGCGCTTGAAAAGGTGCCTGTGTGCTGCGTGACGTCAGCGCACGTTAAGAGACACAGCTCAATGGACTAAATTAATGAATTATTTGTTAGTGAGTTGGAGCAAGAAGGCTTTGATGGCTTTGCCTAAACACCGTCTGTAAGTACCTGCCATCTGTGTGTATCAATAAACCATTTTTGAGAAGTTAGTTCTGTGTAGGCTTTGGATGGTAGATGCATGTGTCTAGCACTGCTTACGGGGGGGATGCGTTCAGAGGCGGTGGCCGCCGCAACCATGTACTTTCGGCGCACGTTCTAACAAACTGATCCTCTATAAGCTTACCTGATTAACAAGTGTGTTTTGTTCATCGGTGAGTCTTATACTCCGGTGCAACTTATATACATTCTTTTTTTAAACTGCAGTTTTGAGGGGTGCGACTTATAGACCGAAAAATACGGTACCTAAAATTCTAAAAAGCTTAACTGCTGAAACAAAAATCATATGGCTGCATTTTTAGGACATCTTCTACCGCAGGGGGGGTGGGGTGGAATGCTGCTTCAACATCTTGCAGTCGATGCCTTGCAGCGTGCAAGGTGACTGCACCAAGCCCTTAAATTTCGTGCCGAGAAGGGCTGGCAGACAGGTCAAGTTCCTGGGGGCCAAGTTCGTGAGTGGCCCTGATACGGTCACCCTCTGTGTGCAGGTGGTGTCACCGGGAAGGAACCTGACGTCGGAATGGCCAGCTGAAATCAAGGCTACACTAGGTGGGAACCCATTTGCTGAGCCCTCGTGCGAGGAGGCGCTCACGGGGCACGGGTTGGGGCGGGAAAGTCGGAGGTGGATGCATCCCGTGTGCCACGAAGATGGAAGGCTGGACATGCGCCTTCCACGTGTAAATTCCACTGCAGAAGTGCACAGGGTGGGGTGAGGGTCGAGTGTATGCGGTGGACAGGACACACATTCCCAATCGTTAGTGGGGATACGCCCTCTGTTAGCGTTTTGAACGAGCCAGCAGCTCTGCCCACTACGCAACAGCCCTTCTTCAACGCAGAGAGGTTGTGGTGCCTCATCACAACGAGGAAACGCCATGCGACAGTTGCATCCACACTTGAGGACCATTTATTCGTACCTTCCAGAATAGCCCCACACTTGGCTGCCCGAATAAATGAGATGGTGAAACGCTAGCACAAAGACGCAGTTGAAGCAGTCCTTTTCCTGTTCAACCTGATCTGGGAAACAGGGCGGCTGCCCAAATCATGGGAACGTGCGGGCGTGAGCGCTGAGCTAAGATGAGAAAGGGGCCAGCGCTTAGCTGGAGAGAGAGAGAGAGAAATGACATTTATTTACACATCCGGCGTGTGGGAAGTCCCCGGCCTCGCAGGGCGTGGATGTTCCCTATCTTAAGACTACGGCTATTAGAGTCCGATAGTCCCAGAGCCTAGACCTCGAGGATGTTGTGCTCCAACTAGGCGACAGGTACTCGGGTGCCTCCGCGCCCGTTAGACGGGTCGTCGGCTCCCTTTCTCCGCTGCTAACTTCGGCCCAGTAGCCTGTGCAAGCTGCTTGCGTAACCTGGGGCTTTCCTTGCACCTGATTCGCAGCTCACATCACTGCACTCACTGGAATGGGTCTTGCTTGGCATCTTGTTGCACATCGAAGTTGCATGCACAGGCAAACCACTGACAGAGCTGCGTGCCGGTGACAGACTGGGCGTGCGTTGGCACCTTGCAGAGGTGGCCATCACCTATCAGGGTGCAGGGGCAAAGCTGTGGCATGCTGCCAACTCCCCCGCGCTTTCTCTCCTTGGATTCACTGCTGTTTCTGACTGTCGGAATGGTTTTCCCGAGAACTGTTTAGAAGCAAAGGTCACAGTGCAACACGGTGCGAGTGATCTTCGTGCCGACCGGAGGCCGTGAAACCGTGGCAGATGTCATCGAGGGCTTCCGCTGCCATTCTCCTGACGCAGAGCAGTGTTCGTCCCTCCTCCAAATGAAAGAATTCCCATTAAGAACAACTTTTCTTTTTTACCACATCTTTTTGTCGCTATCTCTCCATTTTTTTTATTTCTGAATGGAGGTCCCAAAGTAGGTGATGTGGGGAAAAAGCAAATGTGTGTGGCTTGGGCAGCCTCCGGCCATTATTAGCCTCGGTGGCACCAGTGGCAAAAGAACCATTTTGAACGCTCATTTGAAAGACCAAAGTTTAATGAGGTGTTATATTAGTTCCAAGTTGTGGATCGAAAACCTGCTTCGATTATTCCATTCACCAGGGTTATAGTATTGGAAAATGTAAAGATTACACTTTTATAACCAACACTGTTACGTCTGTTGTTTGACCAAAATTGGCTAATTATCCCTAAATTATTTTGGGAGCTAATTGACCAACTGAAAAAATAATGGCATATTTGAAGTTGGGGTGGGCGGGGAGAAGCAGCAAGACTGACGAGTTTCAACCTCATAATCAATCAATCAGGATTAGTGGGGGATTGTCCCAGTGTTTTTTTTATTATTATTATTTAATTTTTTTACAGAAAATTGTAGGTAGGTTACAGGAACTTCCACTGAGTCCATGTTTTTTCAAAAGCTGCAACCACCTGTTTTCAAACATTATTGCCCGTACTTTCAGTGAAGTGTTTTGCATTGTGATACAAGTACAATCGCAAGGCTTTTGTCGGTGAATGGGAGAGCTGCTACCCTGCACTACTGCCAGTGCCTATTTTTACATGACAAGCAACAGCAAAAGTCTAATATTAGTGCAAACGGCCCTGCGACCTCCCTGGCCTGTGGCTGCCATGGTGGGTAATCACACCGGCATTCCCTACTCATTCCCCCCACACGGTAGCACCCTCTTCACAATGTGTAACGTGGGCTTTTGCGCTGCAAAAGAAATTTATGGAGAAATTGGAGAGAAATGAGAAAAAAGCTGACGGCTTTTGTTGTTCATTTCTGGACAAACGAGGCAATCGTTTGGCACCACAAAAGAGTCGGAACAGCTTTGAAAGGTGTGACGTTACAGCTTAAAGCAAGAACTGACTGAGACTGGTGTCCCTTTCATAAAAAGGGCAGCTGTCGCTGCATTTTGTGCGCAAAAAGAGGGTGTAAAAAGGTGTGGCAGGGTCTTGTTGGTTGTGTTTGCAGACATGGGCCCCAATCCGGTGAAGGAACCCCTTCAGGCCGACTGGTCATTTCCAGACGAAGGGAAGGTGGCGCCGTGCCTCAAGTGGACCGCCGTGGTCACCCTCAAGGGAGACTACAACCTGTGAGTTCTTGTCTTTCTGCCTGTTCACTGCTGCACCCGTCACGGTGCGTGAGGTTTGAGCCATTGGTTGTGTAAGCATGTTTCACGGGGGGCTTCAAGTGACAGCCTGCAGGGGCAGCATGCGCCTGACTAAGGTCCAAACACATTGGGGCTCTCAGCCGTTTGCAACACGAATTAAGATGTAGCTGTCAGAAAAATTTGTAACTGCCTGTGTGTATGCTTTTGATAACCGAAATTTCACTTAAAAGCCACAAAAAACCCGGTCTCGTAAGTTATTGAAGGGACACTGAAGTGAATTTGTCAAGCTCCCGTTTTTGCTTGCACTGCGTAGACTGGCTCAAATTAGCACACTTTTCATCGTTTATCCAGTTGACAAATCGGTAATTATTTTACAAAGCGCGAAAGAAGAAAAACTACCATGCGCAGTTTGCGGCGGCCGCACCAACTAAGGCTGTGACGTTGGGAGGAGGGGCGCCGTGATTGGACGATGCCCAAGGTTAGCAATCAAACAAGTTTCGGTTTCGGTTCTGTAAAACATAACCAATGGCGTTGTTGGATGGGCATTCTCAATATCTCAGTAATCATCGTACCGCGCTTCTGCCATGTTGTCGGCTGTAAAATGCACAAGATAAGCCTCCCAGGACGGCTTGTAGTCGTAGCATTCACTAGCCGAGACCTACACAGTGCATGAACGCCCTCCGCGTACCCGCAGACGCCCAAATGTCATGTGCTTTTCCCCCATATTTGGTGCTTGCTTCCCTTATGTCTGTATCGTAAAAAGCGTGGTCGCACCAGGCCAAGAGTCTGTTCATTCTGGCCTGTGCCCACTGCCTGCAAGCAGTCGGTGCTTATGGCAACAGCACGCCAACGAGAACTCGCTAGCGCGCCAGTGCCAGCCTGCGCGCGTTTTGTGAACTAGTTCGTGTAGCCATGAACGTTGCGGCCCAAAAAAAGGTGAACTCAATATAGAAAACATCGGCGGAAAACAAAAAAGTTAACTTGCAAAAAAAAAAAGCACGTACCCGCGGGGATTCGAACTCGTGACTTGCAAAACATTTGCGGTGACATACCTGGCGCCCCAGACCACTGAGCCACGAAGCGGGACGCGATGACCTTGCTAATATAGGGTATATATTGTACAACCGGTTTACACTTTTATTTAGTTTTGGCATTTCAAGCAGCTTAGGTGACTATTTGTTGTACTGCGCTCGTGCAGTAAGCGTCGCCCGAGTTTCCACACTAGCTCACGTCTAGCAATTGCATTTCGTAGACGGAAAAGCGTTCGCAGATGCGTAGTCGTGCTGCTGACCGCTGTGCTTGTTCGCCCAGCGCAAAAAAGTGCTTCCCGCGCCCTAGTTTTACGCTGTACGGTAAAAATATCAGTTGATTTTATTTCCTTAGTACCTATATTGACTTCGCTGACTCTTCTCCCGCCTTCAAGAGGCCTTATATTTTCCTACTGGCGAACCAGTCAGCGAAGCGTCGCATGTGCGCTTGTGCAGCGCTTGTGTGAAGCGACCTTGACTTGGAGCTAGATACAGTGTACAAACAAACCAAGTTAAGAAAGGCACATTCTTCCATTCACAAACGTGTCCTGGATTCGTTTCAACTAAGCGAACAAATTGCGACCAAGCAATTTTTTTTAACCTCCTTGATTGCGACGACCCGCCGGCGGCCGGCGGACGAAACGCTGGGCCGACTGACTCTGTCGGCCGGGGAGCCGTGCAGTAGCGCAGTCGTGCCTCAGCCAATTGCCAGCTCATCCCCTCCTGACGTCACACAAAAACGCCACAGAAAATGGGCGAGCGTAAAGAGAGGAGGACAGCGTTTTCGAATTAGTTTTTCTACTAAATAAAATCGCGTAAACGCGCCTAGAGTGGTCGAAACATGGCCTGGGGACTCCGGACTACAATTTGCGCTAGTAATCCCGCAATGTTTACATATCACTTCAGTGTCCCTTTAATATATTAGGTCGTGCCCTGATAGTAAACACGCCATCGTAAACGTGACCACCGTTTCCTAACCATTTATTTATTTATTCAAAAATACCCCTAAAGGCCCTCACTAGGAGGGTATTACCACGGCCGCTGGATGAAAGGTGCACTGACGTGCGGCCTGCCGCGTGCCTCCAAAGCGGCGTTCAGGGACTGGTTGTGACGAGCGCGGCCCGCGGGACGCCGGCTTTCGGGCCGCTTATTTCGAAGTTTGGGCTTATCATCGGCGTTCCACGCTCCACTTAAGGCATCTGCCACCACTAATGTTACGCCTGTTAAAAGACAAACACGATTAGCGGCTGCTGAGCTTCATTTGGTCAAGATGGAAGTTAAATTCCGTTCGCAGCAGCAGCATTCCGCGTGGATAGTGTGCCTTCTGTCTCGCATTGCGGTGTCGTTGTGTCTTACATCGCCCGGCATGCTCTTTGTTCACGCCCGGCAGAGATTTACGTTTTGTCTGCAAGCTGCGACTGCAGAGAATATATTAAAATTCCGGACAAACAGGAACAACGTTTTTGTGACGGGGCTTGTTATTTATGAGTACCAACACTTCTCAATGTTTAAAGGGGCACTGACACAAAATTTTGAAGGCGAGATAACGTCGGAGATAGATTGGTGGGAACACATATACATCATCTGCAAAATATCAGCGGCGAATACAGCCTAGAACATATTTAAAATCAATTTTGAAGTGTGCGAAACGCAACCGAGCAGCCAGCAGAGGACCACGCGCAATTGTAAATAAACAACATCCAAACACGTCACGAGTTTGTGTTTGCCGCTTCCGCACTTCCGGCGTTTTACGCGGGCTCGCCCGGCTCGCCGCTCCAATCGGAGGGCCGGAGGGCGGAGCTTCTGCTCTCGAGAACGAACGACCCGATCGTTGGCGGCGGAGGCGCCGTGATTTCGTCAGCTAATCGGGCAGCTGGCCGCGACCAAAGTTTTACAGCGATTCCAGGCACTCTGTTTCTATTACTGTTTATTACCATTGGATGCGAAAACGCGCCGGAGGCACGAAAAGCCCACTGAGCTAGCCGCACGGTCGCTGTGCAGGCGGCGGCCACGGCCGCGAAGTGGCCCAGGCCGGCGCAGGTAGCTCGAGTGATAGCTTGTTACCGCTGCACGAAATTGTCCCCAAGTCCCGACCATAGTGGCTTAAATGAGAAAGGAGTTAATGATGCGATGGCGGGTTGCATTAAAAATTGTCATCTGCACCGCTTACGAGAGCGGCACTCGAATATCCGCCGCAGTGCTGAGCCGAACACATCTGTAGGCGGACCTGTAGGCAGACCGGCCGGCTTCTCCCAGCGCGCGTCTTGCCACCCACCGCCTCGAGCGTCGCGCGTCGATCTTTAGCCGCGGTAGCATTTGCACTCGCAGCGCCTGCGTCACATCCACGGTCGCTTTTTAATTATGCGCCTCACGAGATCAGTACGTGGGGGCATTCGCAGAAACTGCCGTCGATGCGGATTCGACAGTGCTACGGCGGCTCTGCTCTGTGATATCCCTCCGACGGTCACGTGGTCAGCTTTGTTCACACAAAATCCACAAAATCCATCGCTTCGCGGCACTCGCTGAAACCGAAACTGCGACTGGCCGCATTTAAAATCCCTCTAATTAAACAACCGTCGCACGCTGAAGCAAATGAGGTTTCTACAGGTTATAAGTAGGTCACTAGCTACTTATCGCAACGAAAAAAACAAGATGCTAAATTTTTGTGTCAGTGCCCCTTTAAGACATAACCAACTTTTATGTAGGTTTTTCCTCGTGCACTAAATAAAACCACAATTCATATGTATTAATCTCACGGCACATATGACTTGATTACACGTTGTTAGTTATGAAGTAATACTACCGTATAATGCGGAATATAGGTCGAGGCGAAATATAGGTCGACCCCCTTACCTTGTAGCCAAAAAAATGAAAAAAAAAAAAAAAAAAATTAGTTACCAACCATTGTTTTATTGAGACTATAACTTGTTTCGTCTCAGATTACTCATTTAAAACTGTCTGAAGTATCGTCGGACGACTGCTTCTGGCTCGCTGTCGCCCACACAGCAGGTCGTCCTCGGTGCAGTCCAGGGAATTGCTTATGCAGCACTTAAACACTCGCAAGACGATGTCATCGTGAAGTGAGCGCAAAGCATGGCACATTCGTGTGCAGACCGGAGCGACAGCCAGTCTGTGCAGGCGGTCAGCAAACATCTTGGGGTATCCATTCGTAGAGACATCGCACGACGCTAGCGGACAAAATTTGCCCCTTTGTACAGCAGCACAGGTGCACAGAGCAGCGCCCATGAAACGAGGCCTTCCGAGCGTTGCATACGGAGAGCTGCCCCTTCAGCTAACACTGCTAGCAACACTTCTTTTGGCAATACCGAACTGGCGCAAAGCGGACACGTCATTGGTCTTGGAAAACCCCCAACTTTTCTTTTAAATGCTGATGTAAACTGGCACCAAGTGCCTAAACTCATTTTGAGCAAGAAGAAAATTGCACGCACACATTCGCCGACAGCGAGAGAAGCAACAAAACAAAGATGGCGCCGCATCCGATTGATGGTGGTGGCGATGGTGCCTTTGGGGTTTGGATGGGCTCGATGGGCTGCCCGGTCGCCAGATGGCAACTGCCAGTGACTGCAATATAGGTCGAGGGGTGACTTTTCGGCAAATTTTTCTGCAAAAAATCTCGACCTATATTCCGCATTATACGGTACTATCACAGCTATGTCGGCCCCTTTTTTATTTTGACAATATATATATACAGTTGAATGAAAAGCGATTCCAGTTTCTACCTGATATTATTACTTGTTCCCTGTAGCCTCGAAAAAAATTAAGGAGAGCACATGGGATGTCCGGGTCCACAAAAAACTTTAAAAAAATATTTGGCCAGCTCGGCAAGCTAAATTTTTGCCCGAACACAAAAGAAAAAAGCGAAATTGTACAGAAATTCCAACAATTGCCGAATAATGCGTAAGCATTCAAACACCATTTTTCCATTTCACATTTTCTTATTTTCTTTGCTATTTTAAACAAACAATCTACATCTTGAATATCGTAATTATTAATTGTTGTAACTGCGTGAATTACGCATTTTTTGTGCAGATACAAGGCACTACACTTCTTGCATTACGTAGAGATGTACTCAAAAAAGAAAGCTGACGTAATAATAACGTATGTGAAAATTTTCCTACGCTATGAAAATTGATTCCAATTGAAGCGCAGTTATGTTCATAGAGCAAAACTATCACAACGCCTTTAGAGCGCGCTAATTTGAGCACCTACTTGTGTTGCTCCAGGAGCCCGACCGCTAGCTTCAGGGATAAATGCATATGGGTTTGAATCGGGGATGAAATAACGGACGAAATTTACCTAGCGCTAGTTCTCATCGCAAAGTTTGAAAAATGCTAAGCAGCTAGGAGAGTGGACCGTACGCACTGTCTCTTGAACACAGCGCGGCGCATTTATTTTTCTTTCTATACAACCTCTGTCATTAAGTTTTCAGTAGCGTGTTTAAAGGCATTGTCGTGCCTGCGAAAATGAAACAACCCAAATCTCTATGCGCGGCAAGACATGATCGAGCCAGTATAGGAGTATCAAAAGACACGCATACCAAAGTGTCTAGTCTTTTCAAATCCTTTTTCAACCATCCTATCGCGTGTCCTCGTTTTATGAGGTGCGCATTCCGCCCAGCCAACATTTTTTTCAAAGAAGCTTTAATCCGTCGCCGGCAAATATTCGTCGCTCTCCCATGTGTCGACACCGCGTTTCCCGAGAAAAGGTGACATTTTTGAAATTTCGGACGAATAAATTCCCACCATGTACCTGCCGCTTGAACTGTAACTAATCAACTTGCGGCTTTAAACTGTGCAACGCGGTTTACGTGCTGTGTGTGAGACGTTTTCAGACAAAGCTAACCCGTGGTTATTATCTTTTTGTTGAATATTATCTTTTTTTAACAATGTTGTCGAATATGGAACATCTTTTTAGATTAATATGGAAAATGTATTGCATTATCTCATTCAAGAATTATTTTAACTTCTTGCTGTTTCAGTCACGGCCGGGCGGCTGGATCGAGCGACAGACTGACTGTACATACATACATACGGACAGACAGTTTTCGCGGTTGAGTAGCCCTGAAATGACAACATCTTTTAAAACCCGTGCGCTGGCTGTCTCTTAGTCGGCGCGAGCACTCGCCTACGGGGACCACCCCGCTCCGTCCCGAAACCAGTCCCCGAACGCTAGCGCCACAAGGGAGTCAAGCGGCGGCAAACGTAAACACCGCCACTCACGCCCTCGCCCGTTGAAATTCAGGCGACGCGGCAGGCCGCACCTTGCGTGCGCTCTCATCCAGCGGCCGTGGTATTACATAGGGGGCAGGATACATTGAGAACGAAAAAAAAAAGAGTACTAGCAGCACGTTAATAGGCAAACAAATAAATACAAGTGGGTGTGAGGCAAAAAAAAGAAAAAAAAAGAAAGCAAGCAAGAAGGAAAACAAACAAAAAATCTTGAAAGAACTCTAGAACCTATAAAAGCACTTTTTAGTAAAGTTAACATACGAAGTAAGTCTGTAAACGTTCTTGGAATTTGGTCGGATCTGTAAAATTTACAATGTGAGATGGTAGGGCATTCCAATCCACAATGGTGCGAGGTATGAAGGATTGTGAATATTTGGAAGTGTGGCATTTCACACGTGTCACTTTTAAGGCATGGTCCCGTCGGGGAAAGATGGTCGGTGTCGATGAAAAGAAATCAGGATGAAGAGAAGAGTGATGGTACAGTTTATGAAACAATCAATGTGAGATGGTAGGGCATTCCAATCCACAATGGTGCGAGGTATGAAGGATTGTGAATATTTGGAAGTGTGGCATTTCGCACGTGTCACTTTTAAGGCATGGTCCCGTCGGGGAAAGATGGTCGGTGTCGATGAAAAGAAATCAGGATGAAGAGAAGAGTGATGGTACAGTTTATGAAACGATGATAAACGTGACAGTTTACGCCAATCTGATAGGATAGGTAAAGATGCGCGAAGTTTTAGAGCCGTGACGCTGTTTTGACGTGAATAATCTGAAAAGATGAAACGAACGGCACGATTTTGAAGGGATTCAATTTTGTCAACTAAGTATGCTTTGTCAGGGTCCCAAATGGCAGATGCGTACTCAATTGTAGGTCTGATGACAGTTGTGTATGCAAGTTTGCGGAGGTTAGATGGAGCATGTTTTAGTCTGTGCTTTAAAAAACCCAATGAGCGGTTGCGGGATGTGTGGTTTGTGAAGGACATAAGTTTAGTTTTAGAATTATTCAACGACATTAACCAAGTGGAACACCAAGTAGATATGGAGTCAAGGTCAGTTTGGAGGGCCAGTTGGTCAGTAGAGCAGGTTATTGTACGGTAAATAACACAGTCATCAGCAAACAGCCTGATCCTTGAAGAAACGCAATTAGGTAAGTCATTGATAAAAATTATAAAAAGTAAAGGGCCCAGGACACTGCCTTGTGTAACACCAGAGTGTACTTGACCGAAAGAAAAATTAACGTTATTAGCAGATGTGAATTGAACCCTTGATGACAGAAAATCTTTAACCCATGCAATTACAAGAGGGTGGATATTAAGTTGTGTAAGTTTGATTAGCAATCTGTGGTGAGGTACCCGGTCGAAAGCTTTGGAAAAATCTAGAAATATTGAGTCAATTTGAAGCCAAGCGTGAACGGATGAGTGAATATCGTTAATAAAACCAGCGAGCTGAGTGTCACACGAATACCCTTTCCTAAACCCGTGTTGGTATTTAAAGATGATATTATGTTCTCCTAAGTAGCTAATCACCTGTGAGTGGATGATGTGTTCGAGAAGTTTACAAATAGTGCTTGTTATTTACATGTTATTTTGTGTTATTTGTTTACATGTTATTGTGATCTGTAGCCCTTATATAGCATATTTGCTCACATAATGATCGCACTCGCATATTGATCGTACCCGCGTAATGATCGCACCCCTGAAGTTCGTCGTCAAAATACGACTTTTTTTATTTCCCACACAATGATCGCACCCTGAAGTTGCCGCAGCCATATGTTGTACGTGTGCCAAGTCTAGCTGACGATGGTCGTGCTTACCTATGTTTCCTCCTCTTTCAAAGCGGACGTGGCTGCGTTATTGCCGCAGACTTGCCGATATTAGTGATATCGGCAAGCATGAGTTCATTATTGGTGCGGAAGAAACTCTCCCTAAATGCATGTAATGAACTCACAAGACAAAGAAAAAAACGCCCTCAGCTTGCTGCGTCGGCAGCCGTGTCTGCAGTTTTGGTGTCCCGCTCTGTGGCAGCAGCAGCCATTTACTGGTCGACCTGTTCTCACCTCACAGCAAACTTGTTCTAGCGCGTACCGGTATACATGAAAACACTGCTTTGCGTCATTTTGCAATGCGGCTGGCGGTGGTCCAGAGAGTTTTTATTATGTTTTTATTTATTATGTTTATTATGCTCATGAGGCCTATCATAAAAATTCCGACCTGCATCTTGCTTGCGTTTTCTGTGCTTAAACTTTTTTCGCAAAAAATTTACCTCGCGTAATGAACGCACGCCTAAATTCGCACCATATTTTAGGGGAAAAAAAAATGCGATCATTATGCGAGTAAATACGGTATTAAGGTAACAGCTTCAGTTTTGCTTTAATGAACATTTTAATTAGACAGAACGGGTAACACCAACAATACCTACTTAATGCGCCATAGAACGCTGAGGCGTCCATCTTGCTCTCTTGTATTGGCAAGGCATTGGTGGGTGGGAAAGGCGCGGCATTCACAAGATCGTGGTGGCAGCATTCCGTAGAGCGGGAAAGGCGAATGCTGGGTGAGCGATTCATGGAGGGATGGCGACGATTGTAACTCACAAAAACGCTCTTAAACGTCGTGGGCACAATTGTACGGGCCGTGTCGCAAAGGGATTAGGTTAGACTCGCCGTGAGTAGTCCACCATAGGGAATTGCTTCTCGGACAGTGTGCGGCGTGTCCCAGGCTGTTGGTGTGAGTGCCCTCCCCTGCCCTTGCATGCCGTGCAGGCACACCGTTGAGGCCAACGTGGAGCCACGGGTCGACCCTGGCTGCGAGCAGTTGCGGGTGACCCTGTGGCATGTCACCGCGGAGGCTGCGGCTGAGGGGGACTGTGTCCACGACATCATGCTATCGCAGCAGCTGTACACACCGCTGCCAGTAAGTTCAACTGCCTGTGAGGACAAATGCCATTGGCCAACACCATGCAAGAGTCCTCAGGCTGGCCTTCTTATCTGGATCTTAGTACAGTAAAATCTCGATGATACGAATCTCGCGGGACCGCGAAAAATATTCGTATCATCCGAAATTCGTATGAACCAATACAGGCCAAAAAATGTAGCGCTGAAAAAAGTTTTCGTGTATTTCTTTTTTTACTTTCGCCAGAAGAAATTCGTGATTTTCTTCTGCATTTTTTTACCCCCACGTCGCAAAGCAGTCCTTTCTGGAGCGCGTAACGCTTCGCGCTCGTCACCTCACTCGCAGTGCCCAAGCTCGCTACATGCCGCAAGTCAAGCGTGAACCGCATGGTGCATTTTTGCACGCGATTCGCACACCTCGGCTTTGCGCGCACTGTATTTTCACGCCTGTATCGACGATTTCGCGCCCGCGGTAGCTCCTACCTCAACCAGAAAATGACGCACGACGCGCGCGGCAGGATGGAGGAGCCTGACGACTTG
The DNA here is from genome assembly GCF_048455015.1 of Haemaphysalis longicornis. NCBI lineage: Eukaryota > Metazoa > Arthropoda > Arachnida > Ixodida > Ixodidae > Haemaphysalis > Haemaphysalis longicornis. The sequence continues at coordinate 143,490,685 of NW_027526460.1, read as the reverse complement.
CGAAGCGCTCGAGACAGCCGGCTTAGCTCCGCCGGAGATGGTTAGGCTTAGCACCCCGGCAGATATTTCATGGGCGCTTTCACTAGCGCCGTGGATGATGTTTTATAGTACCGTTTTCGCATGCATAATCAGCTCCTTTACCACACAAGCAACTTAGCGTCTGCCTTGAGCGGCATTTTAAAGAGCGGTTAGGAGCGGTCGCTCGAGCGGCCTCGCCACTTTGTGGCCGCAGCTGGCCACGCCGCGAGAAGCATGCGGGGTTTTGCGGCAGTGTCAGCAAGCAGAAAACAACGGCCCGGCCGTTTCTAGAGAAAGAGCGACAAAGAGGGGAGAGAGAGCCGTCACTTGCTCGTTCGGCAGTCGGGCCCCTCACCGGCTTGTTCGTATCATCCGCCGGGCCACGCAGGTCCGTTCGGAACAGCCGAAATTTTTCCCATTGCTAACAATGCAATTTCGCCGGGACTTTTCAGAAATTCGTATCATCCCGGAATTCGTATCACCCAGAATCGTATCATCGAGATTACACTGTACAGGGGTTGGCGTTTTGTTTGGTTTGGGAAGTTCCTAATGAGGGCAAGGAAATTCTGCCTCCGTTTGGCCTGCAGCTGGGTGCTGATTTGCAGGCGGGCCGTGTGGCCCTCTTGAATGTGTCCTTTTTCCTCTCAGTGGCCTTTTCTTCTTAATGGGCACGTAATTTCTGCTTTTAATGGGCCATGCAGACAAAATACAAGTTGGTTTTGTTCAAAAGATTAGGTGTTTTACAGTGCCCCCAGCGCTTGTCCAGCAGCTAACGATGCTGTACTCTCTGAGAAATTAAACAATTTAAGGCAAAATTTCAAATCTCTAGTAAATCATGTGTTTCATGAAATCAGCAATGACGTATCCAGAGCAGATACTTGAAGCGATTGCTGGTACGGAGACTAGGGCTGAAGCAAACAGCCAAGCATGTTCTCTTTTTTTTTGTTTTGTTTTTGACTTGCCTACCGTTCGTCCTCCCAGATGGCGCCACAATACTGCCCAAGACCGCTGTCCGCACTTCCTTTGTTTTTCAGCGGATTTGTACCTGGATAATGTTTGTTATGGTTGATGGCACTCAATTCGTGAAACAGTGGGCATGCTCAACAAACAGTCAACGAAGACAATGTGGCTTATGCCAGTTGGCCAGTGTAAGCTAGCTCAATGCGCCTGACGACTGCGCGGATATAACAAGCGCAGTGTGCACAATGCCCAGTGGTGCTTCTATTTTTATGTGTGTGTTTGTAACTTCTATTGTTTACCACACCATTCTTTCTACTGTCAAAAGAATTTGCGCTAAATTTAAGTGCCAATTCTGCAAGCCTGTAAGCCCCGCCTAACTTGCATTTGCTTTTTCAAGCCTCAGCCAGTTACACAGCTGCCCATAATACATCATAGATTCTAGTGCGGGAAATGAGCTAGTGGTATGCGTGGCCATTCTCTTTTTGTCCTTATTACGTAGCTTATTTGAGTGCCGTTTGTGTTCAAAGTGGTGTCAGTGTTAATCTAACGAGGCAGTCTTTTAAATCAACCAAACTTGCATTTTGTCTGCGGGGCCCCTTTCGGGGCTAGAGTTCCATGGGTGGAATGTTTGAAGCAGTGCAATAGCCAGCATCTCACAGCAGCAATCTCTGGAAGATAAAAAAAAATAAAAAAAAAAGATGTGAAAAAAGTAAAGATAAAAGAAAAGGGCTGACAGGTACACTTAGTTTGTAATGCGGACTTTGAGAACAGCTGGTGATATTTTTATTGCTATTGGATTACATTTTTGGGTCGTCGACCTGAATCTAAGAGCAACGACAACAAAAAACCGGAATGGGCTATTCAGTGATGAATCCTGAAGTGCCCTGTTGAAGCGACAGGTCCTTGCGACGCTTCCCCCGACTGTGGGGTTTGTTCACTTGGTGTGTTAGTCAGCCTTGGGCTGGTGGGGGTCGCAAGTTGTTGAGGGCCCGCAAAAGGGCTCTGGCCGCCAGCCGTGAAGCGGCCTTGAATGTGTGCACCACAATGACTGTTGTGCCTGTGATGCAGGAGCACTCTGTGGACGTGCGCTTCGAGGACGTGTCCCCTGGAAACTACTGTGTCCGGGTGAGTGCCGGGGCTTCCCAGGTTGGCCGATGTTGGGGCCTGTGTGGCAAGTCTTCTGGGAAGGGAACGAGGGAAAGGTGACTCAGCTGTGGCCCCTAGAGATTTAGATAGTCTGCCTTCTGCACAACTCTCCGCACGAAAGACAGCATACCGGTCGACCACAGCGCCGTTTGCAGTTGCAAAATTTTTCAAGAATTGCTGTTTCAAAAAGTTATTCTTTGCTTTCCCAACTCGGTTTTTTTTATGTTGCAATTCGTTCTGCGTTTGCGCAACTGCCTCTACCAATTGGTGCTTGTGCGGGCACTCCGGCACAACACAGGTTCGACGGGAAGTACGAAATTTGCAGTTGTCACTCGGCCTACAGCACACTGTATGCCGAAACTAATCCAGTAGCTGATCATGTGACTCTAAATAATCCTTCCAAGTTTCCGTAAAGCCGTCGGAGCAAATTTTTAACTCTTTGTTTTTTCTCGCCAAAAGACCGCAGATGACGCGCAGCAGACGACAATGCGCAATAAGGGGGTCATCTCGCCGACCGCATGGTCGCAGTTTTTTTACTACTGTTGCTTTGAATGCATAGTAAACACTTGCAGGTTGAACAAATTAGGCTCCTTCAGCACAACAAATTTATGTCAGCTCCCAGTTACCATTTTCTGCCCAGGTCGTCGGGCGGTGAAGCACCTGTGTAGTTTTTTTTGTCACCAACAGATGGCGCCACTGTACAGAAAAAAAAAAATCCAAAACAGTGAACCAATCGTAGAATCACTTTTTGATGCGTAGGGCCTATGGGGAGTTTCGCAACTCCTATATCAAGTAACTCTGGTCTATACGGCGTTCGTTCATCAACTCTGGCAACCCCATTACGGGCAAAGGCAAAACTATGTTCTGCTCCACACGCACTCCAACGGTGGTTCGATAGAAAAAAATGCAAGCAAATGCCTAGTTTTGCGGGATGCCACTGTGAGTTTGCCTAACACTGTTGTCTACCGGACATGAAGCGAGGCCTACTATCTGATCACTTTTGACTCTGCGCTTGAGGTTTACCCTTTGAACGGTGATAACGCGTTGCAGTGTCTGGGACCTAAGCTAGATAACTCCGCATATTGTAAATTTCCAGATATAGCACAACAACTTCGTTCCTGGTTCGGAGTACGTTCCAGTGTACGGTAGAACGCCTAATATAGTAGATTGGTAGATTATTATTATTATTATATTATTATAATTATGGTTGTTATAATTATTGTTATTATTATAAGAATTCCTTATTCTGAAGGGGTTACTGAAGGTCTCGTCATGGATGGAAAAAGCAGTGAAGGAAACGAGGACGTCGACATTCTTTTGGGCATCCCCATGGTGCTTTGCGAAAGTCCACAAGGACATGATGGTCTCTTTGGGTGGTCTGGCCCAGAGGAGGCAATGCCCTCTCCTGGAGGGTCCTGATGTTCGGCGGAAGATTGGCTTTTCTCTCCGCCAGGATCCCCGAAATAAATAAATTAAACTTAGCTGTAAGGGGCTGGCAGAGGCTGTCGTGGCAGCCCTCTGCCAAACGGCCTTTCTGGCTGCTCCAAGCCTGCTACAAAAGGCAATTTTGCCTGCTCCTAGGACTGCTTTCAAACCCACGCACCCTGTTCTACCCTTGCGTTAAGAAACCCTCTTGGCTTGTACAGCCGTTCCTCATTACATAATTAAAACATCGACCAGAAGGAAAGTTTGGCATCCACCTCAATGCAGCCGCACGGCTACAAAGAAAAGCTGCACAGCTTTCTCAGAAACTTCGCAGTTGAAGAAAAATTCGTCCTGGTCCAGGATTCGAACCCGGGACCACCGCTTCGAATCTGTTCGAGTTGTTGATCAATTTGCCCTCGTGCTACAAACGACTAGCCTCTGGTTAGCTCAGTTGGTAGAGCGACTTCCCCGGTTACGCGGTGGTCCCGGGTTCGAATCCTGGACCAGGACGAATTTTTCTTCAACTGCGAAGTTTCTGAGAAAGCTGTGCAGCTTTCCTTTGTAGCCGTACGGCTGCGTTGAGGTGGATGTCGAACATGCTTGATTCAATGCTGATGCTGTGGCCCCATCTCCGCTTTGTGTGTTCAGTGAGCTTCGTTGGATTGGAACAAGTTTCCCCCCTCGAGTTCAAGCTAATAAGATCCGACAGTATAATAGAACATGGCATACCGACCTGTAAAAAGCTGTTAGAATACATAGTCATGTCAGAACCACAAGGGCTGTGCCTTTCAGTGGAACAATTGTAAATGGTCTTTTGCCACAGCTGTAGTTGTAGCTTTGTGAGCTGTCTCTATTGGAAGAACGATTGGCCAAGTGGGAAGCGTTGCAGTGGTGATGTGCCATGCATTTTAGTGGCCAGCCTTTAGCGACAGGCGGCCACGTGCAAGTGGTTGGCAGCATGAGTTTGGCGTTGCGTTGTGTGTTGATATTATGCATTCATTTATGCATTCATGTTATGCAAGGGTGAAAAAAAAAAACCAAGAAGCCCTATGCCGGCGTGCGGCTCTTTGCTAGGGAACTGCTTTGGTTGGTAGATGCATGCAATGCTGCTTGTCCCTAGGTTTGCTTGGTTGATGCCATTCATGCATTTGGCCCACCGTGAAGGGCATTACGCAGGCAACAATCCAAAGGTCGTTTGAACTGTGGCAATGCGCGTCTAATTATTTTTTTCGTTCTGGGTTGTTTTGCCATTCACAGCGATATTGTCTTTAATGTCCACCAACTGGGAGAACTGGGAATTGTAATTGCAGTTGTGGAACACTCGGGGATATGTACTTCTACCAATGATGGGAACCAGCCTCATTTCCTCGCACAGTGTATCCGGCAGCGGTGCCAAGGCAACATCCAAATTGGATGCGACGCACACTGGGTTTTGTACGTGCTTCTGCTCAGTTTGCTGAGGACTCAACTTGACCCTACCTTGCGTTCTCCTTTCCAGCAAAATGGAGCTTAGTCACTCGGGAGAATCCGTACAACTAGGGCAGTTTGGGAACCTGGGATTGGTGGGCAGCATGCTTAAAGGGACACTAAAGGGTGGGAACAAGTTGGCCTGTGTCAATAGAATTCAGTGCCGAGAGTCTAAATACACCATTCCCGCAACGAGCAGTTGTTTAATCGGGCAGAAAATGCACGAAACGAGAACACAGCAGACGACGCCCCGTACGCTTTTGGGTACTACCATTTGTGACGTCACAAAAGTGGTTAACGGCGAGAGCTCATTGAAGAAGCATCTATAGATGTTTTTCTCTAAAATAAACAGTTTCTAAGTGGTTGGGCACGTGGAATTAACGTAAATAAACGCTTTCCGTGAGCTCATCGTACCGGAAAAACACAAGACTACAGCTTTTTTACGCTGCGAGGCAGGCTGTTTCCCTCGCTATTCAGTCAGCTATCATGTTTTCAGTTTCATTTTCGAAAAGCATTGATGCACAACTAGCGAAGTCAATAGCCTGCGACTGTGAGCGCCCGAGCTTCTTCAAGCAATATGCCCAGCAGGAAGTGGCCAAAGTCCCTTCATTAGAAGCGACAAAAGGAACAAGGTGCACTGCAGGTGATTTAAGCGAGCCGCCCGAGCTTCCCATCTCCTGTCCTCTGCACGTGGGCTAGTAGGGGTAGGAGGAGGAGTAACACTTTGTTTAAAATATTGCTATCCTTAAAGCGTGCCTGGTTCAAACTAAATTGCCCCTTAAATGAACCTACTGCAAGTGGCTAGCTGACCGATCCACCCATTCACCTCAAGCTGCCGTTGCTAACCTGTAAAGCGTGTGTCGCTCTGCCCTTGTTATTTTTGAGCCAGCTGGAACATGGTGAAGCGTGTTTATTTTACACTAGGTTTGCGCCGCGGCAGAGGAAATGAATATGGGATGGCTGTGATTGCCAGACGGCGTGAAGGGAAGGCGCCCTCCCGAAGGACGCCAGCTGGGATGCTGCACTTGATACTCAAAACGGCGCTTGCTACTTCAAAATTGGCTTTGTCGCAGTCCTCCAGGCTCCATGCTCGGAGCGGCTCGCTGGGGTCTGGGGTGCTGGAGTAGGCGGGCATACCAGCCGCTTGAGAATCTAAACCCGTTTGTCATTCCGTCGGTTAAAAATCATAAAAGTCCAAGCCAGCCTCTGTGGCCACAGAAACGTTGCTGTAGTCGGCCATGGCTTGGAAACGTAAAAGCTACCGATGCCAGCGTTTGCGCTCTAGGCCGCATCAGGGCTTCACTCCCATTTTGTGACGCAATGGCTACGTCACAAAAAAATGAAAGGGAAGCGGGCGAGAGAAATGCTAGCTTTGTTTGCTTATTTCTCAGCAAATAACACAACCTTGCTCACTGAACAAAAGCTGAGAGAGAGAAGAAACTTTAATGAGCCAAAATAAATTGTGGGGTGGCTTCCTAGTCCGGAAGTCCATGGGCAGTCCTGGCTCTGTCCACTCGGTCAACCAAGATCATCTGGTCGTCGAGGCTCGAGCTGGACAACATGCTCTCCCACTGCTCGCGGGAAGGGTTGGGAATGGGAGGAAGGTCGGGGTTTCGGTCGCACTCCCAGGCGATGTGGTAGAGGGTGCCTGAATTGCTGCAAAACGCACACTTCGGGGAGTATTGTGTGGGGAATGGGTGATTTAGTCGTACTGGATTTGGGAATGTGTTTGTTTGAATTTGTCTTAATTTGTTTTCCTGCATTTTAGACAAACTGCGTTGGGTGGGGGCAAGGTCCTTCTACCTAATCTATAATATTGCGTTATTTCCTGGAAAGTCTCAATCGGCGTTGGACTGAGCTCCTTCTCTGGGGCCCGGTTAGTAAGAGCACGGGCCAATGTGTGGGCTGTGTCTTTGCCCGGGAGATCGGAGTGGGCAGGGGTCCAGACGATTCTGACCGTGCAAGAGGGAGGGGTTTTGCTCAGGAGGCGCAGTGCTGTTGAAGAAACTGCACCAGCCGCGTAGCTTCTGCGTGCCGCTTGACAATCGGTGATTATCGTAATCGCGGTGGTTTCTGTTCTATTTCTGGTTCTGTTATGGCCAAGGCAATCGCCACTTCTTCCGCTTCCGGGATGCAACCGGTCTTGGTTGTGAGACTGGTGAGTGGTTGATCCCTTGAGGTAACCACTGCAATCGCTGCTCCTTGGTAAGGCTGGTATGGGGCGGCAACAGTGTACACTGCTGTGGAGTCTTTAGAATACCGCTTGTCGAGGGCCGCTGCTCTGGCTTTTTTTCCTCCCCTCATGATGGTCTGGGTGCATATTTTTTGGGAGGTTGGCGACACAAAAGCTGAAAGAGTTGCGAAACGTGTGACCTTTCAGTTGAAACAAATTTTCATTCAGCTTTTAGTGTCCCTTTAAGGGTGAGCCGGAAAGGAAGGCCTATGATTGGGGGAGGGTGGCACTCATGGTGGGTACAGATGTGAAACGAGGGGCTGCCAGTGGGTCTCACTCAGTCACGGGGACTCGTGGATGGGAAGACGGCAGGCAGTGTGGCTGCGTGTTGGTACCGGGGTAGCATTTCGGCTGGCGTACCTGCAAATTTTCCCGCCATTTTTTCGCGGGGCTACCATGGTTGCCAGACCAGGAATGCCCTCCCCGCTAAAAGAGCGGTTGCAGGTGGTCGCCAGTTTATGTGACACCTTCGCCTAATGTACCAAAGCTTTTTCTTTCTTTCTTTTTTTTTTTTTTTCTCTCTTCGTTCGCTGCCTCCTTCCTCCCGCCATCCCTCCCTCTCCCTTTATTTCTGTTGTCCCAGCGCCACTGTTTCCTCTCCGCCCGACTCACTGCGCGTAATACGCGCGCGTTTGAGGCCTGCGTGCGCGCAGCATTCGCTGTGTTTATTGGTTTTTTGCTTGCTTGTTTTGTTTTTATCACATTCGAAGCTACAAAAGATTCATGCATGCCGGTTCCAGCAGCGGCTGTGTTGATTAGCTCGCATCATACACTTGCGAGTACTGCAAACGTATTGGGGCCCGTAAAGCCCGCGGATATGTCAGTCTGCTCTGCTTACAAACCCCTGCGCTCTCGCGCCGCTGGCTCAAGCTATACCGAGTAGCTTGTTTCTCAATGCTGAAACGAACCATTTGGTGATCGTTTTCTGGCAGCCCCAAGAAATGAAATCTGTTCATCGCGGAATATCCCCAAATTTTTGTCGCGCGCACGTATCGGATTTGTTTTTCGGTAGGGTGCGTGCATTGCGTGTTAATGTTACTGTTAACGTATAACTCGCACATTAAAGTGCGTCATGTGTGTGTGTGTTATGCTCCATCACGTGCTAGCTTTGTCAAAGTCATGCCATCGATAAGGGAAAAAGAACTCCCACCTCCCCTCGCGGGAACCCCTGTGTAGATGTGACACATAGGGGGTTCACGTTGCAGCGTTGGGCAGCGGAGGAACGGCGCTGGAACGATGGAGCGGAGCGGCGCAGACACCATGTTTTATAGCGCGCATAACGGTGAGGGGACGCGCCGGCGCCAGTGCGTCTGCCGCGGCTATGACACAACACAATCCAACACTATCCACTTTAATCCAATTCAAGCCAATTAATTCGAATCCAATCCAATGCCCCTCGCGAGAGAGTGTTCGCTATCGGAGAGGAGAGGGGGTGAGCGGCGGAGAGCACAACTCACGAGGCGAAGAGAATGGGGGAGGGGCGGACGCCGACAACAATGCCGACGCCGGATGCAGGGACAAGGCGAGTGAATGAGATGCAGTCGCATCTAAAAACTCAAACGAGGCATTATGTGCCTGTGCTGGTGGCTCTCCAGGTGCCAGGGGACCCTATCACCGTTTCAGTTGAAAATTGCAGCCGAGGCTATACAGGCAGAACTCGTGCCCTGCAGCCTCATTTTCTCTTCGAGAAGGAAGCCCGAGGGAAGCACGGTGGGATGAAGGGGGAGCAGTGTGACGGAGGGCGACACCGAAGGCAGGGTGCGGTCTGTAGCAGTGCTGTGGCTTGAGAGGAGTGTCGGAGAATGAGTGCCATCTCCGTGAGTCATTAGAACTGCCGAGGGGAAAGCAGGGCCTCCACGATCGGCTGCTGCCAATCGCGGAGGCCGTGGGGAAAGCCACAACGCCTACACTTCACAGAAAACAGGGTGCTGAAAGAGCAAACACATGCTGGCGCACAACGCTAACGCACGCACGCTACCGAAAAACTTATCTGTTATTTGCGCACGTAAAAAAAAATTGCGGATATTTTGCAACAAATGGACTCCAAATTTCTTGGGGCCGCCATTATTTTTGTGCATGTGCAGTGCGCTAAACCCCGTTTTTCTATTTTCTCTTTTTTTTTTTTTGATCTCGATACTACTAGACGTTCTGCCCCACTCCCCCACCCAGATGTTCTTTCTTCCCACTCAGCGAGATCCGGTCTTGGTTCCAAGAGAGTGGAGATCGGTGACAGGCAATGTTCCCAGTCATTCGGACACCTGATCTACCGAATGAAGAGAGAAAAGCGAACGAAAAGAGAAAAAAAAAGAAGAAAGAAAGAAAAAGCTTTGGTACATTAGGCGACGGTGTCACATAAACTGGCGACCGCCTGCAGCCGCTCTTTTAGCAGGAAGGGCATTCCTGGTCTGGCAACCATGGTAGCCCCGCGAAAAAATGGCGGGAAACTTTGTGGGTACGCCAGTCGAAATGCTACCGGTACCGGAGGGCAGTATGAGTCCTCCCCCCCCTCCCCCTTCCCCTGCTGCCCCAGGTGACGCCCCTGTGCTTCAACAACTCGGACGACTGGTCACCCTCTCCCTCTTCCTCCCCCCACCCCAGGTGACTCCTTTGTGCAACATGTCGGGCTGCCCCAGCCCGTGCCTCAACAAGAGCTCGGACTGCCTGAGCCTCACTTCCCAAGTGCTGGAGCTCCCAGGTGAGCGCACCTCTCTTTACCAGGCTTTGCCACCACCTCTGTCACCCTGGTCTTCTGACAGCACTTCAGTGGTCGTCAAGTGCCTTGTCCTCATGCTTGGCACGGAATTTTCATCTCGTCGAGTTTTCAATCCGATTCCGAGGCTCTTACTTGCCACACAGGAATTCCTACCGGTGTTGCAGACTCTATCTGCAGCTTACGGTTCCACAGTAGCGCAAACCACCCTCCAAGCAAGCTTTAAAGGGGCACTGACACGAAATTTTGAAGGCGAGATAACGTCGGAGATAGATTGGTGGGAACACATATACATCATCTGCAAAATATCAGCGGCGAATACAGCCTAGAACATATTTAAAATCAATTTTGAAGTGTGCGAAACGCAACCGAGCAGCCAGCAGAGGACCACGCGCAATTGTAAATAAACAACATCCAAACACGTCACGAGTTTGTGTTTGCCGCTTCCGCACTACCGGCGTTTTACGCGGGCTCGCCCGGCTCGCCGCTCCAATCGGAGGGCCGGAGGGCGGAGCTTCTGCTCTCGAGAACGAACGACCCGATCGTTGGCGGCGGAGGCGCCGTGATTTCGTAAGCTCATCGGGCAGCTGGCCGCGACCAAAGTTCTACAGCGATTCCAGGCACTGTTTCTATGACTGTTTATTACCATTGGATGCGAAAACGCGCCGGAGGCACGAAAAGCTCACTGAGCTAGCCGCACGGTCGCTGTGCAGGCGGCGGCCACGGCCGCGAAGTGGCCCAGGCCGGCGCAGGTAGCTCGAGTGATAGCTTGTTACCGCTGCAAGAAATTGTCCCAAAGTCCCGACCATAGTGGCTTACATGAGAAAGGAGTTAATGATGCGATGGCGGGTTGCATTAAAAATTGTCACCTGCACCGCTTACGAGAGCGGCACTCGAGAGAGAGAGAGAATAAACTTTCTTTATTGAGAAAAAAAAAAATTAAAATGGAGTCTTCGGGGTGGCTTCCCTAGTCCAGGACGCCTTGAACTCGGGCCGCGTCCACAGCCCTCTCGACCAGCTGACGCTGATCCTCGAGGGTGGAGCTGGCCAAGGCTCTCTCCCAAAGCTCATGGGTGGGATAGGGATTGGGGCGGGGAAGCGGAGCTTGGTCGCAGCCTCCTATATCCTCCGCAGTGCTGAGCCGAACACATCTGTAGGCGGACCTGTAGGCAGACCGGCCGGCTGCTCCCAGCGCGCGTCTTGCCACCCACCGTCTCGAGCGTCGCGCGTCGTCTTTAGCCGCGGTAGCATTTGCACTCGCAGCGCCTGCGTCACATCCACGGTCGCTTTTTAATTAAGCGCCTCACGAGATCAGTACGTGGGGGCATTCGCAGAAACTGCCGTCGATGCGGATTCGACAGTGCTACGGCGGCTCTGCTCTGTGATATCCCTACGACGGTCACGTGGTCAGCTTTGTTCACACAAAATCCACAAAATCCATCGTTTCGCGGCACTCGCTGAAACCGAAACTGCGACTGGCCGCATTTAAAATCCCTCTAATTAAACAACCGTCGCACGCTGAAGCAAATGAGGTTTCTACAGGTTATAAGTAGGTCACTAGCTACTTATCGCAACGAAAAAAACAAGATGCTAAATTTTTGTGTCAGTGCCCCTTTAAGAGCAATCTTTCCCCCCGTCCCTCATAGACACCGCCTTCACTTTTCAGGAGCTCCAACGAGCATTTGATTCTCTGCACCACAACACTACCTCTGGCCGGAACAAAATCACGTGCAGGATCCTGATGAACCCTAAGTCAGTCTCTCAACTGTCTCTTCCAACTCATGTCGACCATGTCTGGGACACTGGATTGACCCCCTCGTCCTTGAAACATTCTGACATTGTTTTCATCCCAAAACACGAAAAACCTGCACTAAAGACAATCTTGGACGCATTCCTCTTACCTCGTGAATAGGCAAACTCCTAGAATGCATAGTGCTTACCTGCCTCAAAGGGCGCATGGAACACCACTGTGCTTCCACTGCCCCAAACCGGCTTCCCTCAGAACATTTCAACACAGCTTTGCAAATTCCTGAGCTCCTCCCAACTTCACAGCCTCCTCACCCTCAACCTTCACAAAGCATTGACTCAGTATGACATGCGACCATGAGCTGAATGTACAACTGTATCAGATCCTTTCTCTCAAACCGCCCACCGTCCCGGGATCATCAGTTCCACCTTTTTATTTAGCCCCTGGCACCTCACAGGGCTCAGTCCTTTCTCCATCCCTTTTTAACCTGGCACTAGGCCAACTGATCCCCCTCTTTGTCCCTGTCCCCACCTCTCGTGCTCCATCTATGCCGATGATATTTCACTCTGGTCCCCACGTAGTAGCCCAGCCAAACTCATAGAAGCTCTTCAATAAGCATGTATGGTCATCAGGGTTCGTACAGGCTTCAAAAGCAAAAATTCAAGGGTTTTCAAGAACTTTCAAGGACCAGAAAACACATTTTCAAGGTTCCCATCTAATGTTTTATCTGGGATTATTTATAACCTTTCAAACACAATGCGAAAGTTTTTTATTGCGCAATACCTAAGCACATTAGTGCACATTTAGATTGGTGCTAACAGGTTCGTAAATGCTCCCCCAGCTTTATTTTTTTTATTTCATGGCTGGTATTTACAGGTTTTTCTTTTTTCTTTGTGTTTTTCTCAGGCTGTTTGATTTCAAAACTTAGTTAATGTTGCCTGCATCTCCTGCTTTGTCAGCAACAGTATCAGCTGGAGCAAGTGTTGCTTCAAGGCAGGGTGAACTATGTGCACGTCCACCATTTGCACGTAAAAGCAAACGTAGATGGAGCGTATCAGGCACCGACTAGATTGAAGATGCAAGATAGACATCACAAGCTCGCTTTCACTGGATTGTATCATGATATGGATTGGATTGACGAGTGCCTGCTCCCAATGTTGCCTTGTAATAATGAACATCCACCAAACTTGTAATTTCGCGCAATACACTGAACCTTGATTGTTACGATGTTTCTTTATATTTGATAACACCTAAAATCCATGACAAACACTTTAAAATCTTGTGAAAAGGCCGGCCCATTGATTCTCTACGGAAAAATCGAGGGTATTCAAGGACCATTTAAAAATTCCAGGACTTTCCAGGCCTTGAAATTGACACTTCTATATTCAAGGGTTTTCAAGGTTTTCAAGGACCTGTGCGAACCCTGGGTCATAAACAATCATGTTCGCTTCATAGGTCTCCATCTCCCCTTGCAAATCGGCCTTCATTATCGTTAGCAAGAACGGCAGAACCCCTGACCATGACCTGATCAACATCTCTATCAATAATATCCCAATTCCCGAAACGGACCCACTAAAATTATCGGTCTTACTTATCACTGCACTTCTAAGTGTAGTGATAATCTGTTATGCATTCATGTTATCACATTGTGTTATGCATTCATTACACAAATTGAGCAAGTGACTCACCTCCTGCAAATCGCCAGTGTGGCTTGCACGAGCAACACATCCTTTGCATTGTAGATGCTTTTACCATGCCCTGCACACTGTATACGCTGCCATACCTGCATCCCACGCCCACCCAACTAACGAAACTAGAAACAGCTATCTGTAAGCTTTACTGCATAGCCCTTGGTGTGCCCCACTACACACCCGCTACCCATTTTATCGAGACCAGCATATATAGGTAACACTATCGAGGAACATACTCACATGCATAAACAGGCCCAACTTCAGCGCCTTCTGAACATCTTACCAGGGGCGTACACTCCTGTGGAAGATCACCTGCCCTACCGCGTTGCTTCCCCCAATCGCGAAAACTACCCTCCTTGGGCCACGTTTCCTCGTCTCCGCATAGAACCCTTCCAGGCATACCACCCGCGTCTTTCTACCCTGTAAAGACCTTACCAAGCATGTCTCCTTCCTACAAGAGCAGGGATCGGTGGTGTACTTTACAGACTAGGGGCATTTTTTTTACCTTAACTGGTGCAGATTAGTGCAGTGTCGTGCAGGCCAGTGCGAAGTGCTACTGGGAATATCAATTAGTAAAAAAAAAAATGAACTTATGCTGCACTGCTTGCACCAGTGCAGCCAGTTCAGGTAAAAACAAATGCCTCTCCTGTTTGCGTAAAGAAAAAATGAAGCCAGTCATGGCAGGATGTATTCTGGATAGAGCTCAAAGGCATCTAGTCATTCCTGTCGTCGTCACCATCGTGCCTGAAATTCCTACTTGGATGATTTGTTCCAAATCTCTTAAATTCTCCCCTTAGGGGCACACATTAGTCTTCAGCCATTTGATTTGATTGGTTGTAGGGTTTAACGCGCCGCCGCAACGCAGGCGATGAGGCGCGTTGTTGTGGAGGGCTCCGGATTAATTTTGACCACCCGGGGATCTTTAACATGCGCCGAAATCTCATACACACGGGCGTTTTTGCTTTTCGCCTCCATCAGAAAAGCGGCCGCCGCGGCCGGGAACCGAACCCGCAACCTCGTGCTCAGCAGCGCAACGCCTTAGCCACTGAGTCACCGCGGCGGGTCTTCAGCCATTTAAGAAATGGGCGGATCTAGGGGTTGTGCCTCTAACATTGCTGCCAGGGCAGTGAACGGCGGACAGTTCACAATGGCTTCAACTTCTATAAGTAGAGTGTAATATTTAGCATGGCAAAAACAGTTGGCTTTCAGAACCTTTCTCAGTGATTCCGCAGTTCTTGAAAATCTTTCCCTGTGTTAACCCACCAGGTGGCTTGTTCGGAGTTGAATTTGTAGTGTATTTGGTTTTCTCAGAAATATTCTAGGAACTTCAATTTTCTCTAATATATTCGAGCACTTTCTCGTCTTTTATAGTGTTCCAAATGTTTTTTTTTTTTTGTTGTCTTTCGAAGCTCTTTTAAAACTGAGGCTATTGTCCGTACGTACTGTCTTGCAAATTCTCCTTGTTGCGATAAAACAATGAAATGCATCCAGGAAGTCTGGCGCAGTATTACTGCAAACAAGCTTGAGGCGTAATGCTTACTTGACAGCGCGGGCAAAGATGACAGTGTAGTGTTCCTTTGCGCTATCTCCTGTAAAGTCAACTGGAAAGTCCTGTAAAGTCAACTCCAATGATGCTGAATGGCTCACATTTAGTTACTCGGTTTCTTGGTTGAGGGGATCGCTCATTGGCTTTGCTGCAAACGTCTTGCAGATTAACCCCTCCCTTTTCTTACCACTTGACAATTTCCAGTAATTCCGTATCGTTCTCGCAGCTGCACCAAATTGTCCTGAATGGTGGCATAGAAAAATACAGTCGAACACGGATATATCGAACACGGGTATATCGAATTATTGTCTATATCGAACTCATAAATTATCCCCTTGAAAATTCTGTGTAAAAGTATAGGAATTCGTACGTTTATATCGAACCGTATTTTTCCCGAGATTGGGTATATCGAACGCCGCGCGAGCTGGAAGGTGCTCTTCGGCGGTCACTGCACCGCCGATTGAGGTTGAGGAGGATGTGGAGGAATGCGCGGGCATGGAGAAGACTGGCTCGCGAACTAATCCCCCCTACCGGAACGAATTTGCGCTTTCCCAGTCGGGCCCCGGTACCGGCCGCCGTAGCGTTAGCGGACGGAGCCCGGTATGCTAAATCTCTCTAGGCACACAAGCCCGAACGCTCAGAAAATGTGACAGTGCGAGGTAGGGATGCCCCGACTGCGCACGTCCTTTTTTTTTTTTTCGGCTGCGTACGTTCCCGGATTGCCGAAAAAGAATTTTTTTTTCTCTCTCTCTCTGGGTCTGTCTTCCCCCGATGTCGTCTCGGGAAAGGGAAGAGGGAACGAAGGCGCTGACGGCATCCTCCTTCTTTTGCATTTTGCTGCTGTTGCTGCTGTTTGGCGAGTTGTCCCGCACCTTTCGGAGATCACTGTTTCTCTCGGAGATGACCATCGCGAGCGCTTTGTTGGAGTCCGTTCAGAGAGCCTTGGAATTGTTACCCTCAAAATTATTGTGGTACGTGCGCGCTGTTCTTCTTTTGCGTGCGTGTGGTGCATGGTGTGCGAAGGCGCAGCGTACTGCTGGAATTTTCTAGTTGTGCAGCCTCGAGAAGATCGAGACCAGCATCTTTAATTACATTTCCAGGACGAAGAAGCAGGCCAAGATCAGCGATTTTTTTTTTCACGGAAATAAAGCGTCCTGTTGCGTCGTGAGTGCGGAATTAGTTGTCATTCTTGAATGCGACGATCGATAAGTGATCGTCCGCCGTAGGTGAGGTCTCAGAGCCTATATTTTTATATCGAATTTTTCATATATCGAACTATTTCGCGATCCCCTTGGAGTTCGATATACAGTGTAGACCGCTTATAACGTATGTCGCGGGAGCCGCAAAAATCCGCACTATAAGCGGTACCGCACTATAACCAAAACACGCGCGAATTCAACCAAATCGCCACCTATCTCTCAAGTCAACCTATATTTATCATCACTCAAACGCACAGCACTTAAAAACGAAGGCACGGTCTATATTTCGCGTTATTTTTAACATCAGCCGCTGCTGCAGGGCAAAAGCGCAGTCTCACAAAGGGCGAGCGCGGCTTTAACTTCTGTTGTGTTTGTTTTGAGACCATGGCTGCGTTTTTAGCGTCTATGAACAGATGCCGCAAGACGTGATAAGAACGCCAGCAGGATTTTTTTTTTTTTTTTTTTACCCCACCTTGTGTTCACGATGCCGAAGGCGGCTGCTTATCAGCGCAACGGGAATCTTCGGCTTCGCGCGGCTCGAATGTTCGGAAAGGGAAAGAGCGGTGGCTTATCAGCAACAACGTTCTAAAGCGTGAACCGCGTGGTAGATTTGGTATCGCGAAAACGTGCAGTGCACGCCAGCGCGGATACAACTGGCGTGGTGTGGGCGGCGCGGTAAAAGGCGGCAACATGGCGTCGGCACTGGCCGTGAAGCGGTGCAGGCAGTTCCAGTAAGTTCCAGTGACCGCTTCTAACCGCTCGCTGAAATGCCGCACGGGGCGCAAGCGAAGATGCTCATGCAAGAAAGGAGCTAATAATGTGGGCGAAAAGTGGAATATAAACTGCCATCCACGCTGCTTGTGAAAGCGCCCATCAAAAAATACCGCGGTGGTAAGCCTAAACATCTCTGGCGCGGCTAGCCGGCTCGGAGCGCTTCGAATCTCCCGCCATTAGGTACGCGTCTCCCCATTGGTGCAAGTCGTCAGGCTCCTCCCACTGCCACGCGAAGAAGCCACCGCGAGCGCGGAATCGTCGACACGAGCACGAAAAAACAAAACAAACAAAAACTCACGCGCAACGCTGATGTGCACGATTCGTGCGCGAAAACGGGCCATGCGGTTCACGATTAATAAAATGAACTTTCCGCGCGCGGATGGGTAGACTGTCGCTATCTTCCGAGATGCATCAAGCAAGGTCAGTTGTGGTTATCAGGTACGCACGAACTAAAGGGTGCCTATTTTTTTTCTTTGGGTGTCTACGTTAGAGGAGGGCAAGGGGTGCACGCTGCGTCAGATGGCCGATTTCATCCTTTCTTTTTACTTTTGCAACCCTAAAACGATGCCTCAGCTGCGGCGGTCGATCAGCAGACCCGCCGAAAAACCGCACTATAAACGGTATTGTGCTTCGGCCAACCGCATCTTAAGCGGTATGCTTATGCATTGGGTTCTATGGGAGGCAAACCGGGGGTCGCAAAAACCCGCGTTATATCCGGTCCCGCACTATAAGCGGTTACGTTATAAATGGTCTACACTGTATCCGTGTTCGACTGTAGTTGGTGAGCGGTTTCAATGATAATGTTGTCAATTTGTTAAAAGTACGGTGGGGTTCTGCTCGCTGGTTGCAACGTTGGAACCTTGTGGCTGCCCTCTTGCTCCAGTGAGGTTACCCTCATTTTGGTTGGGCGCACAAGGTCGCGGGTTCGATTCCCGACCGCGGCGGCCGCTTTTCTGATGGAGGCGAAAAGCAAAAACGCCCATGTGTACGAGATTTCGGCGCACGTTAAAGATCCCCAGGTGGTCAAAATTAATCCGGAGCCCTCCACTACGGCGCGCCTCATCGCCTGCGTTGCGTCAGCGCGTTAAACCCTACAATCAATCATCTTGGTTGGGCAGAAATTTGGTTGGGCAGAACCACTGATCACTAGATGGGTCAAATATCGATGATGCGGTGACTGTCCGTGGATTTATAAGTACGAAATGTCTCTACTTTTTAATTCTCACACATGTGCATGGTTTTCCTTCAAGGTTAATGGAATTATGGGCGGACAGCATTACCCAAGCTGTGAAGTTGAGAGACCTTGTCATGCTGTTGATCCTGTACAAAGTCAAAAAAATGAAAGAAGCTCACACTAACCCGCAATACTTGGAAGGTAGCAAAGCAGTACGCAACCTTCATTCCCAACCATTACGACGGTTTAAGTCCACGATTGCAACCGATTTGCTTCTCCATCGCTGCCGCAGTGCCCTTTACATTGTTGCCATAAGTGTGAGCTCTCTTCATTTTCTTGGAAGTGATAATTATTGGATGTTGCCTTGGAGGGGCGGACACTATGACGTGTCGTTCTCGTTCCGAGCAAGTGTTGCCACGATTACATCGAATGCTTGAGTTTTTCTCTTTTTTGGGGAGAGGGGGGGTGGCAATCTTGGCCATCTCCCCTAGTGAGTATGCTGGGCTTGACAAGCGTGCGCCAGGGATGCTGGGCAGTCGTCCATTTTCTTGGGTTTTTTAACTGCCGGGCAGTCGCCACAAGGCCTGCTCTCGCGTGCCCACGCTCGGCATTTGCTAAACAGCTTCGCTGTTGAAAGGCGGGAAACTTTGACGTTGGCCACGCTATGTATCTTGGTCTGTTCATCTTCAGTTTCAGCCCGGGTGCCCGTTGGTGCGGTGCCTTCCTCTTCCTTGTACAAAGCCCCCACCCCTTCCCCTTTCCCCTGCAGTTCCGCAGCAGACTGGCCGCCCCTCCGGGGGGGGAGGCCCCGAGGGCCGGCTGCTGTGGCTGCTGCTGGTGCCCCTGCTGGTGGCCTCAGCCCTGGTGATGGCCGGGGCCGTCTGGTGGGCTCGGCACCGGGCCTGGCTGGCTGCGCGCTCCAAGAAGGCCACTGTGCCAGTCCCCCCAGGCACCGTTCCACCCCGACAGCCACCAGGTCAGTGGACCGCCTTGCTTGCACAGGGGGGGAGCAGACTTGGCCACAGGCGGGGATGGTCAACTGCCCTCATGTAGAACAGGGAGCGGGGTGCATTAGACATGGCTAACCTATGTCGGTAGTGAAAACGTGCGGGAGAAGGCAGCATGCGAACCATTTGGGCCTGCCGCCAATACAGGCCACATGCGCCGGAGTAAGGGTGTGTCAGGGGTGAGACAGCTGTGCATATTGCGCAGTTTTGATACAAATTTGTTTTCTTGCGCCAGGCTGCCCCAAAAGCTTGAAAATTGCAAAAATTGCGCCAAACTGCTCCAAAATACTCAAAGAGCAAAGGATTTTAATGCTCCCGTCAGTTTCAGTGGGGAAAAGTGCTTACTGACGGCATAATTTTCCAGCACCTCCAAGGTGATGCTGTTTGTAAAGGTTTAGTTAATTGGTCATACAATAAAAAAACGTGCATAAAATTGTCCTCTACAGTTTTTTCGAAAGTCACAATGTCGGGTTGCACATGTTACATTCTGCGAGTTTTTAAAGTTTTCTCATCGAAAACCATTGCAAAGTCTTGTAGAAAAAATACTTATGTGTACTGAGGTGACAAATTAGTTGTGCAAACTGATGAAAAAACGGCAATTTTCGAAGCACCGTTTCTCCGGAACAACATTACTGGGCGCCGCTATCTTGGTGTGGTGAAGATTGGAAAACATGGCTGCCGGGCGAAGCAGTTACTCGTGGTTCTGGCAGAGTGCTCTTCGCCGATTTGTACCGTGGTTTTGGTTATGGGCGTGGCTGGGTTTACATGTAGTCGTTTGATCTGCTGCGGGAAGTTGCGCGACTTGAAAGATGGGAGTTAATGAAGAACATCGTTGTGCCCTTGGATTCGCCATACTTCGGCCTTGAATATGAGGCGCGGTGCGTGCTTGAAGTGAAATTTCGGACTCATTGCGGTGTTATAAAACGCTGTTATTGCTGCCTTTGACAGCGAGCTTGTGAGCGACGGGAATGGGATGATCGATACTGCAGAAGTGGAGGTGGCGCGGGCTACATTGCCGAAAATGTTCAAGCAGTGTGTGATAGTGGGACAGACTATTATTGCACGCTAGCAATAATGGCTCACCTGTCTGAAGTGAAATTTAATGCCAAAAGGGAGGTGGCTAAACATACCAACGTTACTCAAATTACGATCGTAGTGCACCTGCACCTTGGGAATTGAAATGAGAGGGCTGGTGGGGTGGGACGACCTTGCTTTGCACAACTTTTGCCGTGACTCTACACTTGTGTGTAAAGCCGAGTCTGGGATTACAAAAATAATAATTTCGGCATTCACATGATAATAAAAATGCCTTACCATTGCTTAATTTTTCAATTCGATATTTCCAACGGCGCTGCACGCTATCTATGCATAGAGCCTAAGAATTTAAAAATGGTTCGTGAAAAGGTAGTGCAGTAGCAAAAGCTTTATTGAAGTGCTGTTTCAGTGTTATGTACGTTCAAACTCGATAAAAAGTGCACTTTTCTCCCTGGAGTTGCCAAAAATTTTATTTTTAAAAAGGCTCCTAAGGTGACATAATCAATGTTGTTCTTCTGCTACAAATTCGAGGTTTCGCTGCTCCAAAAATTGCTCCCAAATCTGATTCAGCTGTTCCACCCCTGGTGTGTAGTTGCAAGTGTTTTGTTCGTTTTATTCGTGTGCAGATTCTGTTGGGGCTTTTTGAGCTTATGCAGGAATGGTAATGCTGGAACAGAAAGAGAGGATTGCAATTGTAATGTATATTATTGGGAGAAATGGCACAGGATGTGTGGAATTGAATACACTGAATACAATGTGTTGAATGCACAATTTTTGAAGTATTTCCAAGTTCATAAACACAAAGGACAGTTGTTTCAGCGAACAGGGATACATGAAATTGCCCCATGTTGAAAATGAGAAAAGCCATCCTAAAACACATTCAAAATATATTCTCTGAAACAAGCATGAGGCAATTGGACACCGGGCACTTATGATCGTGTTGTTGGCTCCTCGTCTTGTCCTGTTACTCGCACCGTATTTTACGCAGGGCTTACCCATGTCATGCTTTCTGGCGCATCTTTGGTGTCAAGCGTGAAAACCAACCCAAAGGAGTGTACCGTTCAGTGAACCTTCAAAGCTTCTAAGCTTAGAAGTGACGTGGCGGAGCCGACTTTTACTGCCCTCTTCATTGATTCCAAATATTCTCAAAGTTTGAACAGTTTGAATGGTAACACTGCACTGTGAATTGAATGGGGTAGCAAGTGGTACATGCCAAGTATTCAAAGTTTTGATTATTCGCACACGTCTGCCTTGAAGTTATGCTCTCAAGAAACGAGGCTGCTCTGTTCTTTGAGTCCCTTGGCCATTTCCTTTTTGGGATGCACAAGCCGTCGAGCAGACAGCACAGCACCCTATTAGTGTGCTGACTAGCAATGTATGTTGCAGAGCCATTTTTCAGTGCAGAGCACTTTAGGGGCTCGCCTTGTCAACGTAGCTCGCTGTTGCGGTCGATGTCAAACGACTGCCGGCATCGAGCGGTGCCGCAGGATAGCGGACCCAAGTAGAGCCTGGCGTTCCGTCGTAGGGCATCCCGTAGACGCTTCGAAAACCAAGCAGTTTAAATGGTTATAACTGTTCGAAACTCATGAATTGCTGGCGCTTGTCATACACCTCCCTGTTCTTTAGTGCAAAAAAAAAAAAAAAAAAAAAAAAGACTACAGGTACATTTGACGCAAGATATGCATAATTAACTGGCAGCACCCACGTTCATTTAGTTAGGAATGCATGTTGGGTTGGTTTTTACGATGGCAAGCGAAAAAAAGCGGCAGTGCAACGCCGGCACGTGTGAGAGGAAAAGCAAGCACAAAAAGAACAGAACTCCTGCTGGCGCAGTTTTAGTTAGGGGCTGCGCAAGCACGGAGGCGGGAAATTTGAATTGCTTTGGATGGTAGCAGTGAGCGGATAATAGTGCTACAGACCATTATGGTTAATCACTTTCTGTGCACTTCCGTCAGCTTTCACATTCAGTGGAACAGCTTTAATCTTTAACAATCAAATTGCTGTTTCAATATCTCTTTCATGCCTATGTCTCTGTTTTGGTACATTTTCTCACCCGAGTAAGTTGTTCTGTGCATTTTGGAAGTGTGAATGGAGGTGCGAATGCCGCAGCGTTTGGCAGCTGTGGCAGCTGTGAAGTTAAAAGAGCTGTAAGAGTGAGGGCAAGTGGGGAGGTTGGAGTGGAAGGTTTGTCCCCTTCGGGGGTGTTCTCAACCTCGAGTGCCCCCTTCTTCCTTTCCATCGCCTGCAGTGGAGGTGCGCGTGGTGTACTCACGTGACAGCGAGGCCCATGTGGCGGCCGTGGGGCAGCTGTGTGCGCTGCTGCAGTCGGAGCTGGGCATGCGGGTGGAGTACGACGAGGCGGCCACGGGCCCCGCCCACGTGACCCACGACTGGGCGCTGGCCATGGCGCATCTTCCCTGCCCCCGCTTCAACGAGGCTTCCCAGGGGGGGAAAAAAAGGGTCAAGATGCTCGTGCTCGAGTCGGACGGCGCACTGCTCAAGCACCAGGCATACCGCCTGCACAAGGTGAGTCCCGCTCGAGGCAATGAATGAAGCCTGCATTTACTGATTCCAGAAAAGCGGAACGGTTGAAAGTCAATATTGCCGCGAACCATGCATTGGATTTGTTTATTTGTGTTTTGCTTTTACCGCCCGGTTGCACCGGTCTGTGTTATCTCTGTGCCAAGAGAAGCGCGTGTTCCATTCTTTCTTTCTGTGCCGCATGTGTTATCTGTTCTGATAGGGAGAGCATCCCGATCTAACGTGAACAGCCCAGAATAATCTTCTTGGATCTACAATGTTCTCGATGTGAATCGACGGTTCGAGAACCACGCGCGCCAAAAGATAAAAAGCCGGCAGAGCAGACGTCGGGGTATTCGATTCTGCGACGTTCGCCGGCGCACGTCACTTTGTTGACCGCTGCTTCGCCGCCTCTGTATTCTTTTGAGTTGTTAGGGGAGCACAAGTTCGCTCCAATAAACTTGTTTCTGTTCCAAAACAACTGCGTCGTCCCTGGCTTCGTGACATCTGGTAGAGGTACTGGGTAGCACCCTTCATGCGCACTACAACCTCTGAAAGCCGCCAAGCCAGTCCAACAAGAGCCAGCCTCCGCCGCCAAGATTTACCACCCGAGTTCGGTCTGCTACCGGAGAAAGCGAAGACGAAAGACGTCGCAACCAGCACCATGGTCAACCAAGCCGATCGTCCCGTCGTTCTGCAGCAGCCACGGGATCCGCCATCATTCCGAGGAGCCCCCGCAGAAGACCCAGAAGAATGGAACACGCGCTTCCCTTGGCACAGAGATAACACAGACCGGTGCAGCCGGGCGGTAAAAGCAAAACACAAATAAACAAACCCAATGCATGGTTCGCGGCATTACCTCGATGGGACGACGCAGAAACGTTCCAGCATGTTTTCTTCTACTTGGAAGATTCGGCTCGCACTTGGTTCGAGAACCACGAGAGCTCCTTGACAAACTGGGCTTAGTTCAAAAGCGAGTTCCTGAAGACTTTTACTACCGTGGTCAGAAAAGAACGCGCAGCGCTTTTGCTGGAAACTCGAACGCAGCACCACAACGAAGGGGTCATGATCTTCGTCGAGGAGATGAAGGTTGCTTCTCAACCGTGGTGTCTCCGTCGCAAGAGGCATTGCGCGCTTTAAGCAATGCAAATCTCATGTTTTGGTCACCAATTTCACCGAGGAGTACCAGCATCTAAACAAGGGCGCTGCAATTGCGTTCCTAGAAGAAACGCAAGAAGCAAGTCAAGTGATCACAGTCGCTAACTTTGAATGTGCACGTGCAGATGCTTCCAAGCCGCCGCAACCTTTCGACGTGAACCCGGTGCTGCCGCAAGAAAATCGGGACAGATTACTGGATTTGCTCCGTCGCTACAGCGAGTGTTTTTCGGCAAACTCAAAATTACGTCAGACACCTCTAGCGAAGCACCGAATTATAACCGAAGATGGAGCCCGACCTACCCGACAGTCACTGTACCGCATCTCTTCACACGAGCGGGAAGCCATCCGGACTCAAGTCGACGACATGCTCAGCGACGACATTATACAGCCGTCGAAAAGTCCGTGGGCTGCGCCGGTCGTACTCGTGAAGAAAAAAGACGCCACATTAAGGTTCTGCGTTGACTACCGGCGACTGAACAAAATCACCAAAAAGGACATGTACCCCCTGCCACGAATCGACGACGCCCTAGACCACCTCTGCCATGCGAAGTACTTCTCATCGATGGATCTGAAGACCGGCTACTGGCAAATTGAAGTGGACGAGAGAGACCGAGAGAAGACTGCATTTATAACCCCGGATGGCCTATACGAGTTCAAGGTGATGCCTTTCGGGCTGTGCACAGCGTCAGCAACGTTTCAACGAGTCATGGACACGATGCTAGCTGGCCTGAAGTGGCACACCTGCCTCGTATACCTCAACGACGTTGTCGTATTCGCCCGGACTTTCGACGAACACCTCGCAAGGTTGGAGTCTGTACTCGAGGCCATTCGTACGTCGGGGCGAACGCTGAAGCCTGAAAAGTGCCGTTTCGCGTACGAGGAACTCAAGTTCTTGGGCCACGTCGTCAACGCCGCAGGAGTCCTACCTGACCCAGCAAAAACTTCAGCCGTTGCGAACTTCCCAAGGCCGAAAGACAAGAAGGGCGTGCGGAGATTTCTCGGATTGTGCGCATACTACCGGCGCTTCGCTTCGTTGCAAACTTCGCACGCATTGCAGAGCCACTCACGCGCTTGACAAAAGATAGCACCCCATTCAGCTGGGACAACGACCAAGAAAAAGCATTCGGCGAGCTGAAAAAACGCCGAAACAGAAATACACACAGACGCCAGTGATATAGGCTTGGGTGCCGTCCTCGTCCAAAAACAAAGCGGGTGCGAAAAGGTAATCGCCTATGCCAGCCGTGGTCTGTCGAAGGAGGAGAAAAACTACTCTGCCTCTGAGAAAGAGTGCCTGGCAATTATATGGGCGATTTCAAAATTTCGCCCATACGTGTATGGAAGACCATTCAAGGTTGTGACAGACCACCACGCGCTGTGTTGGCTCGCCAATTTGAAGGACCCCTCTGGCCGTCTTGGGCGGTGGAGCTTGCGCCTGCAGGAGTTCGACGTTACAGTCGTCTATAAATCCGGCAGGAAACACTCCGACGCCGACTATCTGTCCCGCACCCCCGTCGACCCACCAGCATAAGACTCCGATGAAGACAGCGCAGGAGTTCGACGTTACAGTCGTCTATAAATCCGGCAGGAAACACTCCGACGCCGACTGTCTGTCCCGCACCCCCGTCGACCCACCAGCACAAGACTCCGATGAAGACAGCGCGTTCTTCGGAATCGTGACGGAGAGCGACCTAGCCGCCCAGCAGCGCGCCGACCCTGACTTACGCGTTATAATCAACTACCTCGAGGGATGCTACGTCACCGTACCTAGAACATTCAAATGCAGCTTACCAGCATTCAGCCTGAGAAACTCCGTCCTCTTGAAGAAGAATTTCAGCCCTGGAACGAGAACGAATTACCTTCTTGTCATCCCCGCAGACCTTCGTGACGAAATTTTGGAAGCGTGCCACGACGACCCGTCTTCTGGATATCTCGGCACAGCCCGCAAAATTGGAAAAATCAAGGCAAAGTACTACTGGCCCCGCCTTACATCCAATGTCAGCCACTACGTCCGCAGCTGCCGTGACTGTCAGCGACGAAAAACGCCACCGACGAGACCCGCCGGACTTCTGCAGCCGATCGCCGTCCCATCAATGCCCTTCCAACAGATTGGAATGGACCTTCTGGGCCCGTTCCCTACGTCACGATCCGAGAACAAGTGGATTGTCGTAGCAACAGACTACATGACACGCTACGCAGAGACCGCCGCTCTTCCGAGGGGGACTGCACAAGAAGTCGCCAAATTTTTCATAAGACAAGTTGTGCTGCGACATGGAGCCCCTGAAGTCCTCATCACGTACCGCGGAACGGCCTTTGCTGCGAAGCTCATGCAAGGAATCTTACGCTACAGCAACACGGATCACCGAAGAACGACGGCGTACCACCCCCAAACGAACGGACTAACGGAACGTCTGAACAAGACGATTACGGATATGCTGTCCATGTGCGTCGACGTTGAACATAAGACTTGGGACGAAGTCCTCCCGTATGTCACGTTTGCGTACAATACAGCGACGCAGGAAACTACGCAGATGTCACCGTTCGAGCTTGTCTACGGAAGACGGCCGACTACGATTGTCGACGCCATGCTTCCGCATGTAGAAGACGACGACCTCAACGCCGACGTCCAAGGATACCTTCAACGTGCGGAGGAGGCCCGCCAGCTTGCTCAAGTTCGTATAACGGACCAGCAGCTGGTGGATGCCGGCCGCTACAACCTCCGACGCCGAGCCGCTGAGTACCATCCAGGGGATCGTGTGTGGGTTTAGACTCCCATCCGACGACGGGGACTGAGTGAGAAACTTCTGCGACGATATTTCGGACCCTACAAGATTCTACGACGTGTTGGCCAACTTACCTACGAAGTGATTCCCGATGGTGACTCCGGCACATCACGACGACACACGCGGCCCGAAGTCGTCCATGTGGTTCGCTTAAAACCTTTCTACAGACGATGACGAACTTTTATTTTTATTTGTTCGGACTGTCGCTTATGTTAGCATCGGGTCGATGCACTCTTAGAGGGGGGGGGTAATGCCGCGAACCATGCATTGGGTTTGTTTATTTGTGTTTTGCTTTCACTGCCCAGCTGTGCCGGTCTGTGTTATCTCTGTGCCAAGGGAAGCGCGTGTTCCATTCTTTCTTTCTGTGCCGCATGTGTTATCTGTTCTGATAGGGAGAGCATCCCGATCTAACGTGAACAGCCCAGA
The DNA here is from genome assembly GCF_048455015.1 of Haemaphysalis longicornis. Lineage (NCBI taxonomy): Eukaryota > Metazoa > Arthropoda > Arachnida > Ixodida > Ixodidae > Haemaphysalis > Haemaphysalis longicornis. The sequence continues at coordinate 143,463,669 of NW_027526460.1, read as the reverse complement.
ATAATCTTCTTGGATCTACAAAGTTCTCAATGCGAATCGACGGTTCGAGAACCACGCGCGCCGAAAGATAAAAAGCCGGCAGAGCAGACGTCGGGGTATTCGATTCTCCGACGTTCGCCGACGCACTTCACTTTGTTGACCGCTGCTTCGCCGCCTCTGTATTCTTTTGAGTTGTTAGGGGAGCACAAGTTCGCTCCAATAAACTAGTTTCTTTTCCAAAACAACTGCGTCGTCCCTGGCTTTGTGACAATATTACGTGCTTTGTTGGAATTTCCTTATCCCTGTTGACGAATCATGATGCGCCTCACTGCTTTCACACCTTGGTCTCTAAGGCCTTCCAGCAGATCGGTTTCAGTTTTGTTCATCAGATCTGGCTCAGAGATCACACCCTGGGAGCTGTTGAGGCTGCGGTGGGCTGTGACCCTGATGTCCAGATCTGTGATGCGAGTTTGAGTCAAGAGATTTGTCGCTTGTTGCTTGTTCTTAACTTCCACAAGAGATCACACCCTGGGAGCTGTTGAGGCTGCGGTGGGGTGTGACCCTGATGTCCAGATCTGTGATGCGAGTTTGAGTCAAGAGATTCGTCGCTTGTTGCTTGTTCGTAACTTCCACAAGAACTTCACCAGTTCTAAGTTTTTTGGCATTGTAGGATGTACCAACAATGTCCTCAAGATATTTAGAGATGAGAAAGACAGACTTCGTGGCAAGGGGGTTCGATGTGTCGACAGATTCTATTATCAAAAGGCTAGGATAGTTGTCCGGCTTTGGGAAACTCGTGGTTGGCAATGGAGGAAAGGTTACTTCGGTGCGGCCCCTTTTAGGGCACTGATCTTTGGATTTAGAACATTTAGATATCATATGGCATGTAAATGAAGCAGGGGACTGGGGTACTTTCTTCGTCAGCCTTACCCCGATAGCTGAAGAGGTCCCAGAGCTCCCTGCCTAGTAAACAGACAGGGAGCCCATCCACCATACATCCGTCAGACCGTACATCCCCAACCCGCACCGCTGTTTTAAATGCCAGAGGGTTGGGCATGGCACTAACTCCTGCCGTGGTCGGCTAACATGCGCAAAATGTGCACAACGTGATCATCCCTCAGACAACTGCCCTTCACAAAATCTCACTTGTGAAAACTGCCAGGGACCACATGCTGCATACTCTCGAAAGTGCGAAAGATTCAATTTGAAAAAAAAAGGTAATCAATGTTAAGGTCCCGAAGAACATCACCTTCCAAGAGGCACGGAAGAGGTTCGCCTCTTTCCCTCTGGAGAGGTACGCCGACGCAGCTCGCTGGGGGGGGGGGGTGGAGCGGCGTCTGGCTTCAGCGGCGACACAGTACTGTGAGTCAGACTTTGTTCCGCCCCCACCCCCCCTGGCCTGCCTCTGGCGGCCCATCCCGTCCCCACACCGCTCGCTGAGCCAGCAGCGGTTATGGAGACAACCATTTCTGCTGCATCCATCACTTCCGCTCCACCGTCCCAAACCACACGCGAGGGCACGGAGGAGATGGAGACGGAGGAACCAGGGGCAGCTCTCACCCCCGCCGCACTGCCTGTGCCATCCGAGGCGTTCCTGAAGACCTTGGTGGTTGCGGGCCAGGCAAACCGCGCCTAAAAGGGTGCGTGGTTCAAGGAGCTTGATCACTCAGGCACTCTGAGCACATGCGACGACGAAATGGACGTCGGACAGTTTCTGCTTGCAGCGCAGCGCAAAGAACGTGTCCCGAAACGAAAGCCTTCCAATGAGCTAAAAAAGACGAGACTCACAGCCACGAAAGACATCACATAAACATATACGCTCAATTAGCTCTCATGGGAAGAGAAAACATAACCTAATGGAACTGTAGAGGTCTTCTTAAAAACTTTGAACGATCTGTATGATATACTGCACTCCAATCTGCCAAGTACCATGTGTCTACAAGAAACCCATTTAGTGGCTAAGGCATTGCGCTGCTGAGCATGAGGTCGCGGGTTCGATTCCCAGCCGCGGTGGCCGCTTTTCTGATGGAAGCGAAAAGCAAAAACGCCCGTGTGTACGAGATTTCGGCGCACGTTAAAGATCCCCAGGTGGTCAAAATTAATACGGAGCCCTCCACTGCGGCGTGCCTCATCGCCTGCATTGCGTCGGCGCGTTAAACCCTACAATCATCAAGAAACCCATTTAAATTTCAAACATACAAATTTCTTGAATAGTTACATGGTATTTATAAAAGACAGAGATGGTGGTGGTACATCTTCCGGGGGTGGGGCCATCATTGCCCGAAAGTCCTTGGCGTGTCACACTATCTAATTACAGACCGTCCTTGGGACTGTTGCCATTTTCAATAGGCTAATAACACTATGCTCTGTTTACATCCCTCCAGCCCTCAAGCTCGGATTTCGAGGGCTAGATCAGCTACCCTCACCATTTATCCTTTCAGGCAGCCTCAACACACATAATGTGCTCTGGGGCTCTCGCACGGATGCCAGAGGTCGCCTGATAGAAAAACTTCTAACATCTTTGGGAGCATGTTTGTCTGCTAGAATTAAGCTTAAGGCCTTCCAAGTTTTAACTCTCTATGGACCGGTCACATGTTGTTCACTTGTAGGAGGAAAAGCGGGAATTGAAGAAAAGTTGGCCCGAACAGAAATATGAATGGGCATGAGAACTACACAAAGCAGTTGCCGCCACAGGTTCCAGCTCGTCGAGTAACTGCGAATCCCTCCCGGATGAAGAGCAACTTTCCCGCTTGTAACACAGTGATCCAATATTACTTGTTCAGCGTAGGGAGCTTTCAGAGCAACATTTTCGACAGTGTCTTTCAGTGCTAACCACAGGCACATAACTGGCTTCGGGTTTATTCGTGCACGGGTTGGGAGTAGGCGGCGGAGTGGGAACGTGCAGGCGCAGCAATAGGTTTAATGTCCTTTTGATGACATGTCTGTTGTACTGACAGGAAATTTAAATGCGGACGTCAGCTTGGCAACGGTGTTATCGAGTCTAATGCTTTGTGGATGAGAACAAGGGAAGCTAAGAGCGTCCTTGATTGCCTGAGAGCATCCGGATCCTCTTGAGGGAGTGTAAAATGGGGGGTGACTCAGGTGATTCTTGGTATAAACAGTGGGTGAACGTCGGATGACGTTGTGTTCCTTCATTCTTTGGAGTTGGTTATATATGGACAGAAGAGCATGGGGAAATCTTGTCTGACGGATTTGGTTACATGAGCGATAGGTTGGTTGTTCGAAGTCGAGGGTGACTTGGATAGATAGGTTCATGAAACGCGGATCGAGGCTTGCGAACAATCTTATGATGAAACTTTGCTGTACAAAGGTCGCTGAATGCTTTGCTGGGTGTATCGGCTTTCCACCTCTCTTACTCCTGCTTGCGAGATGGTTGATGGAGGGTGAACAATAAACAGCAGTCCTAATATCTTGTTGCGAGACATGAGTGCCACTACTACCCAGCAATCCTTCTGATACCCATGCCCTGACTTCAGGGAATGCTGCTGTCTTTGAAACACCAAGGTGCTACAAACTTTGACCCAAGCATCATTTCTGCTGACAAGGGAATTTGCAGGCTAGCGGTAAGGGTTAGTTGTGGAGGCTCTCGCGTCTATTTAGTGCCGTTATCCTGCCTGCTCATAGCCACGTTAATTTGCATCTGTCTCTCATCTGTTATACGTAGGCAGCAAGCACGTTCAGGCATTTGTGTCGAACCTCGATCGTAATTTGGCACCTGTCAAAGACCAAATCGTCCTGTGAAGTGTTGTTGGCGAAGGACCCAGCAGGCGGCCGCCACACACTGCAGGGGCTGGAGAGAGGGGTGCAGTTTCAGTGTCACCCTTGCCCTCCCCCGGTGCAGGACGTGGGCGTGGCGAGCGAGAGCAGCGTGGATGAGCTGTACCACACGACGTATGCGGCGCTGCTGAGCCAGCAGGCGCAGGCCCTGGGCGACTACTGCCACCTGCTGGTGGCCCGGCTGCCCTACACGACGCTGCCCGACCGGCTGGACCTGGTTCCTGAGAAGCGCTTCCTGCTGCCCCAGCACCTGCCCCACCTGCTCGAGGCCCTGCTGCACGACCCGGCCAAGGGCCCAGGCGGCCAGCAGCAGCAGCGCATTGCGGCCGCCCTGCGCTCCGAGGCCCGGGCCCGCCTCGACCGGGCCCTGGCCCTGGCTGGCAGCGCGCACCAGGGGGACGGGCAGGGGGGACTGGCACACCTGCGGGACGTGCTGCTGGGTTCGGAGGAGCAGGTGTGATGACCTCCGCTCTCACTACCGCAGGTGCAGTGAACTAGAAGGGAAAGGTGTGTCGGTCAAGGCCAATTAGGGGGGTCCCTTTTGCGATGGAAATGTCGGCTGAGGAACTCCTGTTGTTAGCAACGCCCCTGGTGGCCGCCGCTTACTAGTTGGTTTCAGAAGTTTTATTTATTAAATTAATCCCTTTTTATGGCCCTAGATAGTCTTATTTCTTCGTTTTATGGTATAAAGTTTCATAAAAACCCCAAAATAACTGTTGAGTTTGGTTTGAAAACTTATAGGGGGCGCTGGCTGCAACAGGAGTTCTCTGAGGAACTCCTGCGCTCCATACATTTTTTTAACCATAAAAGGGACCTGCGCTCTCCATTGGTTCTCCCCCTACACGACACACCTTACCTTCTAGTACACTCTACCGCAGGGGAAGTGTTAAGCCATGGTTGCGCTAGAGTGTACGTTCCCAAGGGTCCCTGGACTTAGTGAAAGTGTGGTAGCACTGACACAGACAAGGACAGACCAGCACTCTGTCGGCCTGGAGATGCTCATGATGGCAGGGCACTTTCACTGGGAACGTGTGGCAAAAGAAAACATTAGGGCCGATCCTTCTTCTCAGAGGAGTCAGTTAGAACATGGGATACCCGGTGGTGGCAGGTGGAGGTAGGGCCCATACAAAATCAATCACGCACTCCACGGATACTTCGAAAGCATTGCTAAGAGTGTGGGAGGGGGCAATCGACATTTCTCCATTCTCCTGCTCTTTCTATGGTATTGCGGGCCATCGCTTTTACAACCACTTGTTCTGTTCCCTTTTCTTTGTTTCATTCATGTTGAGAAGTGCTCTAACCGCAAAAGTGAACAGCAGTGATTGTGAGAAACAAGCCAGGATAGGTTTCATGTGTTGTCTCCATGAGGAACACGTCCAGAAAGAGGGGTGATTTCTGTTGGTTAGAGGTCAACACATTGATGATCAATATGTGTCCATGACAAAACTTTACTGCATTGCAAACAGATCAAAAACAAGGCCCCAAAGAGGACGCAACTTGTTGCACATGACAAATCATTCGCACCCATTGAGTCCTCAGGTCACTCGGTTATTTTGCTTTGAGCGTTCCACCCAAATCACCATCCCGCAAAAAAAAGAAAAGAAAAAAGTAATCATTGCACCAGGTAACAAACATGTAACAAAGTTGTCAATATCTAGGCCTGACCGAACCATCTCATTTATCTTTCGGTGCCTTGTAACCAGCATAGTTTAAGTTTAAGTTTTTCAAGTTTCAGTTTAATATTGCGATAGAAATTTGTACAGAGTAAACTTTAGGATATCCCGTGTCAAAGACTAAGGAGGTATCACTTAGAAATTCTGGTTCTTGAAACATTGTTTCGAACACTGGCAAAACTCGTAGCATACACTCATCTGGTACAGTATAAACCGGCCCAAACATCAACCGTCAATATAGAATTGACAATTTAGCTTGAGGCGAAAAAAAAAAAAAGCTGACAACAAGAATTCTGCAGAAAGGCTCCCCTGAAATAGATATATATTTTTTTTAATTTCTGGCATTGGCATTCCCGTCAGTTCAAGTTGCTGATCAGAGCTGTTGGAACTTCCCTTAATGGGGAAAAGCCCTTGAGCTTTATAAAAATGGCACACCCAAAACCTATGGCTTTAACCCTTTGAGGGTTGAATTTTTTCGCCAAATGCGACCCCCCCAGGGTCGATTTTTGTTATTGCTGGTTTAAATTCTTCGGATCAATTTATTTCGATAAAAAAATATCGTAATTTTTTAGGGTGACCATAAAGTGACAAAATCGTTTGTGTTGCTACATACATGTGGTTTATTCACGAGTAACACAAGAGAAATTCTAAATAAAAACTAGAGAGTAACAAGCCAGCACCTTTTGAGTGAATCGAAACCAGATGGTCATCAGTTTCGCAGGCGCAAAAATCGGGAAGCCCCCAGAGGACGATACCAAAACCAGTCGCTGCCCCAGGCGCCCTTGGTCTGTGCCAGGCGCAAGAAGCGAGAGACTCCCGGTCGGCGTAAGGGGCCTTAGGTGTGCGATACCCAGCGCGCCCCCTCGTTACCGGATGCGCAAGCGATAGCCGGCGCGCCGCTAAAGTAAATCATAAAAAATAAAAAGAAGAGCCATCGGCGCAAGAAAATAATTTGACATGTTTCTGCAGTGTGGCAACACATGAAGAGCAAGAGAAGTCGGTGAAAAAGGCGCGTTTTTTAAAAATACAAGCGGTGACGTACGCGTATGTTATTGACCATTTTGAAGGTGTTTGCAGAGGACGTACTATCGCGGTCACACTTAGTGGGAACACGGGAGCGCGTGGCGCGAACTGCTACTAGAGCATCCTAACGGCGCTTTGCGGAAACATTGCGCATGCGCGTTGCAGGGGAAAAGAGAGTACAGACCTCGTCGCGCGCATCGCGTTATCAGGCGGCAGTGCGTCGTCTGCTACTTGCCAGCTACCACCGCTCAAGAAGCAGTCGACGTTGCCAGTGGCTGCCGTGAACGGCAAAAATAAATACTGCGGCGCTGGAAAAAAAGTTCAGAGATTTCTTTTGCGAGCAAAAAAAAAAAACAAACGGTTGATGCAAGGAAGCAAGAACGAATCGCGGTCTTTTTCTACGACGCGCACCGGCAATCTGCGGCCATGAAGATCTAGCATGAGCCGTCACTGCGAGCTGTGGAATATTTTCAATGCTCGACCAGCCTGACTATACGCGACCACCAGGCGCATTACGTGCAGCAGGCGTTGCAATCTACGGAACTTTCATCTCTGTGTGCATAAATAAGGACGAATATGGTCTGACTGCAAACCTCGCTTGAAACCAAAAAAGCGAGTCTTGGTCTTGCGATGCTCCTGTACCTTATGTTTTTCTGTGTTTTGTGAAATGTTTGCAGTAACAGCAGCTCCTAGTTTGCTTCTTAATTTGTGTATGGCTCGCGGCATAACTAGGTTTACTGCAGGTTGAGGAGGACCTTTGTTATACTGGAGAAGCTGGATAACCTGCGACAAGAAGTTGTGCAGCCTGAGAATATTAGGGGGAAGCTAGCTTCTCGATTTCAAAGAAGTTTTATTGCACGGCCTAGCCCAGCTTATATCAGGGAACAACTCCGACGATGTGGAAGTGTTCCGTTCTTGGTTTTCTGGCAAAACACACGCGCAACTTCCTCGTCTGGGCGTCAGTAAAAGTATCGTAAATTGTGGAGTGAAGCCGACCTGAAAACTTCCCGTTCCCATCCGCGAATTTGGTGAGAGGGGCGACATGGCAGCTAAAAATAAATTTTAAGTTTTTCGCATAGCTTCAAGTCTAAGTACTGCTACACTGTTTATATGCCCCCGGGGTCAGCACCAACACCACAGACACCACAGACCCATTTCCGCAGGCAGACCCATTGACACATAACACCACAGACCCATTGCTGCCGGCGATATCCCGCAAGTAATCTGGTAGCAACATGCGGCCCATGTGCAGCTCGTGTGTCCTTCAGTGGGAAGAATACAACGAATTTCGGGGCGCAGTTTCATATCTCGGGTGAGGATACACCAGTCTACGCTAGCCACTCGGTATTCCCGGTCGTCGTTCCATAGGTGAGTTACAGAAACTATTAGGACAAGTCATGGTGCCTTTGAGCCAGCGATGACTGCTTTAGGGATGCTTTTTTTGCTTCCAAATGGACAATAGAGAAACTGCTGTAGTTTCTTCAACCACGTTGGTTGACGGTATTGCTACACCTGTGCAGCTGTAACTCGCAGCTCGCGGTGACGGCTCGTGCTGGCGGTCTTCATGGCTGCAGAATGACGATGCGCGTCGAAGTAGGAAAAGACCGCGATTCGTTCTTGCTTCCGTGTTTGCGCGTAAAAGAAATCTCAACTTTTTTTTCCAGCGACCCAGCATTTACTATCGGCATTGACGGCGGCCACTGGCAAAGTCGACTGCTTCTTGTGCAGCGGCAGCTCGCAAGTAGCAGACGACGCGCTGCCGCCTTATGACGCGATGTGCACGACGAGAGCTGTACTCTTCTTGCCTCCGCAACGTGCATGCGCGCTGTTTTCACGCGGCGCCGTTAGGATGCTCTAGTAGTAGCTCGCGACACGCGCTCCCGTCTGCGACCACGATAGTACATGCATGTCCGTGACTCTGAAAGGGTTAAAGCCAACTTTCCTCAAATTTCACCTTGCCAAATTTACTTTGAGCGTGTAGTACGTACCACCAAACCGACTGGGACATAACTAGTAGACCCGTGAAATGCGTTGTTAATGAGTTATAAACGTTGAAAATAGCTCCGTCGCAGGCGACTCTGCACCTGGCGGCAAAATGTGCAAAACAGCTATGAAGTAAAAGTGTGGCCGGTGGGGTGCGTTTTCCTTCGGCCAGCCACAAGAACCGGTCGAGCTCTAATTGGCACCTTTCCCCCTAGGGCTGCTTCGAGGGGGAAACGTTGCGCAGGTGCCCTCCAGCAGGCTGGCCGCTTGCGGCCGCTCTGTCGCCGGCCGGGCCAGCTGCAACGTCGCTTGTAATGGCCATGCTCTTCTCAGTTTCTGTTCCAAAATCGCCGATTTCTGACGCCTGTTTGCGCCGTACATACGCGTATTTGAGCTGTATTATTTTGTATCATCGAGTCTTTTTAGTGAGACTGTATGAAAATAAGGTTTTAAGGAGGTCTAAATTTCGAGTGCAGTTGGTTTTTAGATGCACCAACTGCCTTTCAGAGTTCTTGTTGTGCAAGCCCAATCGCTTTGCAGGTAATGGCCACCAGCGTGATTGTGGGGTCTTTAACTGAAGGCCCTCTTGCAGCACTTGTGGAAGGCCCTTTTGCGGCCCCCTTTGCGGCTCGTGACCCCTATTCTGGTTGATGCGGTGGGTCACTCACTGAACTTAGGTTCGAATGCTTGGTTGCTGTGCACTCCAAGGAACAAACGGTTGATAGTTTGTGCCTGTGTCGTGTTTCCTTGTCTCCGTCTGCGTTTTGTACTGCTCTGAGCAGCGCGAGTATTCCAGTCTGAGTTTACCGATTATGAACTCACCCAAAGGGATGCTTTGCTTGGTCGTTTGTTAAAATATGCACGCGGCATCACCTCAGACCCAAGCGCAAAAAAAAAGGGACTGCATACATCAAGAGCATTCAAACAGAAGGGCTAAGGCTCATGTGTCATTTTCATCAGCAGGTCCGATCCCTCAACACTAGCCTCACTAGAAAAAATAAAATTCATCTGGAAACGTTATAGGGGATCACAATAGGCTCAATTTTTGTCGCTAGAAGCAGCACAACTGTGTCCTTGATGCTAAAATAAATGCGCACGATTTTTATTTTACAAGGAGAACAGGGTTTGGAGCGCGCTTTTATATCACATGGTCAGGGCTTCCTTCTTGACTTATCTGTTTTGCCGGTGCTTCAAATTCTTGAAATGAAAGTGCCTTTTCTCTTATCGGGTGCTCTATAGCAAGTTGTGTGCACCCTTGTGTGTGTGCTGCCACTCCAGGTGTCAAGTTGACTGTCCCCCGTCGTCTTTCTATTCCTGATCGTTGTAGTTTTGGACGACAGAGTGCCGTTCTTGAAACCAAAAGTGCCATGTCTAATATTGAATGCTATTATTGATTTTGTTCTTCCTTTTTTATACGTTAGTCTTTCCTTTTTTTTTTTCATTTCATTCACAGCTTTGTGTCTCCTAATTCGCCCGTACTGTTGTAATCCACTTTTTATGTATGGGCGATTCAGAGCATGTATGATACTGCCGCGATTTTTAACAGATTTCTATTGCGAGCTGTGCTAGGTGGCACAATTCTTGTTGTGGCTGCTGTTCTATCTTTTTTTCCCTCTCTTTTATACCCAATCACATGGGTCCAATCAAAGTTGTAAACGTGTTGATGTTACTATGTGCTGAAATTTTTTTTTCTTGTTCTGCATGTACTAGTCTTGAGAGAGATTTCTATGCTTGCGCTCAAAATAGTGCTCATTTAATTTTGTTTTTGTGGTTGTTGTTTGTTTTTTTCAACGTGTACGTGAAGTTCTTAGTGTACAAATTTTGCAAACACTCCTGCCTTGGCAATCAACAGGCCGCTGGCGGTATCAAGAAGATAGATGAATAAATATTATTTTTCTTGCACAATGTGGGACTCACCCCTTCCTTGTTTAGCTGGTGGATTACTTGCGAGGCTGAGGATTAGAAATGAGGTTTGGCCACAGTTTGGCCACAGTTGAAAGGGGCCTTGCCCAGGCCCATCAAGCACTGCAGCACTGCACCAGTGTGCAGGGTCAAAGGGAAGACACAGGACTGAATTGCAGCTACACGCTGTCACAAGCAACAGTAAGAAACGCCAACAACTGGGCAGTTCGGCATAAATAGTGTGGTGGCATAGCAAATAAAAGGAAACGCACGATAGCACTGTGGTGTCTTCCCTCCACGCTGTTCAGTGTGCGAGTGCATTTGATGGCTTTACTAGCTGGGGTAGTTTCTTAATGACGAGGGGAGTCTGTATGCTGGGCACTTCATGCTGATGCCAGTAGGGGCTTAAAACCCGAAACCCCCTACCCACACAAGTGAGGCCCTCGTGAGGCATGTAGCTCATCTCAACTGGGAGTGGACTTAAGGGATGCCAACAGTGCTGAACACCACGGAGAGTATAGTTGAGCTCTTTTGCATGTGAGAAGAGAAGTTTTGCAATGTTATGAAAAGAAAAAAGGCCTGGTTGAAAGCAAGTGGCATGTGTCGGGTGCCTCTGTGGCCTGTTGGTAGGTGGTGGGCTGTTGTGTCGGTGAGCAGGGCAGTCTTGGGGACTACCGTTCCAGCGAATGCGTGCCACTGCAGTTGGGCGACCGACTTCTGTCGAATTAGTTCGCCTCCCCACGCGGTCCTGCAGTACGTTTGCTTCAAGGAGGCAAAGTGGGTGAAGTAAGCCTCAAATGAGGATCGCGTTTAAAGTAGACGCATTCTTGCCACACATTCAATAGCAAGGGCAGGTTCTGGCCATCGTCTAGAGCGTTTTCCCAGCAGAATGGTGCAGGCTAAACGTGCTGGGCTCGTAACCCGGAGGTCTGTGGATTGAAACCACGCCCTGCATAATCTCTAACGGTAGGTGCGTGTGTGCAACTTAGTGGGGATCCCCTTTACCTCACAGGGCCCCGCATGCACAGGCAAGCAATGCGTGCAACTGGCTGCCTCCCGAGCACATATAACTCAAACACGCTGCTAGGTGAAGCCTAAAAAACAAACCATGAACAAGGAAAGAATGCTGTTTAAGAGGACCTGCAACAGCCAAGCAGTGCTCAGGATGGCCATGGACAAGCTTGTCGCAAGCCACGAGAGACTTCACACTAAATACGGTGCGAGGAAGGAGGGAATAGTACAGGAAAGGCAGGGAGGTTAACCAGAATACTGTCTGGTTGGCTACCCTACTCAGGGGGGAGGGGATATGGGAAATGAAAGGGAAAGGAAGGACAGCGGTACATATTAAAGGAGAAAATGAGACGAAAAACACAAGGCGTGACCAGGCGACTAGAAAGGCAGTACAAAGGACGTACACAAAACCAGAAAATGCACAAAACTAATACGGTCCACTGATATAATTGGCGAACTAAGGGCACTGCACTATAGTAATGTCCCTACAATCGTTCAGACAGGCCCGTGTCCTTCAAAAAAATTCCCTCGCACTTCCCCGAGGGGGAGAGTGTGTAAGTGCGAATGCACGGTTGTTGGTTGCGTGATTACGGTGGATATCGTGATCTTAATGAGTAGTCGAGAGATTACACACACGCACACAACTACAAAGAAAGATATTTCACTCGTTATTGCTGGTACCGTTGCCCGGTCCGCCATCATCGTTATCGAGATGCAGGACCAGCGACCGCTCTCGACGATGGCGCGCGCTCGACTAATACCCTCCCGCGCCACGCGGCCGCTACACGAGCGCCCTCACGCGTCGGAATGCGGAGCGCCCGCTACGCGAGCGAGAGCTCTCCCACCCGAAGTGGAGAGGAGGCGCCCAACACCCACAGTCACTGAGCGGAGAGAGGAGGAGGAGTGTAGCGCCCGCCGTTACGGCGAGGGCTACACGAGCGCCCTCACGCGTCGGAATGCGGAGCGCCCGCTACGCGAGCGAGAGCTCTCCCGCCCGAAGTGGAGAGGAGGCGCCCAACACCCGCAGTCACTGATCGGAGAGAGGAGGAGGAGAGTAGAGCGCGCCCATCTCCCCCCGTTGCTAGGGAAGACGAGGAGCGCGCGCACCCGCAGCTGTTGCTATGCGGACGACGGCGGCGGACGATTCAGGCTCGCTTAAGAAGTGCATTCGCACTTAAAAGAGCAGTAGGGCTTTTATAGCCTTTTCGGCCTGTGACGGACAACGCCTATGGCACAAAATTGTCTGCGCTGTAAAGGGGAGGTCTTCGATTCGGCGAAGTGTGGTGGAGAGCTGTTGCCTCGGCGTTATGAAGCGGTCACAATGGCACAGAAGGTGTTCAATCGTCTCGTCGGTGGCACACGCATCACAAGCAGGGCTGTTGGCCATTCCAATGGTGTAGGAGTAAGCACCGGTGAAGGCAACACGTAGCCACAGGCGACAAAGTAAGGTGACGTCCGAGCGTGGCACGTTATTAGGTAGGTGGCGCTGCAAATCTGGGTCGAGCGAGTAAAGACGAGCGTTTGAGAACTCAGGGGTATTCCACTTAGCGAGAGTGACTTCCCGGGCAATGGACCGCAGCAACCTTGCTGCATCAGTGCGTGATAGAGGGATGCGGGTCAATCTTGCACTTGTGTGGGCGCCATGAGCCGCTCTATCCGCCTGTTCGTTCCCAGTAATGCCGCAGTGGCTTGGGAGCCACTGGAAAACAATATCATGTCTATGCCTGACTAATGTGTCATGTAAGCACTGGATTTCAGCCACAAGTTGTTCGTATGGGCCGCGGCGGAGGGCAGACGGGATGCACTGAAGAGCGGACCTCGAGTCGCATAGCACAACCCATTTTTCTGGCGATTCCCGCTGCATGAATAGAAGGGCCTCCCAAATAGCTGCCAATTCAGAAGCGGTTGACGTCGTCGAGTTTGAAAGCTTAAAATGAATTTCGGTCGACTTTTGTGGTATCATAACAGCGCCGGCAGAACTGGACGTGGTGACCGACCCATCCGTGTAGACATGGACCCAGTCTCTGTATGCCTCATGTAGAAAGAGTAGGGATAGCTGTTGAAGACCGCTAGGTAGAAGGTCCGCTTTCTTTTTTATTCCCAGAATATTTGTGTCACAGCCACCAATACGGTGCAATCTGCCTTAACGACCGTTGCATCCCAGAGCTTCATGCCATTCCCAGCGCTTTCCATCGAGCGTTTTCATGAGGGTGTGTGTCAATAAACGTCGTTCTGGAAGCGATTCAATGGCGCAGTCTGCACGAACCAGACTCACTGTGGCGGGCACAATTCACTACAAAAAAATAGCTACAGTGCGAAACAGAAACTATGCGAGAACTATGCAAGAAATAGTTGAAGCACACACGAAATTGAAAGCCTGGGCTGTAAGTGTGTGAGCAGGGCATCAATAACATTGTCCCAAAAAGACAGAATTTTTTTTCCTACACGTGCAGTACTTCGGGTATGACATAACTTGGTATCAGTGTAGGTTGTGCCAAGTGCGTGTGCATACGGTGCAAGTCTTTGTCATAGTAAATTCGGTTGGAAGTCAGCGCTCATCCCGTCGTTTTTCTGTGTCCTTGTTTCTGTTCGCACCATAGCTAATTTTAAAATGATCTACCAACTTGCCCAACAGTCATCATCATCATCATCACCAGCCTATCTACGCCCACTGCAGGGCAAAGGCCTCTCCCATTATTCTCCAATTACCTCGGTCCTGTGCCAACTGTGACCAATTTATCCCCGCAAACTTCTTGATCTCATCTGCCCATCTAACTTTCTGCCGCCCCCTGCAACGCTTGCCTTCTCTAGGGATCCACTCTGTTACCCTTAATGACCAACGGTTATCTTGCCTTCTCATTACATGCCCTGCCCACGTCCATTTATTTTTCTTAATTTCTACTAATATGTCCTTAGCACGTGTTTGTTCCCTGACCCACTCCGCTCTCTTCTTGTCCCTTAATGTTACATCTATCATCTTCCATTCCATTGCACGCTGAATCGTCCTCAATTTAAGTAGAACCCTCTTAGTGAGCCTCCAAGTTTCTGCCCTGTAGGTGAGTACCGGTATAAGATGCAGCTGTCATACACTTTCTTCTCGCTGCCATTCATTATCTGAGAATGTCTGCCGAATGCACTCCACCCCATTCTTATCCTTCTAATTATCTCTGCCTCATGGTTGGGATCCGGGGTCACAACTTGGCCTAAGTAGATATATTCGCTTACCACTACCACTGCCTCGCCACCTATCTCAAACCGCTGTGCTGTCCCGAGGTTATTGATCATTACTTTGGTTTTCTGCATATTAATTTTCAGGCCAACGGTTCTCCTCTGTACTCTGTGCCCAACAGTACACGTTGTTGAGTTTCACTAGCTCTAACTCTGCAGCAACATGGTGGGTTAAGCAGCAGCTGCATCGTCGCTAGACTGCAAACAACTGAGCTGGGCTACGTCATCTGGCTCCTGAAGGAGACGTTCAGAGACGAGCCGGGTTTAACAGCTGCATTTCAGAGCGCTCCGTGAACTGCAGCACGTGGCGCCAGGATAGGACGCGAGGAAGCGACGCAGTCTTCGCAACTGTGTCCTACTGAACGTCCACCCTGCCTCAACAATATCGACCTCCAAACCCGGGCAACACAAATACATCCTGGGGAATGATACTCAGTTTGCTCAGCGCTTACCGGCACGTGCAGACTGCGCCCCGATGACGCGACACCGCCTTGGCCCGGATCGCACTTCCAGCACAAATCAGCAATTTGAACTTCGCGCGCAACTGGCAGCAGCGCTGTGGGACAACGACGGATACCGCTGACTCGAGGACTGAAATACCAGCCAGCGAACGTCCACTTCAGGCACGGCACTGCACCGAGTATGCACAAACATCAGCTACTGCTCTTGCAGCAACATGTAAAGCGCTCCGTTTCGCTCCCCTGTTCTACCAACTCTGCGACGTTCGACATACTCCCCTTGTTTGTGGGGGTGTGGAATCTAACCCCGGTCCGATGTCGAAAACTGCGGCGGAGGAGTTTGCAGCTGCTCTTTAATTTAGTCAATTGAGAAAATTCTGGCAGTACAAGCTGAACTGCTGGCAGATTTTCAAAGCATGAAGAATAAGCAGGCTTCTACTGCTAATAAAATCGTTGCTCTGAATTCTAGAGTTGCGGCCCTTGAGTTAGCCTTGGGGTCAAAAAAAAAAAAAAAACATCTGTGCCCGGTGATGAGGTAAAAGAAAAAATGATGTTGCAGGATGTGTCAGCTCAGCTCACTACAATTACATCAAGATGCGAGGACGCAGAAAATGGGCTCAGGCGAAGTAATTTACTATTTTTCGGGATAGAAGATGAGCCTAAAGAGGACTGGACTGCGCCTTAAAAGAAAATTCTCAAGTTGTGCTCCGAGAAACTGGAAATTCAAATTAACAGTTCGCAGTTTGAGCGGGAAAATCAGACCTGTAATAGCCAAACTGACCCTTTTTTAAAGACAACCCAGACAACACACAATGTCCTCAGGACATCATCAAAAGGTCCAAATGTCCTCACTGCTTTTGCGATATCCTCAGGACATCCTCAGTACGTCAGTGCGCTTGGTGTCCTAGAAAGGTTTATTTGAGGACTTTCTCAGGATGTGCTAATTTTGGTCCCTAGAAGACAATGGTAACGCTCGCTAATCTTGTCATCTGCACACAAGCTAAAAGGTTTAGATTATTCAATTGGCGAAGGCTTCTCGTCGGCTACATGACAAGCTAGGAGGAAGCTGCTTGAATCTGCGAAACCCCAAAAAGTGCCTTTTAAACTATCAGTTGATCGCTTGCTGATTAATAAGAAGACTTACACGTACGACAAAATCACTGATGCAGTTGTGATGTCAGATAGATAGCTAGACATGAGCACGCGCCCAGGGGCAAATGCTCAGCTAGCTAAATTAGCCGAAGCCACCCGTATCCGGGACATTGCTGGCAGTATCTTGCGCCCCATGTGTGACCCCCTCTTGTCGTCCTTGTCTTCCTCAGAACTATTCTTTTGCTGCAATGTCGTGCCAACTAGCCCAAACTGGCACTCTCTTCAACAGCGACGTTTGCGGCAGTGCCGCCCTACTGCGGTGGTAAACCGGTGCCGCTTTTTTCCCTCGGGCACATGTTGGGAGCACTCGGCTCGGCGCCCCCTTCCAAGTGGCGTCCGGGGCACTTGTACCCCCTTGCCCCGCCCCCTCCCCTTAGTTACGCCACTGGATGTAACCGTACATAGAATCATGCTAAACAATAACATTAACCGTACCTCTCGCTACGAACACCCAGGCATACCTGAGTTAAGCCACAGCCAATTTTTTTTCCGGGCTGCCGAGGCCGGCCTGGACTTTACCTCTGGTCGCCCTCCAAGACATCACACAGCATTACCGCATCCTTAGACAACCTCTCCCGCCTCCTCTGCTAAACCTACTCAAACATGAAACAACTACTCTCCGTCGAATTAACACTAACAACTTTCCTCACCCCACCTGCTACAACGCCTCTATCTGACCAGACCATTTTTTTTCTCTTCTGCACATGTTCTCTTTGGACCATACCCATTTTTGTCGAAAATAAGGATATTTTGATATCTTTTAGGTACGTACCCTACCAACACATTTATTCTTCGATTCGCCTATAAGACGCGAGAAGGAGGTGAACGTACGACGTGTCCAGGCGGCCAGGTTTATCAGATACGCGGTCGGGCACTTCCTGTTTAGAGGCTACCTCGGGGCCACTACCACTGCTTACACCGGCACTGTCTTGAAACCGTTACCCACAAGATAAACGCATGCTTTACCCTGAAGAATGTCGAAGATCTCGAATATCAAATATCTTGAGTATGACCTTAACGTGATATTGGAAACGTGACTTGGCGCACTTCTCTGATGTGGCTAAACTGCAGCGTCGCCTTGGACAGTGGGTGGATGGAGCTGGGCTGCGAGGAACGTTAGCTGCAGTGAGCCTCCCGAGAAATCGCACCACAGCAGCGTGGGCGCGCTTCGAAGGACCTCCGGTGTACTGTTGGACGCAAGGCAACGGGCAGTGGTGCTCGTAATCTTCATTTTTAAGGCAGTCACAACTTTTCGTATCGATCTGCTCGAGAAAGGTGCCGGCGGCCGGGCCATGCAAAGTCTCCAGTACCGCCGGGGCAGTATTTACGACCATTCTCTTCTGCTTATGGCCAGTTCTCTGAATGGGTACAGCCTGGAGCATGACGCCGCTTTTCATCGATAGTTCAGAGATATCTTGACGGAGGTTGGGATGTAAACAGCCAACATACTGCCGCCGACTGAGCACGCCAGGTTTCTGAGCTACCACAGGATCCTTCCGGTTCATTGCATGCCGGTGTTTTTCCAAGTACACGAACAATTCCCAATATGACCAGTGGTTATATAGGTAACCTGTTGACTTTGTTGAATATGAGGCACGAACTATTATCGGGCGTCACGGACTATGTGTTCCGAGAAGTTCTTTTAGGCCAAACCACTGTATTTGAACGACACCGTCGTGTGGGAGAGTAAACGTTTATTCAAAGGAGAAGAGGAGGTCGGCCTGAGAAACTGATCTCGGGCCTGCTACTTCCCACTGGAGGAGGGGTAATTGGGTAAAAAAGAGGAAGGAGTGAAAATGGAAGGTATGAGAAATGACGGTGAAAACGACTAATGGAATGTTCATGGGGTCTTTCCCGAATTGGTTCCATTCTTCACGGCACATTTGAATTTCTGTCTCTTCTTCCTTATCGTGGGAAAATGAAAACTTTCCGCCTATGCGGCATATCAATCCTTTTAATTGACATTCTGCGTCGCACAGGAAGTGCGTAGTTTGTGCATATATCATGGAATGGAATATCGCGTCCCTGCCCATGCAGTCGCCTGACCCGCTAGAACCCGTAGGGGGCAATATCCCTCCGTTGTCGTTGCTGTACGAGAGCAATGAGAATAGTAACAGCGATGATATTCTCTTCCAGAGATAATTTCGCCATCATGAATAAGGAGGCCTCGGTTGACATGATGTCGCTAGGCACATTCAAGTAATTTATTCTTTCTTTTCGGGATCCATCTGAGAGCCACACGAAAAGTCCGCGTTGCTGAATTGCTCAAACGAATGTGTGCACCAAGTCACGTTGGTTTTTAAGGGCCTTGTAATACAGCTCGATATACATTTTGTGTGCCTTGTTTTCTCCTCTTTTTCTTCAAGCGAATTCTGTTGCCAACTGATATTAGCCCTTTCATTTGCCGTGTCTCCGTATGGAGACGCGACTTTCTTCGTCGTTTTCCTCGTGAAAACGAAAAGAGTTCATGCTTCAGAGCGGTGCGGCTGATGTTCGAAACCTACGGAAGTGAAAGGTAGCACCATGTGATGTGGAATGGCGGAACCGCACTCGTAAACATCGTTTCAAAATGGACGCCACCACGTTTTGTGGGAGCTCCGGTGTGTTGCCGTCCTGAGTTCTCTTTTACTGCGGCGTAAATCATTTACAAAGGCTAAAACAGCTCTTTCGTGTGCAGAAATTATTATTTCGCCTCCTTGTCTGTAAACTGGCTCAGGATATTTATCGTTTTTTATAGGGAAAAGCAGGATTGAGTAATGGTGTCTCCGTATGAGGACGCGACGCTATTTGTATGATAATTATTCTAGCGAGACTGAACTTTTTCTTCTTACCTCTAGACATTTGACACTGCCTAGCCTCCAAGTATGGAATTTTTCTGCAGTGAATATAATAATTCGTGACTGCAAGGGTTAGGACTTGATATGGCCAAAGCTTCTTCTGTGGTAACCGGGTCACTATCATCGAAGCCAAATTATCATCGTCCTGCGAGGAGAAAGAGGAGGAAGAGGAGACATCACGAGAAGGGCGCGCGAGGAGACTGAGAACACGCGATAGCCGCCATCGTAGCTCTTCTAGGCACCAATCCACTGCAAGCCGCAACTCCCTCGTCCATTTTTATAGCCGGTAGAATCACCGGTCAACCCGTTTCCAAAGTTTCCGGCAACAAATCACTCGGCCCAACTGTCACCGCAATGTCCGCAGCCAGAGGCCCCCGAGTCAGACACAAGGGCACGCAATCCGGGGCACCCCGCCGGCGACCCCACTCGGCGCATCGGCAGTCTCCGGAAACGCGCGAGGCCGCGATCACGGTAAGCATACGCCTGCGTCGCGTATCGCCAGGTTAACTCGAGTCGCCCAGCTGCAGCGGAAGGGCGTTTTAGTGCAGAGAACTTACCCGTCCGCTGCTGTGGTTTGGCGGTGTCGCCGGCCTTGTAACCGAGAGAACGAAGGGAACACCGAAGACCGAAGGAAAACAGAGGAGGAAAATGTGGCGAAAGTGTGAAGGGGGAGGGCGGCATGCCGAGGCAGCGCTAAACGCTCCCCGGCGGCGGCGCGCTACGAGATAGCCGAAAGAACGAAGACGCCACCGTTTATGAGCCCACAAGGCAGGAGGGTAAAATTATGGCGCAAGTATGAGGGGGAGGCAGTATGCTGAGGCGGCGCCATAAAAGGCTAGCATGCGCTGATGAATAATGCACGTGCATCAGTCCTTCGGCATCGTCCTCGTTGCATGGCTCATTCGAACCACGTGACACTTGCGGAGGAGGTTCGCACACGATTAAAAACATGCTCGGCGGCGGCGACGTGCTGCTATATAACGGCAGAATTGCGCGCGCCGCCGTGTGTTCGCGGATCGCGCTATCGCTTCTTGAGACGCAGCAGCCACGCGCTGTGACCGACAAGACGGCAGTTGGCGCTGCGCCTAATTTCGCATTAGAGAGTATCGTAATGGTCATGTGATTTTTTTTGTTGGTGTGCTGCCGGAGGTAAAGGTGATTGTGGAATGTCTCATTGTGTCGTGTCGTGCGGGTGCGTCTGCAGGCAACAAAGCAAGCGGAGGCATCCCCAACGAATGTCCATGACCACCGGCCAAGGGACGACCGGAACACGCCAGTTAGTTCGTCCGCTACCCAAGAACCACAAAGGAATGCAAAGGTAGTTCATTTTCATACTTGCGCTGTGTGCTCATGCGACTGATTTTCTACTCGTACCGTGCCCAGTTATGAGCTCCCTCCCATGAGCGCATTCGGAGCAGTTGGAAATCAATGCGAGAGGACTTCATTGTGCGGTGGCCAATAGGCTGATAATTGATAATAAACAGAAAATAGAAACACCAGTGTGGAGAGAGAAAGGGAAAAGCTTTAATAAAATTCGAAGAGGTCAGCCCCACTAACGCTAGGCATTGCTATTCCAGATGTGGGTACCAGCTGTAAGACGAAAGATATAAAAAAGGGGAGGGGCCAGCAAGAGTAAAACCTCGCGAAATATTCGGGATACGGACAGTGAAATGCACGAAGGTAAATCAATTTAAATATCGCTACAACAAACATAATATAACTGCCCATGACGGGGAGATGTGCATACATATTTAAAACGTACAGTCATGGGCAGATGAAATGAGAACACATAAGTACGAACTACAACACGAAAAATTGAAAATGACTGTTTGGGGAGGTCCAATAACGGCGCACTATTGATATATTCAGAAAGCCACATTTCCCAGCGTTGTTTTTGTAATTAGGCTAGGCAACTTTTTGACTTGCATGGAAAGAACATTTTCATGTTCGCATTTCATTTGTACATGACTGTACATGTACAGAGGGTTCACAGGACCAGCCAGGGCCACATGATCACAGGGTTCAGCCCAGCCAGAGTACTGGAGAAAAGCAAATTGTTTTAAAGCAAAGCTTTCTAGGTGTACCAGCCGACGGTTCTTTCGTGGCGTGCGGGACAACAAACTCCCAACGCGGCGGAGCCGGCGCCGGGAGGAAAGGGGGGGGGGGAGAGTTTCATTCGCGGAGCACACACCCTTGTAGCGCATAACGTGACTCACCATGGCCGCTTTCACAAGGCCTCGCTTTCAGTCAGTTTTGCCCAAAGAGCAGCGGCTGCTGCGGCGGGAGTTGCCGCTCAGCTGATAGGCAGCCGACCACCCCCGCTGCCTCGCTGCCCGGTAGCTCTGGCACACGCATGCGTCGTTGGGTCGGGAGCCCGGCGGCGGCGCTCGTGGTTCTCTTTTTCGTCCTTCGTGTGTCTGCGCTACCAATTCTTGTTGGAGACTAAGGAAGAAAGCGACGGCGGGCGTTTTAAAGCAAAGATTTCTAGCTCTACCAGCCAACGGTTCTTCTACCAGTCAACGGTTCTTTCGTGGCGTAAGGGACAACAAACTCCCAACGCATCGGAGGCGGCGGCGGGGCGAGGGGAGAGGGAGGTGGATGGAGGGTTCCACTCACGGATCACTCTGTAGACGGCGCGGCGAATTTACCCAGCGTTCCCCGGGCGGAAGTTCCTGGTCGCCGGCGGTGGTGTCGGCGGTACGTCTTTGTCGTCTGCATTAGCGACGCTTGTTTTGGGCCTGTTTTGGCGCATCTTCGCGTCAATTGCGCGCTGACTTCGCACGGCTTCATTAACTTGTTCGAGAGCACCTTCAAGGTAACCCGCATCGGACGGAATTAAGTGGTCGTACGGCAAACATACGTTAAGGATTTGTTTGCATGGCGGGAAAACAAAATGTACAAACCACATACAGACATCTGCCGCTAGAAAAACGCTACCTTTTGTGCACTGCTTGCCACGAATGGGACTCAGTTTTCTAAATTGGTGAATACCAATTCGGTTGTGTTTTAAAAGATACGACAGGCCAAAGTAGCACCTGGCCCAATAAATAGCGATTGTAGAGGTTCCCTCTCTTTTCTCCCAATTCTCAAACTTAATTAACTGCACATTGCTAATCTACAAATTGGCGATGAGCCGCGTGGTAGTGGAGCGACCCGGATCAGTTTTGACCCACTGAGAATCTTCAACGTGCACCGCAATTTCGGCACAGGAGCGTTCTCGCCTTTATCAGGACAGCGGCCGCCGCGGCCGGGAATCGCACCCGCCTCCCTGGGCACAGCATGCTTTAGCCACTGCGTCACCGCGTCGTGTCTTTTTGAGACGACTTTTTGAGATCTTCGGAAGGAAAGGGGAGAAACATTCGTCGTCGGCAGGATGCGTCTCAGCAACTGTACTCTGGGCGGCCATACTTCCTGCCACTTTCTGGTGTATTTGTTCGTGTAACTGTACCGTGCTTTTGGGTCAAATTGACAATGCCGCTCCGACATCTTGGGGTGAAGAGAACGTTCCTTTTAACCCACGGGCCATGACTTAATCGCCTACAGCGTGAGCAGCAGACCTGCGAAAAACCCTCCTTTGGTGCCGATGCTGCCACAACTAATTTCCTCGTTATGCATATAAGCAGAAATTAGGGGCTTCTTTAATTGCTACACAAAGGAAGGCGAACGGTAGAGAACTTAAACAAAAGCCAGCATAGAGAACGTTTTTGACTGTTAACGAATAAAGATAACTGTTATTTTTTTGAAACGCTATGAAAGAAAGTTGCTAAAAACACGCAATCGTAAAAAAGGTTGTGGGTTAGTTTCCCACTCGGTGGGCGTGTGTTTCCTGAAATTGTAATTCGTGTTTCTATATGGTAAGTTATAATAATCCTAATTCGCCTTTATATACCTTTATATTGGAAACTACGAAAAACGCACAATACAAGTCAAGGACACCTGACATTCATTATAGTAATATTGACGCTTACAATACGCACCTTCCATGTTGGCTGCCTATATTGCCTTCTCGTAAACACCTTAGGGTAAAAAAATGCCTTTTTATTGCTGATTTCTCAATATCTCATTAATAAATTTCAGATTAGGTACACCTTTAAACTTAAAAAATATTTGTAGCAGGCGAGGAGGATAAACATCTTTATTGTGGGAAAAAGTTGCGCGAACTCTTCAGGAGGTGAAGTCCTCAGTCGAGTACCCCATATGCCCTGCCAGCCGCGGCAGCCCGCTCCACCAGCCGAAGTTCGTCGGAAAGGCTGGACAGAGCACGCCCCGAGAGCTCGAGAGAGTTGTGAGGATTCGGCTTGGGAAGAGGCTGTGAGGGGCATCCACCGACCATGTGAAAAAGAGTGGAGTCGCTCCACAAAAGGGGCAGCTAGGAGACGTAATTTTTTCGGAGCAGTGGCAGACTCTTTTTGGCTGGGGAAAGGTGTTTGTTTGCAAGGCACGGTAGTGGTGTACCTGCTCGATAGATAGCTGTCGGTAGGGCGGGGGAAGGGTGCGTCGGGCCTGACGTAGATGCTCGGTCATCTCCTTGTGTACGCAAGCAGGGGAGTAAATCTCTCCGAGGCGGCGTCTTCACTCCTCGTGAGGCGTATCATTTTTTGCGGAAGGTCGTGGGCCGTCTCGTTCCCTCACACTCCCAGATGGGCTGGAGTCTATACGATCTGGATCTGTTGCTCCGGGGGGTTGCGGAGCAGTATTCCGGGGGCCGCAGGGTGCACCGTTCCGGCCTGGTAGTGCCGGCAGGCCTGTTGGCTGTCCGTGACTGCAGTAGGAGGCCTGGTAGAGGAGATGGCTAGTGCGATTGCTGCCTCTTCAGCTTCAGCTGGTGAGTTTTTTGACAGAGGCAGTGATAAGCCTGTCCTCCTTGGACGGGGCTTGCTGCCAAGGCGAATGCTGGGTAGGAGGGGTATGCTGCCGCGTCTGTGAAGACCGCGTCAGCATCTTGACTGTATACTGTCGTGAAGTGGCCTCCGCGCGAGCCTTACGCCGTCCGCTTTGGTGTTCAGGGTGCATATTACGCGGCAAGGGTTGTACATTAATAAATTCTTTAGTAGGTCGGGGGAGGGGCTCCAGTAGTGGGCCATTGTATCCAGGTGTATATATTCCCAGTCCTGAGAGGACCTGGCAACATTCTGGAAATATCTTGAATTGATAGGTACCTGGTTGCAATAGAAATTGTTCGCAGTGCGGTTTCCCTGTTATTCGCATTTCGGGTGTTATAACAAAACATTGTATGCGTGCTATTGCAAACCCTCGGTTCCTTTAGTCACTGAAATCAAGTGTTTAGGAAAGATACATGGCGACAGGCAACTGCAAATTAGGTACTGTTGCTACTGGGCCGTCCGAGCGCAGTCACCGATGTTCCGACATTGCCTTGCTCCGTCCGCTATCTACGCGGCGCAGCGCAGAGCGATGAAGCTCTGAAGCCGACGAAGAGTTGAAACAACATTTATATCTAGTATGTACAAGGGTAAAAACATCGTTACATAGCTCGCACAAAGGCGACAGCACGTCTCCACTCGGTACCTCCAAAAAGTGCCGCGCTCGCTGTGCTTCCGCGGGCTGGTTTTATAACCCAGGGAGTCTGCTGCAGCCGAGAGTGGTTTAAATCGCTCCAATCAGGACTCTCGCTGGCCGAAGTTTGAATCCGATGAATGGAGGCGAAGCGGTTGCATCATCCTAGCCGCCATAAAGGGGAAAGGAAATGTGACACAGCGGCGCCGTCTCCAGGCGCAACAGCCGTGGGCCGTTTTGCAGAGGCATGATTCGTCCCAGCTGTTGCGAAGGGGAAAGGAGAGGAGACTCTGCTACGCTTTCAAGTTGGAGCACGTCTGCCACGGGCGGTTTGGACCGGGCGCTCGGGCACAACAGTACATTGACACAAGAGGAACACGTAGTAGGTGACAGGAGCCCTTGAAGGGGCCATCAAGACAAAATAAAAGTTTGGCTCATTACAAATACTTCTTTCTCCCGACAACAATGACGCCAATTTTATTGTAAACTGTGAAAAAATAATCTAGGTATTAAACAAAACGTGCCATGCAGTGGCGACTCTCCACCCACCTTCCGGCAACTTTTCTATGGCATCACGGAATATTTTTTCTGCGAAAGCAACACTGAAAGTAATGCTTTCGGTGCTGACCCACATGACGTTACTCCTACCTATGACACGTCACATTAGCGCGAAATTTGAAAGTTTTTCGACACTTCTTGCGCTTTTTTTTGGTTAAAATGGTCTTTCATGAGTGGAATGAAGCTGAGTGAGGTACTAAAGCCTAGTCATTTCATAATTAACAATGTTGTATCAAAGTTTGACGGGCTCTGTCAGTGCCTCTCGTTTGGGTGGTTCCATGCAGAGTTGACAGGAAAAGGCACACAGACGCGAACGGATAGAGTCAAGTCCACTTATAACGATACCGTTTATAACAATATATCTGATATAACGATGAACAGCTATCGCACAGTCAACTTTTGTATTCTTTTTATGGTAAAATATACCGCTTATTACAATGCTCCAGTGCCACGATATCGGATATAACGATATAATCCGGTTATATTGGGCACCAAAAGTGCAACAGTGATGGCTGTAACGACGCCGTTGCGCAGCCTATTAAGGTAGTGTGTTCGTAGGAAGCCCAATGGGTGACACAGTCCCTCGTGGACTTTGTTTGCGCCAAGGACATTTACCTCAGCTAGGTGAAGCACCTATAGATGTCCTTGGAAAAGATTTGCGCTAGCTTCACACGCGGCAAACAAAGGTGACCGACTGTGGCTTCTTTTCCGCAAATTAGTAGCAGTGCGACCTTGCTGGCATGCGAATAAAATGTTTTGAGCTCTGTTCCGTCTTTTATTTTGCAACCCGCTTATAACAATTATCGGTTATAACGATGGGATTCCTTGGCACTTGGATATCGTTATAAGTGGACTAGACTGCATTAGCAAATATTTTGAGCATGAGAATGTGCATTCAGAATATTCCCCGCGAAACCGGCATCATCATCATCCATCTTGGTCACCGAGGGGTATGCTCCTCGATCACTCATAGCTAGCCGCTACACTTCATTATCATCTGTGGATAATCATCATCATCGTGCGCTCGATCTCCTCGGAACGTTCGAAGTCAGCAAGCCAATAAACGTGGTCTCCAGGAACAACCCGTCTCCCTCAAATGGGGTAGGGTGCTTTTCATCCTGCCGTCTACCTCTCGCGGTCGGACCACTGAAGCTCTGTTCAGGTTGGAGGTTGCTTCTGCCCACCACCCCCATGCAGCACGAGAGCAGCCAGTCGGGCAGCAACGCTGCGGCCCCGGCCCAGCGTGCGTTTACCCTCACCGGCCGCGAGCGCGATCCTCCGGTTTTCTCTGGTATCCGCATTGATGTTGAAAAGTGGCTTGATCAGTACAACCGAGTAAGCGCATTCAACGGATTGGACGATAAATTCAAACTTCAGAACGTCTCATTTTCTCTGACCGAAGAGGCGAAGACCTGGTTCCTCAACCATGAGAGAGACATCTCTGATTGGACCAGCTTTGACAAAGAACTGCGTCGTATTTTTGGGACGTCCTCAAATCGGTCAGATGGAGCCAAAAGGAAACTGGCGGTCCGTGTGGAGCTCCCGAACGAGGCGTACTCTTCGTACAACGAAGATGTCATCCCACTGTGCCATCAAGGTGACAAGAATATGTCGGGAACCGCCGAAATGTACCATATCATGAAAGGTACCATCGCTTTCGTCTTTAATGCTCTGACAGTTCAGAACCCTACCACCATTGCTGATGTACGCACGATCTGTCAGCGTTGGGACCACCTGCGGTCCTTTCACCTCCAACATGATTGTTCGCGTTCCTGCTCCCTTCCGCATTCCGAGCTCTGTACTCTGATCCGAACAATCATACGAGAGGAGCTACAGCAGCGTGACACTACCTGCTCCTAGAACACCCACGTAGACGCCCATGGGCTGCGTGACTTGATCAAAGAGGAGCTAGCGTGCATGACTGACGTTCACAGCCTTGTGGTCCTGCTCCTACGCATGTACAGTCGTACCCCGAAGCTGTTGCGAGACCATCCCTCCCCATGGAGTAAATTTCCCCTCCGACTACTCATGGCTATTTGACGGCTATTTCTGCGCCTTCGCCTCCACCGCCTCCATTCCAAGCGTGGCGATCAACGCGTCCGACTAGCGACCGGCCAGTGTGTTATTACTGTGGCATAAGAGGGCACATTTCGCAGTTTTGTTGGCGACGCCAGCTAGACGAGCCCTGAGGCTACGCACCGTATGAACGCGACGCCTACTTTGCATACGCCCCTCGTCAGCGCCTGCACTCGCCACCTCCGCGCCAACCTTCGCCCGTTCATGACGCCAGGAACTTCCCTCGGGGTTCCCGCCCGACACGACGCCGTTCCCCTTCACCCTTCCGTCGTGCTTTGACGCCTCTCCGTCCTGTCTCCAACTCCTATGTCTCCAACCAACAGCAGGAAATCTAGACGATGCCGTTTTTGGAGGGAAAATTGCATTTTTTTGGACCGATTACAACTGCTCCCGAACTTGCGTTTAACCAGCTATCTGTTCTCGTCGAAGGAATTGAAGTGGAAGCGTTAGTGGATACTGGAGCTACAGTATTTGTGTGATTCATGGTGATCTGTGTTCCCGTCTACGAAAGGTCAAAACTCCGTATGGTGGTCCCTGTTTACATGCCGCAAATAATCAAGGCATCAGGCCTTCCGCTTATTGTACCGTGCGCGTATTAATTGGAGAACTCCACCATTCTATTCAATGTGCTGTTCTTTCGCCCTGTGCTCACCAGCTTATCGTCGGATGGAAATTTTTTTTCCTCTGCTTCTGCCGTTCGTTCCTGCCATGAAACCGCCGTCCGTGTTGATGATATTGAACATTTCAGTTGTCTAGATTTTCCACAGCACACACTCAAGCTGAAAGGTGATCATGTTTTAGAAGCTGGTTGTGAGGGTGTTCTGTCGGCATCCTCGGACGAAATTAACGCTTTCGATGTTGTGGTGGTGCCCTCTACATTATTCATACATCCGTGAATCACCATCCCAACCTGCCTTGTTCGGTTTGTGGGCGGATGTGCGGTGTTTGCTGGGCTGAACACTACGAATGGGGCGGTCTTATTGGCCGAAGGAACCACTATAGCTTCAGTTGCCGACCGTGCCCCTGCGTCCGTAGTTTCCGGTGACGTGCCTCTTTCCAACAAGTACGTATTCGGCTCCCTTAGTAATATGTCGGGTCTTGTGTCCTCTATCAGTCATGACCTAATGCCTAATCAGAGAAAGTTATTACTGGACGTCCTAAGAAAGCGCCAAGCGTCTTTCGATGCACACTCCTGTACCCTCCCACAAACATCTGCAGCGGAGCACAGAATTAAAAAGGATGAGTCAGCCGTGATCCGCCGCAGGCCATATCGCGTCTCCTCGTCTTTACGGAAAATCGCCGAAGACAACGTGGATGACATACTCAAGCGCAATATTATTCGACCGTCGACGAGCTCCTGGTCTTCCCCAGTGGTACTTGTCGAGAAGAAAGACGGTTCTGTACGGTTCTGCGTCGACTACATGGCACTCAATAAGATCACTCAGAAGGACGTGTACCTGTGCTCCGTATAGACGATGCCTTAGATTGTCTGCAAGGGGCCGAGTACTTTTCGAGCCAGGACCTTCGGCCGGGTACTAGCAAATCCCGATGCATGAAGCTGACAAAGAAAAAAACCACATCTAGCACTTCCGATGGCCTTTGACGAATTTAATATAAGTCCATTTGGCCTTTGGAATGCTCCGGCTACATTCGAACGGATGATGGACACTGTGCTTCGTGGCCTAAAATGGAAAACGTGTTTATGCTATCTAGACGATGTTGTTATTTTTTCGTCCACATTTTCACAGCACCTTTAGCGCCTTGACGAGGTACTTACTTGCCTGTCCAAAGCAGGACTTGAACTTAACACAAAAAATGCCATTTTGCCAGCAAGAGTATTAAAGTGCTCGGACACGTCATCTCCAAAGATGGAATACGCCCGGATCCTGACAAAACAGCTGCCGTTATTAATTTTCCTAGACCCCTTCAACAAAAAAACCTGCGAAGCTTCCTTGGCCTGGCATTATATTTTCGGCTTTTCATACGCAACTTCGCCACCCTTGCATCTCCACTGCATCAGCTTGTACGCACCAACGTCGCTTTTAAATAGACGGATGATTGCCAAGCCGCATTTGAAGCTCTCAAAAATGCACTTACCTCTGACCCCGTCCTGTGTCATTTTTGACGACTCAGCGCCTACTATTTGCACACTGGTGCCAGTGGGTGTGGCATTGGTTCCGTTCTTCTCCAGCACGATGCTCAGCTTCGGGAAAGAGTCATAGCATATGCTAGTCGCTCACTGACGCCAACTGAGCAGACCTACATCATCACGGAACACGAATGCCTAGCTGTCGTCTGGTCTATACAAAAGTTTCACCATACCTCAACGGTCGTCATTTCACCATCGTTACGGATCATCACGCCCTCTGTTGGCTATCCACGATGAAAAACCTATCTGGGCGCCTTGGCCGACGGATACTGTGTTTGCAGCAGTTTGACTTCACCGTTGCATTCAAGTCCTGGGAAAAGCATTCGGACGCATATGCCCTTTCGCGATGCCTATTATCCTCCCCGTCGCAAGCTGTGTCTTCCAGGCCACGGCCGCCACATTTACTCATGGCACCCCACAACCATATTATCCAATAGAGGTGGCCACCGAGCTGCCATCGCTTCAGCGGGCCGATACTCATTGCCGAACTTTATTGGACCGCCTGAGTGGCTCGGCGCGACCACCCAATAGCCGGTTGCGACGCCAATTGAACAACTTCCGGATTATGAATGGCGTGCTCTACCGCACCAATCATCATCGTTGGGGCCATAAAAGGGTGCTTTTCGTTCCTTGTCAGCTCCAACTTCGCATACTCGTAGCTTTTCACGATGACCAACAGCTGGGCACCGTGGGTTCCAGACGACTTATGATAGGGTTCGGAGTCAATTTTTCTGCCCCGGCCTCTCCACGAGCGTCGCCAAGTACGACGCCTCTTGCCCGTTGTGTCAGCACAGCAAGACACATACATCACCTCCTGCGGTTTGCTGCAGCCGGCTCCTTGCCCTTTTTTCCATTTGACACAGTAGACATTGGCCTGTACGGGAAGTTACGTTTAATATCGACTGGATGCCTTGAATACTAACTGCTGTCGATCACTTGACCAGGTACGGAGACATCGCTCCCCTACAGTCTGGCTGTGCTCTCGAAGTCGCCGACTTGCTCCTGCGCAACATGATCCTGCGACATGGAGCGCCTCGGGTTCTGCTCAGTGACCGCGGCAAGATGTTTCTTTCACAAATAGTTGCAGAAGTTCTTCGCGCTGCGAACACCATCCACAAAACTTGTTCTAGCTACCTTCCGCAGATGAATGGACTTACTGAACGGTTCCACCACTCTGATATGATCTCCATGTACGTCAGCCCCGACCACCGAAATTGGGACATCATCCTGCCCTTCGTTACATTTGCTTATAATACCGCTGTCGAGCGCACCACCGGTTATTCGCCCTTCTCTCTCACTTTCGGCTGCCTACACTCTTTTGCCCTTGACACCGCATTTTTCTCTGCCTCACTCTCCTCTACTTCGCTACTTAATGAGCAGTTCTCCGATCGGATCGCCCATTGTCGACGTATGGCGTAACATAACAAAGATGCGAGCCAGCAAGGCCGAAAGGGCCGATATGGCGACAACCGCCGCGCCATTTACTAGTCGAAAGGCAAAGAGGCCGTGCTTTGGACACCTGTTCGAACATCAGGACACTGCGAGAAGTTCCTGCACCGGCACAGTGGTCCCTGCGTCGTCACTGACCAGACTTCTCCATTCAATTATTGCGTGTCACCAGTTAATCCTTCCACCCACCGTCGCTGTCGTGGCACAGAGATAGTGCATGTCTCTCCCTTG
Source organism: Haemaphysalis longicornis (assembly GCF_048455015.1). Lineage (NCBI taxonomy): Eukaryota > Metazoa > Arthropoda > Arachnida > Ixodida > Ixodidae > Haemaphysalis > Haemaphysalis longicornis. The sequence continues at coordinate 143,432,648 of NW_027526460.1, read as the reverse complement.
AAACCGTTGAACCGTCGCCAAACGAAACCTTCTGCGGTCTAGCGCCCGCTTTCAGCCGCGGGGGCAAAATGTGAGCATCAGGAATGTGCATTCAGAATATTCCCCGCGAAACCGGCATCATCGTCATCCATCCTGGTCCCCAAAGGGTATGCTCCTCGATCACTCACCGTCTGCCGCCCACCGTCATTATCATCTGTCGATAATCATCATCATCGTAAGCACTTTCTTCTAGGAATGTTCGGAGCAAGCAAGCTAATAAACGCGGTCTCCAGGAACAACCCTTCTCTCTCAATATAAAGTTTATTGACCATAGTTTGGACGCAGCCGGCTCTGTAGCCAAACCTCAGGAAGGAGGAGCATCAGCGTGGAGCAGGACTGCGGCTGCTGTTGTGCCGTGGAGGCCGGATACGTCGCTCTCGGGCCGGGATGCACGGGCGGCGCATGTACGCTGCTGGGCCAGGACTGGAACTCTCGAATCGGGGTGCGTGGGCTCTTATGGGCCGAGGAGGTGATCCCGGTGGGCAGCTGCGGGCCCGTGGATCCGCGTTGCTGGAAGATGTGCGAGGCGGCGATCCCCTCGTCACGATCTCTTGACGGAATGCAGGAGCGCCCGATCGGATGACTCCTACCACAGCCTGTTCGTGCGGCAGGACTGTAAGTTCATAACACAATCTGCGTGTAGCACTGTGGAGGCTTCATTGTTGACTACAGTCCGTCCACTGAGGGCCCCTAACTCACCATGAAGGAAGCGACAAAAGGCGCCGGTGCCTCTCGGTTCCACCTTCCGTGAGGGTAGAAGGAAACGTCCTTTCAAGGCCCCCTTTGCCGTGAGTTAGGCGCGCTCATTGGGTGGACTGTTACAACAGTGTAGCCTCCACAGTGCTGCACGTAGCTTGTGGTATGAGCTATTATTTGCGATTGGCGGAGAGGGCGATCGTGGGGCTTCTTCGGGCGCCTTCTGATACCCTCAGCGGTTTGCGTGAGAAAAGGAAGCGCGCTAGGGAACAAAGGAGGCTCGTTCGGTCGTCGCTCGCTCCATGCGCGTACGTGAGGCCTCCACCAGCGTAGCGGGCGCGTGAAGGTCAGCGTGGCCTTGTCCCCCGAAAGACAGGCATTGTACGAAAGCGGATTGAAGGGTGTTAAATCTCCCTCTGGGTATGCGCCATTCATCATAATCATCATGAAATCGCCCCTGTCATTAAAGTTACCGTCCCCGCTAAGGGCAGCCATGGCCCAGGTCTCGCTTCTCTCGTTCTTCCGTTAACATTTCTGGTGCCGTTAAGCCCGAGAGAATGAACACGTGCGGCGAAGGAGACCACCGACGTCCCCTCCGGCTTGAGGTTCGTAAAACCCCACTCCTTTGACTGCTGCTACGCTGCTTAGCCCCGTCCTCAGCCGGAGGTCAGCATGGCTGGCCCTAACCACGTAGTGACGACCGACCGAATGCGTGCGATCGATAAGCTGCGCCGGCATCATCGTATCCTTCGCGACGCAAGTACTAGACTCCTCAAGGCAGCAAACGATCTTCTTGAAGCCGTCTCAGCGACTCCTCACGACCTTCAAGAGGCCATTGACCTTCTGGAAAGTAAGGACAGCGCACTTTATGAAGTTGAAGTGAAAATTGTAGAGCTTCTGGACGATGATACGGTTGAGCGATATAACTTTGATGCATTGGCTTACCGACAAACCATAGATCGTACCATCAACCGTCTGCGCTCTGCTTTGAACTCTCGCAAGGCGCCCGGCGTGACAGCCACTACCAATGGCACATCAGGCACGCCAATTTGCCCTCGCCCATTGATATCTGGGCTAACCGGCGCTCGGCGCGAGCGCAGTGACTTTGTCCGAGATGGAGCTGCCAGATACGGGGTCGTCCACGTCTGTCACGCCGGGAAAACAAAGGGAGAGTGCACACCGTGTTGTGCACATGACGACGTACAGAACATCGACTGGGGATAGCGTGACGCCGGCAGGTCCGTCGGAGTACAACTGCTCTATGACGGCATTGCAAGAACCCGTTCCGTTCAACGCTGAGAACGGCTGTCTACCTCAAACCGGCTGCCTAGCTCAAACCGAACAAGATCAGGCGATCGAGAACAATTTTTCTGACAACGTCCCGCAAGTCCTCGTGCAGGAACAAGCCATCGTTGCAATGCACGATTCAAGGTTCCAACATGCCAAAGATGATCCTCAGCGGAAGAACATGCAGGTGGGAGCCAGCACGGAGCTAGCATCGAGTGACCCGGAGAAAGCTAAACGTGACGAACGCGAGGCCACGCGGGCCGCAGACAAGGACGACTTAGTGGATCCTGTTCAAGTACACGACGAAACACTTGAATTTAAGGACGTGAACAAAAGGATAGAGCTGCCACGGTTTGATTTTGACTTCGAGTACGTCTTTGCACCCGACTGCATAAAGAGTGAATCGTTACCGGACCTTCGGAAAGGCCGACTAGCACCAATCTCAGTACTCCTGGAGGTTTCACCCGAACACAGATATGAGTTCCGTATTCCTGGAGATAGAAAATCTGCACCACTTGTGTTTACTTCTCTGAACTGCGAGGAGACCCAGTGGACTGGTCGAGAACGAGAACCATGCAGAGTGCCGACAACGAGCACGAAAATGAGCTCGTCAAGAGAAGAAACTACAAGAAACTACAAGATTTTTCTAAGAACAGTTCTCGGCTGTCTTCGCACGAGCCACCGCACCAACAAGACACTGACAGTTGCGCGACAACGCCTTTCGGGAAATGGCTGCAATACTATGAAATATCTAACCATTCAAACGACTAGGTGCAGAGTTTTGTGTACATCCACTTCGCTTTGGCGACGCCAGGCTGTGCTCAAGGCTGCACGATGGCGCATGCACCACTGGAGACAAAAGAGGACAGCTTCTCCCGACAGCTCTTTCAGGATTGACCTTATGGACCGGAAGCCAACTTTTTAGTATTGTGGCCTTATTCATCCTCGCAGCGATTTTATCGCGGGCGGGAGAGAGATGCGACCATCCTTTGAAAAGGACGCCTGAGCGGAGGCCACGGGTCGCCAAGAAAAGAAGCGCTGTCACGAGGCTCAGAAAGAACTGACCCGCGTGCTTCCAACCGAAGAGTAAATATTCTGCGTTCAAGGCTGGACCACAAATCAGCGTAGGCGAGTTCGAAACGAACCAGGAGCGGCGCATCAGCTCGCGACGGAACGAGGCGTTCAAGGTGCCACTCTACGGGGCTCCTTCCGCAAACATCGTCCACAAGGAATGTGTTACAGGACGCAGGAAAGGATCGGTTCGCGCTGCAACGCTTGTGCCAGAACATTGAAGGACGATGCTTGTGCCCTTAATAGCAGACGTGAACGTTGCGCGCGCGGGAGGATGTTGAATCTCCCGATGGGTACGCATCAGTAATGATCAGCATCATCATGTAGTTTGCCCGTATCAGTAAAGTGATCGTGCCCGCGAAGGGCAGCCATGGCCCCGGTCTCGCTTCGATCGTTCTTCCGTTAACAAAGGGCATGCACGCAGTCAAGGCCGGAGCAATGTCCGAACGTTGCATAGTGAACAAGTAGTATGTACGTAGTAGTGAAAAAAATGAATTGTAATTGGGTTGGTGTGAGCACTGATCCCCGGTTTCAAGATTAGAAATGAAATGGTCGGTGATATCCCGGTCTATTGCCAGTGGCTGAAGGAAGTTTACCCTACTGCGGCTGATTGATTGTAGGGTTTAAGACGCCGATGCAACGTAGGCGATGAGGCGCGCCGTAGTGGAGGGCTCCGGATTAATTTTGACCACCTGTGGACCTTTAACGTGTGCCGAAATCTCGTAGAAACGGGCGATTTCGCTTTTCGCCTCCATCAGAAAAGCGGCGGCCGCGGCAGGGACGCGACATCGTGCTCAGCAGCGCAACGCCTTAGCCACTGAGCCACCACGGCGTGTACCCTACTGCGGCCGCGTGACAAGAGAACGTAAGGACGAAAGATTAGGACAAGTGCTTACCTCATCACATATAGCTTTGACTACAGAGAGGCGGTCGCTCAAAGGGTGGCCAGTCGGTCTGGCGCACACGTTCATGCCAAAAGACAAAGAAATGAAAGCGAACAGAGAGACGCCAACACGATGCAACATAAAAAGTCCTTGATAAGCATAACTACACTTTCTCCTTCAAAATAACGTCAACAGGTTGTAGTGCCCGAGCAATGTTTTATGCCCGTGGCTCAAAACTCGCAGCGCCCACTGTGAGGAGGCAAAGGGAGACAATAAAGCATGGGCTGACACTTTGACGCTCGCAATAGTTCGGGGTGAAAGATCTGTCATTTTCAACACACTTCACGGTGGCCTTTGTTATGTGAGCTTGTAGGACCTGATTTTGACGTAACCAACTTCCGGATCCATGTTACTGCGGCCGGGCCGTAGTTGTCGGGGGATAAAATGTATTTTGTAGTCCCTCTCAGAAGTCTTGTCGGTGTAGTTATACAGATCCGCTGGTTTCCCAGCCTCTCAGTGGAACGGCTGAAAATGATCATTCTCCGATCTAACAAGCAGGTCTCTCACAGAATCTCATCGCCTGTCCTTTGTGAAGAAGTGTTCATTCTTCTAGGCCACGAAACAATTAAGTGGTATCGAAAAGAATGAAGAATGGCTGAGGATTAACTCAGCTAACCGTGGATATCCAAAGAAAAGCTTAGCTAAGTCTGGAGTTTTGGTTTCATTCGGTTAACCTTTATTTGCCCTTTTTAATACTATTTGTCCAAAGCCTGCCTTTGTCTATATTTGTGGTCCCGCTTCTTGCGTTTTCTAAGCCTAACGGCTCAACGGTTCAACGCGCCGGCGATACACAGGCGATGTAGTAGAGGGCTCCGAATTAATTTCGACCACCTGGGGATCTTTTCCGTGCGCCGAAATCCCGCATACATGGGGGCTTTCGCTTTCCGCCTACATCAGAAAATTAGCAGTGGCTTAGCTCGGCTATGCCGGGATATACGTAGCCTGAGCTAAGGTTCTGCTGGTGATTGTTAGCTGTCCTGGTTGTCTAAGATAGCTTGATTATCATGCTTAGTGTTGCTTCAATGACATGTACACGGTATACACATTGTGATACATTTATTTTTATCAAGCGGCTCCGGCGCAACGTCACCAATCGTCTCAGAGCTAAGCTGGATCCACAGGCGGACGCCGGTGTTGCTGCGACGCACGAGCCATCGGTTCCGCACCCGGCCACCCCTCGCATGATCATAAAGTGGACCGGGGCGCCAAGTGCGGAACGGAGGTCAGCGAAGGCGTTGGGTGCGGGTCTGTGCGCCGTGTGACGTCACTGCTCCTCGCGCATGGGCAGCACGGCTCTCCAAGAGCCACAAGAAACTGCTCAACCTCGGCCAGTGTAGCTCACGCTACAAAAAATCTCGCCGTGGCCTTCTTCCTCAGTCTTCGAAAACAATTGGCAGCGCAGACACACACGAAGGACGAAGGCAAAAGCACAAGCGCCCGCCGCCGGGCTGGCCACCCAGCGGCGCACGCGTGTGCCAGCAGCTGCCGGACAGGTAGGCTGCGGTGGTGGTCGGCTGCCTATCAGCTGAGCAGTCGCTCCTGCCGCAGCCGCCGCTGCTCTTTTCAGCAAAAGTGACTGAAAACGAGGCCTCCTGCGCAGTGCTGAAACGGGCAAGGTGAGTCACGTTATGCGCTGCAGGGGTGTGTCGCAGCTGCGGTCAAATGAAGGTGAACTTGCGCATCCCTGGCGAAACCGGTCGACGAGAGTAGTATAGCTTTGCTTCAGAAAATATCTGTTACTAGGTGAGAAATCGCCGGAGGTTGTACGGTTTCTATAATTAGCACTGCCACTATCACTAAACCGGCTATTTCCCTGTTATCTGATGCAGGATGCTGAGGAATATGCTCCACCAAGCCCGGTGAACACCGCGCAGAACACGTCTCCCGTCCAAGTTCCCAGGAAGGCTCCCCTTGGCACGATCCAAGCAATCTTCGGAGCGTCCTTGTTGACCACACTCCTGCTCCTGGTCGCGGCGACTGTCTTTGGCCTGTCCAGTTGGAGGCAGCGTGTCTCCGTCACCGACACGCCCAGCTGTTGCCTCCGCGAGACAGAGTGGCTGTTCTACCACGTCAACTTTTCCCTGAACCCATGCATCTTCTTGCACGACTACGTTTGTGGCGTATATCGCGAACAGCGACAACCGCCGGCGTTGGGTGATTTCGATTCCAACCCGCAAAATGATCTGCACTTGTACTGGCCGCCTGCCCGCAAATCCGGGATAGCGGTGTACCGTTTGTTCCAGTCCTGCCTAAGCGCGGTGGGTAACACTGAGAAACTAGGCGGCTCAACCGCGACCACGTATATTGGGGCTTTACTGCCGAACACCGCTTTGACGAGGTCCGAACGGGACCTTCTGCTGTTCGTGCTCCGGATGGGAGTCAGGCACAACATAATGTCCCATCCAGTCGTCGCTTTGTACGGCCGTGGTGGCTTTCCTCGCGGGGTGTTCTTCGAGAACATGCACCTCCTGAGGAGGCCAGGGTTCCTGGCTGTACTCCTCTTAACAAGGACGGCGCCGAGCATCAGAGGCGACCTCTCGGACCGGTACCACCGGTTACGCAAGGACTGTCTTCAAACCATTAACCGTATGCTGAACCTTAGCGTCACCCTGAAGAATATGGAAGCTCTCGAGCGCGATCTTGACGTCACTTTTGGAAAGCCTGTCATGGCGAACTTCTCTGACGTGGCCAAACTGGCACCGTCTCTGACGATGGCCGACTGGAGCTGGGCTTTGAGGAACGTAAGCGTGAGTGATCCTCCTGCAGTGCTCTACCACAGCAGCGTGGATGCGCTTCGAAAGACCTTCAGTGTGCTGCTGGACGTAAGGCGACGTGAAGTGACACTCGTATTTTTCATTTTCAAGGCGGTCACAAATTTCCTTCTCGAAATGCTCAACCAAAGCAGCGGGATTCGGTCCAAGGGACGTTTTATGTACTGCAAGAGCATTATTTACGAGTATTCCCCTCTGATGCTGGTGAATTCTATCGAAACATACAGCCGGGAGCATGCGGCCGTATTTCATCGTATTTTCAAGGAAATATTGGCGGAGATTGCGGCGCAAACCGCGGGAATTATGCCGCCAACTGATCACACCAGGCTACTAAGCTACCACAAAAACCTGCGACTTTTGTTGCCGACCGAGTTACTGCCCGCGCACAAGAAAATTCCCGGTCTTACTGGTGACTTCGTGAGGAACCTGTTAACCTTGTTCCGGTCAGGGTGGTCAAACGAGGGGAAAGAGTTAACGCCGGGCATTACAGAAGATCTGTACAAGAAATTCAGTTTTAGAAAAATCGGTATTTTCAACGACACCATTGTGATACCCGTGTATGCGTACACCATATATACTTTCAACGCCAGCGATGAGCTTGTGGTTCCCTCGGCCATCATAGGTGTAGCGCTGGCTGATGCTCTCTGGAAAAACATTTTTTCTATGCATGAATGGAGCCCAGATACTTCCAAGTTATTGGACAATTACACCGCTTGTCAGCGTAGCCTCGGGACAGTGGTGACCAAGTCTTTAGTAAGGTTCCATGTACCGCTTCTAAGCATCGAGACGGCTCGACGAGTGGCGGTCAGTTCTTTGTGGCAGAGCCAGTTTGAATCGTTTGGAGGCTGGAGAGTGTCTCGTTGCAAACTTTTTTACATGGTATTGATGTACCACCACTACTGCCCCGCACCTCTCTATTTCAAAGAGAGGTTCCTAAAAGAAGCGCAGTACATCGCCTTGATCTCGGAAGACTTTCGCGATGCGTTTAAGTGTCAAGCACCCTTGAACACGACACCGACTTGCAGACTGAAACAAGAGAGCTAAATGCTTCTACTGAAGGCGTCCCGATGATGTTGGAGAAAATAATTACACTTCTATTCGAAGTTCTTTTGTTTAAGCAGTGGCACGTTGGTAACAATAGCTAACAAAATATTCGTGTCTATGCAAGTCCAGCCACTCCGGCGATGGATCGGTAGCGGCAACCTTTACATTTGCAGGAGCCACAGAACTAAAGGAAATTCTGCGGCTAATGCCTACAGTTTTTCATTAGCTGTTGAAGTGTCATATGATATTCTTCTTTCCTCGGTCTTTTTTGCTTTGTTGTCTACTGATTATGCGTTAAGACGGGGCACTTCCTGCTTCTCATGGTCAGTCCCCGTAACTGCTGAAGTGGAATTTGTTTGCGGCCTGTGCAGAAGCTGTTCTTCCTCGGGCACGAAATTTCGTTTTCCGTTAAGCGCAGTCTTTGTCAAAATTTTCTAGGCCTAGCTGGAAACGCGCAGGACGCAACAAATTCAATGTTCAAGCTGATATCCCGAGCGAGGCTAAAACGTTTGATGCCGAAAAGCAAGAGAAAACACGTTTTTTCCTGTCATAAAACATTTTTGTCTCATATCAAGAGAAAGCTTTTTCTTTGAAACCTGTGTGGTCCAGAAGGCTTAGGATTGGCCTAGAAAATTTAGACAAAGGGTGCACACGCCGGCACTTAAGGTATGAATGCAGTACATTGATTTTGAGGCTCTTTCGCAACTCTTAAGTTCCGCGACTCGGACGAGCAACATTAGTAAAAACAATCAAAATGACGTCGCAAAACATGTTTCCCGAGGCAGTTTTGCTTGATGCCGTACACAGAATCAGATTTCAGACTTTACTGGCGTTGTTTTACCGTGGAAGACCACGTTATTTTCCCCGATTACCTTAAGTAGGTCATCGCTCTGAGCTCGCAAACTTCGTGGAACGGCATCGCATTTAGTTTTCGGTATCGCAGGGAGCCGAAAATCGTAAAGAGCAGAGCTCGTTCGCAAAATGGCTGGCAGAAAGGTCCAAGCACCTTGCTGCGGCTCTCATTCAGTTCTAAAGGGAAGTCGTACCGTTTTAAGATGAATAAGAAGTTGAGGTGCGTCTGAAGTGCATAAATAAAAACAACACACACAATAGTCCCCATGTCAGTGACTGTACCGGGACCCTCGAGTTCATACAGAGCTAATACAGTGAAACCTCGATATATCGAACAGCGCGGTGCCCGTGAAATAGTTCGATATAACCAGAATTCGATATATAGAATCACGTAAAAAACGCGTCATAAACTGGTAAAAATAAATAAATGAACGAATTGTGCAGTAAATACTCACTTGGTGCTTCAAAGTATTTATTATTTTGGCTTAAAGTACTGGAGCAGGGTAGCCTCGCGTGTTACACACGACTTCGTCAACGTAGTCCAAACGTTCCACAAGCGACAGGCCGGTGCCTTCTATAGCGCTGCAGTAGCGGTGCGGTAGGGCCAAAACCGCTGAAGCCTCGGTCGAAGTCGGGAGCGGGGCACTATCAGCGCTTGCGGGTACAACCTCGGCAGCGTCTTTGTGCGCTTAGTAGTAACCTCCGCTAGGATCTCCACATCCGTCAACTCCGCCGTCGTTCCGGTGCTGTCGTCACCGCCAACAAAGTCCTCAATGCACATGCTTCGTGGCTCAGCACCAACAAAGCGCTCCAGCTGGCCCCAGGTTTCTTCAAGCTCGCATTCTTTTTTTGCACCGTCCAAGTCTGCTTCGGTGTAACCGATGCGCAGCAGTCAGGAACGTCCATCGCGCCACCGCTATCTTCGTGGGTACTGCGGGATAGCTCGCCGCCTGTCAACAGAGCGCAAGCGGTCTGGGCAGTCTGGGGTGGCAGAGTTCGATATACCCATTTCATGTCCATACCAGTTCGAAATAAAAAATTAAAAATGCATGTGATTTTCCGCGGGATATAGAAAGTGTTCGATATAGGCAATAATTCGATATACCCGTGTTCGATATATCGAGGTTTGACTGTAATTACAATTAACGTGGCAGCAACAGTGCAGCAATGTACGACGTTTCAAAATAATACAATGGATGAATTCATTTCATGTAACTGTCCACCGTGATACCATGCCCCGTTTGCTAATAACTTCCCCTTCTGTACTGCTCCTGCCAAACACGCTGCACGAATCCTCTTATTGAAGTGCCTTCCCTGACTGCAGCGAGATCACGACACCTTGGCGGCACAGGCCTGCATCCTGGAAGACCGCTAGATCTCGAGCGACGATTTTGGGGCGCAACCATTGCTCTCTTCTGGAGGTCCTCCGGGAAACTGCTGCGAGCCTATAGCTTTAGGACTCTCTGAAGTATGCCAAAGGGTATACTATCGCAATTAAAAACTACAATAAAAATCAAAACAGGAATAAGTCCACGTCTCACAATACAAGATTGGCATATCCAATTCCAATTAGGAATAAATGAGAAAGTGAGAAAAGATTAACACGACAAAAGATTGTCTTTTAGGGATAGTTTAAATGACGACACGCTAACGTATAATTGCACAGCAGGTGGTAAGCTATTCCAAATTGATATTGCAGAGAACGTTGGAGACAGTTCACCGTAATCTGATCACGTGGTAGTATTTGATGCAAACCTTGTGCTGTTGTGGTCTGCTAAAATGGTGGAGTTTATAAATTAAAGTGCAATTGGAAAAACAAGGACTTCAAAAATATTGTAGCGACACAAAGCCGGTTCCAGATGGAAGGGGGCTTTAATTAGGGAAGAGGGGATCAGCCAGCAGCCGATGCAAGGTATTAAAATCAGACACACACACAGCAAGGAGGCGCAGCCTCTCGCTTATCAAACCAAAACAGCCGTTGGCGGTGACAGAAACTCTTTGAAAGTTTGTGCCTCCTCAATTCCATGCCATCGTGGCACTATTAAGCCTAAATTGTATCGGCAGCACAATTACCAGTGTTTGGGGTGGGATAGAGCTTCGTCGTAACCTGATGAGTGATCTGGTGAAAGCGCAAACTACAGAAAAAATATGCATTAGAAGAGACAGGGCAAAAAAAATATTTTGGACTTACAAATCGAAGCTTTCGTGTTCTCACTGATTGCGTCTGTAGCGCGAAAACGCCATGCAGGAAAGCCCACTTTGTCTGGCGATGGCGATGATTGATCGTGTCTGAAGGGAAAGAAATACACGCTTTGGCCGGAATTGGGCCTGCAGGTCTTTCGCGTTGTGAAGCTGGCGTCTATTCGATGGCTCCGTTTCCTTTATTTCTTTATTGCATGAAAGACTACATCGAAAAGCTTTAAAGTCACACCCTAACTACAATAACTGTAAGTTCGATGACACATTTTGGATGTCAGGTAGGCACATACACGCCTCAAGAAGATGCAACCAGTCAGGCGGCTGTGGTTGCGTCGCACAAACACTGTACACAAGCGAATATTGTTCGTGAAAACTTTACTTAGTTCCCCGAAGTTCCTCCGCATTGCGGTCAATCATGCGACACATCCATACGCTAAACAATCCTTTCAGCACAAAAGGTCGTAGGGCGAGGCGCATTTCTTGATCACTGGCACACTGTACAGGGTGATGTCTATGTTCTTTTTAAGAGTCCGCTACAGGACATCCCAAAAAACACAGCATCCCGACATAAAACAAATCAGTGATCAATTCTCTGAGACTGGTTACACCAGCGACAGTTAACACACCAAGGCACATATACACCTTTACTATTGAGCCATGCTTTAAAAAACAACGTGGGTGTCTGCAACTTATAAACGTAAGTTTTTGTAGCTGCCAGAATGCACATTTTCTTTATTCGCTTCAACACACTATTATCTAAAATCATCAGATATGGTTAGCGGTAAATGGGCGCCGGAAATAAACTTTCAATTAAAATGCCCTTTCATTTCCTCCTGGAGAGACCGTACAGGTAGTCGAGAGAAAAACGCGCAATAAGAAACTTGAAAGTGTGAAAGCCCCAAGGAAGCTTAGGATTTGCGGGGTGGGTTAGAGAAAATGAAAAAGGCAAATGAGCTCTCAATTTTTCTTAATAAAAACCTTAAAAACGGATGATCTGCCGTTTGAAAATGAACCGCGAGACGAGCTGATGCCGATGTACAAACAATTGCACTAAACAATGGCACAAGACCTCAACGGAGGAAAAGCTTATTGTATTTGAGTTTGGGTTTGGGCTAGTTGGTAGCGGTAATCCATGACTTCGTGTAGCGCCAACAAAACGACAGAGGACACAGGGAGGCGATGGGCACAAGCGCTTGTGCCCGTCGCCTCCCTGTGTCCTCGGCGCTTGTGCCCGTCGCCTCCCTGTGTCCTCGGTGGTTTTGTTGGCGCTACACGAAGTTAAGGGAGGAAAAGGTTATGGCGGCGCATGGTCTCCCAATGTGACCGCCACAGGAAGGTAGCCAACACTCTATGAAATGCTTGAACCTTATTTCGTGCACAGCTAAAGACCTGAGGAAAATAATCAAATTGGGAAACGAGAAATACATTTCACAGTTCTGCCCGCGCATATATAGACAAAACGCGTCCCATCCATGCTTGCCTTTTACAGTAAGCGCAGAAGACCAATGAGCTCCACTGTTTCCAATGTTATGTAGAGGAACCCCGAGGTACTGTATTGTCTCAGAGTCCCATTTTATGCCTCCATATTGACGCGGCTGCGTACCTCTCCAGCCCTTCCAAAAACCTCTCGATTTTTTAAGGTTCACCCTAGCTCCACATAGATCGCGAAACCGCTCTGTCAGCGTTATTGCTTTGAGAGCACTTTTATTGTCCGTAGAAAAAAAAGCAATTGTCCGATGAATGAGTCCGACACCTTGAAAACGATTGTTTAGCTGTATTTGACATTAGACTGAATTCCTAATACTAGAAAATACAATGGCATCAGCTGATCCTCGTCTTTCTCATCTTCGTTCTTCCTTGGCGTCATCGTGTCATGTCCTCTTCTTCATCTTGGTTACTTTGCTATGTGCGACCAATAAGTCCAACAGCAAGGTCATACGCATAACCTACAACTTTGACTTCTGAGTTTTTCAGGGAGAGACTATCAATGACACTGTTCTGGAGAATACTAAGGCACAGGGGCTGAAGGCACAAACCGAATAGAAGGGGTGCTAACGGGAACCTTGCTGTAGAGTTTCTAATGGGGGTTTCTAATGGGAATAGGTTTGTGATTAACCGGGTCATACAGCTTTTGTAACAGAGAGATATGCCTTTATACAAGGCTTCCCCATGCCTAGCTGACTCCAGAAGAGCGAAAAGGAAAGGATGGCTAACTCTGTCAAATGCTTTAGCAAGAATTTCAACGAAGGACCTGCCCAGCACCATCGGATACGCACTCCGGTACTTAACGAGCAATAGGGATGTTTGTCTGAATCCTCCGTCCCTGAATCCCGCAAGTCTGGTGCGAAACATTTTAAACTTGTGATTACAATCTGTAGCCTGCGTGCCAGCAGCTTCGCGAATATCTTGTAATCCATGTTACACAGGGACATCGTCCTGTAGCCATCCACGCTTTTCAACTTGTCTGCATTATCACTTTATGGATTACTACGGTATAACCTTGCTAATATGTAGGAAGCAGAACGTCATGTTCATAGGCCTTTGTAAATCCCCACTAAGGCAGTTGCCAGAGGCAGGTGCGAGAGGCAGGTGCCAGAACACTTTGTGAATTTTTAGTAGAACTCCGAAGTGAGGCCACCAGGTCCCGCTGATTGATGGGTTTGCAGCTTTGAAATGGCAACTTTCACTTCTTCCACCGTCATTGGTCGTTCTGCAAGAGCCCGCGGATCGTCCCTGACCTTAGGAAAGGACTGGACGAAGACATTGAAATCAGGTGTACTACAGGTACCCGTGTTGCCATTAAATAGTTTTTCATAATGGGAACAAAATGCCGCAAGGGTACTGCGGGTATTAGAATACCTTTGGCCACCATACTTGATTTCTACTAAAACGTTTTATAGTGCTGACTGACTTTCATCTCAAATTCGCATCGCGTTGGTGGCTCCTGCAAAACCCTGTGCGTTCTTGATCGAACAAGGGCTCGCCGATATTTATCAGTCATATGCTGCTGCATCTGAGCTTTAACATTACATATTTCACCCAAAAATGTCCCGGCCTCAGCTCTTTCAGCCTGATGCAATTGCATCAAGGTTCTGCGGAGTTCGTGCATGTGAAGTCGCTTCAAAAAGAATGACCGAGCTGACGCCTCTATAGCTAAGTTTTTAATATCTTGTTTAAAAAGGTCCCAGTTTTGGAAAATTCTAAGGTTTGAAAGTTCTAATGTATCTATCAAGCAAGCCGCTACTGTGCCTTGAAATAGTCCTTCGAAGCCTACTATTGTTCAGTTTCCACAGTTCCCAAGGGATGCGAGGAGCGAGCCAGCCCCATGGACCGATCTGTGCAGAGACCATGCAGTGATCAGGAAAAAATATTGGCCTAATAACATAATCACGTACAATGGAGCACTTTCCAGGGACAACATAAATTCGTTCCAGAAGGGCACTACAAGTACGATTCCACATGGTTGAAACTCAGTCCAAACTCAGACGACAACCGACAAGATTTAGGGGAAATCCCCAAGGTGGAGTAAGTTTCTGTAAAGGAAAGTTTGACATCCACCTAAATGCAGCAATACGGCTACAAAGGAAAGCTATACGGCTTTCTCGGAAACTTCACAGTTGAAGAAAAATTCGTCCCTGTCCAGGATTCGAACCCAGGACCACTGCTTAACCGAAGCAGTCACTCTACCAACTGAGCTAACCAGGAGCCTAGTCGTTAGTAGCGCGAAAGCGAATTGATCAACAACTCGAAGTGAAGGACAGGTGTTAATCCACCAGATTTAGGGGAAATCCCCAAGGTGGAGTAAGTATAGCTTTCCTTTCCTTTACAGACGGCAACCAAAGACTTTGGCACGAGGAAGCTCCGCGTTTAACCAAAGTCTTCGTTATACGGAGGGGTGAATGATTTTTTTTGTTTGGGGCTTTTCGGTTGTATTCATGGCGCGAGCTTCTTTTAGAAGCGCAGCACCTACACAGGGGTAGGCTCTGGACAAAACAGCGTTTGAAAAAAAACTGCTCGATTACTGTTTTTTTTAAATGTGGCATATTTTTAGATTGTGCCCTTGACTGTGTGATGTCGAACAGCATCAATTATGTAATGGTCTCGGTTGCCCTCACGGAGGCTGTGTTTTGGATGGAGGCGGAAAACGGAAATGCCGTATATTCGAGGCATCTACTTTCTGCATGCCAATTTCTGTATTATCGACAGGGAGAGGTGTTTTGTGCTTCATCACGAGCTGCGAAATCGACGACAGTCGGCGCAAAAGTTTAACAGCCTCCCGTGTCACAGAGCATTAGTATTGACTTCAGTGTGTCATTACTCACTGCCTTCGGTTTGTCCGAAATGACCATTGTAACTTGTTGCGTTCTGGGCAATTTGAATTATTTGAGATTAATACATTGAGAAATTGACTGTGTGGCATTAGTATGAAAAAGATTTGTTCAGTTCTATTCTGTTTTATGGACATATGGTTGACTTCTATAAATTCTACGTGTTGCGCAATTCAACCACACGGAAGGGTCCAGGCGCGCATTGAACAGACAGTTTGGATGCTTATCGGGTAATCTTAAAGTTGCCTGGCAGGTGAGGGATCTTCTGACCAGGGTGTCAAACCGGAGTTAACGAGTAGTGTTCTAGTTCGGGTTCAAGCCTTTAGGGTTAGGTTCCAGGTTCGGTTCCGGAGCACCATTCCGTTCCGGTTCGAACCGGTTGAAACGGGTTTAAACGGTTTCGAAGAAAAATGCGGGAGATTTTTATGTGTTTGATTTTTTAGTGCTGCGTTTTAGTTTTTCTGTCACATCAGTACAAAAACAAATTCATAATGTAGGTTTATTTGTGCAAATGTTTTCATCGCGCCAACTTAGAGAGGCCGTGCAACACTTTTTTCAACTTCTTTAGAGATCCGAAATGCTTGAAACGCCAGTCAACCAACACATCCAGTACTTAGATTAGGGGGTCGCGAAGTGCCTCAGCCATACATTACTGCTCTATGCCAATCAGATAACTTGGGAATGCTCAAAAGACTGGGTAGGAAGAGGAGGAAGGAGAGCAGAAGCGCCAGCCTCTTTTGTCATCTCTCCGATTCTCGATTCGAACCTGTTTTTCAAGATCTAAGCCTGCTGAGGTGGTACCGTGAGCATGGCATATGCAGATTGCGCAGGCGTACAGCCAGCAAGCGCGCTGCTTAGCCTGTCGCACAGTCAATCCTCAATTGCTGCACATGACCCCCAGCCCGCAATGGCTACCGCTTCACTGCTGCCACCTCTTCCAGTTCAGCCGCGGGCCTGCGCTCCTAACAGCCGAATTTCCGAATCCAGTGGGCTACTGTTACCTCCTTGTGAAGTAAGCTCAGTTGTGGCTTCTGTAGCTTTGAATCAAACGTCACCTGATGGAAAACCGCAGCTACCACAAGAATCATGCACCACTTTTCCACCGGCAGACAGAGACACGTTCTCGGGCTCTGAGGAATCAGGCAAATTCTTTACACGCCTAATAAGCGCGGTCGCAACTCTTCACAATGTCAGCAAGTGCCCGACAATCACGTATCTTCATATCCTACAAGAAGTGGTCTCGTTGTTATTACAAAACCAATAGATCCTTCAAAGCTTATCAGCCGTTTCAATCATGTTGCTTTGAAAAGTGCTTTGGAGTCCGCGGCTTCTGGTGGTGTGCTCCAAGTACGGCCAAATAACAAATTGAACCTATAAGCTATTGATGCACACAATACTGTTTCACTGAGCGCCTGTTAAATATTACTAGCATTGCAAAGATCCAAGTTCACGCTTATGAGCCCCACCCCAGAAATTGCAGTATGGATTTGATTAGGGGCGTGGTCACAGATCTATCAGATTGGGAAATCACTGATGCTTTGCGTCAGAGGGTCTCAATTCGCTACATCCGAAGATTAGGACAAAAATCCCAGAGCCTATTTATTGTTTCGCTACTGAAACTACGCCGGAGCACGTTATTGTATGCTATACACGTACGGTACCGTGTCTTTGAATATAGTGAAACACCCAGGCAGTTCACTAAACGCCAATGTTTCGGTCAGCGAAGTTTATATCGCTAGAAAGGAATTAAAATCAACCGGAACTTTCAGTTACAGCATAAAACGAAGGGGCGGGAAGCTCATTTGGGGCAGTATGAACTAGCACATCGCCCAGCTAGCAGCACCACCACACATTTGAGATCGGATTTGTGCCTAAGTAATGCAGTTGCCAAAGATGAGATATTTGTGGGAATTCAGGGGATGCTCACTGCACGAGCCTGATTTGAGTAATATTCATGGTAGTTGTTTGGAATCCTAAAACTAAACAAACTACTAACAGGCTATACAAAATGACTTTTATTGCCATATCTGACACGGCAGACTCATGGCCGACTTCATTATGAAGTATGATTTTGGCCGAGCGTTCGGGAGCATTAGATTCGTTGTTTTACTATTCGAACAACGTTCTAGCCTCCGAGAGCGCATGTTTCCCCTTTTTTAAAGCCTATTTGTTTTAAGTGCGAATGCACTTTATAAGCGACCCCGAACCTTCCGCCGTCCGCATAGCAACAGCTGCGGGTGCGCGCGCTTTTCGTCTTCCTTAGCAACGGGGGGAGATGGGCGCGCGCTGCCTGGCCGCTGACATGGCACATACCCACGTGGGAGATTGGCCAGGAATAAGTGCGAATGCACTTCTTAAGCCAGCCTGAATCGTCGCGCTCGCATAGCGCCTCCTCTTCCCCTCGCCTACTCTCCTAAAGCCCCTTTACTACTCTCCAGCTCGCAACACCCTCTCTCGGCGCGCCAGCCAGGCCACTACACTATATAAAAAAAAAACAGCATCCGGCGCCAGATTTCGATCTGCGGACTTTGCGGCCGCAGCGCGACGCTCTACCGACTAAGCCACGGACGCGACGTTGATATCAGTGTTAGTAACGCGCCTTATATCTTTAACGCATTCAAACTACGTCGTCAGCGGCGTGCGTTGGCGACTCAGCGGCGTTATAGCGGCTTGATAACTGCGTGGTGTACACGTGATACTACAAACCCGCTAGTTCTGCATTCTCTCACGTGACTGCGCCTCCTCTCCCTTCACTCCGGTCGGCGCTTCGCAGCTGCGGTGCGCTGCGGTGCGGTGCGCTCCTCCTCTCGAACATACACGTTAATTCACCAAGATTTCCGCAGAGGGACAAACGAGGCGTGTTAAGCCGAACGTGATCACGAGGGGGTGTTAATGTAACTAACGGGCAAAATGCCACCAAACTTCAACAAACTCCCCCTCATAGCATCACCCCGTGCTTCGCACTTCCTCATACTCCCCTTCGGGGAAATGCGGGGGAATTTTTTAGGGCAATGTTTTCTCTGCCGAATACACCATTTTTGCGCTGTTCATTCATAGAACCACGAGCGAGTTCGCAGAACGCGTGCAGACTGACACTGACGCCCTGGCGAGTGCTGGTAGGGGTGTTGTTGCGGGCAGAGACGTGCGTGTGGGCACAGTCCCGAATCAGCCGACCTTTGGCTTGGTGCGAACACGCCTCTTACGATACAGGCATGAGGCAGGCAAGCTAGAAAGTCGGGGGCGAGGGGACTCGGAAGTTAACGTCTCCTGTGACTCGGAGGACGTTCATCCACTGCGTATACCTCGGCTGGTGATCGGTAAGATTCAAAGCGGTGCTGGCAGGCTTACTTAATCCATTTTAGAGCCGACAATTTGACATCAGCGTGGTATGCCGATTGCTGATATATCTAGCATGCCCAGCCAACGTCAACGTCGGATGCCAAGCACGTTGAGAAGAGAATTTATTATGAAACCACATATCAGCACGCAGCGACTAGTGGTAACAGCGCTGCCCGAAAAACACACACAAAAAACAATCAGTTTCCAAGTACTCCCGGCAGCCTACACTTTGCACAACAATTCTCTGTGGTGATGAAACAATTAAGCTAGTCTGAAATCAATTCACACAAAGTTCACATGTGTTCAAAGAAACAGTTCAGAAACTCGTTGAAAGTCAGTACGGCACAATAGTGATGCTCAGAATGTTATTCCTGACCGCTATGAAACGCGTGGACCAGCGTAACAGGAAGGCTTCTTCACCTAGAACTGCCAACTCATTGTCTAAGTGATTCATAAGCATTGACCGCACACGCCACAGCAATGGAAACATCGCCCGTTGCGGTCGGGCGCGAAGACACGCGGCACCACGATTTCGCCATAATACAAATGCACCAGCACACATAAGGAAGTTCACCAACGTGTCATTTGAACGTGTGCTCATTCTAAGTGTAACACCAAACAACCTGCTTAGCACAGTCCAAAACGTTGCCGCTACACGACACTGAAACAAGGCATGTTCCAATGTTTCAGTGTGCCCGCAGTGCGGGCACCGTGAGGAACGCACAATGCCGAATCTCGCGAGACGGTCACACGTCGGGAGAACTTGCCAGCCACGCAACCATCCGAAATCCCTAACATCAGAAGGAAGCTCCGTCGAAGTCAGCTGATGCCAACGGACACCGCGTGATCTTGCTGTCTGCTGATTATCTAATTGGTTTATTGCCAATTTTTCGCACAATTCGCTTGCTGTACTTTCTCTGAAATTTAGGCTTGGCAAGGTAGACTGGACGTTCCTCAGTGTTTTGACTACATAGGCATAAAATGGCGGTGACTGCTCAGCAGAGGGACCGGCAATGCGTTCGTCATAAAACATTGATCGGTAAGTTCCCAGAAAGTACTGCAGCAGCGCCCTCCCTGGGTACTCAGTTGAGTCCACAATGTCGAACACTGCACGTACGGCCAGCACGCTACACATGGTTTGCAAGCAAGGCAGACTGAAACCACCCATTGACTTGGGCAGTCTCAACAGCGCACGCGACACTGTTTCTGTCTTGCCCGCCCGAAAGAACGACCCGAACTTCGTGGCGAGCTGACGGGTGAAATGGCGCGGCGGTTTCGCTACGTGTGCTACATTAGCGAAACCGAAATCGCTTGGAATTGTAATCTTGGACATTGTCGAATCACAGTAGCACCGCGAATGGGCCACACTGCTTTGCTAGTGGCGGCCGCCGGAGACCTCGCATGATTGCTTTTGTTCGTTCAGCATTTATAAAATAAATATCGCCTTATCGGCCGTATAAACGCTTCAAAGTGTTTTTATTTGAGCCAGTCTACACAATGCAAGCAAAAACAAAAGCTTGACAAATTCACTTCAGTGTTTCTTCAAGACGTTCTCTCTGCTCAATTCTACGCATTATTACTGTAAATAAGGGTGGTTTCATGTCTGTTGGGTCACGTTAGGGGCGGGACACGGCATATAGGCTCTCGTAATTGACATTCTGCATTGCACCGGGAGTGCGGGGCCTGTGCCTATTGCGGGAGGGGATATCACGCCCCTGCACAGAGGCACGGCTCCCTCGAAACCGCAGTGGACAATCTCTCCGTTTTTGCTGTTCTGCGACAGGAGTAAGAATAGTAAGTGCCAGTATCTCCCAATGCTACTGTGGCTCCCACACGGAGGCATGTCATTGGGCATCTCCAAGTAATTTATTCTTTCTTTTCGGGTTCCAACTGAACGCCACGCAAAATGTCCGCTTCGCTTAACTGCACAAGCGTACGTGTGTGCACCACGTTGGCTTTAAAGGGCCTTGTAACTCAGCTCGCTATATCTTATGTGGTGCCTTGTTCTCTCTTTCTCTTGTTCGAGCTAGTTCTGTTCCCAACTCAAACTCAAACTCGGTCTTTCTTTGGCCGACTATTTGTTAAGGGGTTAGCAGACATTTTCATCGAAGCCAAGGTCATCACCACGGTAATTGTCATCATCCTGCGGGAGTAACGAGAAGGAAGAGGAGGCACCACGAGTTTGGGGATATCACTAACAGGGCCGGCTATACTATCGTTCGGGGCATCCGAAACGGGGTTTTGCCGCCGGGATGTATGCTCTGCTCTCCTGCGCTACATTGAAAATTCTAAACGATTCTCCTTATGATTGAGATTGGTCATCCTCGCTTTAATTTTCCAGTTTTCTTTTTTTTTCTTCTCAAAACCAACTGATCTAAATTATCCTTCCTAGGCGTGTCGTGAATTGATAAGAGTACCATTCATTTTTACAATCCTCTGTTGTTTGCCCGATCCCCTGATTGGGTATGCGCCATTAATTATCAGGATCAACAACAACAACAACAACAAGAGGGGATGCGCTAGGAGGCTGCTACAACGCGATACTTGCCATCGCTTGCAGGTACACACTGCAAGCCGAAACTGCCCCGTCCTTTATAGCCGTCAGGATCAAAGGTCTACCAGTTTTCCACGTTTTCGACAAGGAATCCACCTGCTCAGGTGCAACCGCGATGTCCGCAGCAAGACGCCCACGAAGCGGAGACAAGGGCACGCGGTACGGGGCTCCCCGCTGGCGACCCCACGCTGAACGTCGGCAGCCTCCGGCAACTCACGAGGCTTCTATGACGGTAAGCATACGCCTTCGTCACGTATCGCCAGATAACGTCGCGTCGCCTAACTACGGATGAATTGAGCTTTACTTCGTGCGCTGCATGTGGTAAGGGTTTCTGAGGAATGTATAATCGTGTCATGCCTTGCGGGGTCGTCTGCAGGCAACAAAGCAAGCGAAGGCATCCCCAACGAATGTCGATGAACACCCGGCCCGGGACGACCAGAACACGCCAGTACGCCCGGCACCTATCCAGGAACCAAAACGCGATGCAACGGTAGCTCATTTTCATACTTGTGCTGTGTGCTCATGCGCCGGATTTTCTAGTGTTACCGTGCCCAGTTAGGAGCTCAATCCGATGCGCGCAGTGGGAGCAGCTGGAAGTCAATGCGAGAGGACTTCATCATGCATTGGCCAATATAGGCTAATAATAAACAGAAAATATTGACATCAGTCTAGAGAGAGAAAGAAATATTTTTACGGAATCCAAAGAGGTCGGCCCAACTAACGGTATAATTCCTATTTCCAGAGCGTATTCTCAAGGCCAACCACGCTGGGCAATATGCCTTACGTCAACGATAGCAACAAATATATCCATGTTACTGTCGAAGGTGTTACTGAGCTGCTCCTATGATTAGATCCTAAAAACTCCGCAGGACCTGATAACATTCCCACCGCATTTATTAAAAGATATGCAGAACTGCTGGCTAGATTCTTGGTACAATTGTATTCTAAGTCTCTTGAAACTTGTTGCCTACCACTTGAATGGCTGGTTGCCCGAGTGAAACCAATTTTTAAAAAAAGGCTCTGTCACCGATTATTGTAATTACCGACCCATATCTCTCATTTGCACAGTTTGTAAAGTTCTTGAACACGTAATTGCTAAACACCTAAATGATTTTCTTGACAATAATAATCTTCTTACTAACGTACAGCACGGTTTTCGAAGAGGGTTTTCAACTGCAACTCAATTAGTAGTTACCGTCCATGAGATGGCACAGGTGCTTGACGAGGGCGGACAGATTGACGCAGTTCTAATGGACTTCTCGAAAGCGTTCGATAGAGTTCCACATTCGAAACTAATAACAAAAATGAAAAACTTAGGCATCCCATCACAAGACGTCAATTGGGTCATTTCATACCTAACTGGCCGCAAGCAATATGTAGAAATTGACGGTGCCTGTTCTCGTTTTCTAGATGTTTTCTTGGGCGTCCCACAGGGCTTGGTCTTGGCACCGGTTCTGTTTAACATTTATATTAATGATCTTGGCCAAATTGTAAAGCCCCCTCTACGCCTCAAGCTGTTTGCAGACGATTGCATCATATTTAGCCGCATAGTGTCTGCCGCTGACAAGGAAGTTCTTAACCATGCTTTGCATGCAATAACGGAATGGTGCAATAAATGGGATATGCTTATAAATCTCGACAAGACGGTTCACATGTGCATCTCAAATAAGAAGAATAAATTTCATTTCAAGTATAGCCTTGGCAATCACCAGATTAAACATGTGGAGGAACATAAGTACCTGGGGTTAACCTTGACGTCCAGACTTAACTGATCAACACATATAAATAACATATGTTCCTCCGCGAGAAAGAAGTTAGGGTTTCTGAAGCATAAATTAGGTGATGCCCCTCGTCGCTTAGACTCATTGCATACAAATCCTTTGTAAGACCCACCCTGGAATACAGGAGCATTGTCTGGGACCCCCACACTATCACTAATAAAGAAAAGCTTGAAAAAATTCAGAGATTGGCAGCTTGTTTTATTTATAGGCCTCCTGCGCTGCCCAGGGGGCGCTGCGCAAGCGGCTTCCGGGCAGTACTTCCGGGTAGTACAAAGCTGCGCGGGTCCCATAGGATCCCGTGTTGACAGAAGCAAAATGAGCTCGACGCTCCCGATTATTTTGCGACGTGGTCACCAGCTCATTCCCGACGCGTCCGATCTATTTCAGCGATCAACTTGGCATTAGGGAAAAAAGCTTTGCAGCGCTAAACACGTTTACAGCGCCGACGAAAGTGCCGGGACCGTGACGGCGTCTGCTACTCGCAGGTTCACCGATCGATGGTCGTACGAAGTGAAATTTTAAGTCAAATTTCTAGTTTAAACTAATACTCTAGGTGACAAAGACTTCTCAAAAAACAGCCGATCAAAAAAGAAGAGTGACGCAATCAGCCATGATCGCGCTTTAACCAGCGAATCCGGCGGACCGCAGGCTCGCCTGCTGCGGTGCGCCGCTCGTTTGCCTACCTGCACACTATGCGTGCACTTTCATTAAACAGTGCTCGTTTGCGTCGCCGTTACGAATACATGGTGCAGCGTTAGCTTGCCGTTTTGTTGCGTGTCTCAGTGACAAAATGCCGCGAACTTCAGAAGCTTGAAATCTGTTTTGCGATTCCGAAATTAGTGGCCGTAAAACAAAGTGGTCAGGCGAGCTAAGAGGCCGCTCGCATTTCTTGTTTGCTCTCACTTTACTTAATTACGCTCTTGCAGCATACATTCCGAGTTCGCACTTAATAGCCTAGAATGAGGGTCAGCAACGGCCGAGTTCCATGCAGCCGACACAGCGGAGGGCTGGACGGCAAATCGGGTGGGAGCAGGAGGGGGGTTTGAATTTAAAGAGAAAAAAATCAGCGAATTTCTAATAATAATTGACAATAATCTGGCGAAGTGTGAAGATGGGAGGGGGTGGGCAGTTCTACTGGAGGACGCCAATTCTCTGTTCTTTTCTCGCTGTGTAACTCCAAATGAAGTCAAAACTGGCCTGTCGGCGTTAAGATTCGACGACCCCTGCACTAGAAAACCAACACAGTCAGTGATGATCGTATGTAAATATTCGGGGCCCCGCGCCGTGTA
This sequence comes from Haemaphysalis longicornis, assembly GCF_048455015.1. Taxonomy (NCBI): domain Eukaryota; kingdom Metazoa; phylum Arthropoda; class Arachnida; order Ixodida; family Ixodidae; genus Haemaphysalis; species Haemaphysalis longicornis. Next base: position 143,408,454 of record NW_027526460.1, on the reverse strand, counting down.
TGCGGCTGTGTTATGTTATACTGTGTTATGTCATGTTATAGAAGTACACATCTCTGCAGGCAGCGGGCGTGTGATTTGGTGCATGTTTTGCGTCCTTTAATAGCGCTTAATTTGTTTATTTGGCGCTATTGCCCCACCTACTCGCCAGTATACATGTACCCTGCCGTTCGTAAATCGTGCGGCGTAAAACGTTGCGCAAGAATCATTTAGTTTGCGAAAATACGAAACAAAACTTCCACTCGTTTCAAAGGCGGTGTCAGGCCAGCAGTGTCAGCTGAGTCGGCTGCGCAATTCTTGCGTTCGCTTGCATGCCCCCGCTGAAGCAACCTTTTGCAGTTACCTCAGGATATAGGATGAGCAGCGTTGTGTGTTTATGCTACTCATGAACTTTCCTTTGTCGACCGCACGCAAGAAGAAAAAAAACTGTAACTGTCGTCAAACAGTTAAACCACCCGAGCAGGCGGTACTGTCCCACGCCGCGACGACCGCGACAGCTCGCTCAAAAGAAAGCCGACAAATCGGCTTCTTTTAGCGGATATTATTTTGTTTAGACTCTGCAACTACTTTAAGGGCTATTTCATACAGTATGCAGTCATTTAAACACGCCACAAAGCGCCACAACCAACTTTCCCTCTGGCTTGTAATTGAAAACACATGGAGTGCGGCGAGGGTCGTCTGCTATTGTACTACCCAGAGGCGTCGTCCGCTAGGGGCGCTGCATGTCGCCAAAACTCCAGCGAAGGAGGCCTATACGCCCACCAACAATCCTGCGCTTTTACCCACCCGGTTATTGAGCTGCACTCGGAAACTCCCCCGCTTGTCAAGTTCAGGGACACAACCCAGCGTCACTGCCGTCAGAGACAGACACTACCCCCGCCTCGCCCTGACCTTTCCAGGGAACAACAAAGTACCCTACGGCTATGCAATCCGGCTATTTCCCAAACCCGACGCGAGTTCACTTAATGAACCCAAATCGCTACGACGCTGAATGTAAATTTTGCTGAGAAGTAGGATCACTCCGCCACATAATCGGGGTGTGCGACTTTAGTCCTGAGCACCCTCCTCTTTTCTCGTCAACTAACCAACAAAAGCAATGGAAGATGTTGCTGTCCAGCCCCTGCCTGCCCACCCAGTTTCAGCTGGTGGGCAGAGAAAAGGTGGCATGGACTGCATATGGGCTCCAGTGAAGAAGGAACCACTCCCGTGAACCGCCCTTTGGGCCGTGCAGCAATTTGAAGAAAAGTATTTCCTCCTCCCCCTGCTGCAGCCAGTAGGCCTGAGGCGTCGCAAGGGCTTGAAAACGCTGGGGTCAGATGATGATGATGATGATACCCTCAAAGCTTTGGCACGTACCCACAAGGGGGGATCAGCCAAGGCTAAATCAATTGCTGAAATTCCAGAGGACCTCAGAATACTCATTTATTACCGGAAAGAGTGAGGCCGTAAAATGAAACTTCTTTTTGAGTAAAACCCGAATTACCCATTATTTCTTACCCTTCAGCAATTCAAGCGATCTGCAGCTGAAACAAAACCTTGAATACAATTATATATATCCCTTTTTGCGTGCACAAAATTTATTTCGCCAATAGATAAGATAAGTGGGACCGATAAAGTCAACTCCAAACACTCAATTGGGTGCTAAAAAAGTAGCTGTCTTGCAGCCGAGAAGCGGTGACAGGCGAGAAAAAAATGTTCGATTGTTTGGTACCGCACACATAGTTCCATAGGTGAAAGCCTTGTTTTAAACAGATAGAAATTCAGACTTGGAATCCTGCAGCGCCGCTCGGTGAAGGTCACTTCGCATTGGTGAGAACCACAAAAATGAACCTTCCACCCGAAATTTAAATGTTGATACTCTTGAAACGACTCTTGAAACTCGTGCGTCTGAACGAGTAGCGTCTAAATGCCAATACATCGTAATCTGGACGATGCAAAAAAAAACAGCCAGATTCGGTACGCCGAATTGAATGGGAGCTCTAAGAGCGAGATTATCTAAATGATCCGCTAGCTAGTTCACCTTCATGCCCGTATGGCCAGGGATCCAAGCCAAACGTACCACCTTCAGCACCTTGGAACACAAAGCAGTAATGTGCTGTACAAGGGAGAGTCGGAAGAAAAAGTTATTGCCGATATAACTGACATCAAATTGGATAGTACGATGAATCCTGATACATGCTGCGGTACTTTACATAGGGCGAGAGCTGTTGCTAAAAATTCTGCCATAAAAATGGCTTTATAGTCCGGGATTCGTAGCCAATAACTCCAATCTAGAGGCTGAAAAAATACCTATGTCTGCTTTCTCGCCCTATGAGATGTATACCACTTTAAATCACCGGAGAAGCCGGATACTTGTATAGATACTCTTTTAAAAGAGCAGTTAATAAATGGCGTGTGAGAAGCTTTGCAGCCAAATGGAAAGGGTTTTGTAACAAAAACTCAGTTTCTGGCTCAATAGTAGATAATGGATAACTTCATATAAGTTAACCGAAATGGAATCAAGATATGTTTGAACGAATTCCCCTTGGGGGGAATACATTTCCGCCACGGAGAAGTAAAAAAAATCGAATCACAAATATATATAAACACAGGCTTAGCAGCTCCAGAGGGGGCTTCGTACATGCGCAGGTAAGTACTGTCAGCAAGAGAAATCGGACATTGAGTTCAGGAATGCGTGCCTCCAAGTACAAAACCCGGTTCCAGACGAACCGGGGTAGGCCAAGGCAAAATCGAAGGATGCGCCTCTCCAACAGGTGTAACGATCGCAGTTTGTAAATAGGGCAATTGCAAAACAAGATGCAGCCTAACTTCATGACTGGCCGTACGTAGCATCGGTAGAACAGCAAAAGTGGGTCCCCGCGCATTCCTACTCTTTTTCGACATAGCCTTTTCATGCGACGAAATGCTCTCTCCGCTTTAGTGACTGATGCATTAATATGTGTATGCCAATCAAGAGAAGAAGTGCATGTAATACCAAGGAACATCAGCGAATCTACCTGCGGAATGGCTTGAAATTGTTCCTGCCACCGGGAAGACAGGTAGAGCACTTTTCGACACATTTACGTTAAAAAAAATCTGTCACGCCATGTCTCCAACAGAGATACATGGGCCTTAAAACTGTCATATAGCGAATGAATGTCGACTGCAGCCACAAAGAACGCTCTATCATCAGCATAAACGTAGGTTGTTACACCAGGGAGTAGAGAAATGTCGCTCCTAAGGATGCTCAAAAGTACAGGCGGTAAAACCAATCCTTGAAGCACCCCTCTACTTTCAGGAAATCGTCTTGAAAATAGCCTACCGTTTGTGCAAAAGAATTCCCGATCGGCAAAAAACTTCCTAATCTAAGCAAAAAGATATCAGTCCAGAAGCGTAGCCTGTCTTCTTCTTCGTCTTCCTTTCCCCATGCTTGCCCCCTCCATTTTTCTCTTTATCTCCCCGTGAAGTTCACCATTGGCACACTTCGTACCTTTTTTAAGGACATACTCCTTGGGGGGTTTCTGCACATGCACCTTCGGGGGTTTTCAGCACATGCCCGTTTGAAGGCGTTGGGGGAGGGTTGCTTATGACATGACCACGCCAGGCTTCTGAGCTAGGCTTTCGATGCCCCCGGTATTTTCTTAAGCACTGCAATAATTCTCAATATAACCAGTGGTTACGTCATTAACGTGTTGACTTTGTTCCAGTAGGGTTGTTCGAATAGGAGGCACGGACTGTTGTCGGGCGTCACGGATTATGTTCCGAGAAGTTGATTATTGATTGTAGTGTTTAACGCGCCGACGCAACCCAGGCGACGCGGCCAGCCATAGTGGAGGGCTCCGGGTTTAATTTTGACCACCTGGGGATCTTTAACTTGCGCCTAAATCTCGTACACATGGACATTTTTGCTTTTCGCCTCCATCAGAAAAAGCGACTGCCGCGGCCGGGAATCGAACCCGCGACCACGTGCTGAGCAGCGTATCGCCTTAGCCACTAACCCACCGCGGCGGGTCCGAGAAATTTGTTTTGGCCAAACCTCCATATTGAACAATACCTCGGTGTGAGACAGCAAACGTTCATTCAAAGGAGAAGAGGACATAGGCCTGAGAAACTGATCTCGGGCCTTCTACTTCCCACTGGACCAGGTGTAATTGGGTAAAAAAATTGTAGGAGTGAAAATGGAATTATGAGAAATGACGGTGAAATCGACTAATGAAATGTTCATCGGGCCTTTCCCCCTGTAGTCCCGTTCTTCCCGGCACATTTGAATTTTTTTCTCGGCTTCGTAGTCACCGGGAAAGCGAAAACTTTCCGCCTATGTGGCATATCAATCCACTCAATGGACATTATGCTTCACACAGGAAGTGCGTAGCTTGTGCATATATCACGGATTGGAATATCGCGTCCCTGCCCATGCAGTCGCACGGCCCGCTCGAACTGGTAGAGGGCAATATTCCTGCGTTGTCGTTGCTGTACGAAGCAATGATAATAGTAAGAGCGATGATATTCTCTTGCGGAAATAATTTCGCCACCTTTGATTAGGGGGCCTCGGTTGACAGGATGTCAGTGGGAAGATTCAAGTAATTTATTCTTTTTTTTTTGGGATCCAACTGCGAGCCCCGGGAAAAGGCTGCGTTGCTGAATTGCTCAAACGCAGGTGTGTGCGCCAACTCACGTTGGTTTCTATGGGCTTTGTAATCTATGTCCATATACATTTTCCGGTGCCTTGTTTTCTCTTCTTCTTCTCCTTCTTCTTCAAGCGAATTCTGTTCCCAACTCAAATTAGGACTTGGTATGACCAAAGCTTTTTCTGTGGTAACAGGGCTCTATCATCGAAGCCAAAGTCATCACCACAGTAATTATCATCATCCTGCGTGGGGAAAGAGAAGGAAGAGGAGACATCACGAGAAGGGTGCGCGAGGAGACCGAGAACACGCGATAGACGCCATCGTAGCGCTTCTAGGCACCTACCCACTGCAAGCCGCAACTCTCTCGTCCATTTTTATAGCCGACAAGATCAACGGTCAACCTGTTTCGCAGGTTTCCGGCTACGAATCCAACTGCCCTACTGTCACCGCAATGTCCGCAGACAGAGGCCCCCAAGTCAGACACAAGGGCACACAATCCGGGGCACCCCGCCGGCGACTCCACTCGGCGCATCAGCAGTCTCCGGAAACGCGCGAGGCCCCTAACACGGTAAGCGTACGCCTGCGTCACGTATCGCCAGGTTAACTCGCGTCGCCTAGCTGCAGCGGAAGGGCATTTTAGTGCGGAGAACTTACCCGTCCGCTGCTGTGGTTTGGCGGTGTAGCCGGTCTAGTAACCGAGCGAACGAAGGGAACACCGAAGACCGAAGGAAAACAGAAGAGGAAAATGTGGTGAAAGTGTGAGGGGGAGGGTGGAATGCCGAGGCGGCGGTAAACGCTCCTCGGCGGCGACGCGCTACGAGATAACCGAAAGTACGAAGACGCCACCGATTATGAGCCCGCAGGAAAGCGGAGGGTAAAAGTATGGCGAAAGTGTGGGGGAGGCAGTATGGCGAGGCGGCGCCACAGAAGCCTAGCACGGCATGATTAATGCCCGTACATCAGTCTTTCAGGATCGTCCTCGTTAGGTGGCTCATTTGAACCACGTGACTTTTGCAGGGGAGGTTCCCACACGATTAACAACATGCTCGGCGGCGACTACGTGCTGGGATATAGCGGCAGAGCAGCGAGCGCCGGCGTGCGTTCGCTATTCACGCTATAGCTTCTTGAGACGCAACAGACACGCGCTGTGGCCGAGAAGACCGCAGTTGGCGCTGCGCACAAATTTCGCATTAGAGACTATCGTAATGGTCATGTGTTTTTTTTAAGTGCGCGACCCCAAACCATCCACCACCGGCGTCGGCGGCGGCGTCGGCGTCCGCAGTGCTCCTCTATAAAGAAACAGCATCCGGCGCCAGGTTTCGATCCGCGGACTTTGCGGCCGCAGCGCGACGCTCTACCGATCAAGCCACGGACGCGACGTGATATCAGCGTTAGTGACGCGCCTTATATCTTTAACGCATTCAAACTACGTCGTCAGCGGCGTGCGTTGGCGACTCAGCGGCGTTATAGCGGCTTGATAACTGCGTGGTGTACACGTGATACTACAAACCCGATGGAAGAGATGGAAGAGAAGGCGGCGAGGCGGTGGGCTGCGGGGGCCGAGCGCAAGCGCCGCAAGCGGGCCGACAACCGTGCATTCGCACTTTCACATTCTCCCCCTCGGGGAAATGCGGGGGAATTTTTTGTTGGTGTGCTGCCTAAGGTAAAGGTCATTGAGGAATGTCTCATTGCGTCATGTCGCGCGGGTTCGTTTGCAGGCAAGAAAGCAAGCCGAGGCTTCCCCAAAGAATGCCCATGACCTCCGGGCAAGAGAGGACCAGAACAAGCCAGTGAGCCCATCCGCTACCCAGCAACCAAAAAGGAATGCAACGGTAGCTCATTTTCGCACTTGCTCTGCGTCCTCATGCGCCTGATTTTCTACTCGTACAGCGCCCAGTTATGAGCTTCCTCCGATGCGTGCAGTTTGAGCAGTTCGAAATCAATGCGAGAGAACTTCATGGTGCTGTGACCAATAGGCTGATAATAAACGGAAAAGAGAGACATCAGTGCAGAAAGAGAAAGAGAAAATCTTTAATAAAATTCCAAAGAGATCCGCTCCACTGACGTTAGGCATTGCTATTCCAGATGGGGGTATCAGAGTAAGATGAAAGAGATAAAAAAGGGGAGGGGCCGCAAGAGTAAAACCTCGCGATATATTCGGGATAGGGACGGTGAAATGCACGAGTGTAACTCAATTAAGATATCGCGCCACAAAACATAATGTAACTGCCGATGACGGTGAGATGTGCATACGTAGTTTAAACGTACAGTCATGGACCAACGAAATGAGAACACAGAAGTACGAACCACAACGCGAAGAATTGAATAATAGTGTTTGTGGAGACCCACTAATGGCGCACTATTGGTTTATCCGGAAAGCCACATTTCTCACCGTTGTTTTTGTAATTAGGCTGCTTGTCTTTTTGACTTACATGGAAAGAATATTTTCGTGCTCGCATTTCATTTGTTTCACTGTACCTGTTTCGCTGTACATGTACAGAGAATTCACAGGACCTCTTCCAGCCAGAGTACTGGAGAAAAGCAAAGTGATGTAAAGCAAAGCAGTTCTTTCGTAGCGTGCGGGTCAGCAATTCAGAACGAGGCTGAGGCCGCTCCGGGAGGGAGGGGGGAGGGTTTCCTTCTCGGAGCACACACCCTTGCGGCGCATAACGTTACTCACCACGGCCGCTTTCAGCGCTGCGCGCAAGGCCTCGTTTTCAGTCAGCTTTGCTCAAGAACAGGGCGGCTGCGGCGGGAGTTGCCGCGCAGCTGATTGGTGGTGAGATGTTTGAGTGGCGCCCCCTGGCTCTGACGTCAGCTTAGGGATTCGCGCCGCTGTCGTCTGCTACACTCCGCTTGTGAGGGGCAGCAGTGTCTGGGCTAGAAATCACCCGCTTTGTTGCTGTAGTGCATTAAAAAGCGTATTTCTAGTGATTCAGTTATTTTGCCAGCTTCTGACGCATCTGAATAATTTGAAGCTGTATCCCCCACAAGTTTGCAACACACGAGGAGATAGAGAACTTTCTTCAGAGCATCAGTCACAAGATCGTGTGTAACTCGTCCTTTCTAGCTTATTCGCGAGGATCAGCGATAAGAGCTTCTCGATAAGTATTCAAAATGCGTAGGCTTCCCTGCAGTATTTCTTAGATGCTCTTATGAAGACTCAACAGTCTAATACTACGTACCAAGCAGCGGCCCCTACACAAGCATCGTACAGCAGGAAATAAAGCGGCTTTCTTCTATTTCTTTCGTTGATGTTGTCTTGTATCAGATTAATGCTTCTTGCTTTTTTTCCTGCCCAACGCATTAATTTTTCTGCGTCGTCACAAACGTCTTATCTGGGGGTTTTGGGATGTTTGGGAGGCTCACAAAGATCGTGTGGATATTTCCTTCGTGTTGTATTGCATACATTGCTTCTTCACAAATTGGCTTTCATTACGGCTGCGTGCAAGAAGCTGCATATCCGCAGCGTGGTTTGTTTATGCGCATGCAAATAGAATGAGAAGGTGTGTGCTACGCCACCGCGATCGCGCCCTAAATAACGTTGTCCACAGTAGTCGAAGGCGGCTTTTGTGCTCCGAATTTCTATCGTAATCATATCGTTATCATAACGACCTGACTCTCAACCCGAACAATGATGACATGATTACGGTGTTGAAGGCATGATATACTCGCTAACTAACGCAATAAATAGTCTACCTGCATATATTACAAGAATCGAAACCGAAGAATAATTCCGAGTAGCTCTTTATTGCATTCCAACCCTTCCAGGCGCAAAGAACAAATCCTATTCTACTCGGGATGTCGTTCTATGAATTGAAGAAGATTACTTTTAATCTCTTGTCCTGGACTGAGGACCTGGCCCACTAACCAGCTCGATTTAATTGTAAATGAAAGTTTCTCCTCCTCCTTCTACTCCTCCTCCTCTTGAGTGCAGTTTTCCTATAACACATATCCAAATATCGGGAAGATATGGCTGTGGAAAATGTACCGAAATATCCCTCCAGGTCTGAACAAATATAGTGTTACTGTATATATAACGTAGACGTGGCTCGTTTAGCTCAACAAACCTCCATACTGGTTAGATGCCTGGTATGAGATCAGCACGCGCTAATATACAAAATGGGTTATTTGGAACTCAACCTACAGTTTTTGCAGCCCATAGTGCATATCGGCAAACTTTCATGCCTTGACAACGTAAAGTGATGTGACACAACACGTACGAGCGTTCAGCAAGGTTTCAAAAACTGTTTTACCTTACATATGATTACTGGGAATCGTAAGGCCGTCTGCCAAAGCCAACAGCCCTCAAATTTGTTTTGGTCTTCCCTTTTCACTGTTGTCGGTTATTAGCAGCTCACTGTTCCCTTTGTTCGAAACTTTTGCTTAATTGTGAAGCTGACGCCTAGCTCCGACTCTTCGCGCTCCGCACAGGACCGGCTTCGCAAGGAGTGGGGCGACGCCGGCAATGTTTCTTCCGTAGCGGTATCCAAAACTATACTTTAACTGACACCATGAGCTAGTGTATGCGATTTTAAGCCTATTATTATGATGAAAAGTTACCCACACGCCAATTCTGGTGCGGAAAAGCATCAGACGTTGACCGAGCGCAAAGAAACAGCAGGAGAGCGAGCCTGAGTGAAGCAGACGACAAATGCGAGAATCCCTAAGCCGACGTCACGGAGGCGCGCTTCGCAGCGCCGCCCGTGTTCGCGCTCATCGCCAATAGGCAGCCGACCACGCTCGCTGTCTCGCTGCCCGGCAGCTCCTGGCACAACGCATGCGCTGCTGGGCCGGGAGCCCGGTAATGGCGCTCGTGGTTCTCTTTTCGTCCTTCGTGTGTCTGCGCGTCCAGTTCTTGCTGTATACTGAGGAAGAAGGCCACAGCTGGCGTTATAAAGCAAGCTTTCTAGCTCCACCACCGAGCGGTTCTTTCGTGGAGTGCGGGACAACAAACTCAAACGCGGCGGAGGCGGTGGCGAGGGGGGGGGGGGGGGGGTAGGGGTCGGAGGGTTTCACTCACGGAGCACTCTGTAGACAGCGCGGCGAATTTACCCAGCGTTCCCCACGCAGAAGTGCGTGTTCGCTGCCGGCGGCGGCGGCACGGCCTTTTCGTCAGCATTATCGACGGTTGTTTTTTGCCTGATTTGGCTCGTTTCGCATCCATTGCGCGCTCCCTTCGCACGGCTTGATTAACTTGTTCGACTACACCTTGCGGTTAACCCGCTACAGACGGAATTAAGTGGTCTTACGGCCATGGCCTCCTTGATTCCCCCGCGCGCGTTTTGCTCCGGCCGTCCTAATCGCAGCGCGCCCCAGCAAAATGTTGTTACGTCATTAACGTAAAGAAACAGCAGGAGAGCGAGCCTGAGTGAAGCAGACGACAAATGCGAGAATCCCTAAGCCGACGTCACGGAGGCGCGCTTCGCAGCGCCGCCCGTGTTCGCGCTCATCGCCAATAGGCAGCCGACCACGCTCGCTGTCTCGCTGCCCGGCAGCTCCTGGCACAACGCATGCGCTGCTGGGCCGGGAGCCCGGTAATGGCGCTCGTGGTTCTCTTTTCGTCCTTCGTGTGTCTGCGCGTCCAGTTCTTGCTGTATACTGAGGAAGAAGGCCACAGCTGGCGTTATAAAGCAAGCTTTCTAGCTCCACCACCGAGCGGTTCTTTCGTGGAGTGCGGGACAACAAACTCAAACGCGGCGGAGGCGGTGGCGAGGGGGGGGGGGGGGGGAGGGGTCGGAGGGTTGCACTCACGGAGCACTCTGTAGACAGCGCGGCGAATTTACCCAGCGTTCCCCGCGCAGAAGTGCCTGTTCGCTGCCGGCGGCGGCGGCACGGCCTTTTCGTCAGCATCATCGACGGTTGTTTTTTGCCTGATTTGGCTCGTTTCGCATCCATTGCGCGCTCCCTTCGCACGGCTTGATTAACTTATTCGACTACACCTTGCGGTTAACCCGCTACAGACGGAATTAAGTGGTCTTACGGCCATGGCCTCCTTGATTCCCCCGCGCGCGTTTTGCTCCGGCCGTCCTAATCGCAGCGCGCCCCAGCAAAATGTTGTAAGGGTGCTGGTTCCCCCGCTCTCCGCCACGCGGCAGTGCGCTCCTAAGGATCGAATGCATCGTTCAGCCCATGGGGCCGCTGTTAATGCGGCATTTCGGGGCATGTCAACGGTTCTGGCGCGAGTGTATTTGCGAATTTATTGGCCGCACTTGTGCTCAGCTCCTGCGACCATTCTGACACAGAACACCTGCAATGGGTTTGTCCTTCATTGGAAAAGGCAGCTTCGAGGCACAAGCCACCGCGCAGGTCGAGCCCCCCGATCTTTATTCATTCATAAAGGGACCCCACCACTGCTCCCTCGTACTCTTCCGCGGAACGAAAGCGAACATATAACTGTAATAATCGTTTTATGCCATGGGAAATACGATCGCATCTATAAAAAGAGCAGCCTATCGTTGTTGGCTGAATCTAGAGCGAACGTATACACAACCGTCGAGTGCCCCATGTACGGCACCTTATGTGCAGCCCTGCATTTCCGCAGAAATCTAAATTGGCGGAGTTAATATAATTGACCACTACAAAGCGTGGATAAAGATAATTAGTGGAACGTGATTTAGAAAAAAAATACAGAGAGTAGAAAAATAAGAATTATAGAAGCGATATTAACAAATTAAAAAATACAAATCTTATAAGCTCCCCCACAAAACACACAAAAATAAAGGAGCAGCGAAAATACCGCTAATAAATAATCGCGCGAACAGACGAACCTTGTAACGCCCTCCATTTGCACAGAAATGCATAACAGCGTGAATAGAGATAATCGACCGAACGGGATGTTCTAAACAAAAAAGAAAATACGAAACCTCGAAAGAAATCTAAGTTCTATCATATCTATTGAGTTCTATCATATCTATCAAGAAAATAATAAAAAGCCCTGACGAAATTAACGACGCGAACAGAAATAAACAAGATCATGAAAACTGACCAAAGGGTAACGCCCTACATTTGCGCTAAAAATGAATAATTGGCGGAGTTAACATGTGTGATTACTCGTTATAATCGTGTGAATGGAGACGATTGCTCGTACGGAATCTTAAAAGAACAAAAAGCAGAAAATGAATTATAAACGCAAGCTTACAAAATAAAAAAATGCACAATAATACACCTCCTCCAAAATAGGAAGACTAAAAACAACAGCATTCAAAAGAACTAAGGAAAAATGTACAAAACTTACGTGGAAACGACCAACCGTTTGAACCCCTGCCTTTACATAGAAGTGCATAATTGGCACGTTCGATAAGATGTTTAATGTCTACAAAATAGCGTCAATTGACCTAATTAGTTCAATGAACCTTGAAAATAGAGAAGGCAACCAAAATTTCCGCATTTATTCCTGGAATTTATAAACAAACACCAATCAAGCTAAGCCATCTGCGGGCACAGGTATAAAAGCAAAAAGCCTTCTCAATTGCAAACGCAGACCAATGAAACTTGAAGAAAATAGAGTCGCACAATAAGTCGCATCCCGCAATAATAAGTCGCGCATCCCGCGATAATTATGCAGCTTTATATGCTGCTATGTAGCGTGTAGTTTTTACACACCATGATGAGCTTTTCTTAACTGCTCCGCAAATATGCTATACTAGTTCACAAAGCGCGCTTAGTAAAACCTCGCAAATACTTACTGGCACTAAATTGCAATGAACGGTGGTGTCTGAATGTATCACAGTTGGTTTGTGTCGGACTAGCATGCTTACGATTTTGTAAGCTTTCCTTACAAAGCCGCGGCCAAAAATCTATCGTGACATGCATACTAACCAGAAACAATCTTAATATTGCATTTCTGCGACAGACGCTTATGCAAGTCGCCACTCTCGTGAATAATGTTGGGTGAGGACGTGATGGGTTTTTGAAGGGTACCGCGTGTAAATAAACAACGAAAAATTAAATATGCACGCGAAATCGCAGCAGAGAGTGCCAAAACCGACTGGGCTTCGCTCGTATGATTGCTGCTTAAACTTTGTACTCGCGCGCCTCATATTATTAAGTTAACCATGATAAATTTGTTGATTAAATTCTTGTACCTGTCATTTCGGCTCGACCCAATGTAACTGCAAGCTGCGAAAACGCCCGTTTCCTCGCTTGTGCCAAGCTGCAGCGGAATAGTTGATGATGATGATGATGGTGGTGATGATGATTAGTGGCTCTCTCTTTAAATCGGGGCATCGGTTGTCAGCAACCGACTTGCCTGTTTTTTTTTACGCTTACTTGACCTACTTCCATCTAACCTTATAGATTGGCTTCCTCCCTCCTATTTACCCCTATTCCCTGTTTTAAACTCATCGCCCGCACCCCCTTTTTTCTTCCCCCGCTGTTCTAAACTCTCACCCGTATGATTACTCCGCCTGCGTACTCATCCCTTCCCTACTTTTCCTCCACCACCACTCCAGTCACGTCTTCGTCACCTCTATGGCCTTGAAGTTGAGGTTCCCCATCGTCCCAAACCCCAAAGCCTCCGCCAGCGTCGTTTCCACCTCACCCCGCGGTGGTTGTGTCTCTGTGCAATTCCTGACGATATGGTCTATAGTTTCCCTATCACTGCCGCAGGATGCACATGTTTCATTCTGCTGCCTGTAGCTACCCGTGTATGCCGGGGTTCTCAGGAACCCAGCCCGTGCCTCTAAGAGCAAATCACTGCCTCTCGTATTGCCATAGAATCCGCCCTTCTTATTTTTCATTGATCTGCCCTATAAGTCTCAAGGGTTTTTTTCGCTTAAATTCTGTGTGCCCACTTCATCGTCTCTGCTGCCTTTACCAGCTTTTTAACGGCTGTGTAAACCCCACTGTACCCTACCGACTTTCCGTACCGCTTGGTCAGCTGTCTGGCCCTCCGTCTCCACCCCGTGTCCACGCTCTTCATATACAGGTGCTTAAATACCCTCGCGGCCCATTTTTCGTCCTCCATGTCAAGAAGTCGCTGCTCAAACTATCTCGCTCTGCGCCTCCCTGGCCTCGAAAGACGACCAGCCCATATCCCCTTGTACCGCTTCCTTTGTAGTTTTGCTGTGAGCCCCTAGGGCCATTGTGGCTACTGCCCTCTGATTTACCTCTAGGCCCGCTTGGGCCTCTGGCTTCATCCACAGTACCAAATTTGCCAATGTTTGCGAATTTGCGAATTTGCGAAATTTACGAAATTCGCGCCGTGCCGCGCCGGAAGACGCGGCCACGCCCCCTTTTTCAACTTACGCTCTCTCCGGCCGATTGGTACGGCCGGAGCAAAATGCGTGCGGGTGGTCGCGGTGGCCATAGTAGAGCAAACATACATTAAGGATTGGTTTGCAGAGCGGGAAAAGAAAATGTACAAACCACATACCGATATCTGGCCGGTAGAGAAACGCTGCCTTTTGTGCACTGCTTGCCACGAATGCGACTAAGTTTTCAAAATTGTGAATACCACTTCGGTTTTGTTTTAAGAGTTATTGCGAAAGGTGAAAGTTGCAACTACTCCTAATGAATAGTGATTGTAAAAGTTCTTTCAGCTTTCTCGCAATTGACAAAATTACTAAATTAAATAGTTTAAATCGGTATAAATGGGAATCACTAAGCTCACATGCGGAATTGTTTCAGTATATGGGCTTTTGTAGTGCAGTGGTGTAGCCCAAAGGTAGCACATCACGATGGCTGAGTTCTGCTGTCTCAACCTTCCAAAGACGCTCCTCCATTTTCTACCCGCCGAATCATGGCCGGGCTACAGTGGCGGCGTCCACCGCTCTATCCCGGCCCTAGCCCACGCTGCTGCTGTGTTCAGGTAATTGCCCCCGCGAGTCCCACGCAACGGCTGGCAGAATCTCGGGTTTCACTCTTTGTAGATCGACGGATGTGCATTCAAGTGACGTCGCATGGGTAATTGTTGTGGGTGTCGGTTAAAGCTTTGCTTTCCAACCACCTTCACAGCGTGGACGGGAGCCATTTTTTTTTGTTCCAGAACGGCGAGGAAAGCATAGGAGACGTAGCTATACGGTTTTAAGAATTTGATTTTATTGCGAGCTTTAACGCGCCGAAGCTGCACATTGGCTATGAGCCGCGTGGTAGTGGAGCGATCCGGATCAATTGTGATCCACTGAGCATCTTCAACGTGCACCGAAATTTCGGCAGAGGAGCGATCTCGCGTTTATCAGGACAGCGGCCACCAAGTTGGGGAATCGAACCCGAGTCCCTGGGCACAGCAAGACCACGCCTTAGCCACTGAGCCACGACGGCGTGTTTTTTTCAAACGACATTTTGAGATCTTCGGAAGAAAAGGGGAGAAACACGCGCAGTCGGCAGGACGCGTCTCAGCAACTCTACTCTCTCGGCGGCCATACTTACTGTCACTTTCTGGTGTATTTTTTGTTTAATTGTATCCTGCTCTTGGGGAAGATTGCCAATGCCGCTCCGACATCTTGACTTGACTTCACCGTTACATTCAAGTCCGACAAAAAGCATCCGGACGCGGATGCCCTTTCGCGATGCCCACTATCCTCCCCGTCGAAAGCTGTATCTTCTTAGCCACGGCCGTCACATTTACTCATGGCACCCAACAGCCGGTCGCGACACCAACCGAACAACTTCTGGATTATGGATGGCGTGCTCTACTGCGCGAATCATCATCCTGAGGGCCATAAATTGGTGCTTGTCGTTCCTTGTCAGCTCCGTCTTCGCATACTCGTGGTTTTTCACGACAGCTAGCCACCTTGGGTTCCAGAAGACTTATGATAGGGTTCGGAGTCGATTTTTCTGTTCCGGCCTCTTTACGACCGCCGTTAAGTACGACGCCTCTTGCGCGTTGTGTCACACCGCAAGCGATGTACATCAGCTTCTGCCGGTTAACTGCAGCCCATATCCTTGCCCGTCTGTTCCATTTGGCACACTGGCCATTGACCTGTACGGGCTGTTACCTTCAACATCGACTGGGTGCCGCTGTGTAGAGACTGCTGAAGATCACTTGACCAGGTACGCAGAGACCGCTCCCCTAGAGTCTTGTTGTGCTCACGAAGCCGTCGACTTCTTCCTGCGCAACATCATCCTGCGACATTGAGCGCCTCGGGTTCTGCTCAGTGACCGCGGCGAGATATTTCTTTCACAAAGGCTTGCAGAAGTTCTTCGCACTGCCAACACTATCCACAAAAATTCCAGCTACCATCCTTGGACGAATGTACTTGCTGAACGCTTCCACCGCACGCTGTCTGATATGATCTCCATGTACGTCTTCCCTGACCACCGACATTGGAACGTCATCCTGCGCTTCGTTACATTTGCTTATAATGCCGCTGTCTAGCGCACACCTGGTTATTTGCACTTATTTCTCGCTTTCGGCTGCCATCACTCTTGTTCCCTCGACACCGCTTTCTTCTCTGCCTCACTCTCCGCGACTTCGCCAATTCATGAGCAGTTCTCTGATCGGATCGCCCATTGTCGACGTATGGCGTAACAAAACACAGATACGCCCAGTGCCCACAGATACAGATATGCCCACAGAAAACCCAAAGCGCCGTTTAGTACTCGAAAGGCGAAGATGTCGTGCTTTGGACGCCTGTTTCAACACCAGAACACTGCGAGAAGTTCCTGCACCGGCAAATTGGCCCCTGCGTCGTCACTGACCAGACTTCTCCATTCAAATATTGCGTGTCACCAATTAATCCATCCCCCACCTTCACTATCGTGAGACAGAGATAGTGCATGTCTCCCCCTTGAAACCGTTGAACCGTCGCCAAACGAAACCTTCTGTGGTCTGGCGCTCGCTTTCAGCCACGGGGCAAAATGTGAGTACCACGAATGTGCATTCAGAATACTCGCCGCGAAACCGGCATCATCATCATCCATCCTGGTCACCAAGGGGTATGCTCCTCGATCACTTATAGTCAGCCGCCCACCGTCATTAGCATCTGTGGATAACCATCATCATCGTAAGCTCGTTCTCCTAGGAACGTTCTCCTAGGAAGCTAATAAACTCGGTCTCCAGGGACAACCCCTCTCTCTCAATATCAAGTTTAATTGACCATAGTTTGGACGCAGCCGGCGCCGTCGACAATCCCCCGGAAGGAGCAGCATCGGCGTACATCAGGTGGTTTGATTTGTGTGAGGATGGGGCAGGACTGCGGCTGCTGTTGTGCTGTGGAGGCCGGATCCCTCGCTCTCGGGCCGGGATGCACGGGCGGCGCATGTACTATAGCGCCCAATTTGACTCGCAACAGGCCAGCGGCGGTCCCAGCTGCTATACCCGGGAGGCGGTGGCGCCTTGCAGCGAAGCATTCGAGAAATAAAGGGAGAGGGGTCAGCTGTTTCAATACCCATCGGTATCCCCCGTGTGTACCATTGCTGGCTTCTTTTTTCTTTGCGACTGGTAAAGGTCACTACCTCAGAAGTTTTCGGGGTGGCTTACCGCATCGCCAGCGATAAGTTTTATCATTGGCTGCAATGCTCTTATGCGCATTTCCGCAAGCCTTCCAGTTTGGCAATAACAAGGTGTCGCGAAATATCGATAACGTTCAATCTTCCACGCAAAGATATCTGAAACACTGGCTGACCGCCTTTTTTTACTTACTGCTTCTGCCTCTAATACTGACAATGCCTCATGGTACGAAATGCACTATTATGCTTTCAGCTACGTCACTGATGGCCACTGCGCCGCTATGCTTGCCTTACCACAATGAAAACCAATAAGTGCCGTTACAAACAATAAGGTAAGAAGAAAAGAAAATATGCGTGACGCTATCTTCCAAGGAACCGTTATCGCCTACTGCTTTCTATTGTTCACAGCGTCACTTTCACGCTTAAAACGAGATGAGAGCACAAAGCACTGATGCCAGTTTTTACACGCCCCTTTCAATGCCCTTTTCGGCTGCATTGTAATTATGCTTGAGATCTTTTACGCAGCGAGAAATCGCTGCATTAACCGGCCGATCAACGAACACAGTGAACCGAATTATTCAGGCTTATAGAAACGAAGGGAGAATTTGTAACCCCCCTCATGATCGTCGCCCTCGCGTTACCAGCACCATTTAAGACGAAGTTTTGGTCGCCGCGGCTTATGCTAATCTGTTTGGCACTGCGCTGCAGCAGGCTCAACTAGCAGGTGTTTCAGCTTCACTGACTACTGTGAAAAGAAGGTTGACAGAAGCCGGACTGAGGAGCCGTGTCGCCGTGCTCCTCAGTCCGTCATTCTATCCAACAACAACAAAGCAGCACGTCTCAGTTTTGCGTCTGAGCACAGCACCTGGAGCGTTGACGACTGGAAGCAGGTGGTGTTCTCGGACGAATCGACGTTTACCACAAGATGGGACCAGAAACATCGTGTCTGGCGTCCGGGCAACACTCGCTACGAGCCGGAATACATACAAGAAGTGGCCTCAAGCGGACGGACCACCGTAAACGTGTGGGCCGTCATGTCCGGAGATGGACTTGGCGCACTACACCGAATTGAAGGCTCCCTAACTGTAGAGAAGTATTCCGAAATCCTGGAATATGTAATAATCCCACATGCCCTAGACGGCCCATTCCCTGACGGCGATTACCTCTTCCAGAAGACCTGGCCCCTGCGCACACCGCAAAAAGTGTCAAGAAATCGTTAACTGACCGCGGTGTTGCCAACTTGAATGGATCCCTAAAGGTGCCATCGTTAATTTTTAATTTAATGTTAATTTCTAAGCTGGTCAACAACAAAGCTTTTTAAAAAATACGTTCCATAACAATATCCAAGCTACCGTTCATTTCGCAGTAATAGCAACGAAAACGATCACGCGTCACAATTCTGGAGTCGCAAGGCTGCGCCAAGCTGAAATACACCGGCCAGCTTCACGCGCATCGCATTCACAGCGCGAAGCGTGTTTCCGTCTCCAAAACGCCGTAACACCAAAACTTCCGGTGACGTCACACAAAAATAAAAAACAAAAAACAAATACGCAGAAGCCGTTTATGCATTAAGTAGTAATAAGAATACTCATAAAAAGTAAAAATATTGCTGCATGTGTAAGCATTTGCATCGAAACGTTTCACGCATTAACGAAAGTGGGGCGGATGCGCCACGAGCGCCTACTAGTGGTAGCAGCAGTTATAAAAAAAAAATAATAATATAATAATAAACAGCGGGCGAGTGCGATCATCGTACAGGAGGCGATGGCGCGCTGCTTGTGTTTACATTCTCGAGTGACAATGGTTGTGATGGTTGTGATCGCATTGTTGTTCAGCAGTATGCCAAGCTTTTCACATGGACCATTTCAGTGCGGTTTCTTGCCCCGAGGCCCGTCGCCGAACCTGTAATTATCAATGTAATTATTAAGGGTGTTTACTAATTAACAGTGAGCGGTAGCGGTATGGTAAAAATGCCCACAGACTGCCTTCTATGCGAGTTGTGAGCCGGGAAAGCTGCTTGGCGTTCCGAGTAGACGGAACGATATAAGCAAGGGCTTTCTCGAAATCCCCGTCACCTTATCTTCGCTTGATAAAGAGCGCATCCTGCACCTGTAGTAACTATTTTTAGTCAAGTTCACGAACAAAAACACAGCCTCCGAAAAAGTTGTAGTTCTGTGTATTTTATTTCTGAAATGCAAGGGCGGAAAGTACATTGCACGATTCCTTTCTCAGCCAGCTAACAAACGGTGATATAATCGCTGAGTTGGGACCATTTTTGCAGGGGCCGTGCTCACATTTCTCGAAATTTCTATTTCCCCAGAACGCGTATGTGTCAAAATTGGAAGGTTAGCAGCAAAAGCAGATAAAGAGAGCGTTAAAATTAAACTGCACCTGTTGACTGTCATTTGCGAACGGTTTTGTTTATTGACCGTACCATCTAACAGTGGTTCAGAGACCAGAGTCACGTCACTTTGTTGGTACAGTGTAGGGTACGGGGCATCTCATAGCACCATTCCCTAGTAGGCTGCATTGCAGGTGCTTAAAATATAAATTATAGCCTACATCTGAGAATGTATTTCCCAAAACCTGTGTCACCGAAATCATGCAGGTGCCACTGACAAAACTTTTTTCACTTATTCTCTACAACTCCAATGCCGCTATCTACCACCAGCTCAGCTCCAATTTCTAAAATTTCAGTAATTGGCGACAGTGCCAGTGTTTCAGTAAACTACTTATGTACTTTATTGCCGCTTTCCAGTTTTTGCTACAATTTGCGTAGACTTTTTGTCCCATTAATTGCAATTTTTGAGGTGAAGATGTGTGCTAGCAGTCCCTTTTTCTTATATTGATTTGATCAATCGTGTGGGGACACAAACAAAAAAAAAATTGCACTTTCTAGCCACCTAATTGCATAGAGGTGATTCCTGTACAAGCTGGGTCAACTTTTCAAGTGTAGTCACACGCCAGGAGCATCTTCTAGTGGTAACAAGGGCTGAGCACCAGGCTTGTACCTATTTTCTCAATAGGTGCCCGGCACCACCAAGGCACATGAATGCACATGGTGACTTCCACAGCAACGTTGCACACTCTACTCAGTAACCGCCTGTGGTAGGACATGCCGCCAGACTCTTCCTCCCTTCGGCAATGCGGTGTTGTAGAAGGCCGGGGCCCCACCAGATTGACAAAGGTCGGAAGCCCCTCGCAAGGGTAAAGGCAGCTTTCCAGGCATGAGTTATCCTTTCAAAAGTCCGCACTCGACCAGGGACACCTGTACCCATTAAAGAAACCAGTGGGTGCCCGGCGGTGCGCAGATTCGAACCCAGTACTTCCCCCATATGAGGCAAGTGCAGTACCTCTGAGCCATCGCTGATGAGGTATAGCCACATTCCGTTTCTGCAGTGCACTGCAGAAAAGTTGTGTCCACGTAATCCAGGAACACACTGACCGCCAGACTCATAGGCTTTTCTGCAGAGGGTTTTCTGACACCAGTGCTTAAGGCAGTTGCCGACTGCCTCTGTATTAAGTTTAAAAGGCAAAACGAAAATGCACAATCCCCATGAAAACAAGGTGAAAGTGATGCTGTATCTTCATAAGCCGTCGCACAACATAAAGAAAAATATTTCATGGCGCAGTGTTCGAGTAGTGTTTTCCGCACCATGAAAGCTGTCCAGGCTGTGCACGCAAAGGTGATGGTGGAGGTGTGGGTCCTATACAAAAATTACATTGTTGTGTTCATGAGAAGCACCAACTTCACAGTCTCAAGCACTGGCATGTTCTCTCACCGCGGCTTCATGGCTGTAAACGAGGTGTGCTTGAGAAGCAGCGGCTTTACAGCCCGAGGGCCTCACATGAATCCATTCCAGCGTACTACTTAAGTCTGCAATTCTTGCCATAGCCTTCTAGTCAAAAGCAACAGCCCACCTCTGCAAAGGAGCAACATTAGCACCCCGAAGGACTGACATCAAACCATTGCAACCTGCTGGGCAACTGGTTCCTATTCTTACTGCAGCTGTACAGCCAGAATATTCTTGAAATGCAGCAACATGAAGCGCTAAGGTCCTGAACTATTCTGATATGCCGCATCATTTTCTATTCTTACAGCAGCTGCATAATCAGATGCAACTGTGCATGCTTGAAAATCAGTGACACATCACTCTAAAGCCCCTCCAACTCGTCATAATTGCTAGAACAATAATAACTTCCAAGTGTATGGAAGAGGTGTTGAATCTAAACAAACTAAATATTTATGGGAAGTCTCTGAAAAAATTGTCCCACTTGGTAGAATAATGGCTCTATCGTTGTAAGGGGACGCTGGACACCTGACTGTTTGCCAATATACTTTGTAAACTCCTTTGGAAAAATTTATACTCTACTGTTAAACTGCACAAGCACCAAAATGTAATCATGAAACTCCAGCCATCACTATGAAGCACAATTTCAAAAGCACATTTTTATTGCTCACGAAGGTCATTTTACAAACTCTGAAGAAAAATAAAGGAAAGATAAACTGCTGGGTTCATTTCTCAGAAATGCACTGCACAATTCCAAAATAACTTTAACAGCTGACGACACTTCAGACAGAATCCAACACTGCCAACAAAATAACGGCAATTTGAAATCAGTACACCCTTAGTTGGCCCCTTTGATGCCACTTTCATTAGCAACGGGAACAACGAACCAGCAGCGTAGCAGGCATAATGAAACACTGCGTGTAAGTGGATTTTTAAAATCAATTTATCAAAAACACGTGAAGTAATGCCGCGGGGCCACATACTTTCAGCTTTCTGCAATGACGGGGTCCAAATCCAGCAATGTCTTTGGTTCCTTTTTCATAACTTGTAAAGAATACTACTGTAGTGTCCTATGTAGTGGCGCTGTCATCCCGTACTCCAGAAACACAGCCGCGCGTGGAAATTGCGGCACACAAAACTGACAACTGTCAACCTCCGTAGCCCGCGGTTGAACCTGCTTCACGTGTGGCCGCCTCGAGGTCACTTTCAACAGTACTGTCGAAGTTTGCGTCGCGGGTGTGGAAGAGTCGCCGAAATTGTTCCAGAGGAAGACGCTGAGAGTGTCATGAACATTCTTACTGTTCACACTGATAATTAAGCGTACGGGTGTCTACTTTGATGTTGGGGTTCAACCTGTTTCTCTGGCATCACCCCGGCACATCATAAAATTTTTAGTGGACACTGACTCAGCTGTATCGATAATGGGAGAACAAAGCTTTCAAAACCTGTTCAGAGACCACGCCAAGCTGAAGAAATCGCAACTAACATTACTGGATTTTTCACGTCGACAAATTCCTGTGCGTGGACAGTTCCCTGCCCTCACTGTGCACAAATTGGAAACAGCTGTAGTGACTTTCCACATTACCCAAGTGGAACATCACTTCTGGGTATTGATGCCGTACAAGCTTTTGGCCTCCAGATTGTGGGCACAGAATTACACTGCCTTACTGTGGCCAAACATTGACACAAACCAAGTAAAACGTTGACACAAGGCCCCAAAATGCTACGCCCCGAAATGCATCCACAGCACTCAAACAAGTTGTCACCGCCCAGCACGAAACCACGCGAGTCTGAAGAAATAGAGTCTCTGGTGACGTCTGTACGTCAAGATGAACTGAGACAAGTGACAGTGGAGGATAACACTCTACGAGAAGTTTCCTGTTACGTGCAGACATCGTGGCCGCCCCGCAAGAATCAGGCACCTAAGCTGACTCCATACTATGAAGTCCAAAAGGAGTTGACAGCAGTTGATGGCATGCTCTTCCGTACTAAGCGCATCGTAGTTCCTGTCAAGCTCACAGCAACTTTTGTCCAGCTGGCTCACAAATCCCACCCTCGTATCGTGAAAACCAAACAATGCCTACAAGAGAAGTATGATGGCCAGGGTTAGTCAAACATGATGAAACAGCTATCTGCAGTTCCGTTTGTCAGCACGCGGAAAAAAGTGCCAAGATCTCACCCACACCACTTCAGCCAATTCCTCTTCCTGACAAACCTTGGGACAAGATAGCTATTGACGTTGTTGCTCCTTTTCAGCGTGCACCTGGGGACTACCGATTTGCCATTTAAGTAGTTGATTATTTTTCAAAATGGCCAGAAGTGGCTTTTTGCACTGACGCTACCACTCACACGGTGACGAAGTTGCTTCTAGCACTCTTCGTACGTGAGGGTTACCCTACTGAAATAGTGTCTGTTCATGGTCGACTTCACATCAAGGGAATTTGAGTCCTTCCTTGAAGACCGTGAATCAACCACATCTTTTCTGCCGTGTACAACCCACAGGCAAGTGGTCTCGTTGAGATTTGATCGTATACTGAAGTCATACATTCAACTGGCTCTGCTCGAGCAGCGTCCAGTGAAGGAAACTGTGACCGAGTACTTGGGAGTATACAGAGCCACCCCTCGCAGCACCACCAGTCTCTCCCCGGCCGTTCTTCTACATGGCCGACACATGAGAACTTCTTTGGACGTCATTGGTCAGCTGACAGCTGACTTCAGCACAAATCCTTCACGGGAGATGAGCCCGCTAGGAAAAAGAGTCCCAGAGTGTGAACGAAAAAGTAAGGCATACGCTGAGCAACAGCGAGCTGCAAGAGTCCCCAAGTTCCTAGTTGGCACCTACATACGAGTGAAGAAACCAGTTCCTGGGCCAGTTCCTGGCTCCAAGTTATGGACCACTATTAAAAATCCTCAAAAAAATTGGCCGCTGGTCCTTCTATCTGGAAGACGGTCTAACTTGGAACGCTTCACAGCTATCAGCGGTACCAAAAGAGGCATCACCAGGGCAAGAAACTAAGGACAACTCTTGCACGTACAACATGCCCCTGTTGACGGACTACCAAAGTAGAGCTGCACCATCGAAGACTTGGATCACTGCACCTGGGGGTCCGCCACAAACACAATCTGCGAGTTCATCCGCAGATCAACTTGAGTCTTCACGCGCTGTACCATCACATGTGCCACCGAGCCCACCACAGCCGCAAGGTTCGCAGCCACAAAGTCTGGCTCCAGGCTCTGGCACTGAGGAGTGCAGTGTACCGGTAGAGGGAAATGGACTCAATGCCAGGGCCACCACCTGACCGGCCCAGGAGAAATCGCAGACCTCCAGTGCACTTCCAAGATTACATGCAGTGATTCGACAGCTGTCAGGGCTCATACAGACAGTGACTGTATTGGTGATTTCTGCACACAAACAGTGACCGTATTGGTGATTTGTGCAGACAGGACTGTCTAGTCTAATGATTGTTTGTTCCCCGGGAGGGAAAGATGTAGTGGCTCGCAGAAGCACCAGGCGCCACCATATTATCCGTAGATGCCAACATGTGACACCACCTCTGTAATATGCGTACACACACACACACACGCACACACACACACGCACACACACACGATGTGCAGTGCAGTGCATCTGTACAGCCGACATAACTACTTATGCTTACGAACAACCATAGTCCATAGCAGTCATGAAACACTCTATATAACGCCAGCGTATTTGATTACCTGAACAATATTCGCGCTCGTTCATAGTGCTTTGTTTGTAAGATACGCAGTCTCAGACGATTGTGTACAGGATAAAAACGCATCGTTGCTCCGATTGTACTACCACCCAGAGCAACCTGCGAAACCACTCCGAAAGGATACCTTCCGTTGTCATTAGAGTGAACTAGAATGTGAGTTGTAACACCAGCTACGTAGGCCTCGCGTTTAACGTCGGGTGAGCCCATGTTCACAGCCAGAAAAAGAACCCTTGTAGCTTGTCACCACTGCTGTCGTAGAACAAAGCCACTCAAATTCCATCAGGGAGATTTTACACAGACACACATCACACCAGCAACAAATAAAGCCAGGACGTTCTCGGCAGGAGATAGGTGACGACGATACGAGTAAAAACAGCCCACCACGACTTCCTCACGCACAAATGACGACTTGGCAAGGGCTGCGTCTGCTGCAACCCGGGGCTTCCGAGCCGATTCCCCCCGAACTGGCTGCTGCGCCCCACGGAAGTGACGTACGTCAACAAAAAAATTGCGTAATTGCATTACATTGCAATTACTTCAATAATATTGCATATATTTTTGGCAGTGACACACTAATATTACAGTATCAAGATCTATTTTTAGCCTGAGTTTATTGTCTTTTAATATGACGTCACCTAGTTACCGTGACGTCATGGACATGCTTTGTAGATGTTTGCATTATATTTTTCTCTGCGAAACTCGAGTTTGTTATTGTTTTTGACACTCGCGTAGAAGAAGTTGTGTAAGCAAAGCACTTTTTATAGATTTACCACGTGTTTTACGGATGACCTACGGACGAGCGGCATGGAGAAGAGGCCGAATTCCATCGAAGAGCGAATTTTGGCCCCGTATTGGCATACGTACGGGTAGAGTTCACTCTAGTACGGGCTTGTCTTTTCCGAGTTTGTTCCGTTGGCCTATTTGAAATATTCCGGCTTCGCGCTGTGCCGAGGCAAGCAAGAATGTTACGAGCGTCGGCGTTGTGTGGAGTCGCTCACGAGTGGTGCGGTGCTGCGCTGTGTTTTCGTTTCATATGAGGTGTTCAGCTCCAAGCCTGTGTCACCGCGCTTGTATCTTCTGCAGTAATTCACAGTCTTCAAAGTCTGATGACTATTCGTGGCAGCAACGCGAAGTGCTGGTCAGCGCTTGCGCAGAGCGCAATGTTTTCATATCAAATACGTACGTGTCAGAACCAAATGTTGCCCCAAAATGTGCAGTGAAGTACGAAGCGCCGTGTTGCCTTCAAAACGTGACCGATGTGTGTGGTGCGTCATAGTTTTCCAGAGGTTTGTTTGTGTGAAGCTGCTGGCGCCGCAGTCATCGATGCTATCATCACAGCCATTGTTATACACGGTGTTGTGTCGGTATCACAACGCGAGGCAAATACTTTGATACTGCTCCGTACTCGACTTGCAAGTGTCCAGATTCGTGTCGCTGCAGGAGTGTATACGTGAATAATCTAGAGCCCCATCAGCTAGCAATGGCGCGTCGCAGTGACAGCGAGTTTTCGTTCGTTCACTTCAACTTGCCGTGATCCCTGTCGTTACAAACGTGGCCAAAAAATGCGCCGGATATCTGTCGTGAGTTACTGTGGCATTTTCCGTGTGTTGTGTTCTTGTGCTCCAAAATTTACGATGTCGCCAAACGTACGTGATTGTGCCCATTTATGACAGGCTAGGTGATGCGTCAGTGGCTTCAGCAATAACAGATGCTACGTGCTGTGTTGAACTGTTATATCTACATTCTAATAGCGTCCTCGATAAACACGCACCGGTGTTGCCCCCAAAACCGGCTCGGTGCACAGTGCCCCACGACGATGCGTACCGGCACGGAGCGTTGATCGAGGACAAACGGGGCGGTTCTACCCAGGCGCCATCGCTTAATCTAAGAAATCAACTCATAAAAACATTCACAAGTAGCAATACAGCACTGTAATGAGACACAGCGCTATTAGAAAGTGGTATTTATTGAAGGCCAATGATTATATGTACGCACAACTTAAATCCGTCACACATGCGGAACAACGTACCGCCACCGCTTCCACTAAACAGCTACATACAAGCGGCTTCTCATCTTCGTTTGAGCCATAATGCGAGTGCCTGTTTTGTTCCACCCTTCCGTTACAGCAAAACAAGTAGGTCTTCATCGCCTAGGCACTCCGGTGACAGTTCATGATCATTCGATCGAACGAAACGAATGTCAATCCCCAACTGTCTGGCAATGCATGCAGCCGTCTTTGAAGTACACGAAGTTTGCGTCCTCATTTACAATCTCTGGCCATTGTTACCGCCCGTTAGGAGCCTGTCGCATCGTTGCCCGATGAATTCACAAGCACGCCATCCTTGTCAGCAACAATACACAGCTCCTCCCGCCTTGATACGAGTGCGGCGATGCGCCGTCGCTCGCTGCAACAGACGGCGGAGGAAGCCCCTTCGCCGGCGTCGTCCGCGATGCATCTCGGGATTGCGCTCCGGCGCACCGTCGACTCTCTTGGTGCGCGGCGGTGCAACCGAAAATTGCCCCGCGACGGTGCGCCATGGTTTATCGAGGACAAACGGTGCACACCGGTGCGGTTTATCGAGGATGCTATAAGCATACCATCTAGATAACTCTGCGTAGTTGTTTCTATTTGCTCTAACCTCAGTTGCCTTGTTCATCTTTTTTGCAGGGTATTTTTATTTACGTGTGCACGCAGCGTATTAGCACTAAATCAACCTTACACACTTACCTGTACATGCCATAACCCTCTTTGTAATCACGTGTGCATGTGCTACTGTTACCCTGCAGTATTTCGTCAGCTACTGTGCATGCTAGCAAAGATTGTTTGCATGTCGTTCTGAACCATTGCTAATAGCCTGAATTTCCTTTAGTATTACTAGCATACCTTTTTCTTTCTCACCTTCTGGCTTCGTGTTGCTTTTAAAAGGAATGAATGATTTAACGCTTATGTCGGACAAACTTGTAAAAAACAATACACGGGATATACCTGCTAAATTTTTCAATGGCACAAAGCATGTACACTGATCGCACAGGCTAAAAGTATGTCTGACGTGCTCCACACTCTTCGTCTGCCCCTCAACGCAGTCATGCTTGATTTTTACCCAACCGGCAAAACCACTCCTGCTCACTGACGAGCCAGGGTAACTGTCACGCCCACTTCACAACATAAAGTGAAAGCAGTCTGTTCTGATTTTGACCCAACTAACCAAACCACTTCCACTCACTGACTAGCCATGTAGAGTTACTGTTAATAATTAATCGTTACTAATAATTAAAAAAATCCAGATGTAACTGTAGCGATGGTGAAGGCGGTAGTGAAAGTCCGGGGTGGGTGACTTTGACGGCGCTTGTGGGTTTCAGTGCATTTGGACTAAGAACGGCTCTCACGGGGTGGAAGCCCTAACATCCTTCTGCTCGCAAATCCATAAAATATTTCTCTGTCTCGTTGTTTAATGCAATGCAAAGTTGAGGCCATTGAAAAGCACCATCGGAGAAACATGAGAAAGCGTTGCTTTTGCCTCCATGGAATGAACCAAGGTGGACCCGCTAGGTATATCTGCATCCAAGCATACATTGGGTGCTACTGCGCAGCCGACTGGTACCCGTTGGCAAACCTGCTTCCCACACAACAACATAAACACATGCCTGTTGCATGCGGCCTGTGCGCATTTTGTTTGTCTGCGTGGAATGGAATGGCTGTGCCAGCAGGAAATAATTCATGAAGCACTGCAGGGCAGTGCAACAGTCGCCAGAAAAAATTTCCATCGGCAGACTCGCATACTCGAATGGCAACTGGCAGGCTCCATGGTTCAACACAGTGGTAATTCCAGTGTGCCACCAATGCAACAAGTCTCTCCATAGTATCAGGAGATTCGAATATAGGTTAACAAGGGCGGTGTGACAACTGTCGCCGTGCTGAAAAATGCCACAACAGGGCTGTATTGTGCACAGATTTTTGTTGCCACTCCCATCCCACCTAGTTGTGCCAGCTTCCAAGTTTACCCCATATCATTTCAAATTAACTGACGTTTGCTGGTGTTTGATTGATAGATGCAAGCACCAGTAAAGTGTGTCTGTCATCTTTAGCACTAAAATCATGTTCTCAAGGGGAAACCGGGTTTAACGAGGTTGCGGACATGAAAGCTGGCAGTGCTCATGGGGGTCGTAGCAGAAAAGTTGCAGCATGGCGTCATGCTGTTTTTGCTATGTTGATGTTATAAAGCTCATGGTATTTATATGGGTCATACGTTTCAAACAAGGCACTAGCTGGAAGTCGTTGCTTGCTCTTTGTTTGAAAAAATTATTAGAAACTAGCTAGTGTAATTACATTTATAGAACTAATTTTCTGTGAAGGAAATGCTGCCTTGTGGCGGCTAAAGGATATACACTGTTTTGGCTACACACATCATAAGACAAGATAGCAATGCAATACTCTACAGAGCCCGTGCACAAGCTGCTGCCTTGCATTGGTCTGACCCACAGAATTGACAGAAACGGCTCCCCAGGACTGATCCCGAGTAAAGGTTCTGGCTTGCTCATGCCCCTCAACTTCACAGAAGTCAATGAAACCTTGTTACAAGGCTGCGGCTTAAAGAAGCATTGACCTGAAAGTATCTGCACACAATTGGACGCGAGGACAGCCCAGACTGCCTTCTGTGTAAGGCTGTACAGAGACAATTGATCATTTGCATAGTTTTTGACCAAGGTATACTAGTGGGTGAAAAGACCTTGAAGCAGCCTTGCTACGCTTGAATGCTTACCCTCTGTCTGAACGAAAGATTTTTGGCACGTGGGCTGACACGAAGAAGCAAGATCAAGCTGTCAAATCGTTGCTTGTCCTGTCAGGACTCTTGGGTCTATGTGGTGAAATTTCACAAACTGCGGAACTTTTTTTTTATGGTCGGTAAATAAGTTATGCGAATTATGCAGTGATTAGTCTGTTTCTGCACCCCATACATGCTTTAAGTGTACAAAGTTCATTGGTTGATTTCACTGTCATTTCTCATACCCTCAGTATTCAGTACCTTCCTTGCCCCAGTGGGATTTAAGTAGCAGGCCCAAGTTCAGTTTCTCAGGCTGGCCTCTTCTCCTTTCAGAAATCTTTTACTATCTCTACCTCTCTCTTGCCAGCATGCCAGGTGCTTGTAACGGTTTACTAGGATTCGCAACGGTCACCATACGATAAAAATTTCTTATGACTACTTTCATTGCTGAAGTTCACTGCACTCAGTGAACTAGGGTGTTTGGTGCACAATAGTAATTATGACTGCAGACAGCCTACAGTTCTTAAAGCCCGCATCGAAATCCTGCCACGGACTCGTTCTTGCCTTCACTTCGATAAGGCTGTCACAAATGGGTTGATCAGCCAAACATGCTGGAAGGGATGTTTTTCTACACTCTGAATTAATGTTTGATCATTGTGCATACATTAAATCATTTTTGCTGATTCTTCCTTTTTATCTCTTGACACCCAGTGCAACCAATGGGCGGTAAAAGCTGTGGCTTATCATACGTGTTTCCAGTTCATAATGGTGCATTCTGCTTGTTGCCAAAGCCAACTGCAGAAAAGTTCTTCAGCCATAATGCAGTGCTGGCGATGGTCTTTTGTGGGTTATAAAAGCAAAATGTACTGGTTGTTGGTCAAATAAAGTGAGACAATTTTAAATGTTTCTTCCCAATGCCGGATGTGTTTTCTTGGAGGTTGTGTGTTTGCTTAGTCCTTTTGGGAACAGTTGAGCATGTATGGCTCATGGCCATGAGACTAATCAGCATTTGAAGGTTCATGGGGCAGGTACAACTTGTACAGCTGGTAAGCGAAGGGATATAACTATTACATTTCCGATTTTCTTACAACATGTCACTAGCATACAACAATTAGGATTTATAATTTAGCTGCAGTTATTTTTTACGACAATACTGCTATTGTGCTCATTATAAAATGAATAATAATTACGACCAGCCGCCATACGTTGCTGGCCGTAATGTGTGCGGCGTCATCAGAAAACATCATGTCATAGTTTACTCCCGCCGTTTACCGCGCTCGTGTGCCCGCGTTTTGTGATGAGCGTGCGGCATCAACCTGGCTTGCCCGTGGTGCTCGGAAAAATACCAGGAAAACAGTCACGTACGTCTGCGCCACAAGGATGAGCACAAGACACCTCGCAGACGCCCAGCTCGCGAAGCCGGTTCTACCGCGTGCCGACGCATTTCACTTTAGGAGGAATGGGAAAGCCTGCGGACAAAGCAATCCGGGTCAGCCAGTCATGCATGCGGAAGATGGATATGACGATAATTTTAGGGACCTTATATGACGATGACTACTACTGCCACAGTGAGAAGCGACGACGGAACACGTAAATAAAGAAATTTCGCAATACGTGGTGGTGTGTCATTCAGTGCTTCAGGAGGATCTAAAAAGAAATCCTCCAGCTCGCCTTGTGTCACTTAGTGCAAGCTTCGCCAGTTTTAAAGACGAAGGTGTAACATATCAAACGCGAAAACTGACCGTACATATACGTGGCGTCGGCGGGGCCACCGCTGTATGGACTGGTGTACTTGAACTCATTTCGCCAGAGCAGCAGCCAAATCCTCTCACTACGGCGCTAAACCGGCACCTTGGCAGAATGGAACCTTGCTGCCACGTGCTGCCAGCTGCAGGTGCACGTGGCAGCACGTATACGCGTAAACGGATGCGCACACACAGCTCTGACTGCTGGGGAACTTCAGCGTGTTGAGCATCCAGTCTGCTTGTCAGAAAACGAAGGCCTGTATGCTTCTTTCTTTTTGGACAACAAACGTCACATGGTTGGCCGGTTCTTCATCACTTGCAGTGGTAGGCTGTTGGACAGCTGCTGCTATGACCAGAAGCAACATGCGCATTACTTTCATGACGTTTGTAATACAAATTGTGCAACAACGCTTTTATCAATTTGGTGTTGACAGGAGCTGTTGGCACAGTTTATGTGGGAGACTGTATTGGCGCTACATTTGCTGCCCTTACCAGCGTGTGGTACAGCGCTGTGCTCTCGCTGTTTATTATAGTTACCAGCACAATTTTTACAATGGTGTGTGAAGTTGGTGAAATGAAGTACAGTGTATCTCCTGGATTGGTCGGTGCTTCCTGCTTCGGCGTGATTCTTTGCAGGCCATCACTAACAAGGGTGGCAAAGTTGTGCTTGTGCCAGAAGCCAAATTTTTTGACACTTTGTGATCAGTACTTGTAGCACTGCAGTGTACCTTGTAACTTTGGAAGCTCGAAAAAGTTGGTACAACATGACCAAATATACAGAGTTGTAGGCACGACGAAAAGAGGCATATTAACACGTACGCGTTTACTCCAAACATCTTTTTTGTCACATCTAATATAATTCAGGCCTCTTTTGTCCCAGCTGTGCTGATTTCACTCTCCAAAATAAGGCACCTGCTGGTATTTTTATGCACACAAAGTATGGTGAGGTTTCAAAACATTTCAGGCTGCTGCGCCAAAACTATACGGACAAAAACGCTGGTGTTCAGCGGCGCGTACTACAGTGCACCAGAGTGGAAGATCAAGTGCACTGGGCACCAGTAATCCAGACCCAAGAGAACTCGAGGGCCTTATCAAAGGTATATTCCTTCGGCCTATTCTTCTCCCCACAAAAGCCACAGATTCTATGATCTAAATGGGAGCGCAAGCAGCCTTCGTGCAACACTATTTAGACCTTTGCCGGCAGAGTCTTCAGCCAGTGCCCACGTTTGAGGACACAGAGCCATTCTCCCCTATTGAGCCACAGCAGATCAAACCTGATGGCGTGATATGGGGCGCGCACACACCTTCCAAAATAAAAAGAAAGAAATAAGTGCGGTTACAAAAGCCGGCGAATTTAAACGTGCAACACAATCCTCCGAATCCTCCACTCGGAGTGGTTTTGCCTAGCCCGCAGGTGCGCCGTAGATAATACAACACCGAACGACAGCCGATGTACCAAGGAGGAGAGTTATCAGCCTGCGCTTACGGCGCGTACAAAAAGCGCGTGCTTTTCATCGTAAACAATGAAAAGCACAGCCGACCTAAACATGAGTGCCGGCACGGCCGCTTTGCACGGCCGGCATGGTACTTCGTACTAGTTTCGGCGATCAACAACGACGACCAAATCCAAGAAATAATAACAAAAAACAGGTGACGTCACTTCCGTGGGGTGCTCCAGCCAGCCCCGATCGGGCGAGGCTGGAGCACCCCGGGGGAAAGGATCCCCGGGGTGCAGCAGCCTTTGCCCTTGGGGCAAGACACACACGGCGCAGACGACTTTACAGCCTTATGATGTACTACATTCGTACAGTTCCTACACAAACTTCGTGGGACGAATCGCACACATCAGAAAACGCCATTGTTTCTTTTTTTTTTTTTTTTTTTACGGGTGCTTTCTACCACTAGTGCCACTAGTAGGCGCTCGTGGCGCATCCGCCCCACTTTCGTTAATGCGTGAAACGTTTCGATGCAAATGCTTACACGCGCAGCAATATTTTTACTTTTTATAAGTATCCTTATTACTACTTAATGCATAAACGGCTTCTGCGTATTTGTTTTTTGTTTTTTATTTTTGTGTGACGTCACCGGAAGTTTTGGTGTTACGGCGTTTTGGAGACGGAAACACGCCAGCGCGAAAGGCTACGGAGCACTCGGGAGTTGCTAATGATTATCGGAAGAGCGGATCCCCTCTCCCTTTACTTCTCGAGTGCTGCGCTGCAAGGCGCCACCGCCTCCCGGGGGGCGGCGGCCGCTCGCCTGTTGCGGGTCAAATTGGGCGCGATAGTACGCTGCTGGGCCGGGACTGGAACTCTCGAATCGGGGTGCGTGGGCTCTATTGGGCCAAGGAGGTCATTACGGTGGCCAGCTGCGGGCCCGCGGATCCGCGTTGCTGGAAGATGCGGGAGGTGGCGATCAACTCGTCACGATATCTTGACGGAATGCATCGGCGCGCGATCGGATGGCTCATACGACGGCTTGCTCGTGCGGCAGGACTATAAGTACATACCACAATGTGCGTGCAGCAATGTGGGGCTTCATTGTTGGCTACAGTACGTCCACGGTGGGCCCCTAACTCACGGTGAAGGAAGCGACAAAAGGCGCCGGCGCCTCTCGGTTCCACCTTCCGTGAGGGGAGAAGAAAACGTTCTTTCAAGGCCCCCTTCGCGGTGAGTTAGGCGTGCTCAGTGGGCGGGCTGTTAAAACAGTGTAGCCTCTACAGTGCTGCACGTAGCTTGTGGTATGAGCTATGGTCGGCGATGGGCGGAGAGGGCGATCGTGGGGCTTCTTCGGGCTACTTCTGATACCCTCAGCGGGTTGCGTGAGAAGAGAAAGCGCTCCGTGCGCGTACGTGAGGCATCCACCATCGTAGCGGTGGCGGGAAGGTCATCGTGTGCTTGTCTTCTGACGGCCAGGGATTTTACGCAAGCGGAATGAATGGTATGCACGCAGTCAATGCCGGGGCAATGTCTGCACGTCGCATAGTGAACAGGTATATAGTATGTACGTAGTAGTGAAAAAAAATCTTCCGTCACATGCCCCCGCGCGAGGGACAAGAGTAAACGCAGAGCATTCGGGTCGTTTAGGTGGTGTAGGGTTGGTGGTGATGGTGGTGGTAGTTGTTGGTGGTGATAGTTGGGTTTGAGAGAGAGAGAGAGAGAGAGAGAGAGAGAGAGAGAGAGAGAGAGAGAGAGAGAGAGAGAGAGAGAGACGTAAGTAGGTAACGTCATTCGACGTTGACGCTTGGCCGCGGCTTCTCGTTCACGAAGGTCGGCGTCGGCGGCACGCTTACGACGCTTGCGTTCGGCGCCGGCAGCGCGCCGCCTCGCCGCCTTGTCTTCTGCCGACGTCGCCGAAGACGATGGTACGATGTCTTGTACTAGTTCCTCGACGCTGATGTTGGATTGCGTCGCGGTACTAGTTGAAGGTCTTGCTTCCATCGCTTATCAACTGTGACCGCCGACGAACGCAAGAGAAGAGAGCGCAGGAGTTGACTGGAGTGGAGCCCGCGCCAACCCGCTTTATAGGGGGTGGTTGTATTGCGGTAACGTTTAGTGTTTGGGGGGTTGGTGCTATCACGTGTACACCACGCAGCTAACACGCCGCTAGCACGCCGCAGAGTCGCCAACGCACGCCGCTGACGACGTAGTTTGAATGAGTCAAGGATATAAGGCGCGTTCGTAGCCTTTGATTCTGTGTCGTTTTGTGGCGCAGTGGGTAGAGCACCATGTAACTTGCGTTCCGCCCGCAGGGTCGTGAGATCGAAACCAGGCGCCGGTAACTGTTATTTCTTTTTCTTTTTATAGTGTAGGGGGAGGCTGGCTGCTGCGGACGCCGACGCACGGGTGACATCGTGAGTTATACAAATGCTCTGCATTTAAAAATGAAACAATTGGGTTAGTGTGAGCACTAACCGTCGTCTCAAGATTAGAAAACAAGTTCATGGTGATATTCCAGTATATTTCCAGCGGCTGAAGAAAGTTTAGCCTAGTTCGACGTATTGATTGTAAGGTTTAACGCGCCGATACAACGCAGGCGATGAGGCGCGTCGTAGTGGAGGGCTCCGGGTGAAATTTGACCACCTGGGGATCTTTAACGCGCGCCGAAATCTCGTACGCACAAGGCGTTTTTGCCTTTCGCCTCCATCAGAAAAGCGATCGCCGCGGCCAGGAATTGAAGCCGCGCCCTCGTGCTCAGCAGCGCAACGCCTTAACCACTGAGCTACCACGGTGGGTACCCTACGGCGCCCGCGTGGCAAGTGAGCGTAAGGACGAGTGAGCAGAAGAATGTCACCATGTCACAAACAGCCTTGACTACCGAGAGGCTGTCGCTCACAGGGTCACCAGTCGGCCTGGCGAGCAGGTTCATACCAAAAGGCAAGAAAAAAATGAAAGCGAACGCAGAGACGCCAACATGATGCAGAAGAAAACAGTCCCTGATAAGCATCACTACACTTGCTCCTTCGAAATCACGTCAACAGGTTGAAGTGCCCGAGCAATATTTTATGCCCGTGGCTCAAACTCGCAGCGCCCCCTGTGAGGAGGCAAAGGGAGACAATCAAGCATGGGCTGACACTTTGATGCTCGAAACGAGTCTGGCGGGAGGATTTGCCTATTTCAACACGCTTGACGGTGGCCTTTGTTATGTGAGCTTGAAGGAACTGTTTTTGATTATTACGTACCGAATTTCCGGATCCATGTTACTGCGGCAGAGCAATTGTTGTCGCGGGATAAAATGTATATGGTTGTTCATCTAAGGAGCCTTCTCGTTGTAGCTTTACGACTCCGCTAGTGTCCCAGCCTAGCAGTGGAACGGCTGAAATGGTTTCGTTTTATTCTCGTATCTAACGAGCAGGTCTCGCACGGAATCTCATCGCCCGTCCTTTCTGAAGAAGTTTTCATTCTTCTAGGCCACAAAACAATGATTAAGTGGCAACGGAAAGAAGTAAAAATGATTGAGGATTAGCTCAGCTAACCCTGGATATGCAATGAAATGCTTATCTTAGTGGAGTTTTGGTTCAATTCGGTTTGCCTTTATTTGACCTTTTTAATACTGATTGTCCAAAGCCTGCCTATGACTACGGTTGTGGCCCCGCAGCTGGCGTTTTCTAAGCCTAATGGCTCGCTCTTTCTCAGCCTTGGTTGACTGATTATGAGGTTTAACGCTGCGACTCTACACAGGCGATGAAGTGCACTGTAGTAGAATGCTCCGGAAGAGTTTCGACCACCTCGGGATCTTAAACGTTTGCCGAAATCCTGTACACATGGGGGCTTTCGCTTGCCGCCTTCACCAGAAAATTAGCAGTGACTTAGCTGGGCTCTGCCATTATATACGTAGCCTGAGCTAAGGTTCAGCTGATTATTGTTAGCCTTACTGGTTCTCTAGGATAGCTTGATTATCATGCTTACTGCTGCTTCAATGACACGCTCACGGTATACGCATTATGTGACACATGTATATTTATCAAGCGGCTCCGGCGCAGCATCATCAATCACCCCAGAGCTAAGCTGGTTCCACAGGCGCACGCCGGTGTTGCTTCAATGCACGAGCCATCGGTTCCGCACTTGGCCGCCCCTCGCATGATAATGAAGTGGACCGAGCCGCCAAGTGCGGAACGGAGGTCGGCGAAGACGTTGGGCGCGTGGGGTGTGTGAGAGACGCCGGCCAGCAAACAACGTTCTGTGCGCCGTGTGACGTCACTGCTCCTCTCGCATGCGCAGCACGGCTTTTCAGGAGCCACGCGAAACTGCTCAACCTCGGCCAATGTAGCTCACGCTACAAAAACGCCGCCGTGGCCTTCTTCCTCAGTTATCAACAAGAATTGGTAGCGCAGACACACAAAGGACGATGGCAAAACCACGAGCACCGCCGGTGCGCTGCCCGCCCAGCAGCGCATACGTGTGCCAGCAGCTGCCAGACAGCGAGGCAACGGGGGTGGTCGGCTGCCTATCAGCTGAGCAGCCGCTCCCGCCGCAGCCGCCTATGCTTTTAAGTGCAATGCACTTTATAAGCGACCGTAAACCTTCCACCGCCGGCGGCGGCGGCGGCGGCGTCTGCAGTCCTCCTCTCCCCTAGCAACGGCGCGGAGCGGAGAGGAGCGTCCCTAGCAACGGCGCATGACGTCACTCACCCATGTGACGCCACGCCTCACCGCTCCACCTGCCCTTCAGGAGAGGAATTAACCAACCTCTTGGGCGGGTGAGGAGCATCGCTAGGCGGATGTGACGTCACGTTTGCTCGCAGCGTTCCCGCGCGGTATGTTTACATTTTTCCGAGTGCTGCCTACACGGCGTACGTGCCGTAGCGATTCAAGTAGTCGCGTTCGACAACGCAAGAATTCATAAACTGGCGATGGTTGTCGCCCTGTCAGTCGTCGTTCAACAGCTCCAGCATCTTCTGGCACAACAGCTTTGCAGTTATCTGTTACCATCGGCCAGTTACCATCGGCCGACCAGGTGAGTGTTTTTTGGCGGGTTTGCAATCAGTTCGCATATCTCCTACTGCAAAGCGTGCTTTCTGTTTGCGGCAGTTATATTAGCGACGTTTACGAAATTGTTAACGGCGCGTTCTCACCGTCTTGCATTATTGTTGCTGTTTATGCTGCTCTGTTCGCGTCTGTCGGCGATCGCAAGCTGTTGGCGGTTTGTTGCACGGCGCGGAAACCCGTCTCGCCCGTGGCGCTTCTTTGTCTCTTCTTCAATGTGGCGTCATTAACATCGCTTGTTATCCTATACGATTTTTCTAAGCAACGTGCCTTGTGCTAACCTCTCTTAATGGTGTAACGAAAATGAACTTGCTGTGCGATCTATACGTGAAGTTAGAGCGTGACAGAACGCTGTTGGCAAGGTTTTCGTGTGCGCGTGTGGTTCGTGAGGGCGTTGTAACACGCTGCTTTAGCCTCTTGCACCTCTTTCCTGCATCTAGTACTCTTGCTTGCCAGGAGTGCCTGCCAAGGGATGGTTACTTCGTTATGTGTTTTCATATTTAATAGTGAACCACTCAGCGTTCTATAACTGATGCAAATGCAGGCGGAACGACCCCGATAACTACGCAGGGCAGGGGCAGTGCTTGTGTGGTCTTCTCTGTCGTTTGCCCTTCTTTTCGGTCGTCGTAGATTATTTACTGTTGCGTGAACGTTGTTTGATTCTTCACGTTTCATTTTTCTCTTGCAGCATCTCCTGACTGCAGTCACGGTGCCCCTAGCCTGCGTGCAGCACTCATCCTGCCGTTCTAGTGGGAACTGTTGTTCGCAGGCCACTTGTCACGACCTAACGGGTTCCCGCCCTTGCCTGGCTTATAATTGATGGTATACTTCAGATACACTGCTGCGTTCTCTCTCTGCATACATTTAAAGCGAGTGTTTACACTAACACAGCAGTGGATAGCCATGAAGACAGCAGCGTGTGTACTGGTAATGCCAGTGAAAACAAAACCAAACGATCTACAGATCTATGCCAGCTTGACCATTACAAATCTTTCAGCGAGTGTCAAAGCAATGGACAGCTGGGGATATCTCGTGCGCTAAATTGTGTTCTTCTTTCTGTTTGTTTTCTATTTGCTGGTATAAATTTACGAATTGATAGTATGAGTAAAGTAGACAGAGAACAAAGTGATTGCGTTGCTCTTAGAAATGCCTTACACGAAATAAAACTGCTTCCTGCGAGTTCGCACTGCTCAGTGCGGGGAAAAAAGGTTCCGTATAACAAATAATTTGGTGCACCCAAACCCATCTGTGATGAACATACGTCATGCATGGATTATTTAAGGGCATGTTATTAGCTTTGGAAAAACAAGAAAGTGACCTCTTTCTTGTGCAGAAAACTAGTTTAGTTGTGATTTTGGCTCTTATCTGTCCAGTGTCAACAGGAATAGTAGCCTTGATGCGCGACTTTGCGGACACTTTCCTGTCACCTTCCTTCAATGTCAACACAGTGGTGGTGAAGACTCCTGGGCAGTCGAAATCGCATGATGACAGGCAGTTATATTCTACCACGAGAAGCACCCTCCATAAGCCGTGAGGCCTTGCTCTGTTTTCAGTTGGGGCTCCTTTTGTTGCCAAGTGCCTTGGTCTTTTTGGGTAAAGCTCTCAAAACAAGGTGGTCTTGTCCCTGTTGGAATTGTCATGTTGATCATACCTTTCACCCACAGCTTTCCAGTTCATTTCACTTTTCTAACCCAATTCTAATGTTATTAGTGTAGGGAAATCTGGTGTCCAGCAGCTTGCGTTTCAAAGGGAATAGATGTAGCAACTACATCAAGCACTAGCTGATTCTGATGCTTAGTGGACTTTGCTGTGAGCCGTCCAAAGCACCACAAGGGGAAGCAGTGCTGGTCTTATGTAGTCTAGTACTTTGGAGCTGCAAAATTACAATGCACCTTTTATTACAATGCACCTTTTTTACCTCAATTTTTTTATGCTGCAGTGGAAATCATGCGAATGCATGTTTGTAAATGTCCATTCCACCAACAAATTCACGGCATGCCTTGACAGTAGGTGCAGTTTTATGCATCTAGATAATCACCTGTACCCATTTATCACAGGCCTGCAATTTGCACATGGTCGGATTTAAGCACCCTAAATGTGGCAAGTGTAACCGACCGTAACACACTATCTTGAAAACTGTACCTTATCAACGCGAAAGCAATAAGTGGCCCATTGACTAAGAAGCCACTATCCGCTGTCTGTACTAGCACAACAGCTTCTAAATCGGCCGGCAGTGCAAAGAGAGCAAAGAGTGGATTGAGTTCAAAACTTTGGGAAGAGTTCAAACCACATGGGAATCAAACCCAGGACATCCCTAGTGCAAGTCCAGCACCACATCCTTGACACCACTATAGCTCAGTGGGTCTAGCTGACTAAAGGTGGACCCAGGGAGCGCATTATGCCCTTAAACTGAAAAAAGTCCACAGGTACAAGCAACCCGACATACAATGAGTTTTAAATTTCTTGGCAATTCATTCCGTGGATATGGCGTGATTTTTTTTCCACCAGAATAACTGCCGGAGTGGCGATTCTTGGCATTGCGAGTAAAAAAGTGGACCCTGATTTACAAGGCTACCTGCTTCTACGATATCGAAAAGTAGCTTTCGTTAGCCGGCGCCTTGGAAATCACATCGCTCAGTTTGAAGAGAACAAACTGCAAGCAGGCGGAGATCAATCACTATTTCTACAATACATTAGGTACAAACAGCTTCGTGAATATCGGCCCAGTATTTTTCACCTTGCTGCACATCGAGAATCGAATTTAAGAAGTGGTCTGACACTATAAGCCAGCTTCCACATCTAAATGATGTACTAAAACACAAAAAAGTTTCCTATATGTGGCACTGTTTTCTACTTTCACCAGAGGCATGTGCTGCTGAAAACACTTTACTTTCAAGTGAACTATATCTAACGCTCTACCACTAGTAAATACTTCCCTTGAGAATTGAACAAAAAATCTAGTTTATTGTTTAGGAGAAAAGCAGTTTCGTTAGCTTTCGCACTCCACGAGGAGGACGGCCGATATTTGTGCGGATGTATTTGTTACTATGAGAAAGGCTGATTTTGGTTCACTTAGCGAGTGAGGCAAAAGACGCCAAAATGTTTATACCTGCGTGTACAGCAACTCTAGTTAGGTCGTGAAACTTTTGGAAAGGTCTAAAAGGTGGCGTTGGGGCAGCCCAAATATGGCCGATATTGGACGGGGAAGTGCAAATGGTCAAGAATTTATAATATCTCTTTCTGTGGTAGGTGCAAAAGAAGTGACAAATGTAGGGCAACTGCTCGTTTTGCGCTTTGTTTTCCCTTGAGTAAAAATATTATTTTTAAGTAAAAATAGTTTGTAGGCTTCTAACCTCTTTCATTGCATTGAAAAAAAAAAGGCGGATATTGCTACCTATGCGGTTAGTTTTAAACACGTGATCATGACGGCGGTACAGCGCGCTGGTGTAGCAGAGAAATCCCGGCCGAACGCATCCCTGCAGCCGGCGCAGCGCCATGCAAGTCGCCAGAGAAGCGCGAGCTTCACGGACAGGTTCCCCAACCTCCGTCACAAGGCCGCTCGGAACTGGTTTCGGCGACTCTCCGCCAGGTGCATACGTCGTCTGCTCGGGGGTGCTTTGAACGAAGGTACCTGGCGTGCTCTGTAATACCGAAGCTAAGGATTTCGCCATGGTGACTTCAAGAGCATAGACTACTTATCTGGATTGAATTTGGACAAACAAAAATTTGAGTGCAGTTGGCCTTTAAGCTACAGCACATAGCCGTAACATCCCCACTCAGGTGAATTGGCCAGTCACGATGATAGCTGCTGTCAGAAGCTTATGGCTATTTCACCAATTTCCGTTTGTCTTAAAACAATGCTGCTTAAATTACACACTGGCCAACTGCACCTCATCGAGTATATTTTACGCTCCTAGCATTCTGCAGTAGCCTTGTTTAGTGTTAAAGAACTACGTATTTGATCACATGTGAAGACTGCGATTTCTGTTAAAGCATTTTGTGCTTTCAACCTGAATTGGTTGACGCTCGTCAATTCAACACTGGCTGCAAACTGATTGTGGTGTAATAAACATAAAACCTGGATAGAGTAAAAATACTGAAGAGTAAATTATGCTAGGCTTATACATTGCACAGCGTAGCTGTAAGCATCAAAATTCAACTTTTTAGGTTTCACGAGGAAAAGCTCAGCTTATCTTGGGCCAGCTATGAAGGTTAACTGCAGTGGAGGGCTATAGGTTAAGTCAGGCCACCTATAAATCTTTGACATGCTTCGAAATCTTGGCACACAGGCATTTTTTTTTTCTGTTCTACCTAAACCAATGCTTTGGACTTTGGCCAAATGTTTTGTACGGGTTAAACTGCACAATGCAATTCCAAATAAGAATTGAACAAACGTACTGTTGTGTCCATTCGAGAATCCAGTGCTTGCCCAATATCGAAAATTGCCTCCAGCAATCGATTCAAGAAATGTACTTGTATGTCCAAGAGACAAGCTCAAATAAAAAGTTACCCTACTTCAACTGCATTCCTTGCATATTTATTTGAAAATATTTAGCACGAAAACAACAGAATGGTACAAACAGGCAGTGCTGTCACTTTTCGTGCTCTCTCTCTGGTGCTGTGTTGTTTTTCCACCGTTTATTAATTTTAAAAATATGCCACATTTGCCATTTTAGTTGTTTTTATTTGTTTTGATGTTATGCTGTGTTGCCAACGAAACTTTGTAAATGTCTTCCCAAGAAAAAATATGAATACCTAGCATTTGTAAGTGTATGCTTCTTGATGGATAGCAACTCTCACTATATGAAAGTGAAGCCAAGAAAACACCAAAGTCATCACAAACACTGAAAAATGTTTATTGACATGGCATCACATCACTTGCTGGACAAGCAACAAGGCACCATAATGCTGCTCACACAAGAGTGCGAAGCATGCTCCGCGGCTAAAACCACTTGATAAAAATACAAGCAGGCGCTTATCTGCCCCAAGGTGACCCTGAATGAAAATGTGACATGCGCAACACTGGAAATCAACAAAAGTTATTGGGTCAGGCATAAGTGAAAAGTGCGGGCAAAAGTCGAGGGCACTTTCATGTGTTGGATGACGAGACTGCTGGCACAAGACGGGAAGGATCCAAGGGTGGTAACTCAGTATTGTATGGTTACAAATACGTGCAGATTGCTACTCACTGGACCAAAAGTGCTTGAAGACCCTGATTTTAAAGCAAAACTTTCTATGACTCACCAGTGGAATATGCCATGCCAAAAAGGCATTGCAGAAAAGCCAACTTTATCTGACAATGATAATGATCGTGGGTAAAGAAGTGCTGAAAGAAAAAAACGCTTCCTGCAGTCAGAAACAAATCAGGACCCTCGCGGTGTGAAACCAACATCTATTCCGTGACACCATTGCAACATGGTCAAAGTAGTTTGAATCTTGGATAGCGGTGCATCGAGATGCAAAATTAGACAAAAATGGTGCACCTCACATTCTAATGACGACGACAGTTGAACACGAAGCTTTCGTCAAGCAAAATCAAGCGGCGAAGTTTCAAAGCCACTGCGATCAAAAGTCCAAACAGCATGCAAGTAAAAGTGATAGCTCAAACAGGCAACGTCCAAGCTCAGATGACAATCAAGCAAGGAATCCCTCACGAGAAAACTGAGTTAAACTGAAAGGCAGGTTCTCCTAGACACCCTTCCCACTAACTTATAACCAAATTCCTTAAATGATCTCTTGCGTCCCTCGTACCCACCTAATTTAGCGGAGGCAGTGTGGGACACACTCCTGCATTTCATATACCGACCCACTATTTTTCCCTTGCTATTTCCCACCCATACTCGTCGTGAACTGTAACTAATCGCTACTTCTAAGGGGGTCTGATGCACTAGCAAGAGGCCCCCGGGTGTTATTTTTTTACATTTCAATAAACGTTAAAAAAAGAGCCATTATTGTCGTAAGACAAAAGCGTGCCGTAAGACAAAAGCGTGCACGTTTTTTTTTTCTTGCAATTACAGCAACTAATGAACACATGACAGAACAAGTAACAGAGAGCAATGATGAAACTGACAACCACAGATTTGCACCTAACTGTGGAGAGGAACTCTCTGGATAGGAGACTGAGCAATAGAAGAGCACAGCAGCTGCGGCTGAACCTTCCCATGCAGCTGAA
Source organism: Haemaphysalis longicornis (assembly GCF_048455015.1). NCBI lineage: Eukaryota > Metazoa > Arthropoda > Arachnida > Ixodida > Ixodidae > Haemaphysalis > Haemaphysalis longicornis. The sequence goes on along the minus strand of NW_027526460.1, from coordinate 143,364,768 downwards.
CAGAGACGAAGAATACGGCAAATGGACAAAATTAAGGGTTGGGAGTCTTAGTAGCCACTGTACTTTCTTATCAACCAGGCGTATGGCTGGATGGTATAGATGAACAGCAACGTGGGAGCTAGAGGACTGCTTGCTGGCGACACTACTACCACCCAGTAGTCTGTACTCCACAGTACACAGTAGGAGGAAACAAACTGGAAGTGGGACTGCGAATTGCCATGATGTTACAAATGAAAAAAGTGCTGCATGGCTGTCACAAGTCAAGGTCAATCACCCTTAAGGGGAGGTGCCAAAACCCCTTAGAGAGGGGATGAAGACTTAGAGAGAGGATGAAGACATGACATTTGAATCTAGTGGCTAAAAATGAACCATTCATGTAGCACCCCACCGCAAAAGGGGATTGATCTTCACTCATTTCCTGAAATAAAGTTTAAAAGCAATTCATCCAGGGCAGTTGCCACCAGCACCCTAGAGTAGTATGGTGGAAACACACCACAATCTTTGCTTTTGGGGTCTTTTACCGGGCTGTCTACCAAAAAACTCAAATTCTTTTTTTCTAAGGGGGCACCCTGGTCTTAAACAAAAAAAAACAACATGGTTTTTACAGTTAGGACGATAAAAATTGGGTGATGCATGTGGTTTTTCATTGAAATTGTAGATATGAAGTTTGTTTCTGTGTAAAACAACTATATTCAACTTTATTTGGCTTTTATGTTTGATTTTTTGACAGCCTTTGTAAAAAAACTGCTTGAAGGATGCAGCTGAACAAGGTACCGGTGAACTGTGCACAAATCAAGGACTGACTGCCATAAGACTAACATTATCATTATATATGGTCTGTAGCAGAAATGACAGCTGTTTGAAGTTTGGGCCTGGATGGCAACACCAGTTTTCCTGGTTCCCATTTTCTAGGCCCAAACTTCACATGGCTGTAACTTCTGCTACAGACCAGATAGAATGATAATGCTAGTATTATTGCACTCCTTGACTTGTGCACAGTTAACTGGTACTTTATTCAGCAGCGCCCCTCCAGCAGTTTTTTTATAAAGGCTGTCTTAACATCAAACATACAAATCCAAATAAATGTGAATAGAGTCGTATTACACAGAAACAAATTTCATATCTACAGTTTCAATGAAAAACCACATGCATCCCCCGATTCTTATCATCATAACTGTAAAAATAAAGTTTTTGATCAAAAACTGATGTTCCTTTTTAACTCGAAGCTTTCTGGCCAGCTCCGGCCTCAAAGGTCAGCTGCGCCTGATCAAAAGGACTGTCAACGCGGCTTGAGCTCAAGGCATCCTGGAATGAGGACACCTCTCTGAAGCATTTTGCGCATTTAATTAAAGTTTATTCTCTCTCTCTCTCTTGCGACTTGAGCCAAAGTCCAAAATCTAAACTGCTTCGACCGTATCAGAAGGGTGCAGTCTGACAGACAATGGTTTCATAATGAAAGGGACACTGGTTCCATTATGACCATGGAAAGCGTTTTTTCTTGAGGTGCTTGATGTGCTTTTGCTTATCCTCATCGCTTTGTGAAACTCACTGTGTAAAGTTAGCTTTCCTGCAGTGCATTATGTAGCCACATTGAATGTAATCAGTGAGGTCCTGAAAGCTTCACTTTAACAACAGGAGTTACGTGCTTGTCAAGACCCTCGTCTCACAGCAAACTTCTCTTCACCAGCAGGCACAGGCTAGAGCCCAGTCAGCAGGTGCTGCAAAGACATGATGAGAGTATTTAAGCACGAACCTCAAGATGGAAAGGAGGTGGAGCAAAGAGCAAGAGAAATGCATCAGGAGGAGACTGCAAGCTCTGGGATGAGCAAGCTAGGTGTGGTGCTGTCAGGACACTGATGTCATAACCCAAGCCTGGGAACAAGCGGAGCAATAGCGCAGTTGTTCCAGCCTCCTCTGGAACAGCGATTCAGCTTCTCATGACTACCATCTTAGCGACCATGACTGCTCTAAAAAATTTGACACAATAGCAGAGAACCTTTCAGAAATACTGGACTGTAACCCAATAGATGGTATTCACTGAAAATTTCAGAGGGAGATTTCTTCACCCGACAACACTGGAAACCACCACGTCTGTGCCTGCGCATTGTGCCCACACCTCGCAGAAAAAAGAAAACCTCGGTGCATATCGTCTGCACCACTTCAACCTGATTGTCGGCCTTAGTATTAAGAGAAGACCTATTAATTGCACTCAAATTACGTGGTGGTGCTCTCCTTGCCCTCAAGAACTTTGCATCACTGTAGAGTGAAACTGCGGCTATGAACGAAAGCGACACGGCATGCCAGAGGCAAAGCTGCAGTTGCCTGCGACTACCGATGTTGACACAAGTGCCATTTAATGAACAGTTGAAAACAAAAACCAAATATTGCTTTCGAAGAAATGCTTTATGCACACGCCGGTTTATATTTATATTCTATATTTATATTAAATGAAGCCAGTGCACGTGATGCCATCTCCCGAGTTGTGCCATGCTTGCACCGCTCACCCCCTTGCTGGTAGCCATGTGCTCGTACCGTGGTCAACCTCAAGTCTTCACCCCTTTCCTTTGAAATCCTTTGTGTACACGCACAACTCACCACATGCTATCGAAAAAGAAGAAATAAAAACTTGCATCACTAGAAAGCATAGCTGCTACCCCAGCAACAAGTGGAGGGGGCACCCTTTTGTTTGTTTTGCCCGAGACGACTGCCTAGAATGGCGGATTACCAGCCCGCGCATGTGCAGATTGGTAATAGAAAAAGGTCCATTACTGCAATCTCATGGAGTCCGACGTATCACAGACGCTGCGGCACATTCATGGCGGCGCACACACAGGGTCGCCCACTTGTGGGCCACACCAGTGAATACAACCTATGAAGTGCTATACCCACCACCGATATAGCATTATCTAGGTGCAGTCAGAAACACTTTTTTATATGTTTACACGTACTTTCAAGCGTTCGGAGGGTCAACATGGCTGCTTGTCACTGCTTCTGACCGATCATCCATGGGTCGATCCCACCAATCTGGCTGCCACAAATCACGGTAATAACGCGGAAGTCTTCAATTGTGGGCCGGACTGACACACGATTCGCGCCAGGGCTGTCAAGCTGGTGTGGCAACTTTCTGATCGCGGCGTTAACACGCCGCAGTGGTTCGAACACTTTCCCAGTATGAAGGTAGCTATTTCTGTCGTCGTTGGTTTGTCGCATAATGCATGCTTTATTGATGTTTAAGTTCAAGACCTGGCAAGCTTCTCTAGCTCGCCCAGAATTTCTCGATACGCAACTCTGAGCTGACGTGTGAGCACGTCTGTTTGTCGTGTGGTTCCTTGTTAATGAGCCAGACCATGCAACTGAACGGTGCGAATGCAGATTTGATGCTTTCAGCACGTTTCACTTTTTTCTTCGATCAACAAGAGAGAAACTGTCAGTAATGCTCGTAGAAAGACGGGGCGAGTCAGAAATGCTGCTTGGACACTTCCTAGTACCATATAAATAGTGTACCTAATCTTCCTGAGAGCCAAAGCATCATTTTAGGTTGTAGTGAAACAGAACACCCCTGCCCTTTTTCTTGTCCGTTCTCTTTGAAGCACTCCTTTGTTTATGTATTGAAAACCAATTTGTGCAGCGGCACACTTCATTAGTTATTTGTGTATATGGCTAATTTTTCACATTTTAACATTTATATGTTCTCATTGTAGTATGATACTAATCTTGATCAGTGCATTTTTGAAGCAGAGGTGTTTTCTTCAGGTGGCAGTTCCTTTTCTCTACAAAAAAGTGCTTGCTGTAAACAGCATCAAACAACAAAAAAGGAAATCTGTTTTAAGTAAGGAGGAAAAAGGTTTCACGTCAATTTACTGAGACAAAGAGACAAAGATTATGGCACTCACTACACGTTTTGCGGTTCCCGTAGGGCTAACAAGCGATTTGCAAAAAACTGGACAACACTTCCCATGGTGCGGAAACCAAAGATGTACTCCTGCAATTAAAACACGGAATTATCGCTGCCCCTTCAAAGGTAGATAATTGAACCATTTTGGCACTTGATCTTTAGAAAGCTTTGATCGCGTATCACACCAGGCTATTTTGTGTAACGTTGCCACTTTCACTCCGGGTCGTTGCACATACAACTATATCCGTAACTTCCTTTCGGACCACACGGCTGTTATTCAGCTCGGTGACCTACAATCCGACACTATCCATTTCCCAACCATTGGCATGCCTCAAGGCGCAGTATTATCCCCACTCCTATTTAACATTGCCCTAATCCACCTTCCCAGTAAGCTCGCCGCGATCCCTCGCTTACTCCACAGCATATACGCCGATAATATTACGCTGTGGACCACCAGAGGCAGCGACTTTCAAATCGAGGAGGTTCTCTAACAGGGAGCTGACTTAGTTACCGCCGCCGCGCAAGTTGGGCTTGGATGCTCACCTGAAAAATCTGAGCTTTTAATCCTCCCTGCCAAATCAACCGGCAACCCAGCCCAGACACCCACCATTGAGGTCCGGATTGATGGTAGAGATGTTCCCCAAGTGGTAGTCCTGAAAATACTTGGGCTCTGCATACAGCGCAATTGTGCAAACATTAAGTACCTAGCACAGCTGACTTCTCAGGTGAATCAGACGATCGCCCTCATCCGCAGGATTGCTGCCCGCTACAAGGGGTTCAAAGAAACGGAGCGTATCCGGCTGATACAGGCATTTGGGCTCAGCCTTCTCACTTACTCTCTCCCGTATCTCTTGCCCTCGCGTACCGAACTCTCTAAAGTCAACTGCCTCATTCGAAAGACCTAAAAAACGGCGCTACAAATCCCTCAGAGCACTACCACTGCCAGACTCGAGAAACTCGGCATTTACAATACTGCGGAGGAACTCATTGAAGCCCACCTTATCGGTCAGCTAAATAGGCTCTCATCCACCCCCACCGGTCACACTCTCCTTGTTACTCTTAACCTTAAAGCCCCTATCCTCTGCGATGACAGGCTCCCGGTACCAGCCGACATTCATGGCTCCCTCACTATTTACCCTTTACCGCGCAATATCACCCTGTTTTCAACAAGCAGCGTAGGGAACTACGAGCACAAGCACTTACAGAGAAATACCCCGTCCACCCCACTACAGTTTACGTGGACGCAGCTTGCTATTGATGGCAGGATGCATACGCTGTCGCAGTAGTAATCAACTATCCCAACACTCCTCCTCTTAAATCCCAAACAGACCGCACCAACTGACCCGCTGAGGCGGAAGAGGCGGCAATAGGTGACCGGTAAAAAGCGCAAATGCTCATGGGTGCATTGTCTGCTCCCGCGGAGTTCTGTTACTTCCGGTTCGAGAGCTCTCCTGGCCTCCCATACGCCGACGGCTTTCACGCGCGCTTGTGCTTGTTGTTTATCTGTTTCCACTGAAAAAAAAAAAAAAAAAAACCACTCATGCTTCGCACATTCAAGGTGTAACAACAATGAATTCTACTAGGGGCTTCTCTGAAAGGTTAGCACTCTGTGATAAATAAACAACACGCACACACGCACGTGAAAGCCGCCGGCGTACGGGAGACCAGGCGAGATCTCGAACCGGAAGTGGCTGGAGCAGACAACGTACCCATGAGCCTTTGCGCTTTTTATCGATCACCTATTGCGCTAGCCCTTACACATAGGCCGCCCCCTATCACTATCGTCTCGGATTCGAAAACGGCCATTCGAAATAACGCCAGAGGCATGATCTCGCCCCTGGCGCTTGGAATTCTCCTCAAAAATCCTCCTACCATACAAATAAAGCTGATCTGGACTCCGGCCCACATGGGTGTGGGGGGAAATGAGGCACACATAGGGCCGCTCGAGAGCTCACCGTCCGAGCAGGCCCTAGCCTCGAACCCTTTCACGGAGCCCTATCAGCTCGGGACAGTCTCTTGACCTTCCAAGACATTACGGCACATTACCGCCTCTCACGCCGCCAGCTACCCCCCCGCACACCCGGATTTATCCAACAGGGAAGAACGGCTATGGCGACTGGTGCAACCCATACCCTCCCATGTCGCTACCACCTGCACCATATTTATCCTTCCGTCTACCCCTCCACCAACTGCACAGCCTGTGGAGCAGTGGAAACACTGGACCATCTTCTTTGGAACTGTCCCCACAACCCCTATCCTCTCTTAGCAGACGGTGGGCACTGGGCTGAGGCACTGGGCAGCTCCGACCTGTCTACCCAACGGGTGGTCACGGCGAGGGCTGCTGCGGACACCGGTACGCCGGTCACCACGTCCCCTAAGGGGCCTTTAAAGGCTCAATAAAATGTTTGTCCTCCTCCTCCCATGGTGCGGTCACATGCGGTTCTGCACAGATGGCATCTGGCCCCATTTTGTCTGACTGGCAATGAAAACTGCCTGCTTCAAAATAACAAAGACATTTTTAAGCCACATTTATATTCAGGCAAAAAGTGTTGTGCAGCCATTGCATGTAATGTTGCCTAGTATGAAAAATTGTGCTCAATAGGTTTCTGAGGAAAGCTGGTTTCGAGAATTGCATTGTGCCATAGGACAAAACAAAATTAACTATAAATGAAAAACAACACAACAAAAGTCCTGAGTTTTGCCATGCATATTTTTGTGCTCCTTTTCTATCATGTTTACAACCAACATAGCCATACTGTTAATTACATTGCACCTTTGGTCTCATAGGTCACCCAGAAAGGAAATCAACTGAAGTCGAGGAAGTAGTGTAAGGAAAATTCACTTTATATTGTAAAACAACAACAGTATTAATGTATTCTTGAAAGCGTAAGAAACAACAGCCTCACCTGGACCTTTTTCAAATGTAAAATAGTTTCTTCTTGTCTTCTTTTTATTTTATGGTGAAGGAATGGGGCTGCTTCTTTTCCTGCAGCTTGTTAAGTTGGCCATTTTTTATGTGATCAGGTATTTAAGCATTCAGGAGTAGACGTGTCCTGATCAGGTATATCTTGAGTCCAACTGAGTAAAGCGTATTCTGATTTTTATCATGCTAAGGGTCATATTCCGAATGCTCCCCATGAGCACAAACGAGTTGCAGTGAATGAATGAAGATAGCACGGAATTCTTTTATCAACACGTAAATGCCTAAGACTAGTTCACATACTTGAACAAATCACAAGCACACCATAAACTTAATGCGGTTGCCCAGCAGTTGGGCAACACGCCACTATTTAAACTAAATGCATATGTTACTCGATAGTTTCCCTCCAGCTTAGAGACTGCCTTTTCCATGTATTTTCTAGTTCATAAATATACCATAGAATGCTTGGCTGCAGCAGCTCTCATAAATTACAAAATGACAAGAATAAGATGGGCATTGCTTCCACAGATGATCCCTTTGTATCATTCCTGACATGAAATAGCCAAGTGAATCTTTTGACCTTGGTAACAAATTGCTTCAAAGCACAGTGCAAACCGTGATGAACAAACAGCATTGCGTCAGGTGCATAGCCTGCGACACTGTCCAGCTGAAAAAAATATCTAATGTCTTTCTGCTTCATTTTCCCGTGTCTACATATGCAAAGTGCCTTTATTAACAATAAAAGCAGGGCGGTAGGAGGGGTGTAAAACGTTTAAAGAGCGCACTGCAAAATAATGTGACACGGTTTTTTTAAACATTATGTATGAGCTGCCTCACGTAAGAGGCATTTCTTACAACATTCTTAGCCCTGTATGGCTTTCTCACACAGCTTAGATGTCGTGCGAAAAAGGCAACTTAGTCTAACAGCTCAAGGCGAGGTAGGTGCACCTTCTCCCGTTTGCACTCAAGAGTTTACATGAAAAGGCATTAAGTAATTGCATCATAATCGAGTAAACTGAGGTCACTTCACACTATGAGGCACAGGGCAGTGTGGTAGAACTCTCACTCAAGGATCTTTAGCGTAAACCAAGACATCGTGTACAGAAGGTTAATTTTTTTGGCTTTATAAATTCAATGCAGCCCCGGCAGCCAAGAATCGAACCCAAGACATTGTACATCCCTGCAGCCATAGGAAACAATGTGAGATCTGAGCAATCTGGCACCTGAGAAATCTCATTAAGACGAATAAAGCTACCGTGCGATATTACTTAGTGTTTACAAAAACCAAGGATAGACAGCATAGGGGCACTAGATACATCCTTGCTTACACAAAACTCAAGAGTAAAATTAAAAAATATATATATATATGACGCGGGCATCCGAGGCACGGTATATCTATGGTGTTGACTAACACCATGTACTGTGCCCTGGCCGACCACATAATTTATGTGTTCCTGCCTCCACTGGAAGCTGGAAAGCACTGTAAACGGCCCTGTGGTCAGCCATAACCCATTACACGCCCAAGACTACAGTGCAAACTGTTGTGACGGAAACCACGTACGGTGCTGTTTGCCCGAAGGTCACGCCAGCCCACCTCATAGATTGTGCTATATCGGTAGTGCATATAACAATTTCTGGTGGGACTTCACTAGGTGGTACATATAGCATCATCCATAAATTTTCAACAGTAAAAAAATGAAGGTAGTAATTAAGCAGTGCATGAGCTATCCCTACCTCTTCATTGTTTCACTAGTTATTGAAAGACTTGTATTTGAAAATGTCAGGCTGGAATGGATGCATAGACCAGGTTGGTTTTTTGACATTGGCATAAATAACTAAACTTGATTTTTAGTACACACGCTGCTGTCTTCATGGCTATCAACTACCGTGTTACTGTAAACCCTCGCTTGAAATGTACACGGAGTGAGAACGCACTGGTGGATCTAAAGTATACCATCAAATAGAAGCCAGGAAAAGTCGGGAACCCGTTTGGTTGTGACAAGTGGCCTGCACTAGAATGGCAGGATGAGTGCTGCAGGCAGGCTAGGGGCACCGTGACTGCAGTCAGGAGATGCTGCAAGAGAAATAAATGGAACATGAGGAATGAAGCACCGTTGAGGCAGCAGTAAGTAAACAATCTAGGATGACTAAAAAAAGGGCAAACGAAAGCGAAGACCACACAAGCAGTGCTCTTGCCCGCCCTGCGTTATCCAGGTCGTTCCCGCTGAATTTCCATCGGTTATTGAACGCCGATTGGCCCCACTATTAAAGATGAAAACACATAACGACGTAAGCATCCCTTGGCAGGCACTCCGGGCAGCAAAAGTGCTGGATGCAGCAACGAGTGCAACAGGCTAAAGTAGCGTGTTACAACGCCCTCACGAACAACACGCACACACGAAAACCTTGCCAACAGGGACCTGTCACGCTCCTAACTTCACCAACAGATCGTACTGCAAGTTCATTTTTGTTACAATATTAAGATCGGTTAGCACAAGGCACGTTGTCTAGAAAAAGCGTCGAGGAAAACAAGTGATGTTAATGACGCCACATTAAAGAGACAAGGAAACGTCATGGGCGAGACGGGTTTGCAATGCGAGCGAGTTCCCGCGCCGTGCAACAAACCGTCAACAGCTCGCGATCGCCGACAGACGCGAACAGAGAATGCAAGACGGTGAGAACGCGCCGTTAAGAATTTCGTAAACGACGCTAATATAACTGCCGCGAGCAGAAAGCAAGCTTCGCAGTAGGAGATATGCGAACTGATTGCAAACCCGCCAAAAAACACTCACCTGGTCGGCCGATGGTGGACAGTTGAACGCCCACAGATAACTGCAAAGCTGTAGTGCCAGAAGACGCTGGAGCTGTTGAACGACGACTGACAGGGCGACAACCATCGCCAGTTTATGAATTCTTGCGTTGTGAACGCGACTACTTGAATCGCTACGGCACGTACGCCGTGTAGGCAGCACTCGGAAAAATGTAAACATACCGCGCGGGAACGCTACGAGCAAACGTGACGTCACATCCGCCTAGCAATGCTCCTCACCCGCCCAAAAGGTCGGTTAATTCCTCTCCTGAAGGGCAGGTCACCGCTCCTCGCGGTGCGGCGGTGTGCGCCGCGCGCATCCCTCTCCTTCCCCCGCGCCGTGACGTCACGCACCCCACCTCCTCTCTCGGCAGCTGCCGTGTGCCGCTGCGCGCGTCCCTCCCCCTTCGCTCGCTCCTCCTCTCTCCTCGCTGGCTGCAGCTGCGCGCGCACCCCTCTCTCTCGCGCGCCCGCCTCCTCTCGCAGCTACCTGGCTCGGCGCGCTCGGCGCGGCGTACCCCCTATATATGCAGCGATAAACCGCCAGACCTCCGTGGGTCGGCTCGCGCGCGCTCTCTCGCTACAGTCTCCTGCTCGCTCTGCTCCAGTTTAGACCGTTCGCTGGCTGGGCGCCTCTCAAGGCGATGTCAGAATTACTACGCCGTGTACTCTCGGCGCAAGAAATGCATTCGCACTTCCTCACGATTCCCTTCGGGGAAACGGGGGCATTTTTTTTAATTTAAACTAACTGAAAGCGAGGCCCTGTGCGCAGCGCCGAAATCGGGTATGGTGCGTCACATTATGCGCTGCAAGGGTGTGTCGCAGTTGCGTTCAAAGGAAGGTGAACTTCCGCATCCATGGAAAAACGCTCGACGTTTGTAGTACACCTTTGTGTTAAAAAAAGCGGTTAGCAGGTGAGCAATCCAAGGAGGTAGTACGGTTTCCGTTATAAGCGCTGTCACCATAGCTAAACCGGCGATTTTCCTGTTATCTGATGCAGGATGCTGAGCAATATGCACCACCAAGCCCGGCGAACGCCACACAGAACGCGTCTACCGTCCAAGTTCCCAGGAAGGCCACCCTTTGCACGATCCAAGCAATCGTCGCAGAGTTCGTGGTGGCCGCACTCCTGCTCCTGGTGGCGGCGACTGTCTTTGGCCTGTCCAGTTCGAGGCAGCGCGCCTCCGTCACTGACCCTCCCAGCTGCTGCCTCCGTGAGACAGAGTGGCTGTTCTACCACGTCAACTTTTCCCTGAACCCATGCATCTTCTTGTACGACTACGTTTGTGGCGTATATCGCGAACAACGAGAACCACCGGCGTTGGGTGACCCCGTTTTCAGCTCGGACAGAGAACTGTACTGGCCGCCTGCCCGCAAATCAGGGATAGCGGTGTACCGTTTGTTCCAGTCCTGCCTAAGCGCGATGGGTAACATAGAGAAACTAGGGGGCTCAACCGCGGCCACGTATCTTGGGGCTTTACTGCCGAACACCGCTGTGCCGAGGTCCGAACGGGACCTTCTGCTGTTCCTGCTCCAGATGGCAGTGAGGCACAACATAATCTCCCATCCTGTCGTCGCTTTGTACGGCCGTGGTGGCTTTCCTCGCGGGGTATACTTCAAGGACATGCACCTCCTGAGGAAGCCGGGGGTCCTTGCTGTACTCCTCTTAACAAGGACAGTGCCGAGCATAAGAGGCGACCTCTCGGACCGGTACCAGCGGTTACGCCAGGACTGTCTTCATACCATTAACCGTATGTTGAACCTAAGCGTCACCCTGAAGAATATAGAAGATTTGGAGCGCGATCTTGACGTCACTTTTGGAAAGGGTGTGGAGTATAAAGACTTCACTTTTGGGAACGCTGTCCTGGCGACCTTCCATGACGTGGCCAAACTGGCATCGTCTCTGACGTTGGCCGACTGGAGCTGGGCTGTGAGGAACGTTAGCGGCAGCGATCCTCCTGCAATGCTCTACCACAGCAGCGTGGATGCGCTTCGAAAGACCTTTAGTGTGCTCCTGGACGAAAGGCGGCGGACAGCGACGCTCGTCTTTTTCATTTTCAAGGCGGTCACAAATTTCCTACTCGAAATGCTCAAGGAAAGCGTCGGCGTTCGGTACAACCTACGTTTTGTGTACTGCAAGAGCATTATGTACGAGCATTCCCTTCTGACACTGGTGAATTCTATCGAAGCATACAGCCCGGGGCATGCCACCGTATTTCATCGTATTTTCAAGATAATCCTGGCGGAGATTGCGGCGCAAACCGCGAGCATTATGCCGTTAACTGATCACACCAGGCTACTGAACTACCAGAAAAACCTCCGACTTTTGTTGCCAACAGATTTACTGCCCGCCCACAAAAAAATTCCCAGTGTTACTGGTGATTTTGTGGGGAACTTGTTGACCTTGTTCCAAACAGGGTGGTCAAACGAGAGGAAAGATTTACTGCCGGGCATTACAGACGATCTGTACCAGGCAGCGAGTATGAGACAAATCGATGTAATCAATGACACCGTTGTGATACCTGTGCCTGCGTACACCATATCTACTTTTAACGCAAGCGATGAGCTAGTGGTTCCCTCGGCCATCGTTGGTTTCCCGCTGGCTGATGCTCTTTGGAAAGACATATTCTCTAAGCACGAATGGAGCCCAGCTACTTCCAAGTTATTCCACACCTACGCCGCTTGTCAGAAGAGCCTCGGGGCACTGTTGAATTATTCCACAGGAACATACCATGTGCCGCTTCTAAGCCTCGAGACGGCTCGACGAGTGGCAGCCAGTTCTTTGTGGCAGAGCGAGTTTGAATCTTTTGGCGGCTGGAGAGTGTCTCGTTGCAAGCTGTTTTACATGTTATTTGTGTACCACCACTACTGCCCCACGCTTGTCGCATCCAAAGAGAGGGCCATGAAAGAAGCGCAGTACATCGCCTTGATCTCGGATGACTTTCGCGATGCGTTTAAGTGTCAAGCACCCTTGAAAACGACACCGACATGCAGATTGGAACAAGAGAGCTAAATGTTTCTACTGAAGGCGTCCCGATGATGTTGGAGAAAATAATTACACTTCTATTCGAAGTTCTTTTGTTTGAGCAGTGGCACCTTGCTAACGATAGCTATCAAAATATTCGCGGCTATGCAGGTCCAGCCACTCGGGCGATGGTATCGGTAGGGGCAACCTTTACATTTGCGGGAGCCACAGAACTCAAGGCAATTCTTCGGCTTATGCGTAGTTTTTCATTAGCTGTTGAAGTGTCATATGATATTCTTTTTTTCTCTGGCTTTTTTGCTTGGTTGTCTGCTGATATGCGTTAAGATGTGGCACTTCCTGCTTCTTATAGTCAGTCCCCGTAACTGCTGAAGTGGCTTTTGTTTGCGGCCTGTGCTGAAGCTGTTCTTTATGGGGGGCGAAATTTCGTTTTCCGTTAAGCGCAGTCTTTGTCAAAATTTTCTACGCAAGGGCGGAAACGTGCAGGCCGCCACAAATTCAACGTTCAAGCTTATGTCTGGGAATAGTAGTATAAACAATAACAATGACGTCGCAAAACAGGTCTCCCGAGGCACGTTTGCTTGCTGCGGTACACAGAATCAGATTTTAGCCTTGAATGGTGTTGTTTTACTGCGGAAGAGAACGTGATTCTAGTCAATTACCTTAAGTAGATCATCGGTCTGGGCTCGCAAACTTCGTGCAACCACATCGCATTTCGCTCCAGCTGCCGTTATAAGGAGCTAAAAATCGTGAAGAGCGGTGCTGGTGCGCAGTAGTGCTGGCAGAGAAGTGCAAGCACCTTGCTGCGGCTCTCATCCACTTCTCAAGGTAAGTCGTAACGCTTTAAGATGAAAATTACGCCCATCTTTCCGCGAGAAAAACCTGATGTGATGCGACGTATCAGGGGGGAGTGTTTGGACTTACGCTGGTGTTGGATTGCGTCAGTCCACTCGCTGAAGGGACTGTCGCTTCCATCACGTCTTCATCGGAACATCATGCACGGAGGTATCGTCAAGCAAAGTCGAGTGCGAGAGCTAGCGCTGGACTGATTCGGCTCAGCGCGCTTCCCGCTTATATTCCCGCTTTTCGCGCGCATGCGCACACTTGCGCGCACCCAGAGCAGCGAAGCGCACACGCGCAGCTGTTATGATAATGAGACGGAGTGAGAGTGTTGCGCACAGCTGTCGGAAAGAAGAACGGAGGAGAGTTGCGAATGTGCAGTGAGTGTGCGGACAACGCCGACGCAGGAAGGACATACCCCCGAGCAAGAGATGCGTCGCATTTAATAAGTTTAGGTGCGTCAGAAAAATGCATAAATCCAAACACTACAGACAAGAATCCCCAGGTTAGTGACTGTACTGGGACCCTCGAGTTCATACAGAGCTAATAATTACAATAAACGTGGCAGAAAAAGTGCAGAAATGTAAGAAGTTTCAAAAGTTTCCCATCCAGTCGTCGCCCGCGTCGACGCATTATGCAAACATCCCCCTCGCGAGGGGCACAATCAAATGCAGAGCATTTCCGCGGGGTGCGCGCCTGCAAGTCGTATGGATTACGTATTGGTTGTTGTTGTTGTAATTGTTGTCTTCCAGCGTAGACATTGTCGATGAAGTCGATGGTGAAACGTGAAACGTGCCGTGAACCCCCTGCCGCGGCTATGACGCAACGTGGAGCGGCTATGACGCAACACAATCCAACACAATCCACTTTAATCCAATCCAAATCCAAACCAATCCAAGCCAAGCCAAGCCAAGCCAATCCAATCGAATCCAATCCAATGCCCTTCGCGAGAGAGTGTTATAGCGCCGAAATCGCGCCACCACACGAACGCGTGATGTTGACGTCACGATCACGCCACAGATGTTAGCGACCGGAGCGCGCTTAAACGACATATGTGGTTTAAGCGCGAACCGAACGCGGCGAGAGAGGGTGTTGCGAGCGCAGAGAAGGCGAGGAGGACGCGGGGGAGAGGGCGCACCTTTGGCCGACGGTTGAATGAGTCAATGATATAAGGCGCGTTCGTAACCTTCTACTCTGTGTCGGCTTTGTGGCGCAGTGGTTAGAGCGACGTGCACCTTGCGTTCCGCCCGCAGAGTCGTGGGATCGAAACCTGGCGCCGGTATGTATTATTTCTTTATATAGTGTAGGGGGAGCGATGCGGACTACGGACGCCAACGCGGGTGACATCGTGAGTTACTGAAATGCTCTGCATTTAAAATAATACAATGGGTCGATTCATTTCACGTAAATGGCCACCTAGATATGCCCGGTTTGCCAACAACTTCCCCTTCTGTACTACTCCGGCCAAACCCGCTGACACGAATCCTCTTATTGATGTGCCCTTCCCTGACTGCAGCGAGATCACGACACCTTCGCGGCACAGGCCTGCATACGGGGAGACCCCTCGATCTCGAGCGACGATTTTGGGGCCCAACCATTGCTCTCTTCTGGGCGTCCTCCGGGAAACTGCTTCTCGAGCCTGTAGCTTTGGGACTCTCTAAAGTATGCCGAAGGGTATGCTATCGCAATTAAAACTCAACTAAACAATTGAAAGAGGAAAACCTTCACCTCCCACAATACGAGATCGGCATATCCAATTCTAATTAGCAATAAATGAGAAATTGAGAAAAGACCAATGAACAGGGCAAAAGATTGTCTTTTAGAGGCGGATTTACCCCTAACGTACATTTTCACAGCAGGTGGTAGGCTATTCGAAATAGATATTGCAGAGAAAGTTGACATTTAGCCGTAATCTGAACACGTGGTAGTAAACGTTTCTATTTGATACAAACCTTGTGCTGCTGTGGTCTGATAATATGGTGGAGTTGATAAAATTATAATACATTTGGAAACGCAAGGTCTAGATAATTATTGTCATGACACAAAGCCGGTTCCAGATGGTTGGGGCTTTTATTAGGGAAGAGCGGCAATTAGAACAGCCAGCAGCCGAAGCAAGGTAGAAGAATGAGACACACACACACACGAGGTCACGGGTTCGATTCCCGGCCGCGACGGCCGCTTTCGTAATGGACACGAAAAGCAAAAAAACGCCCGTGTGTACGAGATGTCGGCGCAAGTTAAAGATCCCCACGTCATCAAAATTAATCCGTAGCCCTCCACTACGGCGGGCCTCATCGCCTGCTTTGCGTTGTCGCGTTAAACCCTACAATCAAAATCATCAGACAGACATGCAGCAACCAAGCCCAGCCTCTACCTTATCAAACCAAAACAGCCGTTGGCGGTGACAGCAAATTGTTGAAAGTTTGTGCCTCCTCAATTCCATGCCATCATGGCAATATTAACCTTACGTTATATAGACAGCACAATTACCAGTGTTCGGTGTGGGTTAGAGCTTCTTCGTAACCTGATCAGGGATATGGTGAAAGCGCAAACTGCAGAAAAGATATGCATAGGAAGAGACAGGGCAAAAAGAACACTTTCGTCTTTCAAAGCGAAGCTGTAGTGTTCTCACTGCGAGTTGAAAAAGTCGAGTAGCGCTTGGAGAGAGTTTAACTCGGAATGAACCCAAGGCACTGTTTTAGCCCAGTGGCTACATGCGGACATAACACTTCTCCCGAAACCGCACAAATCGCTCTCCATTAATTATCGCCGCCAGATCACTCTGACATCATGTCTATGCAAGCTTTACGAACACCTCATTCAAACTCGCCTTACAGCCCATCTTGAAGACAACAATCTACTCCTGCATGCGATGATTGGTTTTAAAGCTCACCTTTCAATGCAATACGTCCTGTTCCAAATCAAAGAAGAGGACCTGGACCATCTCAGCACATCCACCCCACCAGCCATCCTGGAGCATTCGATAATGTCTCGAATGCTGCCATATTAAAGAATGTTGAAAGCACCGATTGCGGCCTCCACACCTACTACTACGTACGTCACTTTTTAACTGGCCGGACATCTATACGGTCGGAATGGGTGACTGCCGTACCTCTCTCTGCTTTTCACCCACCACCCCAAGGCACGCCACAAGGCGCAGTTATATCCCCACTGCTCTTCAACGTCGCACTTCTCGGGTTACCCCCAGATCTTGACTCTCTTTCTCACATCTACCACGCACTCTACGCTGAAGACCTCACCATCTGGACTACCGGTGAATCAGTAGGTGACCAGGAAGACTCACTCCAACAAGCTATCGATGCCACTCTCACCTATTTGACAACCTGCGGACTTACTTCCTTCCCGGAAAAATGTTCTCTACTCGTTGTCTGCGCTCGCTGTCATGCCAGATGACCGTATCCACCACCTGAGCCCTCACTCACCATACAGGATAAAGCCGTTCCTAAGGTGACTGTTCTTCAGGTACTGGGACTTGAAATTTCAACAAGACGGGGCTGGCGACGCAAGTCTCACCTAACTGCAAACCACTATCATGCAACTAGTCGGCGTCATCCGGCTATTCACTCTCCGCCGTCCACGTCTTAAGGAACGCGAAACTGTACGTCTCGCCTGACCGCACAAAGCGCTATGGCGAACCCTACAACCTCCGGCAACGACGGTTCCGGCAAGTCGTCGCGGTCAGCCGGGACAGAGCTCGGGACCCGACCCCTCCACGTGGCCGGAGAAGGAAGCGGTCTGCTACTCCAAGTTCAAGACGCCGGAGCAGATCCAAAAGCAAGGGGCCTGGCGGAGCACCAGTGGGGCCGGCTGCACACAATGAAGACTCAAAACAAGTAAGCTGGGCTCAGCACGTATCTCGCACTGCTCCACCCCAAGCCCCCTCCCATCACGTCTTGGTTACCCCAGGCTAACACACAATGCCACGAGTGCCCTAAATTGCTGCAAATCCTTGAACAGCAGAAAATTATGATAGCCTCTTTACAATCACGTCTGGAAGCCTTAGAACGCGCACCCCCCAGCACTAACTCGGAAAAACGAAAGAAACCCAATCCTGACTTCGAACCTATGGCTCCCTCCTCCACACCCGCTGCACACCAAAACCCCACCTCACAGACTCGAAACCAACTTCCCTCGTCTCAGGACGTCTTTGCTCAACTAGTCAATCAGCTTGGAAATTTGAATGAGGAAATCAAAAACCTCCGCTCAGACAATGTCATCCTCAAGCAAGAAACGCAGGCTTCTGTCGTTGTCACTTCCGGAGGCCTTGAAACCCGTACAGACGCAGGACCCATTAGACAAGACAGAATCGACGGTTTTGGCTCCCGTCCCCATCGCCGCGCAGTACCATACGCTCGAACAGTCGATGGCATGACCTGTCACCCACCTTCAGCTGGCCACGACACGCTCTAAGCAATAAGCCACGGCGATCCTACAATGGAATTACCGTAGGTACCGAGGCAAAGCAGCCTCCCTACAACAGTACATACTTACTTTGGACCAACAACCAGATATTATAGTATTACAAGGAAAAAATGGACCAACCAACCTCCCGGGCTACCTCTCCTATGAAGATCCCTTGAAGAAAGCTACAGCTACTTTAATTCGTAACTCTATTGCAGCCACAAAGCATCTCACGCCACAAGCCGGCTGTGAACACACGCTTGTGGAGGTCCTCTCCCCTTCCATCAAACAAACTACTAATCTATTTATTTTGAACATTTACTGTCGCCCTTCTACCAAGCAACCCGAGATCCAGAGGACAATTCAGGAAGCATTAAACCTCGCTAGGCAGTGTCCACTACTTGTACTCGGGGACTTCAACGCTCCACACCAGCTTTGAAGGTACAAGTATAACACAAGAAAAGGGCAGAGCGTGGTGTCAGCCATCGAAAACCTCAGCCTCACGCTCCTGAATGATTCCAACACGCCGACCCGCACAGGGACTAGCACATGTCGTGACACAAGCCCAGACCTCTCTCTGCTATCGGGACAACTTGATGTTAGATGGAGTAATACTCAAATAAATCTATGGCTTGGACCACGACATTAACCACCTCCTACTCCGACACCGGGATTTCAAAGCCCGCAGCAGATTCGCCCGTATCACCGATTGGGATGCATTTCGGAAATCCCGCCTAATTCGGTCCTCAGACCCTCACCAACCCTTTATGGAATGGATAGAAGACCTCACTCGTGATGTTAATGCTCACACACAGACTGTAGTCACGTCCTACGAAAGCCCAAGTGTGGACGCAAAGCTCATACGCATATGGGAGGCGCGCGATGGCCTTACCCGCAGGTGGAAGCGTCAGCGTCATAATAGAAAGCTTCGCAAGAAGATTTCACTGCTCTCACAACAAGCCGCTGAGTACGCTCAGAAGTTGAGCAGGGAAAACTGGCTCCAGGTGTGCGACAGCTTGCAAGGCACTCTTACTACCCGAAAGACGTGGCACCTACTACGCCACCTACTTGATCCCCTCACCAGCAAAGGGGAATCGAACAGAAACAGGCCCGCACCATACACGCGTACTCTGGAACACCCGACCAACTCATCCGGGACATTCAAGACAAATACCTAGAGATACTGCTGACCCTCCACTACCATACACAGGCACCCCCAACGAGTCCCTCGATCGGAATATCCAGCTCTATGAACTCAGGGCTGCCTTGGAAGAATGCAAGAAAAACAGCGCCCCTGGACCCGACCAGATTACTTACAAGGTCGTCGCCAACCGTGGGGACGAAGCACAAGCGACCCTGCTCACTCATTTCAATGAGTTCTGGTCGTCTGGGAAGCTTCCCTCGCAATTCAAGACTATTGAAGTATGGTTCATACCCAAGCCAGGTAAATCCCCACATATCGACAACCTCAGACCGATTTCACTCACCTCCTGTATTGGAAAAGTATTGGAGCGCATTATCCTCAAGAGACTCCAGCAGCATTTAGAAGATACGGGACAGATGCCAGACTCCATGTATGAATTTCGTCAACACCTCAGCACCCAAGACGTGCTCCTTCAACTGAAGGAAGAAAAAATCGCACCAGCCACCCGTCACTGCCCTCGAGCCATACTTGCC
Source organism: Haemaphysalis longicornis (assembly GCF_048455015.1). Lineage (NCBI taxonomy): Eukaryota > Metazoa > Arthropoda > Arachnida > Ixodida > Ixodidae > Haemaphysalis > Haemaphysalis longicornis. The sequence continues at coordinate 143,345,222 of NW_027526460.1, read as the reverse complement.
CTGGATCTTGAGGGGGCATTTGAGAACGTGACCCACGCGGCGATTCTTGGTCGGCTTAATCAGACTGGCTGCGGAGAACGAACCTGCAGCTACATCGCCGATTTTCTGACAGATCGCCGAGCCATCCTCAAACTAGGGGATATCACCTCTAAACCAATCCAACTCGGTAGTCGTGGCACGCCCCAGGGATCTGTATTGTCTCCCCTTGCGTTTAACATCGCATTCATTGGCCTTCGCGCTGCCCTAGAGCAAATACCAAACCTTCGACATGCCCTTCATGCGGATGATATCACCTTGTGGACGGGCACCGATTCCTTCGGGGGCATTCAAGAAACTCTCCAACGTGCTGCGGACACAGTGAACGCGTATGCCCAAGCCAATGGCCTCCGCTATTCTCCTCAAAAGTCCGAATTAATTATAGTTCGTAAGCACAGCCTCAACTCTGACCCTGACTAAACTCGATTACCCTCGACGGACACACTATCCATCCGGCTAGAGACCTGAAGATCCTGGGTCTTACTATCCTAGCCAACACTAGAAACGACCAAACATTTTACAACCTCAATAAAGCTACTGATCAGGTAATACATATGACTAGTCGCATCACCAACCGACACCAAGGCATGAAAGAAAAAGATACTCTTCGGCTCGTTCAGGCCTTTGTCATCTCCCGCCTCACGTCGCGCCATATATTGTCCCAACCCGAACCGACAGCGACAAACTCTTTCGCCTCATTCGCAAAGCAACAAAACAAGCTTTGGGTCTCCCGATGAGCACGTCTACGGCAAAACTACTTATCATGGGGCTCCACAATACCATAGAGGAGCTCATCGAAGGACACCTTTCTAGTCAACACCTTCGACTTGCCCAAACCAAAGCAGGCCGTGCGGTCCTTCGAAAT